>NC_064597.1:1226250-2452500 GCF_943734845.2 Anopheles funestus | reverse complement strand
TATTTTTCCAACGTACTGCCCGCTTACGAACTGCTTAAGAGAGCTGTAGAAAGAGATTACTTTTAAACTTAAATTAAATTATCGTGCCTACATTTAGGCGTCTATCTATCCTTGTTAGTTCGTACAAAATACCGGCCGCAGCCTGAAAGTATGCAATGGTTGCCATAAAACACCTCAGCAGCATCTCTTAAGCATCTTTGCAAGTGGCAATACTTTCTCTTTATCTATCACATTTAGTTTCGTTCTCTTTCGCGCATCCCGCTCCATCTTTCACTGTCGTACGCCATCTTCTCACCACCATGTAAAGGAATTAATTATATTTATACATTCAATTTTTAACCTATTTAAAAAAACCCAAATTAAGCACTGAACGGTGCGAAAAAAAGCGAAACATCCCACCGAGCCCGGCTCCGAACCGTTCTAAACACGTTTTGTGTCATACGTTCCATACGCTTCCTTCACACAGGTGTCGTGCTTTTCTCGTCGGCCGTGTACTTTGCCGAGGCGGGCACCGAAATGTCCTTTTTCAAGTCGATACCGGACGCGTTCTGGTGGGCGGTCGTCACGATGACCACGGTCGGTTACGGCGACATGAGGTACGGCTGTGTTCGCATCCGCATCAATCGGGGTTCGGATCGGTGATGCATCAGAGGCAAAATTCAAACAAACCAAATTTTGCAAAAAAATCAAAACAAACTATCCACGATTTTTTTTCTTTCACTTATGTCTGTCTGTCTGTCTGTCTGTCTGTCTGTCTGTCCTCTGTCACCTCAATCCGTACCGCGAACATTTTCCCCATCTCTTTTACGATTCGCGTTACTTTACTTTTATTTACTGCTTTGATTACCTTGTATTGTTTCTTTCTTTAGTTTTGATTCCACTTTTTCAAAATCTATTCGATTTCTTTCTTTTTTTTCGATTGATTTTTGTTTTCTTGTTTTTACTTTCCTTTGTTTCTCTTTTCGTTCGCGGCTCTGAAGCTCTGAACACCCTCTGTTCCCGTTGTTACCCCAAACACCGTTGCTATCGTTGTGTGTTGTTGACGTTTGTTGTTTTCTTGTCATTGTTGTTGTTTGTTGTTGTTGTCGTTGTTGTCAATGTTGTTGTTTTTTTTCTGTATTACTTAGCTTAGGTACGAATTGGTACGATATTTGCCGATGTGCGTTATGTCTCCGGTCGTTTGTTCAATCAACTTTTGTTTTCATTTCTTCATCTCCCTTTATTTTCACCATATCGTGATGAAATGTCTACTCTTTCTATCTACCTGAAACAAAACAAAAAAAAACAGATTTAAAAGCAATAACCGATGTTAAATTAAGTAATAATATTAGTTCCTTGGTTTGCCGGTAGCAATCTCCTACAGCTAACGTATTTTACCGATAGAGGCTGATAACAAAATAGAGAGAAAAAAACAACCACCACCTTACATTTATCCTTCTTGGTCACACTGCCTTATGCCTTACTCCCTCATTCGCACCCCTACATTGATCGGTAATGAAATGAAAGGAAAAAAAACGGAGTGACGAGGGATTACAGATTGGAAAATTCATCATTCGGAAGGGCAACAAAAAAAACCACCCCAACTCAGTGTAATTCATCGCCCATTCCGCTGGGCGAGTGTGTGCAGAGAAAGATGGCGGAACTGTTGGGAAAATGGAAACGGGTGGATGGGGGGGAAAATCGGTGCAAAACACGCAGGAAAACCGCCCCCAACAGCAAAACCACTGCACACACTTTGCACAACGGTAATGGCAGCTGCTAATAGTGCAAATCGAACCGGACCAGAATGTCAGCTGCAAAGCTCAAAATTTTCATTTTTCCCCTTATCGGTGCGCAATTGTGCAAAATGGCCGTGTAGCGATTCGTAATGATCCCGTTCTGTTACATCTTCAACCCCGCCCCGCCACACCCCTTTATCCATTTTCTCTCTTTCTATCTCTCTCTCTCTATATATATACATTTTTCTCTCTCTCTTTTTCTACCTCTATCCCTCTCTATCTCTCTCTCTTTCTTCACCGCATCATTCGCATCCATAATGGTTCACTTCTAAGAAAGAAGGGGTGTGAGGGTGTGGGGAGGGGAAGGGGGATGGTTTGCATTTTCCCACCCGATTCGATTCACCCATCGCCCTTTTTACATCAGTGTTTAGCCGTTTATTGTTTTTTGGTGCCTGATTGGGGTTAGCATTTTGGCAAAGATGGTTTCGTTCGCAAAATTGTGTTCTTTTTGCCGCTTCTTTTCTTCAACTCATTCTCACAAACAACAGCAACAAAAAATGGTGGAATTATGGTTTCGCCCGACCATACAGTTCGGCACACTAACAATTGTAATCGATACATCCACACATGTATGTATGTGAATGTGTGTGTGCCTGTACGCGTATGTGTATGTGTGTTTATGTGTTTCTTATTACCATCAGTAACAAAAACATCAGTAAATCCTGTCAGGTTTGGTCGGTTAAAAGCACGCTTTATTTGTTTGTTTTGTTTTTTTTTCTTCTTCCGTACATGTAAAATTAAAACTGTGAGAATTTATCTGTTTAGTAAAAGAAAAAAGCCTAAAGAAGAAGAGAAAAAAAGCAACGAAAGTTTCAAACCATCCTGACAAATTGGCACCCAATTATTTGGCTGTGAATATGTGTGTTCCGCCTAACACTCTACTCTACCCCTACCTAGACGTGTCGAAACCGTCCCATTACTACCGAAAAAATACCAATTTCAACCATTTGCCACCAAATCTCGATATATTTCACGAGCAATCTGGTTTTGTTTTTCCTTCTTCCTATTTGTTTATCCGTTGGTGATTTTCGCAGCTTCATTCGCGGCATTCTCCTCTCACAGTGATTGGCAAAATGAAGAACAAAGGCAAACCACCCACACAGTGCCAGGGCGCACAAACACAAATCGAAAATTGGCATTCAATAGAGAGAAAGAGAAAAAAAACACGCGCACACACACACACACAAAACAATGTTAAATGGAGGGCAAAATTCCAGTGGAAAAATAAATCTTTATTCAGTTTTGTTTGTGCATTGTGTGTGTGCTCCTTTATTATCATGTCGCTCGCTCTAATTCCTTCTGTCTCTCTGTCTCTCTATTTATCCCGTTTACAAAATCATTCTTTTGTTGTCCATCCATCTCTGTGCCTGTGTGTGTGGCTGTGTGAATGTATTCCAATCGTTCCATTTCCTTATTTCTTCCCAAAAAGCGCCCAAGAAATAAATGAGATCATTTCACGTTGTGTCTTTTCGATTGCATTTTTCCACCCCTTTCTCTGATCATACCCTCTTCTCGTGCCCTAACCCCCGTTTTTCGATCACCACCACACAAACACAACCACCTTTTCCTCTTTCTCTCACACCCACACACACACACACGACTAGAAGCAATTAGAAAGCTAATTAATCTTCGATTGCAAACCGAACGGAAATGAATGTTGTGTCGACTGGGGGCGATGCGTTTGCCGGTAGATGGCGTTCCACCTCATTCCACTGTCACGTTAGTAGCTGGTAGCGTTAGTTTTTTGGTGTACCGTTACAAATTAGCCGTGAAGGAGACTTTTGCTTGATTTTTATTCCCCCTCCCCATAAACCACCGTGTTTTTGATATCAACTTGGTAGCTTAAAATTTTAATAGTGAAAACAAATACTACTAGACATAATAACATGAACATTATGTAAAATAATTTGATTTAAATTACAAAAAAAATTATAGCAACATTAACTCTGCATGGTATAAAAATGAGGACGAGAGAAATTCATCTATTTTCCATCCAATTGTCACCATTTGCTAGGATGGCATTTGTAACAAAAAGTTTGAATTTTCAACGTCAAAACTTTGTGTTTTTGTATCTCTCGCTCTCTTCTCCTCCCTCGTTTTCTAACCCCCGACAGCCAAAAAAATTAATTAAAATGTTTGATGCAATTCGTTACCCATTCTCCTATTCGCACTCACGTTGTGTGCACATCTAACGCATCATATACTAATTGGACATGCATTTTGTTTTTTATGTTTTTTTTATATTCTTTTCCATTTTCCCTATTTTCCTTTCTACCTTTTGTACTGCAAGACACAAAAAAAACACCACAAAAAAAGAAACAATACCCTTGTTCCATGTAACTACAAGCTTTCATTTTCAGGAGTGGTTAATTAATAGACCACCCACTTTAACGTATAAATACAATGTTTTTGCCTCTTCTTGTTCAGATTTTTTTGTTTTGTTTCTGCGTTCGTACCGGTTCTGCAAGTTCTGCAAACATTCGCGCCTGAAATTAGAACAAATCGGGTTCCCCCTCCCCCTTCCCCCCTTTCTTTCCGTACGGACAATACACATTTCTGGAATTGTTGGGGAAATGTACCACAAATATCAAAACAAAAAACTAATCACAGTGTCCAGTACATTCATACCTGGGCATAAGCTTCGTACTGCATTGCTTGACTATTGGTGTTTTTTTTTCTTCTTGTTTTTCGTCATTTTTACCGTACGGCAGCGAGATTTCCTGCTTTTCGTATCCCTTTCGCTGGTGGTTTCATTTTGGAAATTTCCTTTCCTTCTTCTTCTTCTACTTCTTCTTCTTCTTCTAGTTTGTATAGAAAACAAAAATCCAAAAATGTGAAAATAAAATAGGAAAGGTATTGTTCACTTCACCGGTTAGCTGTTGGATAGCTCTTTTACCTTCAGTTTTGGTTTTACTTGGACATCTGGTTCTGCAATGTGGTACATCGTTTGTTTGTGCCCCTCGTCAATATTCTTTTATCCTTACGAGAGGCGATAGAGAGCAAAAAAAAAACGACCAACAAACGCCCTCTATCGGGCCATGTTCTATGTTGCGTTCGGTAGTTTTTTCTTCAATGTTTTTTTTATTCTCCGTTTGAAATTCAGGCCATTCACTAAGGTTTAGAGAAGAGTTGAGGTTCTGTTTTTTTTCTTCTTTTTTTTATTTTTACATCTGGCTTCATTTCTTCTTCTCTTCACCAATCTTTCTTACTCTTTTCCTTATTTTCTCTCGCGCTCTCTCTTTCTTTCGCTGTCTATTCCTTCACTCGACATCTTTCACCGAGTTCATATTGTTGTGTGTATCTTCCAGAATTTCTTCCGTACACCTGTACATCATTCCCTTTTACATGAACCGCACCGTTTACCATCCAACTGCTTCCATTTTCCTTATTTCTCCGTCACACAAATCACCCCAAGCCCAACACCACCCTCTTCCTCGACCCCCAATCCAACCCGTTTTCCATTTGAGCAGTTTCATTCTTGCCGTAACCTCACGCTGATGAGGTGGGTATGAGAGAAAGCTTCGGACGTATCCCGGACAGCCATAGAATGTATTAAAAAGCCGCTATTAATAGCTTCCGTTTCCCCGCCCCCACCGTTCGGACCACGTGCAATATTAACTATTTTTGGGTTGGGCGGGCGGTGAAGGGGGAAGGGGAAGGGTGCAGAGTAGACACGGTTTCCTTTCCGCAACACCGTTCCCTTCGGAACACGGATATGTTCCTCTGTATAACCCAACAAGCATAATGGTGGTCTGTCTCTTATTCAGTGCTCTCCCTGCTTTTCTGCAAAAGCTCAACCTTCATTTAGGCCAAGAACAGGAGGGAGAGACAAACCATATACACACGCACACACAGATACATAAAAAAATACATAGTTACGGTCATATTCAAGAAAAAAAAGAAGGGAGCTAAATACACAAATAGTGCATGGTAATATACGCAATACGCGGCAACAGCGAACGAGGGGCGCGTTCGGGTGGTAAACATAATCGAAATTAATTGTTAAGAGTCGCACCATCCGTTGATGCTAATTATTTGATTCCGTTTTGCTAAGACTGCGCTGGTAATGAGATCCATTTGTGCTTTATTGTAACGGACCCTACCTAACCTGCATTTGTTTAATCAGATGTATTAAATCAGTATTAATTTGTATTAAAAGAGCAGCTTGTACACGCAATGCTCTTGAAATAGGATTTCTATTTATTTTTATTTCAGCCAATTTCAAATGCAAAAATTTATTTGCAGACAAAAAAGCATACCATTGCTATGCAAATTGCATACATCGAAGCGTTTTAATGCGAATGTGCTGAAAACAGTGTGCCTACATTTAGGCGCATTATGCACTCGTAAGCATTCAGTATTAGATCATCTTCCACAAAACAGGGTGATAAAAGTTAACGTTAAGCATACGTTTACGAGGCGCAACGTTTCTGATGTGTTTTTGGTGGGCCTGGGCAGTAAATTTAATTTTGTGTTCTTTTTTGTTTCCTTTATAAAGTAACAGAAGAAGAAGATTAAAAAAAACTAAACCCAGAAGTTCTGATCACACTAAAACAACGGCTGTTCTTTCTTTCTTTCTTTTTATCTCTTTCTTTCTCTTTCTCTCTTTCTCTCACTCTTTATCTCTCTCTCTCTCTCTTCTACATCCCGATATATTGAATATTGCAGGCGTTGTACTCTTCTCATCGGCGGTATATTTTGCGGAAGCAGGAAGCGAAAATTCATTCTTCAAGTCCATACCAGATGCATTTTGGTGGGCTGTAGTTACCATGACTACTGTCGGATATGGTGACATGACGTATGATATTTTCTCTTGTTTACCTTCTGTTTTGTTTTGTTTTACTCTTACTACAAAACCCAACCCTTTTTATTTCCTCCCCCCAACACACGACCCGTTTCCTTCCCAAGCTACACGATAATGTGTTCTTCCACTACAGTTTTTGTTTCTGTCTCTACCTAGTCTACCCAATTTCACACATTTGCTAACAGAAAGCTTCCAAATGCATTTTGCGCAGCGCATCACACGCGATTACATTGTTTGTATCCTTTCGTTTTTTTTTTTGCGCCATGAACCGCTCTTTTTACACGTTTTGTGTTCTGCTCGATACGATGCCATTGTTTCATTCTTCGTTTGTTTCTGTTTTTTTCATTTCATGGTGTTATGTTTTTTTTTTTCAAACTACTAATACACTTCATACAGGTGATTTTTTTTTACTGATTTCTTTTTTTCCTTCCACTTATATCTTTTGTATTTCACACGTGCACACATTTTCAAGTTGCTTTTGACGTTTAACAACAAAAACCAAAAAACAAAACAAAAAACTCCCGATACTAGTGTTTTTTTCAAACACTCACGTTACACCTTTTCACTAGCGTTACATCAAACCCGAAAAACATTCACTGCAAAACAAAACAAAAAAACATTTAACAATAGCACTTTCGTACAAAACCACATAACTGGTACATTTGTTCCGTTTTTTAAAAAAAACCTTTGTGGAAACCGTTATCCAACGATCCAATCGTTTTATTTCATTTTTTTGTTTTTTACTCGTTTTTGTTACCGTTTCCATGTTTTGAACAGACACACGCAACAAATTCTTACACACGTATCGCATCAAGCTCAATTACCATCACACGAATCAGCCTTCGCATAGTACCGCGCGCTCATGAACGTTGACTTTACTTCTACCCCTTTCCCCTTTTCATTAATCATGTTCGTTGTTGCATCGCTTCGGTCCCAATAATAATAAAAAAGCGCTTCACTAAAGCGACAGAGAGAGACACCCGTATTTTCCGTGGTAATTTGTACTCCACATTGCACCCGCCTGCCATATTTACTGCACTATATACCATCCATTTTAATAAACACGCCACCCCATTCCATACAGACACGTTGCGACGTGCTTCGGTTGTGTGAGTGAGCATCTGTATCATCTCATGTAATCTGTGCGTAGAGATTAAAAAATGGTCAAGATACCATCATATCCATCGTTGTGTAAAGATACCAAAAGCAAAAGTATGAACAAATTTACAGAACGTTCGTAAAGTCGACAGAATTTGGCAATTGAAATCAATTTTTCATTTCTAAACGCGACTCACACACCCACAATCACACACACACACACACACACACACACACACGCATATATATATATTTACATATATTTAAACATACCAACAGACCTACCCATTCGCACAATCACACTGCCGACAGCAATTCCTTCACGGCGATCGATCGGGATCGTCGCATTAGCAACGACCGATGGGGAGTCGCTGGTCGTTCCCTATCTTGCCAGAGGTACCATAGGCATAGGCACATACTATAGGGTATGGTATAGTGATGTAGAGCCGCTCGCATATTAGACCTGCCCTTGTTTAACAGTGTAATAGAGCCGATTCACACATGCAAACGGGCGCGTCACGAAACGCGGGGAAAAGTGCAACAAGCGAACATTCCCACCCGTAGAGAATAGTACGATTGAATTGTACCGAATGTCGTTCGGTTTGCTCGTGCTTTGTAGATAGGAGCTTGCGATTAGCCACCACCATCAACAGGCATCCTCCATCATGTTCTTCCACCCTTCACAACCAGCATGTGTGCGTGTTGCATCCTTCATCCTTCATCTAATCAGCTTGGAACATGGAATCGGTCACACAACACCACCAAACGGAGCAAACTAAGAATGCCACAGACCAGGAATAGAGCCTTGGGTGCGTGACTAGCACACTGCTTTGCTTTGATTGACTTTACCCTGATTTGTTGACGGCGCGTGTGGAAAAGCATTGCCGCAAAACTGCTCGTAAGTTTGCAAAATAAATCGTCCCCGATTTGGGCTTTTTAGCGCCCTAAATCAAGACACAGCAGATGCAACAATTGTGCTGCCTGCAAATACAATTGGAAGTCGAAAATAATACCATACATTGCGTGCTGATGCAAATTGGTAGAGAACGGAATGGAAGAATAATGGCTACACGCGAACGAACTGCAATACAATCGCAACGTCGCCTAAATGTAGGCTATTTGTGCTTATTTGCTTTCTTCACTGTCATCATTGACAGCAGGGAAAATGGTGAACGTGTGAATGTTTATCACCCGGCCGGGCGGAAGGTGTGCTTGACGTAATCACCACCCATACCGACCCCACACCATCAATCGAATAAATGTTTTATTATTATGGGTGTAAACAAAAAGAACAAAAAAAAACGGTAGAACACACTGTTACCCCCTCTGTTGACCTTACAGGCCGGGTTTTTGGGTGGAACAAAAATCCCGATTGAATTGTTTCTATTAGCGCGCTGTACCATTTGTGGCTGAAGCTTTCAAATTTTATTGAATCCAGCGAAACAGGGTAAATATATTGGCAGCTAAAATGGACTGGTCACGCACGTTAGCGGCATACATAGTACAGCGGAACGTCTGCAGCGTATTCGTGCATGGAGAAAGCATTTTTATTCGTACAACAGTGAGAAAGAAAAAAATTAACGCCTAAATGTATACAAAATTGAACTTTAGGGTTTATTAGTGCGAGCGCTCCTAAATGTATGCAATGTTTAGAATAGGTAGCTAGATTGAACGCAGTGCGATAATAAAACAGAGATTGTAAACATTTAAGTGTCAAAAACAAGAATCACACAACCCGAGCGATAGTCTGACTAATAGAGAGAGAGACAACAAAATCCGCATAAATGTTTCCACAATGCATACTTTTAGGCGTAAAGAATAATTTCTTTAGTAGAATAATGAACATACTAAAGTATAGTTACATCACACCCGAACACTACTTCACTAATTACTCATGTCATCAAGCAAATCAATTATAAATCAAGACCACATGAGCATGAAGAAACATCTCAGAAGCTTCATCGGTTGGTAAACATCCAGTTTTCGAATTCCAACATCCATTTCAAACCCGTGTCAAACGGCTTTGTGTGGGTTTTGTTCTCATACGCACTAGATGCCATATGCACACATACGGAGCATGCCTAAAAAGTGACATTTCCGACATTTTGCTATTCAACCGAGAAGTCGACTGCTTAACCATCTATGCTGGATCCACCGTACGGCTATAATGGCGTGGGTCACGAGATCCACACGCTCGTCGCGGCGTCGACCACATCTTATCATGCTCGCTTCCTTTTACGGCACATATTATCACCTTCATTGTCTTCATTAATCCGCACAACCGCCAAACCATGGCTGTATCCTTCCGTCATCCGTTTCCGCCATCTTGACTGTGGTGTAAATCTAGCGTTTACATGCCGCCTCGCTTCCTGCCACTGTGTACACCCCCTCCGTCCCTTCCGCTGCTTTCTGTGCGGAAACTACTTCCTTATTTATAGCCCATACGTACCCATTTTGCATGGTTTAGTGTGGTTCGCACGCTCGAATGTTTGTCTCCGCTGTCACATGTCATCGGCTTGCCTCGTGGCTTTTCACTCGTGCGGCTCGCTGTCGGTGCGAGCGATTAATACCAAATCCCCGTGCATGCGTAGATGTAGATATTCCGGTTTTTTTCTTCGTCTCTCCATTCTTCGACCATTCCGGTGGTGGTCGTTGAAGATGACTGCTGTAAACGGTACTTGCAGATGACACCATATAAACCTTGGTTCGACGTTGTGTTGTAAGCTCTATGCCCTATGTAGTTTGCTTTAATCGCTTAGAATAGTTGCATACCTCATACGCTTTCTGCTCGCTTACTGTGCACTTACATGCTCACATCCACATTCTACATACCGCATACAGACAGCGTCACACACTCACACACACGCCTGCTCAAAACTCAATACGCTCTAATATCTGTCTCACTATCTATGTTCCACCAAGATGCATACAATACGTCCCCAACTAGCTTGTACCTAGCATAATCGCTGCTGAAGCGATCTGAACCAAACAAAACAAAACCGAAAAAGAAAAAAAAACAACCACAACCCCCACTAACGCGGTGTCCCTTTTTCGTTCGTATCAGGCCGGTCGGCGTGTGGGGCAAAATCGTGGGCTCGCTGTGCGCGATTGCCGGTGTACTGACAATCGCACTGCCCGTACCGGTTATCGTCAGCAACTTCAACTACTTCTATCATCGGGAAACGGATCAGGAGGAGATGCAAAGTCAGAACTTCAATCACGTTACCAGCTGTCCGTATCTTCCTGGCACTCTGGGTAAGTGGACGATTTTGTTGTGCGGCTTAGCATAACTTTAGGCGCCTAACTTTATTACTCCCTTCTTTCCTTTCCCTTAGGTCAACATCTAAAGAAAACTTCGTTGTCCGAATCATCGTCCGACATGATGGACCTGGAGGACGGGGTCGAGACAACGCCCGGCCTATTAGGTGAACAAAATCGTATGGTTCCATTTTTAGGAGCGCATCTTACCGATAAACAACAATTGCAGCAGCAGCAACAAAACTGCTGTAAACAACCATCGAACGGTGGAGGTAGTGGTGGTGGTGGTTTAGGTGGTGGTGGTATAGGTGGTGGTGGAGGCGGCGGCGGCGGTGTTGGTGATATCGGTGGAGGCCTCGGTATTGGTGGAGGCAGTGGTGGCGGCGGCGGCGGCGGCGGTGTCGTCGGTGGTGCCGTCGGTGGTGCTGCCGGTGGTGGCGGTGCCGGAAGCATCGGTGGAACGAATAATAATTTACAACAACGCCATAATAGCGCTTTAGCTGTTAGTATCGAAACCGATGTCTGACTACTGGGTATGGCTATTTCTGCTAGTTTATATTATAATTTACCTTTTTTTTATTATAGTTCTGTATTTAGGCTTCCGACGGTGCTCACCGGTAACCGGTACACGGTCGGTACATTCCACTGTTCCTTTGTTCCCTCGGTTCTCGCTCATTTCCTCGTAGTGTGTGACTCTACCTCCCCATTAGATTTCATTCTTAATCATCTGTTGAAATCGTCTCCTGTCGCCGTAGTTTTTATCAAACCTTCCACTATCAAGGTTTCGATTCGCTTGCCCTTCAAAGTCCATATACGGTCCTAACCATACTATCTGTACCGGTCCATCCCTTCCTGTCGATCGTGTACTCTAGCCAGCGAGCACCAGAAGCGGCCTGTAAGTAAAGCATTGCTCCTTCATTATACGCACCTGACCGGAATATGAATACATATGATACAGCTTCAACTACACGTCACTCACACAACCACGCCTACTCACGCGCGCCCTCCCTATTTATTCCCTTGTCTTGTTCGGTACGAAAATAAGCATAGAAAAATTCTATCCAAAATGTTTGGCCAACTTTTTCGAATAATACGTTTTTTGTTTGGTTTTTCTTATGTTTTGAAAATTAGAAATCTATTCGTTTAAGTGCATTCTGAGCCCTAGCAGCATTGCAGCGCTAGCAGCTTAGCTATACCGTGTTCTGCAGCTTCATTTCATACTTGTGCTCATACCGGTTGTTTTTTGGATGCCAGAACAATTAAAAAATCTTGTTTGTAATGGCAGTTGTTTACTTATGTTGGGATGAAATTAGTTTATTAAAAATTAATAAGAAGATTTAAATTTTTTACACCTTTTTGAAACCTGTTTTTCAAATTTTCTACAATATTCACTGTTTTTGGTCTGAATATTCTGTCTACAGCATTTTATTTAAAATTTAAATAAAATTTTAAAATACTTTCCGTACTTAGTGGAAAATTTTTCATACGGTTGTATGTTTGTTTAATACAAAAGTAATTTTGTTACATTCATAGCGCCTAAAAGTATGCAATGTTGCAAACGTTAAGTTCATAACGCAAAGGTTGTGGCTAACATAAAAAAGCTATCCGTTGCAGGCTAGGCTCAGTGCACTTAATGCAATTAAAAAAAAATAACATAAAACTTTTCGTCGTAAATACACAGCCAAGAAACCGAGACGTTGTGTCTTGCTCAATGAAGAGAAGAAAAAATAAAATGCAAATACGAAAAAATAAAAAAAAACCTTCCAGACAAGAAAAGCTCGCACCAATAATATCTCACCCGTAATAGTACTTTAATTCGATCGTTTCGTTTTTTGCTGTTTTTTGCTACCACTTGTTCTTCTTCTTCTGTTTCATATGTTTTTTTTGTACAACACGTTTCAGTTATATATATAAACATATATATGTATAAACATTTATACATAGTTTTGTTCCATAACAATGGCAACCGTTTTACACCACAGCCCCGATCTTTTCTGCCACTTTCTTAATCCCCCCCCTCCCTCTTGCTCACTAGCACGGGAGGTGTTCGCGCACTATATAAATATATAGGCAGGGGGGAGATTCGCAGCCTTTGGATAGAGGGTGTAGAGGGTGAGAATGCTCGTATGCTCGGGACACTACACGGGAATTCTCTCTCCTTCTCTCTCTCCATCTCTTTTGCATTTCTATTTCTTCCACAATATACTCAAACACGTACACATACGCACAGTATACACGTACCGAAGAATTGAATAACGAATCAACTTCTTTTGAAGAAAAAAAATTAAGAAAATACTAAAACAAAAAACAAAAATTACATTATTCAACTATTTACTAGACTATTTGAATACCTCAATATCGCTATACAGTCAGATTGGTCCTTTAAACAAATTAAACACGCACACAAACATATACAAATACATTTAAACAAAAGACGTAAAACGGCCTGGCCTAGTAATAATCCGTTTACAAAATCCTGCGCTGCGACTCTCTCGTTAGTTAGCTGAATACCCCCCAACTCCCCCACTCCTTCCACCCAGCTCTCCATCGCTCCTTGAAAGGTAGATGCGTGTTGCATACTACATCACGGGACGAGATCCTGTGCCAATGGTCTCAAGATGTTTGTTTTCTTGTTTTGTTTTTGTTTTATTTCTGGAATGATGCTAGCTCCGGTGAAAAACGCCTGTACGTTTGCCTTGTATAGCTTGCTCGATAATGTAGCCCGTAGTAACACTTCCGTGTAGCTAGTTGTCTCTTTCTATATAGCCACACTAAGCAGTTCTTCTAGTCGGGACAACCACGGGGAAAAAAGGGGGGCGCACAGTGTCCGTGCTGACTCCGATCGAAGGGAAGATCACACAGATAACACAACCCCGGAATATCTTACTCTCAACCAAAAAAAAAAAACAAACCAGGCCACAAACTAGGATACGAGTTAGAATACCACACTGACACCATGCATTTGATTGATATTGAATAAGAGCGAGTAACGAGAGCGAGCCAGGGGTAGAAGATTTTTTTTTAAAGAAAGTATTATAAATTTTAAAAATACATACTACAAGACTACTGACTGTCACTAGACAGACGACACCCCAAAAAAACAGTAGTGACTTCCGCGATGAGGACACTAAAAGAACCACAAAATTTGGGATAAGTTTCGAGACTTGGAGCCTAAAGTCTCGGTAACAACTTCCCACGACCACGTAAAGTCAGAACTTACCTCCGACCTGGAACAGACCTACAAAAGACCAATAACGATGTATCCTTCCAAGGAATTCCTCAAATCCACAAATGAAACGTACCTTTCAACCATGTCCTACACGTCTTTCCGAATTTCCCTTTACCACCTTCTAGCTCCCTCGTCCAATGTCTGTGTTATGTTCCCATGTACAAAACCAAAGTACCTCAAGACCGCATATCCTCCATTCGCTGTCTGTCACACTACTACTACTGGACAGACGTGTTTCGGAAGGATGGCCAACACCAGTGTATCGTCTAATATGTGTATCTTTCTTCTTCTTTTTCCATTTTTCTTTCTCTCTTTCTCTCTCTCTCTGTCACTCACATACACGCCGCACATTTGCGCTCTGTTATCAAACCATTAAAAATAAAAAAATAAAAATAAAAAACCTGTGCACGATCTGCAACGGTGTTTCGCCCTGGCTCTCCCCCCGGCCGTTATAACCGTCCGTCAGTGAAACGAACACTTCGCGCTATTTTTTGGCCAGCAGAACTCATACGCTGGCTGCCAGTTTCACCGAGAGCGGTCTGAACGGTTTGAACGGTCTCCCTATCGCCAACCATCGCCGGAGCGGAACATTCGTCGTGGACAGGGTGCCAGTCCCGTACAGCCCGCCCCGAGGTGGGCCTCCTGCTCCACCGTGTTCCATGTTTGACACATTCACCTTTCCCTTCCCAATAGCCCCCCCCTTCATATCGTCTGCTTCATTGCGTTCATATACAGATGATCACGCCACGTCACTACGCAGGATACATCGAAATGTTAACCACAACCCTGAAGGAAAGAACATGGGTACACGGATGGCAAAGTGCCAGTAACATTGAAGCGATCGTTCTGGACATCCCGATCACCCCTACAAACCTCGACAATTGCATTCAAGGAGCAAGCAGTAGTAATAGTAGTAGTAGTAGCAGCAGTAGCAGCAGCAGCAAACAACGGCAGCCCGCAAGTACAAGCAGCAGCAGCAACAACAGCAACCAACATCAGGACATACTCCGGACGGTTTCACCAGCGTGTCGACCATAGAAGACGACCACATCCTAAGAGCGGATGACACCGTGGACTTTGTGTCGAGCCCGTTGTCCTTCCTCAACAAAAAAAAAAAAAACATCTTCGCGACCATTAGAGAAACATTAACGTCAGAAAGCGAAAATATACAAAACATGCGCTAGCTTAGCAGAAAGATGACCATTTTATCAGGCTGCTGTCCGGTTTTGTGTTCGTTGTTTATTTTTTTCGTTTTTTTTAGTTATTTTTTTCTTCATAAAACGGGAACAGGCCTAGTAGATCCAATGGCGTTTAGTGACGAACTAAGCGTATAATCGGTGTACGCAATAGCAAATATGGTAACCGTACTTGCAACCGCTTTCTCGAACGAAGTTTGCGTTTACTATTTCCTGTGTGCGTTTCTTGTACCTTTTTTTGTTACTTCTTCTGCTACATTACCAAGAGAGCATTACCAATAGAAGAAGCAAAACATCCTAAACGACAAACAAACAAAGAGAGTAAAAAGAATCAAACTAAATGCAATTTCGTTTGCCAACTGACCCGCTATTGATGCACACGCAAACAACCTAGCAGACCTCCTCATTCAACCCCCGTTCCACTACATAGCAAACAAAAGCAAAACACACCTCACACCTGTTGTGGGCTGCTCCCGCTCCGGCCAAGCGCCCGTTAATTGCGCGGCAAGGGGGAAACCTAGCGTTCAGCCGTACGTCCGTTCCACTCGTCCTTGGCATACGAGGACTGAAACACAATATCCGCAGTTTATTGCGTATTTTGCAAAACTTTTTCATCTATTGTCAAACCAAAACCAAAAAAAAAAAACTTTAATATAGATTAAAACAAACAAAAACCCAAAACAAGCAACAACAAAAAAAGAAGAACTAGGCGGAGGGATAGAAAGAAACGATAAGTAGTACGGTATAAGGCAAGGGAAATAGAACACAACTAAACAAATGCAAAACCAAAACTAAAGGCAATGCTTAGGAGGAAGAGAAGAAATAAAGGAAACTACTACTACCACTGTTAAAACAAAAATAACAGCTAAACCAAAGGGAACGAAACCAAAAAGTAAATAAATAATCAATAACTAAAGAAGACAAGAAGCAGACAAAGAAAAAAAAACAAAAATCGTAAGAAAATCATTCGCAGTTATACCACATAAAACACGTACATAACAAGCAGCATACCTTAGCAAAGTAAAGCGTCGCAAAACAAACAAACAAACAAACAAAAAAAAACGGGCAAAGCAAAACTTTCAGGCGTGTAGACTAATAAAACGTGAAAAAATGGTGAAAAAAAAACAAACAAAGAAAATAAGCTAAGCTCTCTATGGCACTCGTGCGAAATTTAGGAAGAAGAAGAAAAAACATAATTACCGGAGCAGGAGCGGCAGCAGGAGCTGGAACATGAGACGCTGGACGAAACACACAATGGAGGAAAAACAAACAAACAGGGCCAAAAAGGCATTGTAGTAGGGTATAGTAATACTGGGTACCGTATCCCCTTTTCCTTCGGATATTTCCTTTTACGTTTTTGTTTTCCTTTTCGCAACACGACACGTTTCGCTAGTGAGGGACTAAGTAGCAGAATGGCGACGGTGGGACAGAGCGCCATCTGGTGGCGTATACTACACATACATGACTAAAAACATATACACAAACCCGCAGCACTCTCATACAATAAGTGTCGATTGTTTGGATAGGCAAGTCGAACCCGATCTTAATGTACCACTAGAGGGCGCTTCAATTATATCAAAATAAGTGTAGCGTGTAGTGCAGTCCCAAAACACCTGTGTTAGTGGCATCATGTTACAACTGGTTGCATTAGTATTCAGTAAGAAAGACACATCTTCTGATCCCCTACTTTTTTCCACTTAACTGTTCTTATAGCCTTCTGTATCTCCTACCACCTAACTTTATTTCCATCCTACCCCTTTCCCTTACCCAGTCATAACAGTCGGTAAAGCTTTCCTTTTTTGTGTGTGTGTTTTTCTTTCTTTCTTTCATAGCAAAAAGACAGCAGTGCAATAGAAACGAAATCGATACACAACACAACATACAAACATACACACACACATCCATACTCACGGACAGTTAATCGAAACGTCAATGTTACTAGGGCTAGGCCCGGCTCCGCCGCGTACCCCAACGGTCCTGCCCGCGTTTGTAGATATTACTTTCGGTTTTTCCGTAAAATCTAATTCAATTCTTATCTACTATGTGCTCCTTCCACCTCGCGACCCGCGTGTACTGTTTACGGGAAGGTGCGATCGACAACACAAACAAACAAACAGACAACGAAACAAACAAATAAACAGACAACACAAACAGACAAACAAACAAACAACCAAACAAATAAACAGACAAACAAACAAACAAACAAACAAACAAACAAACAAACAAACAAACAAACAAACAAACAAACAAACAAACAAACAAACAAACAAACAAACAAACAAACAAACAAACAAACAAACAAACAAACAAACAAACAAACAAACAAACAAACAAACAAACAAACAAACATGCAAACAAAAAACGTTTTGCTTGAGTACATAAAGAAAAACAAAAACAAACAAACAAACTAAAATCCTACCTACGTTTTAGCCTTGTAGGCAGATTAGGTGACAGATAGGGCAGTGAAACTTAGGGTTATGAAAGCTCGTTAGCCAAGCAAAACGGGGGTAGGGGTGAATAGGAAGGGTAAAACTAAGAAATAAGAGCGAGCGTGAAAAAGATATAGAGAGAGACGGAGAGATAGAGAGATAGACGGAGAGAGAGAAAGATAGCGAGAGAAGGAGGAAGGAGAGAGATAGAGAGAGGGATAGTTGTATAGGAGTAAAGCGTGTCAGAAGAATTAAAAAAACAACCAAGTAGGAATGTGTTCTATTCAACAAGTGGAGACAAGGAAAGGTGCGGATATTATCACAACCTTCTCCCTTTTCTTTTCTCTTTCTCTCTCTCTCTGACTCTCTTTTTTTGTTTCTTTTTCTCTCTGTCTCTTACTAGCCAGAAATATAAAAACTGACAAAATTCTAAAAAAAACGTCCTAAAGCTTAATGCGCGGCGAGATCGCATATGTTTTTTGGGGGAGGGAGGGAGAGGTAGTAGATGCAATAGTTTGCCATGTTTATTATTCACTACTTAAACGATATCGAACCGACTACGTTCGATTAGCCGGTAAACGCGACTAAGGTAGCAAGCGCACCACACACACATACATACACACACACACTCTATCCTACATCCGCTCCCCTTCCCCCTTCTCCTCGGAAATGCAATGAGATATTATAGTAAACGAGTAACTTCAATAGAATTCTTAATCAGATTAATTTATTATTCATATATTTTTTCTATAAAATAATGGAAGCGGTTCACGTATTGCTCTTTATAGATTCTAATCCAGCAAAACGCAAAAATGAAGCGGTAGAGAAATAATAATAATAATAAAAAAACAAATCGAAATCGGAATAAGAAGCACATAGTGACACAAATTATAATAAACGTGCAATGGAGAAGTGCTAGCGAAGCAGAACATATTACATGAAGGCACCGAAGTCGTTTATGGTTACAGCTAAACAAAACACTTGAAAAAAACACACACAGCAAACACTCAACATAGACAACTCAGCACGACAAGATGTGACTCGAACTGTCGCGCATAGCGATTTATCCGACGTTTACAAAATGAATACAACCCGCGATACTTCAACTGTAATTGAAATTCTTTAAGGAAAAACAAATAGCGACAAATAGCCCTAAAACATGAATGACTTTTACGTATACAAACAGACACACACGTACACACACACACTTACCCAGGAAAATAAAAAAACGAAAATCAAGCAAGAAGATTAAGACAAGGAAGTAATAAGCTGAAGAATTTATGCAAACAAAAAAATCAACAAGGCGTGTGTAAGCTTAAACTGTATAATCTAAGTAAAAACGCAAATTCTGTAAACTGAAGAAAAATGAATGAAAATTCCAAAAAACAAATGAAAAACCAAAATGTGCAAGGTGAACAAAAACAAACCAAACCAAAAACCAATAATGATAACAAAACAAAGAAGAAAAAAACACGTACGGAAAAGAAACGAGAAAAAAACACACACATGTTAAAGAAAAAGTGCTGCCATCCCAATTGTTGCGTCCTTTTTAGTACACTACGAATTACTCTCACTGGCCTCCATCGAATATTCACCGTACGGAAGGGGGGAGAGGGGAAACTAAGAGCGAGAAGAGAGACGGGATACGGAAAGAGAAAACAAATAGTAAACTAATCGACAACAACAGCAACAGCAATGTACATGCAAGTAAACACGTAGAAACGTCAAAAACGTCAAAACGTCATACTTTTTAAGTAGAACTTAAAACAACAGCAAAAAGACACATCGAAACCGGCAAAACTTATCTCTCTCCGCTCCGCTATCCTCCCTTCGTATACCCTTTATTTTGGTATCTCTTCAGCTCTCTCTCTCTCTCCGTCTCTTCCTCTCCCACTCTCTCTCTCTCTATCTCTCTCACGCACACTCACACATGCCGATATACACCTTTTCTCTTTTTCTTGCTCACTACTCTCTATAGCTCTCTCTCTCTCTCTCTCTTTCATTGAATTGTTTTCATCTTAACTCTAACTCGTTTCTCTCTTTTACACGAACGCAAGTCACACATACATACACAATTTTTCTTTATTTTTAACTGAGGTTTTTTTTAAACATTTTGTTACAAATTCGGTGTTAAATTCTCTATTTCGCAAGTTTCGTTCTTTTGGTTTAGTTTTTTCCCCAAAACAGTTGAGGAATTCACAATTGTTATCGGCGTCTGTTTTCCTTCTCCGTTTCCTACTCTATCTGTTTACTATCTTTACGTTCTTTCGATCTGTTCGTCTTTTTATTAGTTTATTTCTAAGTTTCATTGTTATTATCGAGTATATAATATCACATTGCTAGTTATAGTGCAGCTTTTACTATTATTTGTCATTTGCAACGATTATTTTCTTTTGGTATTATTCATAACATTTTTATTACATCAATCACTGATGACTTTTATTGATATTATGCGTTAGCAAATCGGTGTAAAATGTTTAGTAAAAACAACAACAAAATCATCTTCATTTGCTCGTACTGAACATCTAGTGTACGCACATGACACACCGCTGACTGAATGCAACGCGATGGTCAAATCAACCATTGAACAGAGCGGATCGTAGCGCAATGTCCCCGTTCGGTATGGTTTCCTGCTGCTTACGATTTCCTGTATTCTGCTTCATCACATCGAAACGCTCAACCAACCTAATGTCAATTAACACCACAAACACGATGCTTTCGATGCAAATTGTGTGCTGGTTTTTGGTTCAACTTTCGCCGCGAATGCTGAAAGTATCACCTACCCTTAAAAAAAACCGAATTTCGCCCTTTTTATATGTTCATGTATTGATTGTTATTTCTATCACAACTATCTTGGACACAGAGCATACCAAACAGTTTGTTTGTTTTCCATTTATGCCAAAACAAAGTCGAAAAACATACTGGTTTGTGAATGATAATCTACTACAAAGCATTCCGGGTAATGCTAACAGACCCACGATGATCGAGCCGATGCTATCTGTGCCCTACACACCAACTATTGACCTCACTCGAACGTTACAAACCATGGACAGGAAACAAATTCACCACAATCTGAAACAGACCCCCGCATGTAAAAGAGAGAAAGAAGACAACATGAATGCAGAAAATTGATTCCCACAAATATGTGTAAAAACGTAAAGAGAGACAAATGAAACATCCAGCGTGATAGTGAGAAAGAGAAATTTGAGAAGGTCACAAATCCGTACAGAGGAAACGAAAACAAACACGCGAACAAATGTATCCACTAAAACAGAACAAATAGTAAACGAATAACAGGAATAAGTAGCAGTTAAAACAAAGCAACAGAGTAAGAAAATATGTGCAAGGAAACAAGAACACCAACAACAACAAAAAAAAACATAAGAAGTGTGTAAGCTTATAAAACTAAAAAAAAATGTCGTTTTAATTGGAGCGGAAACGGAAACTATAACAATACAAAAAAAAACAACAAAAATTTGTGGACATTTGCCAAACAACATAATACAAAGCACGAGAGTTTAGAGGCAAACGCAACTAAAAGCGGAACAACCGAATGAGAAGATAGAAAGAACGTGAAAGGAAACCCGATAGCAAACCAGCAAAAGCGAGAATGAGAGAGAAAAGAGAGAGAGAGAGAGAGAGAGAGAGGGAGAGAGAGTGAAAAAAGAAAGAAAGAGAGAGTTCAAAAGAGAGTAATAGAGTGCGAGTGAGATAGTGAAAAATAACCAAAGAAAAATTGTAAACTTAACGATATTCATTACTCATTTCAATAAGAACGAGAGCTCTCCAGTTTTGCCGTTTAAAACAAAAAAAAAGGTCTTTTGCAAAAGCACTGGAAGTAATTAAAGAAGCAAAAATGCGTAAATATATAAATATCGGCAGTTAGCACATGCCCGGCAAAAGGGATAAAAGAATGTTACTAACATTTTGAAATCTTAGCCTATGAACCCAAAATTGTTTTCGCAAACTAAAACGCTACTAGGCTAGGCTTTTGTGCAACCAAGCAATAGGAAGGGCTGCATACGTTGAGAAGTAGACGCATCCCGAAGGCAGATGAAACGAGAGCTAATCCTACACACACACATACACACACACACGCTCACACATGTACACACAGAAACATGAACACGCGATAGCTACAAGCAGCTAAGACAAAACGCCCTTTGCAGCATAACTCAACCCCCCTGAACGAGCACGTTAACGAGTTTACCCCCCCCCCCCCCCACACCCCCCCCGGGCGCAAGCAAGCAGTAATGAAAGAATTCGAATTCTTTGTGCAGGTAGCGTGTATGTATGTCGTGCGGGGGTTTGGTGACAAACAGTTCGACTTGCGACGTACGGTGTAGAAACGTAAGATTTACCTTTTTAGATAGTCCTTTAACAAAACAAAAAGAAATATTGAAAAAAAGATATGCAAGCTAAAGAATTACAAAACCAAAATCCACCACCTTATCGCGTTCGACCAAAAAACACCGTTTCTGTTCAAGCACGCGGTTCGGTTCGAGAAAACGAGAGCAAACGTGCGAGAAAACGACAAACAAGGCTTATCCTATTTCACACAAGGGAATTTTTTATTTTCAGGGGTTGAAGCTAAAATCCCGCGTGTGTGGATGTGGTCTGGTGGTGTGTGGTTTTTTTTTTTGTTAAATTTTATTTTATAATTATATTTTTTCGCTCGTTAAAGATGTCCTGATTCGCACTAGGTAATAGCGAGCAGCACGTGGAAAGTGTATAGCAGTAAAAGAAAAAGAAAAAAAAAACAAAATAACAAGACAACCCCTTCCCTCCCCTCTCTCTGACGATTCGAGACAGAGGAGTGTAGAAAATATGTCCAAAAACCAAAGCAAGAAGAGCAAACGCATAGAAAGGTAAAAACTTATAGTGAAAACAAATGAGACAAAAAAAATCAAACTAAACCAAACTAACAATTAAAAAACAAAACAAACAACAACAACCTTCTAGCTTGTAAGTTTATCGCCCCATCAGCTTCTGTTAGTTAGCCCTACGTGTAGAATGAGATGATAAATGATGAAGAATTAAGTAAAACAGAACGATGCGAAGCGTATGAAAGAGTAAAAATTCTCTAGCACGTACAGACACACACTCCCACACACACACATACACATGGACACATAAACAGCACTGACGAATGACTTACCCAACATCATCAGCCAATATAGGTGTAATGATACACAGAACCCATTACCGAAAAAAAAAAACATTTTTCCTGCTTCCTTAAACGTTTCTTAGAGTGAATGAGAGGCTTGTAGAAACAGCGACTATAAAAAAAGGTCAAACTATCCAGTAAAACAACTCTTAAGAAAAACGTAATGAAGTAATGTTTATGTAGTGCACACGATTCTCAAAAGAAAAAGAAAAGAAAAGATAAAACAATGAAAACCAACACAACATGACACAACACGCTGAGACACATGATATACAAACAGGAAAAGAAAACAAGAACAGTTCGAATGCACACATCTGAATACCCTGTGGAAATCACTGTGGGATACGCCGATAAAGAGAAAAGCAAGACACTGAAAGAAAGAGAAAGAAAGAGAGAGAAAGAAAGAGAGATAGAGAGAGAGAGAGAGAGCTGGATCGAAAAAAAGGAATGAAAAACGAGGGAGGGATCAGATGCGGAAACTACAGTAGAGAAAACAAGCAAACAGCCAAGCAAACGCAGCTAGCAGCCAAGAGCCAAGCGCCCATTAGCTAAAAATCGATGAAAAGAAAACAAAAAATATAGAAACAAAAAAAGAAGAAAAAAAAGAACATAGCACGTAAGCAAATCCAGTGGCATAAAGGCATATTTAGTAGTCGGAGGGATGGAAAATGAAGCCGAATAAAGGAAAGAAAAAAAACAGAATAAGCTTGGTACCAAATGAAATAATACTAGAGCACGCAACATAGAGTGAAACAGAGGAAACAAATCCAAACGGAATAGAAAAGACAAAAAAAAGGAACAAGAATAAGAGCAGCGAAGTTGCGTCTATACATATATACATATAATATAAGGGACGGAATGGGATATCGAAACAGTATCGAAACGTGGTGTTTGGATGCAAAAAGGTGCAGCATAGTAAAACTAAAACAACAACAGCAAACATCAACAACAACAAGCAAAAAAAAAACATTAACAAAACGAAAAGAAAAAAAAACATTTTTCCCAAATCTGCAATTATTATCTTTAAAAAAACAAATCGCGTAACGATACAACCGCCCCTCCTAAGAAGGAAATCAAACATACGCAAAAAACCCTAGGAGCCAGACGATAAAAATACAGAATACACAAAGAAAGGAGTTCAAACGCAAAACGAAAAGAGTGAAAGTAACAGAAAGACACAGAAGTTCGCAAGCGAAGATGAAGAAAAAGAGAGAAATAGAAAGAGAGAGAGAAAGAAAGAGAGAGTGAGATACATGAAGTGAAGCCAGATTATGCAGTGCAGTATGATGCAAAACAAGAAAGTTAAAAAAAGTAACATAGAATTAAGCGAAACAAACCATTTCCCGAATTTCTTCCTCTTTTGGATAGTGTAATGAACGATTATGATTATCCAGTGCAATGGAAGCAAGCGATAGGGCAAGGCTGTAGTTAAATAAAAGCAGAACAAAAGTGAAGCAGAACTACAAAACACAGAAACGCAGAAGAAATAATAATAAAAAATAATAATATTAATAATAATAATAAATAGTACTAATAATACATTGAAAACATGAGGTAAGGTGAAGCATACGAGAAACATAGAGAGCGAAAGAGAAAGAAAGAAAACATGAAGGCAGATGGAGAAAGAAAGAGGAAACATACACACAAGCAGTGAACCAAAATTCTTATGATTAAAACAAAAAAAAAGTAAGCTTAACTAAAACCCATTTTAAATAAGCAGATATCCCTTTAAAGAAACACGAAAACAAAAGCAAAGTAAAAAAGAATAAGACAGGCTCGTAAAATAAAACTAGTATTTAGACAAGCTCACACAAAGATACGAATGACAAAGCATACTACATCACAATCTCACACACAACACACACATAAACTCACAAACACACACACACATACTCGTATATATATACGCGGAAATAGAAACTGTTGCTCCCATAGCAGAAGCAGAATCGATAAAGCACCAGAATGAGTTACTATTGGTAGAAGCAAGAAACGGTAGAGCTTATGTATAAGCTGGAGAGTGAGAACGAGAGAAGATTCACTAGGAACGTAAATGAATACCGAACAACCAAAGAAGCCAACCAAAGAGATGCCACGGATTGCCACTTCCACTGTCCAACTAAAATAAGCAACAGAGAGCAAAACCAAAACAAAAGAAGAGACATACTCTCTGCCTTTCGAGGAAAAAAAGAAAGAATATTTCTATAGAGATAAAGAGAGAGCAAGAGAGAGCAAGAGAGAAAGAGAGAGATAGAGAGAGAAACAGTCGCTACATGCTTGAAGCAATAAGTAGTTAAACGGTTGACATTCTAAATATGAGACACAACCTGTTAAACTTCCCGCCAAATATTAATCGAACGCTATTGAATGTGTAATGTATTCGTACACTTTTTACTTGTAACATGTAAAACACGCTTCTTACTTATACCATTTAAAGGTAGTATGTTTTTTCCCGTATTACTTTTAAAGTCCTGAAAACAAACACAATACTTAAGATTTTTTTTATAACCAACGTTTATCGAAACTATTCTCTTCTTCCTCATACTCTTGCTCTCACTTTTAGTTTTACTTCACTTTCTATTGAAGAACAAAAAACACACACGCGATTGTAAGAAGTCAGAAAACGCAAAACATCAAAGTGAAAGTACGTAAAAACTAGAGAAAAAGAAAACGAAAACAACAAAACGTGTTAAGAAACAGGAAAAAGGAGAAAAACAAATAACACTTATCGATTGCGTGTAGTGAAAGTGTAGAAGAAAACGCGAAAGACAAAAACCTCACATTGTGATAAAACCAAGAACCCAACACTACACGCATAATCCTGTTGATCCCGATGGCATAAACACGCACGTACAAAAACACACACACAGATACATATTAGGGGGAGAAAAAAGAAACAAAATGGCGTAAGCAATTACGGTTGAACTGCTCGAATCTGCTATTGGTCGATCAGTCGGATCGCTTTTTTTTGCAATAGAAAGCATGCTTCAGCTTTCCGTGTCAACCATTCTCTCTCTCTTTTCCCTTACTTTCTCGCTCCCTCTCTCTCTCTCTTCCTCTTCCTCTCTCTCTCTCTCTCTCTCTCTCGTTCTCTTTTCTCGTCAGAAATAATGGCTGTAAAAATAATATAAATAAATCAAACACGGTGAGATATATCGTAATCCTGCATTAAACAAATCGCGCTGTTCGAAAACAAAAAAACACTGCTTGGGAGTAATTAAAATATAGTAAAAAACCAAAAAAAAAACAAACAAAAAAGGCAAAATACAATTACGTTTGTCCAACGTTTCTAGCCAAGCGCGATTTGCAGTAAAGTGTCATCCCTAACCCGGTGAGCACGGGTATCGTTCAATCCCGTGCCCGTACTCCATTCTCCTTGTTCCTTACTCTCCCTTCCATCTTTATCGAGCCCTTAATAGATATCTTCTGAAAATAATCGCATTATCGCTCGTTAGATTTTTCGTTCCTTTAATGTAATCTTTACGCATATTTAATTATACCTATCGAGGCGATGAAAACTACAACACACTTACACACAGACAAAAGAAAAAAAAACCAGGAAGAAAATGAAAATAATATTTGAAAAAAAAAAGAAAAGGCTTTACTTAATAAAATTAAACTTCATATGTTGAAAAAGTAAGCCACCTGTTGTCTCTTCTGTTGTTTCTTTTCCTTTCATTTTAATATGCTTTCCACTGTGCTTCACAAACAGTCTGCAATAGCTTTCAGTCAATCTTTCTCTCTCGTACAGCACTATGCACTATGGAAAGAAAGTAAATACTCTTCTAGGAAAAGGATAATGTGAACGTCTCCCCATTTTCGAGTCCGGGTTTTTTTCCCCCCGTATCTCTTAACCCGTACTCATTCCAACCTTACATCACGCCCTTCTTTATGCCCTCTTTCCGTCCGATAAATCCGGGTTGTGTCCTTCGGTAGCGCCAGTTACGATCGTTAGACAGTAGTAAATCGTACGACATTAGTGATTCCGTTTTAAGGTGAGTGATGACAGGTGGGCACCGTTCCAAAAACATTTTCATATCTTTGATTTTCTGTTTTGCTATTTGCGCATCCAGATACGAGATGAGCTTTGAATAGTAAAGGATATTAAAAAGAAAATATAGATACATACATATAGACACATATATATATATAAATACATATATGTATATACTATATATACTATATATGTATATATGTATATATACATATAAAACAACTTTAGCAACGCAGAGCTGTTTTGCAGCAGTGGATGATTGATGACGAGTGTTCAACGCTCTAGTATCACGCTTAGTGCAAGATTTTGAATCGCTTTTTTTGATAACGTATACTAAGCGATAGAGATAGGGTGGCAGAGTTAGATAACTTTCACATGAGAGAAGCATAGAGAGGGCCAGATAGAGAGAGAGAGAGAAAGGTAACGAAACAAGGGAAAAGAAAAGAACAACAAAGGCAGAAAACAAAAGAGAAATAAAGAGAGAGAGAGAGATAAAACAAGAAAGTTAACTTGCTTACTGCTACTAGTGAAGATCAGAGGTTCTGTTTCTGCCGAAATTGGGAATAAAATGGAAAAGAGTAAAAGGAAACCAGCGTAAAAGTGATATTTACGAACAACAACTCGCAAAACAATAACTGACACAAAAACATACACACTTACACCGAAAAAAAAACTGAACAACAACCAAACAGCAACACAAACACAATAACGTGCAAATTCTAAAACATGTTAATGACACCGAACTAAAACAACGGAAAAAGAAATATGAAGAAGCAAAAAAAAAAGAAGATAACACACGAAAATCAGTTTGCGTATTAAGGGCTATTAGATCGAAACAACCAACAAAAAAACAAATCCCATTAGGTTAGGGCTAAAGCGGGAGAAAGAACAAAAAAAAGGAAGGGCACAAGGACCCGCTCTTTCTCCCATTAAACCTCTCCCCTTCTTCTTCCCCAAACACTATCCCCGCAACACATACCAAAGCATTAACAGAGACATTTTTGACGGTAGGCGATGCATGGAAGGAGAGTAAAGAAGCCAATATTATTAGCGAGGAAAACAAACAAAAGCGTAAACTTAACGAAAAGCTAAAAAAAATATTACAAAGAGAAAAACAAAAGGGCAAAACAAACAACAGCTTTTTAAGAACTTCATTAGCTTAATTCAGAAACGAAAAAAAAAGAAAGCAGACAAAAAAACAAAACATCATAGAAACAATAAGAAGCAACAACAAAAAAAAAAACAAATACACACAAACCAAAGTGATGCGATGCAGCAAAAAAAAATATTTAAAAATAATTAAATAAAAGCATCGAGCCGCGTTTGAACGTATTTGTGCATGATGTATGTGTGTGTAGGTGTGTGTATGTGTGTGTGTGTAAAATGGTGCAGCCGATAGTGTGACAATTAGATGGCATTTTACATGTAACCCGTTCGTCGTTCCCTTTTCCGGTATGGACACATTCTACATACACTTCGCACTTCGCGTATAAACATATGCTCGTGCATTAGCACATGCACACACACACACATACACACGCGCATACACATCTACACATTTTCTCAAAAAAAAACTAGTTAAGGTGAAATAGGATTGTATAAATAGTCAAAACAAAACAAAAGATAAATCATGCTACCAAACGAACCAGCCGAATGGTGAACTGGTTAAATGAAAGGCAGAAAAGGAGTATGAGACGAAGAGGAAGAAGAGAGAACAAAGCAAAAATCTGCATAATAAGTAAAACTAACGCAAACAAAGAGAAGAAGAGAACAACAACTAACAAGCACATCTAAGAAGAAGTAAAACAAGAACAAAAAAAAGGTGAACACGAAAGAAGATAATTGCATAAGAAACACACACACACATGCAAAATCGAAACTGTTCTAAAAAAAATGAATCACACACGCATACACACAATAATGCTCGACTTGCAGATGCGCAACGATGCATGTGTTCTTGTGTGTGTGTATGACTGTGTGTGCGTGGGTCTGTGTTTGTAGAGAAGTGTAAGGAGACCGATTAGCGAGGAAGAAGATTATTATGATTATTATAATTATATTTATTATCATTATTATTATTAACACGAATATTATTGTTATTCATGAAATAACTATAATCTACCATTTGGCAGCAAAAGTCAAACTGTCCGTAAAAAAAAACCGAATCGTAAACAACACAGTCGGATGCTGCTGAAAGGTAAACAAAAAAGGATACTCCAAAGCACACATATCCATACACACACACACTTATGATCGTCCAACACACATCCGCAAACATACAAATTTATTTTTACATAATTTTCGTACGCCTAAATGCAGGCAATTTGATGTTGCTAACCGCCAAGACAGTCATGTTTAATCGTTAACAAACTTTCCTCAAGCTTACCTCGAATGGTCAAAGGCTTCAACTGTTTGAAAAAGACAGTTCGTACTAATGGAAAACAATTTGCGTATTGTTCTTTTTTTTTATATAATAAGCAAAACACGCAACCTGCTTTAAACAATGGTGAAGAAATCTCTACCATACCAGCCATAAACATCTTTTGTATGTATGTGAATATATATATATACATATGTATATACCTATATTTATGTATATATATGTGTGTGTATGTGTATGTGTGCGCAAGTGGAGAAAATGCATGCTCGAGAAAAAAAAAATACCGAAGAAAGTGTCAGTCAATGAAGGGAAACATGAAAGGAAAACGAGGAAACAAGAGCAAAAAAAAAAGTAAGGTAAACGAAAGAAAAAAACAAACACAGAACCCATGATGACGACAGTTTGTGTGTATGCGCGCACCCGTGTGTCTGTGTGTGTGTGTGCGTGTGTGTGTGTATCTGTATGTGTGTGCGAAGAGAGTGTGCTGAGAGAAGCGATGGAGAAACAAAAAAACACTTGAACTAAAAAAAAAATAAAGACGTTGTTAAGATTATGAAATGTTTTATAACCGTTATAAAAAAAATCGCTGCGAAAATAAATCAATCCAAACACATTCCTCCTGTAAAAAATTACTCCAGCTCATGTGTATGTGTATTTACTTGGATTTTCTTTTTTTTACTGTTTCAAGTGCTCATTAGTAAACAAATGAGTTATTTAAGCGACATATATTTTATTATTTTTTGTTTTTTTTTTAATTTTAGTAAACTCCAATGTACCGCACCGAAAGGATTTTAATGGTAAGTTTTGTTGGGTAAGTAATTTAAAAAACTACGTATTTAAAGGTTCAAAACAATAAGCTACGTATCGGGGAACTGCCCTCATTTTTGGCCCAACTTTGCCCCATAACTCGGGCGGTATCCAACGGATCGCCAATCTTTGACCTGTAGTCGATAGATGGCACCAATGGCTACATTTTCTTCTTGGACAGCCATGCCCTCAGATGTCTGTGCCAGAAGTTATTCGAGGAACCAAGTTCCTTACCCTGTTTGAGAAAATGTAAAATTTTCCTCATTTTTGAGCAATGTAGCAAAATTTATAAATGTGATAAATTTTAATGCGAATTTGTTGCAATATGTTTCTTTTCACTCAAATAATGCTTTAAATTAAAAAAAGAATAAAAAATCGAAAAATAAATTCAAAAAAATTTCAACTCGAAAATTTCATAAGGCTTACCCCTTACGTTTTTTTTGAAAAATTTAGCAAAAAAAATGAAATTGATATTTTTTAATGCCAGTTGGTTTTAATGAATTTCTTTTCACTCAAGTAATGCTTTAAATTAAAAAAAAGTAAAAAATAATAAAAAATCAAAAAATTCAAAAAAATTCAAATTTACTAAGGCTCATTTTTGCACCAAGTTTTGCCCATAACTCGGGCGGCATCCAACGGATCGCCAATCTTTGACCTGTGGTCGATAGATGGCACCAATGGCTACATTTTCTTCTTCGAAGGCCTTACCCTCAGGTGTTTGTGTCTCGACACATAATAAAAAAACACGCAATCGTCACAATTACGATTGCGAACCACCCTGCTCGAAAAATAGTCATTCGTTTGAGTGGCCGGGGGGGATGGGGGTGGGGGTGGGGGGGTGTTTGGGGTAGCTCCTTATTTCAGGCTTTAGCCGGAATCATAGCAATGTAAATACTATAATATACTGTTCAAATCGTCCATAAGAACCACTAAGAACCACTGGTTATTTTAAATATGAAAGGAAGACTCCACTTCACTACAGCATGATGAAGTCTTTCTCATCGGTCAAGCACGCAAACCTCAGGAAAATTAGAAATGATTTAACAGCTCATTTGCCTCACTTATTCTGACCAGCAACGGTCGTAAATCATTTTCGATGCTAAAAAATAGGGCAAGCGAAAAATATAAAAAATGATTCACATTCACAGTATAACTCCTTCCTGATGGCGACATTGAGGCAGTCGCAGACAATGCGAGTGTCTTGCCGTCGATGGGGAAAATGTTTCCAGAGTAGCGAATGTTGGCGCCAGAGTACTAAACCATTTGCGACGAGGCATGCGCCTATGGCTAGACTTTCGGCGCCAACCATAGTGAATCAGCGTAGTCACCGACCCTTTCCAAGGCTATACGGTACGAACCAACTGGACCTCGAAAGAAAAGCACCTCGATCGTTGGTCACTTGGGGCAGACAATTCTGCAAGACGCGTCTAATAACATCAGCACGAACGGAACCATTCTTTGTCGATGGCTACTAGATTAACAACCATGTGAGAGCTTCTTCCTTGCATGGAAAGCGTGAAAGCAGAAAGAAAAAACGAAAATATGAAATCATCTTACCTTGGTGCTGGTACAAATCACAGTTTGAAGGAAATGAAGATGCTTAAGGTGAACAAAATTTATTATTTAGACTCAAGGCAGCATCATGTATGTTGCTAAGGAAACGTGCGTCTTTCTATCGTCGACGCATTGGACGCATCATATCGAGCGTATATTAAATTAAATATTAATCTTTTTTTAATATTAGTTACGGTGGTTTTAGTTAAGCGTCATCAGGACGATCACTGCATTTAATAGCGATGCTCAATTCACTTTAATATGTACGCACGAAAATCGCACGGCACATCGAGTGTCGGGAGCAGGAAAAACAATATAGTCATTTCCCCCATCAGATCCTTCATCGTCGGTATTGCTCTGCGCCACACGTCATAGTTGGTATTAATAGTTAAAACCCAGCGCTCGATCACTGTACCACATTCCTTATCATATACGAACAGAAAAAAATCATACGAACTTTCGCTACCTTCAATGCAAGCTGAAAACACAGTTGGAAGCATTCAGTTATATTCATGTACCGCACAGTCGAAAGTTTGCTGAAGGCATCTTACCTAGGATTTTTGAAATACATGACTCGATGTAAGCTCGGTTATCCTCGCCTTTCGGAATGTTCATTGGCTCTCCTTCAAATATTTCTTGTTCATAGCCTTCATCTTTTAAAATTTCTCTTCCAGAGATCCAGAAGTACATGTAGAATCCTGTAAAAACGAAGTACAAACAGTCACACATCATTCGTTGTTGTTGATACTGCGTCTGTAAATAACCCACTCACGCAGATATTTTCTAACGATGAACGCTGGTGCGTGCAGCGTGATATAATATTCTGGAATTGATGCCATTTAGCACTGATAAAATAAGAACTTTGCACCAATTATACAAGGCCGCACGCGTCCAGATCCGGTAAAGAAGCGCGTTACAACTTATAATGACAGCGCCTGTCATGCGGGCTCTTTGGTCATGTTGGAAATTCTTGTTTTGCTATTAATATTATTAGACCTGTTTACAGTTCTATTACATTGACACGTGCGGAATGTGTACGGGACAGCAACTGGTTACTTGTTGTCTCGCTCGTACGTGCGATAGAGCATAGTAGTGATGGGTAATCCGGAGTGGAATCGTGGATTCACTCAGACTCCGCGTGTGGAAAATTGATTCCGACTCCGACGAGTCCGGTCAAGCCCGGTCGAGTCCGAACGAGTCCGAACAAATCCGAAGGAGTCCGAACGAGTCCGATCGAGTCCGAATGGGTCCTGGATCGATTATGGATTAAGCCCGATCGATCCGGACTAGTCATGGGTAAATCGTGAATTGCTCAGGACATCATTGCACTCCCCCCGGTCACTTCCTCTGCAGCTATGGGTAAATTTTTGCAGGCTACAATCTACCCCCCTAACCCCCCCCCCCCCCCCCTCCCCTTTCCCGCCACTTCCTCACTTGCCATGGCTAATTTCAACATTTTACAGGACTGGGACCTCGTGGTATCTCTCTTTCTCCTTTTTTATACTGTGGCGACTGTAGCGCCCCCTAGTAGGAAACCTGCCGAACCACGTTAAAGGCAAATTAGAATTAATAGATAGAGACAGGTGAACGAAATATGAGGAGAAATGCCATATGAACATGTTGAAAACAGGACCCTTTGCCAAAAACGTTATTCTCTGGTGGAGTTCTCTCCTACAATTAATATGGGACAACTTTCCGCGTCCAGTCTGCGTATGATCGACGTAAACATGGTATGTCCCCAGAGTCCGGCAAAGCGCAACAAGCGCTACAGAACCTACCGGGTTGGAGCCCGAACCGTTTCGGGTCGGAAGTTCCTACTTTATATTTCTGGGTTGACACGAACCCGCTGCACCCACGGGTCGGAGTCGATTCCGATTCTGCTGCACCCGACTCCGGGTCGTGCCATGAAATAAATCGTATGACTCACCACTAGTGCATAGTCTACCTTTAGACGCCAACAGAGCAACAATAAGTCTACAGCATACTCCTACTCGCACTATAGCCTAAACAGCGCAAAAGAAAGTAGATTTTATTAGCCAAACTTATTGAGCGATACTTGTCTTATTCTTGTTTTTGATAAAAAAAAATAACATTTTAATGGAAAAATAAATATTTGAGAGGAAACCCTTAAACACTAGGTAACAGATACTGTTGCCCAACTAAAGACCTCCTGCATAACTTCGCCCCAACTTTTTTGAAGATATGTTATGGATATCTGATTGGATTTCCAACCCATGTAGACAACTGTAGGCAGCAAGGCATCTTCAACGCGGGAAAGGAAGTGGCCCCTTGAACAATCTGATTCAGATAGTCCGCCAATTTTGGAGCATAGTTTGCTGGTGCTGCGTCATTGTGGTACATCATGTTGATATGTATGAGCCAAGTGTCGATTGCTTTCATGTCCTGAGTGAATATATTTACTATGACGGTGGTCCTTCTTTTTTGCTTGATCACCTCTGTAACCAGATACAAAATATAAATATGTATAAATAATCCATAATCCGGAACTTTAAAACGAAGTCCAATGATTTACCTTCCACGTTCGATACCACTGTGTTGATATTGTTTGTAGTTTTCAAATCCTGTGATATTTCTTCCATCACACCATTATTGGACTGTCGGAGGAATACACCGGTAGGATATAATCCTCTGCGGGAGATGATGGCTTTAATGCAGATTGCTGTGAAACACACGTGTGAATGATCGCCCCCAATATCGATTGATCGCTCGTTCCGCACACTTACTCAAATAGTCACGGAGCGTAAACGTAGTGACGTTTAAATTTATGGTATGATTTTTAGTTACACTCATTGTGGAAAAATGTTGCCTTTTTTCTCAACAAACCAAAAACACCAAGTATGTACGCAAAACTATCAGCAGACACGTCCGATCGTGGGAAACCAGCTAAGTAAAGTGAAGGCTTTGTTGAGGGCACGAGCTCTTAAGTAAACTTTTCAGCTGGGTAAGTGTGTGTGTGTGTGAGCACACAGCGTAAAGCCTTTCATGCACTTTTGTCCTCTTGGGTGACGATTTTATTCCGCTGTTTGGTGATGCACCAAAGGAAAAACTGATCGTCCAAGTGGTGCATTCCGTCGCGGTGGGGTGGGATACAGGGATGGCGCCACTGTTATAGAGACCCCAACTAGCTTGAGGTCCCCTGGAATTAGGGAGGGTTCTTTGATGGGCATTGTGATCGTGCTTGGGTGGGGCCTGGTGGGGTTGTTGAAGAATAATAACACAGAATTCCCGGACAACAAGGCGCCTCAAACTGAGGCGAGGTCTCTGGCGCCCGTCCACTCCGCCCATAGGTTAATCCGCCATTGGCATCGAGTACACCCAGACCTTATCGTTCCTTTCTGGAAAATAGAATAAAACTTTTAATATATTTCCAAAAACATATCGACCTACAGCAACTCCTTGTTTGATACAACTTACCCTAATCGAAGTGTAGTTTGGAAAGTCCCAAACGGTTGTGATGTCCAGCAACGTCGCCCCATCGGCCGTGACTTTCCCAAGATAGAACGAGCAGGATCAGTATCAGTTGCCCCTTGATGTACAGTAGGATGGATAGAGTAGTCAGCGTGCTCCGTACGATCGTTCACAAGGCAACCAAGGAATGATAGAAATGAAGACTCTAATTCATTACAGCATGATGAAGTCTTTCTCATCGGTCAAGCACGCAAACCCCAAGAAAATTAGAATCGATTAAACAGCTCATTTGCCTCACTTATTCTGACCAATGGTCGTAAATCATCTTCGATGCTGAAGAATAGGGCAAGCGAAAAAAAAACTATAAAAAATGATTCACATTCACAGTATAACTCCTTCCTGATGACGACGTGGAGTACAGTCGCAGACAATGCAAGTGTCTTGCCGTCGATGGGGAAAATGTTTCCAGAGTAGCAAATGTTGGCGCCGGAGTACTAAACCATTTGCGACGAGCATGCAACTGTGGTTAGACTTTCGGCGCCAACCATAGTGAATCAGCGTAGTCACCGACCCTTTCCAAGGCTATACGGTACGAACCAACTGAACCTCAAAAGAAAAGCACCTCGATCGTTGGTCACTCGGGACAGACAATTCTGCAAGACGCGTCTAATAACATCAGCACGAACGAGACCATTCTTTGTCGATGGCTACTAGATTAACATCCATGTGACAGTCTCTTCCTTGCACGGAAAGCATGAAAGCAGAAAGAAAAACAGGGAAATATGAAATCATCTTACCTTGGAGCTGGCACAAATCACATTTGAAAGAAATGAAGATGATTAAGGTGAACAAAATTTATTATTTAGACTCATGGCAGCATCATGTATGTTGCTAAGGAAACGTGCGTCTTTCTATCGTCGACGCATTGGACGCATCATATCGAGCGTATAATAAATTAAATATTAATCTTTTTTTATATTAGTTACGGTGGTTTGGATATGCGTCATCAGGACGATCACTGCATTTAATAGCGATGCTCAATTCACTTTAATATGTACGCACGAAAATCGCACGGCACATCGAGTGTCGGGAGCAGGAAAAACAATATAGTCATTTCCCCCATCAGATCCTTCATCGTTGGTATTGCTCTGCGCCACACGTCATAGTTGGTATTAATAGTTAAAACCCAGCGCTCGATCACTGTACCGCATTCCTTATCATATACGAACAGAAAAAAATCATACGAACTTTCGCTACCTTCAATGCGAGCTGAAAACACAGTTGGAAGCATTCAGTTATATTCATGTACCGCACAGTCGAAAGTTTGCTGAAGGCATCTTACCTAGGATTTTTGAAATACATGACTCGATGTAAGCTCGGTTATCCTCGCCTTTCGGAATGTTCATTGGCTCTCCTTCAAATATTTCTTGTTCATAGCCTTCATCTTTTAAAATTTCTCTTCCAGAGATCCAGAAGTACATGTAGAATCCTGTAAAAACGAAGTACAAACAGTCACACATCATTGGTTGTTGTTGATACTGCGTCTTTAATAATCCACTCACGCAGATATTTTCTAACGATGAACGCTGGTGCGTGCAGCGTGATATAATATTCTGGAATTGATGCCATTTAGCACTGATAAAATAAGAACTTTGCACCAATTATACAAGGCCGCACGCGTCCAGATCCGGTAAAGAAGCGCGTTACAACTTATAATGACAGCGCCTGTCATGCGGGCTCTTTGGTCATGTTGGAAATTCATGTTTTGCTATTAATATTATTAGACCTGTTTACAGTTCTATTACATTGACACGTGCGGAATGTGTACGGGACAGCAACTGGTTACTTGTTGTCTCGCTCGTACGTGCGATAGAGCATAGTAGTGATGGGTAATCCGGAGTGGAATCGTGGATTCACTCAGACTCCGCGTGTGGAAAATTGTTTCCGACTCCGACGAGTCCGGTCAAGCCCGGTCGAGTCCGAACGAGTCCGAACAAATCCGAAGGAGTCCGAACGAGTCCGAACGAGTCCGAATGGGTCCTGAATCGATTCTGGATGAGCCCAATCGATCCGGACTAGTCATGGGTAAATTGTTAATTGCTCAGGACACCATTGCACTTCCCCCGGTCACTTGCTCTGCAGCTATGGGTAAATTTTTGCAGGCTACAATCTACCCCCCTAAACCCCCCCCCCCCCTTTCAGGCATTTCTCTTTCTCCTTTTTTATACTGTGGCGACTGTAGCGCCCCCTAGTAGGAAACCTGCCGAACCACGTTAAAGGCAAATTAGAATTAATAGACAAAGACAGGTGAACGAAATATGAGGAGAAATGCCGTATGAGCATATTAAAAATAGGACCCTTTGCCAAAAACGTTATTCTCTGGTGGAGTTCTCTCCTACAATTAATATGGGACAACTTTCCGCGTCCAGTCTGCGTATGATCGACGTAAACATGGTATGTCCCCAGAGTCCGGCAAAGCGCAACAAGCGCAACAGAACCTACCGGGTTGGAGCCCGAACCGTTTCGGGTCGGAAGTTCCTACTTTATATTTCTGGGTCGACAAGAACCCGCTGCACCCACGGGTCGGAGTCGATTCCGATTCTGCTGCACCCGACTCCGGGTCGTGCCATGAAATAAATCGTATGACTCACCACTAGTGCATAGTCTACCTTTAGACGCCAACAGAGCAACAATAAGTCTACAGCACACTCCTACTTGCACTATAGCCTAAACAGCGCAAAAGAAAGTAGATTTTATTAGCCAAACTTATTGAGCGATACTTGTCTTATTCTTGTTTTTGATAAAGAAAGTAATATTTTAATGGAAAAAAAATATTTGAGAGGAAAACCTTAAACACTAGGTAACAAATAATGATGTCCAATTAAAGACCTCCTGCATAGCTTCGCCCCAACTTTTTTGAAGATATGTTATGGATATCTGATTGGATTTCCAACCCATGTAGACAACTGCAGACAGCAAGGCATCTGCAACGCGGGAAAGGAAGTGGCCCCTTGAACAATCTGGTTCAGATAGTCCGCCAGTTTTGGAGCATAGTTTGCTGGTGCTGCGTCATTGTGGTACATCATGTTGATATGTACGAGCCAAGTGTCGATTGCTTTCATGTCCTGAGTGAATATATTTACTATGACGGTGGTCCTTCTTTTTTGCTTGATCACCTCTGTAACCAGATACAAAATATAAATATGTATTAATAATCCAGAATCCGGAACTTTAAAACGAAGTCCTATGATTTACCTTCCACGTTCGATACCACTGTGTTGATATTGTTTGTAGTTTTCAAATCCTGTGATATTTCTTCCATCACACCATTATTGGACTGTCGGAGGAATACACCGGTAGGATATAATCCTCTGCGGGAGATGATGGCTTTAATGCAGATTGCTGTGAAACACACGTGTGAATGATCGCCCCCAATATCGATTGATCGCTCGTTCCGCACACTTACTCAAATAGTCACGGAGCGTAAACGTAGTGACGTTTAAATTTATGGTATGATTTTTAGCTACACTCATTGTGGAAAATTGTTGCCTTTTCTTTTCAACAAACCAAAAACACCAAGTATGTACGCAAAACTATCAGCAGACACGTCCGATCGTGGGAAACCAGCTAAGTAAAGTGAAGGCTTTGTTGAGGGCACGAGCTCTTAAGTAAACTTTTCAGCTGGGTAAGTGTGTGTGTGTGAGCACACAGCGTAAAGCCTTTCATGCACTTTTGTCCTCTTGGGTGACGATTCTATTCCGCTGTTTGGTGATGCACCAAAGGAAAAACTGATCGTCCAAGTGCTGCATTCCGTCGCGGTGGGGTGGGATACAGGGATGGCGCCACTGTTTTAGAGACCCCAACTAGCTTGAGGTCCCCTGGAATTAGGGAGGGTTCTTTGATGGGCATTGTGATCGTGCTTGGGTGGGGCCTGGTGGGGTTGTTGAAGAATAATAACACAGAATTCCCGGACAACAAGGCGCCTCAAACCGAGGCGAGGTCTCTGGCGCCCGTCCACTCCGCCCATAGGTTAATCCGCCATTGGCATCGAGTACACCCAGACCTTATCGTTCCTTTCTGGAAAATAGAATAAAACTTTTAATATATTTCCAAAAACATATCGACCTACAGCAACTCCTTGTTTGATACAACTTACCCTAATCGAAGTGTAGTTTGGAAAGTCCCAAACGGTTGTGATGTCCAGCAACGTCGCCCCATCGGCCGTGACTTTCCCAAGATAGAACGAGCAGGATCAGTATCAGTTGCCCCTTGATGTACAGTAGTATGGATAGAGTAGTCAGCTTGCTCCGTACGATTGTCCACGAGGCAACCAAAAAATGATAGAAATGAAGACTCCAGTTCATTACAGCATGATGAAGTCTTTCTCATCGGTCAAGCACGCAAACCCCAAGAAAATTAGAATCGATTAAACAGCTCATTTGCCTCACTTATTCTGACCAATGGTCGTAAATCATCTTCGATGCTGAAGAATAGGGCAAGCGAAAAAAAAACTATAAAAAATGATTCACATTCACAGTATAACTCCTTCCTGATGACGACGTGGAGTACAGTCGCAGACAATGCAAGTGTCTTGCCGTCGATGGGGAAAATGTTTCCAGAGTAGCGAATGTTGGCGCCAGAGTAGTAAACCATTTGTGACGAGGCATGCGCCTGTGGCTAGACTTTCGGCGCCAACCATAGTGAATCAGCGTAGTCACCGACCCTTTCCAAGGCTATACGGTACGAGCCAACTGGACCTCGAAAGAAAAGCACCTCGATCGTTGGTCACTTGGGGCAGACAATTCTGCAAGACGCGTCTAATAACATCAGCACGAACGGAACCATTCTTTGTCGATGGCTACTAGATTAACAACCATGTGAGAGCTTCTTCCTTGCATGGAAAGCGTGAAAGCAGAAAGAAAAAACGAAAATATGAAATCATCTTACCTTGGTGCTGGCACAAATCACAGTTTGAAGGAAATGAAGATGCTTAAGGTGAACAAAATTTATTATTTAGACTCAAGGCAGACATGGACATCATCCATGTTGCTATGGAAACTTGCGTCTTTCTATCGTCGACGCATTGGACGCATCATATCGAGCGTATATTAAATTAACTGTTAATCTTTTTTATATTAGTTACGGTGAGTTGGTTAAGCGTCATCAGGACGATCACTGCATTTAATTGCGATGCTCAATTCACTTGATCAGATATGCACGAAAAATGCACGGTACACCAAGTCGCGGTAGAAGGGTAACCTTTACAGCCATTTCCACCATTAGATCGTTCAGCGTCGGTACAGCATTTCGCCGCGCGTCATATTTGGTATTAATTTTAAATATCCAACGCTCGACCATTTTGCTGCTTTCCCTGACGTATATGAACAAACAGCAGGTATATGTTTTATTGTGTTGAAGATTTGCTGTAAACGCAGATGGAAACATTACTGTACTGTATACATTCGAAAGTTTGCAGAAGGCACCTTACCTAGTATATCCGCAATATATGACTCGATGTAAGATCGGCTAGCTGTGTCCTGCGGAACGTTCATTGGCCGTCCTTCGAATAGTTCTTGCACATAGCCCCCATCATTTAAAATTTCTCTTCCATAGAGAAAGGAGTACATGTAGAATCCTGTAAAAACGAAGTACAAACAGTCACACATCATTCGTTGTTGTTGATACTGCGTCTTTAATAACCCACTCACGCAGATATTTTCTAATGATGAACGCTGGTGCGTGCAGCGTGATACAATGTTCTGGAATTAAGGCAATTTCCGCAAAAGTGTTTTCCCACATTATGCACACAGCGTTTCAGTACACGTTCAGATCCGGTAAAGAAGTGCGTTACAATGAGCATTTATATTGACAACATCTGTCATAATGGGCTGTTTGTGCATATTGGAAAATCGTGTCGCATTGGAAATCACAAATTAGACCTGTTTACACTTCTGTTACATTGACACGTGCGGAATGAGTAAGGGATAGCAAGTGATTGCTTGTTGTCTCGCTCGTACGTGCGGTAGAGCAAAGATAATTTATTTCGGCAATTTTATGAATCTACATGTGGCCGTAGACAAACCGAGGGCGTGATCGTGGGTAATCTGGCAAATGATCCTGCAGAGAACACAAATACCAGATGTATTAGAAAAAATATTACCGTTTTTCATTAACAGTAAAGAAGCATTGGTGACCCGACTCTTTCTCCTTTTTATACTGTGGCGCCCCCTAGTAGGACACCTGCCGAACCACGTAAATGGCGAGGCCCCAACTAGCTTGAGGTCCCCTGGAATAAGGGAGGGTTCTTTGATGGGCATTGTGATCATGCGTGGGGTGGGGACTGGTGAGGGGAGGGGGGGTGGGGAGTTTGTAGAACATAACACAGAATTCCCGGCCAACAAGGCGCCTCAAACCGAGGCGAGGCCCCTATCGGACGTCCACTCCGCCCATAGATTAACGCGCTCGTAGCATCGAGTACATTCAGACCCTACCGTTCCATCCTAGAATAGAACAAAATTTTTAATATATTTCCCCTGACGTATCGACCTACAGCAACTACTGCTTTGATACAACGCACCCTAGTCGAAGTACTAGGGATACAACCCAAACGGTTGTGATGTCCAGCAACATCGTTCCATCGGCCGTGACTGCCCCCGGACAGAACGAGCAGGATATGTATCAGTTGCTCCTTGATGTTACAGTAGGATGGACTCGATCCGCCACATGGCAGCCAGTGGTAGAGGTGCATCAAACACCAACATCATCACATAGGCAGCACCAGGAACACCAAGCACTTCTACTGCCTCGTAAAAGCTCGAGCAACCAGAAGAAGGATGTGTAGTGCGCAGGTGTTTATACACCGTGGACAGCGCCAGCGATGAGGAAACAGCCTAGGTTGACGCCGGAGTTATAAGCCACTTGCGACGAAAGCATGCGCCTATGTCTCGACTTTTGGCGCCAGCTGAAGAAATGAGTCAACAGCACAACCCCTCAAGAGTTCCAATGTGAACCATTCTTTTGCGAGTTACTAGACCGGACAGCTCTGCATAATGCTATTATCCAGTCACCAATCATCAACACTTTTTCCGGTCAGCAACGACTGGGTAAGAATGCGACAAACAGTAATTCTTTATTGAAAATAGAATCATTCACTTCACGTTCAGTCGAAGTGATTTTCCGAGGTTTTTTTTCATCGCCAGCAGAAAGTAGCAATGATTTTTCAACGGAGCTAAGGCAGCGATCTTTTCGTTGATTGCAGCCATTTCTTTCCGTAACTTGTTCAACGGACGCTTCGATGGTTTATAAATGGGCACAGCATGGAAAACCCAACGTTCGACCATTTCGAATGTACCCTGGTCGTAGAAAAATATCGTCAGGTCGCGCTTTGTTTTCTTGTTTATCAAATCTGAAATCGCACATTAAAACATCAAACTTTTTTTTAGATACACTTCACTTATATGGTTTACCTTGTGCTTTTTCCACCATTACATCAATAAACGATCGGACTCCAGCATTCTTCGGAACAATCAATGGATGGCCATGTTCCATCACACAGGTGTATCCTTCGTCGATCGCAATTCCTCGCTTGTAAATTACGGCATACATGGAAAATCCTGCGAACACATGAAAAACACCACAGCCCGATCCATCATAATGTCCTCATGCAAGAGTTGCACACCCTTTATAACACTCACTCAGAAATGTATGCATAAACTGCGCCTGTACTTTCAGCGTGATGCAGTGTTCCGTACAGTTTTCCATCTTGGGGAACAGTTTTTCACGACAAAAGATCACAAATATCGCTTAGTTTCACAAAAACACTTCCAGAGTGCGTCCTTCGGTGAAAAACTTTACAGATAAAAAGTTTTCAGACAAAAAGTGACATTAGCCGTACGCATCAGCTGTGTATCAAGGATTCTCGAACAAGGATGAACGCGGTTATTTGTACGACACGAGTTACACGGTTACAAACCGGGAAAAAGGGCAAGATTTAAATAATTTCCCAAACTCGAGTTGCTCAGTTTTTTTTTTGCTTTTTTTCGTACTTCGTACTTTTGACGTCCTTGTACTAAATCACGCTGATCGTAATGCAGATAGAATAAAAGCAATTGAATTTCACACATAAACAAAATACGCACACATACACATTCCCTTAAATATAAATATTATTATTGTTTGTATTGTCACGCAATAAATATTAACATTATAAAATAATAACAATTACGAGAAATAGAAATAGAACAATTAATAACTCGGCGTTATTACGCATAGATAAATGTACCACAGTGTAACACTGTCCCGGTAACAGTATAACTGTGGTAGTGGAAGTAGTGTTACTACTTGTTATCCTGCTGTCATTTTGATTGATCGATTTGCTCATTTGTTTACAAGCCGCTTTATGTGCAAGTCGTGCCGGGTGCCGCGTTCTGTTCACCTTTATCTTAAAAAAGCGATCAAATCAGCATCCTTCCGGTCAAAAGCTTCGTGACAAACACATAACAATGATCAACAATTCACGTGTTGTGTTGTGGATTTGCGCAATCCACCTACGCCAGTGCAGAACGGAACGTTTGTTGCGTTCTTCTTCTTCTTCGTTTGGTGCGTCTCGTTACGTCAGAAAAGTCAAGCTTCCTGCGCTACGGCATGAATTTGTGTACAAAAACAACCAATAAGTATGTGGACCGACAACTAAAGATCATATATCCCCCACTTGTCGGCTTTACCATATCGATTACACACCTCCGTGAAGCTTATCAAAGACTGTCAAAAGTACTGCATCCGTCGATCGTCCGGGGGATGGCTCCCCCTTAAACAGAACATGCCGGTTGCTTCCATTCTTGGCCTGTTAAAAACAACCCACAACACTGCATAACTAACATGATCTGAAGCATCCTTTCAGTGTTTACAAGACGCTCCAGCAGAAAGTGAATTTGTGACGAACATTCGCTCCGAAACTGTGGTATGTAGTGATCGTTTAACACCGTACTAAGATTGTTTGTGTTTATACTTTTCATGAGTCTGCTAAATCCACAAATCCGTGACACGAAGATAACGTAAAAAGACTATATGGATTGTGTATTTGTTTAACACTATGTGCGAAATCACGAGAATCATTCATCTGACAACGACTTAATGAAACACAGCATCTCACACAAGTAAGTGAATACACATTTTTATTATCTTTTGTTTTTAGGCATACATTCCTTAATATGATCATACATTTGTTGTCAACCTACTAATGTATCGCTGCGTGGTCCGTTTGCTAAATAGAGAGAGGATAAGGTTTTGCTTTCCGATCTTGTTCCTAGTAAAACGGATAAGATTATTATCGTTATTTAAAACTTGCGCTATCGATCAATCTCCACTTGATCCTCGTGACAGAGGAAGGTGCTACCGTGTCGGATTCTTTTCTTCTTTGTCTGCTCGATCGCGATCATGAGAGTAACACTGCTTCGGGTCGCATTCGAACTTGCATTCGAAGCTGCGTTTTTTGTTCTGTAAGAGTGGGATCTGGTGCCTTCTGAGTTGTCTATCGTTTTCCACGTTCTTCCGGGTCTTTAGCTGCCTTCTACTTGGGTAGTGCTCGTCTGCATTCATCGTCAAACCATTCCTTCCTCGGGTTACTTGCTACGCGACCAATTGTTCAGTCGATCGTACTGTGGCTTGCTCCATCATGGTCATTAAGGGACATCGCCTTGAAGGTGGTGTCTTCCGGCAACGTTTCCCCAAGCACGGTCGCGAAGTCAGCTTGACTCAATCGATCTATGTTGAGCCATGGGGTGGGCTGATAGCGCAGCCTTTTGTCCATAACCATAACCAGAAAATGGTCTGAGTCGACGTTTGCTCCTTTCTATGTACGTACGTCGATAATGAGTTGAAGCTTCATATCGTTGATTATATATTACCGTTCTGTACGTCGTATTGAGTCGCAGTAGAACGAGGAGAAGAATAACGAATGATTTACTACGAAAACAAAATTTATTAAGATCACAAAACAGCAAAATATTACATCTAGAATTGAACTATAGAAATGAACCAAAGTTGATTTACCGAAACTGTCTCGTAAATATCATTTTAACACTTCACGGTCATAGGCCATAAAAATGCCCAACAGCATCTTCTACGTCGTGAAGAACGAAACACGACAAAAGAGAACTCAAAGAATCATTCCTCCCAGAGTTCAATGTTATTCCCTGAGTCGCTTCATCTTGAGCGACGGGACCGGGAGCGATAAAATCACAAAACGATCGGCCTGCATGACGGGGAAACTGTTCCCGGCGCAATACTTGTGGGCGTCTGCGAAGACATGCAGACGCCAACTTCCGACGTCTGCTGTAGTAAAAGATGTGCATGAAAACGATGAAAATCGCAACAAAGCTGACTCATTAGAATCATTTTTTTCCCGTTCGAAATCATATATACCGCCACGAATTGGTTCTTCACGTAAGAACGTTAGAGGCCGGTTCAAACTTTCACTGCTTAAATTATTTAACAAAGCAAAGAAAAATCGTCTTATTTGGCATTAGTTCAGTTAAATTAGTTCAGTTAAAATTAAATCAGTTAAATTAAAACAGAAAAACATCCTTCCACTAGCACTCAGCGGGAAACCAATAAATGTGAAATGTGTGAAACATTTCACGAAACATTGCATTGAAATATTTCCTATTGCGATCTCATATTGAGAAGCTTTTATGAATTCTCGATCTCGAGATGCAGGAAATGCTTTTTTTAATTGAATTTTGGAATGATAAAACTTCTAACTTAAAACTTTTTTTTAAACTTTAAATTATAACAAAAAAATCTATTTAAACTGTTTGTCTTCAAACGTTATTTTTGAACAAACGCTTGAAAAATGATCAAACGCAAAAAATTTATCTTCTTTATACAAAAATTATTTATATAAAATTTATATTTATTTCTTTCCCATGATTTTTTTTTTCGGACATTTTCCACTTCACCTAAACATCCGCCAAAGAAAAAAACTCTTCCAATCATCTTTTGCACCAACTTGCTGTCACGTTTTATTGCAATACAATACTTAAACAATTGTGTTTTATCCACACCCATACGATTTATCCACCAGACGGCTCATTATCAGTGAAATGTTCACATCGCAGCCAAGGGGTTTTGCCGTTGTTTGCCTGCTCGTGCAGTTGCGGTATCTTCCCCGTAGCTTTCAATTTCGTGCTATCTATTACCAGCTTGTGTTCTGCTTTTCTATCCTTTTGCCTCGGTCACTGTACTGTAACTTCACATCGTACTTTCATCACTACTTTCAATCAACAATATAATGCTGTAACGGATTTGTTTTCTCTTCTCTGTTTGTGTGTGTAAATGCATTTGCATGTTTTTTTGTTTGTTTGTTATATAATGTTATTCCTTTTCGGTTTTCGCTCTACAATAGGTTTTGTGTTCGCTTTATTCAATTGTCTTATTCATATTACCACCTTCTGCCATGATACACGGTCTGACGCATCTCTCACGCCGTGCTCTTATGTTTGCTCTTATCCTCTGCAGTGCTCTTTTTTTTGCTGTGCTAATGGTGTGCCCGACTCTGCTCGATAAATAAATTACACAACAATTGGGACAATAAATTTAAAAAAACAATAATATTTGTTTGTGAAAATATGCTTTTTAGCAAAACTGTTGTAACACATTGGTGTTAGATGCAGAATTTTAAAAAAAATAATTGCTTTTAAAACACTCATCCAGTGGGCAAAAACAAAATCACTTTGATGTAATAAAACGGCTCTCTCCTCAAGGTAAAATTAAAAAAAGGCAGAATGTATTGCATGTCCTCACTAGTCTGCGACTATGTTTTTGGGATTTGTCTAGTATACGAAGCACCTAAAGGTATGCTATAAGGTTTTTATAGCACATTTGGAGATCCAGCACTTGCCGATTGACTTTAGGGATGAAGTATATCCCGCACTAGATCATAAAATGGAAGAGCCTAAAATTTGCCACATTGCATACCTTTAGGCGTCACCGCATCCATTAACCATTCAGCATTCATTCTTAATTTAAATCAACAGTAATAAAAATGGTCCTCTTTTTTCGAAGTGGAGCATATTATGATAAACTTATATGAAACTGTTTTCACTACACATTTTCAAACAATGCTTGCTTCGGTTTTTAGTGCGCGTGTGTACCTGCAAAACCTTGGTTTGCATTCTAATGTACATACTTTCCACTGTACAGCTTCAAACCATTTTTGGTTTTACTGGCTGGAGCCTATCTTTGGAACGTTTTCTTTTTTCTTTTTGCTTTTTTTTATTCACCACCAAGTACTATGCCTTACAATGCACCACTTAAAGATCGATACTCCCCTGTTAACAAAGCTACAAAAGCGCAAAAAAACGATGTTACACTGCAATTGCATAAATACCAATTGTATTCCTTACAATTGGACGAACATTTGACGCACCCTCCGTTACGCTTAAAATTACATGCAAAAACCAAACATTTTTTAACAGGCCCACACATTGCACACTACTAACACACACCCCCGTATCTGATTGGGTATCCTTTTTGTTTGCCCGTGTGCTTTCTTGCTGGGTTCGCCAAATATATTTATTTGTATATGTATATCTTCTACTAGTGTTTTCAAACAACATTGCATTCTCTACATATGCATCACCTTAATCGCACCTTGTGCCAAACGAAGAATGAAATGAAAAACGTTGTTGGGACAAAACAAGAAACAAACAAAACGCCATTATTGCGTTAAACAATGTCACCCCCATTTTGTTTCGCAGCGATTTTTTTTTAATAATCTATCATCCTGATCACCCGGCAAATCGGAACCCGACAGATCTTATGCAAATGAAACATCCGACAAAAAATAAGTACGGGACTAAATTTCATCAACGATCTAAGCTTGGTTTTTCCCGAAACATTTTTCCTTCTACACGTCTACGGATCAGGGTGACAGTAACAAGTTATTAGGTTTGAATGTCTGGGGGTTGTTTTTTTTTGTTAGTGTTCATTCACTCTTTTACTTTTTTATCGGTTCAAGTATCCTTTATTTTTTTTTTGTTGTATGTCCCATCGTGCACACATTTTATTAAGGGCATCTCGACTCTTGCTGTGTGTGTATTTTTTTTGAAATTTTTTTCTTGGTTTTGGTTTTTTTTCTGCGGCATTCCATGTACCGCTCCCAATCTAGACTAAATTTCAATTTAGTAATTTTTGCTTTAATGCATTTTTATAAAAAAGTGGGACTATATGTAAGGCAGCTTCCTAATTTATGTAACCTTCCTTTCACGTCTGTATGCCTGTCACGCTGTCTGTGTAAGGGTATGTTTTGCTTTCTTTTTTCTGCTTAAGGGGAGCTTTTTATATGCTTTTTTGTCACATGTTTGTTTTTCATTCGCGTTTGCTTATTTTTGTTTTCGTTTTTATTTATTTTTTTCGTTTGAGTTTTCGAACTTAAATGATATAGAATCAAGTGCTAATTGTTTCTTGGTTTTTGTGTTTTGTTTTATGGATTTTCGATTTACTGCAACTTAATCACTTTTCTTAACTGACCTTACTTCAGTGTGGTTGCTTGTTAATCGTTTCTGATTTTTTCTTTTCTACAAGTTTGTTTTCTTTTTTCTTTTGTGGGGGAAGTATTTCTTTCCTTGTGTACATTTCCTAACACACACACGCACACAAATATTTAACTACGTACGCACCGCATCGTTTTTGCATTTGCTTTTGTTTTGCTTTTGTTTGGTTTATCTTCCTACCGTCTTTGCCCTTTATATTTGCTTTACGTTTCCGTTAACGAGGTCTAAAGGTTTCTTTTGTTTTTTTGTTCTTGTTTTTAGTAATCGTATATTCTTTATGTATTTTGTATAGGGTTTGCTTTTTTGTTTTTGTTTTGTTTGATATTGATTTCACAACAAAAATTAAACCCAAGCATGATTCAACCAGTAACAATTCTTTTGTGTTTTTTTGTTGTTTCTTTAGTATCTGTATGCGAGTCCTGCTAGAAGGAATAAAGCTGCAAAACTGAAACAATGTTCACGCACAACGTTGCGCCTGTTATCAAAACCAGACCAGAAACTAACCTACGCTGAAAGATCGATTTCAGTACGCTGAATATTAAATATTGTTTCTTTTGTTGCTCTTTTTATATTTCCCCCATCGAATGGTTGTTTTTGTTAGAGTTCGAACACTACTTTAGCATGTGGGCATGGGTTTTTCTCCTCTCTCTTTCTAGTTTTTGTTATATTTCATTTGGCTAGTTTTAGGTTCTGGATAGACTATTTCTCTATGCCTTCCTATTCCCTTTCCTCCCCTTCTCTCCTTGTCTGTTTTGCTTCTTTTAAGGGGGGAACATGCCCAATTCTTAACAACACTTTAAAGCGTCTATTACCAAACACGCAATGGTTTCACAACTAAATAACTGCCCAAAAATTGCAAAGCAATACAAAATGCCTAGTGCGGTATACCTTTTCCTTCGTCTACAGTCTACATGAAGCGAGTGTGGGGAACAAAAATATCCCTTCCATACAGGAGAGAGAAAAAAGGGAAAAAAGAATGGGAAATGGCACACGCTGGGTGGGTTACGGGATATACGGGATGGAACAACTTGGAACGTAACGAACCAAAGTTGGACATTTTGTTTTTTTTTGTTATTTGATTTTTTTTGGCACACAGTCCTGGGTGGGACGGAACGGATTGGGTGGGCTAGAGAGAGAGAGAGAGAGGGAGAGAGAGAAATGGGACGAAGAAAATGTTCTAAAGGCGTAGGTTCTAAATTGGTCAAATAGAGCTTGTTTTGTTTCGTTTAGGTTTGTTTCTTGTTTGAGTGCAAAACACACACTTCATCTGGAAATACTGAATCGTTTGGCTGTCATATGTGTCATTCTGTCTCGGTTAGTAAGCTTCACGGCATTAAATACCATCCCCAAAAAATCGACTTCAAATTCGCAACCTAAACACACCTCTCCTTTGAATTCTCGTTTGGATACGCTCGTCTGCAACATTTGCCATTATCGATACGGGAACCGAATATTTCCTTGTAGGACTTTCATAATCGAGCACTGAATCCAGCACTGTAACCTTGTACGCGTCATTTTTGCGAACAAGAACCATTTTAAGTGGAGTTCCATTTTTACGCCAGCCGCCATATTTGTTTGCTTCAATCTTGATTGTCCGCTAAATAAACGTGTCTCCATCGTAATTCTGCTGTGTGCTGTGTGTATTATCTCTTTCGTGTGACATTTTTTTTCGCTCCGTATTTTCAATCTCATTGCAATGTTTTACACTCGTCACAAATGGTCGTCACCCGACCCCAGAGTTTGGGGTGTGCCCGGATTTATGTCCTACAAAATGTAATAAACTGCTTTAGAAGTATATCCTTCGCTCCTTACGTATAGCTATAAATGTAAGCCTAGTTTGTAAAGGGAGATTTTACGCTTTACATACTACACCATCACTCACCTATTGCTTAGCAGCCTCTACTGGGCCGGGTAGGAAAGGGACTTGCCGTGGGACTCACACAAGGGATGATTTCATATGCTTCATTTTACACGCTGCATATAACGCGTACGGTTTTATGTACACTTGCTATTATTCTCCATACAGCAGGGTTTTTTCTTTGCCTTGCTCTATTGTGGGGGTGAACCAGGTGTCTTTGCTTCTGTGATTATTATTGCATTTAATGTTTGCACACAAAACAATTAGGTGATGTGCAATTTTGGTTTTCTCCTTCCCACAACGGGCAATCGCTCATCTACAATGATTTGCAAATATATAGTTAGATTTTGATGTAGAAGCCGCGCTCTACGCCTTTAAAGTGGTGTTACAAAGTGTACCGCAATTTGTTTTAATATTACTGTGGGTTTTTTGTTTGTTACTTCTCTACTTTCTGGTGATTTCTTCCTAACCACCACTAATCGTCTAACGTAACAGCAAACGGGAAGATAAATTATTCTATCAATATGCGCCCACACACGAACACTTTCTTCTTGTAAAGCTGCCCCAAAACAAATTTTTGACAGAAAAAAAACAATTTTTTTCCCGTTCCACAATCTGTCGATACGGGAGGGGAAAAGTACTCACGTGTTTTGCTTATTGCCTTGCCTCTAAAACGTGTTACCATTAATTGCCTTACCAGAACATGTTCGTTTTGCTATCCTACGCGAGGAAATCGTTTAATGCCGTCCCCTTTATAGAAATCTAGTCTCACACCACTGCTCCCTGGTGCCGCGCCCGCTCTCTCTATGAAGTAACAGCGAAAGTAGAACAATCCACCGAACGAACCTTAATGTGTCCGCGTTTCAAAATCGCTAAATAAACCGGTCCGGACAAAAACGACACTAAGAACGGGACACAAAACCAAACAAAGACAAACCCTTTTGGGCGATTTCACGCAAGCGAAATTTCCTTCAAACACACGGTTTGCACACCTTAGAAACGTGGGGGAGGATCCAATTTTTGTTACAGTTAAAATAAAATTATTATTCAATAATAAAAAAAATCATTAATTACAATAGGGGGTGTATTTTTTTTTTGTTTTGTTTTGTTTTCTTCTTTTAATAAACAACAACATTCCTCGCATATGTTTTCTAACCCGGGGGGGATGGGACAATGATGGGAACAGATAGGGGTAAGATAGGGTCGTCCGTTAACTGTGGGAGAGATCTTGGGGATGGAAAGGTGAGAAGAAGGATAGTACGCATACCGCTACACATTATTGTGTTGTCTAAGTTGCCGAAAAAAAAATAATAATTTGCTTCACTTTTTTTTCCTTCATGCTCTTCACCGTTTGTTTCCCTTTTTTTCTTTTGTTCCTTCTTATTTTGGATATGCTGTAACAGTTTATCTTAACGAATTGAGGATATTCGCGCTATTTTGGGCGGGTTTTTATTTTGTGTAGTTGTTTTGCGCTTTGTGTTTTTGGCAAAGCAACAAAACCGAAATGAATCTCAACTCGGGACTGATTTTTATGTCGTTGAAGCTAATGAAAAATTTCCATCTATTCCATACTGTGTGTTTTTTTCTCTCTTTTTCTTGGACGATTCTCTCTCTCTCATATGTAAAGCATTCATTCTGTACAATACCGCGTCTTCCATATGATGAACCATTTCCTAAGCTACCGTTTTCCTTCCGGCTGTGGAGCCTACACGCTTAGCTGCTGAACAAAGCTACATTACTACGCGTGATGTGGGATAAGGTGTGATAGGGGAGAAGATAAGGGATAGAGGGTTGAAGAAAATGACGGGGCCATCGTCCTAAAATAGTCTAGTATTCGATTTAAATACGATCATATCAACCGTAGTTTTGCTACCATCTCTTTGCTACGGGGTGGTCAACGCCTGTTAATAGCTGCACCCTGGTTTTCGTTAAGTGTTCGCATTCCCTTTACTATTCAGCACCCTTTCATTTTTCATTACCATTTGCCCTTGGACCTGGATACTCTGACTGCGTTATGATTTTGCTAGCTACACCAATTCTCAAGTAACAATTACTCTCTCTAAATTTTTTTTATCCAATCCTACTAAACTCTTTTTGTTTTTGGATATGCTGTGGTTGGGAAATGGAAAGGAAGAGGATATTATGGAAGCTAAGCAAGGGAGAAAGGAGAGGGACAAGGGATAAACAAAGGGGAAAGAGCTGCACAAACGTGTAAATCTACAATCGTGTACCACAATCTACGCGATATGCTGCAACGTTTTGCAGATTTTCCACTGTTTTTTGTTTTAACTTTCACCACTTTCACATTTTATTCTTCTTCCGTATGCAAATGTATTTCCTAACCGGGCACATTTTGTCCGTTTTTTTGTTGTTTTGTTTCGCTTGCAAACAAATCTAAACCATCACCCTCGGCTCATCCCGATACAATACGTTAAACGGTTTCGTAAAGGTATCCGCAAAATAAGTGGAGGGTGGTTTTTGTTTTTGCTTCGCCCACCTCTGTCACCTACCAATATGTTTAACGTGTTTGTGTGTGTGTTTAATTTTTTTTTGTCGAGTTTTCAAATATTTTGTTGTTGTTGTTTTTTGCTTGACTTAACTCATTCACAATTTTCTGGTTTTTTTTCCTTTTGCGTTTTCGTCACTGTTCGCCCCCCCCACCCCCTTGGGTTCAGCACAAAAGCTCCATTTTAGTCTCGCTGTACCGGTCAATGGTGGCCGGAGGTACGGGATACGGGGCGTGCACGCATATTTGGTGGCAGCGTCCAGGTGATGCTTGCCTGCGGTCATAGAGATTCCTTCGACGGTACCCAGATCGTCGGTCCGCCCTGAGACCAGATGACATTCTTCACCTTGCTGTAGATCTCCTCGATCGTGTCGCCTTGCACGATGGCTAAGGGTGGAAAGAAATTGATAATTTAATTAATGTTTAAATTCTTGTCGAATTGTACAACATTTCTTCCCCATCGCAAAATCAAATCAAGGCGTGAAATTTATTCAAATGGAACTTCTCTTCTCTCTTCTTCTTGGCTTTTTAACGATCTTACTGGTCACGGCGGCTATTTCTGGCTTACTAGAATTATTTTTACCACGTAGCCGGATAGTCAGTCCTTGCTACGGGGGGACGGTCCGGGTGGGATTTGAACCCGGTCCGGCCGTGTGGATGGGCGCCGTTTATCACATGCACCATCGGGCCGCCCCAACCAAATGGAACTAATTATCATTATAAACAGAAGTATCCAACTTCAATTTTTATCGAATTCACACCATTGTAGATATTTTTCGTATTTCCAAGACCAAGAATATCGTCAATGGTTCCCAAATATTCTAATAGCAAAACGTTAAACTCCACGCGTTGATTTAAATTTGTAACGGAAGCGACTATTAGAAGTAGCTACGTTATTGTCCTCACCGGTAAAGTATTCGCCAAACTCGTGCTCCATCTTTAGCGTTCGTTCGTAGGTTTTCTTTGCCTGCTCCTCCGTCATGCGTCTATTCATTTCCCTGCAAGACGAGGAAAAATAAAAACATTTCATTAAATATAGCGATATCCGTGCCATAGTGCATTCGCTAACGTACATGATCGATTCCACCGACATCGGTTTGATGAAGATGGCGATCGGGTATAGCTGTGCGACCTGCAGCCGCTTGATCGCGTTACCGGACACGTCCAGTATGCAGTGTTTGCCCTTTTCGGCGACCTCGCGCACCGAAGCAACGGACGTGCCGTACAGATTGTCATTGTACTGACCCGCCTCGATAAACAGATGGTTTTGGATGTCCTTTTCCATCTGTTCGCGTGACGCTATAAAATGGTAGTCCCTTCCGTCCACCTCATAGTCACGTTTCGGGCGTGTGGTATCTGTGGTAAAATAAAAATAATAATAAATCAATAAATACACCACAAAATTGAACGTAATCGTGCCGCTACTTACGTGGTACACACGAGCCGAATTTGTTCGGGTACTCCGAGATCAGGTCGTCGTTGATGCGGTCCTTCAGCGGGCCCAGAATAATCACGGGACGCGTGTAGCTAATTTGCAAACGCTGTACCGGCTCGTACGACAAGATGTTTTCCTCCGCTAGAAAATTCACGTGGGGTGGGGCGGGAAAAAATAACCAACCAAAAACGACAAATTAGTTGCTAATGCTAATGCCGCGGTCCAGTTGCTGTAATAAATATCTTATCGTTCCTAATGGTACGAAATCGAGCTACCGAATAATTAACTAAACAAAAAGATGATTCACAACGGTGTGGTGAAAACAAAAAAAAAACTAGTGCAGATTAACATCGTGTTCGGTTTTGGTTGCACACACATATTGAAACAAGAAAACAAAGCCATTACAGATCATCCAGTAGTAAACAGCCCCATTTTATAGACGGTTCGAGACGAGAAAGTATAATTCCTGATCGATGAAACTTTGTTTACCGGGGAGAAGGAAACCAAAAAACAGCCCAAAAAGGAAACATACCACGGAAAGATTTCAGCATAAAAGTATAGATAAGAGTAACTTAATTGTAATCTTAATTATAGGCGACTAAAGATTTACTTTTAATTTCTATTTAATTAAAGCTAATGTTAATGTTAAAATTAAAAAGTTTAAAATATTTTTAAAAAAATTATAGACTATACTTTTTGGATAATTTTTGCTTTAAATTAATTAGAATTGTTAAAAATTCAATAAAAACTTTAATAGTTTTTACTTATTTAGTCCAAAAGCAAGGCTAAACTCAACAAGACTTTGCATGCAACAGCAATGCATGCAAATGATGCTAAAAATAAATATAATTGTAACAAAACAACAACGAATCTGAACATGCATCAAACCAGTTCACATCGAAATAATTCAACGAAACGAAACGGTGCAGTGTTTCTCGAACGGAATAATCGGTATGTTAGGGTGTGTTTAATCGTCTTACATGTATGACATATACGAGTGACCAAACCATTCAAAACGAATGCGATAAATTGAATTCGTTTCGTCACAAAACATCCCATCAAATGGTACGAATTGGTTCGAGAACTGGAGTGTAAAACGTAAAATGGTAATCGCATTAAGGAAACCAGGCAACGGAAAGGAAGGATCAGAGCAACGGGAAAGGCGGAATGCTTAGTAGAAAACAGAGAAGAAAAAAAAAGTGAAACGAAGCGAATAACGAGTAACGAGTAACAGAGCTGATCTAATGGTGCTGATGCCGGTACGAGCGACTACTAACGAACATAACGCCCAACATCGAACACGCTCGAACCGGAACGAAGATAGAATTTGCTACAACCTTTAAAATGCAACCATTTTATCACACTAGAGACACGTTGCGAACGGAAAACCCAAAAACACGATATAAAGTGATGATTTGAAACCCGAACCCGAACGGCCAAACTCTGGGTGAAATAGTGTTTCAATTATTTGGATAACGTAACAAGGACACAAACAGGTAAAAGAATGGTAGACGAGATTAGAGCAGACTAGTGTAATAGAATGAAAAATAAATCAAGAAACAACGACCAGAAATGACAACCGATACACTAGCCACTTTGCCAAAGTGAAAGAACAGGATGAACACAAACGGATAACGGAAAAGAAATTAATATAGAATGAACAGAGCGGTTGAAAAGGAAGATAGAGAGAGAGAGCGTGAGAGCGAGAGAGAGAGAGAGAGAAGTCGAAAGGATCAGCTGCGTCCGTGGTGGCAGACTTACAGTCGGCATAGTTATTCTCCAGGTAGATAAGAGTTATCTGCTCCATATCAGGTAATTCCACGCGGTAGATTATTTCACCACCACCTGGACAGGAAGAAGAGACACAGATATATATAGAGAAACAGAAAGAAAGAGAGAGAGAGAGAGAGAGAGAGAGAAAGAAGAGGAAGAAGAGATAGAAAGAGAAAGAGATAAGGAAGAAAGAAACGACAACAAAGGAGAAAAGATAACGAAGAATTTAAGGGAAAAGGTAGTAAATAAAGGAAATGATAAAAAGGATAACAAAAGTAGAACCCACCATAAACAAACAAGTAGAGATCAAATTTAACAAAATCGAAAAAAAAGAAAAAAACTAGAGACGAAATGTGAACAAAGAAAAGGGATGAAGTAGAATATAAAATAACAAAAAAAAAAACAATTAAAAATCAGAACTTAGAAATCGATACATCTAATTACAGTTATCCTGATGGCAACAAGAAACCAAAGAGATGAAAACGATAGTGTTTAACCAATTCCCACAAAAAATGCACATTATTTGCAACCATCCCATCCTGGCTAGCCACTTGCTAGCAAACAGGCGTGGATGACGTGGTTTGGACAATCAAATTGTACAGAGAATGACCACGAACACGTTCGTACGCACACCGAACAGGGGATTTGTGTACGGCCGACGATCCACTTGCTTCCCATCGTGTGGCGGGATGGCGGTTGAAGTTGAAGGGTGATGATGGGCGAGGAGGTGGTGGGGGCATTACCGGAGGAGGAGCGGCCATAAACGGAAGGAAAGCGGCAAAAACGTAAACAAAAACCCAACGATCGACACGTAATAGAACCGAATGAAACTGCTAAAACAAAACAAAACAAAAAGAAAAACAACCAGAACGGAGAACGGCAGGACCAGGGAACAGTTTTGGAGGAACGGATTGAGGAACCAGGACCGGACGCGGTGTGTGTATATGTGAGGGAGGTTTTTAAGGGAGCAAATCCAACATCTAAAATATAAACAAAACAAAAAAAGAAAAAAAACAGGATACAAAACGACACGAAAAAAAAACAACGAAAAACAGTGTACTTATATCGGTAGCGGGAGAAAGTTCATATTGAAGAAAAACTATAACAACAAAAAAAAATGTAACAAAAACAAACCATCGGTCACTTACCTTCGGCATTCGCGTCTTCTTGTGTGTAGCAAAGCATGAAAGCTGGAAATGGATTGGAGATGACGATTAGAGTATACCAATGCGTGTAAAGCAACGCGTACACGTATCGCGTTGGGTCGCTTTTAATGTTTGGAAGGAAAAATACAACACAGAAAGAGAGAGAGTGAGATAGATAGAGAGAGATAAACGCCTTCCGGGATTTCCCGATTGTATTAGCAAGGAAGCAAAAAACAAAAAGAAACAAAATGGTGAGCTTTACAGGAAGATCGCGACGTAAATGATCGGTTTTCATGTTTCATCGGGAAAAGCGTTCCGGGGGTGGAAACGCCAAACCTTTTGTCTGTGTGCGTGCACATCTATGGTAGGATTAGCAGAGAGACTGTGTAAAATAATTAAAGCAAAACAAAAAAAACGACACGTTCAACGTTTAAAGCGGCACAATTCACACCCGGAAACAGAGATACGAGATGCCCACAAACTTATGGTTTTTTTTTTGAATAATTTAGACAAATCGAGCATAGGGATGAAATAATTGTAACGATATGAAGGTTTCACTTACGCTGCTCGGGATCGTGACTATTCGGATCGCTCAAGTTACCATTGGCTGTTGTGTGGAGGGAACGATGAGCGTGTGGGGGGATGGAAAAAAGTGTGGAACGGTTGGTGCGCACAAAACAGCAAAAACGGCAGGGAGCAGCATATGGTAATGAGGGACGGACATCAAACCAATCGCACGGGACAGTACACGGACACAACACAAACGCGCACACGCACATACATAGAGATGGGTAGATGCAGTCGTAAAAGGGTCGTATAGCGATCGAAATGGGTGTTTTGCATATCCCGGACGTGTAGGATGAATGATGTATATGTGAAAGAAATTAAAAGAAAAAGTATAAATCATAGGATGATGTTCAAAACGGAAACGTAACACAGTTGCGATTGGGGGTTTGCCAGATAGTTCCATCAACTAAGTAAGCTAACACACGCACACACAGACACAGATAGGACATCAGAGTCTAGCCAGGCACGGTACATCGAGTAGGGGGTAGAAATCTTTTTCTTTTAAATCAGACTGACTGTACAGCCTTACAGACGACGAACCACCAATCGGTTAGAATTAATCGTGGAATAAGATGGCCGGCCCATTGGACACTACTTACGCTCCTGATCCGATCCATCCTCGTTCTTATCGTCTTTGCTCTTCATGAACGGGAACCGGCGGGAGAAGGAGAAGTTTTTCTTTTTACGATCGAGCGTTGAAACCTGCGGCAAATTAAAGAAAAAAGAAACACATAAAGTTACATACACGATTAACAAAAACGGAGCACAACGCAATCGGTAAAATTCGCGCGGCGAAGGAACATTCACCTCCTCGCCCGTTGGAGATACCTTTTCCAGGTTGTTATTGTTCGCACCGGCGTGACCCTGGAACTTAACGCTACGATCGCGGGCACGCTGCTTACGCTCCCAGCGCCGTTTCGACGGCACGATACCGATGCTTTCCTCCTCGTCCTCGCCAATAACGCGCCGTGCCTGCCACCATTCGTCATCGGATGCGTTCGTCACGTGCAGTATGTCACCGTGCCGGAACTGTAAACCACGGGTCGGTAACCCATCGTCCCGGTTCGGGTCGTAATCGAACAGGGCACTGCACAAAAAAAAGAGAAAAAATATAAGTATCAACATTATTGATAGTTTTCTAATGCTTTTTATTGTACATCCTGCTTCACTTACCGCACGTAGAGTGTACGCTTTTGGGAGGTTCGCAGTAACGTGCCGGTACCAGCTGCTACCGCTTGCTTCAGCTCCTGGATGCGTTGTTCGAACCGGTTATAGTCTTCCGGTCGGTACTGTACAACCAGCGTTACCGTGCCACCGGCATTCTGGAGAAAAAAAGATAGATTAGAAGAACGCAGCCTAAATTTACTTAGCTCTTAATGTTGCTATAAAAAATGTGGTATAAAAATTTCCTCCTTTAATCCAAGTATTATATTTTACCATATAAACATAATTCAAACCAACATGGTTGACACTCACTTTAAGTGCTTGCGCTGCATCTTCATGTGATGCATTTGCCAAACTGATGCCGTTGACGGAAAGAAGCTGATCGCCACGTTTTAGCTCACCACCGAGATCGGCCGCTCCGCCAGCAAGCACGTACGATACGAAGATTCCCTGTGCAGCGATAGATAGAGGAAATTATAATTGTAAGATTAGTTTCTAATCATTAGTATAATTGTTTCTGATAAGTATTTAGGTATTATTTAGGAGGCTTTACACGAATATTAATGAAAAATATATTATTATAAAAAAAACACTTCGTATAACATACCTGTCCATCCTCACCGCCGACAATATTGAACCCAAGCCCGGACGCTCCTTTCCTTATAACGATCGTGCGCGGTACTCTAAAACGGCAAGAAAAAAAAACAATCACAGTCGGATAACAATGTTTGCCGCTCATTACTATTTACCGTGTAATGTCTTCGCTGCTAACGGCACGTGGTGTACCGATCGGCATACCCGTCTCCAGCACGTTTGACGATGCGTACCGGGATGAGCTATTCTCTAGTGCGAACGCCGGCGAATGGGAGCGTGCGGTTGGTGCCATTTCGGTGTCGCCTCCGCCGGCCTCGCCACCACCACCACCGCCGCCACCAGCATCCGGCGATGCATGGTCGACCATGCTTACGCCGACGTTGTTCATCGCGTTGGTCGACAGCGAGTTAAGGTTGCTGATCGAGTTAGCGAGCGCCTGCAGTATGTTCGTCTTCTGCACGATCAGCGTGGCCCGGTTGGTGATGGCCTTGAGCGTTGCGACCGCTTCCTCGTGCACGACATTTTCGAGATTGCGCTCTCCGCCGTCCGGTGTCCGGACCGCGATCAGCTTGTCACCGACGGCCAGCCGCCCGTCGATATGGGCCGCACCGCCCTCCATGATCTTCGTTACGTAAATGCCATTATCGCCCGGGATGTGCTGGTTGCCGATGCCACCCGCAATCGAGAAACCGAGCCCTTTGCTACCCTTCAGCAGTTCGATCTCCTCCAGCTTCGGTGCCTGGGCGGGCGGACGCTTCCGGCGGATGTGCTGTAGCGGGAATCGGGAACCAAAATAAAAACAAAGAAACAGCATGTGTTAGCCACCCAAGGAGGAGAAAGAGCTGTTGCACAACACAGCTCGGTCACAAACTTACCAGCGTTACACGATCGCCCGCCTGCTTCAGTGCATCGACGGCTTCACCATGCGTTACGTTTACGACGCGCACCTCGTTCACGGCCACGATGCAATCGTTCACCTGCAGCCGACCGTCGACGTGGGCCGCACCGCCCGGTATCACCTTCGTGATGTAGATCGAAGCGTCGAGATTGATGTGCGGATTGTCCGTACCGCCCGCGATCGAGAAGCCCAACCCGGTCGAGCCACGTACGAGCGTTATCTCATCGTACTCCCACGGCGAATCGCCATTAAGCTGCAACGAGATGAGGATGACGGTACCAATATAAGTATACAATGAAAAAAAAACACATCACATTAACGATTCAATGTGAGTGTCATTTGCTTGTCGACATTGTTGTGTGATTTTTGTTTTGCAGTTGTAAGAATTTACTTATAACGCATGATAATCACTCAATAGATTAACAAAATTCAAGCAAAATAATCCGTTGTTAGTGACAAGAAGCGTCTTATAAAACACACACACAAACACAACAGAAATTATTACAAATGAAAAAAAACAACTACTTAAACTAATTGTTGATACCTCCATTATGGCAAAATTAAGTATGTCAGAGGTACTCAACTTAAAATAGAAATTATAGCAAATAAGAACTTTTTTTTAATCACAAAAACTAGTTCAGTAAACGATTTATAGTTTAAGGTGGATAATTTTTCTCCATTTTCCAAGATCGAAATAATATTTGAAGTATATGGTGGGTTAAAATAAAAAGCTAACAATCCAGTATCCGTCAATCAATGCGAGCAAATAATGAAACTTTTTATTTGATCTTGCGAGGATAAGAAATCGGCAAGGCCAGGCTAGGCTTGTCAGATTGACATTAGCGTATCGATCCTTCGAAGTTACTACCAAATAGTGGATTTATACACCCTCCACAACCTAGTCCTACAACTTACCTGTTTTGTATCATTCGCATTCGATGTCGGAACCTAATTTGAAGAAGAAAACGAAACCAAACGTGAAGATTAACACGGGTGCATGTTGTTGTGTGTGTACGTGCAACAGGATACATATCCCTTATGAGGAAAATCAAACTAACAAGAGTTTTTTTTAGTGCGAATTTAAAGGCAAGAGGAATTTAAAGGCGTTTTTTTATTACGATCAAGCTTGGCTTATTAAACGTGACATTTGATTTTGCTTTGAAATTATTTAAAAGTCTAAACGCCTAAATTTATGCAACTCTTATTGCTTGATTCGCTTAATAATGCTTTTTTAAGCAATTTGTTTGTTGTTTTTCGTATATAGAATGCAATTTTTATTGTTATCGTATTTTTGTTCACTATTGAGAACAAATTATAAAAATTTTCTCAAATATTTATATAATATTTAAAATTTACAAAGTTTATTTATCGTTTATTAATATCGATCCAAGAGTGAATTTTGTGTTTCATGATTCATTTCATTCGAACAAAAAAAAAGACATGCACGCCAGTAAGATATAACATCAGAACATCAGATTAAAGCACAATAATCGTTTTATAAAAAAAAAAAAAACAAAAAGCACTACACTACTGCTACAACGACAATTTGCTACCATTAAAACTAATTACTAATATACTACTACTGTACCGTGTCCAGGCTGAATAAGGACGAAACCTTCTTGAGGAATCCACCTCCGCCCGCGCCTCCACCTCCATCCTGCTGACGTTTCTTTTTCCTCGTGGTCATGTTTTATTTCGTTTGCCTTTTTTTTGTCTTCTTTTCTTTGGGGAGCTTTTACTTAGAGCTCTTCCCTCTGCCCCCACAACTGTCACTGACTTGTTTTTTTTTGTAGATTTTTGTAATCTATTGCCGTTCGGTAGAGTTTTCTATTGTGTTGATGTATTTTTCTATATTTAGTACCGTTTAATGATCGACTAGCAAACTCATCCACCCTCCCCTTCGGTAAACGAACCCCCTAAACCGCCACTAAACCCTCTAAACACCCATTTATGGACAGTTGATGTAAAAAGGGGGCGGTCAAGGTGAACTCTACTGTAAACGCGGGGCGTATTGTTTCTGTTTGAACGAGCAGAACTTACTTTACGCCGGGTCGATAAGATGCAAAAGATTGGCTTTATTGTTATATACGTGTAAAGCTGATTTATTTCATTTGTTTTCTTTTACCACCCGTTTGCTTATAATGCTAATTACACTTTGCCCTTCACAAACACACACAAAACACTGACACACACACGCGAATCAAACACCTAAAATTTTGTAAGAAAGAAGGGGTGGAAAAATAAGAAAAAAAAACACATTGCAACCATCAAAAAACAAACAACCATCAATTAATATCAACGATAATTCGCTTATCACATTTAAAACGACGTTTGTAACTAAAACACACACACTGCTAATGATCGGTCGGGGCAATCAACAATCGATTTTTCTTTAATGAAATTCACCTGAAGGATATGGTTTCCTTCCTCAGGTGAAGCAATGCAAAGTAAAAACGCCATTTTCCCCGCTGGGAAGGGAAAACCATTCGAGTTCCAGTTCGCGTTACGGAATCAATTTTGTCTCAGGTCAGGTCAGGCGAACGAACGTCGTTTTACGATACACGGGCTAAATACCTTCGAGGGCGAATGAAGGACACGAGAAAAATAATAAAAGCCTTATACTGGGTAAGGGATATTGGATACAACAACGTAACAAGAAGAAGAAAAAACAATCCTTTGATAGGGCACACACACACAGCAACGGAAAACAGAATCGTGCCAAACAGTGAAGTGCTTTCGCTTATCGCTTCCGTCTGATGTGCATAATGAAATATCGGCTTATCCGCCTAGCAAGGCCACGATCCTTGAGGAAATGGTGCTATTTGTTGTATTTTTTTTTCTTCTACCGTCATACTTTCCTGCATCCTTTCTGTAAGTAGTTTCCTAACAATCCGTTTTCTACCACCCTTACTCCTTCTCCTTTCGCCGTAATGCCCTACACACCTTCATCATGCCTTCATCTTAAAGAGCATTCCGATACACCCACTACATTCACCGGATGGAAGGAGGGGGGGTGAGAACCAACAGCCCAGCGAGAAAAAAAACCCCTTTCACCTTTCTTTTTACGACAAAAGCACTTCCGTGCCTAGTATCCCTCCCCCTGCCCTTCTGTTCAACCCTCTTTTCCTTTGTACGGGGTGGAAAATAGCGAACGGTTGGTTCCCCCCCCCCCCCCGGGGGATGGGGAGGGCAAACGGTTCATACGCACGCACCGATCGAGCTAGAAGAAGCTTGAAGCCACCGGCAATTGCGTACAGCACTATTTACTCTCTCAAACGATAGTCACCTAAAACGGGGCAGAATTGAGAAGAGAGAAAAAAAAGAAAAGAAAAGAAGAAAAGTGGAAAAACGGAACAAGAAAATAAGGGGGGGTGGTAGTGGTGGGGGTGTAGTGGGAGGGCGAAATGAAGGGGAAACAGATGAAAGGCCAAATAGAAAGAAAAAGAAAAAAAAGAGAAAGAAAGAGAGAGAGAGAAATTTAAATTAAATTTTGTGACAAACACAACAGCAAAACAAAATCAACTTGACTGGGATGGGGGGGAACACGGTTGGTTAGAGTTGGTGTTGGTTGGTAGCACAAGGACAGGATTTTTTTGTTGTTGTTTTTTTTTAAGAACAGAAGAAAGTCAAAACAACACGCAGTCAACACGAGAAAATGCACAATCCACGAACGGGAGATATATGGCATGGCACACGAAGACAAAATTAACGCTGGTTTTAATGTGAAATGGTTTGCTTTCGGGTGGTGTTATTCGCTTGGGTCGCTGTCGAGAGTCACGGAAGGCCACACACACAGGAAAAAGGGATTAGGGCAAGACATTCAATAAACAACACATTCACGGTGGATCAGTATTGGATGGGGTTTGACCGGGAAGAAGGTGGGTGGGGGTCTTGGCAGCGGACTTGATCCGCGTATTGATTTCCTATTGCTTTTCTTGTCCATCGCCAAACGTCTGTCCAAACGATGCCCGTCAAAGTTACGCGATAGTTTCGATCCCTTTGATAACGCCCTCCCTCTTTCCGTCCCCTGTGTCGAGGTTAAATTAAAACCATCCCGAAACTGTCTGGTTTGAGATCGTTGCGCACGATCTGCTCCTACGAGTTGGGATTGTGGTGAAGGCAAAAACAAAACAGCAAACAGGCATATGTATTCTGTATGCAAAACTTGTCGCCACATTACGCTCGGTGTTGCTCCGGGGTGTCTTGTCTCGGGGTTTGCGCATCGCCTTCCCATTGGATCGGCTTACGTACGGCTCAAAATAGACAAGAATAGATGTGTTATATGTGCACGATGGCAACGGTTAGTAATACCTGTGATTAACCTCCAATTTTCATTTCTACACCATGTTGCTCATTCCGTTTATTTCTTCCTCCCTAAGTACGTGTCTATCAACCAATGGGGTTTTTGGGGTGTGTATGCAATCAGTTACCAACAAAAAAAAAAGAGCATGGTGCAACATAATCGCCAAACCGGCACCAGGTTTGTGAGTCACCATCCCCCGTCTCGCTTTCAACAGCCCCATTGAGTCACACATCCGCACACCGGTTCGGGGGGTCAACATTTTGGGTAATACCGCCCGCGCATCAACTGCTATTTTTTTTGGGGAGGCGAGTTTGGGATTTCTTCTCCTTTTAGCGGCCGTCTAAAAATATGCGGGTTGCCCAAAACTGTATTCAAATTCAAGTTGCGCGTCGTTAAACGATTCGCCAACGGGGTTAAGCCAGGGCAACGCGATCCAACCCGTTTCCCGTTTTGGGTGACGCTGATCGCTTTTAATATGCGGAATAGCACTTGCTTCGCTGTCTTGCCAAAGTTGCGCCCGAAGCCCGGAAAGATAGCTACAATTAGAAAAGAAGCAATCAATTGTAGTTGGAGTGTGATTTTGACCAATGTTGGGTGAATCTGATTGAGATTCATTAGCCTGAACGAATCTTTTAACTGTATGAATGACTCTGAATCTTTATTCTAAAGATTCATGAATCCTCGTTGGAATAAGTACACCCCTCACCCTCATGGTTAGCCTTTTTTAATTGAAGTTTGTTGACAGTAAATCATTAAGGATTCATGAATCTTTGAGGATTTATTTGAATTTATGAAAATTGAACAATATTTTGGGAGTCGGCTCATGATTTGATCACTCTTTTCAAAAGATTCAATAAACACAACACTAATGTTGACCCCTTCCAATGTCATTGCACTGCAGCAGATCGATCGGTGTCATAACATTTCTTCACGTGGCGCAATAAACAAGACAACATAAAACAGCATCCGTTTGCTGGTGAGTAAATGCATCTGCACCTTATGCACATCCCGTTCACCAACTTTTACGACCGTAATAAACCACTTCACATGCCAATTATCGCGTTTACAGATTGTTTGCAACAGTGTAGTAAGAAACCAAAACAAATCCCAAGTCGAAAGTGACAGTTCACAATTAAAATAGGCTGCGTACTGCACATTTTATGGCTGCAGACGTTTTATAGTGTTATTGTAAACGTTCCTGTTACATGTTGATTAAACTTTCGATCGCAAAACAGCTCAATTCCATTATCCATGAATATTTGCTTTCTATATATTTTCAAACGCACACTTTTTATGTTTTGCCTTACGTTTTAAGGTCCAGTTTAACCTTTCTGAACCGAGGCACGGTATTGATTGGATTGTTGATAGTATTTGCAGTTGATTGTTGATATGGTTGATTTGTCGCACACACAATTTAGCACCATACACCCAAGCGTGTCACGGCTTTAGGTCACGGTTGATGAAATATACGAAGCACACGATAACCGGCCACTGTTATAAATAACATCTTGAAGAAAAAAATTCCACCAACATTTTTGTTTTTCATCCCTTTTTTCTTGCAATATCCGGAACGTATGAGCGTTCTTCATACAAAATTTACACCACTGTGACACACTTAACACCCGATGATTCATGTTTATGGAACTGCGAGCCGTACAAAGCTGTCTGCGATTCGAGCAATGTTTAAATTGGATTCTTATCGTTTGGGTTGTGTTACATGCACCTAGCAAATAAGTTAACCATAAGCTTCCAAATGGTTCTACCGCAATCCATTGAAAAGTGTGGATAAATATACATTTGTTCACTTCATAATTTATTAATAATAATTTATGGTTGTTTCCGATGCGATACTTTGCTATAAAAGAGTCCTGCGGTACGAATAATGGGATAATAATACGTGAATGGGCCAGCTCGGTGGTGTATGTGATAAACAATGTCATTTCAACACGACAGGACGGGAGTTCAAATCCCATCCGGACCGTCACTCTCGTAGCAAGCACGTATTATCCGACTGCGTGGTAAAAATAAGTCTAATAAGCCATAAATGGCCAACATGACTTTAGAGAGGTCGTTAAAGCCAAAAAGATAGCGATCTCACTGCTAGATGTTAACAACTAGAATGCCACAATGGATCTTTAAAAAAACCTAATAACAGCTCGACATGTACGCAACCCGGTTAATGCGTGGCGAGTGCGCTGAGTGCCAAACTGAGTGTCACCTTTTTACAACTGGAAATGGGCTGTTGCACGCACGCATCACTGTTTACCATTGCAGCAGATCCACGCACGCATATGAACAACACGTACAGACCTTCGCCAGTGTCCATGAATGACGCTTTCGGTGTCATTTTTTTCTACCATACAACGCCCCATTATTTTCATTTCACCATACGAAAAAAAAGGGGGAAAGCTAATGAAACTCGTTCTAGCTCGAATTTGAATGAAAAGTGAAGAAACGAAAAAAAAACCAAGCAAAAACCACTAAGCCAAGGGAACGGGATGGTGCAAAAGAAGGAAAAAAAAGAATTTTCCCGAATGAGACAGAACGGACGAACGCTTCGTCTGGTTCGCTTACACGCCGGCATTACGCTCTTTCTTTCTGCCGTTTTGACTTTTCTGCCCGCATTCCATGGCATACCCGGGGTGTCCGCTGACTTCGCACATCAACTGTGCAAGCGTGTGCACACGCACACACACACACAGAGCCATAAATGCATGGGCGCGCATGCTACGGATGACGCATTCCTCTCACATATGCGTGCCATATGTGCGCACGCACCAGAGTGTGTTTTTCGTTCATTTTAATGTCTTGTTTGACAGTTAAAATTTATTAAACTAAAAACGCCCTATCGCGAACAAATTGACTAGCATTGAATGCAGCCGAATGGCAGCTTGAAAAATCAATGTCACAAGAAAAAAAGGCAAAACGGCGCGCACTGATTTTCTAGCTTGAAAATTTATTGCACACGTTAAGCGGGCACGCTTTTGCTTTTCACACAAACTTGAGGGTCGAATAGGAGAATCTATTTTAGATGGACATTCTTTAAACGTTTTGTTTGTTTTGTTGCTGCTGTTGCAAAAAAAAAGATGTGACTCGAAGAAACTCGAGCAAATGCACGCACACTAGCATCAACAATGGCTTCTCTATTTTTCTAGCGAAATACAGCAAATTCAGCAGTCGTGTGACTGCATCAGTTTTGCTTGCATCGGTGCATAATGCATTTTTTTTCATCCCTTTTATTCTGAACAAAAGTTTCTCTAACTGAATTCTGATAGAATAGAATGTTGCGAAAGCATTCTCTAGCAAATCGTGTACGTCAACAACGCTTTAACTCGGTTTCATCTACTTTTTTGTTGTTGAAAGTTTTAAAAATATTCCTTAATAGTTTGTCTCCTGATTCGGCAATGTTCTGGCACAGTAGTGCGTTACCAAAAAAAAAAAAAACAAGAAAAACACACACTTTTATGCTCCGCACTGACTGCTCGAATTTATGCTCGCACAGGAACGGTACCGAACTGCTCGAATCGGGATCGAACGCTTGTTACGCGTGCCTTCCCTGGAGCCAGCGATGATGGAACGCGATCTCGCCGACATTAATGTAAAAATTTCTTCCCATCTAATTGGAAACCCGGCATATTTTTGGGCGTGTGAAAGCGTGTGGTTGTGTGCGTGTGATGAAGGTTATGTTTTTTTTTCTTCTCTCTCGTGTGCGTGTACGGGTTAGAAAGGCGTAACGAAAAGAAGACGGGTGCGCAGAAAATGAAGAGAAGGGAAAAAAATAGCTTCTAGCTATAAATGTTCGTCGTTAACGCATTCACACACACACACACGGTGCTCTTTGGTTGATAATGTTGAAGATTTCGTTGGCTTTTTGATGCTGTTGTATTGAAGTTTGATTAAATGGTGCTATCTCTTTTATTGCCCCCTCTGGTGATGGTAATATTGTCACACGAGACGCAAAACACACCCTAGTATTGATTGAATGCATTTTTTCCTCTCGAGCTGTTTATCTCTTCTTCTTCGCTAACGGGACACTAATGCTACCACGTACACACACACATACACGTACACAGCATACAGCATAAAAACGAAATATTAGGCAACAAAACAATACTTCGCAAGTGTCCTTCATTCGTCTGAATGTAGGTACACGCACATTTATTCACGCACACACATACACGCACATTATTGTACACGGTTTTCTGTGTAATAATCAGTCAAAAACATAATAATTTCCATGGAAAATCTTTCAGCATATATTAGCATAAAAACGCACGCACACACACATAATCCAAGAGCGCAATACAACCACATAGTTAAGCCCTAACCCCGATTTGATACGGAATTTGACAGGGAATACCAGTGTTGCATTCCGTAATACATAACCACACAGTTGCGCATACTGTTGGAAAGCGGTTTTGCACATCTTCCATCGTGTCAAAGTCGTACTTAAATAATCACATAATTTCTAATGATTTTAGTTACAAAACTAACGTTACTACACGTCCGCAAACGCACTCCAAAAAAAAAGAGAGTGCACGCACGCACGTACGCACGTACACTCACACACACACACACTAGCAAATACGCGCGCGGCAACCGCTGGAGAACCGTGAGGGAAAGTACCCCCTGTGCGGACGATGCTCGAAACAGAAATGCCGAACGCAGTCAACTGACACGAATGCGACCACCGGCTCAGAACTATGGGCTACCAGTGCCGGAATATTTTCCGTACTAAAGTTTTGCTTCTTCGCTTACATACTGTCCCATTGAGAGAAAAAAAAACCGCCCCCCGGCGACTGATCAGCTTTAACCAGCGCATTTTCGACGCATGCGATTTACTGCGCCAGTTTTGCGAACTTTACACAGACGCAAACCGATTGATCGGCGACGGTATGGAGAGAATTGTACCCAAGGTTTTCAGTTTTAAAAGTTTTATTTTTATCACCACCAATTAAACGAATACAGATCGAATTGAAAATTGGTTCAAGGTTTTGGAAGATGCCTTTGTGAAACTTTTAATCAATTCTGTACATCGACTACAACCGACATTATTGATTAGGAATTTTCCTTTTTGCAAAAGGGTTTCCAGTGCGATTCCAGTGTTTGCTGTCAAATTTAATTCATTTTTAATGAAGCCTATCCATATGGACTGTCGGGTGGATTTACGTAAGCCCGCAATGCTGCGCATGGAACATCTCGGCGAAAACTTATTCGCGCACCAGATGACATCAATGGGTCGAAAATAAACTTTCCCCTTCGAACACTAACGGTTCACTGATTATTTGTTTTGTGTTTTTTTTTCTTTCTTATGCCTGGTGCCTGAATTAAATCATAAGCTTAAAAAAAACACACCAATTCGAAGCGTGATTCGATTTTTCTTGGTGATTATTTTTCCTTCAGAAAGCGTGTGTGTGTATGTGTGAGTGAAAATTTGTATTTTTTTTTCAATTCTTTTTTTATATTTTATTTCGAAGTTTTTTTTCTTAAATTTTTATAATAAGCATTAATAAATCAAAAATGATTTTCTGTTTAGTTATAACAAAAAAAATGTAAAAGCAAATCGACCATAGTGCGTTAAACCCAGAAATCGCAACTGGAGCAACGAACAGGAACGGAGCAGGAGTGAGTGACTCGAATAGCTTTCTTTACTGATCTCTCTTTCACACAAACCTTCGCTGTGGCAGGGCTGAGAACCCTAAGGAAATCGGTAAGGGATCGGTAAGTTTTGAACTGACCGTTTACCGGTTCCCGGTTCGCATTAGAACTGGTTTTATGATCGCGAAATACACTCACATACACACGCTCAAATATTCACATATTCCGGTTTTAGAAATCTCGTAACGATCAGTGCTGGATTTTTTTTTTGTTTTCTTTGCCACCGGATTTGTTTATTTAAGTCTTTCGTCAGTCAGTGCGGCAGGTACCGGCACGCCCTTACACCGTGTGCGATAAGCAATCAACGCATGTTACAGATATGTAGCAGAGTCTGGTACCTTGACGCAGCATAGAGTGATAATTTTCAGCTCTCATTTCACAAGACGTACACCAGCGAGTACACACATACACACACAGACAGACACGCATACCAACTGCGCGTAAAAGGTCCACATGGCATGCAGCAAGAGTCACGTTTTTGCCTCCCCCCGACATACAATGCAAAAAGGGCCGATTACGTTAACGACAACGGAGACGAACGTGCGAAGACGTACTACACGATGGTCGTAGACGAAGTCACAACCTAGCCAAGTAGTTGATTGTAGCGGTGGAAAATGCTAATTTCGAATCACTATCAAATGCGTTACATCACAAGGCGTTACAAAAAATGTAACGTTGAACGATCGAAACCGCCGCATGTAAGCGAGAATCATTTTACCTAGAGCGTTACATTGTAAATCCACATTTAAGTCTATCAACATCTCCTCACTCAGATTGCAATTCTTCACCTGCAAACTGAGTCTATCACCTGCAAAACGTACATAACAGAGATCAGCACACGGAATTAATCGAGATAAAGGTAAAAAGGGTTGGCAGAACAATGAGCACTACATCTGTGTGTGAGTAGCGGGGAAAAAACAGAACACAGGAGACAAGCAGATCGAGTTCGAGTGATCTCGCTTCCACCGGGTACGGTCAGGGTCGATTGCTACCTGTCTGCGACCTGGGTACGATCGATTATGATCAACACCGGGAGTCATTTGTCTCAACACACCGGTCGGTCTCTGTCTGCCGCACAACACGCATCTTCATCGCCTTGGGCTTTTGTCCGTGCGCCACAACACGCATGTGCTTAAGGCAGGTCAAGGCAAGCAAATCTGTGTGCGTGTGTGTGTGTTTTAACGAGGAAGGTAGAACTGTCATCGCGTACCTGTGCCGTTTTGGAAGGATATTCACCAGACGTTATTTTTGCCCCCCATTTATTTTACCGAAGTTTGAGGAATTTTTAGATCTACGCAAAAGTGTTCAATTATTACCGTAAATTACAAAAGTTGACTGGAAAAAAAGAAACAAATATGTTAGACCTTATATCTCATCCATGATCTGAGCTACATCTGGATCATGAAATTCAAAGAACTAGAAATAATTTAGGAGTCCCAGTAAGGGACCCAATTATGCCCTAAATTATTGTAAAAATGATCTCTTTCGATGACATCATCAGAGGTAATTGCTTGTCTTGAAGAAGTAATCCTCCTTTTTCAAATCCTCAACAAGAATAGACAACCTCTGCGAATAAATAAGTTTCCTGCTAGAAGCAAATTAAATTACTATCTGTCCGGATCTTTGTGTCCCGGAAGTTGAGTACTTTGAGAAGAACTCCTGCCTCAACACACACTAAAGCAATAGCTCATTCCAGGATAAAAATGTGTAATAGCATCAGCAATTCACTGGAGAAAGTATTCCATACTCTAAGTCTACTTTAGTAGGATAACAAGTAAGCAGCTCTTGATTGATATTTGTTCGTTTAGGTTAAACATCACAGCTGACATCAGGGCGAAAGTGATCCAGCAGTAGACAACAAGAAACCAATCGAACAAAACCTTTCATTTCCCGCTGCACGGTAAGACGTGGCGTAATGATTTGCACATCATTGCGAATATTTACAACGTTTGGTTTTCGTTTTATGGTGCTGTCTGATCCAACAAGCAGCGCAAACTGTACCAGACCACCGCCCATTACAACCCATGTCACGCTGCTCGAGTGCTACCAGATGTGTGTGTGGCTCATTGACATACCGCGATGAGCAGAAACGTTCACCCATGCGTCAATAAACCTTCACCCGTTGCAATCGCAACCGGCAATGGAAAAACGATCGACGAGACAGTTTCCGGGCAGTAAAATTTAGATACGCTCGTAAAATATCTTCATAAAACACGCGCGAAACACAGAGCGAAAGCAGGCTGCAGATAAGTGCAGCTTTTGCCAGAAAGACAGCAGGAGGATTCGCGCTGCAAAATGGTTTTTTGTGCATTGGTTCTGTCACAGCATCCTCGGTTCGGTGAAGTTGATACCGGTAACGAGTTGAGTGGTAAAACAAGAATCGTAAACTTAGTACAACGTTCCGTGCAGTGGTGTCCTGGCGACATGATGCTTGGCGATTTTTTTGTTGTTGCTGTCTCCTCACGCTCCAGTCACTCGTCCGGACGCGGTATCACCATCTCCGCTAAACAATCAAATGCTGCAATACCATGACGGAAAGATTCGGATTTAACCGTTTCCGTGATTTTCATTTTCTTTTTCCCTTTTATCTGTTTTTAAAACCACCATCGACTATTATTGATTTCGCAAATGTACGACGTCGGATTGCGAGAGAGAAAACCGGTTAGTACGCGGTGCTTTGCGGCATAACCTTGCGTATTTACGCTTGTAAGGTAATTCGCTGCTGCATTTACGACCAATCAGACTAGCGTTTTATTCGAGCGGCAGCATTTAAACATGAATGCATGACTCAATATAGAGCAATTCGCAATGAATTCCATTTTCTGTCGATAGTTTTACGACTATTTAAATCATCTGACAACTATTGGTAGGCAGTGAGCTTTGTGGCAATGTGATCATTTTTTTTTTCAAAGAAAATATGAATCAGTTTATACCAAAGCGGGAGTATGGATTCCTAAAACAGCTAACAATATTTTAGAAAAATCATAAACTCGAAATCTTGACTGCTACGAACTGAGGATCGGTTGTCACTTCTGTGGGATCATTGAACTATTACGTAACGCTGGTCGGAAGAAGGGGGTTACGGGCAGCGTTACGATGTGTTACACAAAGGGGAAGCGGTCTAGTTTTGTGTTACGTACAATAAGATACTTCTAAAATTCTTGAATGAAAAATGTCAGCATTCCTGTTACGCACAGTTTATCAAATAATTTGTAAGAATTATTACGAACACAGCCAAACAAGGCCGCTCTTCCAAGGCTTGCTTGAATAATCAATGTCACATCGCAGCGAGAACATCGTAATGCACTTAGTGGCCGTTATCTAGCTTTTAAAAGATTTTATTTCATTTAGAGAAAGGTTAGAGCGTCCAACAGAAACCTGGTTCTGGCCGCTCCCCAACAAGGGCAACACAACGTAGATGTGAAGACCTTCTTATCAAGATGGAAGAGTCTACCTGAAGATCCACTAGATCCTGAAGATCACTAGAATATTCTTATCAGAGGCACAGAGGGGGATCCTTCCAGCGTTACATTTTGTTACGATGGATGGAGAGGGGATAAAAAACTTCGCAATGTTTGTGTTACGTAATAGTTAAACCATCCCTGTTACATAACAAGCGTAAGTTATCGGAGAACGTTCCGAGGATCGTCCCAAATGGTCCCAGGTAACTCTTCACCTTATATTGTTTTACAGTTTTTGTTGGTCTTGTTATCTCGTTGTCTGTAGGGCTTTAATAGACAATTGAAGAAGACACAATTCTTCGATGGGCGATTTTGTAAGTTTTGTTTGGACATAACTCCCTAATGAGTGATATCACTAGATCATGAGGAGGTCTCTTAGAGAATTATTTCAATTTAATCATTTTTTAAATCTCTTTTAGAGAGTTGCGAAGGAATTACAACAATTCTTGGTAAAGATTAACACATACTCACTTATAAGAAAAATGTAGTTCACTCATTAACTCTCACTCTCAATTTGCACATCAAATGGAATAAACGCTTACTTGTGCCAGTAACTGTACACCACTCGACCTTCAGTGAAGTATGGGTCTTACTCTTATCTATCCAACCGCATACCTCTCTAGTGTCATTGCGGTGGTGCAGTGTTCGACAAGCACGAGAAATGTCGTAGATAGCGTGGTATAGCAAGTCTATTCCGTACGGAACATTCCAATTCCAAAAGATATACAATGAGAAGCGTTCAAGTTGCAGGTATGTCTGTATGAATGAATCGCTTGTTACAGAGTTGATTGATGTGTGTCTCTTGCAGTAGATTAGTGATGATGTAAACGCGTTTTACTTCGAACCGTAAACCATTACGAACACATTGAAGCACATGGCGATGGATAAATGATGCGTACATTCTTTCGGAAATATCATCTTCATCAAATCTCTCACTTGACAATAGTTCAAAAACGCGCTTTGAAGTGGTGTCGATGGCTTAAGAATAAGCTAAACAACCGGTGGCGGCATCCGGTCGGGTTCTGGGTGTTAAATTTCATTAGAATTGCCATCTTGCCAGTCAACAGGTCTACATTTTTTTGTACACCAATTCCACGAATAGATTAATCGTTGAAATATTTCAATTTTATGCTTCTGCCCAATATTGTACCATCCAGCATCTTCCTACGTGTAGACGGCCTAGTGTGGTGAAGCAATTCTACATTAGCATTCCGGGTGTTTTTTGGTATTCCTTGGTATATTGTCTATTACTGAACCATATGGAACTCTCCGACCATTTCTCAGTGCAAAGATTTAGCACTTTTCCGTTTGCTTTGTTCTTTTTTTTGTTTTTAAGGTTAAAGAACAGTAAACAATCATATTCGTGGCTTAGAAGCACAGCAGCTTGTAACTCTGGTTGTCTGCTAAAAATTGCTTCAAAAAGTGCTGCTTTGTACGAATTTTATTTTTTGCAGCTATTAACTATGCACGAGAGAATAATTAAAAATGAAGAAAAGTACACCAATCGTTACGGAATGGATGGAACATTCGTACGGTACGATACGTGTGGGCATTGAGGATTAGTTATTTCATCTTTATTTCTGATGAAGCAAAAAAAAAATAAACAACCACAAACTACTGTGGCATAATTCATTATTTGGGCTACAGAGGACAGAGCAAATTGGTGTAAAACTACAAAGAAGAAATAAAAAACGAAGACAACGAAACAATGCGTCAAACAAGAGTTTTCCCGGCACATTAACTATGTACACGAGCGAAAACGATTAGAATCAAAACGCAAGAACAGAAGAAACAAGCGAAACTCAGTTAGAAATCATAAGAGAATTAAATACGGAGTGACTAAGCGGAAGAGGAGCTAGTAAAACACAAAACGATATGAGGCATGGTATAAAGTTATTAAATAAACAAAACAAAACAAAAGTTTTGCAGCTTGGCAGCAAAGAGAAAAAAAAACACGACAAGACAAATGGAACAAACGAGATGGAAAATTAAGAAACAAATCCGGCGAACAACAGTGAAACAGAAAACCTTCGTACACTTATCATTCGGTAGGTGTGGGGGGGGGGGAAGTAAAATAAGATAAAAAAAGGAAGAAAAGAAAAAGAAAACGACGCGAATGGGAAAAGTTTCCATTATTATACGTCTAAACACGGGCTGTGATGATCTTTGCTTAGTTTTTTTTCTCTCTCTCCACTTTTCTTAATATTTTTTTCCTGTCATTCTATCTGTTTTTCTGCTTTTTCCACGCTTGTACTAAAGCAGGGATCGACAAGCTGTATACTAGTTTTTTTTGTTTTTATCTGTATTTTCTCCTGAATCGATAGATTCTTCTCTTCAATTTATTATAAAATTTATATTAACCATTAAATAGAAAATTAAAAGTGTTATAAAAAATTTGAAGTAGAATTATTAAATATATGGAAAAGTCGTTGTTCGGAAAGCGAAACTAATAATATTTCCCGATGCATTTGTGAAGTGTACCGAACCGGCTAATTCCTAAGGAACATCTTCAATCCCAATAGTTTGCAAAGCTCGCTGCAGTGTTACGCATACCGGCTCAATGCTTCACGATAAAAGGCAATTTGTTCGTATGTTGGTGCTGATGCTCATTAAAATTTTGCACGGCTCCTTAGAGAAAGCAACTAAGTGCGGAGGATAAAAATAAAATGTTCTCGTTTACTTTGTTGTTGTTTTGTTCCGAGGAAAGCGTCGTTTAAGATGTTGGAACTAATTAAATTTCTAATAAAAAAAAACACGATCCAACCTCTTTGCACTATAATTGAACACATCTAATGAGCTTTGCTCGGGTGATTAATTGTTGGAGAAGTAGTCATTAATTAATACCAATTATTTGTTGCGTAGGAGAAGAGATTATCATGTAAGCTACTATGTAGTGCGAGCAAATAATCCACAAAGAAAGAGGAATACAAATTTCTGTTTCCCCTCGTCTTCTGAATTCAACAAAAAAAACGATTTTTTGGATTAATGAAATATACGGCAACAGTAAAAAAAATAATAAAAGGATTTAAACTCTTATCCTTATATTTTTATTGTTAACATTCAACTATTGCTGTTTAGTTTTTTGCTAAAATATGTCCTCAAAAAACCCCAAAAAAAAATAAACAACTTAAAGCAGATTTTAGTTTATCAACCCCTGCACTAAAATACCCAAAAATTCTACAAAATGAGCGCACCGTCCCGCGCGCGTATGTGGGCGGATCGTGGATGGTTTATATATTTGATTAGATCGCAGCAATGAGTGCTGGCTTGTACCGCTCACTGCCGTTGATTGTGTTATTTTTGGGGCATCTTTTATTGTTATACACACGCTGCACAGAGCTTCAAATCGCTCGTAAAACAAAAAACCGCGCCACACACCAGGTTGAAACAGCAAATGGGTAGCAAATGGTGCTTCATGTGTGTGTTTGTTTGCTGCTGCCGTTTTGTAAAATGAAACAAATGTTAAACAATGTTTCTATTGCCATTGCCTGCTCGTGCAATAAAAAAAAACCACTTCTCCCCCCTTTTTTTCATTTCGCGTGTTGGGATGGCTGCCCGAAACTTTGAAGATGAATTATAAACGTTTTTTCTTCTTCTTGTGTGTGTGTATCTTGTTTGTTTCTCTTTTATCATATCATAACCCATTCTTTGCCGGCCCCGACCCAGCCAAACTGCCAGGAAGAGTAATTTCTTTGAATTATTTTGTTTTTACTGGGTTTTCCACCGCCTGAGGCTTTTCGTTTCCACTCTCTCCACGTCGTATTGCGACGATGGTGCACGCTTTTGCGCCTGGCCTGAAGGCGATGTATGAAGACGTTAAAAGAGTTGTTGATACTTCCTTCAAACGTTTGTGATGTTTAACGTTACCCAAAAATAAAAACGAAATAGAACCAAATTCTTCAAATCTGTAGTTCAAAAGTGAAGATAACATTACAACTAACACTTTGTTTGAATCATTCCCCCAAAAAAAAACCCAATTCCTATCGCTTCCCAAGGGTGACTGGAATAATATTTTTTACGTTTCGGAAAAGTGTTGATTCAGGGCGATGTGTACTTACTTGGAAAAGCTGGTTAACGTATGTCAAAAAGAAGGAAGGCTCTTGTGGCATTTTTTGTTGTTTTTGTTGCACTTGTTGTTACAGGAGTGTGTTGGTCGAACAGAAACAATATCATAAAACACGGACAGAAACGCAAAACGAAAACAAACACACACACACGATTAAGTTGCAACGGGGTCATGCAGTTTACTATAGCAAAGAGTAAAATAGACGTCTTCTAATTCCTTGTTCACTCGCTAATACATCAAGTGGTTGTGTAACTGTGGTGGTTTAATTACTGTTTATTTTCTAGTTATTTAGAATTAAATTAAAAAATATATTAGCTACATTAACTTTTTAATAATCGTGAAATGATTTTTTGTTTTATATTTTCATTAAAGTTTGAAAAAAAAACCTAATCGTTTCAGATAACTTAAAATAATCACTATTACACGAATCTAGTTATCTAGCCTACGAAACGAAATAGGTTTCACTACATTTGAGGATTTTTTCCCGGCCATTTTATGGCCGAACATAATGGGAAAAATGAAAAAAAAAAATTCTACGTACATCTTGAAAATAAAAGGATCTCTAAATCCTTGTGTAACACAGCCAAAAGCACACAAGAAACACAGGCATGCAACACGCAATACGGAAGCGAGATACGGTAGAGGGCGCTAACGACTCACTTTGGTTGTCGTCAGCCGGGGCGACGGTAACTCAATGATCGGCTGCTTGTCCAACTCCTGCTGGAGCTGCAGCTGTGGCACTGTCTGCTGCTGCTGTTGCTGCAACTGTTGCTGCTCCTGTTCCTGTTGCTTGATGCGGTTGGCCTGTGGAAGGAAGGAAGCAAAACAAAAAATCTTCAGGTTAATACTACTCCTTGCATTGATCGTCTGGCATTTGCCACGAGCTGTTGGTGTATTTCGTAATAGTTTTGCTGGCGTGGAAGGATGGGCTTACGTACACTCACTTTTAGTTTGGCGGCATGGTGCGGCAACGGTATCGAATCGGTACAAACCGTGTACCGATCGCTCGGTTTGTCCGAACGTCGCCGGGGTGAGACGTAGGACGATATCCGATGCCGCGAATGGCGTACGATCGAAACCCAGTCAATCATGTTGGCGGTAAACTACACAACCCTGGCTAAATGTTCAACACCACATACATACTCGTATCCCTTATCGTCTACAATATTACACAAAGGAATTCTTGCACTATTTGCTGGATTTCTGGAGGATATTGTATTGATAGAGAAACTGAGAATGGTTGATAGGTAGCGTCAGTGAGGAGGTAACTAGAGAACTCCGATTATTACGAGTTGGACACCAAATCTTCATCCTCAAACATACGGTTACATTGTTTGTCGAGCAAAGAATCAGAACTCTCTACTGTCTCAACACTTCGCCCAAGGTGATCTTCATCGGAAGATCTTCAACATTTACACGGACATCGAATAGACAAACTATGCTTCCTTTCAACTTTTCAGTTCTTTCGCGTGGAGCATAATTTCATTCTTCACCAGTTTTTTTGCCCAATCCAGAAAACCCCGGACGAAGGAATTTCGCCCACCTAGAGATGTGTAGCGTGTAGGCCCCGCAGCATGACAGAGCGTAATCATTGGGGAACTTTATGAGATTAATAAAAATAAAAATAAAACTAGCCTTGAGACACGAGAACTTATGATCTCGCTTCTGTTAGCATAACAAAAAAGAAAAGAAAAACAACAACCTCGCCATGTTTGTTTCTATCCAAACATGTAGCAAGTGTTGAAGTTCTTGGTTTCACAAAACTAGAGACACATGAGGGGACACTTCGATTCTACGGCGGGAGATTGCCGATCGATTAGACACGACACTCTACCCAAAAAGCAATAATTAGCCATGCGCACGTGTAGCAGTCACACGATCAATAGCCGATCAACTACCAAATGTATTTGGTGTACAGGTGCGATGTAAATTGGGAGATAAAGACTAAAACGGCTAACACCAAAACCCAATAAAAAACAATAGCGACGTTAACGAACAATACTAACAATATCGAGTAGCAAACAAACAAATGCAGAAAAGAAAAACAACGTCCACAATACAAATCCCGACTACACACGCGTCCGCGGTCCAAAACAAATCAATCTCAACTAGTCCCGTGTCCCGCCTAGAGTGGCGCGGAGAGTCGCAAAGTTTTTTGGCGTCCACCAGGGGGCGCGCGCACCGTCCCGTGTATGTCCCGGGGACACGCTACAGCCGGGGGAGGCCGAGCTGTGATCGAAAAACAGGGGCACGGAAAACTCGTGTATGTGATACCGGGACAGAAGGTAAACCAACAACAAATGGCCTGGGGTGTAAGCAACCAAAAAAAGGAAAGAGGAAAGAAATCCCTTTCCCTGAGAGATAGCGAAGAGCAAGAGAGTGAACGCAACACGGCTGCACACACCATGAGCATGAGTGTTGGTGGGATTTCCTTTCCGTCCGAAATTAAGTTACGGTTTGCTAAACGCACCCAAACCCCCCCAGCATCGGGAACATAGTGTTGTTCGTTTGGGGGCTGTAAAGAGTGGCGTGTAAGCGCAGCTGGTTAAGGGATGGTCGATTTGTTTTTTTTTTTCAAAGATGCTGGTGGAACAGAAATCAACACGATACGTGGTGCGCCTGGGAGAGTATCGCGGATCGTAAACCATTCTACTGACAGCCAAGCCGAAAAGGCAGAAAAACGATGGCCGAAACGGTTGGGTTTTGGGTTTGAAGCATCATCTGGGTGTCATCTATTCGTTTGCCACTATTATTCTACCTCTCTTAATATAACCTTCGGCTACCCTACACGATATTCGACCATTGGATTGATACCTCGTACGAACGGTACGAACGGGACTAGGCCGCTCTCCGATACATGCGCTGCGTGTTTACGATCTATACACCGATAGCGCAGCGGCTATTAAAGTCCTGGCAGCCGCATGTGTTGGCCAAATGTGCTCATATTTCACCACCGATTTGCAAAACGATTCGGTACCAACACCTTTTTTTTTTGGTGCCCCGGCAGCGCATCGAAAGCTGTGTGAGATTGTACCGAGGGTGGAGGGTTCATCATAAAATGCCTCCCACCGACATATGGCATTTGGCGTGCGTTTTAAAAAGGCGAGAAAGGTGGCACGGATAATGTACCGGGGTGGTGTGCAGTGTACGATCATCGGGGTGCAGGGATAGGCAAGTTTAAATTCAAGCAGAATCATACAGTTTTTTTTCGAAACCTAGTTAAATAGATATTAATAGTAAATATGTTCAAGAATTTTATTTTTTCTAGTGGTCTCGCTAGAGTTGAGGATGAAAACTCACTCAAAAATTCACGAGTGAGTCAATAGCCGCCGTAAAGATGCATGACTCATGAGTTAAATGACTTTTTCGTTAGGTATTTAACTCATGAGTAATATAACTCATTAATGAGTGAGTCGCTGCAAGGAGTCATGACTCATAAATGAGATAACTCTTTCATGAGGCATTTAACTCATGAGTAATATAACTGACTGAGTCGCTGCAAAGAGTCATGAGCCATGAGTGAGATGACTCTTTCGTGGGTGAGAAGGTGCAAAGATTCATGACTCATAAGTGAGATAACTCTTTAATGAGGTATTTAACTCATGAGTAATATAATTCACTCATGACTGAGTCGCTGCAAAGAGTCATTAATCATGAATGAGAAGACTCTTTCGTGGGTGGTGAGTCGCTGTAAGGAGTCATGAATCATGAGTGAGACGACTCTTTCGTGAGTGAGAAGGTGCAAAGATTCATGACTCATAAGTGAGGTAACTCTGTAATGAGGTATTTAACTCATGAGTAATATAATTCACTCATGGCTGAGTCGCTGCAAAGAGTCATGAATCATGTCACATCGCAAAAGAATTATAACAAGTTTATGTGGAGAAACGAAATAACTCACTCATTAAAAAAAGATTTAATTCACTCATTTCATTCTTACACAGCATGCACATCACTAAGTGTCCACATATTGTCTGAATAAATGAACATTTATTCAAAAAAGGAGCAAAAAAAAAAATAGGACAACAAGCAACATGATGAAATACGACAAACATTTATTTCCATTTTGACCTGTGCTGTGACACACATCACTTTGATTGTAGCCTTTCATATCAGCACCAGTTTGTTTTTTTTAATGCTTTTACTCAATCAATCAATTCTGATATTTTTCGGAATTTACCACCGGTTACCATATGCAACGGTGATTAATTTAATTTAAAACTACATGCAGCAACAATGTTGAACGGAATAGCTCAATGCAACGACGATAGTGAATAATTTGCAGCTTGCAATCCCATCACTAATCCAATTACTTAACAGTTGGCAATTTCACTTACAGTCAAAATATTCCGTACGGCAGTGTGTAACAGTGTAATCTTGTTAGTACTATATGCTGCTAGAGAAGCTATTAGTGTTTGAAATCCGTTTTTTAACGAAGGCTAATGATTTGTTTATTTGCTGAGGTGAGGTATGAGAAATATTTTCTAGGCATTTCTAAAGTTTCAAGTAGATAGCTTCATTGCATTAAATATTATTTAATGGTATAAAAGGACAAAACATACATGGGTAGGTAGTCATTGAGTGAAACTGCAAATTCCCCCATGCAAATGGAGGCGCCCGGTGTTTAACAAGATTATGAGAAATTAAGTTTTCTTCTCATGTGGCATTACAATCTCAACAGGTTTTGGTCGGCCATTACTGGCTTTCCTTGACTTCAATTAACCATAGGGAGATAGTCAGTCCTGGGAGTTCGGTCCAGATGGGATTCTTACAGCGAAGTCTAAGCTGTTACCTTCCTGAGATGGAAAATTTTTCTGGAATAAATATTTTTAACAGTCCGCTCATTTTTAATACATATTATGTTTCTTGAAGATAGAAAGCCTCCTTAAGATGTAACATGATATTTACACACCTATGTATATTCCCTATGTTGCCTTAACGGTTTTCATTAACAGCTCGTCTGGTCTGCGTTTACAGAGCATGATTGAAGACTAATATTGTTTGTATACAATACACCATCAAAGTGTTTCTAATTTTCTAAGCTAGATACTTCTCTAAGATGGCAGTCCTTTCGGTTTGCATCTTTTTTTAAATGTCCATAGTATGCATTATATTTATATAGCGCTAGGATAGTACCTTTTGAGCAGATTTTTCAACAAATATAAAATAAAAAACAAAAAGTTTGCCACCCCTGCTTGGAAAGCAGTATCATGATGTTTGTTTGTAGGACACGAAGAGAAAACCCGTCGAGTGCAGTGCCCGTTGGGCACCCGTTAGCTAGGATTGTTTTGCGCGATCGGGGCACAAACCCCCAAAAATATCACGTCCATTGCGCGTTGGTCAATGCGCCCACAGGGTGCCGCGACCGTGGTAGGGACGCGCGGCAGGAAGCAGACAGACATATGAGCTTGTTATTAATTTGCAGCAAGGCACAGCTTAAATAATGACCTGGTAAGACCAACACGGGGCCAGTATGGTTTACTGTAGCTGCAGCAAAAATTGTTTTTTTTTGCAACCCATCTCTCCTTCGCACCCATAGCAGGGGCAGCGAACAAAACTTTTGAACCTGTGGTTCGGAGATTCCGACACGCGTTACCTGATGCTGTTGCTGGTCTAATTTTATAACAATTGCTTCTCGGTTTTTTTGCGTGTGCAGCTTGGTGTAGCTGCTGGCGCAATGTGTTGATTAAAACACACCCAGTCGCTGCGGTCGGGTGTGAGCATTTGCCAGATTCGCGTGTTGTGAATAAAAGGAAAAAGAAAAGCCCGAACCAATACCAACAGATGGGAGTGAACGAAGCAGTTCAAATAATAAACTAAACAATATAAAATGGATCCAATTTCATGTGTAAGGATTCCTTAGGATTCATATACACACACACACACAATCTCTCTCTAATACTTACTTCATTCGCCTTGATAGCATTATCCTGTTCCCATTTGCTAGCAATCAGTAGTGTTTCTGCGGTCTTCTGCTGTACGGTTTTCGATTCGTCCAGTAGTGTCAGCTCGTAAAACTCTTGTATATCTAGCGTTGGGAAGGGAAAGAAGAAAATGTGCTTGTAATGTTAACACGCCGAAAATGGGAAGAGTAAATAGCTCACTGGAGTTTTTGGGGGGTGATGGATCGATGTCGTTCCATCTTCCAGGAGAAATATATCAAAATCATCTACCGGGGACTACAACAACAAAAAGGCATACGACTATCATCACAGACAAAGCGGCGTCCCATTGACCTTCAACTGTTTGTTTTTCTAACGAACCGTTTTTAACAGCCAGAGAAATATTTGTTTCGATCCTTTTCACGTTTTACGAAGAAAGGCAGCAAACCAAGCAAAAAAAAAAACGAACACTATTCTCAGAAAGTTTTGCTCCAAACGCGGGTCCTCAAATTTACCCATCTCGTCAGTATTTCGAGAACGAGCACGAGTTCGGGAAATGTAATGGGATTGAAGGAAAAATGTACCAATCATGCCTGTCACAAAGTCTTTACCCAACAAAAACGGCTCGTCAGCGGCTCGCATTGTCCGAATGCGTTGAAGGTATCGTTGTTTTTTTTTTGTTGGAGAATCTAGGACACGTGGAACCGTGTACAAACTACTCCATCCTTTCCAAACCTGTGTCTTCCGGCGCACAAAAAAAAACGAAAAACAAAACAAGAAATTCCTAAACTGTTGAGAAATCGATCGAGACACATCAACATGACCGGATGGCGTCTTCAGATGTGTGCTTTCGGGGTGAAAGAAAGAAAAAAAAACACCCAGATCTTCTACCAACAGGCAACTCACCCACATTGGTTTGATATTTTTGAAACACCAGAAGAAGAAGAAAAGCAACAAAAAAGCGGAAACCATGACAATCGATGCCTGAGCGCTAAATGACGAGAGCAAAAGCAGCAGTCATCTTGCCTTTTTTGCATCTCATTTCACTTGGCTGGAAATTGGAAGAATGTAGAATCGTTCGCTTTTTTTTGTACGTTCACGTTTCACGCTTTTATCTATCCCCGTTTTCGCCCCGCCATCCACGGATAATGGATAGAGGAAGATGTTTGTATGTGTGCCGTGCCTTGGGTTTTTCCTGAGCACAAAATGTCACAAAATGAAGAAATTGGAGCAATATTCCGGGGTTATTTTTAATGACGCAAATGAAACAGCCGCCGTTACCGGCACTAAGCGGGGAGCTAGTTGCTGCTGCTGCTGCAAACAACGACACAGTTTACCCAATTTCCGCCCGACGGGTGGTATGGCCTCGATTGCCATTGACCAAGCGATGCACAGCACCATGTGGTCCAGGTGAAGTCTTGGGTGTGGGGATGTACAGTGGCCAAGAGCCCACTATTGCAGATTCTGATTCACGTCCAATTTCTCCGCCTAGCGACGACTTCGACTTCTGGTCCGTATCTGTCAGCTGCTCCAAACATCGTTCGGGGTATGGATTTTCGTACGCAAACGCTTCGTTGATGCATGTGTGTGCTTCATTGAACAGCTCTGTAGCAGCGTTGCGCTTGCATATGCTGCTACATCTTGCTAATTGTGAGCTATAAATAGCTGATTGTTATATCTGCCGACCGTGCCGTACCAAGAGACAGCGGAACCATTTTAATCCATTATCGTACACACACACATACACGGCATTTGGGCATAAAATTGCAAAAACTCGATTTGGTAAGCATTTGTAGACCGCGCGCGTCCTTGAAGTGTTGGTTGGCTGTAGGCGAAACGCGCCTGAAAGGTAGGCAATGCGCGGTACACACTTACCGAGCAGTGCCTGGAAGAGGCGCGATTTGAATATCCGGATGACGCGTTCGATGGCGCTGCGTAGTGCACGGTCCTGCGGCGTTGACAGACGGGAATGGTAGTCCTCCAGCAGCTCGAGCGCCCGGTGTGCCTCTGCAAATATAGCGCACAAGAAGTACAACAGTTAGCGGCGTCGTAGATAAGCGTATTCTCATGCAATACAATGGGAGAGCACAAGGTTAGTTACTTAATTTACACACAAAAATCATATCATAAAGGCGGCACCTGTCATAATTCGTATCGTTTAATGTGAGTGTGGTTCTATTTTCGGTATCCGGTCACCTAACCGACGGCAGAGCCCCCCCAAAAAGCGCTCTATTAGTAGAAGAATGTGTTTGTGTGATTATTGTTTGTTTTTTTTTTTTATTGAAGTTTACTTTCCACTACACCGCGGACAACGATTCCAGTGTGTTCTATATAATCTTAGCACGTAACAAAACGTGTTCCAGTGTTTCTGGTTGCGTGAGCATTGGTCATTTTTAATACCCTCCCTGTAGCTCATCTACATTTTTGTTAATGTTGGTCATGTTCTTACTCATAGCTGAAGGTAGTTCAGGTCCTCGTTCGGATCCCCATTCGGGTGCACCAAAAATAGAACGGTACGGTTGGGCCCAGTGAGGTGGGGGAATACCCTGTTCAAGGGTATTTTCCCGATTGTACAGTGTGAGGTAATTCAAGAAATAGCTTTATGGCTAACAGTTTATATGAAATTAAACCAAAAAAACACACACACACACACATCCAGACGTCATTCCCCATTTGTGGGAAAGTATGGATGACGAAAATGCGGTCATTTCATCAACGAAAGAAAAAAAACCAAGATCAATAAGGAGAGATTAACCACACCAGAATTCAAAGCAATCGGAAGAGAGAAAGAGAGAAAGAGAGAGAGAAAGAGTGCTAGAAAATGCATGGCGGTAAACCAAAAGTTATTTTTAAACGTTAGCCAAGTTTAAGGTTCGGTACCGTAGCCGCTTGCCCTAACGTCTAGGTTAGGTGCACGTTTCTGTCAGACGGCGAATATTCCCCGCAACAGCAGCAGCCGTGTCTCTGAGTGCGCGAATGCGCCCAAATAGTGTCACTTTCGTTTGGTACTCTTTTTTTTGTTGTTGCTTGAAGAAAACAGTAGCCAAACTTTTGGCATCCGGCAAAGCAACACGTTAGCGTAACAAAAACTGGGACAACCCACAGCAATAGTTGCCGAGTGGACAGGTGAACGGTAATGACCATTTGCTAAACGAATGGGGATGGGTCGTGTGGGTGTATGTTGTAGCTCGTAAAATGTTACACACAATAAAGGAAACCTTACAACCCTCCTCTTCGCTTTTCTACCCCTTCCCCTCCACCCCCCCCCTCCCCTCATCATTCCTTTAATACATGATACGGATGGATATCGATTTATAGACACCATCAGTTCGTCAGTGAAACATCTGGAATCAACGAATCATCCGAACATCGCCATCTTTTTTTTTGCTTTTTTTCCCTTCACACAAAACCACAGAATCTGCTTTCTGCAGTAGCAGATAGTTTTTGGGGTACGTTGCATTGACACAGGGTTGCATGTACACGGAAAGGTTGTCATTTCACTCATCCACCTCCAATTTGGTTCGAATGGTTCCCGTGCCAATACGGGTACGGACGGATCGATATCCAACCATGTTGCGCTGTGAAATTAACCTTGTTCGGAAGTGTGGTCTAGTTTGCAAAACTTAAAATTAGAATCATTTACCGGTACGGGTTTTTCATCAATGCTACCGGAGCGGTACAGCTTTCCCAGGAGATGCAACAGCTTCTACTGTCGAGATAAAGCCGAGATAAAGGCGAAATAAAGGCGACAATACCTTTCTACCGGTTAGTGGGGGGAGTTGTGGGTGGAGAAGCGATATTGAACGGTGTGCGGAGAACTTTCTACGCAAGCATTACGCTCCATGCATCAAATCATCCGTCCCGTTTACGGGGCCGGGTCGATGCTGATGGATCCGACCGAACAAGGCACCACCGTGAAGGTTGGAGAACCGATGAAACGTGACAACTTTTTAGCTTTGCAGCTTTTCAAGTACACTCAATGCCCGGTGTTGAGTGGCACGCTCCGTATCGGTTCTCCGGTATGGCCATCTGGCATTGGCTCGTCTGGTCTGCCTGGTCGTGTTGGGTAGGATGGGTTTGAAACCGGATTGTGTCTGCCTGCCGGATCTTCCGGTGTCAACCAACCAACCCCGCGCATTGCATTACGTAGCGTGTTGCTTGATGCGCTGTCAGTTGCGCTCCCCGATCGATGGATATGAAAGGCGTGGGCTGTGATTAGGTGAGTGTGTATTTGTTTCTATCGATAGAGTTTCTATTCCACTTTAGTCGACTCGCTGCCAGTAGTCGGTACAATACCCAATGGATGTTCCTGTTTTTTTTTGCTGCTTTCACTCCCCTGCCAGCAGAGAAAATCGTGTTGCTAGAACCATGATGCACTAGTAGACGATGTGCTTCATAAAACCAGTGTTCACTGATAAAGTGAAAACTTTTTAGTAGCAGCGGGCAACAGCAAAAAAAGAACCTTCTCGTTCATTCCATTTTCTATTTTGCTGGGGTTTTTTTTTTCTTTTTGTATCCTCCATCCATTGCCTGCCGGCCGTTTCTACGAACTATAAAAATCGTCCATTCAGAACGTTACAATTGCGTGTTTGAAGTGCTGTACAATGGAACCCGTCGCACTTGTCGCCACACCGTGTCCCGGGATCCCAAGCCACGGCACTGAATGGCATCAGCGCCCCATTCATACGCGCACCGTACATCAAACAGATTTGCATTCCCTGTCACGTGTGTGTGTGTATGTGTTTGTTGGGAACAATCCTCGAGCAAGCTCACTTTTAGACACCTCTTTATCGTCCAAAAACGTAGGTTGAAAGTTGGTCTTTGCATGCGTTACTCGACCGCACACCAACCGAAATGTTTCGCAAACGGTAACAATGGTCCGCTGTTGATAGCAAGATTATGCGAATTAAGGCTAGGTTGTTTTTTTTCTGCTCTTGCTGCTAAATAAAGTACGCCAAAAACTATCTGCCACCAAAAACAGCTAGATGATTCCGTACCGTTTGAACGATATGTTGATGGCAGGGGTGTCAAACCAAAAAATCATTTTTCCCCAAGAGGTCTTAGTCTGACATTACTGGCTTTCCTTGACTTTACCCAACTGACAGGATAGTCCATCCTGCATACGGAGGTATGGCCCGGGTAAGATCTGACCCCCGGTCCTTTCGTGTAGAGACCGGCGCCGCTACATTCTCTACCGTCAGGTCGACAAAATAAGTTGTAATTAAATTCTTGTCCAGAGTTCAAAGAGTCTGTCCTGAACAAGGTAAAATACTTTATGAATAACATAAGCACTTTAGCTCTGTGCTTCAGATGGGCTATCGCATTGAAATCTCATACACAAAACGAAATGATGGGGTTTGACATCTCTGTTGTGGCTGAACGCCTTGTTCCGCCTTGTTTGAAACAGGTAGTCCATATAGGTACACTGTATTTACCTTTTATAAAGGAGTCAGCTTCACCTGGTGCTGGATATTGCTTCATCCAAGCGTACATACCAGGCAGGTAGTGAGCCTTCTTCGATTCGATTCCATACACTTCCGCTAATGCGGAGCCTCATCATCGTTAGCAGGCGATGGTGTACCTCGCTTATCATTGCGCTTCATGTGCTAGGCTCATCATCGTGGATGTAGTTTATTTTCCTCTTTTATACTGGTTTGGCAGTGATATCTTTACCATTGATCGGTTAAACCGTTTATCCAGCGTATATGAAAGTTACCAAACACAGTTGAAGTTGTTCCAGAAACGTTAGACGATACGCGATTGTGTCTTGCAAGGAATATGTGATTCTGCCGTGCCTGAGCACAACTTCCGCCAGTTTGCATTGTGGAAGGCACCTCAAAAAACGATTTGGTGTTAGGATGACCTACCCTACCCTGTGTGCCGTTTGTAGTCTCACAGTCCTTCCAAAAGGAGTCTCTCAGAGACTAGACGTTTCCAAGCCCTTTAAACCTTATAGCTGGAAACATGGGGTTTGATAGTTTTTTTTATGTTGTTGTGGAAACTGGGTCAGAGCGGTAAAGGTTTGGAACGGTAGCGATGTTCTCCGACTCAGAACTGACCATAGGGATGTAGACGTACACCGTTGTTTGAGTTGGGGTGTGTGGAACGCTTCACATTTGTGTCTGGCAGACGTAGAGACTATAGGGACTCCACCGTACTGGGTCTTTGTATGTCTAGCAATCATCATCCTCCACTTTACCTCCTCTCCCTTGCTATTCTAACAGCAATCTGTGTATAATTTGTACTATCTCTTTCAACTCATGGAGCAAAAAAAAACAAACCCCACTTTCAGCCACATGGCATCGAAGCTCTGATGATGATAATTATATAACAGTAGCTGTCTGGATTAACTAACACTTCATACAGCGACTACTACTGTGTGAGGGGGACCGCGTACATAGCATGTGTGTCTGTCGCTGTGTGTTTTTTTGCCTCTAAGCCAGCTTACCGGGACTTGTAACATGAAGCACATCAGGAAGGAAAGATTTTCCCTAACAGAAATGGATTTAACAACACGGTGACATCCACCATACAAGTTGCTGGTAGTGTTGATATCCGGAACTGTGTTTAAAAAAGACTCCACCATCCGCCACCCTTTCTGCAGGCGGGGTGTTTGAGGTGTAGGCGAGCTAGAAACCCGATCGCAATAAGGCACTCCACCGTAGTTTGGATGTTTTTTTTTGCAATTTGTTACTAACGCAACAACAACCTACAACTCACACTTGTTGTCGTGCTGTAATATTCAACTATCAGAATTATGTTGAACCTGGTTGGTACTACGGGGATCAGAAGTAAGTGAAGCTGGAACCAGGTGGTTCTGTGGTTGCGGTTATGTTGGTCCGGGATGCTGCATAATTAAATTTCTGTTCTTTTTTTTCTCTCTCTACCTCTCTACTCTCTAATGACTCCCGACCTCCCTATTGTATGATGGCGTTCCAGATACAGCAGCAGGAGGAAACACGTATACAAGGCACTTGATTTTATTTCCATATCAGATGTAATCTAATTTTAACTCCCTTCGTTTGCCATCTGCCTACCTTTGCTCTTTACATGTGCTCCACTATTTCGAACGCGCTCGGATATACGGAGGATTTTTTTTTTTCGGGAGATTGAAGAGTTTGGGGAATCCTGGTGTGGTGGCGAAACCCAGCTACATTGACAATACCGCTGTTGTTTCGCAGTACGACATTGCAAAACAGCACGAAAAACAATAAGCGCCAGGATACGAAACGAAATAAAAGGATATGGAATATTATCGTGTATCTCCATTCCCCCAGGTCCACCGTCACCGTCACGTCCCCAAAACCCAACCATGCATAACCTTACATCAGCCAAACAAACACCAAACACGACAGGTTATAAGTTAAAAAAAAAGAACACAATTTCAATAAATAACACGTCCTCCTAGAATTGGCTGGGCCACCAACACACTTACCTTGCTTTTTCACCGGCATTGTGACACGGGGTTTTTTGTTGGGGTTGACGGTAGGCCCCGACGTACGCTTATGCAGTTGGAAGTTGTTGGTGCTGGTCCACTTTCACCTTAAACCGGCCACCTGGAACCCACTGGCTAGTTCTGGGCTTGGCTGGTTTGTTTGCGTACACCGCGGCACTGATGTTTTTTTCTTCCCTTCTTCACATACAGCAACACACACACCGCAAAATGAAACAAACTGGGCGCTTCTTATCCTTCGTTGTTGGTTGTGTCCGTCTATTGTGATTCAATGCTTTTCCAACCACCGTTGGAAAATATTCGCATTCGCCTTACTGTTTTGTTATTGGCTATTATCACACGTACACTTGTAGTACATTCGCGTTTGGCATGGTTAATGGTTCGTTCACGCACGTTATTGTGTCCCTTGCTGTCACACTTTCCCGTCCACCTTGAGGTCACTCATTTGCTTACATCAAGTTTGACAACACTGGACCTACACTGGACCTAGAATTAAAATGATCCAGTCGTATCAAACTCGTCTAGAATTGATTTTACATTATGCAACACAGGTTTAATAGTTGGTAGTTCGTCAAGAGCACGCTATTTGGTAGCGAAAATCCATTTCGGGCACACCGTGCACACTATGCGGTGCTGTCTAGCAGCAACCAGTTGAGCTTCTGATTCGAAAACGCTAAAAACGAGGTCGTATACGGGTCGAAGATTGGATCGTTCAATGTTGGTTTTTGTTGTTGTTGTTTGTAAGCGCGTAAAGGTGCGCAAGGATTCTGCACATACACACACACACACATAAACAACGCACACAGGTACAGTAGCGATTGAAGAACAATCGTCCACGAAGCACGCACTGGTGTGGAATAGGCTAGCAGTTGCAGATTGCACCGAAGCTCACACGGCAGCGCCGCGGGATTCATTGGCACACAAAAACACCAAACAGCAGGAACACACGGTACCGCACAGCCGTACCAGCCAGTCGCTGCAACTCACTCTCATTGGCTACCGTACGCTAGTAGCTCTCCCAGGCTCAACAGGCCCTACTACTGCTGCTGCTGCTGCTACCACACGGTTCTCTCAGCAGCAAATGGCAAACATCGAGCCCAAAAACTGGGATTTGGACGCAAGTCACCGGGTACAGCGAGTTAAACACGCCAATACCTCTTCTACCTTCCCTTACCTTTAACATCTAGAGCACATAGAAAATTTGGAAATGAAAAACCTTTATTTCTTCAGGATCTCCACCAACAAACTGCTGATGATCTAACATTCTCCAAAATCTCGTTACAAAACACTCTACCGTTCGGTGTTTTTTAATCGATGCGCTGCAGCTTAGATACTGTTGCTGTTTGCCGAAAGTTCGATAGGCTTGTAGAGTTTCCAGTAATTGGAACATGAATTTTTGCTGCCCAACTGCACTTGTAACACTTCCATGAGCTGGCAATCAAAAAAAAAACGGCCGAGAGCTGCTGTGATTGATCGTTTGCAACAAAAAAGAACACCCTTTTGTGTTGATGCCACACGACTCCCACATCGCATCACGCCGGAAGGAAGCTGCACTCGGTATATTTCAAACACATATAGCGTGGTGGTCGTGGGCAGGAATGTTTTCACTTCTTTGTTTCGTACCACCAGCGGTGATTTGAGCGAGCGGAGGTGTGTGTGTGTGTGTGGAGTCGGTATTTGTTGAAAAGCAAAGGTTCTAGCCAACACTCACTCCAGCTAATGTAAACACATGGCACCGTACTTGCTTCAATGTAATATTGGTGTGGATGTTACCGACCATCGCAGGTCGTGCAGGCTGTAAGTGGGAGTCGGACCACCATGAACGTTTTGTAAACTTTAGTGTTGGGAGTCAGAATTCTTGAGGAATTTCTGGTCGAACTCCGCGATAATGCTCCATACATTGCTTTGTACACACAAAGAGCACAAATTCAACCCAAAAAAAAACAGCTCCTAACTATATACCAGTAGCTTCAACAAATCAAATACAGCGTATCAAGTTGCTCCTAATGGTCTGAGATATTTCTCCACCACAAATTATCGATTTTTGGTAAATCCCGTACGGGCAGCTGTTAAATATGTTTCCATCTCTCAGAATAGCACCGAAAAGGGCACGTCGAAATCTACTCCCTCCCCGATATGACTGTAACGGCCAGAGACCTGATATACACAAGAGTATCCACAAAACGGCGGGAATTGCTGAGCAATCGTCTAACCGCAATGATGGCGTTGCATTTCTACTGTAAATGTTTTTTTTGTTGCTGCTGCGCGTTTCATGTTCTTTAGCCACCGAATACGATAACTAAGCTGACATTCTTACCGTTCCTTCTTCCCCCCGTATATACGGCATGCCGCAGCACCTGATTCCATCTCCTCGTCGGCCGGGTATACTCCCGGACCAGTTACCGCTGACCGATAGGTTTTAAGTTCGTTTTCGCGGGCACAAAACATCGGACCCCCGGGAGCTGCTGGCCTGTGATTGCTAATGCACTTTCGTACGTATTTAATTTTAATAATTCATCCACGGCACGTAGCAAGTTTTCGGGGGTACACACTTGGTTTGGTTTTTTTTTGCGAGGATGTGTGTGGATGTGATGTGGACATCCACGCACTGCGCCAATAATGCTTGTTCGTGGAATCACTTAAGCCCAGCTGCCCGTTCTTTGTCACCGGCGGGCACACTATAGAACGCTTCGGATTAGGCAATCTCGTCTGTCTTCTTCCGTCTTTCGAGCCCGTAAGACGTCAGAGAAAGGTCGTCGAGGCGTCAGTCACTGATATACACCTCAATAGGATTTTTTGTTTCTTGACGGGAAGAAGGATTACGGGAGAAAGGGCACTAAAAATACTTATGCTCTGTTTTACCATTACCCACTGGTTTCCTATTCCTCCACCATCACAACCACTTGTTTCCGCTGCCCCAAATCATTCAACATGGGGAATATAAATATAAACACATATCTATATTCTATTTCAAAACGGCTCTGCGGTTTCCCTGGTTTGTGGCTTGTTATTTTGTGGCGGCTTGTTGAGGAGTTGCTGCTTTTTCTTCTTCCTCTTTACCTTCTCCGCTGACTACCCAGTGCTAGAAACGAGCAACGAACGGCTGCAGGGTGTATGGAAAGGAGACCATCAATGAGGAAATCGATTTCGAGTGTTTTCCTTTCCGCGTTAGAGAGCCGTACGCGCTTGGAAACGGACGCATTTGGAGGTGATGCGAACGGAACACACTTGTGCGTCCGGCGAAAATGGAACACGCACTAACCAAAAGTTGAACGATGGTCGGCAGTAAGTTTTGTTGGCATCAATATAAATGGTTGTACCGGGATAGGAACTTTACTGTTCCGCCGGTCCACACACTGACTCTCTGTACCTCCACGAATCACGTCCTGGTTGCGATAAAATGAACCATGCTGAACTTTCTTCTTTTTTATGTTTTGTTTTTTTGGGGGGGTTTTGTTTGTACAGCTAGAACAGAGGAGAAGGATACTTTACGTTGGGCGCACTGTTACCTCATATTGGAGGAGGTCATTGCATGAGGCACTCGGACATTAGCGTCTGAGGTCTCATGTTTCAAACCCCTAAATAGCGAAGACTGGGGACACAGAGGATGGGGTAGCTAGAGACACACTTACACCATCGCACATACACACACGAGAAACACACACACACACACAGGTACACAACTTTGGGCGATATCGTTCCGTAGTGTGGGAGGGTGGGAGATGTGAGGTTGGAAGACCTAAGACCGTGCGCGAAGTTTTCGGAGTGTTGGTTCGGTTGCTAAGATCCAACTAAATAATAATCGTCGCGTTTTTACCCATGCCCCGTACACACATACGGCATGCACGGGTAGGTGGTGCGATGTGCGGGAATCCTTACGAGCGTCAGGGTTGCCTAGGAGTGTGTATGCGCCACGCCAAGGATACGGGCCCACGTGGGAAAGCAAGAGCGAGAGCGTAACCAAAATCAAAAAGAGTAAAAGAGAGAGAGAGAGAAAGAGAGAGAACGCACATGAAAGAGCAAATATGCAGAGCAAAGACTAACTATACACAACCTCCCCCCAAAAAAAAAAAGAAATTAAAATACTCTTTCCAATCGTGGTTGTGAACACTCAAGTAGAACGAGGTGATTGCTTGCGTGGAATGGAATGACATGGGAAATTGGCAAAAAAAAGAGAGTGAGAGAGAAAGAGAGAGAGAGAGAGAGAGAGCAAAAAAAACCTCCACGGGGTGGGTGTTTTCCCGTTGACGGGACGCTATTTGCGCACGCAGGGGGATAGCAAAGAGACGTAAGGGATGTGTGTGTATCCGGTATGCTGCGAGGAAAGAGTTGAGAGCCGCTGGTGAGCGTATGGGAGCAACGTGGCGAAGTATGAGAGAATGATTTTCTTCTGTTCTTCTTTCTTTTTTTGTTTGTGTTTTTTCTTTCTTTCTATTCCTTCTCTTAGAGGATTTGTAACGTTTTCCCTCAGGCTGGGGTCGGTTGGGCCTGATGCCGTAAACGGTTCCTTTTAAATGGAATTGATGGGAAGGGAAGGAAAAGTTTTGGGTTGGGTGGGTGTGTTGGGATGGGGTTCGCACATGGTGCGCTCGTGTAGCTCTGAGCACAAGTCACAATCGAAACTGCATTGCGGACTGCTTCTTGAAAGGAAGGAAGTTGGGCAGCTTGTTCGGGTGGTATTGTGCGTGGTGCAAAGGGTAAAATCAAAAAGAGAGGAAATACACACACACAGAGAGACACATGAACACAATCACAAATTGTACAGAAGGACAAAAAGAGGAATAAGGGCACGAGCGCGCTCTCTCTCGCCCTCTCTCTTTATGTAAAACTCTCCAAAATACATCGTGTATGGAATACAGCTGATAGCATACATTCAGGCGTTACGCACAGTTCGATCGTTTGTCAATCATCGATTGTGTATTTTTCCATTACCCGGCATTCGATCGATCGGGCTACCCACTACTACCACTCGACAACTGGGAAAAAATGGGAAAACCCGGAACGAAAGCCTATAACAAACCGGGGGGGTGTGGAAAAAATGAGGGAAACATTTCTGGAAAATAATTAAATAAAATGCCACTGTACAAATAGCAGACCGTGGAAAGTATATGCGTATATCACCGGTGCCGGCCAATTTGTGGCGCGTTAAATGCGCTGGAAATTCATCAACCAACCCCCAACTCCCAACCCCCACCCCGCCACCCTCCCACCTAACAACCCGCTTGATCTCTAGCATCCGCCATTTTTCTCCCGCTTCCCATTCCCCTCTGGATCGGTGTATTGCACACAACAGTTTCCAAAACTCTGCTGCATTGGGGACCACACAATGTAATGTAAAACTCTTTTACACATTTTTGCCGCCGAACGGACACGGTACGGTTACGTGGAAAACTTTTACTAATTGCGAAAACACAGGTATACACAGACACACACACACGCGAAAGTTCGCCAACACTGTAGCGTCAGGACGAAACGCACAGGACGATAGGATAGGGATAGGATTGTCGATGAATTTTTCACCAGAATTTTGTGTTCATTATTGTAATCTGGATATGCAGTAGGGAAAGTTTTGCCGTCTGATTTTTCGATAGACATGTTTGCTTTCTTTTTTTGTCATTTTTGCTGTAATAGTTTGATTGCCGTTGGTTGGTTGGTTGGGATGGAAATGGCAAGAGCAAGTGATGGATTCGCTAACGAGTGGTGTTACCCAAAACTAACCCCTTCTTGCTCTCACCAATGCACTCATTAATTTTGGAATTTTATTTTTTTGATAGAAGTTTTCGGCATTTTGTTTTTGTTTTTTGTTTTCTGCGAAGTGATTGTTTTGTTAGTGTGCTACGGGCTACTAACGATCCATCTGCTATTAACGCCACCTGCACACAGCTCGCACTACGGCTCTTCGCGCACTTAATTTTTCCGCACTTAATAATTTTGTAGGACGCACCAACAACAAAAATGGAGTCACCGAAAGCTATTGGTGTTGTTGTTGTTTTTGTGTAATCTGTGTAACTATTTTTTATCCTCCCACACACACCATTACGTCCGGAAAATGGGTCGGAAAAAATGGAAAACTTGTTTTCCAAAATGAGGAAAAAAATTTTGGGAAAGCGTAGTCTAGTGGGAACCGTTCCGGTACGAGAAACAATTTAAATTAATTTAGACTTTTCATTTACAATTACACTTCTACAACGACCACGTGGAAATTGTGCAGCTGTAGAATGAAAAAAACCAGAGAAAGCACAACATCAATCACGATCGAAGTTGTATTTTTTATTGTTGATTTCCGGCAAGTAAGTTGATTGAATAGGAAGCGCAGGGCAGTGCGCTATTGATGCAGAGAAATCAAGTAAAAGGGGTCGATGCACCGAACGTTGCATTAACAACAACAACAACAGCAACAACAACAGTAGTATATCTCTTTCACCATCGGGTGAAAAATGGAAATGGTGGCAATGTGGGTGAACCGAAGGAACGGGGATTGATACCGATCGAAGCAAACAACAACAACAACAACAACAACAGCAACAACAACAACACGCACTACCCAACAACCACCACACAACAACACAGTCGTCCCGGTTCGAGATCACGAGACCACGCTGCTCACCGCTCACGGTTCAAGTGCCCATAGTCCTGGCCGCAAAGAAAACGGCAGGTGGAAAATTCACAACCCTCCTGCGCATACTACCGACCGGGCCCGATCTTCGGACCGATTCGGGTGTGCACGCACACACCCGCACGCAACGACAATTCACCCCGTTCCTCCCCACAAAAACCATCCCCTAACTCGAACCAAAAAAAAGGGAACTAGAGCAGGTTGTTGGCACGGGCACGTGTGTGTGTGTGTATGGTTTTTTGTTGTTGTTGTATGTTTAAATATCGTAACGCATCCCTCTCGCTCTACGCTCTTTTCGTAACCATTTCATAACGCACACGTACACAACACTGACTCTTACGCTCCCTCTCTCTCTCTCTCGCCGTGTGCGCTGAACGGTTCGATGTGAACGCGGTTGCATAAATAGACTGTTAATTTTCGTATCGTCTTACTAACGGGGAGCAAACTTCAAAATTTAAAGCAAAACACGCGACAAATTATAAAACTCACTCGCCCAAGAAAGGGTCGCTTAAACAAAACGTTGAAGTTCGGTAATGGAAACGCACAAAACATACACCTACACACTCGAAAAGCGCACTGTTACGAACGTTTGCACGGACCGCACGCCGTGTCCCTTTTGCAAAAACGCGTTTTATGCTAGGCCCTCTATTTCATAATCACATTTTTCTTGCGAACGAACATTCTCTTCTTGTTCGGTTTTGTTACGGGAGGAAATCTTGTCCTTTATACTCTCTCACTCTCTCGCTCGCTCCGTCTCGCTTTCGCTTTCGTTCGCTCCCTTTCGCCAGGGGTTTTGTTTCTCTTGCATTTAATGCTCATGCTCGTCGGTTTGCTTTCTTCCCTGTTCTTACCCAGGCCCTGCAGTGTTGCTCTATTTCTCTTATTATAGTAGTGAGCCTTTCTTTTTTTCACTTTTCCTTCCCTTTCGTCCTTACATAGTTGCATGTTTTGTGCGTCATGGTTTATATTACTCTCTGGGTGAGTCTTTTAATGTTCGTTTTTTTTGTGTGTGCATCCTTGCGCGAACGCGATGGAGCCGCACGATTGTGCTGCTAAAGCAAGAGAGCAACAGCACAAAAAAAAGGATGATGACGTACAGGATGGTTTTTGTCATGAGTGAGATGGGGCGATTGGATTCTACAGCTAGCGGGAAAGGAACAAAAATCAACAACCGAGAGTCACTTCGTTGAAGCACGTGTGTGAGCAAGTTTCTTTAGCTTTAAATATTTCTAAGGACAGTTTTTCTTTCACCGGTTGGGAACTTTTTTGTTGATTAAAATAATTTTTACTCAAAAAAAAACACATTCTCGTTAAATGCACAGAAAATCTCTTTCTAACAAATGAATAAGATTATTATTTAAAAACTTATGTTCAAGAATCGGTTTAAATTGCTAGAATGCGCATCGGCTCTCTCATGTCCTGAAGATTTGTTTTTCTCGCAAAGTATAGCTTACGCCAACACAAACAAAAAAAAGGGGGATTTAAGCACTGAATGACCAAAAGGACGATGCCAATGTCAAGGGTTTCGCGTATGCTCTCGATACCTTTTCAGTACATGAGTGACACCTAGCGCAAGACATTTTTGCATATAATCAAGATTTATACATTGTATAAAAACTTTAATATGAAAACGTCGCTAATATTTGTGAATATTTAGCAATTTGAAACAGAATATTTAATTTATGGTAAATGGGATACCAAAAAATGGTAAAGCAAAAGTTTGAAGTTAGTTGTATTTTCCAATTTCATTGGTTTGCTAATGATTTATTCTTGATAGAACATTAAAAGAGATGCATTTAAGCCAAAGTACTTATATTTATTAAAGCTTGGCTAATATGAAAATTCATAGAATCATTAAACATCATTCCCATCATTTAATGAATCCGAAGCAGTAAGTTGAGCTCCACTGAATTTGATTTTTAAATTTGGGTTGCATGCAACATTCCAACATCTCTGCAAGTTTCTTGTATGCAATCATGTGCCTTGATCAGGGGTGGGCAGATAGTTAAAAAACTCTGAAATTATATGTCAACCAAACCATTTTTCGACCAGGATTCTTCGATTTGTGCGTTAAAACATTGTTAAACACTTGTGTCTTCATTACAGCATACTATTGAAGGAATTAACCTTTATAAACTATGAGATCAACCTAAAAAACATTTCACTGAGAAACGGTTGAAATTCATACTCCCTCTTCAAGAAATGTTTCGCTTGAAATAATAGCTTTACGGCGAAATAATGTGCGCATGCGAAAAAGAAATTAATATTTCTCATGAAAGCATGAAAGCACAAAAAGGAAACATGCTTTATACAGTTATGCTGCTTTCTGACGAGCTTATATGTTGCGTAAAAAAGCTCTATCAAAGAAAGTAATAAATGACTATAATTCTAGATTTACCATAAAGCTACAGATCCTGTGAGAATGCAAAACTTTCATAAGTTCGGAAAGTTTCAAATTTAATTAAAAACTGATGTTAAAAATAATCGTAAACTGGCAACACTGCTACTGGTACGGGACAAATACAATCAGCTTTATTATTTAACTCGTATTTATTTGTTTTTAAACTTATGACAAAAACTTGTTTTACCTTAAACGCTAGATTCCCTTGAAGGTGGGGGAAGGGTGTCCTCCGTACGGGTACGCAATTCTCATGGAAGTAAACCGTACCAGAGGGTTCACGCATAAAATCGTATCCGTTCTGTGTATGTATGGCTGTGTGTGCTCTAGTATGTGAGTGGCTTTTCCTTCATCCGGTTTTTTTTTCTTTTGTTCCTCTAGTGGACATGTTGTTTGTCCTGCCTGTTAACATGACGCATACACTTTGTTTTTGGTTTTGTTTTTTAATACCATTTTGTTTCAATAAGTTAGAATTTTCATACATGTACATCTAGTTTCGTATCATCATTAGCGTTAATGGTTGCCTTGCATTACTCAAGACACTGGTAGCTAATGATATGTTCGCCCTATAGCGATTCGATTGGGTTTTTGGGTTTTTCGAATGTGTTTCTGTGTGAGTGTGTCAACCGGCTGCACACCAAGCAGCAGAATCTTGCCTTCGTCTATGATATGTGTCTGACTGAAAAGTATGTATGGCCAGTTGACATGTAATAGAATAAAAGAACCTAAAGAAGTAGTAAGCAGGACTTGATCATGGTGATTAAGAGGTGCGTGTATTGCACACCAACAAACAAATCATAAGCTCTTTACAAATTACATTTTGTAACATAATGATAACAACATAATCTAGTTGTGTAAAATTTAATGAGCGCCTAAAAGTACGACACCCGCACTACAAAAGATGCTTTAAAACAGGGGTTGTATAAATCTAATTTCATATTGGTCAGCTAACATTATCCTGCTGAATAATTATAGCTCCCAAAAGACAGAGCTGCTCTGTTTGGGTGATAAAACGCCTGAATGTATGCAATACGCATCACAGAATTATCTGCTTAAGTCCCGCTTACTATCTTTTTTAGTGGCTTTCGATCTCATACACTCACAGACATGCCATTTTATGGTCCAACGATGACCAAGTTGGCAGACTTTTCCTTGCAAGTTACAACGCAATACACACAACCGAGAACTGTTCACAAAGAAACGTATACAATAATTCCATCTACTTAGGAGTAAGTGTTGTGAAAACAGCTCCGAAAGTGGTTGTGTCACGATCTGTGCTTTTTATGTGTCTGTGTGTGTTTTCGTCAGTAATGTTTCAAATATTTCTTTTGTTTTTCTTCTGCAGGGAGTCTTTATATCGGTGCCGGAAGAGCCATCCCCATGAATCCTTCACCAGCGCCAGCACTCGGTAGCTTCATCGGATCGTACATTGGATGTGAATCAGTGGCCGGCCCAAGGTTAGTATAAATAGGACCGTTTGCTTCGTACAGATGATGCATTGGGTGGGGTGGTTGGGGTTGGTAGTGGTGCGATGCCATCATGCCGGACACGGCCGAGGGTGGCGGTCCGGTTGGGACGGACGAAGCAGAACCACCGGAGGGCAGATGTCCGAGATGGTGGTGCGCGTGAAGATGATGATGCTGATGGTGATGGTGATGGTGATGCTGTGGCGTTACCATTGGACTGCAGGCGGTCACGACCGTCGTGTAGGTGTTGGAAGAATCAACCGAGGAAGCGGACGCAGTAGACGAAGCGGAGGTAGTGGACGGGGTGATTGAGTGTGAAGAGCAGAGGGATTGTAGCTTGGAAAGGTAGTTATCATACGGTGGTTCCTCCCGTGTACGATTGTCCGGCGTACGCGGAATGTCCGCATGGTCTGCGACGGTACCAGCTGATTGTAGCACACGGTCCTGCAGCTCGTCACCTACCGATGGGCCACGTTTGTTCGCATTCAGCCCACCGCAACAGATCTGTCCATGGGTGGGAGGCAGTACGGCCTCCTGGTTCGTACTGTGGCTACTGTTATTATTACCATCACCCTCACCATCGGCATGTAGATGCTTACTGTTGCCGGTCGTAGTATTGTTGTTGTTTTTATCGTTGCCACTATTGATGGTGTTTCCATGTCGAATACCTTCCCCGTTGACGTGTCGTACGTTGGTTTCGTGTGCGGACAGGGTAGTGCCGTCACACGCTGTACCCGCACCCGGTGGTATCTTCACGTGCTCGAGCATGGTTATAACGTTATTGCGCAGATGATCGTAGTACCCCGTTACGTGGCCACGACCAGAAGTTGTCTCGTTTTCCTGCTTGTTTCGCATCAATAAGACAAGGGACGAAAGTAAACTCCAATATTAAATAGTGCTGCAATTTATCAATCGCATGCGTAAGACGCTTAAAGTGATACGAACGAACTAAATAATAGCTTGAATACTACTTGGAATGGAAAAGTGGGTAAGGTGATGTGTAATATGGTTTAGGGAAATTGCTGCTCTTCTTCCTCTTCACTCTGCGAGGCGCTTGAGTGGTCCTATTCCTGAGCCTTCCCCTATTCCTCCACTGAATTGGGCTTACGCTCCAAATCCTCAAGACTCAAAGATTTCCAAGACCGGCAACTTAGGCCATATGTCCCGGGAAATTGCTGTGATTAATATTTCACGATTAAAAAGCGTTTGTTTCGCCACAAAGTATGCAATTCGCACTTCATTTCCATCTCTTCATAGCTGCATCATTCTATGATTGGATTATTGTAAGAGTAATCTAAGATCCTCATGTCATTTAAGCACATCTATCAGAGCTCAAAACTTCTCAGAACTCCGGGTTGTCTTAAGACACAAAGCTACAAACAAATCGCACTTTTTCTTTAACGTGAAAAAAAATCTTTACACTTATGATCCACCCTCATTGAAAGCGTTAACATCTTTAATATATTTATCTCTAACCAAACCATCAATTTGATGCACAATAAAAAAAATAATCCAACCATGCAAGCACGAGAGGGAGCCGTGCCGTTGTTGGTTTCAGCTGAACGTGTTCCTTTTTCCTGAAAGGAGCTTGTAAAAAAAGGGGGAATATAGCGGTCACTGGAACCACTCGGAACTGTCAAACGAATGGAGCAATCAAAAAGGGGACGATGATACAGCAAAGGAACCGTATTTTATGAGCGATCGTATCAATGGGTCGTTTATTTATGTTGTTTTTTTATGGCTTTATTGAATTTGATTTGTCGTTACAAACAAGCGAACGGGTTGGTGAGATTTGATTGTTTGTTTTTTTTTCTTAGATTTTGTTATTCTTCTTTTGAAAAGCGGGGAAAAACATTAAACGTTTTGGTATTGTTTTGAGGGAAAGGTTTTTTTTTCTTGTGATTTCGTATAGATTGTGTGACGTAGCAAAAAACAGAGATAAAATAATGGGAATTTATGAAACATAAGAAAAGTAAAACAAAAGGTCTTACGCATCCACTCACCGGTCGAAAGTCGTGTCTAACGAATCAAGCTCGTTTCAACCAACCTTAGCTTACGTACCCGTTCGGCGTGGCTAAGCTGCGTCTCCATTGCGGTAATGTCGGTCTTCAGCCGGAGCATCTGCGACTCGACGCGGGCGTTCTCCCGCTGCAGCTCGGATATTTCCGCCTCGAGCGACAGCAGGTCTTCGCCGGCTCCGGATGAGCCACCAGCACCACCGCTCTCGCTGCTACCGCCAACGCCCGCCGATCCATCGCTACCGACACGCTGCTCGGTCGGTGCGTCCTGTACATTCGGGTCTTGCATGCGGGACAGTACGGTACCGTTGTTGCCAGATCGGAGATGGGCGAGGCCCATCGACGAGCCGGGTGCTATCGTTTCGTGCGACGTTGGTCCTACCGTACCGTTTGTCACATTGGAAGGATTACCGCTGTTGCGCGTATCTTGATCCGGCGAGTGCGTCATCACCATGTCTGACATAGCTGGGGTGGAAAGACACGTTAAGCTTATTAAAACACCTATTCTGAGGATCGGTCATCTAGTTCCGATTGTTAAAAATGTTTATAAATAAACAATTGTCTACATTTAGGCAATATTTCAGCACAAGAGCTTAATGCGCCTAATAGTATGCAATCAATCATGGGGCGGACCAGTGGTGTATGTGATAAATGGTGCCGGTCCGCACGGCAGGACCGGGTTCAAATCCCATCCGGAGCGTCCTCCCGTAGCAAGGACTGACTACCAGGCTACGCGGTAAAAATATGTCTAGTAAGCCAGAAATGGCTGGCGTGACCTTAGAGGTCGTTAAAGCCAACAAGAAAGATTTTGTTAGTTCTATTTACCTGAGTATTGTTTACCATAGCCATCGCCCAGATGTTCCTCGGAGTATTTTGCCTTCTTAATGCCCTGACCTAGTGAGTTTGCCAGCGCTAGAAAGAAGTTGCCGAAGTTGAACAATCTCTTCAAAAAAAAAATAATTCCTGCTACCTACCATCACAACCGTTTGTGTTCGACACACCGTCAAACTTCATCGAGTTAAGCTTGGAAGAGTGCTGTGGTTGAAGCTCGGCTGAGGTTGGTACGCCTGTATCCATCACGCGCATACGATTCCTGTTTGCAATCGGACATCCGGACGCACTGGAACCGGGATGTGGGAGAAGTTAGCGTGGAGTGCGTAGTTGTACCGAATGACACTTACCTTCGATGTGAGAGAAACTTCCCCGTCGAATGTCCCGAACCATCACAACCTGGGATTGGACATCTGAAGAAAATGGAAAAGGAAAGGGTGGGATTTAGACAAAGCAGCGATAGTCACGCCCGTCTTCTTGAGCATACCTTAACGGTTCCGATTCTTGACCGTCTCGAGGTTTGCTTTTCGGTTTAGTTGCTCGCGGACAGCCGGACAGGCTGCGGTGGGATGAATAGTTACCGGTCGCGTGTCCAGAACCATCGCACCCGGGCGTTGGACACTTGAGCTCCTGCGTGTTCGTATGATATTGTCTGTCGGTGCGCGAAAGTCCAGACAAGCTGGAACGAAACCCGTAAGTTTTGTACCGCAATGGCGAGTTAGCCGGGTGTGGTTACAATAAGCGAAGAAGCGTTGCTACTCACCCATCCTTAAGCAGCTTGTCGTGCGAGGGTATGTGTGATGGTGGTGGCATGGCGTAACAAGAACCGGCGGACGAGTATCCTGCCCCCGGTACGGATGAGTATGGGCCGAGGGAGGCACCGTACGGTGGACATGCCTGGTAGTTGGATCCGTAGCCAGGATATCCGTTTGCGTACTCTACCATACCGTAGCCCGGATGTGGACTATAGCCTGCGTGGCAAAAATATAGTCAGATGGTTTTAAAACGGACCGAGCCTGAAGGTTCTTACAGGTGGAGAAGTATTTGTTGGGAAATTTGGAAGTAATCACTTCCACTTACCGGTATGATCTCGGTAACCATCGAGATAATGCGAGGCTGCACTGTCCGGTGTCGATTCCCGACTATATCCAGGGCCGGGCGGTCCCATAAAGCCAAAGCTAAGAGGCCTTGGTGCACCACTGAAGTCCACCGGTTCTGTTGGAGGTGATCTAGCGTTCGTTGCAGCTGTTGCTGTGTCCTGATGATACTGTGGACTTGTTGAGCTGTTTCAAACAGGATAAGAACCCATATATAGTGTTAGAATCATCCACACTTCTGCCTAAACGCTTATTGCTGTAGGTACCTATTGGGTAGTCGACTAACGCTCAGGTCAAGTGTATGGCCCTGGGGGCTAGGTATGTGTGGACTGTTTGCCTTGATGTGGTTCGGACTGGTGCCGGGCTTAGGACTGAGTTGCGTCTCTGCCTCACCCTTTCCACCGTCCGCGGTGAGCTGCCCGTTCGAGGAGGATACACCGTTCGACGAGAGATCCACAACAGGCGCCCGTTCGGATGGACCGTTCGTGGGTGTTACGCCGGGTGATCCAACGCCACCGCGCAGTGTACCTTCGCTCGAGGTTACTTTGACGCTTAAATTTATCGCTGAGTAACCGGGCGGATGTGCTGGACTACCACCGCATGACGGTTCGTAGTGATAGACGGGTCGCGGGTAGATTGGTTCGGTGGCGGTGTTGTTATCGTCAGGCATCTCCACCTTTAGGAGCGGTGGACCTGCCGGTGGTAGCATCGACTCTTGCTGTATCGTCGGACCAAGGTTCCCGACCGGTGGTGTCTGCCCGGGCGCTGTATGGCCAACACCCGTGCCGGACAGACCGACCGCAACGGAGTAGTCATCGAGCGTCGACTGTACCGGCTGGTAGACGGAGCCGTACATGAAGCTCTTCTGCATGCCGTAGCTGGCGGTGTCGTACCGTTCGAAGGCACCCGTATCGTAGCCACGGGATGTGTATGAACCGAGATCGTATGAGCTGGCTGGTAGCGTTTGGCTCGTATCGTAGTGTGCTGTCGTATACTGTTGCTGTCGCGTATCGCCAATCTGCCCGTACCGGGCAAGATCTTGATCACGTCCGTAGCTACTCTCGAGCATCTTGTTGCTGCGTGTGTCTGACGGGTGTTGTTGACTCGAAGACTCACCCGACGGTTGGGATGTATCCTCCTGCTGCTCAGTTTTAATAACCGGCCTTCCGTTCGATTGGGGTAGGTCGGTGTTTTCGTTTACGTTCGCGCCTGGTGATTCGCTGTTCGACTCGTGACCTGCAATATGCTTACTGCTAAGATCCTTCGCTTGCCGGCTGTGCGCTGTGGGTGGTTGCTGCCTTATTCTAGCGGTATCAGTCGATTGAATTGTTTGCACCGGAAGCTGACGGGTTGCGTTAATGTCGCGGGCAGCTACGTCATCCGCCGACACTGCTAACGCCGTATGGTAGTCACCCAATTGCTGATAGTTTAGCACTAGCATATGACAATTAGGATAGGAAGAGGAAGAGGGGAAAAAAGGGAGTTCAAACGAATTGTGAAGAAGGTATTGGAGTGATGATGGAGAGGTTACTAACCTGCTGTGTGTAACTTTTGCCGAAAAAGCAAACCATTTTGATACTTAAGTTCGCGAGCAGCTGCCTTACTTGCGGCTGCCTTGGGACATCCAGAGAGACTTCGATGCGAATTGCGTCCAGCACTGACGTGTCCACGGCCGTTACAACCCGGTGTAGGGCATTTCAAAATCGTCTCGTGAAGCGCTAGTACTGTGACGAAATAACAGTGCACCTTGATTAACTCTTCATCATGGCGGATTTAAGAACGTGAAGTACTTACATTCAGACGATACTTTATCGCGCCGCGGACATCCGGATAAGCTGCATGGATTGAGGTTGGGGAGTGGATGTTTGGGGATTATTGTGATGTCTGTCATTTTCAATGGCAGCTCAACCTACCTTCTATGATGCGAGTATAGTCCGGTGACGTGGCCTAATCCGACGCAACCCGGTGTGGGACACTTGCTAGATTCTGTGAGCAACAACCCGGGAGTGGTAAGATGAAAACAAAACAAACATCAAAAGAAATATTTAAGAGAGCAATATACAACATCAAACTAGCTTCAGTTTCATCTAGTTCTTCCCCTGCTCACCTTTCTTCCATCAACACAAACACAACAAGAAGCTGTAAATTCACTTTGATACCCACAGCATCAACTAATTACAAGCAAGTCAACGCAGGTCTTCCACCCCAAACATACATAAAAATAAAACCAGTCTACAACGAAATCGTTGAAGAGGACGGCACTGCTTCGTAGTGGGAGTCGTTCAGTTTTACACCATCGACGTATCAGTCCATCGGAAGTGGGGTAAACATTTTTGCAACAAATTTCTACAACAGTACACGCAAAACCCCCTCATATATATTGCCGTAGTGAAGAAATCTACTCACTCCAACATCTTCGACGAACACCAGTAAACGGTAGGATCTTCCAAAATAGCAAAATTCTGTGCCAAAAAATTCGAAGCACGTAGTTTAAAAAAAAACGAGGAGAAAAAGAAAGGGATTTACCCTTACCGTTGCGCCGGGTTGAGGTTAGTGCTGCTTGGAATCTGATTGTCGGAGTTGTCAGAGCTTATTAAGGAACTTTCAGACGGACGGTTAAAATGTGTGAGAAAAAATCAACTCCATCGCAACGTAACCCGGAGGGTTGGATTTTTCCGATTACATGCCTGCATGTACAACGGAATGTTTTGTCGGAATATGCTTTGGTAAGGTTTGGCACAATGGGGTCCTCTTGACCGACCGAAAATCCTACCTCCCCTCCCACACACCCCCAGCCACATCGAGCGGCAATGAACCTGCCAAATCCCCGAGAGGATTTTTGAGGATTATGGTGATAGTCAGGTTAATGGTGTGCCGAGCTAAAAAAAAAAGAGGGGGTGGACCGATGTGAATTTGAAGCTAACCGCTGTGGTAGGGTGTCGTTACCGTCGGTAAGGGATGAGAGTTTAGAGATTGACTGGCCGGTACGGTAAAACCACTGTCAGCACCATAGGGATAGGCGAAATAGCTTCGATAATGAGGAGCGAACCTTGGTTTAAAGGATTCGGCAATGTACCGACACTGTTGGGCATTCTTATTGGGCTTACCTTTCAGTCCGGCCGTATAGGTGCTGTATCGTCTGTAGCTGGATAGGTTGTCGGGATCGTTTGCTGATAGTGTCCGTGCGTTACTGGTCGAACCGTCACCGGTCTGTGCTGTGGCACCCGCACCGGCTCTGTACGATGTACCCGGCGTTGATGTGGAGCTGACAGCGTTTTCCGGCCCGGGACTAATCTTATGCCGTACGCGTTGTTCCACTGACTTTAGCACGCTGTGCTTGGGCACTCTCGTACTGCTGCTATTGCTGCTACTGCTGCTGACGATGCTGCTGCTAAGACTCTGGTGCGATGTCCGACTGTCGCAGCGAGAGTGATCATTCATAACACCGCCGGTTACCGCCGGCCGGAAGTGTGCTGGTGGTGGCGTTGGTGCTACTACTGCTGCTCCGTAATGCGTACTACCGCCGTTGCTTTTGGACGTGGAGGCACTAGTTAGACGGTTGCGCGGCAACACTGACTCCATAGAGCCATGGGCGCTTGAGCGGATGCCGGAGGAGTCACGAATGGCGACCGACGATCGCTGGCGCATAGCCGTATGCTACCGTAACCGGTGGAAGGTGCCTCCCCTAGAGAGTCTACATCCTTCCAAATCAGGACGAACGGTGGATGAACGATGGATAGGATGTAGCGTGAGAAATTTATCTGTAACTGTAGATACAACATGCTATTTATCATTCAGCGAATGAACTTTAGAAGCATAACATATATGTTGTTGTACGAAAAAACTTTCCAATAGATCACTTAACAAGTAACGCGTGACTAACGAATTGCATACATTTCGGCGCTTTGCTTCAAAATTTACGTTATAGATAAGTTTATAAGTTGTGCATTGATTTTTAATGTAAAAATAGTATGTTTTAAATGTTTATTTACAAAAAGTAACTAGGCTAATTCATAACTCGCCAAAGTGAAGGCTAGCTCATAATTTATGTTTATAGCTCTTAAAATCATTTCATGTCTGTAAGTGTTCATCATGACCGAAGCGTTCCAAAATACGGCGAATAATATCCCTCACGTACGTTTGATGAAATAGTGAATGAAATATTAAAACAGTTCTTAACCTTTTCCTTTAAAATCAAAGTATAATACTTTGCTCGCAACACACTAGCCGCAGAGCGAATTTCAATAATGTTAAGGAAATAGCACCCAACCACATCAGCATTGTGAAAAAAGTGTCAATCAGTGTTGGGTTCTCGTTTGTTTCCATGCAAGGGGTGTGTTTTAATTTTTCCGCCCCCCTCGCCCTTCCATGTGGCAACCACATGCTGTAACCCTTCCAACTTGGTACAGCAAAACGCATTCACGCAGGTATTCCGGTAAGGAGGACATTTTGAATGGTTTTAACGAAGTCTTACCCCCTGCCCGCTCCAAAAAATAAAATCGTTCCGTAAGGGAGTATAAAAAAAGGATCAGCAATCACTTTCTTTCAAAGGGGTTTCCTCAACATTTCATCATCACACACACGCACAGGCACGTACTACTTTCGGGAGTGGTTTCGGGAAGATTAATCCCAACATTATCGGTACGATCTGTATCGCGAATGGAACAGGTGTCGGTAGGAAAAGTGCAGCATCCGTACCCCGAACCGAAAAAAAGACCCTTAGGGACGTAAGGGAGTTAAACTGACCTACGCCCGGCAGCCGCATATGGGATGGGTTTGGATGCGCGAGGGTGAGATGCTGATGTTCCCGTTTGCTCATTTCGGAAGACCTTTTTTCCGCACTTGCAACGGATGGAAAATGTTCTAAATCTATCCAAAATCACTGCCGGTGTTCTATTCGCTTATGCGGACAGGCACTAGTAACGCAACAAGAACTGAAGTTTCGAATACCGCAGGGGGAAGCTGTAGACTCGTTATGAAATTTTCACATTTTCTTGTCCGGTACAACTGTCCCAGTATGCATTAATTATACACATTATTCTAATAAGAGCCAAAAACCTGACAATGTATGGCTATGGTCGCTCGTTTTAAATACGGTAGCATATAAAATCACGACGGCAATGTCTTCGATTTTCTCTTATACATGAATGTATCTGTACGTGTGTTTGTGTGTGTGTGTGTGTGGGTGTGAATATGTGAGTAGGGAATAAAGTGAAGGGAAGGATAGAAGGGTAACTTTTTATCTCGAACCCAGTTTAATCCAAAAAAGGGACTACGGGAATGCTCTGTCTAATGCTCAATCGGGAGATTCGGGTTGACACGAATATTTCGGAAAAGCCCGATGGGTGGAGTAAGGAAGCCGTGTTTCCTACCGTACCACAGCATGGCTAAATGAAAAGAAGCACACAACGAGAAGAATTTTTACTCATTTGTGTCGCTAGGAAGCATGCCGCTTGGTTAAACGTGCTCGTCAGCTCCGTATGACTATTTTTCGAGTGGTACAAAACCGTCATGACTGTTCATTTTACAGCTCATTTGGGTAGTGCTGTTCCTGTTGACAGCAGGAAAAGATGTGCTGACAGTCGGTTTCAGGGTGGTAAACGATTTACACTCAAGGTGATTTTATATTCTTTCTACTATCCAACTGGAGATAGAGAGTTAGTTACTCAACACATATGGCGTTTTTTAAACCTGGTTTTGTGATATCCAGCGGCACATACGTTTTGAGTTTATTTTCAGGAACTTTAACAATTTCGAATCTTCTATAGCGCTACGAAGTTGTATACCACGAAAAGAAAAGAAAAATATGCACTACACTACTTCAGCAAGCAGTACTAGAACGCTTTCAATCGTGACGTTGCTCCAAAATTTTGACAGATTACAGACTACAGAGAATCCAACTTATGACTCTCTAGTGTCTTCGTCACCAAGGTTGATAGCTGCTCATGATGCTGCTCTATATACCGACTAGACGTAGTTAAAACATCCAGTACCGACTATTTCTTTTGGAAGTATCATGGTTCGCCATAAACACAAGCACACACAGAGCCCTAAACGGTGGACAGAACCTATTCTCATGGACATTCGTGTGGACATTACGTAAAAGAATTGGCGCATGTTGCAGTATCTCTTACACAAGCAGCACTAATTGTTTGATGTTATTAAGCTTCGGGAAGCTGGTTGATAGATGTGGTTGTCTTTTGCTTATTTCTTTGTTGTTATCTGTCGTACACTCACTTTGTAGCAAACTATCTCGATGTAGTCTAAATTTCTGGATGTACTCACTTAAGATCTGGAATACGGATAGCCTTCAGATCGCTTATTTTCCAAACACACCGCACATGAGTACCTTCTGCCGTAGTACATCCAAACTTCAAAACTCAAAATATTGCGTGCCGTATCGAGCAGTATGTCCTGAATATCTTTCACCAAGGAGTACGTCAACACAGCGGATTTGCGTTGTTACACACTGAAACGGGGTCGTTTTTTTCAGCACCTATACTCACCTGGAGAGGTAACGGCTGCAGCTCACTTCAGTGAGCTCAGTATCTCCGAACACGCCGCTGCTAGGTTCGCACTATTGTCAACACGGGAATTTTAGTGCAAGAATTCCAATTCTTACAACCGTTTTGCAAAGCAACACACACGCTCGTATCACACGTCCAGCGACTGCCGTTCAGCACGGAACCAACACACTGTACGGCTGTATACGGACGAGCGTCCTCTCTGTCTGCACTGTGCTCAGAAGGCGAACTGCAGCTCCAATCGCACCGTAGCGTTCGGCCGTCTGCTGTCCGGCGAAGGAATCTTCAAACACCGAACCAACACCGTCGTGTTCGGTCACCGAAGCTATGGCGGCGGTGGCGTAGAAGGGTGCAACTAGCGTCCCCTCGACTACCGTCGCACAGCATCCGCGTGCGTTCGGCCTGTTCGGGTACGGTTCGTGCGGTGGCGATGACTTCCCCTCCAAATGTACGGCCCTGGATGGTACCGTAGGTCCAGCCTTCCCGGTGGAGGTGTTCCTTATTTTGGGGAGGACCGAACCGTCGAGCCCGATTGGTTTGCGGGCTGGTTTGCCTGCCTTTTTTTCGGGTGCATCGTGGTGCACCGAGCGGATAGTAAGAAACCTTCCGTAAGCCCGCTAGGGAAATATCTTGCCAACCTACACAGTACACAGTTGAAGAAGGATTTCATTCAGTCGCGATTTTAAATTCGTATACTTTGTATGCTGAACCAGGGAATGCATTCGACTTCGGTTTCCGCGCTTCACCACCAGTGCCGCCACCCGCATCGCTGAATAAAATTATAATTGCAGCGGCAGGAACAGCAGTTTGCACCGAGCTACAGGTCCTATCTTTCAGAAACTCTGTGAAACCCGCTGGTACCCGACTGACCCGATGGGGGGCGTTAAATGCATTCCATGCAAGAGCGAGACAAAGCGTGGTTCGAAACGAAAAGCTTTGTATGCGGGCGGGTGCCAAATACACTCGATTGCATACACGCAGGCGCCGACCGTACTGTCAGCCAGCTCTACGAAGGGGAAGTTGATACATACACACACGTACGAGCACAAAACCATCAGATAAACCCGAACACATTACGGGGTGGCTCCCGGGGAGACCGACAATAGTACAACCCCAATTGGATACGCCTTTCACGCACGAACCGCGAACATCGGGAATTTAGACAGATGTGAGTTTACAGGCTTACGGTTGCGACTGGACATGTTCACAGTATTCAGTTTGTATCGGTATGCCAAGCGAGGTGGTATGTGCATCACTGCTGAAGGAATGTTGCTTTTTTATCGAGAAGAGTGCTTTCGAACAAGACGAGTTTACATTGGGTAGAAAATAAAAAAAAAGTCGCTATCAAGTATGGAGAAGCAAGAACTCAATCAGCCGCGTGTTTTAAGGACATGAAGTTAAGCTTGGTTTAACAAAGTTTTAGAAAAAAATTAGTAACATTCTTTAACACGTTAAATTTAATTAAAATTACAGGAAATTAGTGACCTAACGAGAATGTGAAAAGGGGAAAAATATAATTGATAAATAACCATTTCGAACTTGAAACATTCAAGGAGTATCAATTATAATTTCTCTTGTTTTTGGTATTATTTCAAAATACTGACACTTACGATATTACATACATTTAGGCGTTATGATTTAATAATTGTTTTGTTGTAGTTTTTCGTTTCTGCTATAAGCAATATGTTTTTGTTATTACCAACTGTTTCTAGATTTAAGTTCATTATAGAAAATTAGTTAAAATTGTAACCGATTATACCGATTCGGGCTTCGTCAATTTCAATTTCGTCCGATACATCCACCCATTATGTTTAGCTTTAAACGGACGAAATGAGGCAAATATTCCTCACTTCCGATTTCCATTTAAACTGCCGGAACTTGTTTGAAAGATATATATATTTTTTCTTAAAAATGACTTCTTTCCTATTGCAAATTGTAACCCTTTCCCCTTTTTTTATTTCTTTGCTTTAGTCTATAGTCCTTTATCCGTTTCTTTCCCCTCTAGAAATCACAATTGCTTTCTATTTAGATATTGCTTTATTATCCCCTGCTTTTTTCGCACGATCACTCCCTCCCTCCCTTAAGGTACGCTTTTCCGTAAAGAAATCGGTCGTTTCGGGTGGAAATGGCACGCAAAGAAAAGGGAAAAAACATGGAACAATTTTCATTATTTCTCAAATCACAAAATGAAAAATAAATCAAACATACACTCACCCCCTCAAACTGTACTGTGCTCGTTCCCATCCCACGCGCCACAACCCGTTACCCATTATTCGCATTTTCAAGCCTTTATCGTTCGATCATCGATTTTCTCTTTCTTTCCGCGAGCAGGAAAATGTATCCCACAAACCGGCACACCGTCTAAAATCGTACAAAAATGCGTGCGTGGATGGGGTTTAATTTTTCCTTAACTTCTATTTCGATTCCCACTCTCTCTTTCGGCCGCTCTTTACCAAAGGGGTGCGAGAAGAAAATGGCCAGGAAGTTGACGGTTGGCTTTCGGTGTAATTAAAACGCAGCCAGAGGGAGTTCGCAGCTGCAAGAAAAGGAAATTTTTCAGAAAACGGATTTGGCAAGGGAAGAGGGGGAAAAAAGAGAACAGTTAAAAGCACAGGAGAGACTAGTTCGATTGTTATGGGGATGGTTGTTTTTTTGTATGTGTGTAAAAGTTTGGAAAAACTATCACTAAACCCGGGGAAAAGTATCAAAAGTGCTATGCTGTCGCTTTCTCAAATTTTCCTACACTTATACAGTTAAATGCTCGTACAAAAAATTATACGACAAAAAAGCTTGATTTTGCGCCTAAATGCATGCAATATTTTCGACCATTTACGCTTTATAATCAAATTAATCGAATTAAACTTTTTGGTTAAGGGCTTCTTGATCAGCAATGGTTTGTAGACAAAACCAATACTAAATTAAACCATGGAAGTAGTATAATTATGCCATAATGTGCATTTACGCCTAAATGATTTCAATTTACATTTTTGCTTTTATTTAATCATTTTAAACAATTCTTATAATGCATCGTGTTAAATGAATTATCCAATCCAATCCAATTAAATGAACATTATTTGAAATAAAATTTTCTACTCAATCATGACGCAAAAGGTGCTAGATTACTTTATCCAGGCTTATGTTTTTGCCCTTCTTTGCGTAATCTTAACCCCATCTTCAATCGCCTTTTTGGTACCGGCGTTGAATCACAGCAGGTCAAATATTGTCGAACCTTCTTGTTGGACAGGATAAAAGATGGCAGAAAGTGCACACAGCGCAGGCAAAAAAAAAGAATCACACTGTAGCCCTTTTTTTTCGTTCTTTCTCTCTCTCCGCATCCAATCTGTCCAATGCCCATGAAAAAAGGGGTCTCGAACGATTGTAATTAATTATAATTTTTGCTCGCTATCTCGACTGCAGCAGACGTTTGTGTCGGTCGGTGGAAAATTTCTTGTATCGTCGCTGCCGTTCGATGCTGCCCCGTTGCCGTTTGTTGGTCATTAAATTGTTTGCAGCTTGGGAGCTGTTTTTTCCCCCTTTCGCTCTCATTCTCGGCCATAACAAATGATACCGATTCGATGGGTGGCTGGCATTTGGTAAAATCTATTCCGATGCGCATCTTATTGGAATAATTTCAATTTGTAATTTTTAATAAAAATTCACAGCATCTTGTTTCTGGCAGCGAAACTGCAACTCGCATGCCCGACCGAACACACGGTTCGTTACTTTCCGTACCCGTCCGGTCTCGGTTGCTAGGGAATGGAGAGCGAAAATAACTCAACTGCAATCAACTTGTAAAAAAGGACACTGTGCTTCATTATCACGTCAGGTCGGGGTGGCGTAGTAAACAGCTTCTTTAAATTTTACACCAGTTCTTTTTGTTGCTAGCGAATGCAAGCAAGCGCTATGACGAGCATCATTAATAGAATGATCACTTTAATTATTTACCATAAATTTTTGGGAGCGATTTCCATTAATTCTCTCTTTTCTCTCTTTTTCAGCGCGGCACGGTGCAAGACGAAAGACGGAAACGGAATATGGACAGGCAGAATTGATAAAGTGGTTCGCCAAAAATCGACCGTCCTGTCGGATGAACCCCCCAACACCCAGGGCCGGAGCCGGAGCGGTGGTAGCATAATTAATTATTAAACCCGCACCTTCAATTACAGCTGATCGATTTTTATGCCACGGCACTCAAATCAATGCCCGGCAGCAGCAACAACAGCTAGAAAGGGAATGGGAACAAAAAATCGCACACACTTCAAATATGGAGCGCAAGGCAAGGAAACGCAATCGGACGTAAATCTATTAGCGCGCGCTTGCTTGTCCTGCTTGCTTAATTCAGCTGCACTGGCAACACTGGGTAGTAATCTAAAACTAATTACACTTACGTCACGATGACGTATAAACGTACCCGCTACCTAGCGCCTGAATGTATACTTATGGCCGATGCCGGGCAATAATGCTCATTCTGAGTAACAAACGGAAATCATTCCGTTGGAGAGACTCTAACCAAACGGGAAGCAAATTTGCATTCCGCACACCCGTTAGAAGTCGACAAAAGCTTCATCGATTTTTTTTCTTCGATCAATTAATCTATCAAAACGAAAACCATAAACAAAATTCAAAATAGCAGTTCGTTGAGAGATGTATCTGCATGATTTTTAATTAGTTTTGAGCTTTGAAGTCGCTAATCGTCGAATGCTCAGTTGATTGTTGGGCTCTATTACTTTTCTATTTACACGGCCATATGCTCCGCTTCTTCGACCTTCCGAAGAAGACGTAAGTTTATTCCAACTTACAACCTCTTCGTAATATCGAGAAGTTTGAGAAGACGGTTGGAACTCAGAATGAGCGCTTATCTCTTCAGGATGTAAAGTAAATTGCGAAATACCGCTAGGTTATACGAAGTGTCCATAAAATTCTGGTACGACCATACCTCCGTACTTTGGTAATATTTAAAGTACTAATGATGGGACAATTCCAATTTTTTTTTATCATTTTTCACTCTTTTTTTAATTTAAAGCATTATTTGAGTGAAAAGAAACAAATTGCAACCAATTGGCATTGAAAAAAATCAATTTAATTTTTTTTGCAAAATTTCTCAAAAAAAACGTAAGGGGTAAGCCTTATAAAATTTTCGAGTTGAAAATTTTTTGAAATTTTTTTTTCGATTTTTTATTCTTTTTTTACTTTAAAGCACTATTTAAGTGAAAAGAAACTTATTGCAACAAATTTCCATCAAAATATATCACATTTAAAATGTTTGCTACATTGCTCAAAAATGAGGAAAATTTTACATTTTCTCAAACAGGGTATGGAACTTGGTTCCTCGAATAACTTCTGGCACAGACATCTGAGGGCATGGCCGTCCAAGAAGAAAATGTAGCCATTGGTGCCACCTACCGACCACAAGTGAAAGATTGGCGATCCGTTGGATACCGACCTAGTTATAGGCAAAATTTTGTGCAAAAATGAGGAAAATTTTACATTTTCTCAAACAGGGTAAGGAACTTGGTTCCTCGAATAACTTCTGACACAGACATCTGAGGGCATGGTCGTCCATGAAGAAAATGTAGCCATTGGTGCCATCTATCGACCACAGGTTAAAGATTGGCGATCCGTTGGATACCGACCGAGTTATAGGCAAAATTTGGTGCAAAACTGAGCAAAATTTTCATTATTTTTTTTTGAATTTTTTGATTTTTTTATTATTTTTCACTCTTTTTTTAATTTAAAGCATTATTTGAGTGAAAAGGAACTCATTGCAACCAACTGGCATTAAAATAAAACAATTTTATTTTTTTTGCAAAATTTCTCAAAAAAATGGCAAGGGGTACCCCTTATGAAATTTTCGAGTTGAAAATTTTTTAAAATTTTTTTTCTGATTTTTTATTCTTTTTTTACTTTAAAGCACTTTTTAAGTGAAAAGAAACTTATTGCAACAAATTCCCATCAAAATATATCACATTTAAAATTTTTGCTACATTGCTCAAAAATGAGGAAAATTTTACATTTTCTCAAACAGGGTAAGGAACTTGGTTCCTCGAATAACTTCTGGCACAGACATCTGAGGGCATGACCGTCCAAGAAGAAAATGTAGCCATTGGTACCATCTATCGACCACAAGTGAAAGATTGGCGATCCGTTGGATACCGACCTAATTATAGGCAAAATTTTGTGCAAAACTGAGAAAAATTTTACATTTTCTCAAACAGGGTAAGGAACTTGGTTCCTCGAATAACTTCTGACACAGACATCTGAGAGCATGGTCGTCCATGAAGAAAATGTAGCCATTGGTGCCATCTATCGACCACAGGTTAAAGATTGGCGATCCGTTGGATACCGACCGAGTTATAGGCAAAATTTGGTGCAAAACTGAGCAAAATTTTCATTTTTTTTTTTTTGAATTTTTTGATTTTTTTATTATTTTTCACTCTTTTTCAATTTAAAGCATTATTTGAGTGAAAAGGAACTCATTGCAACCAACTGGCATTAAAATAAAACAATTTTATTTTATTTGCAAAATTTCTCAAAAAAATGGCAAGGGGTACCCCTTATGAAATTTTCGAGTTGAAAATTTTTTAAAATTTTTTTCTGATTTTTTATTCTTTTTTTACTTTAAAGCACTATTTAAGTGAAAAGAAACTTATTGCAACAAATTCCCATCAAAATATATCACATTTAAAATGTTTGCTACATTGCTCAAAAATGAGGAAAATTTTACATTTTCTCAAACAGGGTATGGAACTTGGTTCCTCGAATAACTTCTGGCACAGACATCTGAGGGCATGGCCGTCCAAGAAGAAAATGTAGCCATTGGTGCCACCTACCGACCACAAGTGAAAGATTGGCGATCCGTTGGATACCGACCTAGTTATAGGCAAAATTTTGTGCAAAAATGAGGAAAATTTTACATTTTCTCAAACAGGGTAAGGAACTTGGTTCCTCGAATAACTTCTGACACAGACATCTGAGGGCATGGTCGTCCATGAAGAAAATGTAGCCATTGGTGCCATCTATCGACCACAGGTTAAAGATTGGCGATCCGTTGGATACCGACCGAGTTATAGGCAAAATTTGGTGCAAAACTGAGCAAAATTTTCATTATTTTTTTTGAATTTTTTGATTTTTTTATTAATTTTCACTCTTTTTTTAATTTAAAGCATTATTTGAGTGAAAAGGAACTCATTGCAACCAACTGGCATTAAAATAAAACAATTTTATTTTTTTTTGCAAAATTTCTCAAAAAAATGGCAAGGGGTACCCCTTATGAAATTTTCGAGTTGAAAATTTTTTAAAATTTTTTTTCTAATTTTTTATTCTTTTTTTACTTTAAAGCACTATTTAAGTGAAAAGAAACTTATTGCAACAAATTCCCATCAAAATATATCACATTTAAAATTTTTGCTACATTGCTCAAAAATGAGGAAAATTTTACATTTTCTCAAACAGGGTAAGGAACTTGGTTCCTCGAATAACTTCTGGCACAGACATCTGAGGGCATGACCGTCCAAGAAGAAAATGTAGCCATTGGTACCATCTATCGACCACAAGTGAAAGATTGGCGATCCGTTGGATACCGACCTAATTATAGGCAAAATTTTGTGCAAAACTGAGAAAAATTTTACATTTTCTCAAACAGGGTAAGGAACTTGGTTCCTCGAATAACTTCTGACACAGACATCTGAGAGCATGGTCGTCCATGAAGAAAATGTAGCCATTGGTGCCATCTATCGACCACAGGTTAAAGATTGGCGATCCGTTGGATACCGACCGAGTTATAGGCAAAATTTGGTGCAAAACTGAGCAAAATTTTCATTATTTTTTTTGAATTTTTTGATTTTTTTATTATTTTTCACTCTTTTTTTAATTTAAAGCATTATTTGAGTGAAAAGGAACTCATTGCAACCAACTGGCATTAAAATAAAACAATTTTATTTTATTTGCAAAATTTCTCAAAAAAATGGCAAGGGGTACCCCTTATGAAATTTTCGAGTTGAAAATTTTTTAAAATTTTTTTCTGATTTTTTATTCTTTTTTTACTTTAAAGCACTATTTAAGTGAAAAGAAACTTATTGCAACAAATTCCCATCAAAATATATCACATTTAAAATTTTTGCTACATTGCTCAAAAATGAGGAAAATTTTACATTTTCTCAAACAGGGTAAGGAACTTGGTTCCTCGAATAACTTCTGGCACAGACATCTGAGGGCATGGCCGTCCAAGAAGAAAATGTAGCCATTGATGCCATCTATCGACCACAGGTTAAAGATTGGCGATCCGTTGGATACCGACCGAGTTATAGGCAAAAGTTGGTGCAAAAATGAGAAAAATTTTACATTTTCTCAAACAGGGTAAGGAACTTGGTTCCTCGAATAACTTCGGGCACAGACATCTGAGGGCATGGCCGTCCAAGAAGAAAATGTAGCCATTGATGCCATCTATCGACCACAAGTTAAAGATTGGCGATCCGTTGGATACCGACCGAGTTATAGGCAAAATTTGGTGCAAAAATGAGAAAAATTTTACATTTTCTCAAACAGGGTAAGGAACTTGGTTCCTCGAATAACTTCTGGCACAGACATCTGAGGGCATGGCCGTCCAAGAAGAAAATCTAGCTATTGATGCCATCTATCGACCACAGGTTAAAGATTGGCGATCCGTTGGATACCGACCGAGTTTTAGGCAAAATTTGGTGCAAAAATGACCCTTACTAAATTTTCACTTTTTTGATTTTTTTGATTGTTTTATTATTTTTCACTCTTTTTTAATTTAAAGCATTATTTGAGTGAAAAGAAACTCATTGCAACCAATTGGCATTAATATATACCAATAAAGAAGTAAAGTTAGCTAGAGACCGGAACGACCATGTCTCGGTGTTTTGGTTATAACTTAAGCATCAATTATCGGACAAGTATGCCAAATACATGTAAAGACGCAGAATTTAATTCTTCACCACTCATGGACACATTGTTATTGTTTATCTCGTCAGGATTTCAGGTAAATCGTGAAATAAATTAAAGCTTGAAATATTTCATGTAATATATGTACCTCCGTTTTTATGTAATAACTTTAGTACTAATGATCGGACAAGTATGCAAAACACATACAAAGATGCAGAATCAAATTCTACACAAATCAGTCGAACATTGTTGATGTCTATGTCTTCAGGATTTCAAGTAAATCGCAAATAAAGAAAACTTTGAAATATTTCACTTCGGTTTTTTGGTAATAACTTTTGTACTAATGATCGGACGGTTAAGTAAAACACATGCAAAGATGCAGAATGAAATTCTACACAAATCATCCGAACATTGTTGATGTCTATCTCTTCAGGATTTCAAGTAATTCGCAAAGAAAGAAAATTTTGAAATATTTCACTTCGGTTTATTGGTAATAACTTTAGTACTAATGATCGGACGGGTAAGTAAAACACATGCAAAGATGCAGAATGAAATTCTACACAAATCATCCGAACATTGTTGATGTCTATCTCTTCAGGATTTCAAGTAATTCGCAAATAAAGAAAACTTTGAAATATTTCACTTCGGTTTTTTGTTAATAACTTTAGTACTGATGATCGGATGGGTAAGTAAAACACATGCAAAGATGCAGAATCAAATTCTACACAAATCAGTGGAACATTGTTGATGTCTATCTCTTCAGGATTTCAAGTAATTCGCAAAGAAAGAAAATTTTGAAATATTTCACTTCGGTTTTTTGGTAATAACTTTTGTACTAATGATCGGACGGGTAAGTAAAACACATGCAAAGATGCAGAATGAAATTCTACACAAATCATCCGAACATTGTTGATGTCTATCTCTTCAGGATTTCAAGTAATTCGCAAATAAAGGAAATTTTGAAATATTTCACTTCGGTTTTTTGGTAATAACTTTAGTACTAATGGTCGGACGGGTAAGTAAAACAGATGCAAAGATGCAGAATGAAATTCTACACAAATCATCCGAACATTGTTGATGTCTATCTCTTCAGGATTTCAAGTAATTCGCAAATAAAGGAAATTTTGAAATATTTCACTTCGGTTTTTTGGTAATAACTTTAGTACTAATGATCGGACGGGTAAGTAAAACACATACAAAGATGCAGAATCAAATTCTACACAAATCATCCGAACATTGTTGATGTCTATCTCTTCAGGATTTCAAGTAATTCGCAAATAAAGGAAATTTTGAAATATTTCACTTCGGTTTTTTGGTAATAACTTTAGTACTAATGGTCGGACGGGTAAGTAAAACAGATGCAAAGATGCAGAATGAAATTCTACACAAATCATCCGAACATTGTTGATGTCTATCTCTTCAGGATTTCAAGTAATTCGCAAATAAAGGAAATTTTGAAATATTTCACTTCGGTTTTTTGGTAATAACTTTAGTACTAATGGTCGGACGGGTAAGTAAAACAGATGCAAAGATGCAGAATGAAATTCTACACAAATCATCCGAACATTGTTGATGTCTATCTCTTCAGGATTTCAAGTAATTCGCAAATAAAGGAAATTTTGAAATATTTCACTTCGGTTTTTTGGTAATAACTTTAGTACTAATGATCGGACGGGTAAGTAAAACACATACAAAGATGCAGAATCAAATTCTACACAAATCATCCGAACATTGTAGTTGGCTATCTCTTCAGGATTTCAAGTAATTCGCAAATAAAGGAAATTTTGAAATATTTCACTTCGGTTTTTTGGTAATAACTTTAGTACTAATGATCGGACAAGTGTGCCAAACACATGCAAAGATGCAGAATGAAATTCTACACAAATCATCCGAACATTGTATTTGGCTATCTCTTCAGGATTTCGAGTAATTCGCAAATAAAAAAAATTTTGAAATATTTCATGAAATATTTCAAAAAAGTCAAAAGTGTCAGAGAAAAAATGAAACTTTTCATGAAATATTTCAAAGATGAAAAGTTTCACAGAAAAAATGAAACATTTCATGAAATATTTCATGAAATTTTTCATGAAATATTTCATTAATTTTCATGCCAACTTATTAACGAGGAGTCAAGGAGTCTAAAACAGTTGAAGTTGGGGCGAAAAACCAAAAAAAAAAAGCAAAAAAAAAATTGGGCCCACGAACCGACGAAAATGTGAAAAATCAAAGTGAAAAAATACGCTCCAAAATTTCAAAATCTGGTACCATCGATTAGAAAAAAGCAAAAAAAAAATAGGGCTCACGAACCGACGAAAATCTGAAAAAACGAAGTGTAAAAATTCGTTTTGGTTTTTGAAGTGCTACCTCCTCGCCTGGTATGCTCTCCTGTTACTTGGTTGCTGCAACTGGTACTTTTTCGATACTTTTGGGTACTTTAGGATTTCGAAAACTACCAGGCGAAATGGTTTGAAGTAACAGGAGAGCATACCAGGCAAGGAGGTAGCACTTCAAAAACCAAAACGAATTTTTACACTTCGTTTTTTCAGATTTTCGTCGGTTCGTGAGCCCTATTTTTTTTTTGCTTTTTTCTAATCGATGGTACCAGATTTTGAAATTTTGGAGCGTATTTTTTCACTTTGATTTTTCACATTTTCGTCGGTTCGTGGGCCCAATTTTTTTTTTGCTTTTTTTTTTTTGGTTTTTCGCCCCAACTTCAACTGTTTTAGACTCCTTGACTCCTCGTTAATAAGTTGGCATGAAAATTGATGAAATATTTCATGAAATTTTTCATGAAATATTTCATGAAATGTTTCATTTTTTCTGTGAAACTTTTCATCTTTGAAATATTTCATGAAAAGTTTCATTTTTTCTCTGACACTTTTGACTTTTTTGAAATATTTCATGAAATATTTCAAAAATTTCTTTTTTTGCGAATTACTCGAAATCCTGAAGAGATAGCCAACTACAATGTTCGGATGATTTGTGTAGAATTTCATTCTGCGTCTTTGCATGTGTTTTACTTACCCGTCCGATCATTAGTACTAAAGTTATTAACAAAAAACCGAAGTGAAATATTTCAAAATTTGCTTTATTTGCGAATTACTTGAAAACCTGAGGAGATAGACATCAACAATGTTCGCATGATTTGTGTAGAATTTCATTCTGCATCTTTGCATGTGTTTTACTTACCCGTCCGACCATTAGTACTAAAGTTATTACCAAAAAACCGAAGTGAAATATTTCAAAGTTTTCTTTATTTGAGAATTACTCGAAATCCTGAAGAGATAGCCTACTACAATGTTCGGATGATTTGTGTAGAATTTCATTCTGCATCTTTGTATGTGTTTTGCATACTTGTCCGATCATTAGTACTAAAGTTATTACCAAAAAACCGAAGTGAAATATTTCAAAATTTCCTTTATTTGCGAATTACTTGAAATCCTGAAGAGATAGCCAACTACAATGTTCGGATGATTTGTGTAGAATTTGATTCTGCATCTTTGCATGTGTTTTACTTGCCCGTCCGATCATTAGTACTAAAGTTATTAACAAAAAACCGAAGTGAAATATTTCAAAATTTTCTTTCTTTGCGAATTACTTGAAATCCTGAAGAGATAGACATCAACAATGTTCGGATGATTTGTGTAGAATTTCATTCTGCATCTTTGTATGTGTTTTGCATACTTGTCCGATGTCTAGTACTAAAGTTATTAATAAAAAACGGAAATGAAATATTTCAAAGTTTTCTTTATTTGAGAATTACTCGAAATCCTGAAGAGATAGCCTACTACAATGTTCGGATGATTTGTGTAGAATTTTATTCTGCATCTTTGTATGTGTTTTGCATACTTGTCCGATCATTAGTACTAAAGTTATTACCAAAAAACCGAAGTGAAATATTTCAAAGTTTTCTTTCTTTGCGAATTACTTGAAATCCTGAAGAGATAGCCAACTACAATGTTCGGATGATTTGTGTAGAAATTCATTCTGCATCTTTGCATGTGTTTTGCATACTTGTCAGATCATTAGTACTAAAGTTATTAACAAAAAACCGAAGTGAAATATTTCAAACTTTTCTTTCTTTGCGAATTACTTGAAATCCTGAAGAGATAGACATCAACAATGTTCGGATGATTTGTGTAGAATTTTATTCTGCATCTTTGTATGTGTTTTGCATACTTGTCCGATGTCTAGTACTAAAGTTATTAATAAAAAACGGAAATGAAATATTTCAAAGTTTTCTTTATTTGAGAATTACTCGAAATCCTGAAGAGATAGCCTACTACAATGTTCGGATGATTTGTGTAGAATTTTATTCTGCATCTTTGTATGTGTTTTGCACACTTGTCCGATCATTATTACGAAAGTTATTACCAAAAAACCGAAGTGAAATATTTCAAAATTTCCTTTATTTGCGAATTACTTGAAATCCTGAAGAGATAGCCAACTACAATGGTCGGATGATTTGTGTAGAATTTGATTCTGCATCTTTGCATGTGTTTTACTTACCCGTCCGATCATTAGTACTAAAGTTATTAACAAAAAACCGAAGTGAAATATTTCAAAGTTTTCTTTCTTTGCGAATTACTTGAAATCCTGAAGAGATAGACATCAACAATGTTCGGATGATTTGTGTAGAATTTCATTCTGCATCTTTGTATGTGTTTTGCATACTTGTCCGATCATTAGTACTAAAGTTATTAATAAAAAACGGAAATGAAATATTTCAAAGTTTTCTTTATTTGAGAATTACTCGAAATCCTGAAGAGATAGCCTACTACAATGTTCGGATGATTTGTGTAGAATTTTATTCTGCATCTTTGTATGTGTTTTGCATACTTGTCCGATGTCTAGTACTAAAGTTATTACCAAAAAACCGAAGTGAAATATTTCAAAGTTTTCTTTATTTGAGAATTACTCGAAATCCTGAAGAGATAGCCTACTACAATGTTCGGATGATTTGTGTAGAATTTTATTCTGCATCTTTGTATGTGTTTTGCATACTTGTCCGATCATTAGTGCTAAAGTTATTACCAAAACACCGAAGTGAAATATTTCAAAGTTTTTTTTATTTGCGAATTACTCGAAACTCTGAAGAGATAGACATCAACAATGTTCGGATGATTTGTGTAGAATTTCATTGTGCATCTTTGTATGTGTTTTGCATACTTGTCAGATCATTAGTACTAAAGTTATTACATAAAAACGGAGGTACATATATTACATGAAATATTTCAAGTCTTAATTTATTTCACGATTTACCTGAAATCCTGACGACATAAACAATAACATTGTTACCATGAGTGGAGAAGAATTAAATTCTGCGTCTTTACATGTATTTGGCATACTTTTCCGATAATTGATGCTTAAGTTATAACCAAAACACCGAGACATGGTCGTACCGTTCTCTAGCTAGCTTTACTTCTTTATTGATTTATTTTAATGCCAATTGGTTGCAATGAGTTTCTTTTCACTCAAATAATGCGTGAAATTAAAGAAAGAGTGAAAAATAATAAAAAATTAAAAAAAATATAAAAAGTTGAAAATTTCCAACGGAAAGATTTCCGTTTGTTACTCAGAATGAGCGCTATTATGATTGATGGAGTGTTTGATAGGCTTCAAACGATCGGGGAAAAATTCCCCCTCAGCGACTCTCTCGAGGAAGGAACGGGTATTAATCTCCTTGACGTTATTGTGCGTTCGGCACATTAATGGCATTACACCTATCTCCGGTACAGTGTGTATGTACGAATGTCATTCCGAAACTAGCGAAACGACGATCGCCAGCGTAATGCAATTTCGAATCAACCTCTCCAAAAGGTGGTGTAGTTTGGCAACTCTTCTAAACACACGTAGAAACGTACGTGATTTTATTACGAGCTGTGCTATTGCTGCTAAGTGAAGCGAAATGAAACAATTTTAAATCGAAACCTACCTTGTCCGGGTCGCGGTTTGGTTCCGTGTGCGAATAATGCTCCAATAGGCTTCCTGTATTGCTGCGCCTGCAAGGTATGTGATACGCAGCACACATCACAAGCAGCAGCAAACAGTCTCCTACACTCAGGGAAGATAATCGGCTAGTGCCGGTTTGGAAAAAAGGGGAGAAAAATAACCACACCAAGAGGTTATGGTGGCATGGGACAGCAAGTAGCGCAAAACATTCAACCCATTTAACGCACAATCGCTAAAGCCGACGAAAGCATCTTGTCTTTAATGTCGGAAGAAACCTAATTATAAATGTAAGTGGGTTGTAGGGAAAACCGGTCCGTGAAGTTTAGTGGTGCTCGCAAGCAGTGACGGGTCCTCCTTCTACTTACCCGCCTTGCAAGGAAGCTGTGCTGTGCATGTATGGTTTGTGTGTGCGTGCGCCCGTGAAAATATTCCAAAAACACAACACACGAACGGGAAAACACGCTTCACACGAACGATATAGACACATTTATTACACCGTCCCGGTTTTCTTTTTTCGCTCTTCTTCCATGTTTTTTTGGGAACGCGACGACTTTTGCAAACTAAAATTACACCGTTTGCGTGCATGTGTGCGGGAAAATAGGAATGGAACACCATGCATGTATGTGGCAGTGTGAAAGCGAGGAGGAAACTTTGTTGAAAACGGAATCATCGTAGTTGGGTTAGTTGGGAAATTCTCACCGGTACCCTTGAAAATGCGTCCTTTACGAAAAATAAACTCATGTGTACGCGGCAAACAAGATTTGTATAGAGGAAAATAGAGTAAGACGATGTGATTTGCTGCGTTTACCACTTTTGCACCCGGAGAAGGGTGGCTGTTATAGTAACGAGAAGACAACCACCGTACACAACACAAAATAAATGAATGAAAAACTTAATAAATGTATCAGCAACAAATAAAGCATATATGGATATTGAATAAAAAAATATTTGTTTTTACACTTGTTATAAAATTATGTTACTACAGCCAATAAAATTGTTAACAATTGTTCGGAAAAATTAAAACGTTCATGTTGAAGGCTAATTTGAGTTGTTTTGCGCCTGAAAGTATGCATCTCGCCAGACAGTTTCGAATACAAATCGCAAATTAGGTGTTATCCATTTATTACGTAACGTTTATAGGAGTCAACGTGACGATTTGTTGTGATCTTGGACAGGAGTTCATTATTGTGTTGCCTAACATACATTAAGAGGCCACAAAAACATGAAATTTTCATTAATTTTCTATGGAAGTTCCTCGCCTTTTTCATCTGACTTTTCAGCTTTTCAGCATATTTATCAAATTAGAGACATTTTTCTTTTGCGTTACGTAATGAATGGATGTTCGCTCATGGGACGAAGACTCCCGTTCCGTAGCACTCAACGTTTGTCGAGACGTTCACCGATGCGGCTTCCGGGTAACGGGTCTGGATGGTTTTTTACGCAATGGTACGCAAAATATTCTCCCTTCTAGAAGACAGCAGGCACCATCTCAGCTCATCGAAAATTCTGCTCCATACCCACCCTCCCCGACTTTCATCTACCATCGTCAGACGAAATTCCGACTGTCGGCAATCATGCGTGGTTAAACTGTTATTTTTTAGTCTTCTTAATAGTTTACAACCCATTCATGTGTTGAATCGTGTCGAATCGTAACGACGTCGACGTTGCTGCACGGGTTGCTGTAGCAGGTTTCCGGGTTGCTCGACAACGGGAACTCCGTCCCCCCGATACACGATTACCCAAAAACCCCTCGTCGGATGAGCGCGTTGCGCGGGATTTTGCTTCAAATGGTTGAGAAAATTTCACCTAATTAAAGAGTTTTCTCTCCCGAGAACCCGTAGTGTAGTGCGGGAGGACGTTCGAATGCGATCCTTGGTGGCGTTCGAGCGTAACACAGGCTTTTGGACCGGAAATTCAACATCAGCCAGGGCTATGGTTGCAGAAAATTGCCCATTGCTTCCCGCACACCAGCACACTTGACTGGCCCTTGGCGCGAGGACCGGGTGTGTTCCCTTTTTTGCTTCCGATAACATCAGCAACGCGAACGCGTTTGCAGTGTATTGCGTTGCTTGCCAAAAACCGAAGAAGCCTCCAGGGCCGGACCCGGGTACCCCGGTCCGAAGCAAAATGTACATCACTTATCGATCAAGCAAACCATCCAACCGTCCCGGCAGGCCGGGGGTTTTTTCACCGCGTCCGTCATCATTCGGATCTGTGGCCCTTCTGCAGCTGAGTGGTGCCGCTTCCGGTACACCGGTCAGCATCCTTCACGCAAACCCAAAAGGCCCGTCTCGTGATACACAAATGGCCGCCCAAGGGCAGATTCCATTTTTGCGTTCTGCTTAAATTCGGTTAAAATATAACGAGCAGCCGTACATCGCGGGGGTTGGCTGCTGCTCTTTTGTCTTTTCTTTGGACTGTGCTGTAGATAGTGTGTACTTGGCGGGATGAATGGCGGTCCATTTCTTAGCGCTTGTCCCGTTTGGTGATGAACTGTTCGGTCCGTAGAAAGAATTTTCCCATTCAATAGCTTGTATTGTAATGCAGCACTAATAAGCTAGTAATAACGCCTTAAAAAGGTGATCGGTGTATTGCGCATTGCAGAGTTTAAGGCGAATATATAAAGATGTGTTTTTAAAATGAAATAAAACGAAAGAAAAATTACAAGGAAGGTAAGAGACATAACTAAGCAAGCTTGGTTTCGATTTGTTAGGAATTAAATCATATCGTACAGAACCGGATATGCCTCCTGGGTCGGAAGCACAACTCAAAACCGTTGCTTCACTTTCCCCTGAAGGTGCTAGATTACTTGTTGTACGATACGTTTCTTACTTTTTGTTTTACGACGCTGAATTGGTGAAAACTACTCCCCGAAGACAAGAGAGATGTGTTCGATACATACAGGATAAGGTATAGTAAAGCGACCGAAAAAAAGCGAGAGATAACGCGCTAAAGATTTATGGGATCGTGTCCAAAATCTTTGTGTTTCATTACGTTCTTTTTACTTTGTGTTTTTGTATCATTATTATTTTTACTTGGGGTTTTTCATTTGTGATTTAATTTCTTTAATCCTTATTTAATACAAATTCAATTTACAAATTTTAAATGTTTTTCACAGTTATCTTAATATATTTGTTGCCTGTTTCAAAGTTTATTGGTTTTTGTTTTTCTGTTTTTTTTGTAAGACAATTATCATCCGCTCAAACCTTTGTTACGTTTCTTACAAAATGTATCTTATCAATGCTAACCACAGCATAGTACGGAATCGGATCGTACCTTCAGGCAATCATTTGTTCTTCCTAGTCTAGCGCGCACAAAACTAGCATAAAGGATATTCGTTGTGCTCATTCAGTCCGTCCAAACAAACGTACGAGTGTATGTTTGCAAAGGAGAATAGACTCCTTCAGGTTCATCGTCTCCGGTTTTCCGGATGATACAAAACGCGCTAGAGCTTGAAAATAGATAATTAAATCATCCTCAATTTAAATTATTTCAAGATCTTTTCTTCAAATCCCCCCTCTTTCCCCTCATCCCCATTTCTCTCCTCCCTTACCCTTCCTTTTACTCCGCAACCAAACGATGATTTTGGCGTTGTTGGGCGGGGATTGGTATAGTGACAATTGGTCGATTTGCCTGAAATGACAACCAGCGCCGGCTTTTTAAAGTAACCTTGCGAGCGCAAAGTGGCCCAGGATGGAATTAATCCTGCCGCGTACGGATGAGATTGTTGCCGGTGACAATTGCTGCTGGATGCTAGAGAGGGTAATGGTAACGATGTGGATGATTCCAAAGCCCCCAAACACTCGACCGCGCACACTAGTTTCTCGGACGAATGGAGAAACTATTTGCTGCTTCCTGCTCTCCCTTACCCCGCCCTTTCAATATGTGTCGTGGCGAAAAAGGGATTTTCTCGTTTATTGCTTCACTGGAGTAGGTTTGGTAAAGATTTTCGATGACGTTTTTGCAACTAAGGTCCCGGGATTGTTTGGTGTACCATTTTGTGGCGTTACTTGCAGGGGGATGGCAGGAGTAAAAGAACGAAATGAGCACAACGGTTGAAGTGGGTGATTTTACGAACGTGAAGTAAGTGTTCTTAAGCATTTCGATTTTCGAGCATCAGAAAACATTGCGAAGTGTCGGAGCCGAGGAAGGTGAATACTGGTACCATACTCAAGGCAAAATCATAACGACACCGTGTGACACGACCATCGAAGGATTATTTGCTGTCGAGATACATTTGTCTTGGTTGCCTTGTTGCGTTAGTGCCGTACCAGTTACGCTGGATGGATGGTTCACGATATTGTAAATGCGGGAAAATATTTTTATACTTACCAGACCAACTCATCGAGCAATAAGTGCATTTTTGCTAGCACACAATCATAATGATGAACATCCTGGTCACGGCACCAAACGATACGAGTCTGAAAGCCGGTTTTGTTCTTCTGTTATTATAATTGCATACTTCTAGGGGTTTATCGCTTTTATCTCACCAGCAGGGAAATACGCCTAATATTATGCAATGTACACTACCTTTTGCTTCGTTTAAAGTGTGTGCTATAGTGTAATATTATTTATGATTAAATTTGGTGTTGTGTCATTACTATTTTAATCTTTTTTTGGGTTACGTTCCAAACCCATATTTCCTACACTATTATATCACACTTAATGCAAAGGGTGGATGGTTGTCACAAATAGCGATGAAGATGGACACTCGCCAATCTTATTATTGCCGTGCTTGTGTGTGTGTGTATATGCAATTTGGGCAAGTACGGGAAAGTAATTATAGGCTTCCGAACGGAGCAAGCGATGAAAGCCAATTTATCGTTACACCCTCAAGGCGCTAAGTGCCGTGCGGGATGAAATTGGCAAATATTGTTGGCAATATAGCGAAACAAAAACATGCAGAGAAACGAATTGTGCGCTTCCCTTTCCCGTATCTCTCTTCCAGCATTAGCTGCTATTCTCCTAATCGTGCGTCATCCGGCACTAGCCCCGGCAGACTGCATTACTTACCGTAATTGAAATGAAAAATATTTTCCTATCGAACGCATACATACATATTCCTGCGCTCATAAATTCCTCCACCTGCCCGAAACGCTTCCGCGTATATCCCACGGCTATCCTCGCCCTTGCAGGATTTAGTGTTTCGGAAAGAAATTACCTCGCAACACGGGGTAAGACGGAACGGTCGGATCGAAACGGAAATCAAATTCGAACCGATACCCAAACCATACACATTCACTGAGCACACATCCGGAAGGAAGCACTGTGACCCATTATCGTCACCATAAACATTCGCACAAACTAAGAATATAATCTTCCGCCGTTGGAGGCATCCCTCAATTTTTCGCTCCCGCCCCCGAACAAACGTCCCCAATCACTGACACCCTTTCATTTTTTTTTCGCCTTCTCCCCTTACTCTTTTTTCCTCGCTCGCACCAGTCTGCTTTTGCCTTCGGGGCGGGTCGGGTTTCCCGTATCCGTGGAAAGTAGAATGTCATCTATTTGCTTTTAGCTAAGGCCTACTGGTTAGCATTTCGGTACACAAATTGTGACCATATCGCCCGCATACCATAGCATCGTACCGCGTTATGCTCGGCTCGTAAATTGGCGCAAAATATTTATCCATCCCGAGTTTCATGTTATTGCGGGTGGTATGTATTTTCCCCTCTCTTTCTCTTTTTTTCATGGTTTTTTTGCCTTGTGTAATCCGTGCGTAAGCGATATCGGCTAGAAGTAAAATATGGAAGAGGGTAATTTCCCTGGGTATAGTATTTTCCACCAAGTTTAAGAATCGATGATCCAGATCCGGTGTCATCTGATTCTTTTTTTTTCTCTCCCATTTACACTAATGCACTTTTTGTTACATTTGGAAGCAATTGACTCCTTTTCTAGTGTACTGTAGATGCTTTTTTTCTAAAATATAGCAAACTTGCTTCAAAAACGATGAGCTGGTGGAAATTTTTATCAAAATTCTGGCGAAAGAACACAATTTAAGCGCCTAAATGTATGCAAACATTTACACAAAGTGAAGGTTTTTACTTTATACGGCAAATAGCGAATATCATTCGTTTTCCATTCAATCTAATCAAAACTATTTTAGCCTAAAACTATTTCCTATATGTTTCAAAGCACTAAAAGCTTTTTCCCAAATGGAAATGGGCCTTTCGCATCGTTCGTTTTTAATTAACCGGCTAGGATGTGATACTTCCCCTTTTAAAATCATGCGGTTTGGAGTATTCAACAAGTGTGTTTTATTTATTTTACCAAAACTAAGCCTAAACTAGGACAATACGTCAACAGGGAAGCTAATATGATTGGACTGGTTGATGGGCAGTACGGAAATTTCATTTACGTATAACTGCGCCAAATGATTCCGATTCAATTTGTTTACTAATCACTTGCTTGATAGTGGAACATTAGACAGACAGAGGGATTGTATTATTTATAGACCATTGAATGGCATTCTAGTATTTTACTCGCAGCTTTACTTATAAACGTATAGCTGTAAAATATATCAGTGTATATTACATAACTAGCGCCTAAAAGTATGCATTTCATTAACAAATTTTATTTTTTTGTGCTACAAGCTACCATTCTATTAGAAATATGTTTTGCCTATACGAAATTTAATTTATTTTTCATATACAAAGGGGTTTTTTGGGAAACAAGAACGCAAAAAAAACAATTGCTTTAAAAAAAACTGCTATAAAGCCTAAGGCTTCACCGTTCATTCTTACCTTCAGCGAATAGCGCTGGAATAGCGATGGTGCTCTAGCCATCCAGACCAACCACAAACCAATTTCTCAAGCAAACGTTATACATTTTTAACACATGCAATCAAGCACCGATCTCGGCCGCACTACGTTTGGCCCATGGAGAGTTTATCGGACATCCGATTCGTCCACTTATCGGGTTTCATTTCGCCGTCACAGGTGGGCGATCATTTGGTGTGCTTTTTTTTTGTTTTGTTTATTACTCCCACGCTACATGTAAAGAACAAAACATGCCCGCGATGCTGACGGGGTGTAAACAAAATTTTTAATTAATTTTTTTTTGGTTGCTTCACGTAGAAAGCTATTGTCCAAACCTTGGAAACAAACCCCTTTTTACAGTTTGACGTACGCTTTTCTGTGTGGACGGCTTTCTTTAGAATGTTATTCCCGTGTTGTGGTAGAGGTGTTTGAGTTTTTTTTTTTCGTTGTTGTTGAGCGTTTTAGTTGTAGGTTCTAGTTTAGGGAAGAATGGTTTTTTTTGGGAATGAAATATAACAGCGAATAAAATTCCCTTGCCACCAGCGACAATCTTTATGGGGATGACTTTACCGAGTCCTTTTTCAAAGCAATGTTCTGTATTTTCATGTTAAAAATGTTACAATTTAAATCTGAAAGCTTATTCTTACAATTAAATTTCAAACGTTCTCATTACTTCAAGAATTAGAAAATAATTACACCAAACATGTTATTCCATCACATTTTAGATTGTTTTTTTTTTGTCAATAAATGATTTAACATATCTTCAAGATTTTTCATTTTCCACCACAAGTAACCTTCCGTCATTGTGCTGCGGATTTTGTTGCCACAAGCATCCCCCACCTACCAGCAGCTAACCATGGAAAAAAGGGGGCCGAAAAAGAAATGCAAAACTCTCGCCCCCATTCCTTGAAAGCAAACTCCGGAATCGGAATCACATTCGCCTACAGTCAGTCATTATGTAAATTCGTCAGAGATAAATAAGTTTTTATTTTAATTCACCCCTGCTGCACCGACCCCTCGTCTCTTCCGCGTCTCCTTACCGGAACGCGTCGAAGTTACTGCTGGCGCAAGCCCGAAGCTCGTACCACACTGCAAACATGTCACCGAAACGCACGTGTAGACCGTTTGCCACGATGCTTTTGCCACTGTCTGTCGCTTTTCCTACTGCTTCCGGCCGGAAGCGTTCCATCGTTCACATTCGCCCAACGGGTAGGTTTTTGGGAGGGTTGTACAAATGGCGGAAATGGAACCAAAATGGGAGCAATAGAACAAATGAACAAACCACAGATGAGGAATGATAGCATCGCGAATGTGTATGTGTGTTTGCTTTCCTTCTTTTCCGTCTTTTTAAAACGTCTTACGCAAAGAAGCTTGAAGGGTTGAAGCGACTAAGGAAGGAAGAGGGAAAGGTTGGCGGTAAATCAGCTCCTCTTAAATCTCTTCTTCGCACTACTGTATCCGCAACCAATGCAAAGGAGACGATCCAACCGTGAGTGATGTAAAAATGGCGAGACGTCATTCGGAGATGTCGCCGTCAGAGGTGCGCGCTTCAGTTTTAATCGCTTGGGCGTTCTCATTCCTTGTGGTGTGTAAGATGGTATGCCTTCTTCCATTTTTTTCTGCCCTTCTGCAAGCTGCTAAAGATATGCTTTCCACCTTACAGATACCGAAACACGCTAGACGGATAGCAAAAAAAAAAGAAAAATAAAAGCTGTACAAAAAAAGTGTCATCTCTCTTTCAATTCTGTGGAGAAATAAAAGATTCAACCACCAAGATGATGTTCCCTTTCCTCTGTCAGTGTGTGTATGTATATGTGGGTTGTGTGCGGTTTCGGAATTTATTATTATTTTCCATTTCAGACTCAGGCCGATTGAAACCCCCGGGTTGTGCCGACTGTTAGAAACCGACAGGATTCGCAAAGGTGCCAGTTAATTAGTGATGCAAAATTATTCACGACACCAACCGAATGGTGCATGCTGAATAATGATTAATAATCAACCCATCAACCTCACGGCTTTCCACCCTCAGTACCGTGCAAACATTCTCCCGCACCCTTCTCCACTCCCGTTGGGAACAAACCAACCGGGAATAGATGAGTCCGGTTTCGATTGATTCGTTCTTCATTTATAGTGGTTGTTTTAACCTCGTTTGATGTTAATATTGTCGTTTATAATTGAAAAAAAAGACATTTCTAAAATGATTAAATAATTGAATTTTTACATTAAAATTTCCATGCGAAAAAAGTTAAGTTACTGCTATAGTAAATTAATGTGTGGATTGTATAATAGCAAGGGATTTTTCTACAACACAATTAAAATTAACGTTGCATAACTACGGGCGTTACAATATGAACACACAATATTATACGTACACGCCTGCATGTAGGCAATTTTATTACATTTACTTCATTAATACGGTTTTTCTTTACGATTTAGTATTTTTGAAATATTATTAGCTAGAAACTACTTAATAAATCCAGCTTTAAGTTAGGAATACAAGAAGGATTAACAAGCTTTATTAATTAGTTATTCCCTCCCTCTTTTTCCTCTACAGGGGAAATATATTCCAAACGTAATGCATCCCTTGTACCTCTATCGCATTGATACAAGATGAAATGAGGCATATAAAGATACCAAGGCTAGTGGTTTATATCATAGTGCGCCACTTTTCCACCACTCGCAACACTCCAACGGGTTTCTTTTTAATATCTTTCTAAGCGCTGTTGGGCAAGAAACACTAACCATCACTTCACCTCCCTCCACCAGCACACGTCTCTGCTTATCCGGACGGTAAATGTGGTTCATCTACCCATCGATTCCGCTGCCCATCACTTATCACCCTTGCTCAATCTCAAATCGACAACGGCGAAACGTTTCCGTGCCCTGTAATTAACAATTATCATGTTTCCAATTCGTGTCCATTGCAGGAACTCCCCGAGCCGTAAGCGTACACCGGATGCCTGGAAGTGAAAAAAGGGGTTGCAACCCCTTTTTCGATAGTGACCTATCGGACAAGCGGAAACAGATACCGCTCTTAACCCCTGTTAATCTGAAGGCACCGGTACTAAACAGGAGAGAGAGAGAGAGAGAGGAAAGAAAAAAACAAAAAAAGGGTGGCAGCACTCAAGATACAATTGGATCGGACAGGGTCACTACTTCATGCTCCAGCGTTTTTTTTTTTCTTCTTCAAGGTGCAGATGGAAGAGGCGAAGGGGCTGGAGGAGAAGAAGGATAAATTGGTCTTGCCCTTTCCGGAAATGTACATGGGCAGCATGGGTAATCGTTTAATAATAGCTATCGAAGTACTGGCATCGAAATTGGAGAGGTGTCGAGTTTTATACCGATACTAAGCAGAAATGCTACTGGGGTCAGCTTTCTTTCCCCATTATGAAGCACTGGATAGCAACGTATAGATTTAAATTTCTACTTTCATGCTAGCCACTCAGCCACAAGGTAAGAAAAAGGTTGTAGTATTCTTACAGCATGGATATGCTGAATGTATAAAATAATTGAAATTAAATTTTTAAAATTATTCTTTGTCAATCATCAAGCTGCCTCTCTTTACGACCGTACCATATGGAGCTCACCGTGCATCGTTAATTTACTTCATAAATGATTCTCCGAGTAGACAAAACAGCCTTTCAATGTTTTCCTATATTTATTTCCTTTCGTAGGCATTGGTTCGGTGGGTGCTAAACAGTTGTCCATAAACTTCACGTCCTGGCCCACTTTTTAGCCCGCTACGGTATTCAAAATCCATCCATTGCAGTAACAGGAAGTCGTAAAGTGAACGTTGTGTCTTACCTGTCTTACCCCGCATAATGCCATTAACTAGCAAAGATTTCCTCTCCTTCTTTTTGGTGCGAGTTTTTTTTTCTCAGATGCTATGTTTCAGTGTGATGCGTTTTTTTTTGGTTTTGCCTGAATGTTATGCTCTCCAAATCGTTGCTCAATTTGGGTTCTTTTTCTTCATTTCCTTCCACGTCATTTTGCCCACAGCAGCAGCATGCGGGGCAATTAATATTGTAAAGTCGTAAAAACACGTTATTGAATCATGCCTCTTGTATGGCGTGTGCGTTCCCATTACGGTACGACAAGTATCCCGCAAATGGCGACCCTTCCTACCATTCCATCCACCTTGGTAAGGAGTTGACTGTGGCAAGAAGGGACAAATATTCTGTCATGGGAAACTTTTTTTTCTTCGCTTGCTTGAAATACGGGTACAAGACGTAATGTCAGTCATTAAAAGCAAAACAAAACAAAAAAATAACGAAAGCCTCAAAGTATGTTCCAACAATCTTTTGACGACTTTGGTGAGTTTGGTGGATGAACATTTTGTGGCGTTGATGCAACCAGTAAAGAAGTATGGCAGGCTACGATGACAGAAAAAGGTAATTTTTAGAACAATATGCAAATTTTCACAACATGATCTAACATGTAGCTGGAGACAGCTGGTAACGAATGTAATGTTGAAGTAGTAACGTGAAATTTAGCTCAATTTATTGTCAATTTGTGACCTCGTCCCCCGAATTGTAGCGATACGATGCCTTACCTGTTTTTTTGAGAAATTTTGCAAATAAAAATTAAATTGTTTTTTTTTTAATGGGAATTTGTTGCAATAAGTTTCTTTTCACTCAAATAATGCTTTAAACTAAAAAAAGAGTGAAAAATCAGAAAAAAAATTTCAAAAAATTTTCAACTCGAAAATTTCATAAGGCTTACCCCTTACGTTTTTTTTGGGAATTTTCGCAAAAAAAATGAAATTGATTTTTTTAAATGCCAATTGGTTGCAATGAGTTTCTTTTCACTCAAGTAATGCTTTAAATTAAAAAAAAAGTGAAAAATAATAAAAATAAATCAAGAAATTCAAAAAAGTGAATATTTCCTAACACACCAAACACAACACCAACAACAAAGTCACAATCATCATCAGGTGTGTTAGCTATGCTTGACTTGTGACGTCGTTCACTGTAAGTGCCTTCCATTTGTTCACCTCGTGACTATTGATCATCCGCAATATTGTTCACGCTTCAAGTGAAACAAATGTGCCCTTGCCGTCCCACGCTTAGCACAGTTTGCTTTTTGTTTTACCACCGATGGTAAACGCGTGACAAAGAATTGGCTAAAGAAAATAAGTACGCAAGCAGCAGGAAAAGAGAGAAACCATACCCAACAACCACATCAACCTCGAATGTCTAAAAAAAACAAAAGGGCAATTGTCTCCTCGTTTGCCCGGTTGCTTAATAGCACGCGAAGCAATTTTCATTTTCCGCTATGAAATTATATGTACCGCGAGGACAAAGGGAAAGGCATAAGGGAAGCAGTTTGTTTGTGTGTGTGTTTTGCTACATTTTAAAACCGAAAAAAAGACACAACCGCTGCATGCCCTTTACCAGCCGTGTGGAACGGATGCAGCGAAAAACCATCCTGACTGTTGACCGTTGCGGAAAGCCACCGGTAGTGCCCGCGAATGCGGGAACTTATTCATGAATGGTTGTATATTTTATGAACTCTACTACAATTCATGCGTCCCATCGGGAATAAACCAGAAACCGTTACCCCAAAAATCCGCCAAACCGACGCCCGGATTACAACGCACCGCTAACAAGCAAAACGATAATTATGCTGATGCTACCGGCCGTCTTTACCACACACACACACACACTTTCGCGCGGTTTCCCAACGTCCAGGATTTCGTTTCGGGCAAAGCAATCGGGCCCGTGCTAATCCAAATTAACTTTCTTGAATCGCTCGAATGCTGTGGTACGGGTGGGATTGGCGATGGCAAGCAATGGACGGTCTTTGACGCCCCCGTGGGACTCATTCTGCAGCGTTATCGACAATAATGAAGAATTCCGGTACCTACCCAAAAAAAAGGAAAAACGAGGCGACATCGGGGTTAACGCTAACGCCGGTAAACGTTGGAACGTACCCTCCCAGTCGATCGAGAGCCGGTCGTTGACGTTTGTTGAGGCACGCAAGGGAATGAGTATTCTTTTTTACGCTTTTCCCTTTTTTAAACCACTAAACAGAAGGGGAGGGAAGGGAGAGGTGAGGAAGGGATGGAAAGTTCCAACGAGATGAAAGGCGACAATGTTTGTGTGAAAACAATGCTGACTGGATCCGGCCGGCTGTAGTCGGTTCGAGCACTGAGCTAATGTGATGCTTAGCGGCTTGCCTACCTTTCAGGCGCATGTTAGTCGAACGAACGAATCGTGTTCATCACAGCTCAGACGGTGGATCAAAGCATGCTATTGGAAGTATATACATATTATTTTACTTACTCTTTGGGGATATTGGTTGACTTTCATTTCCGAATCCCTTCTCCTCTTCAGTTTTGATAGCAACAATCGTTATCCTTTTATTATTTTTTTTCTTCTTTCATTCCTCGTTCCACAACTGGTCCACCGTAAAACTAATGGCTTGCCTGCCTGCCAATCCACTGTTTGGTTTATGATGCCGATGGGATGAATTACCGCTAACAGTCAGAGTGCGTTCCCCAGACGTTTTGCCCGAGACCGTTCCCTTTCGCTTGTCCCACTTTAAGGCACTTCTAAGCGAAACAAAAAAACAACACAAGAACAAGTCGATATCCTCGACAGCAAAGCTGTGAGCTCTGATGGAAGCGGGGGGGGGGGGAGGCTTTTTTTATTTTTCCTCATCCGCGGGGTCAGACGTCACCAGCCATGGTCGCAAGTTTACGACCGACGCAGCTGTCGCGCTCGGCTACAAAATAGCAAACACTGAGGCCCTCCTGGGAGCGTGGCCTGAAATTCCGTATCGTTTGGTTTGACTACTGAACCTCACCCTTCCTCTCTCTCTCTCACACACACAGCCTCTCTGGAGCCTGTTTTGTGACTGCTTTCGGGTAATTATCGGGAACTGGAGAGATGGCAAGGGGGCACTTTATAGCGGGGTGGGCGTGTATTTTGGGACATTTTAACGATGCGTACTAGCGAAACTGGAGCGTATTAAAATTATTTATCAAAAATCAACACACAAAGTCGGCAAGATGATTGAGTGAAATGTGCGAGTACGTTTAGGGAAATAATTACTTTTTTGTTGCAATAATTTCCAGCCTGTTCCCTTTGGCGACAACTGAAAGGGGCTGAATGGAATGCACCATGCAGTTGTTTTTTTTTATTTCCTTTCTAAAACACCAAGCAAGCGTTTTTGCCAAAGGGAAAACAGATGAAGTGGGTATTCGATAAGAAATCGATGTTGTTAAGTGTGTTGTTGATTTGCGTGTGCGTGTATTCTCAATGCCCCCGGAGGGGGAAGTCATAGGACAGACGGGACTGGATTCAATCAGAGTCAGGGATTATAAGCCATACGCACCCAAACAACACTCGAAGCGCAACAAGTAGTGCGTATGTGATGTTATTGGTAGCAATATAATGATTAAAAACCGATTACCTTTGCTAAAGCTGCCGCTTTTGCTGCATTTGCTACTTGCGTCCCCAGTTAGGGGTGCGTGAAAAACGGCATACACTTAGCGAATGCACCCTCCGCACGCAATACCGGCGTGTACGCATAATTTGATTTCGGTATCGTGCACTGTTCGTGCCGATGCGTCAAGTTGCCGCAGGATCAAGTGCGTGTTTATGGCGTGTGCGTTTGTGTGCCTGTATGTGGGTGGCTGTTTGGGAAAACAGATACCCCATCGGCAAGGGGGTGATTTGTGCTGTATAACGCATCATTTCATCTTTTTCCCATGCGTACCATAAATGCGGTTGTGATTGTGCACGGGGAGCGGCACGCTTGTTGACGCTCGTATCGCTGATCTGCAGTGGTTGAGTGCATCATAAATGTTATGTTTTGCAACTATAGCATGCACACCGATACTGACATTTTCTCATGTTATTGTGGTGGGAAAAGGGTGACTGGTTGGATTTAAATGATTGATGTTTAATTTAATTACCACACGATTGAACATTGAATATGAAGGTTCTACGTAAAAAAAGGGAGGGAAGATAATATATAGACGACTATAAGAATTTATAAGGGCCAATCCTTAGGCAAAGTGTTGAGTATTTGTGACGTTTTTTAATTTTTTATGGGATCATCCAACTATCATCCAAGAGACATGGTGTTGGGTCTGTCAAAAGAAAAAAGGTTCACAATCTCATATGAAGGGGTATACATCATCCCTGGGGAGGACATGAGGAGGATCCTTGAGGAGCATCCTTGAGGACCAGAAAGTACATACGGAGGAACTCCTCACTGCAGGAAACAGGTCCACAATCTCATATGAAGGGGTATGCATCATCCTTGAGGAGGACATGAGGAGGATCCTTGAGGACCAGAAAGTACATACGGAGGAATTCCTCACTGCAGGTGAGAGATCCCCAATTTGACAGGAGACATGGTGACTTCTTGTCTTAGACTTCTTTGTCACGCAGTTCCTTTCCAGCCACCGTTGCTTCAGGAGCTACCTGCACAGGTTTAGACATGCTTCTACACCACGGTGTCCAGCGTGTATAGACGAAGATGAGACGGCGGAACATGTCTTGTTTCACCGCCCAAGGTTCGCCGAGGAGATAGCCGTACTAATCTGGTTCAGTTGATGCTGTAGAGCAGGACTCTTTGGGAGGCTATCTCAACATCGATTCGTCTGATCCTGGAGATGCTTCAATGGTTCAAGGAGAGTTTTTTACTGGGTAGAAATCTCACGCTCTTCGTAGCGGATGTCTTTCGAAGATTTTAAAGTCCTTGTCCTCCTTGTAACGATGGATTATTCTTATATTCTTATTTAACAGCTCTTTCACTTCACGTTATCATATACCAAGAACTTTGTTCCTCTCTCAATTCGTTTGCTTTCAAAACACTTCAAACCCGAGTCGACCGTAATCGACTATTAATACTCAAACAAAATAAAAACAAAATTCTTGATCTCTTGTTGACATGTGCTTCGTAATCAACCATTCCCGTACGAAGCAGACTTACTGTTTGCCTCGTTTTAATGAGTAGCACCCTTCACTTCACGTCACTGCTTGACAAACCGGGGGCTATGCTATCGGTGGCAAGGCGGCATTATAAAGCTTCGGTGAAATTTTCCATCATACACAGCCACGGAGTGCGGAGAGCACTAATTCACACTTGCGTACGGTGCTGCACGCGCGTAAATTCCTTCGCTGAAGCTAAAGCAAGAACGATCCATTTGCTCCTAGGCATTCTGTACAAGGGTAGCGAAGTACAACTGGAACGGTAGTAGAAGAAATTTATTAAAAAATATAATAAAAAAAATCCAAGCAAAATCGTTGAGCGGGTAACAGCAAGTAACAGCGGCAGCAACAAGCACGAGTAGCTTTGGTAAGGTTGATTTTGTTTCTCTCCCTCTCTCTGTCTCTCTCCTTCCAGCCATGCATACCGGCTGGAAGTGAAATTACCGAATCGCCGGGGCGTGGAACATAAGTGAAACTCATAAATTTCCATTAGATCTTACTGCGCCGGGAGTTATTTGTTTCATATTTTTCCTTCCATAAATTAAGTCGAGCAGCCCCCGAAAAAACATGAGTGCAACATCTTGGGCATTCCGGCATACTCGCAGCAGGTCTCACGTGTGAAATGGTGGAGGGAGCAAGAGGAGAACGTTTGAAGACGGAGGAAGGGGTCGCGAGTGTGGCATGATGAACCATTGCTAGATGGCGGATGTTCCTGATGTTTTTTTTTCCTTTTATTTCATCCCAATACAATGCCCCGTTTGATCGTTTGTACTATGTTGTGTGGTGAGTTTTTTTTCGTGCTGTTGTTGTTGCTACATGTGCTTTGATTTGTGTTTCCGTGTTGGCCTCCGGCAGCCTCGACTCGACTCCCACAAGTAGCACAATATTGGTTTCCGATTAGATATAGCAGCATTGCCGGAAGCGATGTGCAAGATGATTTTTATTTTCTTTGTTGTAAAATAAAAGGAAATCACTTCACACCTTTCACAATTATGTTTTGCTGCTGTGCGTAATATCTTAAGGCTATGTATGATAGTAGAGGACTCTTAAAAATGTTTTTGTGCTAGTAAAAAAATAAATATTGCAAAAATGTTTTCCATTTGCCTATATTTAGGCGTAGTTAGGCAATATTTTGTTTCAAATTAAAATATGGTCAATGTGAAAAAAAAGATGCAAAAATGGCCTAATTTTCCCTTAAAGTATCCTGTATTCGATTTTCCCAGACATCCTTATCGTCACCGGTGCGGGGCAAGCGTTTTTAAAGTCCGTGGTGAAAGTACGGTGCGGTTGAAAAACAAATGCCAAAACCTCACACTGAAACGCACCGCTTTTCAAGGTCAACGCGCGAAAGTTGCCGGTACTTATGGTCCTACCTCTTCCTGCAACCTTTTTTTACCGACTGCCTCCACTTTCGCTCGACTCTCTCTCTCTCTCTCTCTCCCCTCAGTTGGACTAGATTCATCGATTTTCGAAGCTAAGCCACTTGGTCGGCAAACCCTAAAGAAGTTAGTTTCGTCGCACAGACGCCCTGCGACGGGACGATGACGCCAAGGGACGTGTTATGATGCGTCCCGTAGCCCGTGGCGTACGTTGGGAAAGGCACTGCAAAACGCACCGAAAACCCGAAAGCCCACCACTTCACGCAGCATCCCCGGGTACGGTTCAACAAACTGATTCCCGATGAGAATGGAGACGGTGGAAAAGTTACTCACCGCGATCGGCCCGGTTAGGGCAAAAAATGAAGCACGAAGAGAAACGGTGAAAAGTTTTTAATTTCATGCTAATTAAAGTTTCACTCCACGCGCCCGAAAATGGAGAATCATCCACCAAATACACACGCGTCCACAAGTTGGTGAGTAAAAAGAGGGAGGGAAGACAAATAAAAAAAAAAACAGACAACGGACGAACACGTGACTGGTGAGCGTTTGGCGTATTTGCGTTTTGGGAAGCGTTCACCGAGTTTTGTCACACCGCATCGATCCGATCTGTGGCCGAGTGTGACGTCAGACAATTGGCGACCCCAAAACGTCATCAGTTTTGCGACGTGGTGACGTGGTGATTATCCTACCAACGCACACACACATTCAAAAAAAAATTCAAAACAAAAAAAAACCGTCAACATTTTGCCTAGACATCACCATCATCTTTTGCTCCTGCCCCCCTAAAAATGCTGCAATCCGCTGGGCGTAAAAGTTTTCCATAAAAGACAGCATCAGGCTGCTGGGATAGCTTTGCTTTCAGCGCAGGGAACGCAAACGCGTTGTAGGCTTTTGGGGTTTTGCGGCAGAATTAATTACATTATCTTGCTTTAGCGAGAAATTGGACCGGTGTTGAATTTGTTTCCCCCGTCACGCTGTATGGTGCTTTTTTATGTTTTGATTTCGCCTTGCCAACAACCAAATACACAAACACACATACAGGTTTGCAAACAGCTGAGCCGAGGAGTGTAAAGCGTGTCCTTAATGTCATTTTTATGTTCACGCACTTTACACCCATACATTTCGTTGCGGTGTTTTCAGCTTCTCAATTATCCACGAAGCGAAGCGAGGTAGTTGCGACCAAACCTAAATTGTAGGGGAAAATGCTAAAGAAAAGTGAAATGAGTTTTGAGCACAAAACAAAGCCTATTTGCTTTAAATAAGATTAGGTTTAGCTAAAAAAAAATGTCTCGTTGTACGTATAAAGAGAAAAAATATTTAACCGCCCAAATGTATGCAATCTTTTATTAAAGTCAGCATTGACTGCTAATCACAACAGCATTGCATTCCATATGTACACGAACAACGTGTGAATTTTCACACTTTCCTTCACACACACACACACACACACACCACCCATTTCTCCACTCCTGTCCCCCCGTTGACCAGCCTGACCTTCGGTAAGCGGATTTTCTGCATGGCGTAAACAGTGCGGGAGCGAACCGACCCGATTTTCTAATACGATGGTTACCGGCTTACGAAAGATCATCATGCTGATGATGATGATGATACCACTCGGTTGACGATTGTCGAACAGCAGGAGGGCTAGACGATAATAGGGTGCGAACAGTCAACAGTCCATTGTCCTCGAAAGCGTGTCAGGTTTTTTCTTTTATTCGCGTCAGCTCTTCATTAAAAAAAGGAATAAAATCCTCTCTCCAAAAAAATGTAATGTGTTTGTGAGTGTTTTTGTGTATTTAATTTAAAGTACCTGAATTTGAAAAGTTAAAACCTATATTTGTTATTTTAATTGCATACTTTTAAGGGGCAGCGTATAAAAAAGCATTATTAATTTATTTTCAGCCTGAAGTTATGCAATATGATATTTTTCATATTTTGAAATGATTTTCCCGTTTCCGGCTGGTAATAAAATCTATACTTTTTCGGCTTCATTCAATGAGAAATAAAAAACACGAAAATGGTAATTCATGCGGGTGCGTTTGAGTTTACGGAAACATACTTACCATTTCGCAGGAAGGACACATCCATTTGGTGAGTGCAACTTTTGCCACCAGGCTCGACTACGAGTCTCATTTTGAAGTACACTCGTTCCGTTTTCGTCTTCCTTCCCTGCATTTCCCATCGATACACGCAGTTCGTACGTGAAGCGTAAAAGCATTCACCGGTTTACAGTTGCCACACTGCTCAAGCTGATGGGATTTTTCGCTTCTTTTTATTTTATTTGTGTTAGAATTTCTGAACCATTTTTTTTCTTTTGCCTCCTACATTTGACCGAAACGCGTTTTGATGAAACGGGAAACCCGGAGGGTTGGAAGTGCAAATAAAAATAGCAAAAGGATAATGTTTGCGCTAAAAGTGACTTTTAATGATGTTACCAACTGAACTTGTCGCTCGTTTTGCTAGTTGAGGATACTGTGTATTTTTTTTACCCTTACCTTAAGCTTGCCTTCGGGACAGAGATTTTGTTGGTGCGTTTTTCTCCCTTTCCCTAGCGTTATTTTTTTTTCTTCTTCCTTCTTTTTATGCGAAACTCGGGGGCGAGAAAATCGCTTAAGCGCGGGCAACCCCATTCCCCTTCAAATTGAATGATTTGGTTTTTACGAACTGCAAAGGGTGCGAAATGCAACCAGTTTTTGGAGACAGAGTGCGGGAGTGAATACAAAAAAATCCCCCCCATCTCACAAATGAAGGCAAGCTACTGGAGAGGGCCTCGTCAGCGTAGTTACGAAGCAAAGTTGCTGATGACACTTCTACTTGCAGCTAACAAAATTCCATCACGAATTTCCAAACACACGGATGCTGATGTTGCTGCTACTGCTTCTCGAATGGATTTTCGATTTTGAACTCATTGCCAAAGAAGAACTCCTCCACGATAGAAGAAGCCCGCACACACACACACACACAAAACTCTCCTTTTGCAAATAAAAGAATAACATGCAGTGCTCGAAAAAACACACCACACTCGGTATGCCGGTGGGGACATTGCAAAACACTTTTAAAATTACAATTTTATTACAATTTTCTATATTGTCTTCGCACGCACGGGCACACTCGCTTTGGCAGTTCGTTTGAGTAGTGTCTATCGGGATGGTTTGAAGTTTGAGAAGAAGACGCACACTCCCCCCACAAAAAAAAGCGCACACAAGCAGTCTTTGCAACGCGAGAAACGCTTCACGTATCTGTCTGTCTGCAGTAAGATTCATGCCCGGAAGCGAACGATGGTTAATCCTTTATCCCACCGAACACGGTTTTTTTTGACGCGATTGCAAGACGGTGGACCATTGCTGAAGATGAAACCATATGCAGGTAGCGAACACATTCAACGGAGGAATTGTGCGGGATATGTAACATGTGTTACGCACATTTATTCCCCATTTCCATTACGGTTTCGGTCCATCAAAGAGAAAACGTAGGTAAAAGCACACAAAAGCGACAAGAAAAATCAGCTGAAAGCAGTATTTTGTTCAACAACACAAACAGCTAAAAGCAATTCCGCCACACCTGATTTGGTGTATTTGCTGTGAGGGGATTGATGATCGGTTGGTGCAGTTGTTCAACATTGGTAGCTGAACAGTGCTGGTAGGGAAAACAAATAAAGAGTACACAAAAAATGGTCCCTTCAATTCATTGCTGCAGTAAACTACAACCAAAAACAGGAAATCGTTCTAACGCCTAAATGTAGGCAAGTTTGGTAGAAAGGCTGCTTAAGCAGCCTTAAGCAAAGGGTTGCATAACTTTAGGCGTTTCTTCTCCGTAGAATTTATACAGCGGAAGCACTATTTTCATAAAATCAAAGCGGACCCATTCATATTAAAATTAACCGACCATCGATTATCTACCTCTGGGTGTTTTGATCTACGGATTAAACAACTGCGGGATCGCCTTCTTAAGAATGCAAGTGCATACTTGACACCCAAATTAGTTCTAATTTGATTTCTCATCCACCCCCCCGGGGGCAAACGGAACATTTTGTAGTTCTCCGATTAGTTGTATGCATCTCGGCAGGATGTAGACAGGTAAATTCACAAAACCCTTTTCCAGCTAAATTTACATCCTCACGAGCGTAAAACTCATCCATCACGGTGTGCCGTATTTCCTGTATGACGGCATCCATCACTAATCACTCTAGCACCGTTCTATTGGAAATGGTTGCTATAGGAGGTGATATGGTTTGGGAGCTGTTGACTTCAGTTGGGAAAATAGAACCATGCTCGTAGTCGTTCGAAGTTAACCCCATGGTTTCGGTCATCGGTTTTGATCGGTTTCGGGCTAGTACCATCACGGGCTAGTTTTACGCCGGTAATATGTTGCTGACCAATTACATACATAATAACAAGCACGGGTTGGTTTGGGCACGGTAAGCCGGCCGGCTAGTGAGGCAGGGTAGACGCTGCATTGAACCGAACCCGATGTGCCCGAAACCAACCTGGAGAAAGGTCCAGATACGGGTGTTTCGCTTCCTGAAAGATTTCGGAACGAGCACTCAACTTACTGCTGGCTGGTTGCTGGTTCGCCATCCAATTTCATGCGGTTAAACTTTTCCGATTTTCACCGATCGATCCTGGTTCGTGGTTTGAAGTGGTTTCGGGGAACGGGACAGCAGCTGGATAAACCGATGGGTGGGGGCGGGGTCTTGATGGTAGTTGATGCTGTGTTCATGTGCCGGACACTTCCCCGGGAAGGTGATGGATAGAGGGTTACACAGGGTGTGCATGTGCGGTTTGAGTTTGTTTCTGTGCGCTCCGGTGCATAAATATAAGATGATAAATTGATCCCGGCGAGTGAACTTTTTAAAGGTGAAAGAAAGACACAAACACTCACTAGCACAGACGCACGGTGAAGAGTTTGCCGGAGCGGATTTTGGGGTGGACTAGGCAAAGCGCATGACGCTTTCCCTCGCCTTTCGGAGGTATGTTTTTGTACGGTTGGTTTGAACATCCTTTTTTCCCATGAACTCCAAAGCCTGGTGTGTACTACTACCGGGAGCAAAAGGAGGAAGGAGGGTAAGAATTTGAATGCAGGTTTCAGAACCACAGCATTTGATAGATTCTACCGAAAGAGCAAAGGAAACCTTCTTGGTGAAGGGAAAGGAGAATACGCGCAACAGGATAAAACGGAGTGACGGTTGAGGAGCGTGTGGTAGATTTCGATATTAGAAGGCAAAAACATGCCGAAAGTTGGTGGCTTTTTGGTGGTCGAGTCTGCTCCTGCTGCCCGCCCCTCGGGCGAACCCGACTGGATCTAAGAAGGCTGGACTCCGCCGCTCATTCGGGACGTGACTCGCGTTGGTAAAGATTTGCCATTCGCACACAGGAAACGATGAAGCGAAGATTTCAACTACCGAGGGTAAAGGTGTGTAGATGCAAATAAGGACTGGTATGGTTTTTCTTAAGACCATTAGGAAAACCGACCTGGGTACCGGTTGCGTTCGGTTGACCTGGGATGTGAAGAAGCGGGATGGCCGAGAAGTGTCAGAAAAAAAACGGGTGATGAAAGGATGATGAACATCTTCCAGCACGACGACCTGGACCGTCTTGAGAAGTTGGGCAAGCGTTTAAGAGCTATCTTACGATCAGCCCAAGACGTAGACGTAGCAGAGACACATAAGGGAAAGCGTGTTACTAAGAGTGCTCTGGAGAGTTTCTTTTGAATCGTTCTCGTCCAGTTTGTTTGGACTGTTCGGCAATGGGAATGGGAGGAGGGATTGGGTTGAAGGAACAAGTAAATAGATGCGTTGATAGAGGAGCACCACAGGACAACCGAATACTACCGAGTGTTGAAATTATCCAGATTCAATATTCATAAAACATCATTGACGGTTTTCATTTCCCTGGTGCTGGGGTTGAGTGAACTACCCAGGCGATATTGTGGACATATAGATATCTTCACACGATACGTATGATGCGGTTGAGTCTCTAAGTGTATTGATTTTTCTTTATTTGTTCTTGAAGTATGTGAAGGAACCTTTCAAAAATATTGCTTACGAGCAATTGTATATAGACAGAACAAAGTATAAAGACTGAATAAGTAATAAATGTCAAATGGCAAAAATGGAAATCTTTCAATTGGAAGAAGAGAAAATTTTACACCCTCTTTTCTTCAGGGTTTGCTGCTATATATGTATATACGTGACTATAGCCTTAGGAAGTTTTCAAATTTTTTGAATTTTTTGATTTTTTTATTATGTTTCACTCTTTTTTTTTAAATTCAAGCATTACTTGAGTGAAAAGAAACTCATTGCAACCAATTGGGATTAAAATAAAACAATTTTATTTTTTTTGCAAAATTTCTCAAAAAAATCATAAGGGGTAAGCCTTATGAAATTTTCGAGTTGAAATTTTTTTGAAATTTTTTTTTCGATTTTTTATTCTTTTTTTAGTTTAAAGCATTATTTGAGTGAAAAGAAACATATTGCAACAAATTCCCATTAAAATATATCACATTTTTCAATATTGCTAAATTGTTCAGAAACAGGGTAAGGAACTTGGTTCCCTGAATAACTTCTGGCACAGACATCTGACGGTATGGCCGTCCAAGAAGAAAATGTAGCTATTGGTGCCATCTATCGACCACAAGTTAAAGATTGGCGATCCATTGGATACCGACCGAGTTATAGGCAAAAGTTGGTGCAAAAATGAGAAAAATTTTACATTTTATCAAACAGGGTAAGGAACTTGGTTCCTCGAATAACTTCTGGCACAGACATCTGAGGGCATGGCCGTCCAAGAAGAAAATGTAGCCATTGATGCCATCTATCGACCACAAGTTAAAGATTGGCGATCCGTTGGATACCGACCGAGTTATAGGCAAAATTTGGTGCAAAAATGACCCTTACTAAATTTTCATTTTTTTGAATTTTTTGATTTTTTCATTATTTTTCACTCTTTTTTTTTATTTCAATCATTATTTGAGTGAAAAGAAACTCATTGCAACCAATTGGGATTAAAATAAAACAATTTTATTTTTTTTGCAAAATTTCTCAAAAAAATCATAAGGGGTAAGCCTTATGAAATTTTCGAGTTGAAATTTTTTTGAAATTTTTTTTTCGATTTTTTATTCTTTTTTTAGTTTAAAGCATTATTTGAGTGAAAAGAAACATATTGCAACAAATTCCCATTAAAATATATCACATTTTTCAATATTGCTAAATTGTTCAGAAACAGGGTAAGGAACTTGGTTCCCTGAATAACTTCTGGCACAGACATCTGACGGTATGGCCGTCCAAGAAGAAAATGTAGCTATTGGTGCCATCTATCGACCACAAGTTAAAGATTGGCGATCCATTGGATACCGACCGAGTTATAGGCAAAAGTTGATGCAAAAATGAGAAAAATTTTACATTTTATCAAACAGGGTAAGGAACTTGGTTCCTCGAATAACTTCTGGCACAGACATCTGAGGGCATGGCCGTCCAAGAAGAAAATGTAGCCATTGATGCCATCTATCGACCACAAGTTAAAGATTGGCGATCCGTTGGATACCGACCGAGTTATAGGCAAAATTTGGTGCAAAAATGACTCTTACTAAATTTTCATTTTTTTGAATTTTTTGATTTTTTCATTATTTTTCACTCTTTTTTTTATTTCAATCATTATTTGAGTGAAAAGAAACTCATTGCAACCAATTGGGATTAAAATAAAACAATTTTATTTTTTTTGCAAAATTTCTCAAAAAAATCATAAGGGGTAAGCCTTATGAAATTTTCGAGTTGAAATTTTTTTGAAATTTTTTTTCCGATTTTTTATTCTTTTTTTAGTTTAAAGCATTATTTGAGTGAAAAGAAACATATTGCAACAAATTCCCATTAAAATATATCACATTTTTCAATATTGCTAAATTGTTCAGAAACAGGGTAAGGAACTTGGTTCCCTGAATAACTTCTGGCACAGACATCTGACGGTATGGCCGTCCAAGAAGAAAATGTAGCCATTGATGCCATCTATCGACCACAAGTTAAAGATTGGCGATCCGTTGGATACCGACCGAGTTATAGGCAAAAGTTGGTGCAAAAATGAGAAAAATTTTACATTTTATCAAACAGGGTAAGGAACTTGGTTCCTCGAATAACTTCTGGCACAGACATCTGAGGGCATGGCCGTCCAAGAAGAAAATGTAGCCATTGATGCCATCTATCGACCACAAGTTAAAGATTGGCGATCCGTTGGATACCGACCGAGTTATAGGCAAAATTTGGTGCAAAAATGACCCTTACTAAATTTTCATTTCTTTGAATTTTTTGATTTTTTCATTATTTTTCACTCTTTTTTTTATTTCAATCATTATTTGAGTGAAAAGAAACTCATTGCAACCAATTGGGATTAAAATAAAACAATTTTATTTTTTTTGCAAAATTTCTCAAAAAAATCATAAGGGGTAAGCCTTATGAAATTTTCGAGTTGAAATTTTTTTGAAATTTTTTTTTCGATTTTTTATTCTTTTTTTAGTTTAAAGCATTATTTGAGTGAAAAGAAACATATTGCAACAAATTCCCATTAAAATAAATCAAAATTATAAACTTTTTATAAAAGAAACAATACTCCAGCCATTACAAAAAACGTCACGTCGTCAAGTCGCGATTTTTCGATGAAAATACACTTTTCGCATTTTTTGGAACGCGTTCGCAATCGCAACAATTGCTAAGCGTTTAGTGACGGTGTACCAGAGAGCAGGTCGAAATTATTGAAAAGGAAACTGGAAACAAAAAAAAATACCCACCAAAAATGGCACAAAGTAGATGGAACCCTTTCCCGGTAGCAATTATTTTTATTGTCGGTATAAATTACATATTTTTATGTGAAGTTCTTAGCATCGGTGGAACCATTAGATGAGCAAACGGTGTACCTCGTGTTGTACCGGTGAGAAAATGCGAGCAAAAAAAAAGAATCCCTTGTTGGCCCAGGAAGGAAGGTGAACGCCGGTGAGTTCCACAAAGGAAGTGGTTGGAGAAAAGACCCAAAAAAAACAACAGAGATATCGATGAAACTTCGAACGGAAGGTGATTCCCTTTTACACCGCGATCAGTGTATGCCGTGGCCCAACCAAGGGCTCTCCGGCCCACGTGTCCTGCGTTCCACCTAGCGCACGCCAGTGATTAGTATCGTGTTCGGCCGGGCGGCGAAAGGCAACGCACGATTTATTGATGATTTATTTATGACCTCTATAATTACGATCATTATTTTAATAATAGATATAATTTCCGATTTAATGGCGCACCGTTAGCGGCTTCGTGGTTTAACCATTTGTGACCATTCGGTCGGGTATGGGTCGAGGTAGGCGCCCCGGGAACGGTAAAGGCTTTTTTTCCCCAATAAACGCCACTAGCCGCGATGGATCCAAATCACGAAACACCATTCGAACGGTCGGTATGCACGAATCGGTGCGGTTTGAGGTGAAAGAGCGCAAAAAAAAGAAAACCCATTTTGGGCCGCGCGTTTGCTGAAACCCATCCCGGGAGCAAACATGCGAAACTTTTACCGTGCCGCACTACCGCTGGCGAGCGAATCCTGGTCCGCCACCATCTGCACCAGGCTGAAAGACAACCGTGACCGTCTGGTGGTTGGTGCGATAGCATCGTTTTGCATCTTGGTGAAAGGTGAGCTACGCTTTTTATAGTTTCGAGGAGTAAATTGCGTGTCTTGAATCATGATTTTCCGTACCCGTTACAGGTTGTGCATTCATTTCAGTTTTCTCCTCCTTCTTCCTTAGGTTTTCGGTATTGTTTTATGTCTAGCCTTACGCTGCTGCTACGCGGTGTTTGGGCTAATGTATTATTTTATCTCATTGTTGATTATGTCTTTTTTCTTCTCTCACCCTCCCGGAAAGCTGCCCTCATCAAAAGAAACCTAGGGAGGCCGTAGGTGTAATAGATCTTACCGCGAAGGAAACCAGAAAGGGTTCCCTTTTCGGATTTGTGAATAGATCGAAGCACTGGGCCAAGTGAGGGTGTTACAATCATAAATGATCTATTAAGCAATCAGATCAACAATGTACACTGGTTCAAGTATAAATCGAATCAAACAAAAAACAAAGCATATAAACTCAAATTCGCCTAAATGTTGGCAATTTGCTTTACGTATACTATAACTAAAGAAAGTAATAAACCAGCAAATGTATTAAATTTAGATTAGTATAATATTTACGATATATTGCGAAGACGCCTAAATTTATGCATTTAGATGCACACAACTTGATTTTTATGCTTTTCTTTAGCAAGCTTATTTTCCCTAAACAACAGTTATACTTGATAAAGATGGAATTATGTAGAAAATAAAATTATTTATCTAGTTTATTTCTGTAACCGTGTAATTTCATTGTCCGCGTACAACCAGAAAAAAATTAATAATCATTCCTATTAATAGTTTTAACAGTTCCCCACAATAACCACAAGGCACTGGTACAGCTCATCTACTGAAGATGAAAAACACGCAAAATACAAAGTACTCTATTAAAACAAGCCTATTGTTTGTATACGGGAGACGATTTGTAGTGATGCATAATTCAGAACAGACGTTTTGCTGTGTTTCTCGCTCACACAGCTATAACCGTCTCCTGCCAGCCGAACCGCAATGGAATGGGAACGATTAAAGGACAATCATAATAATGCAACCAGCTTCCACCACCTACGGGGAGGGAAATGAATCAATACGAGCATTGAAACTGCCGTTTACATCAAAGAGCTTAACCACGAGAACAAAAACTCAACCCCTTTCCACTGGGTTCGGGTTTCCCTCGGTAAAGCAAACCCCTTTTTTCTGCTGCTGTACTGTGTGTCTTTGAGGGTATACGGTTTTTTTTCGTTCACCTTTCGCTCGGGAAGAAACAGCTTCTTCACCACTCACCCACTCAGTTTACACAACCTGGCTGGCTGGCAAGTGAGCGAGAACACTCGAGGCAATATTTTTGATAAATGACAAAGTCATTAGATAAATTACCACCAAGCGAGGCAGACGGGAGAAGCGGAACCGGTGCGGTTCACACAAACGCATCAGCTTTTTTATCCATCCGTGAAGGCACTACCATATCCTAAAATAGGTGCAAAATCCTAACCGGCTTTGCTTTTTCTTTTCGGGTGCGTCTCCAATTTTCTTCAACCAACTACCGACACTCGCTCATCCATTAATGACTATCCTATTAGAGTAATTAAAACACCATCGTAAAGGAGCAACCGTTACCGGCCCTGGTTGGATACGGGAGACAGAGACCGGTCGCAGACCAAAAACAAAAAAAAACTACACAACACTACAACGCTCGGACCGGTTTCGATGTCGCCAGTTGCACGTAAATCTTACGCGAATCTTAAGATTGTGAACCGTACGCAATGGGATACGGTGCCTTGTCGCCGGGTTGCTTAGCATCTTTCGGAAAGGCGCGAAAGATTACCGAGGCGGACAAAACTGAATCCGCATCCTTCGCCTTTTGCCGGGTGCCCAATGGTGCGAACGATAGAATTTCTCAAAGGCAACGTAATCGGACCTAATTTCGGCGTATCGTTTCCCCCTTTTTTTGGACACCGAAACATGGATATCTTCAGCATCCTTTGTATTGTGCAACGGTAGAAGCGAAAACGTCCAGTATTTTGTTGGGCATTGTTCATTTTGTCATTCGTTGCCCAGAAGGGATTTCCTTCGTTGTGTTTTGCAGGCGACAGGAAATGGGCTTAATCGGTCGTAATCGGAGTGGCCGATTTTTGGAGATTGCTAAAACATCAAACGAATGTGGTTCCAGCGGGGAAAAAAGGGGGAACAAATGGAGAGTCAATACTGACTGGTTGGCAACCCGCATGGAAGCGGGGCCTGAAAAGCAGGTTGAACAACCTAAATATGGGCCTGAAGTCTTTCCACTCTGCTTTAACACCGCGATAAAAGCGATAAACTGGTTAAAACCTTTTTTAAAGAGGAATTAGAGGAACAGGTTCACATATTTGCTTCATCTGTTGGTTACTAAGCTCATGAAGGCAGGTTTGCAATACAATTTGCATACATTCAGGAGTTACAGTTGAACTCAGTATAAAATAACTGAGATACGCCTGAAAGTATGCAATTTCCTTATCAAATATGCTTTACTAAAGTACAGTTTTACTATTGATGATATAATTTAAAATATGGATTAAAGCACCCCTTACAAAAAAATACAAAATCAAAATAAACTTTCCAGTGTTTACATTCCCACCAAACGTGTGGAAATATATAATCCAAAAAATCACTTTATTCATACAAACGTAGAAAAAAACGTAGCAGAAAAATTAATTCGCTCTCACACCACCAACCGGATAGCTTCGATTGAAAAGTTTGCAAAGCCAAATCGTCATACGTGTGCCAAAAACGCATTACCGTTTTGCTTCCACACATCACACAGTTCTATCCCCGCCTTTATCTACTCTGGTTAACAGCTTCCACTCCAGCTGGTGTGTGATCAAACCGTCCACTGTGTCGACTTTCACGTTCCATCACACGCTCCATTCACTTCCTCCTTGTTGCGATTTATTTTTCCTTCCAGTTTTTTTTTTGCTTCACTCCATTCATTTATTGTTGCTTAGCGTATTTCTTCCTGTAAAATTTCACCTGTAACACCCGTACACTAGGGTGACTCAAATAGGAGAGCGAGAAAGGATACACGGTACACCACTCGCAACACGCGGTGCAGTCTATAAATCCTTCAAAATTAAGCAATCGCATAATGATATGCTAATACTTTCACCCATTCCCCCAAAAAAAGAAATACTGCCAGTGGGGTGCTGGGTTGGGTATAAAAATAGCAGCTCAACATTTCGGTACGCAAAAAAACCATCACTTTCCATGTTACGCGCTTTGCACATTGCTTTTCGGCACACTCGCTCCTAAGCGTTTATGTTGCTGCTGTGCTTTATCCCCCGGCTCTGTATGTGTGTGTGCGGAAGGATTTTTTTTCTCTCGAAAGGAATTAGTTCAAAATTAACGAGTTCTGCAAGCGGTCGGTTCTTTTTTTGTACAGCAAAGACAACTTCAGCTGCCAAAATATCACTTTGCTCTGCTGTTTTTATTCTACCTCGCTGCCTATCTTTCTCTCTTTCGTTCGAAAAGCGTTTACCAGAGTGTTCCAATATGTTACAAGAAGAAGTTAATCATTCTCATTTTTGACATGAGTTTTTTGAGTGCTTTTCCATAAAAAAGGTGTTACAAACAACTTATAAATGTATTATATTAAATAGAAAGATCATAGAATACTATCTAAATAATGAATTGAGGAGATTAAAAATACTACAATTAAACAATTTCCTGGTATAAAGCTAATAGACGTATTGATATAAGCGTCATAGAGTAACCTATTCAACTAAAACTGTTACATCCCTCAAATGAGCCACGCAAAAGTTTTCTAATCTAGACTACAATGTTTAAAATCAAAGTATTGCTACGATTTTGTTAAAGTTCCTGATTTAAATCACCTTAAAATGAAGATTTATTACATCAGCTTTTTTACGAAAAAGATCAAATCTGATCCCAATTTCCTGATGTTTCCTTATGTACTATATTTTTCTTTAAGTTAACATTTTTCTTTTATTATGAATAAATAATGTTATAAAAGCTTTTATTTTTCTCATGAACATATTATACTACAGTACTTTAGATAAATAAATGAAGGATACCGTCTGGAAGAAAAACAAAAACTACAAAACCACTCCGATCAATGTTTAAACCGAAATGAGCTCATTACGACACCTCAACTAACTGGCTCAGCTGAAATGAAGTAATTTTGTCAGCCACCACTTTTCCTTTGCTAAAGTAAAGCCTAAAATAATTCCACTGACACATAAACAGAAACATACAAGTGAGCTGATTTTGATTTTCGTTCGTGTGTATACTTCTCCGCAGTGTGAGCGTAAGGTGACAAATGGTTATGGTACGGTTTTTCGGTTATGCCTAATACTGGCATAAATGCATTGGCTTATAAGCACCAACTACGGCTCGGTCGAGAGAAAAAATTGCTTTCAAGCAAGTATGAAAATCTCGTTTCGTATGCATGTGGAAAGGGAAAGTGTTTCTTGCATCGTTTAGAAGTATTTTTCTACCGCTTCGCAAACGGTTTTTTTTCTTCTCTCTCCTGCTTTTGCATATATTGTTTTAGCAATTCTTCCATTTCCGCCATCTCTTTACACTTTATTTCGAAGTGTCATTTAAAGGAAGAGAAGCAAAAACAAAAATACACCCATACACTCAAGCTTTCCGTACGAGTCGCAAAGACTTTTAAGCATAACGCGCTCCAAACGAGGGAATGAGTGTCGGAAAATTTGATTTTGGCGCACTTCTGCAACAGGCATGGGGTAGGGGGATGGCGGCTGATGGCGGCAGCTACATTAGGAGCCATGCTGGGTTGTAACGGAGGGTGTATTTGGATGGTATGGTGGGTTCATACTCGCGACAAGTGATGACAGCAATGAAGATGTGTAATTTATGCTAGGAAACCCGACAGCAGGTGACGATACCTTCAAATGGTGATGATGGTGACGCTCGGTATGGAACGACACTCACCTGCTACCTGCATTGGAAGTAGAACATATTTTAGATAAATGGATTTAAAATACAAAATAAAGTAACTCTACAACAAAAATATTAGTATCAAACAATTTCTTTAGGAACAAAACCTGCCTACCAAACTACTTTGCGGTGTACAAGTCCAAGCCTCCACACCGGCGTTCAAAGCAAATTGGTCACCAGAATGCCCCGATGGACATTTATCAAATTCTTCAGCATCAGCTGCGGTTTACGGTTGGCACAGGTTCGGATGGGTTCTTAACCGGCACCGGAAGGGTCAACCCCAGCAACAACAACATGTTGGGTACGCTTTGCTTAACGATCCCGGCCACCAAGTCTCCGGTAAGAAGGTGTCCACGTGTCCAAAGAAGTCCAACGACTGGTCAAGACATTCGATAACCTCCCTGTCCTCGTACCAGCAGCTCCAGGGGACGCACATTCCAATGTCGGTCCGAAACCATTCGGCAAAACTTCAGCAATGTCTCTGCCTCAACCCTCGGGCAAGTCTTACCGAGGTCACATTTGCCTCCGATGCGCATCACTTTGATCACCTGCGGTACGTGTATGTGTGTGTGTGTGTTTGTGTACGAACGCCCAATGCTTCGGCTCCGTATGTTTTCGGCCCGTTCGACCGCTCGTAAGGTGTCCAATGATCATAAATTTTACTTGACCTCTCAACCCCCGCCCCCTCCCGCCTTTTCCCGCCGTACAGAGAGAGTTTTCTTAAAACCCCTGGCGGCATCTTGGACCGTGCAGCGGTAGCCACACACCACGGGCCACGGGCAACGATTCATTGAAATAAGATTAAAGTATTTTGCGAGCATCCTTCACGTGCCCGGCCCGGGCGACGTATCCAGCGACGGGGGGGGGGGGGGGCGGTTACAGGGGGGGAGTATAATTTTAGGGCTTAAAGAAACCCCACTATCGGACATGGGTCGCTAGGCAAAACAAACTACTTTCTGTCCGCATGCCCGCCGTTCCTTTCGAATATCGAGAGCAAGGAATTAAAGTAATTAGTTTCAAGATGTTCTTCAAAATAAATTTGCCCATGTCGAGAGAAAAGGTTTGCCTTCCACCAGCCTTCACATGCACAGCGGATGTGATTGGTTTGAAGTCTGCCGTACGGTTGGTACGTAACATACCAACATCCCCAACATCCTGGGTTTTTATGGGAGCTAGCGGGCGTAGCGACGGTTTTGCAAGAATACGGGACAAATTTATGTGGTTAAATTCATCAAAATTGTAAGTCCTTGCCGAGGGTGTACGGTCGGCCGTATTTGAGTGTGCGTACGGGGCAGATGAACGGACCGTATGTCTTTAGATCGTGACTAATAGCTAATTGACCTGTCCCCGACGCCATTTGTGTACCGCCACAGGGTCAGGGATTTGCGTACGGTTCAATTCTTGAGAAAGAGTTCTGATAAATCATCACGAAATCATCTGCGCTTCTATTGATTACTTGCAGGATGAACGACGTAAATGAAAGGATTCACGGTAGGTACTTATTTGCGAGTTAGGCAACTTCTATTACAAACTTCAGAATAATGTTTCCTTTAAAAGAAGATTATTTTAGCTTCAAGAATGCCTAGATGCAAGCAGCCATTCCTTGATCGTAACTTAATCAAACCAACATGTAACGCTTCTTGTTAGAAGACACCTAAATACCACAGCAGGTTAACGCTTCAATCTTTCCAATAAGACTATACAAGTGACGAGTTCAATTCTCATAATTACTCAAGGATTTTTCACACACGAGGGACGAAATAAAATAAAACTTGTAGTTAAAAAAAAATCATTTTGTAGAGCAGAAATTCAACTTTAAAAAATATTTATTGAGTAACCAGATGATATTGAATCGCGGTGCAATGTTTAGTGAAAAGTTTAATAAAGGTGGGTGCTCTTATACACCCAAAATAACATATGGAAAAATATATTTACTCCAATTAACTTTTAAAAGCACCTCAAGTGGCATAAATAGCAGAAGCACACTTAAACCGTCCACCCTTTGAAACACGTACCGTATTGCATTCTCACAACATTCCCACAAGTACTGCGGAAGCTAATGAATTGAAAATGAATTAATTGCACGAGATATAGAGCACCGTTCGGTCAGAAAACTGATACAATTTGATTGATGTACTTATCCATTCTGCACGAGTCCATTTCAACTGGTTTCGAGCTATTCGTGTAGCCTCACACGGGTTGGTGTGCTATTCGCTAAACTGCCCATCAACTGCTCTACCATTCGCTGGTACGCAGATCTGCTCCAGAATCAGCTCGCGATATCTAACACCAACCGGGGTAGCACGGTTCAATGCGGACACACTACTATTGATCTCTGTCTTCCCCATTGGCATCCAATTCTTCCTGGGGGGAGGATTCACAGAGCGACTTACGGAATGATGTTCGAACGGGGTGGATAAAAGGAGGGAAACAATTATTCACAGCATACGGCAAAACTGAAACTCTCCCATTGTGCTCGCTTACACATGGCGCACGGGTCACACTCTGCGCTATCTCGCTGGCATCTCGCTTGCGCGCCTGTTTCCAAACGTTTGCCTTTAATCAATGAAATGTTTGTACCAGCGTTTATTTTCTTCTTCCACTTTTTATTATTGCAGTGGCCCGGCGGCACCATGAGCTAGCGAGAAATTGAAAGTAATAAATCATTTTCCCACCGATGATCATGCTACCGGCCGGTTGCGGAATGTTTGCCGAAAAAAGGTTTTCCGTCTTGTTTTTGGTTCCCTTTCCCATGGTTGGCCCGGTTTTTTTCCTTTGCTTTACAAAGGTTTTGGTTTATGTTTTCCTCGTTTCATTTTGGAAAATAAAACCGGGCAATGTTTCAATACGGGCTGTTATTGAAAATTTTAAAAATCTTTTAATTTATTGCTTCTTTTTATTGGTGCAATCAGTCAAGTTTCGGTAACATTAAAATAATAAAATTAAAAACATAATTTTGAATCGTTTACCACTAGCGTCATTTGTGTACTGATTGCTCCTTTTTTTAACTCTTTATTTTAATTTAGTTTTAATTATTGTACTCCTGTACTGTATAACTCTGTATCTCTCTCCCACTTTAACACTAAACTCTGTTTCAAAGTGTGTTTTCGAGGGGTTTTTTTTTAAAAGGAAGCGATTTTTCCAATTCCATACGTTGACTTGCAGTTTTTCAACACATCAATCGAAATGACTTTTAGAAAATGGTTTCCAGTAATAGAAACGAGCACTGCTCGCGTTAGTTAATTACTCTCAATCATTCCGAAACAAATAAATGAACGTTCATTAGTGGAAAGTGAGGCGGTATAGTTAAAACCAAGCAGAGACGTAAAACATCGCGTAAAAATGGTTTAGAAAAGATTTTAATTAAAAGCGTGTACACGAGCAAGGAATTAAAAATCAAAAGTAAACAAAAGAATGTTTAAAAAAATATTGCATAGTAACAGGCGTTTAATTGTATTTCATAGATGTATTTGCTATAAAATAGGTAAATACAAATTTTTATAGTTTTGAATCACTTTTCTATAGCATTTAGCTTAACGGAAAATTAAATCGATAAAATAAACTGGCCTGGTTTTGTTTGCCTGTACTTTCTTATTCGATACAGAAACTAATTTACATAAAATGAATGCATTAAATTCTAATCAAGAATGAGAAAGGCAAACAAAAAAACAATTCTACCATTTTCATGAATTGGTCATCAATGGTGTTTTGTTTCCTTCCATTGCTTCTTTACCCTTGGGCAACTGGTCTTCGGTCTTCGAAATCCTAACAGATTGTTTAGTTGTTTAATAAAATTTATTTCCTACCATCTCCAACATTAAGGTTAATCTGGACAATCAAACCCATCTCACCAGCTCTGCCTACCATTCCATGTTTAAAGTAAGAAAAAAAAAACCATCCCAAACGTCTCTCAAAATATGCACAAACCAGCGCAAAGAGAAAACACAGCTGACTCGATCGCAAACCATAAACCTGAAGGATCATAATTAGAATTCTTTATCGAGAGGCAGAACCCTGCCGGAAACCTGCCGGAATGCGTTTTAAGACATGAATCCTTCTTAACTCCCTCGTGGTGGGAGGACATTTGCTCGGCGGAAGAAAAAAAATAAAATAACAAACAGAAGAAAAAAAATCCCCCGGTCAAATGGTTAACGGCTTGAAAAGGATCTGTTTATTTTTATTTGTGAACTGTTTTCTCCTTTTTTCTGATTCTACTTTCTTCACACCAATTTTCCGCTGCAACAAAATGATGCTCTTGGTTGTCCGATGAGATTTGCGTTTGCTGCCTTTGCTTTGATGAAAGGAAAATAGGTAGCATTTTGGTGTTCTTTCCCCGTCTCTGGACGACTGTTTCACACGTTCCGAAACTTGTTTGCTGTTACTATTATTTTTCACGAAATCTTTGATAAGCCCTTAGCCCTTTTCCTTCGCAGCCAATTGAATACGAAGCGGCAAACGAATCGGTGGAAAGATTACACGTGAAATGAAGTGATTATCATACAGTTTTGTTATTCTGTTTTGCTTTTATTTGTGTTTTCTTGTTTGTTTATTTTATTTTTTTTGCTGTGTGTCGCATGAAACAATGTGTAGTAAAGTTGTTTGAGTAATGGATTCCAAAGACACATTTCTTAGATCCGGTTTACCGGGTTTTTTCCCCCTTCATTCCACTCTTTGATTTTTATTACTCATCATTAGGTCGATGTTTTATCATAGCAAAACGTGTGTCCTTTTTTTTCTTTGCTTTACTTTTATGTTTGTGGTGTTACTGTTTTGATTTTTTTTGTTCTCATTTTGTCTCATTTTCTACTTCGTTTTGCACATTTGGTCGATGTGTTTGTGTTTGCTCAATGTCGGTTTAAAGTGTTTGGTGTTTCGGTTGTTTCACTTCCTCTGTTTTCTTTTTCCTTTTCCCGGGCATTCTTTTGCCAAAAACCCTTGTGAACCTAACAATTCATTGCTTTGTTTATGGTTGTTAAACCTTTAATTTGACTAATTAAAACGAAGAAACTGACGACCGATGCCAAGTCATTTTTTTCCTCCTTGCTGGCTTCGTGCTTGTTATGTTCGATACTTTCCTATGCGCACTTCGTTTGCCACTATCCTTAAAGGTTACGGGTCCGGTTTTATAGTACTGCTTATTTAACTCCGACTTTATGCCATTCCTTCTGCCTTTCTGGAAGGTTTTTTTTGCCTTCCCTTCGAACCACTCACGTTTTGCCACAGAGATATTTGATTTGCATACTAATCAGCTAGTTTTTTTCTTCTCGCTCGGAGTTTTTTTTTCGCTGCTCTGCTATGCCCAACCAACGAAATATTTACTTTACGCCGTTGTTTTTCCTTCCCATCTACTAAACTCCACCAAATAGGATTCCAAAGGCAAAACAAGGGGTATTTTAGGATTGTAAGCTATCAACCAATGTTGTTTTTTTTTTCGCTCCCTTCCCCCCTTTCGACGCATTCCTGCTCCAGCTGCCACCTTTCCCGCTTTTCCTTCCAAAACGCTCTGATTAAAAAAGACACAGGCGAACAGAAAAAAATGTTTAGAAGATTTTTTTTTGTTGCACATTTTTGTTTTTTTCCCTCTTCATCGTTGCGGCTGCTCTTCCTTTTATAATAAAACGCTATCTGTGTCAGGATTAATTTAATGGTTTGTCTTTCTGTAATGTTCCCAGGGCTCGTACCCCTTTTTTTGTTGGTCGGCTCCATTCACGCAGGTTTCGGTGTCGGTTGATTTTTCTAAACGAGCTTAAAGAAATTTTGTTTTTGGCTATGCGGGCAGGACCGTAAGACATTTTTGGGGGAATTTTTTTTCTTGCTTTACTATTACCTCCTTTACATGGCAATAAAGCTTTTAGAAGAGTTTTGGGAATGGCAAATAAATATCAATCGCTGGAATGAAATATGTTTGTTGCATGCTTTAGCTTTTCTGCTTTTAATTGCCGGCTGCCGAGGGTGAACGGCGTTACCTTGCTGTGGAATTAGTTTTTTTTAAATTGTGAGATTTCCAATAGTTCCAATAGATAATTTTCAACAAATTAATCTATTCAAGCCTTGTATTAAAATTACATTTAAGGTCTGATTTATTTAAATTAAAAAATTAAGAATATAAATTCGCATAGAACCAACAACAAACAATAATTCAAACATTCACCAGCCAAATAATCATAAACACATCAAGAGCATAACAATACACATACTTCCAATAACCACAAACATAGGTATTGTCCTGAAATTCGCTGAACAAAAGCACCACAACCACACGAATAAAGACGGCGGGCAAACACCGACTGTGATGCGTTACATCCTTTCTTTAGATGAGAAACCTATCGTTAGAAAATGCAAGAAAATCGATTTCAGCTCACATTCCTCTCAGCCGTTGTGCTCTTCACCCTTTACCGTCCTTTAAGCGGGTGACTTATCCGGAGTGCTGTTTAAGACAGTGTACGATCCCTTTCCCCCTTCCCGCGCATTCGTTTCCACATTCCCGCGGGAAGAAAAACGGGAAGAAATTTTGGGATTTTAATTTTATATCCATTAATTTTGGTTTCACCATCACTACCATGCTACCGCGCCCGCCTTCAAATCACTCACACCCGCGATGCCGAAAAGTGGATTTCATCCTCTGCTCTACTCTAAGACAAGTTCCGCAAAATACATATATATGAAGGAATAGCAAAAAGGTGCCAGCAACAAACCAACTCACGCAAGATGGTGAGTTTGAGGGGTTTGAAGGGTCGGTATTGCTCCATTTACCATCAGTCGAGATGGTATTGCCTTGCCGTGCGTACCGTTCTAATGAAAAATCGATAATTAAAGGCGTATTGAGTCATTTCGAGTACTGTAAGTCGGTAAGTCTTGAGGAGTTTTCAAGGTTTTTCCCAACGACTCCGACTTTTTAACACACCAGCGAAATAGGAGAAATGGTCGCAACCCGAAACCCCGTCAGACATTGGTGCAACTGGAGTTGCTTTTAACTTTTAGCAGTCGGTCCTTCACCTCCTCAGCAGCCCGGGCTACCAGTGTCACCCGGTTGCTTTCGCTTTGATCGGCAACGATGAATTAGATTGCAGCCGGTTCGCATAGCTGCCCGTTTGAATCTTTCCTGCCCATCGGATAATGGTCTTAATTATGCTTAACGAGGTAAGCGGTACGGTTAAGCCGGACGGTTTGAGGATGTGCTTCGATTGAGCTGGATTTCCCTGGTACCAGCTAAGATGTGAATTAGATAACTGTGTCATCGAAACGGCGAACTTCATTTTAATTGCTCGTTGTATGACATTTCTCCTACAATCTATGGTTCCTTGTTCAGCAGCTAGAAGTTTTGATCAAAGTAAATATTAATTTTGAATATTAAAAAAAAACTTTATATTTATAAAAGATATGAAAAACTTAAACAATACTTTAAACTTGAATAATTAACGATAATATCTAAACAGAAATACAGAGCAGTAAAAAAAATAATTAAAAAATAAATGAAACATAACAGAATAAAGTATAAGTATAAGTTTAAAACAAACTAAAACAAAAGATAACAAATGAGCAATTGAGGAAATATGTAAGACAATTGATTAGAATGTGAAAACTAATTACTTAAATAAAGTGAAATAAAATATCTCAGGAATAGAAAAAATGGAAAGCAAAAACAGTCAAATACTAATGAAGAAAAAAGAACGTAAAAGACATACACATAAAAAGACAATGTAAAAACGCTCATTTACCGCTTTAGAAGCTGCGGTTTTCTTGCCGTCGACAAGAATAGAATGAATAATTGAGCACGGGAAGCAAACAGGACTTCATCCAAACCCATCGGTGGAGCAGCAAAGTATGGAGTGGCTTAAACCCGCAAAAACCTATCCGAGGCAGAGGGAGAAACGAACACAAAAAAAAAATCGCAAAACGAATCCCCAACACGATCGCAACAAATAGATTTAATGAAAATTCAGTGCAGAAAAAATACGACCGTACACACGTACAACCGGGCAGGCGAAACACCGCTCACCAAATCATTAATGAAATAATTAAGAAGACCTCGAAAACCTTTTACCATCCGTTCGGGACGTTGATCGTGAGCGGTTCGCTTTGCCAACCATCCCTCACCAAACCGGCCAAGGCATTTCTACCGAAGGGAAGCCACTTTTGCGAACCGGACCCGCAGACTGCAGGATGGAAGAAACATTTTTTTTAAAACGGTGTGCAGATTGAGACTTTGAAATTAAATATAAAAAAGTAAGGATGAATTGCTAAATACATATAAAATTGTAACAGACAAAAAAAAATACTCCGAGACGAGTCGGTCCCACTCGAACTCGGGTGGACCCTTGCCGATACGGGGGGGAAACCATACGTAGTTAACAAATAATAATAATACCAATATCAGAGGCGGAAAATGTGGAAATACCGCACATTCGTTCATTTTTCCGAAACAACGTCACCCTTACCCACACACACACACGGCATGCGGTTTCCGCTTTTGGGGTTTTTGCTTCTTCGCTTTTCCTTCCTTTCGCTTAGCGGGTTTTCGCTCGCTCATTCTTCTGCTGAAGTGGAACCTCCCGTTCTCTCCTCTATTTCCCTTCACGACCATACAACCTGTACATATTTTTCATAAATTTCAATTACGATGTCGCTGGATCGCTTCCCATCACAAGCAGTAGCAGCCCAGGTTAATACTCATCTCATCCACACTAACAACAAACAACAAAAAATAAATAAAACGATAATAAAAAAATTTCCCACCCTAAACACACACACACACACAAACTGGCAACTGGCTTGCTGGAATATTAATCAAAAAGGGATAATTCAATCTAAATTTCACTCGCCCAAAAGCAGGTGAGGTCCACATCCGGTCGATTTACTGTGCCCACAGACAGACACACACCTACACGCGTCCGCGTCAACTCCAAATTGAAGCGTCAAGTGACCATGGTCATTTTCTGGCTAAAAAGGAAGCAACCAACAACAGCAGTACGAGAAATAAAGGGTTTCGTATTGTTTTATATTGTAGTAGCAAGAACTTGTATCGTTTGTTAAGGTGTACCATGTTTTGCTTTCATTTTTTGTTTTGCTTCTTTTTTTTTTGTTGTGTGTTGGATACGTTCATTTAACAGTTTCGTATTTTATAATTCATTGCCTTGGTGCAATCGTTTTCTGTAGGTTTTAGTAGGTTTGTTTTTTTTGTTAAGAAGGTTAGATAAATTTTGTTTTAGAATTACTTGATTAATGAAATCAAAGAGAGTCATTTTAAGATGGGACTTAAACAAACACTTGACGCCTAAATGTATGCAAATGTTTGCATCGAACAGTTGAAGAATGTTTTCTAATATATTTTTTCCTGTGTAAACGCATTGCATGGTGAATGACTTACTCTTTTCCTACTTATTAGTTATTGAATGTAGATTTAAATTTAAAATGATCTACAGCAAAGCACATCACCGATAGCGACTTCCACTTCCAGACCCGCAGCCCTTAAGGAAAATCTTCACTTGTGACCTACATTCCAGTGAGCACAGCAAACGGCACCTTCCCTCATTGATTAATTTACCACGAGCCGGAAAACAAAAAAAAACCCCTCCCGGGTGTTTAGTTCACTTCCTCTGCCGAAAAATTGTGTTCCCGTCACGAGCAGCACTTTTCACTCAGCTCACTTCACTTGGGCCGGGGGGGTTTGCCGTCCCCCACCTGCCTGCCGCACATCCACGGAGTTGGCAGTTCATTAAAAAACCGAGCACTTTTCCAATTTTCCCAAAAGCCATCCGGCACGTGAAGCGTACACTTAACTTGCGAATGAAACTTGCGCTACGTACCCGATTGCGCTGAGATGTTTACCAAACATCTCGAGTGATTGGGATTCGTTTTTATATTTTTTTTTTGGGGGGGGAGGCCTTTATGTTTTTACTCTACATTATCTTATGCAGATGAAGAATCGTCAGCAAAACCTCATCACCAAAATCATCAACCTCACACGCATCCGTTTGCGCTGGAAAACAAGTTGTAATCTTCGGCTTGAAACATTTCAACCTCCCCCCCAACCCCGAATGGGACACACGTGGAACACGAACCGAAGAAAGAATCACAATCAGAACTCATTAAGACGCAATCCTTTTGCCGATCCCGTTTTTCTTTCACGCCCCTCCACCACGGTGTGCGACGGGCGTGTGGCACTCTTCAATCCCCATTGCGTAGATTTTCCACCGGTTTCAGAAAAATGAACGTTTGTGCAGTGGCGGCCTAAACAACAATTAATATAATTGTGGAGATAGCGAATTTTCCAATTTCATAAAATTCATCCTATCCCATCACCATTAGGGGTAGAGAAGACAGCCACCGGAAGATGAAGGATTGCTACCGCTAGCAGCGGTGTTTCTTTCGTGATGCAAGGGCGCACCGAATGGAATGGAAATTCTGTGTGAGCATTGGGAGGAAAAAGTGCGGGTGGGCGAAAACTGAAGATAAAACCACGTCAATATCTGACGATGGTACAAAATTCAAATTTCCAAAAGAAGCAACCCCTCGATAAGGAGCCGAAGGAAGGAGTGGCAGACAGTGGGTGAAGTGGGGTTTTTTGGATATGGGGGTGTATACACACCCCTTCATCGCATCTTAAACTTCAAATCCTTTATGGGGGTGTGTGGGTGAGTGGGGGAAGGGGGGAAGCGGTGCCTGAAGGAGGTTGAACACGGTAAAAGCAAGCCGGGATTGTTGCCTCGTACCAACGAAAAAAAATGAGCATGCGAGCACATGATACCGTGGGACAGACACGAGCAGCCGAGAGGTAAGGTGATTGTGCCCGTTTTTTTTTCTTTTTTTGAGTGGAGGTATCTTAACCCCTCGATTCTCTGTTTCTTGCTTTCCCAGACCAGCAAACAACGCGAAACCGCGCCACCGCAACATTCTACCAGAATGTATCGTACGAAACCTCGAGCGAAAAAACACACCGGTGCAAGCTGGAAAAGATTGGTTTTCCCCGTTGCGAAAAAAGCGGCGAAAATGCGATTCGAGCCAAAATGATAACGTTTACCACAGGAGAAAAAAAGAAACGAATAAAGCTAGGAGAATGGAGGAACTTCCTAACGACAACCCTTCTAGCGCTACCGTCTGGGAAAATGTAAGAGTCCTCGTCCGAGTAAAGAATAAGGCGTAAACGGGAGGAGTCGCCCACCATAGCGAACGAAGCCAAAGAACTCCCCTTTTTGTGTTGCGATACGGTAACGGCTGTGCGGTTGCGGTTAATATGCTTTATAATGGGTCGTTTGGATACGCTAAAAATTTGACTATCAAACATTATTTCCATTCATCATACACCCGCTAGGCGGTGGTAGGACCACCCTTTTCCTGCCACCCCGCGTATGTGCGTAAGTGTTGTCGGGTTGATTTACACCACCCGGAAAGATACGGAAAAATTGTCTGAAGCAGTCGCACGGTATTGGGGATGCGTCCAGCCAAACTATGCACACTAGTCTTACCGGTTTTGATCGTATTTTTATTTTTGTTCTGTTTTTTTTTGTTTCGGGATCATTTAACTATTACGTAACGCGGGTACATGGTGGGAAGGATTTTTAATTTAAATTTAGTTTGAGAAAATTTTGAGAACTTTTCCAAGACTTAAAAGAACAAACTTGGCTGCTCGGTAGAGTATGTGATAAACGGGGCCCGTTTCACGCAACAGAAACGGGTATCAAATCCCATCCGGACTATCCCTGCTGCAACAAGAAGTGGGCCTTCTTGAGAAGCAAAAAAACACGTATTTGTTGATGTACTTGTGGACAAACTTGTTGATAAACTTGTTGACACATTGATCGAACTGACGTACAGGGATTTCAAGGAAATAATTGATAAGATCTTCCGAGATGTTGATTTGTTGATAAACGCACTAACCAGCTGTGATGCGGTTTTGTTAAGAACTGATCCCATGACCAACGGAGTGACCTTAACGTTGTACCAATGGTCTACTTTAAAAATTAACATTAACACATGTTAACTCATTTTCTCGTAGAACACTTTTTGCTAAAGCTGTATTGCAACGGTTCAATTATGCTGGGAAACGTCATACCAGTGATGCAGCACGAAACACTTCATACCCGTAGCGAAGTGAAGTGTGCTCGGCAAGAAATTGGAAACTTCATCAACAACCACGCACACAGGCGCGCCACCATGCTGACATGAGCGGTGGAACAAAACCGTAGATATATCGTTCTTAAAAAGCGGAAGGGGGAAAAAGAAACGAAGAAAGAACTTTCTCCTGAAATGACGGCGTAAAACCCCTCATGGCACCCATGTTCAGCCCCAATGGCTCAAGATAATGAAAAATTCATCAAAAATCCGAATTTAATACACCTTACCGTATTCTTTTTTTCTTGCTGTTGTTGCTCCTTCCCATCCTCCAGAATCGTTTTCCGGTCGCGCAAGGATCTTCGTGTTCACTTTCTTTCCACTCCTTCCTGTCGGATGGACCTCCGACACACGCATTGGGGAAGGGAAAGTGGGCTAAGCGATAGGGTTAATACTTAATTTTGACAGCACTCCATTCACCATTTCAGGGGGGCATTCCCGCAAAAAACCCTTGCACTGGGCCGGAAACCGTCAATTCTTTCCGGTAGCTAAATCCGGTCTAAGCAGAAATCACAGCATCCGGGACACAGGGTGAACATTAGGGTTAACATGAGTTTTAAAGCCTCTACCCCGTCGGCTACGGTGCGTTTGCTGGGCCGGTGGGACGCGGGAAGTTCTTGATCCACAAGACTCTTTTCTTGAGTGCTTTCGCTTTTAATTAAATGTAAACAAGGACTCTCGTGCACTCTGTCCACAACCGAAGCGGTGCGGCAGGTCGATGGAAAGGGTTGAGTAATAGGGGACCGAACCATAAGTGCACCGATTGCTTCCTCATTGGGAGTTATAGCGTGTTCTTTGCCTTCCTTCATCTCTTCCATTCTGTCTTTCTTTTTTTCCGTTATTTTCACAATCATGATACTACCATTTTCACCAACACACAAGCATATATACACCACTTTAAAAATGGATTAGTACTAGGAAAGAGCGAGGGTGGGGAGAGAAGATGGGATATGAGCTTTAAGGTTGAAGATGCGGGCGAATCGAACATCAAGCACTAGTGTTGACGGATGTTGGATGGAACACCCCCTTTCGATGCGCTCTATTGACATTCAAAAGACATGCAAATACGTTTTAGATGGCATCAGGTCGATTTATAGCCTTCTGGGTGAACTGCATGGGAAAGGGAAAGGCGTAAGAAAATCATTCTTATTTTTGTTTTTTAGATCGGATGTTGTGTTATCGATCATTAAGATGGCTGCATCAATTCAACGATAAACTCAATTGAAATGTTACAGCATTTTTTTTTCTTTCAATTATGTATATTTTGTAATTTAATCTACAATAGACATACTTTCAAGCTCTTTTGCTACATTGCTCAAAAATGAGAAAAATTTTACATTTTCTCAAACAGGGTAAGGAACTTGGTTCCTCGAATAACTTCTGGCACAGACATCTGAGGGCATGGCCGTCCAAGAAGAAAATGTAGCCATTAATGCCATGTATCGACCACAGGTTAAAGATTGGCGATCCTTTGGATACCGACCGAGTTGTAGGCAAAATTTGGTGCAAAAACGACCCTTAGTAAATTTTCATTTTTTTGAATTTTTTGATTTTTTTATTATTTTTCACTCTTTTTTTTATTTCAAGCATTATTTGAGTGAAAAGAAACTCATTGCAACCAATTGGGATTAAAATAAAACAATTTTTTTTTTTGCAAAATTTCTCAAAAAAATCGTAAGGGGTAAGCCTTATGAAATTTTCGAGTTGAAATTTTTTTGAAATTTTTTTTTCGATTTTTTATTTTTTTTTTAGTTTAAAGCATTATTTGAGTGAAAAGAAACCTATTGCAACAAATTCCCATTAAAATATATCACATTTTTCAATATTGCTAAATTGTTCAAAAACAGGGTAAGAAACTTGGTTCCCTGAATAACTTCTGGCACAGACAACTGACGGTATGGCCGTCCAAGAAGAAAATGTAGCCATTGATGCCATCTATCGACCACAAGTTAAAGATTGGCGATCTGTTGGATACCGACCGAGTTATAGGCAAAAGTTGGTGCAAAAATGAGAAAAATTTTACATTTTCTCAAACAGGGTAAGGAACTTGGTTCCTCGAATAACTTCTGGTACAGACATCTGAGGGCATGGCCGTCCAAGAACAACATGTAGCCATTGGTGCCATCTATCGACCACAAGTTAAAGATTGGCGATCCGTTGGATACCGACCGAGTTATAGGCAAAATTTGGTGCAAAAATGACCCTTAGTAAATTTTCATTTTTTTGAATTTTTTGATTTTTTCATTATTTTTCACTCTTTTTTTTATTTCAAGCATTATTTGAGTGAAAAGAAACTCATTGCAACCAATTGGGATTAAAATAAAACAATTTAAATTTTTTTGCAAAATTTCTCAAAAAAATCGTAAGGGGTAAGCCTTATGAAATTTTCGAGTTGAAATTTTTTTGAAATTTTTTTTTCGATTTTTTATTCTTTTTTTAGTTTAAAGCATTATTTGAGTGAAAAGAAACATATTGCAACAAATTCCCATTAAAATATATCAATTTTTTCAATATTGCTAAATTGTTCAGAAACAGGGTCAGGAACTTGGTTCCTCGAATAACTTCTGGCACAGACATCTGACGTTATGGCCGTCCAAGAAGAAAATGTAGCCATTGATGCCATCTATCGACCACAAGTTAAAGATTGGCGATCCGTTGGATACCGACCGAGTTATAGGCAAAAGTTGGTGCAAAAATGACCCTTAGTAAATTTTCATTTTTTTTATTTTTTTGATTTTTTCATTATTTTTCACTCTTTTTTTTATTTCAATCATTATTTGAGTGAAAAGAAACTCATTGCAACCAATTGGCATTAAAATAAAACAATTTTATTTTTTTTGCAAAATTTTTCAAAAAAATCATAAGGGGTAAGCCTTATGAAATTTTCGAGTTGAAATTTTTTTTCGATTTTTTATTCTTTTTTTAGTTTACAGCATTATTTGAGTGAAAAGAAACATATTGCAACAAATTCCCATTAAAATATATCACATTTTTCAATTTTGCTAGATTGTTCAAAAACAGGGTAAGGAACTTGGTTCCTCGAATAACTTCTGGCACAGACATCTGACGGTATGGCCGTCCAAGAAGAAAATGTAGTCATTGGTGCCATCTATCGACCACAAGTTAAAAATTGGCGATCCGTTGGATACCGACCGAGTTATAGGCAAAAGTTGGTGCAAAAATTACCCTTAGTAAATTTTCATTTTTTTTAATTTTTTTATTTTTTCATTATTTTTCACTCTTTTATTTGTTTCAATCATTATTTGAGTGAAAAGAAACTCATTGCAACCAATTGGGATTAAAATAAAACAATTTTATTTTTTTTGCAAAATTTCTCAAAAAAATCATAAGGGGTAAGCCTTATGAAATTTTCGAGTTGAAAATCTTTTGAAATTTTTTTTTCGATTTTTTATTCTGTTTTTAGTTTTAAGCATTATTTGAGTGAAAAGAAACATATTGCAACAAATTCCCATTAAAATATATCAAATTTTTCAATTTTGCTAAATTGCTCAAATATGAGGAAAATTTTACATTTTCTCAAACAGAGAGCCCTCGATTTTTTAGAGGCCCCCCCGTGGCCGCTTTGTTTGCGTAATGGATTCCCTAGGAAGCACATGCGGCTGTTGAAGGAAGATCTTGAACACGTTGCATTGGTTAGAGACACGAGTGGTGTCAAAAGAGAAAAATATATAATTTCGCTTAAAGTGATGCAAATCGTAAAGCAATTTCAAAGCGATACAGATTTTAGCACAACAGGAGTACATTTTTTTAATGTACTTTGAGCGTCTTTCCGGATCTATTTAACAACCGAAAGGCTCTAATATTGTGACCTACTTCCAATTCACTTCCTTCTACCTTCGGCACAAAAGCACATCAATTAAGAAAAGACAACCGGTAAGCGGCGCAGCAAACCCTTTGATGCCTTTGTTTGCCGCGAACGTAAGTGACAGAAGGAAGCGGAACGCATCGAACATCAGCCCAGGCAACTGGAATCTAATTTACCCTACCTCGAAAAAACGACGCGTCCAAAAGTGAAGGTGCACGGGATAAATTACTCGCCGCGCAAATAACCGCTTAATGAGTGAGTAATTAAGTTCGCGGCCGGGTAACATCCGGGACGGGCGCAAGCCCAACTTTCACACCGTTCAACCATACTAACGAGCGGATGTTCGATGAAGGAGATGCGCTTTGATGTTGCTTAGCGGTTGTACTTCTTTTTTTTCACAAATCGCACCTTGGTGCTGTGCTACCCTAAGATGATTGCTAGCGATTGGTCTGGTCGCGATGTTTTTTTTTTCTTCTATACCTCCTCTTTGATAACCTTAAGCATGGACATTTAAATTTTTTTTATTCTTAAGTATTCTTTTGGGAGTATAATTCTGGAGTTTAAAAACGACTGATAAAACACCTAGAAATTTTGTTTTGCTATCTCATCTTCCACTCCTCACCTAACGCCGAAGCAAAGCATCTTAATTGGAGACGTGCTCGATGCAGCAAACTTTAAAACCACACAGAACTTGAAGCGGAAACCTTAACACACCGACCGACATCTTGTGATTGTGAATCAACACCTACCGAGATTGCTTTAGCGCGAGCACTAGCAAACGGTTGCCCCGCCGAGAAGCAGCAAATCCAGAAGATGCCATCCATCAGCGAAAACGAGCCACCACCAAACGCTTCCCAGCGGTGCGGCTAGTCTACATTCGGGCGTTACGAAACGAACCTGCCGGAAAATCTCCACCGCTGCCAGGTTGCGCCCGGGCAGTAATGAAACAAATGAATGAATGAACGACACTCTGGGGAGGCCGCTACCATCCATGTTCACCATGGTTAGAGAGATGACCGTGCGCGGTACCATACCAGTAACAAATATGAGCATTAGAAAAATAGATGTCGAGACATTAAGAACGGCGCACCAGTTTCCCGATGCTCATACGACCGGTCTCTGGAGGCGTGCTGTACACTGCACCAAACACACGCGCCGACCGTCTCGCTAAAGGCTTTTTTTTCTTCTAGAGATGTGTGGTGACGTTACGCGCCGGAAGAGCTATGGTGGAATCACCGTGCCTATGGTGCTTGTAATGTAATGACAGGTTAACGTCGGAAGTATAAATTGATGAATGGACGCTGGAAAGCTGCCCCATGATAAAATTAAAGTCATGCACAAGAATGAAAATAAAATATACGTCTCAACGAGCGGGCGGGTTGGTTTTTTCTCTCTCTCCTATGGTACATATACGTGACCGAAAACCCATCTTAACGGTTGAAGTGGATGACGATAAGCGCAAATGGTCGTAAAACGCGATATCCCTAGCTGCCCAGCGTGTGTACTAGAGTGTACGAGCACTGGTGCATAAATCGTACAGGAGAGAACCAAAAAAAAGAAAGAAGTCGATTCGTGTGTGCAGTCGAATAGCATCGCTTTATGGCATTTCCCGCCGGCCAATAATATCAATGACAATAATCATCATCGTTCGTTCCGGAGCCAGCATAACCGAGCTGCCAACAAATCATATTCGACCGTACCCCGCTGGTGTACCCTGCCGGCCAGACATTCTGGCGTGGTCGGCGGGTCGGCGAAAGCGCTGCAATAAAAATTTGCCCACCCCTTTCTGCCTATTGCTACGGGCAGGATCACTGATTCAATTACAGTGAAATAAACTATCGCCTGTTTTTGGATATATTTTTTCTTCTCCCCCCTTTTGCCGAGGTAATGGTGATGTCGTACCGGGTCGTACTGCCCACTGTCCGCACACGCTCGACGCATTTGGATTTGTTTTGCTGGATGGATAAAAATCCAACCACCGTTTGGGAATGGGAGTGCCCCGTATGAGGTTCCGCTCGAACGGACTCCGCAACATAAATAAACAATAAAAAATATATCATTGCCGTACGTGCAAACACTTTCACCCTATGGGGATGCTCTCCAACAAAAGGGCAACAACAATCATCAACCCCGGGCAAAAAAAAACCTCCGAGTCGACCAGAAGAAAACGTTCTTTGGCCGGCGTTCTTCTACTGTAAAAAGGGATTTCTTTTGTGTAAAGGATGGAACGGATTAGCTCGCTGCTTGTTACGTTAAAGCAAAAGCAAACAACAACAGCAACAACAAAACGCAAGAAAAGGGGAGAAAAACAAAACAAGGCTATTCTCCTTTCTGCCCGGCCTGAGATGGTTGTTTGGAGGTTTTTTTTTTTTGAGTGTACAACTATCTATGGATACAGCAAAGGATAGGAGGGATACAACCCAAAAGAAAGAAAAAAGGGTCGAGGCAAACAAATATGACGTAAGTTCCGTCGCAAAAGCCCGGAACGGGTATAAGCGTCGATATAACTGTTGCCTAATCGGTTGATTGAGAGATGGCAAAGTGTTTCTTTTCCTTCGGTAGATGGGGAAAAAAAGGGGATATGACATAAAGCAGTTAGTGGAACGACATGACGTAGATAGAAATCGGGAACTTTCCCAGCGCACTTTGAAGCTGAAACAGGGGAACCAGTGGACTGGGTGGAAGAAAAAAGAAAGGAAATCGCATTCAAAAACAAGTCTTTCGTAACGGCCGTGTCAGGTTCTATTGATCGTGGCAATGGGCGAGAACTGGCTGGTGTTTGATGCGAATGTGAAAATGTGAATTAAAACAGTTTTTTTATACAAAAAAAACCATTTATCTGAAACCTTTACGCAACCTTTACCTTAAAAGTCATGAGATGTAAATCATATTGCATACTTTCCGGCGTTTTTCATTATTTTCATATAAAACGCCTGATATGATGCAATTTGCAACGCAAACACATTCATCAGCATTGACACCCGTCAACGGTGATAAAGTGTGTGATAGTAGGACAAATAATTTCGCTACTGTATCACAAAACCCAACCAAAAACATACAAAGTGTTATAGCATTCGTCGTTATGGTCCATTGTTGAGTACCCTGTGAAGAGCTCTCTGTTATTCTTCTTCGCTTGTGCATTGTCCGAGCCCAAAGGAAACCCGAGAGAAAGTAATAACAACAACAAAAAAAAACTCTTTATCACAAATATCAACCCCATCGGATGGCTTAATTGATCTTCTTGAAACGAAATCTAATGAAGCGTACGATATTGGGTACCGTGCTTTCTTCCTTGTTTTTTTTTTTTAGTTCCGTTCCAATTTCGCCCCGCTGGACATGGTCCATTTCTGATCGCCTAGCACAGTAACCGAACCGAACCCTCGCATCTTGATGTGTGGCGTTGCGAATCGTGCCCACACTCCTAGCTGACCAAACTGGCCAGCAGTGTACCGTTCGTTGGTCAGTTGAGTGCATGATTTATTTAGCATCCCTTTGGCACCCCTCCATGGGCTTGGTTCGGGGTTGTTGTTGATTGCTAAACGACGCGTCACCAAACGGGCTTTAGGGAGGGAGGGAACCTCGACGCCACGATACATCATAACACCGGAACGGGAATGGTTCGGGGCTTCGATTCCACGACGGCAGTGAGTAATGCCAGTTACTGAGGTGCATCGAGATTTGAGGTAGTAGCGAACATGTTGTCCCGGAGGAGGAGTGCGTTGTAATAAATTTGCTCGCTTTTGTTATACAGATACAGTGAAGATGTGATGTGGTAATCTTGGTGCTGCTTGTTTATTAGCTAACGTTTTGGGGTAATCTTTATTGGACAAAAAAGAGTGAGCTGCATGTGCGGCAGTACATTGTTGAATGAGGAAAAACAAGACAGAGAGCCATCAAGCACATTAGAGATGCAGACACTCTGGAGCTATAAGCGCTGAAAGATAGCAAAGTCAATTTCCAATTCTATCTCATGTTTATATATAACCAATAGACAGAGTATCTAACAATACTGCTTTTATATGGCTACTGGAAGAGTCTCTGGTACTCAGGAACTCAAGAGAAAGAATTGAATGAATAGCTGACCATTCTTTGGGATCATGTATTGGAATTTTTACTGATCTTTGGTGGACCCTTTATATAGTCTTGATATCACGGAACGGTGAAGTAGTCAAGTGACTGTTAAAAGTGGTTCTTGGAAGTCATGTTTTGGACTATTCGGTTATGTTCTATCACGGTATGGCACTAAACAGTAATAGTGAAGGATTTATACTTAAACAATTAAAATGGATAGTCATCGAAGCCTAAACCAACCCTTCATATCAACATCGTTATTCCTCATACAAACACATCCACATCCAGCAGACACCAACCAGCCGAGACAAAGCGTTCGCTCATCACTTTGCCCTTCAAATCTCGGTTACCTTAAAAACCTCGCACACAAAAAGTAGGGGAAACCTTGACGCGAAAGTTTGAAAACTTTCGCAACAACTTCCACCGCCACTGCCAACCAACTTCAGTGCACCAATACAGCAAGAGCCTTGGCACAAAAGGAAGAAGTAAGTAAAATAAAACAGAAAATTCTTGCCCCTTAAACCGGCAAAAACTCTCTCTCTCTCCAACCCCACAAAACCCCCGCAAGTCGGCAACTTTTGCTTCGCGCAAAAACTTTTCTTATAATTTTCTTTCAAAACCCGCCCTTTGCCGCCCGTTCGGTATCCGCCAACTATGATCTGTCTATCCGGGTGTGGTCCCACTTTACGTCGCTCCGCTGTTTTTTTTTTTTTTGTTTTTTGAAGTAGGGTGCGCGCGCTCCTGGGTATCTAGTTGTGTGCGCGCGCGCGTTCTCGCTTCCAAGCACAAACCTCGGCTACACATAAAGGGAAGCGATGGCGCAACTTTATCGAGGTTTTTGCCCTAACTTTGACCCACTTTTCACAGCTGATGGGAAGTGATGTGGTCTGATAGGATGGAAGCGCAACTGAATGTAAACAGCAATTAAAGACAAGCTAATCAGCTAATCTGCCTAGCTAAAAATTAAGGTTATACGGGAACGCTGCTACAACCAATATGTACTCTACTATCTGTCGTAGGATTTAAGGAGATTGCAAGGCTATATAGCCTTTGCCACAGTTGTGCTGAACGTCGAAAAAATGTTGGAACTATTGTCTCACCTAAATCTTAATATTTTTATGTAAGATATCCAGAATCCTGGAACCTAGACTACAACATCACCCTTCCTAATATCCTCAATTAAAGTTCCAAGATGCTTGGTGTGTCCTTCAATTTCATCACGATTAAAGAGACCGCATAAAGGTGGTCCAGCGTGGATGGGAATCGATACGCCTCCCCCCCCAATTCACCATACTACCCGCGTAGTCAGGGCACAACATTTAAATCAAAAGCCAACTGAGACAAGTTTTGATGCGTAAAACTTATACATCTCATCATCCACCCCCCGCCGGGGGTTGGGAAGGACCGCGCCACATACCGCCACCCTCGGCCGGGTAACACGTTATAAACGTAAAGTAACTTTTTCAAGGTTGAAAACGCAAAAGTTTGGTGCTTATATTTTGCGATCGCGCTAGTAAAAACCAAGCGAAACAAAAGGGTCCCGGGGTGCGGTTTACTGCCAAAAACGGTTGTAACTGGGCTGATATTTTTACCCTTCGCCCATTTCGTTGCTTGGCCCAGGAAGGGTGCGGGACGTTTTGCGTTGATAACTCGTGTAAAAAGTTCATCGCCCAGTTCTTTTTTTTATGAAACGTTTGACGGCGAATGTTGGTGTAGAAAGTACAACTACCCCGATAATAGGACAGTTAGCGGGAGCAGTGTTCTATGCAGACGGATAAAACCCTTTACCCTTTGGTTGTTAGTTTGGTTAGAATATCAGCTCGTACCAGATATGGTACGTAACTGCTGGAACGTAACGGACTTCACGTAACGGACTGGAACGTAACGGGACGTCCTTACATTTGATCTCTTTAAGATCGTATTGAATGTTTTTTTTTCATGCTCTGGTGCTTGGTATAGTAATTCTTGATTCACCAATAAACAAAACCATGCAACCGCTTTCCTCAAAAGGAAGATATCACAATCCGGACATTGCGAGGTACCGTAGGAACTCAAATACTCCACTCAGCTGATACCGTTACACCTGCAACCTTCATTGCTGGAAAGTGTGATTCAAGCGAAACAAAACAACAAAAGTCGCTTCCAGCAATAGGGTCCATAACCCTGAAAGAATCGATCTCGAATGCATGTCCTCCCTTTCGCCGGTGCCTAAAATGGCTTCACAACAACAAACGCAACAGCAACAGCAACAAAAAAGTCCCAACTTTCATCCACACCGTTTTTTTGTGTACTGACGCCAAAGCCATAAAAGCTTGACCGACATAACCGTCCTTGCCCCCGTGCAGTTTGTTAGCAACAAACTACCCTTCCACGTTGTGCCACCCCCCTATATACCAGGCTTGGCCTGTGCCATAGAAACGCACTCACGCAACGTCACGGGCCTGACGTTTTCGCAGGGTTTGGTGAAAGTTTTTAATTTTAACCGCCAAACTTTGTTATTTTTTTTGTCTCCCTTCCTCTCTCTCACTCTCGTTTTGTTGCTGTACACTACCTCGGATCAATTTGCCAAATTATGACGCTGGGAGAGTCTGTAAAGTTTGGCACTTTGTTTCATCCCTCCCGCCGGCCATTGGCACCGTGCTGCTGCTTCACGCCAAAAAAGGGAACATAATGAGTTCACCACCTCCCCCCCCCCCCCCATCCCCCGGGTTCGCACCACCACCACCACACATACACACCGAACGGAAAGGAGTTTTGTTGGAAAATGTGTCCCCTTTTTCCCTTCCCGTTTTGTGTTTCTCGGGGTTCGGTGCTTCTGGCTCCGCGCGCTATCTTCCTGCCAGCGCCAAAAACAGACGGTTCAGTTTGAAAGTTTAGACAGCGTACAGTATAGTAGCGTACCCAGGGACCTTGCAGATCAGCTGATGCGATAATTTCGAGGCACAAGTTCTGGAATATTGATTTTTTTTTAGCTAACCTCGATTAAGAGTCCCTCCGTTAAAAGTGCTTTCGAACAGTCAGGTATATATATATATATATAAATGTGTGTCTGTGTGTGAGGTGACAGTAGAAACTTTCTTTCAATAAAGAAGATAGACCACGGTGAAAAAAGGGAGGCTTTAACAGTCTGCCGCTCGCGGACAAAGTTTGCAAACTTGTGTCTGTGGCGTAGAAATGTTTTGATCCAGTTAAACTTCAGACCGGGATACTAACCTACAATGTTCGGGGCAAGCAATATGAGGGATGTCTCGTTGAATTTTCAGCTAGTTTGGCTTAGTTTGTGTTGGAGTTTTTAAAATATGATTTTTCCTACTGTTTTGAATATTTCTCTACTATATCATTCCCTAAATCATCATTTAGCGCTTCGCTACTTTATTTCATTTCAACTAAATTATTCTCTTTTTATCAACGTTCAATTTTATCACAAAAAAAATTACTCATTGGGTGCAGAAAACAAGGAAATCGCAGCACAAAAGCTTTCGACTGCACATAATTTCTTATCAGCAAGCTCTAAACCAAGTACACAAAATGGCGGACGGCAACTTTTCTTTTTCTTCCCGAAAGCACTAGCGCACGTAAACCCGGAGCATGGCGGCAGATACCAGTGTCCGTTTAATATATATATTTTTTTGTTGCTGTTTTTGCTGTTGCTAGCTCCTCACGAGATCGTTTTTACTGTCCAGCATCGCCCTTATCCGCCATTTTAACACGAAAGACCCCAAACGGATACAGGGGGGAGAGCACTAAGCAACAACGAATAAAAAAAAACACAAGCCTCCAAACGTAATGGAGAGAAGCGAGACCACCGGTTGAAACAGCAACAGGCCGACAAATTGTATGGTGAGAAGAGGAAAACGAAACCAAAGAAGTAAAGATAAGACGCACCGCTTTCGAGAGCCGAGCCACCACGAGCGAACGGGAACGTTTGAGAGCGAGAAAGCTAGTACGCATAAAGTGGAGACGCAGGATACGTTTTTGCGGGACCAGCCGTATCGAGCTATGCCATCGCTGTGCTGGTCGCTCTGCCCGAAAGCGAGAGCCTTGACCGCCCGTGTACCGGCACTGTCTGGAAGGCGTTTCTCTCGCTTTCCCTGGGCAGAATAAGGATCTAGCTGCCACAGCCTTGAATGAATGGCGAAGCACACCGAAGTACTCTTGCACACATCTTCGTCCAAGTGCCCAATAGGAGCGACTACAGCCCGGTTGCAAGCTCCACGAACGAGAAAAAATAAAAATGCGTGTGTATTTGAGCGTTTGAGGTGAATAAACAAAACAACGGGCAAGAAAAAAACCCCCCCTTGGGGAGCCCAACATGGACGTGTGCGAGCGAACAGAACGAATTGCCTTATTTCCCCACGCTGGTGAAGATGCCGACACCGACACGATGATGAATAAAAAGGCGAACGAGCGAGAGCACAAGTCCACCCAGTTGGGGAACCGTAAGGATGCTGGCCGATAGAAAGAGAGCAACGGAGACAACGCACACCGCAATGGAACGATTTTCCCAATAAGGAAAGGCACCGAACAGTTAGCATTGGGCAGTGGTAACAGCGAAAAAAAATATTGTTACAAATAAAAAGAAACATTTGTAATAGTAAATATATAGCGCAATAGTTTTCTTTTATTCTCAGAATTATGCACAAAATGAGAGGCAAGAGAAAAAAAATGGGTGTAAAATATTATTCCACCAGGTGATGAAACTATAGCATATTTTAAATGTCAGAAAAAACGCCATTTTTTACACTCTTTCTCGCTCTTTCTCTCTTTCCCTTCATTTGCACTTTTTTAGGCCAAACCACCTCTTTATTATGAAGTAGTGGATTTTTGGTTTGTACAAAATTCACATTTTTGTTAACATTTTTATGCCTGTTAATTAGGGCTAGTAATGCATTGTTCACAACTCTACAGTATCTTTATTGTTTTCCACATTCCCACAGCAAACAGGAATAATTTCCTGCAAAACGAATTAACCAATGCAAGCAGATAAATGGATGACGGTGAAGTGGTGTAGGATGTTTCTGAATAAATGGGCAAGGTTAAACTAAGAACTGTACAATAAATACCGAAATAGAAAGTATTTTACCTTGTTTTTAATTAACAAGAATCTGTAATAAGATAGGACGACAATGGAGGAGCCACTATAATGACGAGCTCTATGAGCTCTAGAGAAAGAACTCACTGGACATGTCATTCGAATGACACCGGACGACCAAACGCGTAAAGTCCTTCATGGACAGAAGCTTTTCAAGGCAAGCTCCCCAACTGATATGGAATGATGGCGTTGATGCGTCCTCAAGAAATGCTAGAATATTATAGTTTGTAGCGTTTGATAAGCAAGTAAGTAAACAGTAGACTAATAAAGTAGACTTCATTTACCTCAGCTAATATGCCTTATATTAATATGGTAAAAGTAATACATGAGGAACTCTATTCATCAACTCCACTAGTATATCTCCTCCAACAATTAAACGATGAATGTAATACAAACTTCAAAAGCTTCTCCATTAATAAAAAAAACTCTAGAACTCCAAAACTCCAGAATAGACCAAACATTGCTTTGGTGATACATCTCAGATTCATATTCTAGGTTAGGTTAGTATGATCGTCAGGTCTCTCCTTACCAAACTCATTTTTTTCTAACGAGTGATAAACAACTTTCCACACGCTTAACACACACACACACACACACACAGAAAATCAATCTTTAATCAACGGCGCAATGAAACCTGCCAAGAGCACATCAACCGTGTAAGGTTGAGTGATTTTTAATTAATTTAAATTAATCAATGTCTCCGGCTGGGCTATTCGTCCAAGTGTCGATGCCTGTCTTCCATTTCCTGTGCCTATGTTTTTGTTGTTTTCCTCTCTCTCTTTCTCTCTGTTACACTCGTCCGAGCCTTTCTACACACACAAAAAAACAGTCACGAAGGAGTTGCCCTAATATAGCTCCCGGCCTCATTAATGACGTGCACCACGTGCTGGAAAGCGAAGATGCTGGGTTTTGATTTTGCTTACAGCAGTCGAAATTTCCGTACCGGAAGGTACACAAACTGAACGCTTCAACGCCGTGTCGAGGACGTAGACGAATAGAAATTAATTTCATGTATGTCTTACGCGCTGGAATTGAACGGTCGATGGATAGCGAAAGAAAAGCCAGAAAAAAACGCGTCAAAGATTAGAGATGAGAGTTTTTTTTTGTTTTGACATTTTGAAGAAGCTGGACGTCGAATTCAAATCATGCTGCAGTAGTAGCGCCGCTTCCGGATCTCCCTACCATCGTTAGAACGTTCGCAAAAGGCGCCCGATAATAAAGACTAACCCTATCTTCTGGGCTGCTGTAGAATTTCGTCAAGGGGTGCCTTAGTGTTCCGGGCCCTTTTTTTCCGTCGCCTCGCCGTCATTCCGTCAAGATGATTAGGCACAATTCAGCTGAGCTGAGCTGTCGATTCGATAGCTTCAATGAGATGGGTCATGATCCGGACATTCCACCGAAGACAAAAAAACGCTGAAAAACTCCCAAAAGTACTAAACACGGGCACGGACCGAGTTGCAGTAGAACCCGCGAGCAATTTTTCTTTTTCCCCCAAAATTCTAGCTTTACCGTCCAAACAGTGGCTATGGGTGGGTCAGAACATGAAAAATTACTTTCAGCGTTCAGCTGGGCACGGCAAAATGGGAGGGAAGCTGTGAAACAAAAAAAAAATCGCAGCAAAAAAATGCTATACAACACTCAAAAATTGATTTGGGGCAGAGAGTCACGCTGGAAGTAATTAATTGTGATCCGGTTTTGTGCTTGAGGAGATGAAATAAGATTATAAAAAAAATGAATGGAAATTGGTGTTACACTAACAGAAGAACTCCATGATAAAGTGGAGTAAAAATGTTCCTTACACAGTTGCTATAATGTCTCAGTATATATGAGGATATTCATATATTCTAGGATATCCTCAAACTTTTAATTTACTTCCAACTACTTCCTTCGTCAGATCTCCTGCAGCTCTACGCTTTAGAATCTTCAATACTTGCTGCCAAACGCCTACACAAAACCAATATATCAACCCCTTTCAATAACTGCATCTTCCCCAACAAACAGAGTTCCAATGTGCCATTCCGGGACCCTCTCCAAAGTCAACGACTTGTCCATCTAGGCTCAACAGGTAAACCCATCCATCCACCAATGAGCCGGGGGAAGGGAACACCCCATCACGCATCACGCGAGTTTGCGGTAACTCATCAGCAGAACCGCGTCCCGACACCCATGTGCATGTCACAAGCAGTTGCGGAGTGAAAGTCAAGCCGCGAAAACGCACCGCATGGTAAATTAAGCGTTACCAGACCATCGCTGTAGGCTCAGCTAGGTCCATGAATCAGTAATCGTTTGCGAATGCTAGGGCTGTGGCTGTGTTTCGTGTGTCATTTGGCATAATTGCACCGACCGTACGGTTCGTCTCCTCTGCAGGGTATCGTTAACAGAAACCACACTGATCAGATTGTCTATCCACTTGTCAGTGGGCATTGAATGCATCGGGTGTATCTTGTCATGCGAGTTTGGAAAAAGGGGTGGGAGACATTGAGTACCCTTCCTTTGCCGATGGTTGAAGACTGCTCAAGTAAGGGGTTCTAGAAAAAAATAAAAAAAATATGTACAGAAACAAACAAAAAATCCAAAACGACTCACCATACCTCAATTTGCAAATAAAAAATAAAAACACACACACATCAGTTGCATTAAGCATTCATCAAAATAAAAAAAAGTATTTCTTCTAGCAAGGAACATAGCGTAAATAAGCACAAAACGTTTCAAACTCATTGTTCCCCTTTCGCATTTCTTTGCGATGACAGGTTGATGGCTGATTTTAGCACGTCATGCTATATTGTTTATTACGTTACCATTCGCTGCCATATATGTCCTCCAACCATTTTCCGCATGCTGCTGCTGTACGGCAATTGCTTTTCTTTTCTTTCGTTCTTCCTGACGAAACGTTAAATTAGTCAGAGGTCAGTGAAATGACAGGTATGCATTATACGCTCACTCATTGCATTTGTTTCCAGCGGGCCCGGAACGACAGTTTAAGATCTTCATTTGCAATATCCTGCAAAGCAAAAACCGAACATTGTGATATATGCATGTACCATGAAAAAACCCGTTCATCGACCAAACACACGTATGACTCACGCAACCGACGCAAAACACGTCAGGCGAAGACGAAACACGCACGCAGTACTTACCGTCTGGCTTCATTCGCTACGAATGATTGCTAGGAGATTGCTTACCGTCAACAGAAAGTCAAGAACGGGAACGATTGGTTTGTGGGTGTGAAAAACAGTACGATCGCATATGACAAGTATGTTATTTTACTTTTTATTAAAATTCATAACCGGTTACATACAATAGTGTTTTTTTTTGGTTTTGTTTTGTTATTTTTTGTTGTTTGTTTGTTTTCGTTTTGCGGCATGTGGTTTTTGTTTGTTTTTCTTTCTCTGATTTACCATTTATAATTCTTGTCTTATCGGGTTCTTTTCTCTCTTTTTCTTTCTTCCTTTTTCTCTGCAAACTTGTCGTTTTGTTCTTCAAATTTGTGTTCGTTTCCTTGCGCTTTTGTTTCGTATTTATTGTGTTTCGGTTTTTTTTTTGCACCTGCCCTTCTCTAGCGTATATATTGTTTAAATTTACTTGTTGGTTTGCTCGTTCGTGTTTTTTTTTATACAATTCTGCTAATGTTTTTTTTCTTCTTTTTGTCACTTTATTGTATGTTCACCTTACCATTTTCAGTGCACTGCTTTCATGTTTTTGACGTTTTGTTTTTATTTCTTTTTTATTGTTCTGTTTGTTCTACTAACGTTTTGTTCAACTTTGTTCTGGCCGTGATTTGCGCACAGTGTTACGCTCGCTTCCAGCAAACAGACGGACACGATGGTTTTGCTACTTCATTAAATAATGATGATTAGGTTTGTGTTTGTTTTTTCTTTTCTTTTTTTTCTCTCAATCGGCACCATTTTGCTTACGAAGTTTGCATTATTGTATTGCGATAATTCAATCAATTTACGATTCACAATAATATTTAAAATATAAGTTCGTACAGCACATTTGACTAGATAAAACGCTTCCATTCCCCCTCTCCCACTCGTCCTCCCCCCTCCCCTTCCCACTCCTATTCCCTCTATTTCCCCAACCCCTGCCGCCCACTTTTCCCACTAGTTTCTAGCAATATAGTGTATATTTATCCTGTTTCGTACACGCTCACCTTGCCACAACGCCCTTTACAGCTTAATATCCTCTGCTTGATTTACATTTGCACGTGCCCGTTTAACCACATTTTCACAATAAAAAGTGTACATGTGTGTTTTGTGTGAGTGTTTTGATAGAGAGTATGAGCAAGAGAGGGAAATCAAATAGTGATAGAAATCATGCTAAAACAATCTGCAACACAGTAAAATGCAATAGCGTTTAATACATTTTGACAACACCAGGAGTGCAGAACTCTTCCTGTCATCGTTTAGTAATCAACGCGTCAACAATCTGTCAAGAAAGGAGGAAGGCGCGCTATATTACAGTACCACTTTACACATACACACACCCACACCTTTTTTCCCGTATCTGTACAAACCACTCTGTGTATGAGTGTGTGTGTGTGTACTTGTGGATTGTTGTATCAGATTGTGTTCGTGTGTGGCTGTCACTGTCAAGGATTTTCAATGGTGAGACTTACTAAGTAGTAGTAGCTTGTTGTCTTTTGTTTGTTTGTTATATGTATATATATAAATCGACACACACGTTCATGTATCAGCTGTGTTTCCTCTGCTTCGACTGCCCTGTTTCAGGTGCCTCTTCGACCATGCTACGTACACGACTAACGACGGTTAATACCAGCAAAAAACACGTTTGTTTGAATTGGTTTTTTTTCCTTTCTGTTTCAAATATGTTCAATACTTACTTCCAAAATCTAGTATACAATGTAAATGGGTTAGTGTTTAGTAGTTCGGCCCAATATAGTATGCGTGTGACTGTGTTTCGCTTTCGTCCTCTCCCTGTACGCCTCAGTATACTTATCCAGGTAGCCAGATGTCCAGATGCATCTTTGTCGTTGCTCTACCGCTTATTGTTATGCTGTTCGCTTATACCGGCCGGTGCTTCTGTACAGTTTTGACAGATTTGACAGATACTACAGTGCTGCTGTGACAGTTGCGCGGCAAATTCTCATTTCTGCTAGCAAATATTATATCTCTCTTTTGCACTCCCTTTCTTTCCTCACAATTTTTTCACTTTCTTCTCTTATTTCTCACTCTCTCTCTCTCTTGATGTCTCTCTCTCTCTATCTCTCGATCACCTTTTGTATCGAAAGCGTCCCGAAAGTGTTATTGATTTAGATGTAGCGTTTACAGTTACCGTGTTAGTACCATCCTAGTGTGCTTCCGTCATTCCGTCTTCACTTTCTTACACACGCACACTCACACACACACCCATACGTCATGCATACGAAACGCACTAACACTCACATACGCACGCACACACACTCTCGCGCATACACATCCACTCACGCAAGCGCAACACTCTGTTCAACAGTTCTTGCACACACAAAACCCACTCAAACACCGTGTTCACATAGCGATCTGGTAGTTGAGCGAGATCACGCGCCGTGCGTCACTGTGGAGACGGACGTGCCGGAAAGCAAACGGCCACTGGCGATGGTCTAACACGTGAGGAAATTTCATGTGATCCCACGCGTCCCGATCTCGAGTAGCTTCGGCTCGTGGTTGTTGTTGTTCAGCTGCGACTCCATCGCGTTTATGTTCGACTTGAGCCGCAGCATCTGCAGCTCGACGCGTGCATTCTCCCGCTTAAGCTCGGTTATTTCCTCGTCCAGCGCCAGTATGTCGTCGGATGCGACACCGGTCCCGTCGGGTGGTGGGACACCTCCAGCTGGATCGGTCGGACCGGTCGTGTTGGTGGTTGGGTTCGGTGCGATCGCACCATTTCCCGCCCGGTCGGTCGGTGCAGGGTGGTGATCCGTGGCCGTACCCGTACCGCAATGGTTCGGTACGGTGGCCGAACCACCTACACCGAGCACACCCGGGACGCCGTGTACGTGCACACCCGCTACCGGATGACCGAGACCGGCGAGCAGCCCGGACGTCGCGGCTGGTGGCACACCACCAGACGTTAGGACCCCCAGCGAGGGCGGGACCTGTGCCGGGGGTGGAGGCGGCGGAGGCCCGACCAGCAGTGGACCGGGACCAGACATCAGGCTGCCCTTAACGCTCTGGCTGTAGCCCGTCGCTAGGTCTGCCACGGCCACCGTCAAATCACATGTATGAGTCAAGCGTTTTACGGAGCGACGTCGTGCCGGGAAGGGAAGAGAAGCACGGTATACCGGACACACACAAACACAACGCACCCGGAACGGAAACACACGGGAGACGCAGGAGACAGAGATCGGGAGGTACAGGATTTTTAGTCTAAGCAGTACTCTAGGCTTGGTCAATCCTCGATTAGCTTACCGTTGAAGGATTTGGGCGCGACCGGACCGAGTCCACCGAGCACACCGTTGTCGGCGTCACCGTAGCGTGGCTTCTTGCTGGACGGTGCCTGTCCCGGGCCCTGTGCGGTCGGGCAGCTGGCAACCGTACGGTGCGTGCTGAACGTACCGTCCACATGCCCATTACCGTCGCAGCCCGGCGTCGGACAGGTAAAGGGTTCGAACTTCCCGGCCGCGGCCTGTGCCATCGCAGCCTTTGCCTGCTCGATCGTACCACCATTCTCGAGGATGTGCATCTTGTTGCGGAACGCAATCGGACATCCGGACGCGCTATGGAGGGAAACGGAAAGAGAACGCAACGCAAACATTGGGAAGTTGGCAGAAGTTGGCCGGAGGACGAAGTCGACGAAGATTTGGACGGATAACCTACCTGCGATGCGAGAGGAACTTTCCCGTAGAGTGACCAGATCCATCACATCCAGGAATAGGACATCTGGAAGAAGAGTTGAGAAACTCCTTAAGTATTCTCCAAGAAATTGCCATACTTCAGTACACTCCGCCGTACCTTAGTGGTTCCGATTCTTGTCCATCGCGGGGTTTGCTTTTCGGTTTCGATGCCCTCGGGCAACCGGATAGGCTGCGGTGCGAAGAGTAGTTCCCTGTTGCATGACCCGACCCATCACACCCGGGTGTCGGACATTTGAGCTCCTGCGACTGTGAAGGAAACTGAGGTCGCTCGAGACGCTGGTAGCCGGTCAGACTGCACAGGAAAGAACTACTTTGCTTAGTATGCTCTCAATCGGATGATGTTTTCTCTGTATGTGTATTTCTTTTACAAGGTTCCAAGAATACCTACCCAGCCTTCAGCAGATTATCGTGGGGCGCTATATGCTGTCCGAGTGAGGGCGGTGTCACGAAACTCGAACTCGAACTAGCCGGATAGCTGGTCGGTACGGTCGGTGGATAGACGGTGGTGCCGAGCGAACTCGCATACGGTCCACTGTACTGGTAGGCGTTCGGTGCGTAGCTAGGATACCCGTTCGAGTAGTCAGGTTGTACCACCATTCCGTAGCTTGTATGTGGACTATACCCTGAGGAAGAAAGATCATTACATTCAAGGTACGTCCACCACAAACCCAACCCTGGATGTACTGATCTGCTCCGCTACTTACCACTCTGATCGCGATAGCTGTCGGCATAGTACGATCCACCACTGTCCGGCGTTGACTCTCGGCTGTAGGATGCTGAAGGTGGCTGTGGCCGGGCAAATCCCATACCGAGCGGACGTTCCGCCGTATTGCCGTAGTCGTTTGCGTTCACCTCCGCCGGACGGCTTTCGCTTACCTCGCTCGTATACACAGCGTTGCTGTTGGTGTTGCTCGTATTTCCACTCGTGCTGGTGTTGGTATTGGTGTTGATGTTCGTACTCTGGCGATTCGGGAACTGTGGACTCGTACCACCGCTAATCGAACCAAAAAACAAAGCTCAAGTTAATGCCTCTTGTGACCTGATATTCCTGAAATCTTGAGTTTTCGATTATTAAATCGACATCTTCTCTTAAGTTATTCATCAATATACGTATTTTTCCATAATTCCTAATAAACGAAAGTGTATAGAGTTCTCTCAATCCACCACACATGATCAATATACATCTAACTTACCTGTTGTTGGAGCTCAGATCGAGTGATGCCTGAGGACTACTGTTACGACGACCGCCCGTCGGGCTGACCTGCGGCTCTGGACTGGTGGACGATATCTTATTCCCCCTCTCGTCACCTACCCGCCGTCCATTCGGTGATGGTGAACCGGGGCCCGTCTTGTAGGCCGGTGGTAACGGTGGACTCGACTCCTTCACGCTCAGATTGATCGCGGAAAAGCCGGGCGGCATCGCACCGCACGTGGATGGATCGTAATGATAGATCGGCCGGGGATAAATCGGACCGGCACTGTCATCCATTTCGACCTTCATCATGGTGTGATGGGTACGAGCGTCCGGTGCGGTCGGACCACCAAGCCCAAGGTGATGGTGTGGATGCGTTTGCGGCTGCTGCACATCGGTAGTGTGTGGGTTACTGTCCGCACCGAGATACTTCTGCTCCTCGTCAATGATCGTCGGTTGCGTGTAGCCGTACGCTGCCGCCGGATACAGTGCCGTGCGCTGTGGGGCATAAGCTGTATCGTACCGCTCGAATGCGGTCTGTGGTGCCGGATCGTACGGCCGATGGTTTGCCAAATGTACCGCCGTGCTGTCATACTCGGACAGGCCCCGGTTGGCCATTGCCGGCGGAGACGCCAGCGTACCCATCTGGGCGTAGGAACGGCCATCGTTTAGCTCGGTGTAACGTAGATTATCTCGCGTCACGTACGAGTACCCGTTGTCGATCATTTTTGAATGCAGGCGCACACGTTTTGCTTGCTATTGCACGTCGATATGCTTCACAGATAGGGGAGTTTTATCTATCGGTTATGTTTCGGTATTGAACGTTCGATATATGACACACGTACACGGTTCGTTTGAATGCACTTTAGCGAATGGTTGAATACGGAACACCGTACCAGCTTAGGTAACGTGGATACCGTGTTATGATCGTTGCCGTGATGCTTAACTTGCTACCGGTCAGATGATGAAGCACCATGAAGAGTATACTAGCGAAAAATATTGCACACGTCCTGTAGTGTAGTTGCACTAGCCGTAACCTATTTCATACCACGCAAACAATAGCACAGATCAAGAAGAAAAGAAGAGAAAAAACACTTGAAAAATGACATATTTTGTTCCAGAATTTAAACAGTATTTGTATCGTTTTGTACTTCTTTCTATCATTTATGTTACAGCACATTCGATAATTAAAAATGTAACGTTTGCAAATTAATATTTGATCGACAACACAGCCTATTCCGTCGGATTACTACAATGGAGGCGCCCAGTCGTTTAGTTTTAGCACTACCGATCTTCACACGATAGGATCGGTTTTAAAACAATTAAACAGACCGTGTCACGTTAGTACAAACTCCGATAAATACAAATGTAACGTTTGCTAATTAGTGTTTGAACAACAAAATAACATATTTAGTCAAATTACTACAATGGAGGCGCCTAGTCGTTTAGCGTTAGTACTAACGATCTTCACACGATAAAATCAGTTTAAAAAAAATATCCATACCGCTTCACGTTAGCACGAACTTCGATAATTAAAAATATAACGTTTGCTAACTAGTGTTTGATCGACTACACAGCTTATTCATTCTGATTCCTGCAATGGAGGCGCCCAGTCGTTTACCGATAGCACTACCGATCTTCACATGATAGGATCGGTTTTTAAAAATATTAATTAGATCGTTTCACGTTAGCACGAACTTCGATAATTAAAAATGTTACGTTTGGTAATTGGTGCTAGATCGACAACACAGCCTATTCCGTCGGATTACTACAATGGAGGCGCCCAGTCGTTTGGCGTTAGTACTACCTATCTTCACACTACAGGATCGGTTTTAAAAAAATATCCAGACCGTTTCGCGTTCTTACGCTGAACTAACTGTTAATCAATAATTATAAGGAAAGCAAGAATCGGCCACACAAAATTTCCAAAAATTAATACAAATCGAAAAATACTACGGTGGAGGCGCCCGGTGGTTCATGTGCAACCGAATTTCAAAGCGCAAAAAAACCGTAAAGGAAACCACCAAAAGAAAACAAAACCTAACGACCAATCATCGCACCGTTTGTAATATTAGCTCGTGTGTTTTGTTAATGTATTGCCGTAGTTACGGCATTCAGACTGGTATAAAATTCTTCCTCTGCCAAGTGCGACGGGTATGTCTTTATCTGTGTGCAGTTTTTTGTTGTTGTTTGCTGTGAATGGTTTTATTTCTGTCGCAGAGATAAATATGATCGTTATTATCATCTGAGCGGGAAACCAAACGACCGAAACGTACCACCATTTCACATTAGCCATCAGCTCATTCTACAAAACCGGTTTATGACTATCAAAACCCTCCGGGAGGGTGAAAAATCATACCCCAACCCGGTTTGGCAGGATGGGAAAGTTTACCACGATGGATAAATCTCTAGCAAATCCAACAGTCAGTTTGTAAACGGGATAGGCAGTACTGTGGAGTGTCTGGAGTGTCTAAGCTGCTCCAGTGGCATCGAGCATCGAAACTACGTTAAGTCTGGTTAGGTGGATGCAAAATTAAAATATTTTCAAGTTCCATGCACCATATCCTTTAGAGCAACACGCATACAAGAAGAACCAATCTTAACGCCACCAAACGGCACTAGTGAGGAATGGAATCTACAGCTTCTTGCTGATGCTGGGAATGATGGAAGGAAGGGATGGGGGAGGGGGGAGTATATGGTCCCCCACTGGGACAAGCACTCCGATCCGCGTCATCCACACGCGCTAAGGAGTGAAGGTTTTCTAGTAGGTATTTCATATTTGTCCCACTGCTGCTACATATCTGGCCAGAAGGAACGGGATTATCTTTTCGGTTGATGTTGCTACCCAAAAGGATTGCTTACCCCGGTTGTATGGTGGTACGAGCAATATCCCCTTCTGCTGTGCGGTAAAACCAAGACGAAAAGCGCTGGCCAAGAGAAAGGAGGAAAGCATTTCAGGGTGGAAAAACTGCTCGTATCTAAACGGGGGGCTTTATTTTGAGCTCATTATCTTTTTACGGGCAGGTCCAGCAGTTCGGTTGCCTGCCAGTGCTTCCGGTGAGATTTAAATTAGATAATGGATTTAGATAGAATGTAAAACAGGAGGTTAGTATTCGGGCTAAGATATCGCCATACGGCAGCAGCTGAAGATGTGATTGGGAACCCTCATTCCAATTCGCTGCGGCGTAGTGTTAACCCGATATGTGGTGAACCCTTCTTTTTTCCCCCCTGCCCCTTTCGTTTTCCAGCAACCACTTCCCGGCACCGACACGGACAAAAGATATTGGAAGAGCATAAAGAAGAGTTTGCTTTGCGTTGCGGGGGTTTTGCCACACAGCTAAAGCCCAGTTTTAGATAGCTTAGGGAGATGACGTGTGAGATACTTTTGTTTGGATTCTCGCAAGAAGAGTGCTACTAGCTTCCGATTGACTTTATCAGCTTGTTGATAGCATTTCGGTGAAGCTTTAATATGGCCATTAGCTCACACACAACACACGAATGTCATTGGTTGTCAGGCAAGGACATTAATAAACGAATGTTTTTTCGTAGCAGATGTTACAACCACTACCAGTGTTTAGTGTTTTGTAATAAGCAGCTTGTTCTTTTCACACCACCATTAGAAACAGCTTACTTTGCAGCTTACACTTCTGTATTGTGCACTAAAACAAAGAAGAAAAAAAGTCAAGGTGCTATTAGAATTTTCTCTTCGAAAGAAAAAAAAAACAAAAAACCTTTGTCTTCTTACTACATTGTCTAAGCACATGAGCTAAGTTTTTTTTTTTTGCTCCGAAACGAAAATTGCGGCCCCCGGGGGACCCCCGAAACACACGGTTAGAAGTGAAGAATAACTAGTTCGTGACACTTCGGATTCTACACTAACCTCGAAATAATAGCATTTCGCCCCCAAAATGGCACTACATCACACGCCCCTTTCGCTATTGCTTTTTTGCCATCCATTTTTCCAAATATATACACTAACCCACGGATCATGCAATCGTCAAGGAAATGTCACGAGTCTGTAACATGTCTTTCCGGACATTGGTACAACAACAAAAAACACACAGGTAGAAACAGAAGTCATGCCCTTTCTTCACTTCACCGCTTTTTTTCTCTTTTCTACCCCTTTTTGGAATGAAAGCCACGATCGTGTACAAGGGCAGTTCTCGTACACTAATGCACACGGTTCCCCGGGACCGTCTTCGTCTTGTGTGCGCGTGTTGTACCATTAGCAAGTTTGTGCAATCATCGGCGTGATTACCTTGCCTTTTTCGGCACGCTATCGCCACCGTACCGATGTAGCGGATACGGATCTTGATTGCTGCCCAATCGCCTAAAAGTCGACCGGTTTTATTTTTTTCCAATGTAGTGCACACACACACACACACATACTGCATGTCAGGTTTTACCTTACCATACAGAAAATCTAGATTTCGATTGGAAATTCTTTAATTCCTTACAAATTTCTTTGCAGCAGACGGCCGTCTTTCAACACAGCTCACCGCACCCCGATTCGAGTATGATGGGGGGGGGGGGGGGGGAAAGAGGGGAGGGGGGGGGGGAGGAAGGGTGGGGAAGGATTGTGTTTAGACTGGCAGCTTGTTTTCGCCGCCGTACCATACCAGTATTGACTGCTCATCGAGCATCGGGGCCGCCATTTCACAAAATGACCGAAAAAATGAGCAATTTCCGTGGCGGCGTGCGTGCCGACAAATGAACTGCTACAGCTACGGGGGTCTAGCTGTCAACAAGCCCGGATCCGGAACCAGCCCTGGCTGGTAAGGAACTTGCTGAAAAGGATTGCCGCTGAGTAAAACGATGCCCTTTCATTACGCAACCAAGATGGCGGATAAAGGTCGATGGAGAGGGGGGGGGGGGGAGGTTCGAATGTTTGGAAGATAGTTTTTCCGCAGAGTTCGATACACGATTAGTGGTGTACACACACTCTAAATAAATGCCCTACAGCTTTTGTTTCACTCATCTCTCAGCTCAAGTTCGCTTTCCTTCCATCGGTACAGACACACACATTGCGCAGTCGAAGCTGTGTTGATGCTACATACCGATCGAAAGTGGTCGAAAGGTGTGCATTCCATCGCTGACGGCTCGTTCCGCGTCACCATCGTGAGGTGGCCCCACCAGCAGACGGGGGAGTTTTAGTTGATTGTATCGCCGAATCTGCGTGAGCGCGTTACGTCGGCGTGGGGCCCGTTTTCATCCAACGACCAGAAACACATTAACACACATACACACGCGCACACACACACTGAGCCACCAAGATCGTACTTGAACACTGATACACGCACGGGGATAAACACAAATCGTACTGTGGCACGCTCCCTTTTTTCAGCCCTGTGGCGTTTTCCCTGGCTCAACAAGACAAATGGATCAACGAACAACAACAAAAAACAACCCCTTTTCCCCTGGTGCGCAGTGGATTTTGCACAAACGGATGCGATTTTTTTCTTCTTCTTTTTGACTCTTTTCTACCACCGGTGGCGATGGTCACCGCCCATCGGTTTGGTCGTACATGGTCGTACACACACACGATTATGGCCCTGAACGCGGCTGGACGCGCGTTGCGTCCCGTTGAAGGTTGATAGAAGCAGAAGTGTGTGGTCTGGTTTTATGCCAAGATCTAGCTACGTGGATGTTGAAGGGAGGTTTAGGTTTTTGGAAAAAAGAAAATCGCACATTAGCTTAGAATATCTGTGTCAAACCTTTGAGAGGCTTTGCGGTAGGAACTGGGCTGATAAAATATTGGACATGCAACGATCTACTTCGTTCGCTTTACTGCGCCACACCGATGGGAAGATTTTGGAAACAGTCGTAAAAGCTGGATGCAACCTTGAGTTTTGTACAAGAGCTCGAAGTTGTCTAAAGATACTTCATCCAAAAAGTCTCAAGCACTTGGCGAACAAAAGTTCTGTACACGGTACACACAACAATACTCATACATACCTGGTGTTTTGTCTGGTGCAGTGACCGGGAAAAAGGACTCACGGACTCACACACTAGACATCTGGATACGTCACACCAGAGCTGCACCTGTCACACACCGAGAGAAAGAGTTCCTGCAGCAGCAACTTGCACTTGCAAATAACTAACCCAACACAACACTGCACTTTGGCTTTGGCTCTGACTGTTTGATTGGTAGGTAGGTATAATCCGTCGTCTTGCAACGAGTCTGTTCAAAACCGCTCCGAACGCGAACGTTTATCAGCCGTGAATTTTAACTCAATTCAATTCCATATCAAGCCGGGTCGAATTGCTTTTCTTTTGCTTATTTTCCGTGTGTCTTACTTTCTTCTTTTTTACCACTGTGGCACGTGCCCAAAACAACAAAAACCTTGGGCACGATTTACAACCCTAAGCCAGCAAATGCACCAGCACCAGCAGTAACAAACTTTCCACTATTCCGAAATCGTATCGAACGAGCAACACACGAGCAATGCTCATCTTTACCTTCACCGTACTAGCAGCATACTGACACGGGGTTACTGTTTGGGCCCAGTGTACCTTTCCCAGGGAACCCCTCCCGGGGTGGGGGAGTTTCGGGCATTTCCGTCCCTCCCCCCGTCCCCAATAGCGAGAAGCAGCAGCAGCAGGGTGTCGGAAACTGCGGGCGCACCTATTCGGCACATTTCCGTCGAAGCGGTATTCGGCTACTAATCGGGGATGGTTTCGTCCTTTCGGCTTTGTTTCGGGGGACGGCAGCAGTTCGTGCTTCGTGTAGCATCGCATTCGGGTCCCGCCCCCCCACCCCGGTGTTGTTTCCGTCCCGCCCGTGAGCGAGACGGTACGATACGATACTGGCTGTGGGCTGGTGTTGGAATGAAGGAAGGATGCGCTTGCGCCACAGTGCAACCAAGCACATCCTTGGGAAGATATCGCCTGCAGTGCGAATATCCCGAAGATGTGGTAAACCCGTTGGTATGGGGGATGGGTTCATTTTCCCAAAAAACGGCTAAAGGTGCTTTCCTTCCTTTAGCACACACACACAAACACGACAGATGGGAATTCTCGACGTATTGGAAGTGCTTGCGACATCCTCACATGCCTCCCGGTACCTTTTTGCTCGAGTGCGCGTTGGATCCGCCTCGAACGACACGAACTCGAACACGTTCGATTTACTCGCGTGCATCTTCGGGGCTACCGCGTTAGCGATAAGGGTGGTTGCGCGATTGCATTTGCCGTGTTGCATCGCGTTACCGGGCATCAAACGAAGGCCACACACACACACACAGCAACACAGGAGTGGGGTCGTGCACTTTCTTCATGCTGATGTCCCGGGACCGGGTGCACCAGGGTTTTTTGGTCGGCGCGCAGTTGCAGTTGCAGTTGTTCTGCAAACGAGTGGAAAGAAGAAAAAAATATTAAACCGACCATATACATACGAGACTCATACCGTGTGCTAACCGTCCAATCCGGTGCGAAGGTGAGCTAGGGCTGGTCCTTCCATTTTAACACGATCCGCAAACGGGGTAAAGTTTTCCGATCGCTATCTCGCTCGTCTCGCGATTCGCCTCTTTATGGACAATTTCGCTAAGGGAAAATCCAAAAAGGAAATTGCATTTGGTTACTTTCGATTTACACTTGCATTACCAAAAAAAGAAAAAATACACAAAATCCCCCACACACACCTTCAAACACGCATGTTGTAGTATGCATGTTCCCTATTCAGGTCGTCACCAGGCCGCCATAGCTAATAGGATTTTGCTTCCTTATTCGGGATGGGATGGCACTTTCTTTAAAGATAAAGATTTTTCTTTTGCCAAGAATTTTAGTTTTGCATCGATTTTCCTTTGCTGGTAGGTTTCACTTTTTATCTAACTTTGAATCATCGTGCAGTATTTTATACAGTGACGTCTTTATCCGGATCAATGGATGGAGTCACTGCTCGACTGCAAATATATTGCACAAGAAGTTGTTCTTAAATCATTTTCTATAAGGAAATTAGAGGTAAACGAACTAATATTGTATGATGAATTTCCTTAAATGAGCGCTACATCGCCAAAATCGAACTATTTTAATCGCCTGTGAGCGGTAAGCGACGAACCTGCAAATCAGGCATAATGTTGATTTCTTCGTTTTATCCTATCCAATACACTTTATAAAGCAATTTGGACACTAAAAAAATTAAATTTCTCAATGAGAAAAGTACCACACACGGCTAAACGAATAATGCAAAAAAAACCGCATTCGCTCATCCTCTACCCGGAGTTCGTGTCCCGGGTCGCCGGGACGGGAGAGAAGAAAAAAGAAGTCTTTTCTAATGTGTGTGGCGGTCGCACAACGAACGGTGCAGTAACGATACAATCAATTATTCATAAAATTGCGACACTTTACACCCACCAACGCAAACCAACGGAAATTGAACTACAAAAATGACAGCTTGGCGCTGACCCGCGTGGCGCAGTTGTTTGTGTTCACGTCCCACACTGTGTGGCATATGTAAGCTGCTCAATAGGGTGTGTATGGGGGAGGGGGAGAGGAGAGAAAAAAAACCGCAAAACAACCACTTTGGTGAATGAATTAAGGTAGTACAAAATGAAGAGAGAGAGAGAGAGAAAGAAAAAAACTAAACCAGCATACAGCAGAACCAACAAAGCAAGTACAGTAAAAGCCAAGGTACACCCATAATAAGGTGTGTGCGACAGTGATGAAGGAACGGAAAAAAAAACAAAACTCTCCACCCAACTCCCCTCCCCCCTCATCTCCTGGCATCTAGCAAAACGAAACACCTGCTATTCTTTTATCGGGCGCCTGGAATTCCCGAGCGTGTCCTTATGCGGTCACTTGTCAGCCCGTACCAGCGCGCCAGAAGATGCCGGGTTTTGATGCTGAATATTTAATCGATATACCACAAAACATCTTCCCTTCTCGAACGGGTGGTGAAAGCGGTGGAATTTCTCACGATACGGCCTTCTTCTACACTTCTTTTTATTTGTTGTTCTTCTTCCTGTGAATGTTTTCAGCCGTGTATGTGTGTGTGTATGTGTTGTTTGTTCTAAAACGATCTTTTCCCGAGCACACGAACCTCTAACTCGACACGAGCGGGGTAACAAAAAACCCTCAGCAAAATCCTGCAAACAAATACCCATTTTTTGGCCCTTTCAACCTGATTAACATCTGTGGTCGATGTACGGCGGGGACCTGGCTACCTTTATCATCTATTTCCCCGACGTGTCATTCTGCATAGGGAAATCGAAAAAGAAGCGTCAAAGAAGCGTTTGACAAACTAACAACTACAACAAAAAAAAACCGATAACTTCGACCTGTCACGTGTCTTACAATCTTTTAATAGTTCAAAACTTTACCAAAGCTGCTCATTAATAGCTTACTTCCCGCTGTGAAATATTCACATGAGAACTATAACAAAAAATTAAACTTTCTTTTTCCGTGGTGCAGTGACCAGGATGAAAAATCAGTTTTTATTTAAAACAAAGTAAAGCTAGTTTCAAAAAAACATGAAATAATCCATATAGTCGTGAAGAATAAATATTCTTCATTCCACCTTTAAAATGACTTTATTCTTCTACAAACTAAGCACCAACAAACAAACCTATCTTAGGGCACTAACCTGTTCGGCCTGTGGTTTGCAACACTAAAACCCCTTTATTCTCCCGCCTGACAGATATCTAATCAAACAAAACCACAACATGGATGGTCGCGCTAGTATACTCCGGGCAGAACCTGAAATTCCAAAACCAGCTCCAACAATTGGTAGGTCCAAAAAGAATGTCCATCCATGGTTTACGGGTATTTTGGGCAAACTGCTTGTTGGGCGAGTAACTTACAACTAACCGACCACAAACGGATGGAACGTGTTGTGAGATGAAAGAACGTTCCCGTAAACGAGTTTTGTTTGATTTTGCTATGATTTAATGCTTAGCTGTATGTGTGTTTGGGTTTTTTTTCTCTCAATTGGTATGTATTGTTCTGCTGCTATTGCAGGTCGATTAGATTGATTTCATTCTTCAGCTGCAATGAAATTTAATTTGTGGTTTGAACTGTACAAAACGCTTCATCCGAACCATCTGTAAACGTAAAAGAAGTATCTCGTGTAATGATACCTCTTAACCTCAATCACCGCACTCTCCAACTGTTGACAGATACTGAAATCTGACAGACGCTGCCAAAATAAAGAAATAAACCCCTCTCCCACCCGGCAGCAAGAAAAGAAGAAGGAAAAAACTAAAATAACTTCCTTCCGAACGTGTGCCGCAGCACGGACACACAGCTCGGCAGCCACCGTGTGGCCACCAAACCCCACGATGGCCCGGAACCAGATGGTGCGCTGGTATGCGGAGGAGGGAGGTGGAGGGGTACGCTTCTAAGGTAAGGCTGCTGTGGGAGGGTCGCTGGAAGAGTTTTTCCTTTCCCGCTACATGAAGGAATCTTTAATGAGGACGTGACTGGATTGAGAAACATAAATTAAGATCGAAGGCCCGGACGTTTTTGCGGGACGGGGCCCGATACGAATGACAAGCCATCATCAGCCGGGTCCGTGCCCCCCCTCGGTAGAAAGGCACCGTGCTAGAAGGAAGCTGGAAGATAAAAGATTATTTTAAGCCAAAAACCCTTAGCGGGCGGGTGCAGCTAATAACCGAATGTGGTAAAGCGGGCTGCGAAGAAGCTGCTAACGAGAATTAAGGCAGACTGTCAAGAGGAAGGTCACCGTCCAAGGAATGTTAGCTCGAAAAAGGGGGCGAACAAAACACTCGACCAAAAACAAAAAAAAAACTACGAAACACACAACGATACTGCCGAAAATCAACAAACCCACCAGCTCGCTGCCACTTTGCCACCATTCTGGTGGGCTTTCAACGATGATTAAGCGGGGAACGGGTGAGAACGGGGAAGGGAAACGGAGGGAAGGGAGAAGGAACCGAAAATGAGATTTACTTCCGCACTTAACGTCAGTGGAATAAATTAGTGGAATCATTTCGGTTTAATTTCCACCGTACAATAAACTGCCAAATGAAATTTATACGAGCGGAGATTGCGTTAGTGCGGTCGCGGGAAACGGGTGGGATTTGTGAGTACGTGCGTGTGTGTGTGTGGGAGGGGACAAGGATTTCTCAACCCTCCGTTCCCTTTCCTTTCCTCGTTTCATCATAAACCATTCACCTAGTGGATCCTTTACATACACATTCGAGTAAAGCTAAGCCATGCTTTCCGAACGACGTCTAATAAAGCGATCATGGAAGGAAAGGGGAAAAGAAGGAGTAGAGAGGGGGGTAGAGGAGGAGAAATGGACACTCATCTCACACCAGTCGAATGGTCCGGATTACTTGGCCGGACGGACCCATTATCGAGTCTCCACCCGGTCGATCCGTTGTCCTCATCTGACGGATCAGCTCACCCTGCTGCGGTGGTAGGAGGGCGTTGCTAGCGGGGAAATGGCGATGGAAGAGCACGAGAACTGTACAGTGCGTGGCATAAATAAGGAATTAGGTCCCTAACTTAACCCCTTGTGCAATGGTCTGAAGTAGTAGCCTCTAATCAGCGAAGGCAGGTCAAACTATACCAAACCCGGACCATGGGGAGGGTTGCATTAATGACCTATCGGCCGAAGCATGATCGGCATTACCCGCTGGGTGGAACGTGCTTTGTGTGTGTGTGTGTTTAACATCAGTTATGGACGGTTGGACGGTAGACACGGGCCACTATAAGTGGAAAAGAAAGGACCATCTTCTAAAGCCTTTCAATCGATGAAATGTTGATGAAGATGTTTCGTGGAAGGCACATCATATCTGATAGAGTGTTTTGTTTATCAATGGTTGAGGGACGTACTAGTACCGCACGAAAGCAACGCAAATATGTAACGTGAAGTAATAAATGAACCTATTAAAATTAAAAAAAGCATTTAATGTTCACAATTGCATACTTTCGGGCGTATTCCATTGCATCGCTTTGTCAAAGCGCCTGAAGTTATACTATTCGTAATTTACTTGATAAAAAGCAAGAATGGCGTACAGAATTACTATCTTCGCATACAAAAAACATACACTTCCAAAGGCTTTAAAATAATAGCACTATTAAAAAGAGTGTATGACGATCGTCTTCAGAAAAACACTATTCGTACACTCATAGCTTACTTCAGCCTGGTCAGAATGTGCGAACGAATACCGAGCATAAGAATAAATCCTTAAAAATAACACATCTCCACCGTCTGTGCCCCCCCCCATTCTAACCCAATAAGCAAGAATTTATCAGGCATCCTCTTACATCCAAACCAGCCAAAGACGCACACGACGCTTCAGTTATTATGTATGTAGATTAGATGTAAATATCTTCCCATTAGAACACCCTTGTTGCTGCTGAACCGTAGCGCCCCCCCCGATGCGCGCACCGTGCACCGGAACGAGTGTCTACACCATCTACACGCTAGCGGGCGTATGTTTTTTTTCCTCCTTTTTTTTCTCGTTGGAACTCCGGCTCCGGCTCCCGGGTTTCCCGGGTGCCATAATCCGACAGGCAACCGATTCCCGAGATTCTCACCGATGCTTCCCCCGGCCGACGAACCCCCGGTACATAGCGATAGCGCTTCTTACGCTGGGTACGGATGACGCGCCCAGCGTCTTCGCGTCTGATCCGGACATCCGGGAGCGTTACAGTTGCGCGGTCCCGACCGTCCGTATCCCGGCCGGGGGGGTTTTTTGAGCGAAAAAGGCTTAAGTCAAATTTAAAAGGATGAAATGAAAATCAAATTTACATAATATATTAACCTTTTGGCTGCTGTATGCGTGTGTTTGTGTGCACGGTGTTTGAGGCTACTCGAAGATGCTGGGAAGCGGACTCGATTACAGGACTCGAGACGTGAGAGAAGAGAAGGAGAAGGAAAAAAAAATGATGCTACACGATCCGTCGAACCTTTTCTACTGCTCTAGGTGGTGTTCATCCGTTTTTTTTTATTACTTTTATTACTCGCTTGCGGTATGCTAGATGTTAGATCTTTCGTGTGGTAATGAGATACACTGGCTGGTACTTCAAAGAGTTTTGCGAAAACCTTTAAGAGTACTTAATCCAGAGATGATACACCATACAGCTAATTATTCGATCAATAGCGTCAACCCTTTTCTGACTCAACCCCTTTACCCATAAGCTTGAAGTGAAGGAATCATCTCTCCATACCGCATCACTCGATCGCTGCGGTATAAATTAAAAGCTCGGCGTACCCATCAGTCTCAGTCAGCTTTAAGCTGCTACCAACAACCACAACCGCACTATTCAACGACAAAACAATCAACTATCGATTTTTCCATGCTTCGTCCAAGCGCCCTCTAACGCCTAGTTGTTCGGTTTTGGGGTAGTGATCCACCCAAGGCGCACACAGTGGCCCAAGACTTTTGGGCCGGTCAGGGTTGGCCAACCAGGGTGCAAGATTTACGACGAAAAGAGTATGTATACATGTATATGTATATACATAAATATGTGTGCGTGTGTGTGTGTGTATGAGTGAGGAAAACTCTTGGAGAGTTTTGTCCCGGGAACGCGTGGCGCAATGGCGTGTGGTGTTGGTCGCCAAAGTTGTCCTACTGGCCCTCCTCCCACTTTTACGGACTTCCCCTTGCTCAAGCTTCCATCTTGCAGTACTTCCGCCACCACTGTCTCACCCAACTTACCGCCACTCTCGCTCGCTCAGCTGAGCTGGGGAACTGCGTCGGCATATCGGCTTCTGACGCTTCAAAAGTTTTACCGTTGCCCTTGGAAACCCGACCAAGCCAGGTAGTTCGAGGGAGTAGGCCAACCAAACAGAAACTAGACCGTTGGCAGTTGGTTCCATCCACGAAAAAGGGGAGGCGGGGTACGGAGTAAGATCACCCCGGACCGGGTGTATGTGTTAGGCACGTATACTTTTCCTTCATCACATCTTTTCTACCTCTCGGTTCTTCATCCCACCGTCTTCCATACACACACACACCCGTCAAAACGTAGCGTACGCCTGGTACCTTACACGCTTTCTCCCCGGTGGGTTTTTAATTTTTAATTTATTCTCAAACTTTCCGAAACTCCCCATCCGGCCCCACTATGGATCCCGTTGACTTACCCGGGGTGTGAGCAGGAGGTAAAATTAAGCGACAGTCTCCTTTTGCTTTCTTTCGATGTTTGCAGGCGAACGTGCGCGCGTGTGTGTGAGTGAAGGGCCTTCTGCTTGATGGACACAAACTGGCGACGCTGAGAAGCACAAAACTGGGCCAACGACTTCTTGATCGACGAGTCTTGGAGCAACTGAGAAACTGAGTCAGGACACGCTGACCGTGACCAAACAGTAGCAGTGTGCAGAAGTTACATTTGTGTCTGTAGCGCGATAATCGCAACAATGTGTATTACATGGAAGAAAGCGGTAACTATTAACATCTTTCAATTTATTTCATTTTTTAAGCTGAGTTTCGAGTTCAAGGAATCTTCACGTTTGGTCTAACATATTTAAGATCGTCCAAAACTGGAGCAAGATTTTACAGATTTGACTTCAAGGAACTTGTTTACCAGGTGTTTTAAATAATTCTGGGACATTTTTCTCCAGGATATAAAGAGATCTCGGCAAAATTCGAGTAATTTTTAAAATTATGTAGCTTGATAATTGTAAAAGACACTCCGTGGACTAGTAATTAGAAACCCCTTTCTTAACAGTTCTAGACGAGTTTTTTATAAGCTGTCAAATGTCAAATTATTTTGCGCTCATTAACAACCATAAAAATGATCTTCAGTCTAATACATCTTCAGTACACTCTGCATCAAACAATTCCTGTCCACTTGCCATCAAAAACCTTCCCCCGAAAATAGTTCAAATATCTTCACATCGTCACCGTTCCGGTGCTTGGTGGTGTGGGGGGTTATAGAAACCGTACTATGTCCCTCCTTCCTCTTTTAGCTCTTGTAAAATCCTTTGACACGATACACAAAGAATACATCACCCCAACTACTGTGGGTTTCCTTTTTTTTCTCTCTCGTGTACGTGTAAGTGGTTGAAAACTCAACGTCTCGCAGTGAGGTTTTTTTTCCCGCCCGGTAATCGCCCCGGCAACAGGCAGTTCGGAATAATTCTTTCGATCTATGACTCTTTTTTTTCGGCTTTCTCTCACTCGTTCTCTTTCCCTCTTCTTTCTCCCTCTATATCGGCTGTATCTTGAGCATGGTGGCAGCATTCTTTCTTCAGCCCTACAAGCCGGATGGGTGTTCACATCGTCCGGAAACACCCGGTTGGCGAGCTTGTTTTCCGCGTTTTCTCATTATCGCGAGCACAGTCTGTGACTTTGCCGTTCATGTCCTCGTGCTTTGCTCGTGTTAATTCATTTTCTTCCACACTGCGCTGACGAGAAGCGGGAAATGTGCCGGTATAAAGGGGGATCGTGCCGGAAGTTTGAGGTGAAGCTCCACGTTTGATGTCCTGCTTCTCTGCTCCTGATGCTATTCAAACGAAGGATGGCTTTTGGCTTGAGATACAGAAATTTTATTCTTCTGCTTCCTTTGCTTTCCTTCCTTTCTTAGATGTGTGTATACTTCTATTTTCCGTTTTTCGGCTTGGTGTCGTTGAAGAAAAGAACCCAAGCTAGAATAAACTGTGCTACCGTACAGACTCCACCATTCGAGGACAAGGGACTCCACCTCCGCTTACACCCAAGTGTACCGAACCCAAAAACCCATCACCTTCACCACCACCATCACCATTCGAACCGGTTTCACGTTTTTCTTCGCTCCCCCCACCCAACAAAACAAATGCGCCTCGAAAAAGACGTAAGACGCTAATTCTGGCCGATACCGCAAGTCGATGGAAAAACGACGCAGTTGTGGTTTACGAGTGGCGGTTTTATAATACGCTTACGCGAGAGTAAAACCGGAGTGTTCATATTCCCTCTTTCACATCGCTGCCCCCTCCTCCCACCCCATGCACCCGTCCCCATTTCACCCGGTCGGCCACTATTTTATAACTTTAGCGCCACCAGGAACAATCTTTAACCGTCTCTTTCGCGAACAAAACACCCCCAACACCCCGCTTCATTCACCGTTCCTTTTTTCCCGTTTCCCCTTTTTCCCCCGGGTACCCTGCGCGCTAAACGGGGCGGGCTTTTCTTTCTCGCCCTCCGGTAAACTTGCTCGCATCATCGTAAAAAAAAACGGCAGCGGCGGCGGGCCTAAAACTTCTGGCTACTCTCCGCTGCCGGTTTTGCCGAAGTTTGAAAGCACGCCGCCAACGGACGGCATCTTATTTTCATAATCTTTAATGAAAAATCGATAAATTTAAATTTTCAAGTGCAGGCCAGGGTTTTTCGCCACTTTTACAGCAAGATTACAGCCTGGTCCGTCCGTACGCGTTTCGCGGTGCCAACGAAAATGAGAACAGATGTGCACGAAACGGGGGTATTGAAAGTAATTTTTGGCGCTTATGCCCAAAACGTTTGCATGGCCGCGCACTCGTCGCACGAACGTGGAGTATGAGGCTCGTAAAATAGACAAAACGTTTTTTTTGTTTTCCTCCCATGGACGAGTAAAGGGAACAAAACCTAATTCCAATCTGAAACATTTCAATGTGAAGTGGTTCAATTTGGTTTTGCAATATTACTTTAATCCCGATTATTGCGAGGTTCTTGAATTCATAACGCACACACAGTAATGATGGGCGGGCGAGATGAAGCAACCGCCAGTTAGGACTGTTTACAGTGGTTGGCCATCTTACTTGCCTACTTCAGAAGCCTTCATAACTGTGTATCCATACGCCATTATTTCATCTTAATTTGAGTTTTGCAACGTCTTCTGTCTCCATTGGGGACTGATTGAACGATGCCTTTCCAATGATATGTCCAGCAGTTTAAGATCACAGAATTCTCTCAGACAAAGAAACGGAGATCTTCAATATTATACAGCATCTCGATCATCGTTACAGATCATTCCTCAAGAACTTTTGTGTGTTTAAGACCTACATCTTCAACATAAAACTAAGAGGTGACTGAAGCTTAGTTTAAGCTTTGGATGACTTTAACTTTGTAGTATTTTCATTACTAGAATCTGAGGGAGATATTCAAACTTCTAACATTTGAGTCTCGAGCGACTATCTCTAGCGTATAGATGACGAAGTCCTTGATGAATACCAAGAGTCTTGTAGTGGAGTGCAGAGTGGAGTTGGAGCACTTCATCAGAAATTATTATAATTTTAATTTTTCCAATTATTTTATACGAGTAGGATATTCCTGTAGTTTTCTGGAAGTACACTATGTTGAGTTCTTCAGATCTATTTTTAATAGCAACTCCTTCCTTTGAAAAACTTCAGATTTGAAAATCTTGGAGGAAAATGTTGAGAACGTCCAAGAATAATAAAACAGCCTCCCCAATTAATGTCAAGCGAATGACACCGGACAACCCAAGCCCAAATGGCGTTTGACATATTGCCTACCCAGAGTTTTATCGAGCTCTTTAATTGAAATTATTTACACTCAAGACCACTCCATTCGTGTCGGCGATAAACCAGTCCAAGGTACAAAGCCATCCTCATGCGACCTTTAAAAACTGACAGTTGGCATGCATGTGTGTGTGTGTGTGTCTTTGTGTATAGGATAAAGTTTTATGCATAAATTGGGCTCGCAATCTTATTTTATCACTTGCAATCTGTACTGCGAAGCCCATTACTTGTGTACTTTAACGTTTCGGGACCCAACTAGAGGTGGCCATTACATTTATTGTACCGGAGAGCTGAAAAGTCACGAACCCCCGCCCCTCCTCCGGAGTCGTCCAAGCAGATGATGTGAGTCTATGTATGGGTATGAGCTATTTCATTAGGATGATTACAATTGCATCATTCAGCAATCAAGTGTCGGTGTGTGTGGTTTCGTTTTTGGTAGAGACTCTACTGGCGAGCGCCTCAAAGAGGCACCAGTTTGAGGTTAGGTTTTACGATGCGCTTTTATTATGGGCAACAGACACTACATGCAGACATCTAGGGCATAGTGTGTGAGTGTGTTTTAGAGTACGGACCAAGTGGTACGAGCGGATGCATACATTAGTATGGCAGGTAAGGATGGATGTGAAGGATGCGACCAACTACTGTAAACCCCTTTCTGCACGTACCGGACGTTCTACCGACCGAACTATTGTGCTTAAAGTGGTGCTACAAAATCAAAATCTCCCTTAAGATGCAATTTTCCTAACCCCAGCACTTTGTACACACCATACCGCATCGGGGTCTATCGTTTCTGGTGAGCGCATTACGTTGTACCAAAAATAGGGTGGACCCTTCTTCAGTGGCACCGTGATTGGGCCAGCACCCGGAGGCCACTTCAAACATAACAACGTTCCGCTATCGAGCGGAAACACTACACAAGGATTGTGTCTGACCGGCACCGAACAACTATCCTTGCGGGACTGCCCGGATCTCAAAGACAACCCAAAAGAAGCAAAGTTAAACAATATCACTTCCGAACGGTGGGGCAGACAATCCGCACTGCGGGCAGGTAAACTTGTTTGGGGAGCCGTGGGATAAGCGCATCTGTACGATCCCAGCATGTAAGGACTGGAACCGGACCTCTTACCGGACCCATGCACCGGCTCGACGATGTGATGCTCCATCACGACGTCGGTGCGAAGAAAGCCGTTGAAAGCCAAGACTTACTATCAATCCTCTCCGTATGACCGTATGATTAGAGTAAATTGCTTACACGTTTTATCCCATGTTTCCCTTTGGCCGATGGACACGCAAACACACACACTGACACCGGCACGCCCGGATGGTCCAGTTCTAGGGAAAAACAAAGTCTAGTGAAGAAAGTTACGGTACGGATCCCTTTCGATGCGATGATTTGTGTAGTGTAGTGGGAGGTGTCCTTTTATCTGCGCTACGCAGATGGATGGCGGACGCGCTGTGTGCCCGGAAGGTGCCCACTACCTAAAGGTATGTGTTAGGTGCCGCTCCCAAAGAACCCTTGTAATGTTGAATGTGCTTTGCGTTGCTCGTTTTGTGTGTGCGATTTTTTTTTTCTTTCGCTTTTTGTTCTTCCAAACAGCTTCCTCCCATCTTCAATCCACACACACACCTTTGTGCTGGGTGATGGTGTGCTTTTGATGTGATTTGTTGTTTCAATTCTGGGGTTCGAGGGGATTCGAAGAGAATGTTATTGCATGTCCTTTACCACTCACCCATGACCGGGTCGGGTCCATGGGCAAACGCCCAGCTACACCGAAAAAGGGGTAATATTGGGCTAGGAATGCTTTTCTTTTTTTTCTCTTTCTCTCTCTCTCTCTCTCTATCACTTGTATTGCTCCTTCCACCCGACGATAATCAAAGCTGGAAATGGTTTTAAAATTAAGACACTATTTAAACATACTATTCAGATAAAAGGGATGGAAGTGACTGAGGAAGTAAGAGGAGCTGAGGAGGGAAAGGGGGGGTTAACGGTAAAGGGGGTGGTGGGAAAAAAGGTTGTTCGTATCATGTCTTTGCCTCGTAACGCAGCACAAAACAACTTTTTAAGTGGTTCCGCTAAACAGGAAATGGTTGTTGGAACTGTTTGGTTGGATCGGTTTGGTGTGAAAAGGTTCTGCTGGTGTAAGGAGCGGGCGGTTAGAACAGATAGTACTGTGGTTGTGACGATGTGATTCGAGTTATGAGTGGAAGCTTTGGGTCTTTTTTAACAGCTAAGAAGACCCCGAAAAAAAATTACACTTTGCTTGAGAAGCACTAGAACAAAAATTATTTAACAAAGTAGGGCAATATTAGCAAATGATCCATCCAGGATATATGTTGTAAAATTTTCCTCATTTTTGCTCCAAGTTTTGCTTATAACTCGGTCGGTATCCAACGGATCGCCAATCTTTAACCTGTGGTCGATAGATGGCATCAATGGCTACATTTTCTTCTTGGACGGCCATGCCCTCAGATGTCTGTGCCAGAAGTTATTCAGGGAACCAAGTTCCTTACCCTGTTTCTGAACAATTTAGCAAAATTGAAAAATGTCATATATTTTAATGGGAATTAGTTGCAATATGTTTCTTTTCACTTAAATAGTGCTTTAAATTGAAAAAAGAATGAAAAATCGGAAAAAAAAATTTAAAAAAATTTCAACCCGAAAATTTCATAAGGCTTACCCCTTACGTTTTTTTTGGGAAATTTTGCAAAAAAAATGAAATTGATTTATTTTAATGCCAATTGGTTGCAATGTGTTTCTTTTCACTCAAATAATGCTTTAAATGAAAAAAAGAGTGAAAAATCCGAAAAAAAATCAAAAATCAGAAAAATTTGAAAATTTACTAAGGCTCATTTTTGCACCAAGTTTTGCTTATAACACGGACTGTATACAACGTATCGCCAATCTTTAACCTGTGGTCGATAGACGGCATCAATGGCTACATTTTCTTCTTGGACGGCCATGCCCTCAGATGTCTGTGTCAGAAGTTATTGGGGGAATCAAGTTCCTTACCCTGTTTGAGAAAATGTAAAATTTTCCTCATTTTTGCACCAAGTTTTGCTTATAACTCGGTCTGTATCCAACGGATCGCCAATCTTTAACCTGTGGTCGATAGACGGCATCAATGGCTACATTTTCTTCTTGGATGACCATGCCCTCAGATGTCTGTGTCAGAAGTTATTGGAGGAATCAAGTTCCTTACCCTGTTTGAGAAAATGTAAAATTTTCCACATTTTACTGCAGTTCAGCAAAATTTTTAAATGTGATATATTTCAATGGGAATTTGTTGCAATAAGTTTCTTTTCACTTAAATACTGCTTTAAATTAAAAAAAGAATGAAAAATCGGAAAAAAAATTTTTAAAAAATTTCAACCCGAAAATTTCATAAGGCTTACCCCTTACGTTTTTTTTAGGAAATTTTGCAAAAAAAATGAAATTGATTTATTTTAATGCCAATTGGTTGCAATGTGTTTCTTTTCACTCAAATAATGCTTTAAATTAAAAAAAGAGTGAAAAATCCGAAAAAAAAATCAAAAATCAGAAAAATTAGTAAATTTACTAAGGGTCCTCTTTGCACCAAATTTTGCCTATAACTCGGTCGGTATCCAACGGATCGCTAATCTTCAACCTGTGGTCGATAGATGGCATCAATGGCTACATTTTCTTCTTGGATGACCATGCCCTCAGATGTCTATGCCAGAAGTTATTTGAGGAACCAAGTTCCATACACATCTTACTAAATGCTAAAAAAGCGCCTAAAAGTATTCTATTTGCAGAACGTTTTATTCTTGATGGCTACTTGCTTCTTTAAATTATTGAAATAAAGATTTGAATACGGATTTGACATCCTTTTTTTATTGCACATAAGAAATACGGCATACCTTGCAGTTCATCACTCATCGAAAGCAATCAACATCGTATATACAGATTTCTTCCAGTTTCTGCGTACTTTTCCGTCCCGTGACCTATCGCTTCTAACTGCACACTAGCGAAAAACCGCAGACAATAGCATTAATGAGATTAGTCTCCACAGCGAAGCAACTCAGCACGGTGAATCCACCATTGTCTTCTAATGGTACCCGCACACACCAACGAAGGTACGATGCTGGAGGTTACTTGTTTTTATACCAGCTCATGATCTAGGTACCATTCCACCATCCACCGATGGATTCATAATCTGGAAGGAAGTGCGCTTCACAATAACTCTTACACAGCGTCTTCGCTGCATTACAATAATCTGGTGGTACAATAACCTTCGCAACCATTCCATTGGAGCCAGCAAACACACATCACAATTCTATTCTCTGTGCACGCAAGTTAGTGTTAGTGTTTTGTTTATTCGCTCTGTCAAATGGTCGCATACGGAGTGGATAATACCTCAACGACGTTACAGACTTAACCGAGCATAGTCGATATCCCTCCTGTACCGCATTTGCACTACACGTTCACGCTACACGCTACAAGCTCTAACCGCACGTTTACCTTGTAAAATCTTCACCATGCGCAAGATTCTCACTCCCAACGGAAGCGAGTAAGGAGTAGAATCCAGCGGCAGGAAACGGTACAAGCGCTGGTGAAACACCAGTGGAATCAATTAATTTAATTACTCAGCGGCAACGCGAATAGGTGTCAGTCACGTCAGTAAATCTCGGGGACACCTCACGGTGGTAGTACGGCGCGGGTCCTTGGTTATTCGAACCATTCTCAAGACGCCCAACGTCTTCGCTCGTCTGCTGGAAGGAATCGTGTGAGTAAGGTGTTTAATTATAAAATCAAATCAAATCGAACTTCGAACGATGCTGTCTTCGGTTGTTTGATAAACAGGTGTTTCTTTGGAGTGTGAAAAAGAAGATATTAGAATCTTCAGGCAGTTCAGCACAACGCGTTAACATCTTGCAGCTTTGCTAATAGGGTCAGTGCATCTTTTTTATACTTCATCATTTTCAATATTGAATATGAATTAAAGAGTCATTCATCACTCAAATCTGTAAGAATTCCTGGATCTTTGAGGAATCACGAATCTTTGAAGATTTAAGAATCCTTGAGGATTCTTGAAGCAATTTCGATTTAAGAAACTTCAGAATAAAGTCATTCATTCAATTCCACGATTCCTTGAAGTTCTTGAATCTGAATCACATTCACCCAACATCATCAGAAATCCTATTGTCCAGTATCTTTATGTCATTAAGTCTCGCATTAAAGAGTGCAGTAAAGCTGAAAAATAAACTCCTCACCACAACAGTACAAAACTCATCCAATCACGTTAAAATCTTCTTTAATAAATAAATAATGATAATTCCAGCTTTCTCTAGCTCTTGTGTCCAAGATGCTAATTTCAACGTTTGACAATTGAAACGTACCTTTACCCCGTTCCTGGTTGGTATACACTTTAAAACTCTGATTTGCCCGAGTGGTTTTTCGCTCCACCTCACAGCGTTTGTTCATCAATTTGCACTCGCAAAAGTCATGTCCTGCCGTAATCCGACAACCTTTCAATCAATATCCGCTTTCTTCCCGACCCGGTTTTGCCCCCCCTCCCCGGGGCGCCTGTTATAATCCCTTTTACCCTGCCAGCAACGATACGCGGGTTTGGTTTGGCAAGATTTAGTGGTGCTTCAGATTTGCTACCAACAGGCTGGCTCGCTTTCGTGATGGAACAACACGAAAGCACAGCCAAAAACCCGAGACTCGTCACCATTTTACAATACAAATTCCGGCAACCCCTTTTTCCGGCGCTTCCCGTTCAGGCCCGGGGTGGGTTTTTGACGTTTGTTGTCACGCTCGTCTGATAACCTAATCAACTTGTGTCAATAGAACCGTCACGGTGGCTGTTTTGCGCTTGTGCCTACTTTTCCGGGGCCCGTGTGGTCGCGCGGCTAGTTCTTCGTTTGTCGCCGGGGAACTGGGCTGGGGACGTACGGACTTTCGGACTGAACGGAAGCGGCCGCTTTATGGTCGCCGGGGGTAAAACCACCAAGCACGGGTTGAGGATCAAAAATGTCAACAACAAATAGAAGCTGGTGGAAAACAAAAGAATCAGGGTTTTTTTTTCTTTGTTTGCTTGAGGTGGTCGCTTTCATGCTTTTTTATTTTGTTTCGCTGGACGTTGTAATCAAAATTGAAATTATTTATTCACAATCGTCTTGTACGAATGTTTGTCTGGAGTTATGCAGTTTACCCGCATTCTATTGAGTGCGAGGAGTAGCCTCGTAAAGAGATTGAAGCTGTCAAAAAAAATGTCTCGCTTCAAAAGCGATCAGTTCTTTCACATTAAATGCAAGATCTTCATAGACATTACGTGTTCTTGGTTTGCAATCATAAAAGATCTTATATATTTCATTGCCACATTAAGCAGATCCTTCCACATGAGCACATCTTTTGTCTTTTGGTTGCGTTAAAATTCACACCGAGTCAAATGATTTTACAGGACTCGTCCCCACTTACCACTCCACGGTGAGCGCTATCCTTTTGGGCAAGATGCTAGAAACCATCAAGCAACAAATATCTTGCATCAAGTCAAAAAAAAACCTCCCCCCGGTGATGGATTGTCCCACCTTAACGACTTGTCCGTCGTCGGGGATTTACCGAAGCGAAACAGGAAACATCGCGCTCGGTGAAGGCGAATTGTATTTGAATATTTAATGACAGTCCCACACCCTACACGGGCTGATAGCGCGCCATCCCGGTGGCAGCTTTGCCCGAATAGGGAAGGGTTAATCATGTCTCTCTCTCCGCTGTGTTTTAAGGGCAAAAAAATGCGTCTTTACTGGAAAGGAAGCATGATTGGTTGGAGTGGATCACGTTCTTATACATTTTCACTTTTCTTGCTTTGTCTCAAAAATTGTTGACAGCTTCTTCTGCTTTTCAGTTGATTATGAACATTTGCCGTTTGTAAGAACATTGCCTTATGGAGAAAAAAAACATTCTCTCTTTTCTCTATCTCTTTCTCTTGTACCCACTGCAAGACAGACGTGATTTGCTAGATCTTTCTAAATTAAACCCTATCAGTAGTGTCGTCGAAGCGAAGCCCAACCGCTCGGTTTCGCTCGAGTAGAGGACACTTTCGGCCTGACAATCTGCTACCACAAGTTGTTACCATTGCAACCCGCCTGATCTACTTCACTTACGGAAAAACGTCTTACCCGGGCTTACTGGTAAGATGCTTTCACTTTCAGCGAATCTCTTCTCTTGAGCCGATTTTTAAGACTATAGCTAAGGCTTTTTTTCCTGCAACGTTCTAAAACATTGGAGAGGGAGAGAGCATTTTGACCAGTTGCGCCACACAAACTGTCACCGAGTTGTGCAGGACGAAGAGCAGTATGTTGGGGTAAACATCCCCCTCCCCTCCTCCCTCTCTCCTTCTCTAAACTCCCTATCACCCCTCAAAAAAAAACACGCCAAAATGCTTCCGTTTCCCGAGTGTGCGTTACGGCTCCCAAGCGCGGCTTGTTTTAAGACAGTCATTTTCCACATCATTTATCCATTCGTCACCCAAAAGGCCCCTTGTGTTTCCTTTTTTCTTTTTTTGTTTCGCACCAAAATAAAAACCGAACAACTGGGCTGCGAATCCAACACAGAACGCATACGTCATCACGTATGGTGATTTATAATGTCCCTAGGTTGATGATCCTGTTTTCCTATAGTGGTGAGTGATAAATGGGTTTTTTTTGTTGTTGTGTGTCTCCTGTCGAGCCCGCTTGTCGACACATTGCCTGTTGGCGGAAATGCCTTTAAACGGAGCCAAAACCGCCCCCAAAAACGCAGAAAGCATCTCTGGTTGACGAGACGAAACGTAGCTCATTGTGGGAATAGGAATATTTTCCGGGAAGGAATATTTTACACGAAGCCGGGTGTAAGCGCGCAACATGTGCTTAGCGAATGGATTAGGGTTGCGTATTCTGCTGTTGTGTGATTTTGTTGTTGTTGTTGTTGTTGCCTCTCTTTATTCTTCTTAAGCAATCACCATCACCTGGATGGGATAAAAAGGCGACAATCTGATGGTGGCAGATGGAGACACACTTCAGTGGTGAAAGTACCTTAAATGCGGTCCTTTTCTTATTATAAGTCACTTAAGAACAGTGGTATGAATATCATCCATATCAAGTAACTCAATGGCTTTAAGAGAGTAAGGAGAATGCGGACAAAAACATAGGACCATCTACCCAAAAGAGTAATAACCTTGGTAAAAGGGGATCCAGCCAAGATTTACTTCAGGCAAGAAATTAAAGAGTCTTCACGTATCCCATAGGAAGATACCCACGCTATAGTCAGGCTACTGTCACCATCGCAAGCAAAAAGACGTCTAGAACTCGTAGCTTAACCCAATTTGACCGTTAATACCATCGTTGGATGTAATGTGAAGCACGAAAACTAAACAATAAAACATCGCTTAACCTTCGCGCCGCACCAAGATACTCCTCAGGTATATCTCCCAAGGTATATGCGACCAAGGTGTGCGAATCCTACCTACGGGGTGCTACCGTATAACGAATGGTAATCCCCTCTGTATGCCCGATTTATGCCCGGACAAGTTTCAAGCGATAGTTTGAACGCTGCAAGCGCACCAACCGAAGAGAATCCCAAACGACAATTGAATTTGAAGTCAGCACAGTTCAGACACACACAGCCAGGACGGGCGAGCGTAATAAAATGGGATCAAGTACGGCACATGTTGGAAAGCAGTATTCAGAGCATCGAACCAAAAAACGACAAAAATACTCTTTCACTCTTTGATACACAACGTATGATCTTTGGTACACGAGCACGTCTGATATTCCATGCACGTGGGATCAGTGTCAGGAGTGACGGCCATTCGCGATTTCGATGCGCCCAAGAAATAACGTCCGCTGGAAGGTTGATTGGAAATTGAGGAAATAAATTCCGAGCCCCAAGTGTGGGCCCCAAATATGTGAGGTTGCCGAACCAGACTGTTGCTCCAGCCTAGGAAGGGAATAGCGCTGCAAAGCATTTATTTTTGCTCAACCATAGCGCGTGTTTGGTTGTTGTTACCGTTGTGCAATAAATGCTAAGAAAAAACCCTTTTTTTGGGTCTTTGTGAATGCCCCTCCCAACTCCTCGCCTTCCAACTCGGCAGAAAGAAAGCACAGACACACATTCCGAAATAAGGGTAATTTTACTCAGTCACACATGAGTTGACATACCCCGTCGACAGTGACGGTAAGGGGAACGGTGTGCGATTCCCGTCTAGCATTGTAGGCAAAGAATGTGCTCCCATTGAATCCGTATAACCGTATAAAGAAAACAATCCCCGAAACTCGTCGTTTCGTTAAAACTATTTTATTGATATTGGAGAGTCGTCTTCGACCGTCAAAATCATCAATCGTCAATGCGAGCTTGCATTACCCTTGTTGTATGTACTTTTCTTCGCATCACTTTTATCTACCGGCACCAGTAGCGCCAGTATGCTTCCCAAAACTTCGAAACACAGCAAACCACCGTACAGATACACGCGCCAGCTTCACGAGATAGCTGAGCTTCGGGCGATTTGTTTTCAAACGATTTGTTGCTCTATTTGCCCGAACGGAACCCCCGTGTTTCCCCGTGTAGACTACCGACAGCGGAAGAGCCTAGTCGTCAAAGTCTTCGATGTGGATTTGTGTGTGAGGATGGAGTTTTTTTTTGTTGCTTCTGCCTTCTTTTCACTTCAAATTGGCCAAACGAAATTGACTCCATTTCCAGTCTCACTTTCTTTGGATTTGGATCCCCCGCTTATTCCTACCTCTTCCAGCTAACACATTCCACAACAAAACAGCGAAATGAAATACATTAAATCGCTCAGAAACACCAGTAACTACAGACACTGCTACCTCCGCCTCCTAACAATCGAAACAGAACAAAACGGAGACTATCGCCTCGTACTCTCCGACTCCCTTCACCCGTAGCGCACATGCCTTCAACTACTCCGCACTGTGCTCGCGTGGAGATGTAATCGGCCTTGGCTATAATAGCAAAGGGGACCAAGACCCCGGATGAACTACCATTCCCTTTCCAGTCACCTCCAGTGTCCTCGATTAACCGGTGGAACTGGTGAAACCTGGTGAAACTGGTTGCGGTGGAGCACCGGGATGAAATGAAGCGCATTGATTCGATTCAATTTTCAGCAAAGCAAAGTTTAGCAAAGTATTTGTATGGTTTAATGTTGTATGAAATTTGATTATTGTTCAACAGCCTTTAGATCCTGAGTTCCGGACCTTTGGCCCGGTTGGATCCCCACCGGTTCTTCCTTCGATGCCTTTGTGTCACCGAACCGTGTGCCGGGTGGTATTGACTTTGCAATAAAGATGACGACGGCTATCAGTCCCGCATCCAGCCAGTGTGCGGGGTTTGCCCGGGGTATATGCTTTTAGTTCTCCGATTTTGTGTGCACACTCGATGAGAAGTTCGAATTCTATACCTTACAGCGCACTGCAGTTGGATGGAATGGGTCGCAAGATGAGGGCCATTTTCCAGTCTACCATCTAGCCAACCAAAACCAAGCCGGGCACGAGATGTCAGAGGACAGCAGTGTTGAAGTTCGTGTGCTGAAACACAACAACAAAACAATTTCTTAGTACCTCTTACTCCTTTCTTACAGCTTTCCTGGACAACGAATCTTCCTCCATCTTGAACGCTTTTGCTGGACATCAAGCGAGTGGATTTTGTGTGTTGTTTGAGCTGTTTCCAACAATGCAGAGCCTACTGCAGGCTTCTTTACTTTTACTCCAACCACTTTTTAAAGTGTGGATCGCAACAGGATCTTTTATATAATTCTTAGACCACTTTCAGTGTTTCTTAACCTGAGATATAGGTAACAGTAATTTGGTTTTAACATTCTCCAAGGATTTCTTAACAGTGTCTTGATTTTTTAGAAATTATTCTTCTCAAAAAACGTGTGTAAAATATCGTGTATATCAGTTCCAGAAACACTATCTATTTCCTGCTATTCTTCAATGTCTATTCTTCAAAGACTGTTTCCTTGGTTCTTTTCGCCCAGAAGCTACTCACGTCTACAATCCAATAAATAAGGCATAATTCGTAAGGTACAGCTACTTCATCTTTTCCACTCACGTTTTGATGAAATGAATCAAACACACACACACACGCACAAATACACCCTGCTGCATTCATTAGCTACAGTGATGAGTCTTCGTAACCGAGGATACCCGTACCAAGAGTGAACAAGAAACAATTAATGTCATGCTTGACACAAGGTAAATCCTTCCGCTCATCCTACTATGTTTAAACACACACACACACGTTTTATGAGCTGCTGCTGCAAGAATGCTCCATTTTGCAGCCACCTATAATTACACGTCCTTCCCTTCCCCACGGTACCAACCTCACAAGCCACTAGAACGTGACGCTGTGTGTACGGCTCCGGATGCTTCATGATGCTTCACGCAATGGCGCCTCCTTAGAAGCAACGGAACGGATGTTCCGCCGGCTTTTGGTCGGATCATCCACAAAGCGATGCGTTCAGCGTGTGCTCCATTGTACGGCAAAACTCGGAACCGAGCGAGGGAAACATAAAAAGAAGGACGCTACTCCCCCTTATTCCCGTGGTAAAGTGGGGGAAGGGTGAGTTAATTAACGACAACAATAAAGATAATCACTGGACTTTTGGGCAGCAGTCCGGATGAAGAAAGTCAGTGCAACGACTACGACTACAACGTACTGCCTGCACCCAAACGCACCAAACGCGAACGTGGCAAGAGTAGGTCAAAAATAGGTTCATCGTCTCGTGAAGAATAGTGAACAGAGCAGCAAAACAAACAACGAAGACGCCGATCATCTACATAAACATTTACCGAGCAGCAGCAGTACAAAACCCGTGGGCCAGAAAGAAAGCGTTCCTTCTCTCAAGTCGGTTCCGGAAATGATTATCTCTTCTTAAAAGGGAGAAGACGTTAAAGCGTGCAGGCATTCTTGCAGTATGCAGCAAGGCGGCTAACACCAACTACACCCAAAAACATGTGTAAATATCCTTCGCATTAATTGGGAATGTGGAAAAAAAAATATATCCATACACACTGACTACAAAAGGTCAGAATGAGCATCGAGTGTCCGGTAGTGCGGGCTGTGGACAGCTGTGGCCACCCTCACTGCTAGCCATCAAAAACCATTCGGTAGCGCTGTGCCAAAAACGGGTTGGTTTCGGTGAAAAAGTTACGAGCTCGAAAGATCCTGCTGGCAGATAATTAAATCGTGCCGAAGAGGAAGAAAAAAAAAGGCCGACAGGAAGGGTGATTCCCTGATACCATTCGGTCGGTTCTGCCTGGTGGCCATCTTTAACGTCGATGTTTCTGATTTTTACGACCGGCTAATACACTGGGTACACGCATCCTACCCCTTATCGGCTGTATCGAGATGCGAAGGGAAGTTAAAGAAGCAAAGGCGCTGCCCGCCGGCCATCCAGAGATAGTGAGCCTAATAACCTAGCCTCCACCAAAAACTCCTTCCATCCTCCTTTTCAGATAGTTAGCTCCAGTGGGCGAACAAGCGCGAGACACCAAAAACCTCGTGTTCGTTCCCTTCTGCTTTATACCCTTCCGAAGATGTGGATAAGATTTGCAAAAACCCCCAAGAGTACGAGAACCTGACGTACTCTAAAATCGCTCCAATAAGGGGAAAAGCCAACAGTACGGGGACGCTATACAACGTAACAGTGCGGTGCATCGGGTATACCGGGAAAACCGCACGGCCGTGGGAATACAGATGTAGCCGGGGACTCTTAAGGGGGGGCGGGCCGTTTCACCAACAGAATGATAGCTGGATGAGTCTCTAATTAAGGCATTTAATGAGTTGGAAAGAATGCGGAGAAACATTTACGCTTACATCCCCTCGAGCGGTCCTGGATGGGGTGTACCGGTACCGGGGGTTTTTGCTCTTAGGCAAAGGTGGTTACACTCTTCGATGAACCAAATTATCAGGTTGAACGGAGCAGAATAGAAAGACGACAGCGCAGCCCTTTACGAGGGAAGAGAGGAGTGTTGATTTCTCTACAGCACCCTTTTCATAACAACGTGCACATGTGTGTGTGTGTATGTAGAATCTTCATTTTTTGAAGGATTTATATGAGTTATCACAGACATTAGAAATCTAGAAGTCATTCTCTGGTGTTCGTCTGTGGTCGTCCAATAGCTAGTAATGCTCGTCTTAGCTCCATAACCCAGTCTGGGTTCCAATCCGTATTAGACCCACTAGCCAACTCTGGTTAATTGAAGTCACAAAGAGACCCAACCATTCGTGACTTGTTCTAAAGTTGTCTATATTTCTCAAGAATTCTTCAAAATCCATACGCATCACTAATGTCTGCCCATCTTGAAGAACTACAACCAAAGCACCTTTAATCCCGCAACACATTCTAGAGAAAAACGCTACGCACCAAAGAGTATCGACAGCTTCTCAATGGAGTTTTTCATTCACAATTTGCCACAGACAGCCGCATATGAACCGCCTATACACCCTGCCACAAAACAGCTAAAGAAGAGAGCTCTTCTTCGTCTTCGATTTTTTTCTCTCCTGGGTGTCTGTGTGTGTGTGCCATTCCCTCTACTTGCCAGCATGAAAAACTTCAAACCCTGCGAATACAGCGACCCGGGGAGGGGAGCATGGATGGGATGATGGGTGTACTAGTAGTGCCAGTAGAGTTGGCGCTGGCAACAAAAGCACTCAAATTTAGCACAAGCTTAGCCGGCTCGATCTAAAAACTGAACTCAACTACTTCGCCACCTGCCCCACCGCCCCAGCGGCTCCTTTCGAAACGCCCCGCAAACCCTGAGAAAAGTTGCTGGAAAGAGTTTCCAGACTTATTCCACCCGGTTTTGCCTGTACCTGGTAACGGGCTGATAGGGGCATGGGTTTTTTGGGGCAGAGACGGGGGGGTCACGACATGGAAAAGGGTAAATAGAAAGTAATCATATTATTTCTGATGGCTTCGAGATTTCAAGGTCGTGCACTTGAAAACTGGGTTAGGGTCCTGACCCCCCTGTTGGTTATTGGTACTTTTTGCAACACACATCCAAGGAAGGAAGCGCACCAATCGGGGAGGTAGAAGAAGGGGGATGAATAACGCCGAAAAGTTGATGATAATTGTTCTGCGTGAAAGTTTCGGGGGCGAAAAGTTTCCATCACACAAACCGGTTCGAAAGGCACCGAAAATCTCGCACCCTAACCTATGACAATGTTTAGTTCATCACGGCAAAACTGGGCCACAGATACTTCCGGGGGGGTTTTTAGACCAGCTTTTTGTGAAGCGGTTGGGGGAAACTTTGAAGTAAGCCGGTGTAGGGTGCGTGCGGTAATGAAGTCAATGTTTAAATAGTGTTTCAAACTTATCATCCACCGATGATTTGCCAGCAGAGTTCGCTCATCATGCGAGTGCAATAAACGCTTCCTTCTACACGCGTACTTTGTTGTCGCGTCGGAGGTTAACGATTGTGTAGCATCCGCTCGCAATTTCCGCATTGTGCACCAGGAGTAGTGTAGCAAAGCAAAAACAAAAAAAAACCGTTACGGAAACACCATTTTAAAGTACATTATTTTTGCGTGAGGTATTATGCAGATTTCCTAACGACCCAACACCCCCCAACATCCGCCATCGAGGCTTTTCTCGAGACTAGCAAAAACAATGTATCAAACCAGGTTTCATACTGATGGTCGGGGCAGATCATAGGATCACCAGAGTGGGGAAGGTAAACGAACATTCTTGTTACTTTATCGCCATCCAACAAACGCAGCTAGCGGAAAAAGGGGAAGGAAACCGTACATTAATGGTGTTAAGAAATAAAAATATGAGATGGCCATAAATTCTTTCCCCCCCCAACACCAAGGTACCGACAACTTCCCGACGCCACTCCCGACTGACAACCGTCTAGGCACTGCACAACTCTGTAGCAACACACAAAACGTCCGGAACTCCAGGATGCTTCAGCAATCGATCGGGAACTCCAAACGAACCGGCATACAAAACTCATAATGTTAACGAGTACTTAATAGCTTCTTCTCTATTACGTTTCCAAATGATTCCACAAATTTGGTGTGCACAAAAACCTCGGCGTCACCATGTACCACACATACCGGCACCAATATTCAGAACTGAAGGAAGGGATTAGTAGAGCACCGTAAGTTAATGATGGCAGAGTTTTCGGATTGGGAACAATAACAAAAAAGAGTAAAAAGAAAAACCCTTTTTTCCAGATATCTAGTGACTATAAATTCTTCCCCAATTTCGACGTTGAATGTCTGATTGTCAAATACGAAACACTACAAGACAAAAAACACCAACTTTTTTTTGAGAATTTTGTAATTCATTTCTTAAAATTTTTATTCTCCATTTGCAAATACTCGCTCATTGCATTTAGCCGTTTTTTTTTTGCAGGGTTCCTCCTCCAGACATCAACCCAAAAAATACTCCAATATGGCGCTGACTGAAGGTGACCGCGGTATTGTGGAGAAAAGGTCATAAATTTAATTTGGATTCAGGCGTAAATCTAAGCAAGAATAATTATCGACGAAAGAGACAAAGAGATGGAAGAGGGAGAGAGAGAGAGAGAGAGAGAGAAAGAAAGGAAAGAAGAAGAAGCATAGTACATGGATGGGCCTGGATGGGTAAATGATCTTGAACCGTACGAACCGAATGACCTGCGGCGCGGAGGTGGACCATCTCACCATTTGCCTGGAGAAGCTGTTCAGCCTGGTAGGGTCTCGGTCTCGAAATTTGGTTATAATGCATGAAAACGGGTGCGGTCAAGATTAAATTGGCTTTTCCTTTATTGCCCCTTTCTTCCCTTTTCAGCGTCACCATCTTTCGGTGGGGCTGATAAACCCACGCGCTGAGGCCACGACCACGCAGATGAGGATGCAGTCGGCCGGGTCTGCCTTTACGGTAGCCTCTCGCAACGGGGAACCCATAAAATTTCGCACACCGTTTCGTACCACACCCAGACAGATAATCTCGGCTGCAGAAAGATCCACCCGGTACCAGGGTGTATTCCATCGTACAACTAATACACAGCCAAAAATTGTACTGCAAAAGCAACCGTTTAAGATGGGAGTAACGAGAGCGCCGAGAAGGAAATGGTAATGGATTTCCTAAGACTCTTGGGTAGCTTGCTACGTCCGTACCGTGGTGGCAATTCGTCATCCAGCTGATGCTCATGATGATGACGATGATGGTCCCGGTGGTGATGGTGGTGGGCAGTGTTAAAAACCCCTTTAAGTCCTGCATCGTAAAACATGCCCACATAACCATGGCATGTGGAAAGGGTCTTTTACGGACCGCACCCGGGTTGCCGGGGTTGTGGCAGACGTAATTTCCCCCCGGCTACGGCGCGACCAACAATATATTCCCGCTTTCCCAGCTTCTGTGTCTGCGTGAAGCCAAAGTAATAATGAGGATTTGGTCTTAGCGATAATGGACCGCCACAGTACAGCACTTACTGGTTTGGAGTTGCAAAATTGCACACTTCGGGCATCGACAGGAATCCCTCGGCATCCCGTTTTGCCGATGCCGGGGGGTGTATGATTGCATATAACCGCTCCACCATGGGAACACCGGTTCCGGCAGGTCACCGGGCCCCCCCTACGACAACGGGGTGACCAAATCTTCTGCTCCTGAATATCCCTTCTTTAGTCTCCTTGCTGGAGACTGGTCGGTGTTACCACGGAAAGCGAAGCCCATAAATCTCAATACCAACGCTTCCCTCCCCCAACCCCAAGGGTGGTTTTGCAGTTTTGAGGGAAAACCGCTTGATTCTTGCCGGACCACCGGCACCAAAGCTCACACAATTGCCGCGGCGAAAAACCTCCCACAAACCGTTTTTGGAATTCGATTTGCCTTCGCTTTCTTATGAATATTTAATGCCCTAATGTACTTGTGTGTTGCTGTGAATTTATGTACCTTTTTGGGGGTTTTGAGGTTCGTGCGGGTGCGGTATCATTTGCCTCGCGTAGTGATGGGTAAATTCGACAAAAAAAACGGAATCGCTTCCGAATGACTCCATAAATTTTGGAAGCCCGTCCGGAGCCGTCCGGAGCCGCCTAGTCGGCAGCCGGAGCCGTCGGAATCGTCGGAGCCGTCCGGAGCCGTCCGGAGCCGTCGGAATCGTCGGAGCCGTCCGGAACCGTCCGGAGACGTCTGGAGCCGCCTAGTCGGCAGCCGAAGCCGTCGGAATCGTCGGAGCCGTCCGGAGCCGTCGGAATCGTCGGAGCCGTCCGGAATCGTCCGGAGCCGTCCGGAGCCACCTAGTCGGCAGCCGGAGCCGTCCCGAGCCGTCCGGAGCCGTCCGGAGCCGCCTAGTCGGCAGCCGGAGCCGTCGGAATCGTCAGAGCTGTCCGGAATCGTCCGGAGCCGTCCGGAATCGTCCGGAGCCGTCCGGAGCCGTCCGGAGCCGCTTAGTCGGCAGCCGGAGCCGTCGGAATCGTCGGAGCCTTCCGGAGCCGTCGGAATCGTCGGAGCCGTCCGGAGCCGTCCGGAGCCGCCTAGTCGGCAGCCGGAGCCGTCGGAATCGTCGGAGCCGTCCGGAGCCGTCCGGAACCGTCGGAGCCGTCCGGAAGCGTCCGGAGCCGTCCGGAACCGTCCGGAGCCGCTAGGCGGTATCGTGCTTTTAACCTAGCCGGAATCGGAGCCGGAGTTGCTAAGCTCGGAAGCGGTTCGGAGCCGTGGGTGCGATTCCGAGCTCTAGCCTCGGAACCCATCACTAGCCTCGCGCACTGTTTCTTCCCTGGCTTTCATCAATCTTCTTGATTCGACAACGGCTTTCTGAGGCCGAATGTTCAAATGGTCCCACAAGTAAAAACCACTGCCTCCGTACGCGACGAACCGCAAACAATGGCTTTTCTTTCAATTTCTCTCTCTCTCCCTCTCTCCCCGGGGCGGCATCATGCGTTTTTGATCCTTTCCACTGGGATGCTGCTGTATTCAGATCCTGTCCCGTCCAGTGACAGGAGGGCCAGAATGAAATGGTTGAGGCTTTTCTTATGTTTTTTGGGAGGGTTTTCGCTGCACTACCTTCCAACCTTCGCACATAAATCAATTTTCGACCCCCGTATACTACTACCCGTGCGTAAGTGAGATAATTTGCTTCTACCGCATACGGCTGGATTTTGGAACTGTTTGCTCCGAACGTCTAAATATTTGATTGGAACTTATTGGGACGGTTTGTCTGTGGATACGGGACAGGACAGGAGAATTTAATAACGCACAAGCCCACCAAGAAACCCGTAGCGTAAGGCCAATTTTAAGTCAATGCGTACAAAATTCCAAAAGACGCAAAAGGACACACATATCTTTGAGCGGTTTTTGATTGGAGTGGTTTGTTTTTTGTTTCTTTCTTCTGGTGGCAATAAATATAACGTTCCGCCACAAAATCGCACACTGTGCCGTGAAATTGTTTCCCACCTTCATATGGTGGACTTTCATCGGTTTTCGAAACGTCTCGACCGAATGGAAGAAGATATACGGCACCCACCTGTTTCTGCTGTTTCCGATCCGATAGACGCAGATAGGCGCAGCAACAGCAAAACGAGGGTCAATAGAAAAATCACAACCAAGTAGCCAAGTCAAAACAAAAACCCCCCAAAAAAAAAAGAGAAAAAGATCAAGTAAGCAAACAGTGGGTATGTGTCGGCAAAAACCGTTGGGAAGCTGAAAATCGAACCGGTGCGAGAAGCGATGAGTGACCTAAAACGAGCGAGTAAATCTCTTAATTCCCGGTAATTAAATGTTAAGTGCGTTAGAATAAAATATGGCATCCATTAGCATTTAACATTTAATTAAAACGAAGACCACGGACACGGATGCGTCCACTGGACCGGAGGTCTTTACCGTGTGGTAAAGGATGGGAGTGGGAGAGGAAGGTTGGAGGTTAAAATAGCTGAAAGGAGGGGGTGGGAGGGAAGTATGGAAGGAAAGCAATCCGGAACGTTAATGACGAAAGGATGTACTATTTTTGGAATTATTTTCTTTTTTTATTCCATTCCTCTTTCCTTCTCTTTCTCTCTCTCTCTCTCTCTGTAGTACAGGATTTTGAAGTCCCCTTTTTGTTTTATTCCCTGAAGCAAAAAACATACACACACACACAAACACACGCAGAAACTCAAGAAAAAAAAACATGACGGGAGGGAGAGCAAAAAAAAGAATAAGAGCTAAATCCTGGCGGGATCCGTATCATCCTGGACACGCACGAGCACGTGGGACGTGGGATGCTAAATCTACCAGTCGGCATCAAGTCGCCAGATGATCCAAACCACACACACACACACACACACATTCGTTGAACCATGGTCGTAGGGCCAAACAACAACGTCTGATGTCAGCTTTATATAATTCATTTTACTTTCCTACATTTCGGATTCCTCGACACACGATGATGCGATGCGGACTTCACCAATTCCGGCACACACTTTGCGTCCAGTACGCTATCTCTCGTACCATTGTTAGTACTGCTGCTGCGAACCGACGATCCGTTGACAGGTCACCGAGTGCTCTGCTCTCCGTACCACAGCACAAATGACTCCATGACTCCATCGCATTGCGGTTTCGTCGGAATCAAATTGGAAAGAGTGTACTACCGCGTGTACACACACGAGCTTCAAGAGAGCGAGTAAGACACACAAAAAAAGCAGGAACGCACCCCAGAGGGAATAAAATCGTAGAACCCCGACGGTGACAATTCGGCAATTGTGAGAGCGTACGGTGGTCATCACCGTCAACGGCATCAGTCTGCTGTTTGAGTGGGACGTGGGTACGGGTAAAGCAAACACACACCGCCCGAAGGAAAAGCATTGTGGATGTCCACCCGGAAACATGGGCATGATGTTCTAGAAATGGAAATTCCCTGGAGAACCGAGTCTCCGGTCCGGTGGTACGACGTTGATGAGATGGGACGCAACAAACCAACACACGGCAGCAAAAAAAACACCTACAACGCGCTCGAACTGAAAAGAACAGTACGACGGAATGAACTACCAACCAGGTCCAGTAGAGAGTTCCAGTAGAGTGTACGTGTACGCTCACGGTAGTGATGTTCAATAATCACATAATTGAGTCCTTCACTTGGGATGTGAACGTAGAATCCAGAATAAAGAGATTTTCCACCAGCTTCGTTGGGTGGTGATGGAGAACCGAAAAAAGAATAATATAAAAATAAAAAAAACAGGGCCCGACAAAACTCAACTCCAGACCACTTCAGCTGTCGACAGTGACAATGACCAGTATAGGGATCCCAAAAACCTGAACGGATAACCACTGGAGGCTGGAGAGATTTAGGGAACCGACGAAAAAAAAACACGCTCAACATGTCGCCTCGTCAAACACCGACTTGAACGACTTTGAAAGCGGTTCAAAATGCGGTCCTATGCTCAATTACAGTCATCAGCAAAACAGTGAGCAAAACAAAACTGACTGACACAGCAGAGCACCGTTTTGAGCCGGTATTAATTGGAAAGGTTTGGTTTTTTTGGGTACTAGGCACGCGAATCATGTTTGGCCACAATTTTTTTAAAACTTATTTAACCCATTACTGTCACCTCAAGAGGCTTGACCTGTTATTACTGATGACTGAGACTGTCACTGGTGACGTATTACTAGCTGTCAAACTCGCACCACAAAATGGCGACGATTTTCGAAACTATTAAAAAGGCCTATCAGATACGCTTTGATTGTACGCCGGTGCCGTAAAATTTACGATTCACGAATTAGCACCAATTTTAACATTTTTCCGGGGTGGGAAAGGGAGTCAAGATAATCATCGTGCCATTCGGCTAATTCCTGCTACTCCACAAACCGTTTACGACTGACGTATCGTAAAAAAAGGGGGGGCATTTAAGAAGCTACTCTGGAGTATCTGGAGCATCGTGGTGAGGTAATTGGTGGTGTCTGGGTACTGGGCAACAAAAGGGGTTTTTGTAGATATAATCAAGTGTATAACTACTTTCCGATAGTGCCAACCCAGTGCAGTGGCGATAATGATAGGCTTCCCACTCTGCCCGTTGGTGTGATGTATCGTTTGTCGTTAACTTTAAAATGACGTCCATAAAACGTGACTCATATTTAACATCGGTCGACCTGGTGGGTTGACAAAGTAATGTTGATTAATTAACCATTTTACGTCCGTCTAGCTTGGTATTGCGTGTATCCGTGTAGGGGTTTTCTGGTTTGGCAAACAGAACCGTACAAAAACCAAACACTAGACGTTTAAAAGATGCTTAAAAAACTATTAAAATTACATTCACCTCAAAACGTTGGGCCTGTTGTTGTTCGTTCGGGACATCGTCGAGGGCTATTTGCAAAAACACTTGTTTGCTTTTCCTCACCTAACCTCCTTCCTAGGTTGTGCATACCACCTCGCAACAGGTGGGTAACAAATAATCGTACAACAGGCGCGGGACATCACCTCCGCGTGCACCATTAAAGTGAACGCTATCAAGCTAATTCGTGGTTCGATTTAAAGTATGATGTATGCCAAATACGGACGCTTCTCGCTAACTGCTTGCTTGGTTTCACGTACCAGAAAGCCAAATAATCGGGTGCGCCGAATAGACCGATCAGCCAGTTGTTGCTGGCGAAAGAGTCCCGTGATGATGCGGGACTTCATTCTGGACGGTGTTGTGGGACACTCACCACCGCAAACCATTTCGACACAAGTGCATGGTTGTCCATGGTTTCTGATCTCTGTAGTCACCGAATGTTCCGGGGTTACTCCTATGCAAAGCAGTACAACCGTGTCAACAAACGTACCGGAACGGTGGTGCTAAAAAAGCAAAAAAAAACCTGGGCCCTCATCACCCCAATGCACGTTCAGGCTTTCTCGGGGGTTCTGTCAAAGTGACGTACCGTAAAAGCCAAACGTCGGCACCTTCCCGGACGTTACCGTCCTGTTGCAATTACACAATACACACTCTTGGTCGGACTGTTTCTATAGTCACTCAAAAAAAAAGAAGGCAAATGAATCCAATCTGATTGGAACAAAAACCGAAACACATCGGGGCAGTGTGGCAGTATTGTGTTTTTCCGTCTTTGCCAGGAGACCATTGTGGCCTAACAGGATAACCGTACCGAAACCGTATGCAGCTTCACAATAGTGGACGGTGTGCAATCGGTTTACTGTCATGCGAGGTTTTGACAATGTGACCAAACCACCGAAAAAAGCCCTCCCCCCTATTTGAATACTGGTACTGGCTCGTTAAAATCAACCCAACGGCTACGGCGCTCTAGCGGGAGTTGATGGGCTGTGGATAGCGCGTTACCCACCAATCACGCCACCCAGCTGTAAAAGATTCACCAAAAACCCGATTCTAAAAATAAATGTCAAAAACACACCGCACCTTGCAATCGGTTCACTATCGTACATTCATACATTCGCCGGGAAAATGTGCAATATTTCCAAGGTACTCGTCTATTTCTGCCGGCGAACCCGAAAAACCATGACAGTGGATGACGCTTCCAGCAGTAATGCCAAACAAAAACACGGATCTTTTGCAAAGGTTAGAAATAGAGATGTCACACAACAGGTTGAGTGGACGTTGTTCGGGCAGTGTCCTGTCAATAGGATGATGAATCTTTTGCACGTCGGTTCTCCACATCCATTCTCCACACATGGAGCACACGCTCGCTCGAAAATGAATTGAATGAAAGGTCGGGAGTGGGGTTTTTTTTTCGCCAAAAAGACATAACAGGCAAATATACAACAGGATCATGATTATTTATGCCTTTTCAATGACATCGAATCGATGCGGACGTGCGCTTGTACGTGTTCAGGGGCCGGGACCCGTTAGTATCGTTTTGCTAGCCTGCCAAACATGAGAATTTAAAAAGGGTGCATTCACCATTTGGTTTTTTTTAGTATACCTCTTCTCTTTCACATCTCCTCCCACTGACATTTGGTTTGGTGGATGCGTTTGGAAAAAAGGAAGAAGAAAAAAAAACACAAACAAACACACAAAAACAAAAAGTGACAGATTTCAATAATCGAGCACACTACCCCAAAAACGAGTATCATCATCTAGTAGTACTTGTGGTCGGTGCCGGTTTGACAGCTAATTGACAGCTTGACTCGTTTTGTACCACCCGCTTGCCGTAACGCCGTAACGAAATATAACGGTTTTGTTTACGTTCCACGTTTTGTGTTTTCTGCTTCCACTTCTTTTTGATGCAATCGGGAATTGCACAGGTGGTTACCTCTTACCTCTTTTTTTGTTATTTGTTTTTGTCGGTCTTAACACCTGAACAGAAAAAGGTGACGGAATTAGCAGGTTAATAATGAAGATTGGTTTAGCTGTCAAGTGGAAATGGTTTCCTCAAAGCAGTTGTCACTAAGCTGTCACGCTCATGGTTCACTTAAACTTTAAACTCGTTTTTCTGTGTGTGTGTGTGTTTTTTTTTGTTTTTATTTGTAATAGTGTTTGATGGTGGCATTTTATCGTCGGTTTTGTCGTTCGATTTAGTGTGTCGTAAATCGACATCCAAAACAGACCAAACGAAAAACATTAGGAAAGTATGCAATTCGCTTCACATTTTATCACCGAGCATAAAGCATATTATTTCCTCTGGTCGTAAAGTGAAGAAGAGAGCTCGATGGTTTACATCAAGCGTCAGAAAATCGCTTTGCAAGACGTTTGTCTGTGCGGTGCTTCGCAACTATATAACCGTGTCAGTAACGTGCTTGGACAAGTTTAAAGTTGCTACCAAAAAGGAAGTGAGGGGTATAGGGAGGACAAATAACCATAAGCATACAAACAATTTTAAAACTAATTTTTCCCTTTATTCCCTTTCGTTTACTTTTACGACCATCAACCAAACACCTTTTGCTCGATGACGTACTGGTGAAGAGCAATCCCTCTCTGGGTAAAGAATAACGGGGACCAAAACACCCGGGGAAGGGGGGGGGGGGAGAATCCTTGGCAAGTGAGCAACAAAAAAATGTGTCACATGGGAAAATTGCTGATTCGTGCCGTTACCGGGTGGAAAAGGTTTTCCTCCGCTAAAGTGATTTATCTCGTCGCTTCATATGTCCTGTCACATGTGCCCCACCATGTGGTGGTTGTGTTTCTAACAGGGCCTACCACCATGGGTCATTGGCACCGAGTCAGCGTTGATCGAGCTGATGTGTGTGTGTGTGTGTGGCCATTAAGTGTAGACTCCCAATTGTCCGACATCCCTTTTCTGCCCCGGTGAAGTGAAGATGACGTGCCGAACGCTGAGAAGACGCTTCCGCAAAAAGTCCTTCACCCTAGCAATGTTATCTGTTAGAGGGTTTTTTTTCTTTCCCCCTTTCTCCAACGGCATTCTTATCCCTTTTGCATTAGGATGTCTCTCACACATTCTCACACACTAGGAACACACCTTTGCGCCGAATGTGGTAAGAAAACATTTCGTCATCACCTCCAGGGGGAAAACCCTGTCCGTCACAGCCATGTCCGTGTGATGATGTCATTCGGTAAGTTTCCGTCCGGTGATCACTGCTTTCGTCACGTTATCTCTTCCCTGTCACGCGCTCCCAGCATCCCTCCCTTTCCCCATTCCAGCAATCTGCCATTCATTGATCTTCATTTTGCGTCATGCGTCTTTAATTATTACGAAGCCAGTTGCCGTACGGTGGCAACAGTGCCCGAATTCGTTGTGTCGCTGCAAATTGCTCCATAAACAGATAATCACAACTCAAGAACGTGCCGTCGACATCACTCCCGGGTGCGGGAGGGTTTCTTTTTTTCTTCTTCTTCCTCTCCCTCCCCCCTCCCCCCTCTAAGATCCTTCTCTCTCACACGCGAAGGGCGAAGCGTTGTTACCATTCCAGCACGGATGGGCGTTATGAACCGTGATGTCGGGCATTTACGTCCAATTGGCAGCAGATGGAGACCATTAATATTTGATAATTTTCGCTCCTTCAGGACGAACCGGTTTTTTCGGTTTCGGGGCGATGGGCGTAAGGTATTTCGGGGGGGACATCTTGCCGAGCAAAACTAATTGATGCTTCGATGACGCGTCCACCATCCACCGTCAGGGGTAGCACGTCGGAAGCGTACCAGACGTCGAACGCGCTGTCGAGCGGTTTTTTGGCAAGAAGGGGTTTTCAAGCTTCAGCGGAAGATGTTGATTTTCCAAACAGGCAACATCGTCCCAAAATATACCCTCTTCTCCCCTCCCCCCCTTCCACACACGCCCTTCAACAGCACCCACGTTAGCGAAAGATGGTCCGATTTCTTCGCAGCGCGCCGGAACTGCTTGCGTCAGCGCTAGTTAAAAGATATGGTAGTAAGCTGCCAGCCAGCCTTTTGTGGTATCGGACGACATGGCGTGCGCCATGATTTTCTACGCCATTCGTAAATCCTTCCCCCTTCACCTTCTCTTGAGGGGCGACCCGGGGAAACGGGTAATATTTTGCAAATAATTCGCTCTATTCGATTGATTGCTTGTTTACAATCGCTGCACAAAACTTTACCCAACCATTGGGTGGAGATATGGTAGCAAAACCTTCCGGGATATTGCGCACAGCGCATCTCCTTATATCCGACCGGCATATCCGTACCGATTTTGATCCGAGCTTGGATAGTTTGGGGGTTCGCTTATCGCACCGAGCGGGCCGCTATCGAAACCTCCCCGGCTACCGGAAAAAGGCAAAGCGCAAAAAGATTTATGGCGTCAATTCGATTCACCGGCTCTTCACGTTTCCAGAGGAGCGTTCGGTGTTTTTGATATCCTTTTGCGAATTTTTTTTTTATTTTTTTTTGCAAACACTGCACACCATTCCGCAAACCTTGCCTCCTGGGGCAGCCGAGAACGGCAATAGCAACAAAAATCTAACATCTCCGAAATCAAAAGATAGCTGCAACAACATGCGACAACCAGGAAGAACCAGTCAAAGGCAGAGTTTAAACTCTTGCCTTGCCCGGTACCGCTTCCACAACACGCTGATCAAAGGATGCAAACTTTTTTACCCCGTTTGTACAGTGTTTCCTTCCCGGCTGAAGGATGGGCGCTCGCTTTTGAGTGAAGTTCGTTTTTGCTCCTTTTGCTCCACAAGTTCCCCCTCCCCCCTCAATGCTTTCGTCTAGCCGGTAGGTAAGGATGGTTCAAAAGAATTTGCAAATGAATCAATTTATAGCCGAAAGATATATATGTGTAGCTCGGAAGCTACACCGTCTACCTTTCAAAACCCCTGCTTCCCTACCTACTACGGACAGTATAAATCGTACTAATCAGCACTTTTCACGTTCACCACCTTCATCTCATTAGTGGCTTTAGTGTGTAAACCCGTTCGCGTTCGCTGAGCGGAAGGAAGCTCGTGCAGCAGGAACCGAACTTTTCCCCAATGCTAAACCGGGAAAACTCGATCGTATTTGCTAATCATTAGCCACCCACCCCCCAAAACATTCACCCCTCGGGAAGAAAAGGTAGTGAAATAGTGTGGGATCAAACAGTTTTTCTCCGGAGTTTGAAGAATTCATCCTACGGTCAGATAGAATCTGCAAACTAGGCGGATTACGCCAAACGTTTTGTTTCTCGTGCACAATAGTCGTACGAAAGTATTCAATAAATCGTTTAAAAAACATTAAAACACCCAAAACAAGTTCGATTTGTCTTCAAACTCTTCATAATGTATCAAAAATGCTTTATTTGTTACAAATTGCATACTTTTAGGCGTTCAAAACTCTTCATACAACCCAAAGAAATGCTTTATACAATAAAAGTTAAGCTGTTACTATTATTTAATGTGAAACTCCTATTCTAATGTGTTTCACTTGGAAGTCTAAAAATTTAGTCGCCTAAAGGTATGCAATTCTTAATAAAAAATCATCGTTTTAACGAGATTTTGCTGTTTTTTTTATTAAACTACCTCCCATCTTACTCTACTTAAAGAGCATGTTTATTCTTGCAAGAGGTTCAAAACAAAGTGCTTCAACTATGTCGAGTGCACTAGTGTCTCCTTTTACAGCAGTCTTACAGTCTTACACACTCATCAAGAAATGGGACGCACTCGAGCAGCTGCCTTTCTCGTACCAAAGGTAGACCATAATCGTGGCATAATTATTCCCATTCCCATTCGCATGCCCGTGTGGCACGTACGGGATGATTTCACGCAGTGGATGATGGGTAAGGTAGCAAACGTTAGAACACCGCAAGGTACGTGTTTCGGCTGCGAGTTAAAGGAATGTGTCTAATCCACATCGACACGGTACCGTTCAACTATTCTACTACCATTTGAAGAATTTGCCACCGCGCTCTTGCCACCAAGCAGCGAAGAAGCTCACACCCGTTTGGGTTGATTTTGGACGGAAGAATGCCATTGCTCAACGCAACGTCTGCGATGTTCAGTTTTAGTGTGACGTGCTCTAATTCGCTCAGGTGTGTTATAAGCTGTTTAGTGTGGAAAAGATGTTATTATTACCTGTGTATTATGGCTGTATACGTCTGTTTAAGGTAATAGTGAAGTTTAAGATCATCAACACTAGGAAATCGGTTCTGCTTTTCTCCTCGAAACTGGTCAGAAAGCACAATTTAATAAAACTCATTTATTTGCCTGCTGTTCCCAACACACTCGGTTGCGCCTTACCTGCAATTCAAGCACCATTTTGTCGAGTATTGTTCCTTGACTTTCAATCGCCGTACTTACAGCCACAATAGCGGTGCCTCTCTGGTGCTGGTAGAACAAACTAACCTCATGCTGCTCAATTTTTCCCTTCTCCGTGACGTTCGAAACCGCACTACGAATGCTTTTAAAAGCATTCTCATTATTCCTAAACCCCTTACCACGATGGTGCTGGGTGGGTTCCAGCCCGAGCCAAAAGATTCATAATTATGATGTTCGAATAAACAAATCCATCGAAAACTCACTGAACTGAGCAATAATTGAATTGAATACGCGATAATTCCACCCCTTTTTTGGGCCAACCCCGTTTCCAACCATTTCCTTCGCATCTTCCCCCTCCCTCTTCCCTTTCTGTGCACTCGTACTGGATTTGTTTTTTTTTTTTTGCGGACGGTGGAAAGAAAACAAAAGCCACCATTTCTCACTTTTCGGTACGGTTACGGATTGGGCAGCAAATTGTATAAATTTCCAAAAGTTTCTACATGATTCGAAGGAAGAACAAAACCCACTCTCCAACAAAAAAACGCTGTAGAAAAAAAAATCCCAAAGCGTTTGTGAAACGATAAAAATTATGAAAAATATAAAGGCTATAGTATCACGCTTGCCCGCCCCCGGGAACCGGTGTTGGCAATATGCAATTGACCGTTTCGAACGTGAAGCATCCGCGAACCGCCATGATGGTGATGGTATTGGTGGTGATGGTGAAGTTCTCGACAAACAACCTTCGAGCGAATTGTTTCACTGCAAAGCACGGACACAAAAACAATCAGCATATTCTTCGCTTTTGTTTTTTTGTTTTCTTTTTTTTTTTTTGTTTTGTTGGATAATATTTAGCTCTTCTTGTATTCTCATTCCCGCACACAGTGGAGCAACAATCCGTGGCTTTTTATTATTTTGGAACATTGCTGGTCCCTTGTGCTTCCGCACTTGTTACGGAACACCTCTTGCAAGCAAAAATGGGAAAGTGGGAAAGAAGCGAAAAATAGGAATGGAGGTGCCAGAATCTTACTCAAAATCGGGTAAAAGTGAACCAAACTCCCAGACCGGGGCACGGTTACGGAAACGGCACAACTTTTTCGACCAAATCTTTCTGCACGCTCACGCACCGCAAGTGTACAGGCGTTCGAAGAAAATCATTATAAAATCGCCCAAAAACCCGAAATGGTTCAGTTGAGCGGAAAATTGTGGAAATAATTTTAATTATCACAGGTAATCACTATCGACAATAGACTGATCAATACGGTGCCGCACGGTAATGGAAGCGTCCTGAATATTCCTGAGTGATTAGTAAGTGGGTTTTGTTTTCGTTTGTACTAGGACAACGTGGTAAGCTTTTATTCGATTCTAGTCGTACGGTAAGGTGTGGAGAGTAATAGTGAAAGTGGAATGAGCGTGCACCAAAAAGGAGCACCGTAAGGCCTGCTGATGTTCGAATCTCAAAAAGAAAAGGTGAGAGAAAAAGAGCGTGGACGGGGAGAGCTTAGTTAGCTTAAAAGAGATAAAGAAATAGAGAAAGAGAGAATTGTGTGTGGCGTTTCTTTGGGATATTCATTATACATACAAGCACTTGATTTGCTATAAAAGAATTTACTACTCTTATGATTTAATGATTTATTTACGCATCAAATATATTTTAAAGATAAATTAATGAGCATTCCAGCATTCTGGTGAACTTGCTTTAATTTCAACTGCTTTCTACAGCTTCACGGTTTAGTTAGGCTAAATAAAAAAGGGACCCCCAATACTATTGCGACTGTTTGCCGAAACAAAAAAAAACAAAACAAAATGGAAGCTACACTCACCATCACCGACACTAAACGGTGCCCATACACCAATCACTGCCCATCCCGCTACTCCGTTGCGGTGAGTGTGTACGACTGGATGCGAAAGTCAAATGCCGGTTCCAGAACGGTTCTAAAACCTCACCAGTCGCTTCAATTCGGTACCACACGTGTGTTCAGCTCATTTTCCTGTCCCATTCCGAGCAAAACCGAGCAATAAGGTAACGAGATTTTATACCGCCGCACAAAGACACAAACTAACATAAAATCGAGATGAAAACAACAACCAAAAAACCTACTCACACCTAAAGGCATCAAACTAACACAAAAAGGAGTTGGACGGAGAGCAAAGGGGTAGGGGAACGGTAGGGGGAGGCGGGTTTTGGTTTCTCGTTTAATTTCATTCACACAAACTAACTGCAAGATGACTCTTGAAACCTTTTTTTTTTTGTTTTTTGTTGCCAAATACGTCGACAAACGTCCAATCAGAAACACCCACAGAAAGAGCATGACGAGTCTGGGGGTGGGGGGGGGTGGGAATTGGTGGATGAGGTGAGAACAACGGTTGTGTGTAAAGCCTGGGGAAGTAATTTTCCGGTTTCGTACCTATGGTGACACTTTCGACTTTACACCGTACACGGCCCTACCGGTGGGGTTAGCTTGTCGGTATTGGAACGCTGTTGTGGTCCCGCTCCACAAGAGACAGATGGGTTCTGTGTCGTATTTTGCACCTCAACGGTAGTGGGTCGTCATAGTGCTAAAATCGGCTCACCGAATCGGCCAGTCTGACCACCAACGGCAACTAAGCTGGCTGAATCGTGCCCGTACTTTGTGCGGATGAAAAGTCACCAAATCAAAACGGCATCCCAGCTGTTTAACGGTTTGCGTCATTGTGGTTGAAGAATGCTGGACAGTTTTTCGGTTGGTAGACTACCTTCAAATGCGATTATACCTGCTTTTAAATTCTGAGCCGCTGAGATTTATTAACATAGTGTGGGAGTGTGGGTGGAGGTTTTTGCAATTAGCTGTAAACATAAAAAAAGTTGTGTCGCTCTACTATTGATATCTACCTTGCAGTTTAGTGATGTGCTGAATCTTCAGTAAAAAGACATTCCAATCTTGAGTCGACTCCCAAAAGATTAAAATTATTTTTTTTTTAATGCGAATTGGTTGCAATAAGTTTCTTTTCACTCAAATAATGCTTTAAATTAAAAAAAAAAGTTAAAAATCAGAAAAAATTTAAAAAAAAATTTCAACTCGAAAATTTCATAAGGCTTACGTTTTTTTGGGAAATTTTGCAAAAAAAATTAAATTGATTTTTTTTAATGCCAATGGGTTGTAATGAGTTTCTTTTCACTCAAATAATGTTTTAAATAAAAAAAAGAGTGAAAAATAATGAAAAAATCAAAAAATTCAAAAAAATGAAAATTTAGTAAGGGTCATTTTTGCACCAACTTTTGCCTATAACTCGGTCGGTATCCAACGGATCGCCAATCTTTAACCTGTGGTCGATAGATGGCATCAATGGCTACATTTTCTTCTTGGACGGCCATACCCTCAGATGTCTGTGCCAGAAGTTATTCGTGGAACCAAGTTCCTTACCTTGTTTGAGAAAATGTAAAGTTTTTCTCATTTTTGCACCAACTTTTGCCTATAACTCGGTCGGTATCCAACGGATCGCCAATCTTTAACCTGTGGTCGATAGATGGCATCAATGGCTACATTTTCTTCTTGGACGGCCTTACCGTCAGATGTCTGTGCCAGAAGTTATTCAGGGAACCAAGTTCCTTACCCTGTTTTTGAACAATTTAGCAAAATTGAAAAATGTGATATATTTTAATGGGAATTTGTTGCAATATGTTTCTTTTCACACAAATAATGCTTTAAACTAAAAAAAGAATAAAAAATCAAAAAAAAAATTTCAAAAAAATTTCAACTCGAAAATTTCATAAGGCTTACCCCTTACGTTTTTTTTGAGAAATTTTGCAAAAAAAATAAAATTGTTTTATTTTAATCCCAATTGGTTGCAATGAGTTTCTTTTCACTCAAATAATGATTGAAATAAAAAAAATTATAAAAAAATGAAAAAAAAATCATTCAAATAAATGAATTTGAATCTAATTCGCCCAATTCTATTGCATTTTGTAACGCACTCGAGAGATAGTACGCTCGAGCTATCTGTTCCGTTCGTAAGACCCTCCGACAAACGATCATAACTTGGCAGATGTAAGAACACTCATAAAAAGAATAATCCAGCGATAAAGCATTGGGAGAAAGCGTGTGCAGCTACTCAGCACTAATAGCAGACCCTTTGCTATATAGCCTTCCCGTCCACCCACACCACCTCTGCACAGTAACTGGGCTTACTTTTATGGCTACCGTCATTATTACGATAGTAAAGTGATAGGCAGAATCTCTCGCCCAGAATTCGATCAACAAGCTCAACATCCATAAACAAGCAGGCAAAGAAAGGAAAGATAAAAACACACAAAACGTCCAAATGATCTCACTAAACATGACAATCGACCCTTTTTTCCAGCTAGGAGTGCACGGTACCGGCGTTTGAACGGTTCACTCGCTGACCGTTCCGTTGGACATTATTGGACAACCTACGACCGAAAGCCGACGGCCATGGGCACGGGTACAATAAAAGCAAATATTAGTAAGAATCTAATTTGATTAAATCACATCGTCGGGTAATTATCCATCCATTTCCCGTTTTTGGCTTCATTACGATAAGAGTGCCACCGGGATCGAGGGCAACGGGTGAGCTCCGGTAGCTTCTGCTGCTGTTCAGGACGGGTACGGTACGCATATGCACCCACAACCGCTATGGTAACCCCCTTCAGATAATCACATAACAATCAGCCATATCATACGCTTTCGTAATGATTTTTAGATTAACTTTCAGCTACGCTTTTGGAGCAGTATTGAAGCGAGCGAGCACAGGGAACGGAATATGGAACCGACAAACAATTTCCCGTTGCCACAACGGTACTGAAGGGTGAGATTTTTTCCTGAAGTTACTTTCTTTTTTCTGTTTTTTTTCCTTCTATGGAGTAGGTAGGCCATACACATTGCGTGAGTTGTTGCAATTCCGTAACCGGTTGCTTCAGTTCTGACACAAATATTACGAGTGGATTCGTGTACAGGGATGCCAGGGTTACAGCGTTTTGCAAGAGTTGGGTCGTTCGGTTTTCGGGCCGATACGGGTTGCACTCATGTCGAAACTTTGACTTTGTGCAGTGAAAATGCATTTTGCAGCAAACCGTTAAGGGTGGAAAATAAATTAGGTGATGTGCTAGATCCGGTGTGTTTGATGAGTATCGCTTCACAGCCATGGTACGGGAATATTGAAGGTTATTACTGTTAACAAGCCACTTTCCATACGGCGCTTGGTACTGGAAACAGTCCACTTTACCAACTGTTGTTGAACGTTACAGTTTTACTGATTTCAACCAATTTAAAGGTAACGAATGTTTCGGTTTTACACAGCTAAATTCTGTCATTTGGATTGCGTACATCACCACACACAAACATACACATTTTGTCATGCGAATTACAAATTTTCACTTCTCTGCATTATTTATATTCATTTGGTGTCGGAAATATTATATCTTTTCATTCAAACATTTAAAAAGCGCCTAAAAGTATGCAATCCGCGATTCAAATTAGCTGTTTAACACATAATGGATTTATTACACGATTATTAATGATAATGAGGTAAAATGGTTATTGTGGTAATGTTGAACACCACAATTAGAACTCAATGAATCGAAAATTGTGAACTATTCATTGATAAACAGTGGTATTTTAACATTATAATAGATTCAAAGCTTCATCAGAACTCTTGTAGTAATTATGACAGTTGAATGTACAGTTTGTTTTGTTCATGTTGCTGAGAAGTATTATACATGAAGCTATAAACAATGTGAGTTTGTTCGCAAACCATCACTCTGACCATAAAAAAGCAAAATCAAAAACAATAAATTCCTAAAACTCTAACAGACATTTTAACAAACGGCGCTTTAAAAATCAGCTCACATACACCTGTCCAAAAAAAAAAAAAAAAAACAATCCCCTCCTGACGAGAAGCGAGATTTAGAAAACTGCAAACACACTCGACCACGCCGAGTGTTGCGCCGGTGATGCATGGCAGGCTTAAGTGTGTCAATGAATAAAATATAACCTTCCATTAGTTGGTTGAAGCGGACAGCAGATATACCGGGGGTCAACCGTGCACACTGGACACTCACGTGTCGGTAAATCCCATATGTGCGGGAACACTCTCCCAAGGATTGCCCAGCCGGATGAGCAACTTCACAAGTGCGGGTACCGGTGAAGCTGTCAAATGGTAGAATTCAATTAGCTACCCGCGTGTCTGTGTGTGTTCAATAAGTATGTGTGAGCAGTTTGTTACTAATCGAGAAGGTGTTTCTGACTTGGACTTCTTCCCTGCAAAAACGCTTCTTAGAAAGTATTTCGGGGGGGATTCCCTTACGCTTAGATGGTAGCGCTTCTTTATCGGCGTATCTTCTTTGGTTTTAAGGTGACAATTCGATTTTGACCTGCCTACATAAATCATCCACAAGCAGGGAGAAGAGCCCCTTCCTTCCCATTTCACCTTCCGAAGAACGAAGAAAACGTCGAAACTGCTACTGCTCGTCCGAAAGTCGGTCATGATTTATGTTTTTCCGGAACATTTTAACTCCTTCTCACCTGCACACATACATTGCCACACAGTCATTTCCCGTACATTTGGTACAGATAACGATAACGTGGGAGGAAAAAAGGGGTTAGTGAAAAGGTGATCACCGTGTACCATACGGCAAATAGGGGGTTCCACCAGCAAACACTATTCTATTCTTCCCCGATATAGGTTGTGTGGTTGCTGTTTTTGGAGGCGAGTGCCTACAAAAGGGAAGACCAAAAATCGACCCAAAAACCTGCCATGCCAGCGAGCGGTATAATTTGATTTATTTTCTGTATGAATTCAAAATAGCAGACAAGGCCCAGCTACACCCTTACGGTATCAGTCGTCGCGGGCCCCACACTTCGTCGACTTCTTCAAGCAATGCGTCCCGATGTCTTAGACAACCATCACTGGGCGGGGGTGGAGGAGGGGGGAGGAAACGCGGCGATGAAGTCAAATAATTGCACCCGAAACGGTGGCAGATTCTGTGGTGTGCAAGCTTTGGTTTTGCCAAAGGTGGAAGAGAATTATCCTTCAGCTTCGGTTGTCTCTTCAGGTTGGGCTCCTGGTGTGGAGGTTTATTTTTCTTTTCGGCTCCTTCATTTGCCACCCCTCGTACACGCGGGATTTACGTGTTTTCCATTCCAAATCAACCATTTTACCGTACCGGATCTACGGCATTACCGTACCCGGTCACAGCAAAAGACGGAAACCTGTCCCGGGATGGAAAACGATGCGCCGATGAGAAATACACTCCAGAAACACGAAAGTAATGTTTTGGAGGGTGTAGGTAGTTAGCTACACAAAATAATAAAACCGATTTGCAAGCTTTTGCTGCTTGCCCCCCCAAACCCGGACAAAAAACGGCAAACCACCCAACTACGCTGATGCGGATGGGTATGGGAGCGTGCGCTACAAAAATGGTGAGTAATTTATGTGATTTTTATAAATATTTATGTAGCCTTTTTTCTTCACCGTGGGCAAAAGATGGTTAATTATGGGGTTTTGACGTCTACCGAAAGGAAGATGGTGGTCGCGGTTTTTTTTTGTTACTCGACTTCGACCGGCCGCCGCGTATTCAAATTACTGTCCGGGGCGTGTTGCTGTACGACACCCTCACAAGAAATCGCGGGCTAAGGCTGCCGATGGACACTACCTCCGGGTGCAACCGCTGTTGTTGTGATCCGCGGAGTGGAAATTCTCGTGAGATCCTGGATGAAGATACTGGGGACATCGACCAGACGAGAAAGACAGATGTACTGCCACTCTGCCGAGCGGAATTTAAAAGCGAAGGATTTCCTGGAAATTGCGGTGTATTATTATTATTTTTTTCCTTTATATGCGGTCTCGTTACAGCTTCCCCCAGAACCCCAACCCCCGGCGGGAAGAGAAGTTGTACCAAAACATGCGTACCGGATGCCGTATGCAGATCGAGCCTGTTACTGCCAGTGCTGCCAGAACACCGCCCGGGTAACATCCCGGTGCGACGTAAAGTAGCGGTCTCATTATCATATTAAATGCACGATTGAGTGTACCACCTGTAGTCACTGGACGTGCCATCACACACACACACACACACACTCCGAAGCAGATGCTCCGTGAAGGTACTCGGATATAATGTATTCAAATTTTTACCTAGTACTTGCAGTACTGGGGTGGGATCTCGGAACAGGCAGTAAAGATGAGGAGAGTGATGTAAATTGTGCAGGAGAATGTTTCAAAAACCCGGGAACCAGATTGCGGAACATCGTTCTGACTCCTTCCGGATGTGACGCAACAGGAGTACAACAGAACAGAATGCATTCACAGTTAGGACCACTGTTGAGGAATATCTGTAGATATCTTCAAAGGTCTTTTTGTAATATTCCCCCTTTTTTGGAGTGGAATCTAATCATGCTAAATATGTTCTATGTTCCAAAAAAAAAGTTCTCTTTTTATTTCCCGTTCTGGTGGACAAGTAGCACTGAAAGATATTTCAAGTCTGTTCGCCAAAAAAAAAAGAAAAAAATGTCTCCATACCTACATGGCGCGTACACAAAAACAAGCAAGCCAATCAACCTTTACACCACGGTAAAGAGCTTTTCTACGTTGCCGCACTTGCACAATTAACTCAACAATTGGTTGCCTATCCTGTCCAATTCCTTCCTTCAAAAAAAAAATACCCGAAAACAAAAACTTGCGAACATGCGACCATATTGACGGGAGCTGATGGCAGAACCGCCTCCTGTACACCATTGTTTTACCGCGTTTTGTTTGTGCTTTTGCTTTCGTTTTTGCTTATTTTCATCATCATTTTAATGATGCTGTTTGGATGCCCGTTAAAGTCCTAAAGTTGTTGCTTTACCATCCATCCCCTTTGCCGCGATGTAGTGAGTTGCAGTTGTTGGGAAAATGGAAGACAATTTCCCAGAGCAAAAAAAGGACGCCTAGCGAGCAACACACAAGTGTCCCCGATCGGTATCAGTCCCGTTACGGTTCATTCAATTTAAACTCCTCAATCCTCCTTAGCATGTCGCAAAGGACGGTTTGGGGGGGGGGTGTTTTTTTCTTCTTCTTATGTTTGGTTTTTATATTTGCCATTCTTTAAATCTTCACCAGAAGCGGTTGGATGAATTCGGAGTAACATAAATACCAACAACAAGAATAAAATAAAAAAAAACATATACACTTAAAAACCGAAAGGTACAAAACCTGAAGTTTGATTGCCTTTAGTGAGAAAATTGGAGCAGGAAAACGCATTTGCCGGCGCGCAACAAATATACACACAAACAATGAAAACGGACATTTCTCTTCAAGGCGTTCGAGCGAATCGAAAGAAAATCCCACCCATCTCTTGGCAAGGTTTGGGCAAGGGGGCGGAGGGGTGAGCGAATGCGGTGAAAACAGGCACTTGGACACAATCTGGCCTGAGGAATCTCGCTCGGAACTTCCCGGTTGCAAAAAAGAAAAAACCCGAGGAATAAAAACGGAAAAGAAAACCCCAACCTTCACCAAAAATCTGCTCAGGGGAAGTACTTAAATTACACTTAAAATACGATGTCCGCCCGGTATTCGGTATTCGGGACAGGCGGTTCGGGATAAATATATCTTGGCCCTTTGGTTGTACACTACTACACGCACACACTCACACAAAAGGACACATTCTAATCTGATTAACTGACATTATTAAAAACGCCTCCCGCGGTGAATGCGCCGACCGTTAACGCTGTTATTTACGCGCCACGGCACGCCACCGGTCACCCCTCTTAAGGGTGACGCAGCGGGCGCATTGTCTAGGTTTTTGAAAAATTAAATCTTACCTAAGGTGTATACCACCATGACTACACCAAAAAAAACGAAAAAAAATCACCCCATCCCACCAAAAAACCCACGCGAAACGACCTTTGGACGCTGGGCATTACTTTAAAGCGTAGTGTAGTGTGAGGATGTGTTTTCTTTTTGTCTTATCACTTGTTTCTTTTTTTCCTCTAGCGCCCGGGCATTTCTGCGGAGCGCAGCGGTGGAAGATTGGAATCGGCTTGGCTCTTAAATTCACGGGAGCATAATTTAATGAGCACCAAGCGGGTATCCACCCTCCCCAGTGCCCATCGAGATTTGGTAACGCCACTTCGGCCATTGTGAGATTCGCTATTCCGGACATTGCGCCCGGACGCTTCCGTTACCGTTTGTTAATTTAATTTTTATTTCTTATGCTTGTCTTTGTTTTCTTTTGCTGCTGTTGTTGCTTCTACACGCGTTGGCGTTTTGCGACAAGTCGCGTGCCTGCTACCGTGATTGGGCTGGTGATACATTCGACCAGGGACAGCAAATGCCCAGCACGGGAATGATTCAGGAAATACACAAAGAATCTTTAAGTCGAAACAAAAGACACGTACATGGTGGGAACGGAACACATCTGTCCATTTGTTTTGCTAGATATCGATCACAGAAAAAACACAATGGTACTGTAAGATTTTCTTGGAAAACTTTGTCTTTTTTGTTGGTGTTGTCATGTTAAATATTCAATAAACTCAACAACAAAAATGCTATAACATCCAACGACGATTTTCAAATGCTTCCAAATCTAGACTACATTGTTCGAATAAAGGCTAATGTTGAAATTCTGTTAAAGTTCCCGATTTAAATCACCTCAATATGAAGATTTACTACATCAGGTGATTTAAGAAGACATAATAGAAATTTAACATTTTCCAGTAGTTTTTATTCCTCACCCAAAAATCGAATGTCTTCCGTTATCTCATCACACTGGTACGTTCCCGATTCCACAAATTGCTCCGAAACACACCAAGCCAGTAAAGGTGAAGTCATCAAAGATTCGTTCAGGGCACAAACGACAAACCGAAATGGGCCCTATGAATGGCCAATCAATCGAAACGCAAACATCTCAGCCCGCTCGTATACCGACTCGGACGACTTCCACCCCACACACACACACACACACAAACAAGAAAGTCCCCCTTCCCTCCCGGTTTGGTGGTTATCAATTTAAAGTTGCGTCTTTCGTGCCTGATCACCACCCCGGGGGACGTACGGTTCCCTTCAAAACCCAGAAACGTCACCAATATGTCTGACCATCGCCACTACTCTCGCCAGCAGTTTTTGCGGGTTTTTCGCATTTCGATTATCTGATTCGTCGTATCCATTAGCACAGCCCCGTCGCATGTTGCTAGCCTTTAACACAGTGTCTTCGGCTCATTCACTGACTGCACGAAGTGAACCCAGGGCACCCAGGGCCTTACGGCACGGGAAGAAAATGGAACGAACGTTTCATCGTCGTTACCATTTGGTCAGCAACTTTGTTTGTATGAGGGTTTTTTTTTGCTGTTGCTTGCCCGCGTCTCTTCCGCTTCCTGGTACGAGCTGGTGATCCGATACAGGAGTGAGCAATCACTGCCCGAAAAATCAGCAACAGCAGCAGGTTGGCAAACCCCCGCCCCCCGGTGGAGGGTGGAAAAGTTTTTGCCAAAGTACTCAAACGTCCGAAGGGTAAGCAAAGACCGGGCCAGCCGCTGAGGCAAGGGCTTGCCTCAAAAACCTTAAATGAGTTTGTAATCTACAAAATATCCATCAATACGTCTTCATAAAGGAGAAAACAACACCAACCCTCGGGGTTTTTCGGTTGTGTCGCTTCGGTAGTGGAAGCCGATATGAGCAGGAACGGTACCGGGAGTTACCCGAAAACCGACCATTCGCCATTCGTTGTTGTTGTCATCGTCAAGCGAACCATTTCGAACGATCGCCCTCGTCCTGCGTCTCGACTGCACTTCCCCGTCTCCCACCAGACGAACCTACCTCCTTTAGAATTGTCCCGCACGTGGAAGAGACCCGCTCCTACTTCTTCGCTTCTTCACTAGACGGCAAGATATTCGCTGATGCTGCCATTCCACGTCGATACGTCTTCGAACTTACGGGCCAACCGGGCCCGTGTACCGATACGCAACCGGGCACCCAGCACAGGAAAGGTCGGCCGAAGAGACTGACCGGAACGGGTAGCGCGCCACCATTGATCGTCACCAGTCGACCGAACCACGTTGTCAGGTTCTCGATGCCCGGAACTTTATCTCTATTCAATTTGATACACATTTATTCATTTTACGTTCCGCTTCGACGGTGGCGGCGATGGTGGTGATGGTGGTGACGTTGAATGGTGGCGCATTGACGTCGTCGCCATTTTCCGGCAGTCCCTTACGGACGGTACCGCCCGATTGTATGGACCAAAAATCGGAAACTTCCGGACCGGGATGTAGGATGTGCGATCCGTGACGTCGCTACGGCTAAAACGGGTAGCCAGCATACTTTAATACGCACCGGACATGGCTTCACAATCCCTTTTACCGTAGCTTGAGCCCGGTACCGCAAAAACGGAGACGGAGACGCAAAATTAACGCTCTCGTTTTGCTTCCGATCCTTTATTAGCTTGCTGTTAATAATTTTAAAACTTCCCGTTTTCCTTATTCCTTTCAACACAAAAGTGCCTGATGGAAATGGTGTGAGTGAAAGCGACTCAAAAAAAAAAAATGTACAACAAAACTGCATAAGTGATTACATTTCAGCTTATAAAGTCTCACATACATCCTTTCATTAGACACATCTTTTTGTAGAAGTATCTCCGATAATAATGACATATTGTAAGTCGACTCTATAACGTTCAAGTATAAACGATATTAGATCCAGATTCGAAATAGGCGGGAACTCTAGTACACTGGTGTAGCTCAGTGACTATCTTGATAAAAAATCTCTTTTAAAAACTTTCTTTTAACCCATCGTCTAACACCAAAAATTGTGACATCTTCTACAACAAATCCGATAGTTTCATTTAATAAAAAAATATTCCAAATTAAAACATGTGACATAAATAAAATTAAATTGAGACAACTCCTGAAATAATTCTTCGTTCGATTCCACCTCAGAACGAATTTCAAGGCGAAATATTATATCTGCGCTATAAAAACCAAAACCAAAAAAAACATAAAATGGAGCACACAAGCTCACATGCAAAACGATTCCATTAAACGATCCCCGTCAGAAAGATGCAAGCGATGGATGTGCAAATTTTATTCCGTTCCCGTATCCTTTCTCATCGCACTGGAAAGCGGTTTCCCACGGCCTCCTTGACCTACCCACCCTACCACATTACCGTTTAGCACCATTCCCTTGCAAAATACATTTGCTTGGTGGGGTTGTCATGTTGGTAACGAGTCGCGGAAACATATTCATACCGAAACCGTGTGAACCGCATTTTATTTACCTCATCCTTTTATCCTTTTCCTCCTCCTTCACCTCCTTCTCCTCCACCTACACAGAACGGTAAGGTCGGGAAGGTTTTCCAACCCGAAAAGCAACAGCAGCAACAAAAAAAATCTAATGGTAAGCAGTGACGTCAACGATGTCAAGGCTGGGTGCACGGTTCGCGTAAAATCAGCTTCCAATTTAACGCCGTTTTAATGCAAATAAAAAGTCTTGCTTTCGCACACCGCTTGCTTGATGCGGTGGTTGTGCGAGCAGTAACCAAACCGGTACCAGGAGAACGGCAACGTTCTGCTAGTGCGAAATAGGGGCGGCAAAAAAAAATACAAAATGTAAAGCAGAATGACGTACACACACGCCAAACTCTCCAACCAGGCTGACGTACGTACGAGTGCCAGTGATGACAATTTTGCAACCCTCGCGGTACGTAACCTTCAAAATGATAGGATTTTATTTTCCCTCTAAGTGTGCGTGTGTGAGTCTCGTGCTTTTTTTTCTCCTGCTAGAACATTGAATGAAATGAAGCTGTAAACGGTAGAGATGAAAAGCAAACCAAAACCGAATGATATGAAAATGGACGGACGATGTGTCGGTCGCACGATTATGATACCACTGCAAACAAAAAGGGTGAGAATTTGTAAACAAAAAATTAAACAAATCAGATGGAATTGGGCATATTTCAGGGTGGCATAATACTACACCGGCAAATTGATACTTTTTTATTCTAACTGCCGTGTGATACGATACGCTAAGCGATAAGAATATTTTTAAGCATTTAAATGTTCTACACGTTGCATACATTTAGGCGCGTATAAACATTTTAATTAGAAATCAATCGATTTAATAATTTTAAAAGACTCAATTTGGCTCTGTTGCATATCATAAAAACAACACTTTATTTTAAATTCCTTTCCCACATCCATAACATCATTTCCAGCTAATTCCTTTCTGATTTTCCTTCCGGCAACACAGCGCTAAAAGGTGACGCGAGCGTACGTACACATCATCGTGCGTCATCTTTGTCCCATTCAACAAACAATCCGCCAATCATTAATAAAATCGTGCTAATGGCATAGATTTAGAGATGATTTGTCAAACTTCCCACCCTCGCCCCGTTACCGAGTGAACCAGGGAAGAGCATAAGGAGACGAGATTCAAATCTGTTGACAGTGAAATTAATTTCGAAGCGTTTTTGAATCCCGTCCCCACAAAAAACCATCCCGCTTGGGGGGGTGTTTGTTTTTCGTTTTTTTTTTCGCGTCAATATAAATAGGGCCAACAGCAGAAAGCAATCATCCATTTTCTTTTTTCGCGAATTTTTCGCACATGTTTCCCCGGGGGCTCCCTCGACCTAACGCGTATTGGTATGTATGCGCCTTTCATTCATCACCCGTACCGCGACAATGGATGGATGGTCTTTTTTTTATTTTGCTTGCGAAAAAATTGAAACGGATGGTGAATTGAGCTGCTTGTGCTAGGGAGGATGGAAAGAAGGAAAGAGAAGAAGAAAAAAAAACACAAGCACAAACACCTACCTACTGCTTGCTGTTTTGCCAAGGTGAGCGTAAAATTGATCGCTGATGGTACTGGATTGTTGTTATCTTCCATTCTTGGTAGGATTAAAATTTTAAATTAATAGAGGCTTATCGATAAGCAGATTATGCGCGGTGGAAGGAGGCAGGAGATTTATGGTTTGTGCTTCGTACCATTTTCGAGTGCAAATTCGGTGAAATCAAGTGTGCGAACGTAACGGGGTGCTGAGCCAGCTACTCGTTCGGACACGCAATGCGTTCCTTTTTTTTTGCATCACTTTTTCTTCCAATCGGCCAGCTTAAAGATTTGTGCATTAATAAAAAAAAAAAACAGGAAAGAGTAATTAAAATTAGAACAGGCACCAGCTGAGACGTAAGGATTCGATTTTTTATCACATGATTTTTGTTTGATTATGGAGGAATATTATCTACCAAGGAAAAAAAACCACCCGGAAAGTATTCAAGCGCGCCATCTTTCCTTCGAGAACGAGAAAACCAACTTCAACCAACCAATCCGGTTGAAGACATATGCGATGAAAGATGAAAAACAGGTATACATATTAAAAACAACGAAGGAGTGTAATGAAAGACACGGAACGAAAGAGCAACGAACATACAAAAGTAAGAAAATGAAGTAGACAACGAGAAATTAAAAGAACAAAGGAGAATCGAAAGATTAAAAACAAAACAGGTAAGAAACATAGGTATGTCGAAAAATATTAACAAAAGAGAAGAAGCAATAACAAATAAGGTAAAAGTCTTCAAAGAACAAATGGGTGGAGCATGTGATGAGAAAGCAAGACACAAAGAAATGGATAATTAGTTTAAGATGGCCACCAAGCGGTTATGTAAGAGAAATGAAGAACAACCAAACACAAAAATATAAGAAAAACGAAAAAAAGCCCAAAATTTTAAACCTAACAAACATGAAAGAAAACCTTCAAGTATTTTGCCAACACAACAAAACACAAGAAAACGGGAGAACGCGATGACGGGATGCGGTATAATTAGAGGTTGGTATAAACATCAGATGGAAAAGAAGAAAACAAAAGGAACAAAGCGTATTAAAACAAGCAGGGCTACAATAAGAAAATTTCAACGATTTCTTAGCACGGTATGGTCCTATCCTGAGGTAACATTACTTGATCATCGTTCTTTAAAGATAGCCCCCACACACACACACGCATACATAAACTCATTTATGTGAGTCATTCACAGCAGAACGCACCCGTACGGTCCCACAAAGCGAGGGTCCCACAAAACGGATGGATACACACATTCTTCAGCCCCATAATGGCTAAAATTTACAACCGTTCCCGCCGTCAGTGCCGGGTAGTAAAGGGTACGCCAGGTTCAGGTCACGAACCATTACCCGTAACACTGTTTGATCAATACTTTCAATATGAATTAAATTATGGTTCTCCATCCAGCGATGTCGGCGGCGATGATCTAAACAAAAATTTTAAAAACCCCTCTTTCCTACGCGCCCGCGATGCAACGTATGGCGCCAATTGACTAGTGAGTTTCAGGTTGTTTTTTTGTTGTTGTTGATTTACCTTGTTTCGTTAACCCACGCAATGGGACACACACAAGTACACACATCAGCACCATCATCATCATCATCATCATCAGGTGAACAATCTAGCTTATAAGGAATACGATTCTGGAAAGAGCCTTCTGGTGAGGCGGGAGTCAACAACCTTTAAAACTCCCCCCCCCCCCCCCCTTTCCAAGTGAATTTGTGGCACACCCCGGCCAAAAGAGGGGTTTTCTTTTTCCTTTTTCCAACGTCCTAAAGCCTACACCTAAATGTATGCAATGATTAATTTTAATTGAATAAAAACCTATCTTCGACATGCGAGGCTGATGCGACTTCATGTGGAAAGGCAGACCTGAACCTGAACGTTGGAAGGAGGAGAGTGATGTAAAAACTTAAACACACCCGCGTTTCCTGAGGAGCCATAATCGCACACACACAGTGTATGGGAAGGTACGATAATCGTTCCTTCCGCAATAGCGGGCCCCCAAAAGGTAACTTTTTGCGCGCTGTGGCTAGTAACTAATTGGACACCGTGCGCGTTTTACAAGCGTTTGAAAAATAAACAAACTAAGCGCTGGATGGGAACGGCAAGAAACGGAACGTTAAGAAAATCGCCGAGCAAAAGAAAGAAACGAGCAGACACAACGCTATAGAAAGGTTTTTCCTTTTTTTTTGTAGGACACGATTTGCTTTCTAGGTTATCATCGGGTGAAAGTTAATAGCATTGGTGAGGTCTTCATCATATAGCTTGTGCAATCGTGAAATGGAAATAATGAAGGTGAAATCAAATAAATATTGCTGTCAAATATAAACGCTAACAAATTAATATTAATGAAGAAGATAAGTGACTAATAAGTTCAGCTACCATATCTCTAAACGCCTAAAAGTATGCTATACGTATTACAAATTTTTCTTATCAAGAGTGGATAAACATTTTCTCTTCATTTTTTCTCAATGTTACAGCACATTCTTCATCATTCTTTTATAATCAAGTTTAATAATTATAAAAAAGGATTTTTTTATTAAATAATTTTAAACAAGGCAATACATTATCACAATCTATTCTGTTTGTTCGTTAACCGGATGGGATAAACCACAAAACCGGAACAATTATTTATACAAAACAAAGTTACAAACGGCAGCAAAAGAGCTACCACCGTGCAAGGGGTCATTTATCTTATCATAAGCATCGATCTAGCATTGACGGCAAACTGCACTCACGGTCATTTATTGCACGATAACACAGCCCCACCGCCAAACAGAAGAGGCATGTAAATCGTGGGAATATGGTAATCCCTCGGCCCACCACTGGTGTGAGAGTGTGTGTGTCCAATGGTCAACCCCTGTTTTATTATGCTCAACAAACCCCTCCCGTTAATGGTCAATATACCCGGTCGGTTTGTCGGTAAATAATACTTTCCGCGAGTGTACTTACCGGACCGAGCACCCCATTTAGCGTATCGTGTTTCGCAAAACACGCCACCCCCCACCCTACTCCTACTGAATGACATTTTCATATCACTCGGTTCCCTATTTGCCGATCGCTCTTTTGCACTTTTGCACTGACGGTTTTCCACTTACTTTTGCACCGCTCATCCATAAAGTCGCACTAAAATTCAAAATGCAATCGTACCCGGCACTAGTGGTCGGTACCGACATAACAAATTGATTATCATTAGTCAAATGGGGCCAGAAGGAAAGGGCGATAATTGGGCCCTTCCCTTGCCGTGAGTTTCCTCCCTTCCAAAACCACCACCATCTACTCCTCCCCCCCCCCCCCCCCCACCCCTTACACCATATTTTTCCACACGTAACAACTCTGTTCTGCCCAGAAGGCTAATGTAGACATCTCGCTCGATTTGTTGTTTTCCAAATGGATTGAGAAGCGCAGTGGAAGGAGGGAGGGGGGGAGGTAAGCGTGAAACCAAAACCTGAAAAATGTCGACGACGGTGGGAAGTTGGAAAACCAGATGCATCCATTTTACCCATGGCTTTGGCTCACCTTCATACCCCCCTACCTTCAAACCGGAAACCGAAATCATTTCACATTAATCCATTCGACGGAAGAAGCCTGGAATGCAAATGAAGCCACCTGATGGATTGGTGTCATTTTGTACGCGCCCCCCCCCCCCATTCCCACTGCCACTGGATCGTTTTTGTTGATAGCGAGCGGTAACGGTGGTTTGACGTTTGAGCACAACCGCAACATTTCACCCAAAAACGGCAATTCACCCTGCTTCTGGTGCCCTCCGTTTCGCAAAAAAAAACCGGTAAACGATAGTTACCGGGCGTTACGATTACGATTTACGATTTGTTCCCTGCTTCTTCGTCTGTTTGCGTGTCGCGGCAAGGTAAAGCTTTCCCTCATCGTGTGTAAAACCTTCGGTTTGGAGGAAATGGGAGTTTTGTTTTTTCGTCCCGGCTCCCTACGGGGGAAAAACCATAAATTATAAGCCTTATTGGTCGGTGGTCAGTCGAGTCGAATCGTGTTCAGGGCAGCGTGCCCTGTCGGTCAATTTGCTTAACATGTTTGACTTGGAGAAGGATGCATCCCTGTTTACCACGTCACATCAAATCACTGACAGGGGAAAAAAAGTGTTTACCCATGGGAATCATGGGAGGGAGCAAGAACTTGCTGGTAGAAACGAGTGAGTGAAACTTGCCGAAGGAACACAGTGGAAATTGGTTCTCATTTCATGCGATATGTATCAATCAATTTTTGATAAATAAGTCACATTCTTCCTGATGTGATTGATAATGAAAGAAGACACGTCAGGTCAAGTAGAATACAAACAGGCAAACATTAATCATACTTACATGGGTTCAAAAAAGCTACTGCGCCTGAAATGCAGGCAACACAGTACACTTTGCGCCTGAAGGTATACTATTGCTTGAAAAAAAGGTTTAAAAAAGCTCTTTACCCTTTCAAGATTCGCGATTAGAAGGGGGTATGGTAACAAATTATTTTCCAAAAAAATTGACAGAGGCTCATCATGCGCCTAGGTTTCTTACCAGCTAGCTGTAGGCCGCCTAATCTTTTCTTTAATTTTATGTCAATTTTTTTTAAAGTGAGTATGATCAATTGACATACAAATACAAAAATAAAATAATCACTTTTACAAACAATTCCCAAGCAATCGTTTTTTTTTTCTCCTTCACACAGTAAAAAAACAAACAAGCCCCCGTTTTGCCCTCGAGGGAAAACTCGGAAAGCGGTGTAAGGAAATCGTCGATGGATTGAAAGTGTCAGGAAAACCGATACCGCCTGACTTCAATGCCAAGGAGGTGGCAGAAAACGGGAAAATGGGAATGATCCGATCCGCGACATCCGATTGTGTTTCCGAATTTTCTCACACCCATCCCCCCCAACGGCCCCAAATTTCAGGCTCGCATCGAAATGGGCCAATCGGTGGAAGCGAACCGAAGAGCGTCAATAAAAAAAAAAATCGATCGTTGAATTAATATCATCAACCTCCGGAAAGCATAATGTACCATCGCAGGGCGGCAAACGAACAAAAATCCATTGGGGCGTGTAATTTTGCACAATAAAGATTGACCGGGAGATGAAGATTTTCGGTGGTAAAACTTCTAACCATTCCATATCGCGTTACGGAGCAGAAAGGGAGACGGGAAGGTAAAGGAAATGATACGATATCGCTGAGGCAATGAAATTGAAAAACAAACCTGTCAGCAGTGTTGTTTATCTTTGAATTTAAAAAAAACAATCGCAACAGGAGAGAAGCGGCAAAAATGTGTCGAAAGCGAAACATTATTGAGAGTTCGTCTTATTCTGTTTTTCATTGAAACAGGGCATCATTGTGTGGTCATTTATAAATATGATAGAAATTAAATTAAATTCATTTGAGTTAACCTTATCATCCTCGAACCACGAACCACGACAGTTTTCACCATCATAGGAAAATCTTGCAAACCGCTCATAAATCAATCATTATTTTCCAACACCCTACTGCAACCGGAAAACAGTGTGGAAGCTCTACAAAAATGATACAGGAACATAAAAAAGTGCTGAGGTGATGCACCTAAGCTGATGTCTAAACACACCACTTCCTGCGTTTCCATGCGCACCATATGTGAAGGTGAAACTACCGATCTGCTTTCCCTCGGTTATTATTTAGCCATCAGCATTATCCATCCTTCGGAATGTGATTCCCAACGCTGCTCGTGTGCATTCGTAACAGGCGTATTGGGTGCAGATTACCGAATCGCACGATTCCATGCTTCCAAACTCGCCAACATAACCAGGATGTATATTTCTGGTCGCAAAAGATAGTAGGAAGTGTTGTTTCCCCCCTCTTCAAAATGTGCGATTTTTTTTCTTCTTATTACATTATTTCCCACACGTGGCTTCTTGTTGCTTGAGATATTTTTTTTTTTTTGCTGTTGTTCGGGTGGGAAAATATTCACTCCCGCTGATGCTACACAACCGACACGCGTCAGGTGGTCATAAATTTGTCGTTCCGGACATACAATACACGGCGTGTCGTGTGACATCAGTGCCACAAACTGGAGACGCTGGCGGGGATATACATTCATGGTTGGTGGATTGCATTTTTGAATGCACGTTACTTTTATGCTCTGCGTTAAGCCACTTGTCACCAGATGTGACGGAAATGAATAGAAAAGGAGCGTTCGAAGCATTTTTCAGGTGAAAAGTGAAGTGAAATTATATTTAGGCGGAAAAAATATTTCAATTGCATAATTTTAGGCGTTTTATATTATAAAGTTGGATTATAGAGAGACATAGAAAGCACAATCTATTTGTTTCATTTAAACGAAACACTTTAACAAATTACTGCTTCAAAGATAACCAACAATTGCGTACTAAACAGATGGCGATGGCAACCAAGGACACCAAGCACTCGTATGAAGAAATATCACACTACACGTGCCGAAAAGGCCCATCAACGGAACGTAGAAATGTTGCTTCTTTATTTTTCCTAATCTCGCTTCTGCTTTTCTTTGCTTATGAACGTATGTGCGTCATAGGTGTGCAGACGGGACCTATCAAAAAAGGTAGAAATTAATGAAAACCCCATCCGTACCGAGCCTGCTACTGTTTTGATAGGCAACAATGCCAAGCACAAGGTGAGCTTTTCGAGCCAGATATGGGCTTCGTAACCTGTCAGCACGGTTTAGAACGAAACGATGTAAGAAACACCACATATTCACCCCTTTCTCCTAACGAAATCGTACCCCCATTGCCGCGGCATACCGTCTCGGGATGGAAGACTTGAATTGAGAGTATTTAAGTTTCGGCCCTGGCTCAATCACGCGCCATCTTCCCGGTTCCTTCATCGGCATCGCTATACACCTAACCGGTTTTGTTCCATCACCCCGAACCCCGGGGGGGTTGCCAGGCGAAAAAAAAGCACAGATCCAGGGTGATAAAAATATTAGCATAAAACGGCACTCAGCAAAGGCTCAACCACTCGGGGCCAACGCTAACGGGCGAAAAACGCTTGCCGGTACACACCGCGCTCATCGGCAGCCGTAACGTGCGATGCGTGTGCAGACGTTACATTCAACCTTTTTCTCGCCTTCTCGATTGACACTAGATTTTATGCAAATGACGGTCTAATATATGTTAAGAGCGGATTATTTGCGCGTAAGTACTACGAACGTTCACATGCATACGTAATGTCTTGCATACTGTCACGCACCCTTCTGGGGGGGGGGGGGTGGTACAATGCGTGTAAGGATTCGAAAATCTTCACACAGATTAAAACCAGCCCATCTTGTTTTCAGTCATTTTAACTTGCAAATCGGTTGTTTCGTTTTTTTGTGCTTTCTTCTCCTAGTAAAAAGGACTCGACTTATACATACACATTCACCCAAGAGTTGAAATTTTATTTGCAAGCGTATTGGGTTCGTTTTTGAAATAACAAAACAAATGAGGTGTGAATGCTGACAGACGTCAGTGTGGTAAGGAATGCAACAAGAGTTTGATTAATTTCATCTTTATATGTTTTGTGTGTATTATTGTTTGTAAGCAGTCTAAAAACATAATACTATAAACACAGTATTGCATACTTTTAGGCGCACTTTAAAAAAATGGCTTTTTTATTCGGTTTGCCTAAATTTAGGCGCATTTCATCAGATTTTTTTGTACATCCTGCTCAAATCTATTATTTTTAAAAAAAAAACTTTACAACCTACTTACATACACGTTTTAAAGTAGCTTTTGCGGGTATAAATACCCTTTTTGGCGGTTCGAAACGATTTTCATTGTTAATTTTTGCACCACAAAACGTATTCCTCAGAGTCAGAGAAACTTTCCCTTTCCTGCTCCATTTTTGGTTTGTCTCCCCCCGTGCGTTTATTTGATGTCAATGTTGGTGCTAAAATAGCAAAACTCTACCAAAATCCTTCGTACCAGCTGGAAAGAAGCTGTGTATATAATTAACTTCATTCCACCGCAGTATTGCCGCACCGCACGTGAGTGCGAACAATCGAAGCCGCTACCGGCTTTTGACCATGTAGGACTAGCTGGTACGCCCATCCCATCCCATCTTAAACTGCCCATGCATACCGGACCGGTGACCGGAGAAACGGGCGGGATACCCTATGGATACCCCCCCATCTGCCCGAAAACACAAATAAGATGCGAAACGAACTAGCGACCTCAAGAAAGTGCCGCTTTGTGGATGATTTCGACGGAGCAGAAATGTCTGGGTATAACGTTGGAAAACACCCTCTTCCGCTTCGGTGCACGGGCACTACACCATCGTCTCATTTAAATATTAAACGAGTGAACCGGGCACTGCACACACACACATACATACAACCCTCCGGAAAAACTGGCTTCCAGCAAAAACCGTACCTCAACCCTGATCCGAACCCCGGGGGTTTCGGGACGGTTGTGCGAATAGTGTGGAGGTTTTTTGGTTCAAGATTTAAGTCTTGTACGTGTATGACTAGGCCCCCACCTACCCTCTCTTCCCGCCAACACCACCACCGTAGGGAGCTTAAAGACGATGGGGGTATCTGCACTAACTAACCTCAAACCCGAAACTAACCCCGAGGATAAATACAAATTAAACATAAGAAATAAATCTTTATGAATGTTTTCGGGTGCTGCGTTTATTAGGTTCATGTTCCATGATAATTGTGCATGTTTCAACGACGCGCTCGTACGCCCGTACGGGGAAATTCCCATTTCCATATCGCTTCTCCCCCGTTCCTCTCCCGCTCCACATCCATAACGCACGCCTTAATTTCGACGTACCGTAAATTCGCGACTACTTCCTTCACGCGAATGTTTCCTCGAAAAACGTCAGCACGTCGGCAGTCCTGCCAGCGACTACAACACCTACGGGGTAAAGTACCGGTGCACATCTTGATTTTCGTCCGGCAGCACAACGTCGTCAAAATCGCTCGAAACCCGCCCCAGAATATCTGCCCAAGTGTACTGCCGGTGGCGTTCGACTCGACAATGCCGGTTCCGGGTTGCTACACGGGTATAAATATACAAATACGAGTGCTTCGCAACTTCCCGCCTTGGCAAGACGGCATACTCCACTAATCAACCGCCAAACGCTGGTTGTTAAGGCAAAGGTTACTTCCTTTTTTGGTTGGGAAGTACTATTGCGTGCATGGTACACACTGGTGCGCTCTCGAAAGAAGAAGTGCATCAAATGATATGGGAAGGGCATGGATAGGACCGCACCTGGATAAGGCTACACTATAACCCACACTGCTGGGGGTGTTCGTCAGGTCATACACACCAAAAACCGGCACCGTTGGTAGTAGAATGGAGAATAAACGAACCAAAAAAAACAAACCCCCAACCGACACTCAGTAGTTGTTTCGCAGCAGAGAAGCGGCGTGGTGACTTCATCAAGGAGGACGCAGGATGCGACGCGGTTAACATACACAGGAAGCAAATTTCATAATTTATTGCTCATTATAATATTTGCCACCGGTGCATGGTGAATCCGGACTTCTTGCCATGCCGTGGCAAGTCGGTATGCATGCCACCATGGTGGCTCAGACACTAGTTCATCATTCTGGTCGACCTTCTACCTCGTTTTTTTTCTCTCTCTCCACGGAAAGGAAGGCGTCAGAGTCAAGAGTGCAAAACATTTGCGCCCATGGATGCACATGCACATTTAAGGTAAAGTTCGTACCGAGGGGACACATTATATTAGCCACATTTCCACCAGACGGAAAGGAGCTTTAAGAGGAGGGGAGAGATGGTTTTTTTGTGGAGATATACTGTACTGTATACCCTTCCGGTGCTTTGGCCGTTACGGAGCTGAGTCAAGCTAAATGATTTATCAAAATAAAAAATAAACTTTTAATATTATAATAATCTGTCATACTCCGCATGTCATTTTCCCCTACGTATTCTGGAGTAGCATGGGTTATTGGGTATACTACTATTTTAGCGCCGTCTGCAGTTTCTCAGAAAAAGAGTGAATGTTGATAGATCGAGAATTTCTTGAGAAATTCACACACTTCCAGATGGGATGCTGGCGATCCTTTGCCACTTGAAGTACCTGATGCCATATACCTCAAGTCCTGGTGCTTTTTGAACCTCCATTTTGAAGAATTCAAGGTTTAGTAAACAGTAAACTGAAGAATTCATTTGGACAATTAGACGTCTTCATCAGTTACTCATCTTCCACAGACATCTGGTTACAGACTATCTTCGTTCAAATAATATTTATTCTACTATTATCTTCAACCTTAAGTTACAAATATATTACTGAATAAAAATCAAGTTTTGAGGCGTAACAAGTCACGAGAACTATTTTAGGTAACAACACCTACAAACAATACCAAGTGCCTGCCATAACAGAGACAATCAACTCCACTGCTCGGTACATTCCTTCGTCCAATAGACTTCCCACTCACGAACTGCTCCTTCATCTTTACAAATCTTCATTGTCACATTCTTTCACCTTTCACAGCGTTGACATACAATTTTTAAAAACTTATTTCAAAGTCAACGGTTTCCTGTACTTCCCATTCGGATCTTGTCTTGCAGAATGGAAAGGACCGGGACCGGACTATAGTCAAAATATTTGCCCAAAAACGAGCCGAAACCCGAACCACGGCACGGTTCTACCTCGCATGATTGACATTATTATCCCAAAAACAGTCTCACCAGCTGTGAGCACCCGGAAAAGCCCCACGCCATCCGTTGTGCAGCGGCAGAAAAAAGAATGGCCGCAGGCATGAGGGCTCACTTCTTGGAATGTAGATTTATGCCTTCACCTTTTTACCCAGCTGCAGGAAGGGTGTGAGAAGGGAAGTGAAATGTTTTTGTTAAAATTAAGAGCAATCCAGGAGGGTTTTTGTTGCCACTGCTGGGCCCTGGGTTTGTCCGTCTCTTCACATCCAAACCGGGAGCTACCCAGCGATGGTGCCAATGACGCCCATGAGGATGCTGGTGCTGTGCGCTACCCGGACTCGTAAGAAGAAAAGTAAGTGGTGGTTTTCCACTATTCAAATCCGGTCTACAATTACCCTTCGTCCAACGGTTTCCCGGCGAGTTTCTTGGCTTGTCTGAAATGGACCAACGAGACGAGAAAAGAGAGAGAAAAAAAAACGCATATACCACACAGGGAAACGAAACTGAAGAAAGAAAACACCCAACTCCCCCGGAGAAGGAGTTCCTTTTTTGTCATACACACACAGACGTGTACAAACGAACCAAAAAAAAAAAAGGTCAGCTATTGTATAGACGGGTCAAGCCGGGTGGCATGTACGGGAATGGTGGTGGGTGACGTACCCGATGAAAGGCACCACGAATTTCACCCTTCAGACGTTATAGCCGTCGTCGTAGACGTCACCGACGGGTCGTGACAGCTTTGCGTTTGCGCCCGGGGGGGTGAGGAAGCGAAAACACCAGGATCAAGAAGGCAAAGGGCCACAATTTGCACACAGCACCGCACACCGCTACGGTTGCATAAGAATGTGAGAAACCCGTACCATAACCGTCCGCACCGGCCACCGGTATCGTATGCGTATTCAAATGTTGCAGAGTTGCAAATGGCCATTCCTTGGGCTGGCAGTTTTTTTCTTTTGGTCCTCCCATTCGAAGCAAATTTGCACACGACTCGCAACAAATCAAATCAATTTTTTACGCCTTTCCAAGCACCGTGGCGAGGAACGAGAGGGGGGTATGTAAGAACACCACATACTAAACGCCTGGTACTTGAACATAAAAGCAGAGGACGACAATCATCGGTTTGCATCTTTTTTGATCACATTTTTCCTTAGTTCATCTCTTTAAAACCAAAGCCTGAAGGTATGCAATCACTTACATTTAATGCTGTTAAGTCAAATTTTCAAACGAATAAGCATTAACACGAAATAATGCAACGAAAAGTTGCCAAACCCTGACCGTAACAGACCAAAAAACCCAAATCGAACAACGCTGGACCAAGTGACACAACTAGTTTTGCATACGTGAGTTCCACAATTCGACCTGCGTGTCAATTCAAGCACATCATTTTAGGCTGGTTTTTTTTCCTATTGTTCACTCACTGCTACGCTCTTTCTTACGGCTCCTTTTTTATTATTATTCATGTTTTTTTTTCTTTCGCTCTCGTGCGTTACAGAACTACGCATAAATAAAGATTTATGCTTTGCGGGTGGCCAAACGATACCAAACCTCATACGAGGAGAAACACACATTCACAATAGGAGCAATACTCGTTCGCCTAACGTCATTCCCAATTCAATCGTGATCCGTGTGCTATGGGGAGAATGGTTGTTATTATTATTACTATAGACAGACTGCCCAACCCCTCTTAGTGGTGTTTGGTTGTATGCTTATCTAGTGAAGACAATCTTTCCTTCCATTTTTTTTTGCTCACTCTCCATTACCAAATTCTATTATGCTGGTACGTTCCAGCATGTGTCAAAACATATCTTTCACAGAAGAAAAATATGAATATTACGAATTTGATATCTTGTTTACTGTGGTCTGTTTAAATTATATGCTTAGTGTTACGCATCGTCTCTAGCCGATGAAGAAGCGATGCATGAAGCTGAAAAAAAGCAATAACAAATATGTTGTTAGGAAAAGAAATCCTATACGGTTGCATACATGTAGGCGTTTTATACGGCAAATAATCATTTCGCTCTAAATAATGTGTTTTTATTCATGATATGTGATTATTTGAAACAACAATTTCATAAACATTATACTTGATTTTAATTGTATAAAAAAAACATCTCATCTTCACTCCTTTCGAACGAAGATTTGGCTTTTGCTGGCTTGCTTTCACCACCCAACCGATATAATGCTAATGATTCGCTGCGTCGCTTTATCTCCTCCTGCCTTCTGGCATCCATTTTCTTAAGCGCTTATCATCATTCCACCTCTTATCCTCATTTTCCTTCCCGCTAATGGTGCTCTATCGGATCGAATGCGCGGACCCCCGCACGTGGCGCTTCGTTAGCGAGCGGTTACGATGGAAAACGGTAAAGTGCTTTGCTGCTGCGGTCAGCTTCCTGGTGCGGGAAAGCACCCGTTTACTCCCGTACTCCCGGTGGCATTGAACCCATCGTCCCACTCAACCGCGAAACCCGCTGGGTAGTCCACCGCGATGGGAAAAGTCTTCAAACACCGGAAGTCGATTCTCCGGTAGCGCCCACCCAAGCCACCGGAAAGCTGGGCGAATGATGAATGAAAGTGTAACTTAATTTACTTCCGCGCGTTGCGTACCTTCTGGCCGCCCTGCGATAATTTTGCTTCAGCTAGTGGGCCTATTGGATGTGCTCCTACCCTTCAACAAAAAAAAAACCACTAAATGTCACCTCGCGCATCATCACACCCACAGCTCCATTGAAGCGAGAACCCTCGGCGGAAGCGTTCGCTTAAGAATGATAAAATACTACACAACAACAACAACAACAAATACACTCACCCAGGCTATGAGACTGGGTCGAATCATCCGCAGATCAGACAGATGAAATATGCTACACCATAGTTCATAACGGTTTCCTCCCTCCCGAGGGACAACTCGAGGCCGAACTTGGTACTTGGAGCCGGGAGATACTGCTTCCGCTTCTCCTTAACCTGTCTCCGCGCAGCGACAAAAAAATAGGACCACGTAAATGGGAAATCGCGCTCGCATTTTGTCATTCTTGCAGCAATCAAATCGAATCATCTAATTTTAATGACTTCACTGATAACAGGACACTTTATCTTCTGAAGGCGTTTTGCTTCGATTTTGCTCGCCGGCGAATGCCTTTTGCACAGGCACCTACCATTCCCCCATCGGTTGAGCGATACAGCGCGGCAGGGTGTTGGCAAGCAAATGGTTACGTTTTCATCTTTTAATGATTTGTTTACATTTCACTTGTTAGACGAAGCAAAACACCCAATTTCGTTTTGTCGTCTTGCATCCCATCCCTTCTCGAGCATTCAGCGGAGTGGCTTTTGATCAACACATTCCGATTTGATAGTACTATCTGGTGGAAGCAGTGCAACAAATTTCTCATTACGATTCACGACAAATTAAGGTAAATATTTCTTCATTAAAAATGGCTACTTCAATAACGTAAACAGTGTCCCGGTCTTTCTCTCTCTCTCTCTCTCTCTCTCTCTCTCTCTCTCTTTTTTCTACATGTCTCACTCCTTCTAAAGTGGAATCGGAATGAAGGTATGCGAGACAGCTAAGAAGCTGCCAAGTGAGCAAACATTTAATCGTATTCCATCAAAACGAAAATCATTACCCGGAAATAGGCACATCAAGTCACTCCGCAACACCGATAGCAAACACGCAAACGTCTTAATGTGCGATCCCTGCCACCGTACAAGATTGTTGTAGAGCTGATAATCCTGGTGGTTGATATTGGGTAGCCTCACAGCCCCAAAAAGCCGCCTAGCAGCGGTTTACCCATCAAGTTGCAAATCACCACCGCTACTTATCAGCCAGCCGAGCGTCTACCGAAACGTCTTAGGTCGATTGGTTGTGGCTCTAAGCACGGCAAACTATTCAAACCCACATGATAAATTTGCAGAAGAGTCAACAACAACGTAGAAAGTAAAGTAAAACCATTGAAAAGAGCTATTTTGTAAATAAAATTGCATAAATTCAGGGGTTTATCTAAAGGGGTTTATCTAAAGCGCCTAAAGTTATGTAACTGAAATTAAAAATGCTGCTTATACTAAATGAATACAAACAAGCTTTGATATAATCGTTTTAAGATAACAAAAATTAAGATATTTTTTGCTGATCTTATGTTTGGTTGTTACAGCTACCGTCAACTCTAACAAGGGTCGATATAAAATTAATCTAAAATCCCCTAAACGAAAGGATGCTTTTACCTACTCGGCCGGGAACGTTATGCCTTTTTGCTTACAACAGCTTCCTCATCTTCTTAACGATTAACGAGACAACTCCTGAGAGTGTGCTCTCAATGCACGGTTTGACGTTAAGAAGCCGCTGCTAGCGCTACGGCAAAGGTTTGCCTACGTCAGGTTTACATACTCCTGACGTCACACACTACCGCAGCAAACCCATCTGGTACATCGAATAAAGTAGAATTATTGCAACTACTGCCACTAGACCATGTCAAGCAATAAACAACCTAAAAATCAACGAACCAAACGCTACATTCGTGCGCTGCCGATGGTTTGGCATGGTGCCGCATCCTGCTACGAAACTATTCACGGCAAACTGACAAGGAGCGGGTAAATAGTTTAGAGTAAAAACGGGTTTTCGAGTGCCTAGACTGCGCTGATTCACTTGCCGCACTGTTTTTTGCCACCGGAAGAAAGCAAAACCCCCCGTGTGCCAAAAAGGAGGGAAAATAGTAAAAAAAAAGATTAATTTAGCATTAAATTTAATTGAGACGATGCGTTTAATGTAATTTTACCCGTTTTGCGCTACTGCCTGTACGGTGTTACGGTTGCTGCCAGCTTAACCCTAGCCATTACTTTCTATCGCCTGCTATCGTTTCGGAAGCGATGATGCTGAGTAGCTTAAAATGTATTCATTATCGGGTTGGAGATATGGCGAGAAAGACAAAACTAGCGTGTCAGCCATTTTTTTTTTTGCGTCCTAATTTTCAATGCATGTTGCCGAACGACGAACGGAGAAACATTGTCAACGGAAATGAAGTATAAAAATACAACACTTGATAATATTAAATCAAAGTTTTCTAAAAGGTTTTTTAGTTTAGGCAGCATTTTTATTACTCTGCTGACTTATGTTAAATTTTTCAAACAACGATGTATAACAGTATCTAGCTCGTGAGTATTTAATAAACCATTGTACTAGTTCCTATGTAAACATTTTCAAAATTGCTTTAATTTTATCACAGGCATAAGTATATTAATAAAATAATTTAAAATTAATACACGAAAAAAAATTAAAACCCATAGCACCAGTGCAGCAGTGATCTAGGGCGTACCTTCATAAAACTAATGATGAATTACCGCTCTGTTTTGCCGAAATATTCATCAAGCCCACTCTAACGACACGTGTGTGCTTCGGCAAGTGCCACTGCCACAGGAAGAAGTTTTCAGCGAGTTTGCCCCAAAACGACACATGAATGGATTTTTACTATGTTTCAAATATATATATATTTTTTGTTGCTATCATGTTTTTCCGCCCTTTCTCTACTTTGCTTAAAAACACACACACACATCCTTTTGAGACACAGCGTGTAATGAACGTATTACGGTGCTCTCAAGTGACCAGCAGTGGTCCAGGAAGGAGAAGAAAAAAACGGACCACAACGACAACGTTACCGAGGAAACGGTTTTCTAAGCGGCTTGGTTTTACCGAGTTTGCTGCATACGGACAATATATCCGGACCTACCTTTTTGCAAAGCATTTGCCGCGCCCGGCCCGCCCGGCCCGCCCGGCCCGCCCGGCTCTCGATGCACGGGAGCAAATTTCAAAAGGAACAATTTAATAATTAAAAGTAATGATGATGAAACGCAGACGACAATGGGAGCGCCACCGCCAACCCCGTCAGTACGGTACGGTAGATATTTTCGGTGGTCAGACAGACGTCGGGCGTCTTTGCGTGTGCACCTCCATTCATCATCGTCCGGACGGCCTTCTGATGTCGCAGATGCTCGTGAAAAAAAGGGGCCATCTCTAACGACGTCCCTTACACAGCGGAGAGTGTTTGAACGCTTCCAAAGAAGAAAAAAAAATACACCACACATCCAACCAAACTTCATGGTTTCAAAAATGTTGAATGTGCACGCCGGGCAGGAAGTGTGCGATTTTGATTTTTGGTGAAAAACACGAAAGAGTATGCGATCCCTACTCATCTGAAATATTGATTCTTCACTCATTTTTTTTCTATGTAAATGACATCCTCGGTTGATAAGTTAAAATGGGCCCACACCCGGTTTACATCCGACGATGTCGTGCGAAGAAAATGCTGTGAAGAAAAATATGATGTTTTTGTAAAGCGAATTGCATAACTTCTGGCGGTTTTTCTCAAGCTTCTACACATAGTCTCTGAGATACAGTATATCTGATATATGTCGATTCCCTTAGTGGCGGGTTTTGGCAGTATATTTTAAATACTATAAAATTATAGCAAATTCAATAAAAATAAACACCCAATATATAGCCCTACTATAAGACGCTTAAAGTTAAAACGCCTGAAATTATGCAATCCACAATAATAATTTCACCTTACAGTGCTGGCCGTAGTTTCTTCCGTCTTTTCTAAGTCAAGCTATCGGGTGATAATGTTCCTGTTGCTGAGAAACAATGGATCGATTCGACAACCGTTCACAAGCGCACGTCCGGCACCATTGAAACCAATGTTGAAGTTGATTGATCAGTTCTTAATGACGAAAATAATGTTCCCTCCCTAGCCCGCCGCCAGAACGTTTCGTCATCAGTTACTTTAGCTGACAGCTCGAAGGAACATTTGTTCCTTCCTCAGCCACTACTCTCCTCTTCCTCCCAATTCCCTACTTGGTAGTATATTCGCGTATCATCAGTTCGACCATCCGCCAAACAAACAGCAAACGACATGACAATTACGAGTTTGTAACGCGCGATCCAATTTAAATTTTGAACGGCACAAAATGAGCAGTATGAAGCAAAAAAAAGGATTCGAGTACTGGCCCTCGGTATGGGCAGAAATTTGAACCCAAAAGTGAACATTTCTCTCCAATTGACACTTGTTCATTTCCGGTTGGTTTTTAACCACTTCAGGTTAAGCATTCCCACAGACACACGTCACTGCACTAATGGACAGCACGTACGGACTGCTCGGCGAAAGAAGAAAAAAAAATCCGGATAAAAATTGCCACGACCCAGCTAGCAAAAAAAACACACAGAACCCACCACAGTTGGCGAAAAAAATCTTACCGATCAAGTTAAAACCACAGCGCAGTGGTAATGCTGGCAGTGCTCGCTTTGATGAGTGGCCCCTAAATTGACTTGTTGAATAAAGTTCCGAGTCGAGAGGTTCCGCGCACTTAAACGGCTGGGAAATTGAAGCGAATGGAAAGTCGAGCAGTGTACCAAGGCAGGCTCCTTGTACAAGAGGGCAAACAGGGGAGAGAGAGAGAGAAAAAAATACACACTCCTCCCTGAAGTGGCTAACCGAGCTCTTCCTGACCCTCGGCAGCACCACAAAAACCGTGAAGCAGTGCAGTCGAAAGTAACCAAAATGATGGAAAGAAAAAAAAGGCACACACACACCCAACTCCTCACCACCGCACGAGGCAATCCACTTGAGATCAACGCTGCGTAAACCAATATCGAAATGACGAACGCTGTGCAACATTGATGGAGCATAAGGATGGAAAAAAAAAACTGGGAAGAAAAATGTAAAATAATCGCTTCCCCTTACGTACCATGCTACCGGGCACAGTCCATAACTGCTGGCAGCTGCATCGTGGTGAGGAGAATGGAAAAGGAGGTAGAAGTTGGGTGCAATGTGAAGTGACGGATTGCGAAGAAAACAACAGTATGAGCAACAACTGCAACAAAAAAAACGCTGAACGTCAAATGAATGGGAAAATAAAAATTGTAAAAATAAATGAGATTTTTCTTGCCGACAATTTCCACCTCTCCGAACAATGGGATGTATACCAGGCAAAGTAGTGGTGTAGACCAAAATGTATTATTTGTTGCATACATTTAGGAGGTTTTAATTCCTGCATGTTCCCAATTACTGTAACGTATGTTTCATTGAAATAAATAAATAAAATCCATTCAAACTTAAAAGTAGCTAATATAATTATTTTGCCTACATTTAGGCGTAATTAAATTAGTATTAAAATATCAATAATTTTAGAACAGAAAAAACAGTGTTAATTTTCCATATTAATAAGCATTCTTTTATGAAATTTTGAACTAAATTACGCTTTGTATTTTGTCCGATTTTCCGAACATTTTCCATCACATCCCAGCATGCGATCAGCACAAATTTTAGAAGTCCTAAAAATGCAGCACGAAAAATTCACCAGCTGAGATTTTTCCCCATCACCACGTTCGGTCTCATCACCCAAAACTCCATCGCAAGGAGAGCGGGAGGAAAAAAAAAGAACACGCATTACAACGAATGAATAACAAAGCCAGTCACCAAACTTTTAACTATAGTTGCAATTTATAACGAGGCCAAATACACCATCCGGCGCCTGGGATATGGCGGAATGACGATGACGAACCGACGGATGGCAAAAAAACACGATGATGCTAATGATGATGGGTCCGCTGACGGGTGGGCAAACGTGCAAAGAAGCATAAAGTAAAATTGTGAAATAAAATAAAATAAAATACGTACACATAATAACGCCACTTTGTTCTGGATGAGTTCGCACGCCAACGAGCAAATTCTGATGGAGTTTTTTTTTTGTTTTGGTTTGCTACCCTGTTCTGTTTCGCGTGTCGTTTGTTTTTTTTTCTCTCCTCCACCCTTGTTTTGATTTCATTCGCGGTGGGTAGAAAAATGTACATCTACACACAGTTATAACAACGCAGGACTATTCGGATAGAGATTGCGAAAGACACCCACTCTCGTCCAAATCATTCCACGATAATGAGATTAACCACTCGAGCCTTCCATATTTTTTTTTCGGTTCTTTTCGGCTATGAATGGCACAGAAATTAACTGCAAGTGATGTTTCGGTGAGTGGGGCGATGCTGTAGATTTGAGGTTGCTCGTTTGCTTGCTTGCGAATCCCACCGCCCAAAACCACCGAGCACACCCGCTGGAGCAAATGAGTCCTGTGTGTGTGTGTGTTTTCTCTCTTTCTCTTTCTCCACCTTCCACTGTTTGCCGTTCCGATTTTTCCGGACGTGATTATAGAGCTAATATTTTCCCTCGCGATATTCACACTGCGCTTATAATTTCCCATTTGACTTGGTGAGATAACATAAAGCAGACCAGAAGTTTAGTTATTTTTCTTCCCTTTCGCCGCTATGCGTCCAACGATTGAGCGTGTAGCTTCACGGAATTTGATTTACTCGGCCCTGCACGGCTGCTAGAAAAAAATATATATATTTATCAAATCCCAACGATACCATCAAATGAGGAGCCAAGAGAATAGAGCACCTCTAGTACCAAAAAAGGCAAGACTAGCAGTATAACAACGGATAGGGAATGATAAAAATTATTGGCGAAGGGAACACAAATATTACCTTCATTTTCTTTTCCACTCTACAGTTCCTGGTAACATCATTCCATGACTAAGTGTCTGCTGCACCGTACAGACGATTATGAAGAAACATTTGGCAAATAGGACCACCGACAAAAGTCAGCTTGACGTGTGTGAGAGTCCACCACCACCACCGAGGATGTATCGGAAAAAGGTGCAGGCTTCATAAATCCTGTTATCAGGCAGTGAGAAAGAGAGAAACAGGTGAGATTAAGCGGTGGGATTTAACCTCTTTCTCGTACAGTGGATTATAGAAGGGAGAGGTGTGTGTGTGTGTGGGTTAGTTATTTTTCGGCAACACTGGATCCGGTTGCTGCTAATCTTTATCGATAGTAAACCATGGTAGTGCCTTTTTCCTTCTGCACTAGTTGGTACCTATCTATCGCCGTTTTCAATCTAAAACTCCCCCAAAAAAACCAGGTTCTCAGGAATGGTACGATCGAACGTACCAGCTTTACGTGCAGCGTTACGGTAGACGGGATAACGCCATTTTGTTTTCTTTTTTTTTGTTGCTACTCTTACTCAAGGGCTTTTAAAATTTACCTTTTTGCAAAATCCAACTTCCACTTAACGTGGTTCCTGCTGCTGAGGAGAAGTAGATTGGAGAATGAGTAATTTTAATTTTCAATTATTAAAATATCGAACGAACAGTTTGCCCATCTAGTGCGCCTGACCCGTATGCAATCTGTTGTGGTGGTTAGCATAACATTCAGGCGCTTTTTTTTTGAAGAATTGTTTTGCATTGAAATCGTTTGATTATTGCCTTGCCATTAGTAGTATTTTACTACCAATATAATTGCATGTAGAGAGTTGTATCTCTAGTTGCGTCTCTAGGAATTCTGACTACAGCACTTAAGGGAATTTGCACTATAAAAAGCAGAAGTTCATTTTAAGCCTGTCAGATACGTACACAGCGAGGTGAATAAATACTCACCCTGGTTCAAGCGTTTACCTTCCAGGCATTTCTGCCGGTACAGACGGAACAGACGAATTTTAATGAAATCAAATCATTTCAAACGATCATTCTGCCTGGATCGTGTTCGATGTTACGCAGCACGGGTAGTACGACGGGCTGGAATTGATCAGAAAAGGCCAACCTGTACCCTGTTACCCGTTCCCCGCTGATGGTGATGATGGTGGTGTAGTCCGACCGACTGACAGGTCTGCTGGTGAAAAGTGAAATTTTATTCTTGAAAAGGGTTTTACTGCTTTTGCTGCATCCGATGACTGCTCGCTCACCATTGCCCGGGCCAGGGAAACCGTTTTTCCACATGTAGCAAAATCCTAATCTACGTGGATGTGTGTGTGACACCATGATAGAGGTCAGATTCGTGGGTCAGTCATCAGGATACTGCTGATTGCTTTTACCACAGCAACAACCACCACCACCGAAAGCGCGCTCGAATGGAAAAGGCGGTGGGATAATTGCAGAAAGAACGTTGTCTTTACCCGAAACAATTACACTCCACAACGCCTGAGAAGGATTGACCCCCTGGGGCGGGGGGGAGAAGGACCACAGGGGAAAAGTTTCGTAAGACAGAGGTAGTCAAGCAAATCGAAGCGAAAGATACCAACAAGCGGGGTTCGGGCTAAATAACTTTTCCTCGCAGTCACCGGTCAGAAACACACGTCCTCCCCAGCAAAACGTAACGCAATCGGCAAACCCAATGTCACCCCCCACAAAAAGACCTGCGGAGGAGTTATGAAGCGGTTGAGATGGGCGGAAAATGGAAACTATTAGCAACATTTCCGTGGTGCTGGTGGAGAAGGCATTTTCACTCTTATTGCAGGCAAGACACGGTGTAGGGATTCATTTTTAACGACCTAAAAGTATATACGGCTGTTATGCCAATAGCTTGTGTTGCAACCAAAAACCCCGTATCAGGAAAAAAGGAGTGAGGATGTGTCCGCCAGAAGGATGGAAACGCATAGCAGTACATCTTCAAGACCGGTTACCATAAATTAAACTTCTTCGGTAATCTAATGTCCTGCTCGTGGTGGAACTAATGTACAACTGCACGACCGACCGTGGTGTTATCATGCGAAGAAATTCCCACTCCCCGCTCTCACTTCCCACTCTTTCGGGCGTTGGTAAAGAGTTGACCATTTGACCAAGCGTTTGCTATTAAGAGAGCACAACCATTTCCTAAACCATTGCTCTACACCACACACACATACATAACCACACACACACAATCACAGCATTTTTGGGTGTGAAGACAAACGGTGCGAAAAATTCACACCAAAAACCCACCCGAGAGTAGCCACCGAGTAGCGAAGCTGTGTACTACACATCCAAAAACAAAGCCGTCCCTTTAGCCGGGGTGCGAAAAAGCTCATTATTTTCTTCGGTCAACGACGATTAAAAGATAAGTGTGTGCGAGAATAAAATATTGGTATCCATTAGCAGTTTTCGGGGCTTACTACTTCTCTTTTTTTTTTAATTAACGACCCTTAAAAAACGCACTCCGAACGCTGGACAAAATGAACGTTTTGTGCGCAGTTCCCACAGAGGTATTTGCCCAAAAATGCTATCCACATAATGGGTACCTTTTGTTACACGAATAGTAATAGTGTTAGCAATTCTCCAGCAGGGCAGCAGCAGCAGCCATTTGTACCGTGCGTTGAGACGATATTGAATCTTCCTTCACTCACCACCTAACCACATACGAGCTTAATGCTTCTTTGCCAGCCGCCTCTTACATGCGGGATGCACACCACGCCGTGACGCGTGACTTGCTTTAATGATAACCCCTGATGTAACAGCTGCACTGGCTATCAAAAAAGAATTTGACACGCCAACGTGTGTGGCTATAAATGACATCACAGCTATACGCACGCCGAGTCGCACGGTTTGACAAATAAACGAGCAATTGGGAGAATGGGGATACGCTACCCATACGGCTCCAGGGTTAAACCCATCTGTAGGATACTCCGTCTCCTCGATTGAGGTGACAGTCTAGCAGGGTGAGTTCGTGATATATTTTTGGAGAATGGAAGAAATAAGACAAAACCACAGTTGCTAAAGACCCATCATTACTGGATCACCTATCCATTCATCAAGGTATCTGTTGGTAAGTATCAGTGGTCCGTTTGGAGACCAATGACAATTCCAATTCTAGAGTCTTTTCAGAAGTTTGATCTAGTTCTTCGTATCCCGAGAGTCCCTGAACCTGAAACGACTAAAACAAATACCTTGGAGATAGTTAAGAAGACTTCAATGCTTCAATGATCCACCAAGGTATTCTGGACATGAGGACATCAGATGCACGGAGACCTAGCGTAATATCGATCTCCAAGAATATCTAGACGTGTCCTCAGATATCTCAAATTATTACTACCTGAACCTGAAACGACTAAAACAAATACCTTGGAGATAGTTAAGAAGACTTAACTTAAGATGCTTCAATGACCCAAGCTATTCTGAACATGAGGGCATTCAGATGTACGGAGACCTAGCGTAATATCGATCTCCAAGAATATCTAGACATGTCCTCAGATATCTCAGATTACTACCTTATCGTATATCTTGATGTCTAAACCTTGATATCTTCCTTATTTGACCATAGTAGTATAGGTAGTAGCCTTTACGACTCTCTATTGCAGACATTCAAAAATTCGCAAAACGAACAGAGCAATTTATCCAACAAAAGACACTCATCTTACAATAGGATTAAGCAGCCATTAAGAAATACAAAACATCCTCGTACTTTGTATATCGCACTAACTTAGGTATAGTTAGGCACGAGATCACTTCACCGTATCTACACCTTTCTAAAGTGTGGAACTCTCACCGAAAGCCTCTCATTAAACTTTCAACCTAACCTTGCGTTGTCAGACATATCAGTACGAAATGATTTATGTACAAGTTTTTCCATCCTTCAAACAACTAAGCCTGAGCTTCAAATAACCCAAAATAGCTACATACCGAGCTTCCTTCTTGGGGGAGGGAAAAAGCTTTCCCAGCTGGTTCGGAGAATGCAGAACAGGTAACAGAGAACGATGGCTGGTCATTACAAACACCAAAAAACCCTACAATTTCCTTCCCTCGCAGGTAATTGCAGTGCATCAACACGAGTGAAATACACATAAAACAAACAGGCACTAGCATCCGCAAATGCCAGGTGTGGACCAAACTGCCAAACTACTCGAGCAACTTGTTCTCATTGCTCAAAACACGGTCCTCCCTGTTTACCAGAAGTGACCGACAACATTCATGTTTGCACCTGATACACAGCGCGGTATTGTGGAGTACACATCGTCTAAACAGCTTTTTGGCATGCATTATTGTGTGCGCTTGGTTTTCGGAGGTTTTTGGGGCGCATGCAATCACTATGGTATGGTATTTTGCAATTGCATGGTTACCGAAAGACACATATAATTTCAGTGTACATCAGTGTTCGACTGGTTTGGGATAGATGTAAGGCACGACCTACTCCACAACTTTACCAACGTGCGATAAGAAAGCTATTAACGAGCAGCTGCCGTAGCAAGCCTGTACGACGCTACTGTACCTAATTTGATGGCTAGGGTAAGTACTTGAACAGTGGAAATTTAGAAAAATAAAAACACCTTAAAAACTGAAGTACACTTGTGGGTTGATGGCAAAACAAAAACAAACGTACTGCCGGGTTTCCTGGTTGGTCTAATCCATTAAAGAGAAATCGTTTTGTTTTTGTTATGCTCACATTCGTTGTTTCTGTAGGAAAGTTTATTTGCTCCCCAACACAGCTACGCAACGCAGCGTGTCTGTAATGAGTGGAGGTATTATTAATTTTAATTTACACCGTAATGCATCACAACAGCACCAGCAGGAAGGAAGCAGTGTCTCGATGAACTCATACACTCATCCTACACGCATCCCCGGTCCGAAACCCGTAACGCAAAAACAATTCATTAATAAGTAATTAGCGAGATTATTATCGCGCCCGCCAGGCCGGCTGGCCGCCGGGTACGGCGTCGGTGGCATACCAGCCGCAGCCTCACAGGAGCGAGTTAGTTTCCTCGCTGCACGAGTGTTTTTCCTAGATTGAGAAAATAATAAAATGCGTCCCGTACCATTACATCCGGCGCGAATGCCGGTGGAAGTGTCTCTGTGTTTTGTAGAAGGTTTTTCTACACTCATAAGCACAAATTATAAATCATCCAACATGGTGGCAATGTTGCTGTGTATATTTTACACTGCTCGCCGTTGATAAACCCTTGTAAATTAGTGTTGAAAGCCTGAGCGAAAAATAAATAATCCACCCAACAAACATGCCATTCGTTTTTTGTTCATTTTCAGCTTGCTAAAAACATTTCCAGGAAGATCTTAACACTGTTGAAGGATCTTTTAAACAGCTTTACAGCTTCAAGTGATTGGAGCTATTATTGATACCCTTTTTTGATTCTCCAAACGAATCATGTTACTAGACGCTGAAAGGAGGACTTTATTAGACAATACTTAAGGCGATTGTATCGCCCTTGGACACCAAAGCAACGCTGAGTATCCGATTACACCACCATGGATCATGGCACAAAAGATGAAAGTGAAGATGCCGCCGGAAGTGTTGTCTTTACGAGCGCTGTTTAAATAGATTAACGTTTTCTTCAACAAGATCCAAAAAAAAATATCTATACACACACACACACCAACAACGGATACTTCAAACACGACCATTTGACTGCCGGCGCTCTGTTTACTCTGGTCACAGGTTGAAGAGCTAAAGTATTAGATTATCCACTCTGGTTGTTCCGCAACTGTTCTAACCAGTCCTGCTAGCTCTCCAAGGTTTTGCCGCCGTGTTTGGTTCATCATTATTTAATAATTTCCCCCTCCCTCCCCTCCCACCCCACCCCCTGTTACGCTGAATTGACTTCGGGATAGCCGGCACGCTTCGAGCAATTAAAGTTTGTTTTGTGAAAGAGTACGAAGATTAGTGAAGTGAAAATGGCTACCAGCTAGTTTTAACGTTCGCTCGTTAAAATGGTCGAACTCAGCAAATACCTAGCCCAAGTTGCACCGAGGTGCTGTTTATTGAAAGAACACAGCGCAAGACGCGCTCAAACACTTCTGTCCCGATGGGATGTATCTTTTAGATAAAATCTTTAGATGAGTAATTGGGTGTTTTCCTTGAAGCGCTCAGTGCAGCAATGTTGTCTGTAACCTTTCTAGTGCCAATTAGTGAGATTGCATACATTCAGGCTGATTGGGTGGTTAAGAGGAATTGTAAGTTTATTTCTGTGTTGCGTTTCTACTGCGTAAAAGATTACTTGCTATTAGCGAGAGATGTCAAAAAAAGCAACGTGGGGATAAAAATAATCTAAGGCAATATTAGTAACGATGAGTTAAAATGATAGAACATACTCTGTCTCATCATACCGAAAATATCACTAGCGCGAAGCGCCTGCAAGTATACTTTTTTAACATAATTTTCCATTGTTTTTGAAGAAAAATAAGGATTTCAGGATGCGATTTTGGTGATTTATTTCTCAAGAACAATTGGACCGTAGGAAGCCTAAGTAATTGATTGGGTTAATAAAGACCTTTTAAAAATTGCATACCTCTAGGCGTTTAGCAAAAATAAGATAATAGTAACAATTATATGACGCAATACACATTGTAGTTGATTGAGAACTCGGAATCTTGTCATCTTAACCGCTTCTGCTGCAAAATTTAACTCTTCTCATTAAAAAAAAAATGCTCCATCCCCTTATCCGATCTCACATCGGTATCAGCTGAGTGCTAATTACCCACACATAGCAAAAATCAATACGCATTGTAAAGAAAAGTTTAAAAAGCAAACTACGTCACCAACGCGTTCGAACGCGTTGTCAAACAATCTCAAAAGTGTCGTAACGTCCCGCACCGGGCCGTCCCCATCCCCCCCGTTGAGTCTTCACGTGACGTCACGCTAATCACCATCCAATGTTGTACCCTACCCCCCCCCCCCCCCCCCCCCCGCCACCAAATCAGATGGCACAAAGATGGCGATAAAAGCCCGATTTTCAAGGCAGGCAAATTATGAATGAAAACACGGCACGGCGGTGGGCTACTTCCCTGCTACTTCCATCTCCTGCCACATCTTACTGCTGGTTGGCGGCGTAAGCAACTTTCTTCGGCGGGAAAGTTTTAACTGTTCTGTCCCGTCATTTTGCGGGGCCGTACAGTTGGCGTATAAAAAAAAACCGACGATCTTTGCAAAAGAGCAGCAGCCAAACAAAACAACGCCAACAAACCAAGGAAGAGAAGGAAGAAGGAAAAAAAGTAAGACAACCGACAAAGGAAGAACAAGAAGCATCACCACTTTTGGTACACACGTGGGGCGAAAGGGGAGAGCGGGGCGAAGAGGGAGCGCCGCAGAGGGGCACTAAAGTTTTAAGGCTGCATTAATTAAAGTTTACCAAACATTTTACGCACGGGCCATTTTTGGGGATGGGGGGAGAGAGGCGAGGGTTGGCCGGGAAACCCTGCCCTACGCAACTCGATTAAATTTTTGGGGCTCGGCATCGATCCGTCTGTGTCGCAGTTCGGGCAACACGTCCAACATGCGTGAAGCTTACACTCACTTACACGTGAGGGTAGTACGTGCTATTTAATCGGGCAGGTTGATGTGAGTTACAGGATGGGAGCCCTGGCAGATCTACAACCACAATATAGAGACCTTCGCACGTTAGTAGCTAAGTGACGTTTCACGTCAAACTCTGGTTTACAGCCGATGGTTGAGACCTCCACAACTTATCCCGAAATAGCACATTTACTACCGATACGATCACCTGACGTTGTGCCGCCAGGGCACTGACTAACTCGCATCATCGATCTCGAACTTTCACCCATCGGCTCATTGAACTCTTTCTCTGGCAGCTAAGTCACCCGTTGCAAAACCACACCTAGCCGGCCCTTGAACTGTAGCGCTCATCAGCACATTTCATCGGAAACGTGGATGTGGCGTACACGACGGCGAATGTGCGGAGTAACATGGCGGCTAATTTGAGCCAAAAAGTTGCTTCCTAACCTTGAACTACTGAAAAGTTTAAGCAGTCATTGAAACTTTTACACCCCTCACAGCCACCGCCGGTTTTGTTATAACATCGCGGTCCCGTCACATATACACACACCGTTTGTCGCAAAAATACCCCCCCATCGCCCTGTTTTCGGGTAAAGTTTTCCCTTTCTGCCGCCCCCCCACCCTATTGCGCCCAATTGCGGCCACAGGGTGATGAAGTTTCGCGATGTAGAAAGCAACCCAACAAAAAGGGAAGATTTATAATACAATGAATTGGCAAAAGTTTTAATTTTATTATCCAAAGTATTGATTTTTCGAGTGGGTCCCGGGTTTTGTCTACCAACTCGGTAGACGCACGGGGCTCGCCAGTACAAACTTTCCCGACGCTTCCCGAAAACAAACTTGCAGGAAGTTTTTGGTGCAAATGAATTTTTTTTCTCTCTCTCACTCGCTTGCTTTCTCAAACTTCCCCGAAAGGCCGGTTTTTGTGGGGTGACTTTAGCAGGGCGCAATATTTTTCGCGCTAGCCAGAATGACACAAAAGTTGCCGCCATTTTTAGCTACCAAAAAAAAAACAGTAAAAAGTACAAAACAAAAAGCACAAAGAAATGCCCGCGCGTGTGGCAACTAGTTGGGGTGGCCGGGGTTTTTTTTTAAAGAGTGCCAAAAACAAACGTGTGCTGGATAATGTGTTCGGTCAGCTGATTTGCACTTTTCATGCAAACGGTAGCGGTTGATAATTTGCGCTGCGACGCCGACGTTCAAGATGGCCGATCGAAGACCGTGTGTTCGCCATTATGGTGACCGCGCCCAAAACTCTACTACCACTACTAGAGCAATATTCGTAGTACTGCGATCGATCGAGAAAGGATGTATGGATGCGTGTGTGTGTTTCTAGAGCCTTGTTTGCAGTTGTTTATTATTTATAGTTAAAGAATGCTATAGGGAAGAAGAAATGTCAATATATTCGTGTCATTGAACACCAACTTGTTTATTATTGCACTGGTCAACTATCTAACATGGCCGCCATCTGCTATGCCACCTGTCAAATCTGTCACTTGCATTTTCTGTTTTCATCGATTGTTGAAATTGGTTTCGTTTAAACAACAACTATTTGACTAAATTTACTAACGGTGTATATTAGAGAAATTGTGCAAAACTAGATTTTTTCTCTCGTAACCTAACAAAATTGTTCGAAAGATCCAAAAAAGATGGCTTTAAGCTACACGGGTAGCCCAGCGCAAGACCCATAACACGGTTCAAATACTTCCCCACTGCATTGGGGCTGGGTGTTACCCATCCATCAACCTTCCTTGTGCCGCTTTCGAAACCAGCAACTCCTTCAAAGGAAACGCCTCCCATTTTCACACCGGGAGCCAACCGGGTGCGCTCCCAACACGGTTCGCGAAGAAAAATGTGCCACACTGGTGGTTGGAAGTGTCGTGTTTTTCTTCCTCTTTTCTCGCTTTGTAATCACCAAGAAAAAAAAATCCGACTCGGTTTTTCCACCCTTAACCCCACCCGCCGACCAAAGCACAGCGACACCGAGCAGGACACCACTTTTTCAGGTTAGCCTTTTCTGGCCTGGTCTGCTCCGACACGGGCAAAATGGCTCTCGGACTTTTGTCGGAACTTCGAAAAACCCGGCGGGGGGGGGGGGGGCGAAACACGAAAGATCTCTTTCTTTCCCGACAGCAGGACGTAGAGCTTCTTGCCGTGGGAAACAAGGATGTGATAGCGAGCGGATAATGCACAATCCGAAGTGCTCCGACACTTCGCGATGGTAGCTCGCAGGCGCTTTCGGTAGCTCGCTCGTGCTCTCGTTTTTTCTCACACTGTTTGCAGTCTGTGCTCTATCGTTTTGCGCTCCTGCCGTGTATCCTTTTCGAACTACACACGTACAGCAAAATGTGCCGTCTCACTTACGTTGCAGTTTCATCTCGTGCTTCAATGAATGCAGATGATCCACCATGTGCCTTCGTATCGCAAACTTCGTGTCTGTGTCTATTTTCTCTCTCTTTCTCTTCCGACAACCGAAAGCTTTCGGACGAACCGTACACCGGCCATATCTAGTAGACCACCAGTTGAAGGGTCCAAAAACCATCCTATTTCTGGTACGATAAGTGTTGGGGAGCGAACAAAACAAAAAAATACTGCGCTTGCCTTGTTCCGAAAAGCTGCACAAGTTGCAACGTTTTTTTGTTTTTTGTTCATCTCTTCAAGGGCACACACAAATGCATACCCGTGCGCACGATGCATATCATGCTTTTCATAGTTGAGTGAATAGATTTAACGTTGGCCCTAAATGTGGCCTTCCCCATCGTTAGAAGAGTTTTCAAACTCTTCTGGTTATGTACATTATGTTAATTTAGATACAACACGAGGAAACGCTTCACGCTGGGTTAGGTTAGTGTTTACTAAGGCATGATAGATACGGATCGCGTGCTGGCAAAGTGCGTTATGTTGGCTTATTAATTTTATCGTTTACATAACCAGCCATTTTAGAAGGTAAAAACTTTTCAATCTTTGCTACACTGTTTTTTTCCTTACGATCACTACAAGCGGGGATTTAAATAACTATTAAAGGCTCGTGTGGACTACTAAGAAAAGTGTTTAATTTTACTTTCATATGAGAAAAATACAATTTTACACACACAATTTAAAAGAAAAAACAATAGTACTATAAGCTTTCATCAGCATACGAACATACGGAGAAATGCAGTGTTATTTGTATTCAAATTGCCTACCTTTTAGGCGGATTTAAAAATATCGCCTGAAAGCGCCTAAAAGTATACTATTGTTGATTTTTTCACCACGTATTCGCTTTTTAACTCTTTTCCTTTCACTTAGGAAGCCTACAAAAGCGTCGTAAAGCAAAGCTTGATTGTGGTCGATCGCAACAATCACAGTCAAAACGGAAATATACTCAACAATGAGCAAATTGTGGCAAATAATCGCAAATAATCCTTCGTCACCAGCATCGAATCGAATCGAAATCAACCGGTGACGGTGAGGCGTAATCGGAAAGCCACTGCGCACGTCAGTAGATTAAAGACGGCACATTAAAGCCGCGCTCCTTTTGAACAAAAACCCCGTAGCAAAGAAAAAGAGGAAAACAAAGCAGCCGCCAAACCACCTTCACCAAACCGAACGACAACGGGAATGGGAGGAGAAAAAAATGAGGAAGAAGAAAAGTATAGCTCAGAATCCCTCATCTGCGAGTGATCCTTTTCCCGCAGTTCCTTACCTTTATCCCCTGGAAGCACTAACCCGAGCCCGAGTAATCAAGCCCTCCTCAACCTCCTTTCGCTCCCAGCCCCGTCCTTGGTTTTATCCTTAGATGAACCGTTTTTTCCCATGGCCCAAAAACCACTGCACACATTTTGCCGTTAAGCATTTACACGCCCGAAACCGAACCTCGCACAAAGCGGAATGGGGGAAACGCCGGATGGAGCTGGGGATAGCCAAGGGAAGAGGGCGGGGGGGGGGGGGATTGGATGACATGGCGCGGGGGATTGGAAGGGTTTTTTGGCAGGCATCATCGGTTGATCCGTTGAAGTGATCCAGAAATTAAATTACTCCCGCAGACAATGCCGGTGTGGCGGTCGGTGAGTTTTTGTACCGGGAATGGGGGGGGGGGGGGGGGGGGGGGGTTAAAACGAAGGCAGGCGTTTGCAGAGAAAAGGATGTTGTTCACCCTCTCCCCCCTTCCCTTCGCTTTTGCCACAACCCAAACCAGGTTGGGAAGGTTTTCATTCGCTTGCGCTTTCCCCCTTCGGCCGCCTCCGAGGTTCTGCTTGTGCACACAACTGTGCGTTCTTGTCAAATTAGAAGCTCATCCTTCCTAAGTGAAGCACATCCCGGTAGACGCACACGGGCTTGCGAGGCTCGTGACGTTCTCGTGTATGTGTGTGTGTGTGTGTTGGTACCCGCACCCGTACATGTGTGTGCTTACCCTCTGTCAAGCCATACGGGCTCGAGATTCGTGGGATGAGTTTGCGGCCTGAATGCCAAAGACGATAACCCTTTCGCTGTTGTCGCCAACGCTGCTCTACGGATGGTGTCTAGTACGGCGACCATCTCCCGGCAAAAGCGAGCGAGGTTAAAAAATACGTACATTGGCCGGAAGCGCACCCGGAAAAGGGAAAGCACTCGAAGGGGGGGGGGGGGAAGCATTATCCCCGAAACCGTCCCACCGAGAAGGAGCAGCAACAACAAAAAAACGGATCCCCCCCTCCCTTTGGTCGCGTCAACTCCTCCGGGGGATGGTACAACGAAAATGACGACGGTTTTTTGATGGCTTGATGGGATCCTTATGGGATGCTATACCTGAATGTGTGGGGGGGGATTTTCTCCGCACAAAATTCAAACCCACAAAAACGGCACGAGGCAAGAAGCAACCTACCCTCATAACTACACCCTTCCGCACCCAACATCCCACCCAAAACTCCCGAAGCCCCTTTTTTTCCTTTTGACGAATTGACCTACCTACTTCAAACCGCCACCGGCATCATCTTCACACACGAACTCGCACACACACACACACACACACAGTAGCCGGAAGTAGTTTATGAACCAACAATACGAAATTCACCAAAAACCCAACCATTGTACGGCGAAAGGGATGGAAAATGCTAATGATATGCGACGCTGAAATTTTTGGCACCGGCGAGAAGGCACGAGCGAATGCAAATCAACCAGCCGCGGGTAAGCGCAGTATGTTTTTCGCAGCACATTCAGCTGCTCCGCACATTATGCACATATGCTTTGTAAAAGTCGAAAGTTAAGTTGGCTGCGTTGGTACACTCCTGCGGGAGACACAGGTAATGATGCAGACAGTGTGATTGCATACTATTTTACCATTTGTTCCAGCGAACAGGATGAAAGAAATGTCGCTGGATGAAGCTTTTATTTTGATTGCCGAAACGTGTATCATACGGTTATATATGAACGAAGAAAAAAGAATTTTACTTTGAAGGAACACATTTCCATATTATTGGCATACAGCTATAAAAGCTACTTAGAATTTAAACAAGCATCATCACAATTGCCTACATTTAGGCGTTTATTTTTAACATAATATTCTAATCAAAGTAGATACTGCAACGAATTAAGTTTTTTTTTAATTTACGTTGAAGAATTACTACTTTAACAAACAAACAAAATTACATACATTTAGGCGTTTCTGCACAAAAACGCTTGCCTACCAAACGCCTTGAGTTATGCAAAATAAAGTTCTTTCGTTGGCCGTGTCAAAAACCACTGCTCAATATGACATCTTCTAACATCGTGTGCACAATTTAAGTGATCTGATGAATAGTGATTGCATACTTTCAGGCAATATGAATACTAGACAGCATCGATCGTATCTCTATCCAGGAAAGTACTACACTTGTGCCGCTTATATAAATTCCAACCGGTGCAGCCACTCAGTACATCACCACTCACAAAGCGAAAGGGTTATTTTCTATCGGATTCTGTCAAAAACCACCAATTACCAGCATCTCCTTACTTATCCCCCCCCCCACCCGTAAAAACACTCCAAGATACGCTGATGAGTTTGCTGTGTCTTGTTCTTTAAAACCACCGCATTCCCCCCGCAGCACAGCGATAGATATTATTCATTTTAATGGATTCTACATCATATCACATTTTTATCTTTTATTCCACTTCACATCAGGCACAATTTTCCGGGGGGGAGGCACGCTATCGGTTCAATCCTTTACCATTCTCTTCCCACCCAGGCAAATGAGACAGCTTGCGAATAGCGACAGCACTGCTCTGCCCTCCAGGGCAGCAACAGCTTTCCAGTTCCCTTCCAAACCGGGATGCTGGTTACGTTACCGAGACCGGGTTACCGGGCGCTTGGCTTCCCTTCACGATGAGCAGCAAATTTTGCTGTAGGCCACCATCCATTCACCATCATCGCACTCCATCTCCAACGCGTACTTGGTGAACTTCATTTTTCGGTGAAGAAGCCGTAAATTAAATACCGAGAAGGTAAATAAAATATGACGCATTCTATATTATGCAAAGCAGTGGCAGGGCGATGGTGGATAGATTAGCACAGAAGGGGGGGAAAGGGATAAATTGCCGGTGACGAGTACGCTCAGTGCAGGGGTACGAAGAAGGTTGTTGGGGAGGAAGGGGGGGAGGGAGAAGCTGGGGACGGAAGATGCGGGATGTAATTTTCCATTCTTTGCTGCATGCGTTGAGTGGAATCAAGTTTCGATCTTGTAAACCGAAGCCAAAGCTGAAAATGGTATTGTTTGGTTAAAAAAATCCTTACATTGCCTACTTTCAGGCGTTTTTATATTTCACTTCATCGTTTTTTACTTTTACCATAAAAATACTATTCTTTATATTTATTCTATCGTCGCAAACACACTGCAAACAAAGATTTGATAAATAATCACAATAAAGTAAGGATTCTTCTTTAACTTTGAACGGCTTTAAGATTCATTTTTGACTAACTATTCTCACCGTACCTTTCATTCCATCACTGGCCAAATCACGTAAATAACTTCGCATCCCGAACAGATCGTTCTTAGAAAACTACCACCAAACTCCAAGGTCGCCTTAGCGCACGAAAAAACAATCGCAAACGCTCGATGCAACTTCGCATCGTAACGAGATTGCTCCCAGGGGGGTTTTGTATTTTCCTTCTATTTTTTTTCTTCTCTTGTTGTTCCCCCCGCCTTACACTAAAGTTCGTCGCTTACACTCGCAAAAGCCGGAGACAATAAACGAGCCGAAAAGTGGTTGCGTCTTGTGCCGTAGCATCTTTAATGTCCCGGACAGTTGGCACCTTCTTGGTACCTTGTTTCCCCCTTCTCTTCCCTACCCCTACACCTTCTCCTCTACCGAAAATCAACCATTACCTGCAACGGGGGGGGGGGGCTTCGTACCGTAGTTCCGTATCCAGTTTAATAAGCATACTGCCTTCTTTTTTCCTGCTACGTACAACGTATAAAATCCCTTAACCTCTGGAGATGATAGTACGCTTGGACTTCTAGGTGTTGGAAGACAAGAACATCCATTACGCTGGATGATGTCCACAAAAATTGAAGCAAGCGGTACTCCATAGCGGAAGTTGTAGCAAACAGGGGAGATTGGATTTTGGGTTGAATTTACGAAAGAATCTAATTTCCACCTCCATTAAAAGACGATATCGTACTCCCATTGGCCCAATTTTTATTGTCACCATACTCGGCTTGTTTCCCTTCCGGTGCTATTTTAAATCTTTGTACTTCGTGTTATGGAGAAGGAATATTTGGAACTTTAACGTGTAAACCGTGAAGGAATCATTCAACGCAGTTGATTACCTGCACAAAAGAGTTAATGAAGCAATTCCGTCAAGTGAATTGCATAATTTTAGGCGTTATGCTACAAAACGCCTAAATGTATGCAATTTACAGAATGAAATCGCTTTAGCAGCTCATTTATCACTGTTAACATGCGTCCGAAATGCTTACTTAATTGTATAGCCCTTTACAAAGGCAGAGTGCATCATCACGCAGCATATAACCCCGAATTGACATACGTGAAGCGTGAACCGTCTAGAAGAACCTGAGTAATAGTTGTTGGTGCTACGTTTACCATACAATTTATACGACATCCGGGACCACCAACTCTATTTATCTTCGCTTCCAGCACTTTCATCCTAAACTTGTATTTCTTTTTTTTACTTGACCCCGAACGTGACATGTGTTTAGAAGAGGATGTTTTTATTTTTTCCAGAAAATGGGGCGAAAAACACCAACAGTCCAGTAGAGACTGCTTTAAAAAGATTTCGTTTCGCAATCAACCTCACCTCTAAGAGGTGTACATTAGTCCTGCCAGTTGGTGTTGCGCAGGAACTTCCCCTCAACTCACCAGCTGCTTCGAAAGGTAGTGTGAAGAACAATGGACACAGTGGTCTCGACCAGTACCGGTTGCACAAACCATATTCGTAATACCGGTAGTTCGGGTTCCGGTCAAGACTTTTTTCTTCCACGTATGAGCGGTATGGGGAATTCGACTGTGTCCCTGCAAAAAACACAACCTTCTCCTGCTGTGGCCAATGTCCACAAAACCATACAAGTGTGGTAAGATATTTATAAGCATCCCCAAAACCAAAGATAAAAATATGTTTAAAAAAAGCCACACACACACACAGTTGTACCACAGTGGCATGAGAAATAGTAGCACAGTGCATCGGGTAAGGAAGCAGAACCTTCTGTCTCCCCCGGGGGGGGAAATCAGGAATGGCAAAAAAAGGAACGAAAAGCGGAAATTAAACTGAAATTAGAACTAATGTCCACACTATTTATATAAATTCTAATTTCGATGCACACGTTACGGGTAAGAGACGGGAACAATGCGGAGATAGTCGCACCCTACCATCCGGCAGTGTGTGTGTGTGTGTTTCAGACACTTACCCCCAAACAAAAAAAAACGTCGTTGAACCTTGGGTTGTCTGGAGAAATCCGGGGACTCGTTAAAAGACATAACTAGTTTGCTTTACGCCATTTATTTCACTAAGTGTAGAGACTAAGAGGTAGAGAGTGTACTGCCTGAACTGAGAGTATTTTCTCAACGGATGAAAAAAAATACACACAAATAAACAAAAATACAGACTTACTCACACACAATGCTGAATAGCCCTTTTTACCGTTCCACAACGACAATGGTCGGTTTCGGTTTGCTAGTTTTGCTAGTTTAGTCAGCGACTTATCGCCTGGCTAAAGCGGATCCGTCTCATAACCTCAATCCCACCTTACGTCCTAACATTTCTAACAACCGGGAATCCGACTCCACCGACTACATGGAGAACTGCTGAGAAGTTCAAAACCCTTTTCCTGGTGCCCGTGAAAGTGTGACAATTTATGTTTCCTAGTTCGACACATTCCTTGCACACTGAGGTATGTTTAGAGAAAAAAAAACTACACAACCTTTATGCCGTCCAAAAATCAAGCAATAGGCAATGGGTCGTCCAGCTATGCATTAGGGCAATGACAAAAAAGTTTGACTTATCTTTGTTTATTACACTACCAAGCCAGTTAGGTGTTTGAAGTCATCGGTCGTAGCAGGCAGTGTTGCCATCTGTTCCTAACCTTTAGGATTTCCCGGGACCGGAAGGTTTGTCCCCAGATGGAAGACAGATTTGTGCTACTGTTCTCCACTCTAGCATGTATATCTTCCCTCACAAAGGTACCCCAAAAACCTTTCCTCTCGCAATAAACATTGCTATAAAAAAAAGAAGACAAATATCAGAAACATTTCCCAATGTACCTTTTGCGGTATCATGGTGTGGACCTCTCGAAGGTGAACACGGTGTACTACGGGAACCCAACTTCGTTTCCGGGTTCGTTCTGGTTCTGGTAGGTACTCCCTGCCGTCCAGAAGGTACCCGTTTCCGGTGTCCGGTATTCGCGCTTGTAAGATCGTAACCCTTAAGACCATACCGCAAAACCACATCTCACATACCGGAGATCCCTTAGCTAACTACCCAAAAAAAATACAACAAGCTTACTATTGTTTACCCTCGACTAAATCTCGACCGATCCAAATATGTCCGCATCCCATTCGCCAAAAAGGGGCGGATGAGAGGGAAAGGCATCCTGAAAACCCATCAGCAAATTTGAGTTGCACTAAGAATATGTTTTATTGAATTAATCAGATTATATTTATTCACTCGCCGCCTCAAGCCGTCCAAGGCTATGGTTTTTGGGCGACTTTCAACTTCACTGCAACGGCAACCGTTGGAGCTGTCGCTGTATTTATCGTTGATGCGCTCCCCCCCCCCCCCCACAACCAAATTGGAGAAGGTAGTAAATCCTCTCGCATCCCGCACTTGGACCGGCAAACATAAACGGTACTACTACCGTTGTGCTCGCCCGCGGGTTCAGAGGGTTGTGCGGATTGCAGCGATACAGGCGAAAAAGGCACGAAAGTGTCGGATTTATTTACACGAATCATGAAGCGTTAATGCCACTCTCGCTTGGAGGCGCCCTACCCAGCCGAGCACAGTAAGCTAAATCCGAATTACTTGCGACTGTTTATTGGATGTGTCATAGCGAGTCACTAGAGCGAAGCGCCATGAGTTTCGGGAGGGAGGGGGGGCAGTATGTTTCTTTTTCCTTCTGATTCCCCCCCACCCCCCCAGCTCTCTTTCTCTCTACAGCACTCTATATGCGTGTGTGTGTGTGTTTGGTCGACGCGCGAGAGTGCCAGAGACTGTCAGTAGTAATTTGTTTAATTACTTTCTACGTACTGCTACGTTGGTGGTTGGTCGAGGGAAATGGCGGTCGCCCTGTCTTATTGAGGATTACGTTCGTGGTGATGGCATTTCGAGGTGGGGGGATACGCCAACAGTGAGGAAGCGACGCCAACACATATTGTTTTGCTGCTAATGCTTTGGGCGGAATGTTTTGCACCGTACAGTACAATCACTCGACTACGGACACTAAACAGAACAGTCGAATTCGGTCAGCAGTTAAAAATCTGTTGACGAGTAAATATCCCTCACCATTCCAAATGCTTGAGTGTGGGGTTTTGTTTACTGTTGAAATCTGGTTTGGAGCTTCTCATTAAATGCTATACATCGCTAACTAGAAGGTTCACTTATCTGTCAAAACCCTAATCCACCTGTCAATCTGAATTGTTGGATAAGTAATGTTGACAGAAGAAAAAAAAACACTTCCTAATAGAGTACAGATTTCAAATGTAGTAGCTGTATCATTTTTTGACAGTTTTGACAACTGTCAGAAGTATTTGTGGACATCCCTCATGTATAAACCTTGAGTTGGAAACAAACGAAAAATACTACTAGATATTATTCATATTACCTTTCATATCAAAAGTAGCTGTCAATTCGTGTGTAGCATTCAATCGTTATCACAAAATCACTAATTTATAATGCTTTGTTCCTTAAATCACGGCGTACCAAAAAAATCACCCATCCGGTTAGGCAAGACACAAACAAATTTACCCTTCAGCTGCGTGTAAAACTATTCCCTAATAAACCCTTCGACACAAACGGGTACCATTACACCACGCACTACGAATCAAGCCATAAATCTTGCTTCGGAAAAAGGGGGGGGGAAACAGACTAGAGAGAAAAAAACCTCGGTACCCTAGTTGACCGGTACGGTGATGTAGGAGCAAATGGAGGAATGGGATAAATGTTCCATTTCGGGAAATTAAAAGGACCAAATGGACACGGGGCACCCCATCGCTAGCTGTTGTAACCCTGGAGGGGATATCGCGCGCTGATGATTGTGAAGGTGGAGATCTCAGCTCCAGAACTACCAATTGCTTTCAAAGTGTTGACACCTTTTTTTGCCCTACCTTTCTTTTCCCCCATCTCTCTCCCTCTCTTTAATTTCCTTTTACTCCATTCGAGCTGGAGGGTCACATGTGTACTATAAAACCAAAGCAAGCTCTTATTCTCGATCGTCCCTTTTTTTTATTTAGCCTTTTCCTTCGGCAGATCATTGAAAGACACCGAAAAGAGCAAGGTGGATTGTACAAACTGCTGACCTGCTGATGTTTTTTTTTTTTTTTCTTACAGGACCTACTCGCACTCTTGTCCAGGGATTTTTTTTCCCCACCATTGTCAATAACAGTTTCGATTTGTTCGTGATTCTCTCGTTCTCTTTCCACCTATGCTTAATGCTCTCGTTTGTAAGCACCACACACTGTTAATCCAATTTCACCCGTCCACAGTTCACTACCAGCCACTTGACAGCCAAATAAGGAATGGAGAAACCCAAGATGAACGTTTCGCTGGGAATCGGCAACACACACACACACATACACCAAAATCCTACCGAAACGAACTTCACTTGTTCCGGTCGTAATTTATTGCGGCAAAGTCAGTAAATCACCTTTTGATTACGATATCTTTGACACTGTCGAAAGAGCTTTGGAGTGGTGGGTAGGAGCAGGAGTAGTACACTGGAGAGGGGGCAGACCAAAAAAAATATGTATGCCAACCTATACCGCCTGCACAAGGTGTATAATTTTTTTTCTCTTGTGGTTGTGTGCCACTGCTAAGAGCCTCTTTGTCCGCAGTGGTAAGTGACGGCCGGTAACTGCTGTTCACTAACGAACGCAAATGCTGCATTTAAGGTGAAAAGGAGTTGGGGATTTCTGCTAGTACCTAAAAATATGCTGCTTCCAAGGGTACTCATCATTTATTTACCTTGACTTTTACTCTCATCATAACTTAAGGTTACTTATCTATTTGACAGTTTAAGCTCTGTGTTTCATATGGCAATCAGATGAAGCTCTCATGTTATTTATTCAAGATTTCAGAAGGTTTGTCTTCATTCCACCCACAAAACCCTAAAACTAACATCCGGTGATACAGTAACACATGAAATGATTTAATTTACATTGCGTAACATTGTTGAGGTTGACCAACCATAACGTACTCCACACTCCAAGGCATCAAAGATCGACACCTACTAAAAACGTGGGGGGTGGTCAGGGTATGTAGAAAATCGATTTCAAATAGATAATTGTATTTTATTTTCCCCATTACCACGCATCGCTGAACCACTAGCATAGTTATAGATCGATTTGAACATCCTCATCTCTAATCTCACCTACAATGTCTTTACGGGTGACTGTTTTGGGTGGAACAATTGCTTGTTGGTCAAACTTTTCATCCCTTTTTTTTGGTTTTCAAACGTTTTTTTGTGTGTGCATCTCGTGTCTAGGGGGAACTCCTTACCCAAGAATAAAATAAAAAACAAATCCCTCACTCCACATAGCATCAACGGGAAAAAAGGGAAGATGTTCATCTCTCTGCTACTGAGACTCCCTTGCTAGCTTGAGAAGCGATCAGCACAAACAATGCACACTTGGGAAGGGGGTGAACCTCAAAAAGTCAGCAAATCAACAGTAACAGCAAACAAACCAAAAAGAAGGCTTCAAAATGCTACACCATTTTCCGCAGGCTGAAGTATCCAAGGGTGGATGGCGGTTCGAGTTCGAACAAGGATAATGGGTATAGATATTGGTTCCTGGGTACGGATTTGTGGTTTTTCGATAGTCAAACTAATTTCAATCCCATTTTCAAGATTGCCTCCTTTATTGGGTAGTTTGAGGAAAAATGCGTTGCAAAAAAATAAAGAATACAAATAAAAGAAAAACGGAACACCAAGGTTTGTACATATAAGCTGTCAGAAGTGTTACTACTTCTGGCAGCCATATTGAATTTTAAAAACATACTTAATCGCACTAGCATTTTAATCCAATGACATTATTTTGGAAAAAAAAGGAAGAAATGCACAAAAGTCAAAATTCTATAAGTATTGTATAGGTCTAATATTTATTAGTATACAAAATGCCAAATAAAGATGGCGCACGCAATAGGTGTAATGTGACAGTACTATATCGGGGTATACTAAATAAATTGTGGAACAATAATTTAAACTGTTTACCGTTCTTTACAAGCTACTTTGGATATAGAATGGCAATATTTGTGACCAATTTAACTACAACCACTTCACAGTGATAGTGTTGGTGTTTTTGCTCCACTTCACCACTTCTTCCATCTGTCCACCCAGAAGTACTTCCCCATCACAACTCTGATAGGGAAGTGATAGATGTTTGCCCTGCAGGTAAGGATAATGCTACACTGCACTTGCTCGCAGGGAAAAAGCTAGTTGCAAAAATACACCAACCATCCCGCTTTTCCACCCCCTCCCCCTCCCTCCCCTCCCCCCCTTCAAACCCATACCGAAAAACATTTCCACAGCTCTCAAACCACTCCACAAATGGAAACAAACCACTTGAAACTTTAAACTAATCATAGCACAGGGAAAAACCTCGGGTCAGATTAAATGACAGCTTTCCGTTGCGGTGGGTATGCAGTATGTGTGTGTGTGTGTGCCGGTGTAAATGGAGTTGACGAGCGCTAGTGCATGGAAGAGACAGGAGATAAAGAGAGAGAGACTGAGGAAAAGGTTGGTGAAAGGTGCCTGCTGACAAGTGGAATAAAGTGTAGAAACGTTTGCTGCCCTCACTAGGTAGCAGTACTACAACGCGGCATTCTTGCCTCCTCCTCTGCTACTATCCTCATACTTCATCTTCCCACAGTCGATGCCGATCTCCTTGCTGGTAAAGGTAAAGCTACCAGGACCAGGGATCGTTTTGTTTGCAAATGGCCTGGGTTAAGCTCGATGACGTTTCGGGTGTTTGATTATAGACTACCATCCGCCAACACCCAGGCATACTCAAGCCTAGGTGTGAAAGGCGAGCAAAACTGGAATTTGATTTGCGGTCAGACATGTTGTTAGGAACTATGTCAAACCGAAACTTGTACCGCAGGGGTGCGCACCGTACGGTTTTTTTGGATTGCGTTTTTCGACAGTAGATGAATTCTAGAACCTAACTGGCTGGTGCGAGCGTCTGGGCCAGCTTTGCATATCACGGCAAACTTTCGTACCAATACCACCGCCACGGTAAGGTTGATCTGTTTGATTGTTTTTTTTTGTCGATTTATTTCACTAAAAGAAAAAAATTGGAAAAAATAACATTTCAGAAAATATGTTCTCATTAGCTGGAAAGGAAAGCGGCGAGAAACCATTAGTTTTATCGCCACGATTGAAATTTCCTCAAATCCTCAGCAGTGCTTGGGTAATGGTACCGATTCGGAGTTCTTTTTTCCCCCACCGGGGAGCACCCGGGCAGCTACCGGAGAGGAAAAGGTGCTACCGCGATCAATAATTTGAAATTGTTATTAGTTTTCCTCGTTTGTCGAATGCATTGCCCTTGCCATTACACCGCAAAACAAATTGGAGGAAAAATCAATAATCTTTATTTCACGTACTTCAGCAATTTCAAAATGGACAACGTTCAGCCGTTTGTGGTTACAATCATCCGGGGCTTTTTTTGCAATAATTTCAACCATCTTGGGAAAATCGTTCGTTAGAGTGATTTCAATTTTTCAACCGTCTCCCTCTTGTGAGCTCCACAGGATCACCGCGTCAACCAATATCTGAGCTGCAAAGCAAATTACTACGTCCAACGTAACTGAACCAATCCACCATCCAAATGGTGACGTTAAGGGAAGCAAAATTGCTCAACAGATTTTCACAGGTAGGCATCATCTTTTATAGCCCAGCTGAGGGCTCATGCACAACCACGTGCCACGCGATGCCTGAGAAATAAAGCACTCAACAAACGAAAAAAACAACCCGCCCTCCCCTAAAAAAAAAACAAACAATCAAACCCCCTTTTCCGAATGAAGGTTCTGGAAGTGAGATTCTTTTGAATAGAAATTGGTTTTTATATTAAATTAAATATTTTCTTCCTTCCACCTTACCGAGCTAGCTTTCGCCTCACAACGTTCATCAGCTCAAGAATGTGGCCATGAACTCGGGCAAAGCAGACCCACATCCAGAAGATACTGGAGAGTAGTAGACGGTAAAACAAAAAGAAAAAAACCCACAACTACACCTTCCCTTTAATGCCTCTGCCAGGTCTATACATTGGATTCGAATGTGTTTATCTCCTGCCGTAAGCATCATCCCTTGTACGCGAAAATAAAGAAAAAAGAAAACCCTCCAAAATATCCGATTCGTTACACGGCGCGTTACCGCGGTTGTGGTGGCCCGAAAAGCATATTCGAAACCGAAGCCGGAAAATGAAAATGATTTTCCTTTCGCTTCGTTCCTGACGTTGATTTTTGTTTTTTTTTGCACTCCCGTTTTTCCCCTGCTTGCCAGTAGAATCTGATGTTTCTGCCAGTCACGCTGTTTCCCACGCACGCAACAAAACAATTCTGCCATTGACATCTACCGCGGAAAAGTTGGAAGTTTCGCTTCCTTCCAAGCATCCAAGCGGTGCATGGGTTTTTTTATACGTTAATTTGTTCCATTGCACCTGGATTTTTTTCCCGTTGGGTTTCGGTTTGTTTTTTCCTTTCCTCGCGAAATTTGTTTGCTTTACTCTGTACCTTTTTTCTAGCCAGCCTTTACTTCCCATTACCATCTTCAGCACAATTAGAAGGTTGTGTTAAGTCAAGGCACAAAAGTTATGCAATCGGGTCCGTCTTCCGGATCAAAGGAGCTGCTAAAGTTAAAACCGAAATGTAAACCCAAGGAGTAATAGCTCGCCTGTTTAGCAAGGAAAACAGCATATTGACAGTGGAAGGAAAACAAACGATTAAAATAAAAAATATATAGGGAGTCCCTCTAGAACAACACAGTGTATAGAACAGGGTGGGGGTGAAGCTGGAAGGCAACCATCGGTAAATGAAATTACATTCATCCATGCTAATTATTATTGCTCCCTCTTGATTGAAGCTGCTGCCACGCTGAATGTCGCTCAGTGTTGTCAAGTCGAGATGCCCGTACCTTCGGGAGTTTGGTTTTTCCATCTTCTGCTTTCTATATCAATTCTTCGTTGTTTTTTTTACACCCAAAATCAAAATATTTTTGCATTGCCGAGCAGCAATGGGAAAATTCACACAGAAACATAAACAGAACATTTTACAATCCACGATTTATGGTGGGAGAGCCAGAACCAGAAGAAAAAAACTATAGCATGTACACAAAGCGTACCGAAAACAATGAAGTAATCGATTGTGCCGTCCATTTCCAAATCGGATCCCCGGAGGGGGGAGTGACTAAATTAATGAAATGGAAATTAAAACAATCGATCGTTCGCTTTCAGAAAGGACAGCACAAAAGCCAGGTGCGTGTAAATATGATTCATTTGTCTGTTACAAACACGAGCAGCTAATTGGTTTTGATTGTGTCTTTTTTTACTGTAAGACAACTGTAATTAGGTTTTATTGTATCTTGCTTTGTTGTACGAAACCTGCTTATCGTGACAGGGAGTCCATGAAGTGCTATAAGGTCCCTCGTATATTTTCACAACACAGACTCCATGTTGAAAAAAGGAAGATTCCTAAAGGATGTTCTATTCAGAAGTCCTTGGAGAGAGAAATTCAAATTATTGGACAAGTAGAGAACTTCTGAGGCATATTACCAAACAATATCTGTTTCATTCTGTAAGGTCCTTGAGAATTATTTAACCTATCAGTACCACAAACCCAAGATCACCTTCTCAAGAACAACTATTGAAACAAAGCCTCAAAAACTCGTCTGAAGGTTATGCTGCAATTTGAGTGCTCTTTGATGAGTCTTCTGAAATTACTTTCGCCGTAGCACAAAATCTTCAAAATTCCTCAAGTCTACACGATAATCTTGATTTTGTCCAAACTCTTCATCTCGTACCGTAGGTTTTCACCTTGTCTTTCATGAAATCATGAACTCAGTGGTAACATTAATGGCAAACATTGACGAGTTCCCTTCCTTGAGTGAGAATTCACAGCGATTCCCAAAGCCTGAAAACTCCAGATTTCCAGATTCAGATCACAATGAGGAGTAAAATTAAAGTCTGAAGATCTCTCTATTGCATATCATTCAGATGCAATAATTACACATGACAAGTGACGATTAAGTACTCGAAATTTCTGCTAACCACCAAACAAGACACAAAGATCGGAAAACCCACAATTGCTGCACATTGTATACCGTCCAACACGATGACAATTGTTGTTCACCTCATCCGCATCCGCATCATCATGCAATGACTGCATATGTTTGTCCATGCTCTCATCCTATTGCGGGTATAGGACTCCCACAAAAGCCTCCGTAAACCATAAGTACCACTTCCATATTCACCTGGTTGCGGCTGACCATTCCGGTCTCCGGTACGGTGGTACAGGCATTTGCAAAAGTCACCCTCTTTTATTACACCGCAAAGTGTCGCGTGGGACGGTGTGGGTGGGTTTTTTGTCGGCTGCAAGAAGATGCAGCCCCCGGGGATATGGGGAACCCCTCAACACCTCCGTCAGAATGTTTAATGGCCTATTAATGATGCTATTTGACCACCCACGCGAACACAAAACCCGGTCGTCCAGTTTTTCCCGACTCGCCAATCCACAGTAACTCACCAGCGGGCAACAAGTGTGACTATAGTCGGGATTGGGTGTGTACGTGTGTGGTGTGTGTGTGCGTCACCAGGAACAGGAACCTTGGTAGTATGTGATCACTTAATCCGCTAATTAATGAGGGTGCCGCTGTCACGGTGCCTTTTTTCCAGCGGATCCAGCCGGTGGTGTGTGTACCGCCCGTAGTGCCGTTCACTCAAAAGCAAGCCTCGGTTTTGCCATTTCCCAAGGTTTCTTTGTTAAATGTGAGGAGATTTTTTTTTACCTCTCCACCTTCTACTAACGGCTCTCGCTGTACACACTCGACCGTATATACCGGAACCTGACAGCTGCTAACACGCTCTGTCGGCAGGAGCTGGCAAACCAGAAAATGAGCTCGTTTTTCCGTGGCGTAATTAGCTGACCCCTGCAGTGGACGACCGGTGCCCCTCGGAGGTGGGGTGGTGGTGTTCACACACTCACTCGCCTGACGGCTACCATCCCAACCTTGGTCGGGCACGTTTGGAAACACCGTTGGACGTCACCATTGCAGAAGTATTTCACTCCTCGTGTTTGTTCCGTTTTCATTTCTCAAACCCATTTTTGTGTGTGTGTTATACATATATACATCAGAACACACTGGTCTTTGTTTTTCGGGTCGAATCCACACGCCTGTACGGCACCCGGGGGGAGGGAGGCATGAGAACGGTTTCGAGAGGGTCGAGGCCATCGAGTTCACATCATAAATTATCCTTTCAACACGTTGCCGCTTAGCCGGTGCACACGTAGCACGGGCAGCAACCCGTGACCCCACACCGCATATGTATGTGTGTGTGTGTGTGTATGTGCGTATATGTGCAGCTTAAAACCAGCCGACACACACACACACCTACACGCTCATAAACACACATCAAAACGACACGTGTGCTTGCCTTTTGCATGCCTTTTTTTTTGTTGAAGCCCACGATCCACGTGAGTCGGCCAACGTCCGTCACCATCTTGGATTGGATGACATTTGCAGACTTTCGCACCATTTGGTGTTGGTGTTTTAGTTGTTCGTTGGGCTTATGGTTCACAAGCTCAGAAGTACCCGTTTGGTAGTATGGCTGACAGGCACCGGTTGAGCGACTGTCACTCACCGACGCATTTGCTCAAGAAACCTGTTTCTTTGCTTGACTTATCGCACGTGCAGGGTGCGCTTACGGGAAGAATGTCTTCCAATTGTCAACAAGCTTGGCGTTGCACAACAGTACAACCGGCCAGTGAGCGAGTGAGCTTGATTGATTTCAATCGATTAGGGAAAAGTTTTGCAAAACTAGTTATCTCAATTTAGCGAAAGCAAGAAAATACAGGTACGGTTCCGCAAGACAATTAGCCTGTCAAGGTATCTCTACACGCTAGGTGAGACTTTACGCACGCAACGGGACGAACCTGCTTTAAAGTATGTCCAAAAAATTTGTCCTATTTTGTCTCGAGTGTTTTTTTTTTTTGGGGAACACGCATCTCATCACTCAACGTCAGCAACTTTGTACACATTATCAAAGCGTCTCCACAATGTTGAATTTGCCATTCGCAAAGTTGTGTGGTCTAAATTCCAGAAGTAGTGCGTATAACCTATCGGCAAACTAGGTCTCTGATGTGATTGAAGAATTTATTAAAACAAGGTGAACCAACAAGAATAAAGGTAATTCTTGATAGTTTCGTACATAAGTTTGATTATTATACCAAGGTTTCTTTACATAAGAGTGCCTGCGGATATTCGTAGGCACTTCAAGCAGTCTCGCGGATAAACAAACAAGCACAATTCTTAACGCTTTCCGCACTCATAATTGGATCTGTTCCGTATAACTTCACTCACCTTTAATACCTCTTTATCATTACCGCTATATCCGGTGGAACTCCGTTTATCTCTGCATCCATTATTCTTAAACTGGTCTACTACTCCTCATTGGGGGGGGAGGGACCAAAAATCATCAACCGATTTGGAATACCAAGCCCAGTTTTTAACTCTTATTATACATTCACCGTACCCCAACAAACATGGCGAATAGAGGTACCCCGGGTACCTAGAATCGTTTTGGTAGCGATTCTATCAGTTTCATAAACTACCGCTAACCGCACCATAATGCTGGCCACACAAATCCTTGCGAAAACATTCCAGCAAAAACACCGGTCAGGAAGGATACGCCTGACGCAACATTTGCCCCAAAAACGGGACGACGTACGGCTAGTTGCGGGTTTTGTAAGACACGAACCTTTCCCACTGTAGGTCTACAGCCTGATAAGCCCTGTTGCGACGGAAGTGAATCCCTGGTAACCGTGGTGGCGCTTCAAAAACCGCCGGGCCTGTTGTTAAGATGAAGATATATAAATTAAAAATTATATGCAACACTCACCGGAGCGGCCGTAGCTGTTAGTGCCACGCACCCAGCATCGCCCATCGCCTCAGGATAGCCGTTTGCGCTATCTCTGCGCGTACGACGCCCGTAACGAGCCTCACCTTGCTTTCCTTGTCGGGCAAAATTAACCTCATCCATTTCACGTGTTTAACCGCGTGTACTACAACGGTGTTCTTGTGTCTTGCCACACCCCAACAAAAAAAGGGTTTGCTGGCCGCGTTAAGCATACTGGACGGCTGTAATAGCTCCGACTGCGTAACAAAAAAGGTGGGCGACGTGTCGGGAAAAGGGGATAGATACGAGAAGATGGAGAAGAGAAAAAAAACCAGAAGCCAAACCACGCGGAACATGGGCAGCACAATCTACCCTAGCACAAATGAGACGTTTACGTTCTTTTGAGGTTTCGCGCCCTCAAAAAAGGAAATCCTTGAAGGGATGTCGCATCACCGTTCCTAATGGAAAGCGCATTCGTAAGACGCAAGGCCCCCGCAAGTATATTGCCGGTAGCGTTGTGACGGCGTCAGCATCACCAACGGTAAAAGATTGTTCGTGATTTAAACGGAAGTACCTTTAATTAATATGTTGTTTTAAACTTTTCTTTGCAGTTTTTTTTTACTGGTACAGTTTTCGATCCTTTTGTATTTTTTAAGATGAGCCTTCCAAGACGCTAGCCCTAATTTCTGCCGCACGAGACACGAACACGAACCACCCGGTGTACCGGTGATTGTTGTACCGCCGGGTGACCGCGGATCCCGGCGAGATTCCTGACACTTGTCGTGATTCATTGTTTGTGTACTTGAGTGTGCTTTAATCGAGATCCGTTTTTTGTTTTCCTTGGAGGTCGGGTCGGCTTCCGATTGTTGGGGTGATTGGATGGTGTTTTTTTATTTGTTTTTCACTCCTATTTTTCCACCATCTCGAGATGGCAGCTTCCGGTACGGTTTCAAAGGCAAGATGTCCTACAAACAACAAAACCTGGAGACGATAGCTAAGAAAGCAACAAAAAAAACTCACCGCCTTTCATTTTAATTATTGCTTTCTTTTCTAAGTTGAGCCCGACAAGAAAAAAAAATGGCTGAATATGTTACTCCCTATACGAGATTGCACATTAATACAAACAAAAAGTTGACTTCCTGTACCGTAAAGACGCTCGCCAGGACAGCTCGAGCCCGTCCGAGAAGGAGTAGACAATTTCGACATTTTCTTTTACATTTTTACACACATTTCATCCTTTCTATATATTTTTCACCTCTCCCTTTCTCGCTTCACATCCATCTTTATCCTTCATTCTTAGGCACACAATTTCACTGCCATGTCCTGCTTTTTTTTTTTGGTACTCATTCTCTTGCAATTTCTAACGTGTACTTTTTTTCCCTCAGCTTTTCTACCCTTTCTTCGGGAGGCTTTAGTAGACCAAAAAAAAAAAAGACTCACTCCTGTAGCAGAACAATAGGTGTCGCTGTTAAGTGGATTCGAAGGGGTTAAAATCACACTCCGCCACACCGTAAAACCGCGACCCACTGCTGTTTGGAAGTATTCGCACAAACTGAATCCCCTCGAGGACATCCGTAACGGTGGCTGAAGTGTTTTTCGGTGAACGGTGTCGGGAAATACGAGAAGAGACAACATAGAGATAGGGAAGCAAAACAAAAAAAAGGGATATCCAACTACCTTTTCACTGATACATTCCTTGGTTGTGTGGATACTGCCTCACAACCGTATTCTGTCTGTTAGATAATACGTTCTTTTTTTCCTCAAAATAGAAAAAAAATCAAGTAAAATGACTGTGTTAATCTGTTTAAAGTAAGTGCTCTTCATTGAAGTACAGAAAACATTCTACCCTTTATAATCGTAATAAGAAAAATAGACACTCGTACAAGCAACGGTTATCCGTGGTAAACAATCTCCTGTCAAATTCAAATCGTGTACTAAAACGTCACATTAGTACAAATGTAAACAAGCTCCTGTCAAAGCTGCTGTTTTGAAGAGTGACACTATTTAACATTGCTTAGCCTACTACTATCAACTACTACTAGCCTACTACACTTAACGTAAGCATGTGTTAGTCTTTTATTTGCTTTGTTACCTACACAATCAATTATTGTTCATTATTTTATTTGTTTATTATCAACACAGCATCTCATTATGAATGAAATTCAATGCAATTTACACTACACTATACTTCTCTATCTACTTTGAAGCCTAAATCTTTGCCTCATTGACAAATGGTAGCTTCTGAGTGATGCTGTGTGCGAGTAAATTAGCAAACCATTTCTCACCCCTTTCCCTCCATCCCTTCCACCCGTTCACACCACTACACAAACACCGTTGATACTTCGCTCCGCTACCGTGTTGGTTTCGTTTCGTTTGTTTTGCGTCTCGTGCTAAATGGTGTGTAGAATTGACACGATATATAAACAGTAGGTTAGTACACTCAACATTTGCCACCTGCCCGGTGCCCGGATACCATCCCTCTATTTCATCACGGCCTCTACATTAGGCCCCTGTTCAAAGAACGAGGGTTTTGGGAAAGTGTTGTGACAACAACCGGGAAGATGGTAGATTTGCGAGTCATCGGTAATGTGGGACTAACTTTGACCTTCCTTTACCACTACTCACCACTTACCCGTGCTAACACTTAAGTGGTACATCTCGGTGTGTGTACCGTGCTGGAAGCTTGTAACATTTTCCGGGCAAAAGCTTCGAATGAACAACAACAACCGAATGAGGTTTGACAGGCGGTGGAACGTTTAACCGCTCGGGAAAGGATAATTGCAAGTCGCAAGGCAGTAAAGTGTCAACCAGCACGCAAAAACGAACGCAAAGTAACAAGGCTAGTTAAGTATTTTGTTAAACAACCAGTCAACCGTACCCTCTTAACCAAAGTGTGTCAAACTCGTTACTTGGGAACCAATGGACCAATATGACGCGTTTGACACACCAAACACTTTTCAAACGCTTTATATTATTATATTGTATCGTGCAACAAATGAAACAGTAATTTCTTACAGTTACTTAATGCATCTCTTGCGTGTTAGTGGCGTTATTTAATCACCAAGGTAAAGAAAACAAACCACACTTTTGACACCGTTTGCCGATTAAACTCCAAAGATACCTTTACGGCGAAAGTAGACACTCACACTCTGTTTGTTCGTGCCGCGTGTGTTTGTGTATCGGTGTGTTTGTTGGGTTGTTTTTGGCAAACAAATTCCACTATTTGTCCTCCATCCGGTAGGCTGTCGTCTAATCGACACCATAGACTTGAGCGGTGTCGGGCTTTAAAGTAATTTTCGTTTTCATAGACAACAGGCTCTTGAATAGAGGTAGACAAACAGTGGTACACCGGTTGGGAGATGTTGGCAAACTTCACCCAAAGCTGCAGGTACTCATGATCGCACCTTGAAAAGTCGGTCATGTTATGTCTAATTAACAAAAATCTAATCATACCAACTACGCAAACAATTTAGACAAGGCTAAGTTCACCACATTTTACTACCCAGAGGTAAGCGGCATTGATTTGTCGCTCGGAAGCCCGTAACCTATCAGCTTGAAAGTAGTAAAGTCGCACCATTCTTTATCGACACGCAAAGTATTAGGAATTGCAAATCTTCACCCTATTGGTATGCATACAACAAGGGGAAACATAGCCAGCTGGACACACTAAGCCTAGCAGCTTAGCAGGGAACAATCTTCATTCCGGTGGCGCCATCTTTAAGATATTTACCATGGTTTCGCCGCTACCTGTCATAAGGTGCGGGACGAACTGTCACACATACTCGTGACGTGCTTGGCATTCCTTCATCACACTCGCAAGTCCCCGTTTCATTACACGGGGGATAGTTTTATTTTTGTTTCTGAATAAAAAGCCGGCGAAACAAGCCATTAAGTCATATCAAATCCGTCTTAACGCAACTCCACCACCAATTGCCGTTATCCATTCTTTTTTGGTACACTCATTTACTGCTACTGTTGCTTGGTCCAGGAGGCTTTGATCGTCATACAGCCATCCATGTACATTACCAAAACCTTACCAGCTTACGTGACAGACGACGGAAAAGGAAGTAATCGTGAAGCAAAAGGAAGAAACATGCACACACACACACAAAGAACAAAACCGAATGTCAGTACTCAGCCAACCCTGGGGTATGGCGTTGCTGGGCATTTTATGAAGATTAATGAAATTTCTCACCCGAACCGACAGTGCAATTTTCTTCGACATTTGCAAAATGGGAAAACCATCGCGTGTCAGTCATCGATGTCATTAGCAGGGCAGAAAAGCTGTTTTCCGTGCCGGCTTCTGGACTCTCTCCTCCTCCTCTTCCTCCTCCCTAGTCTGCTTTCCCTTCCCGGGTACTCAATGCTGCCTAATTCATCGCTGCAAATAAAGCCGGCTGGTGATGGTGGCATTGCATCTCATCAGCTAGTCCCAAGTAGCGGGTGTGTGCTACCAATCAGCCCGAAAACCGTTTTTGATACTTCGGTCGACCTGACCTGACACCTTACATTTGTGAGGCAAATGTGGTAGCGTGTGCGGGGGCAAATGGTAAAGAAGTTCGATACCCGTAAGGTGGCGAACCGCATGACAATCCGGTAACCACAAATTGAGCCCGACGAAGCGTGAAGCAAAACGCATGAACTAAGGGCGTGTGAAAGGAGCAAGTAGAGGATAAAAATCTGTCACTACCATTACTGGCAGCCATTCGTATTCGAACGCTCATTTCGGTCCCGACCTGACCGACCGGTGGGGAGTCGAAGTTTTGACGGAACACGAAATGCAGCATTCTTTAATTTATCATTTATTGAGTTTGTGCGGGTGAAAGGAAAAATGTAAGCATATAGAAGTGGGATTCTAGCTTCCAGAGGAAGCTTAAAGATTGCTCACTTCAAATTGGTGCAAAAATTGATTGAAAAAAAATCAGTTGTACTAATAGTTGTTATGAGCGCTGTCACTTTTGTACTAAAAATAAATATTAGTAAACACTCTGCACTGCATCTGTCAAGTATATCATTCGCTTGGTAATAGTAACAGATTAATTTTAGTATCCTCTTAACTTCTACTGTACTTTGAATAACCATTTGTATCAGTTTGTAGAACTAGCTCTAATTTTGTTGGAACACCTTGCTTCCGAGCAAGTTCAGATTTTTTTTTTTGCCACACTCCAACCCCCAATAAACTTGTTCAAATAAATACAATATACCTGGTAATGAAACCCAAAAAGGACCCTAATGCTCCCCTAGAATTGGAGCTGTCCTTATGGGACCGGGCACGGAAGCTAACATCAGTACTTGTCATATTCCAACGGCACTCACTACACCTTGCCTAGGATGGGTTTCGTGGTGGGCGAAAAGATACGAGCACGAGAAAAAAGCCCGTTGATTTCGTACATATTCCACTGGGAAAATAGATTCCGCATAGGTGTTTACCCTTCGGTATTGAAGAAGTTATACACTTAGACATTACGGGTATTGGAAATCAACGCAATTCGTGACTCCTCAATAGAAGATTTGCTATGTTTAAAGTATGGGCCTTTTGTGTTTAAATCTAATTTCTAGCAATGCAATTACCTTGCTAGTTGCACGAGCGTTACCACTGGATATACTAAATCGTGCTAGGTCTAAACCACCAAGATCTCAGATCTTAGTCTCAGAATATAAACATAACAAAATAAAAAAAAAACATACTTTAAGTAAGCTACACGAAATTCCAAACAGCTTCAAGTACAGGTCATTGGATGTGTATTTTTTCTATTACATTGTGCAAACCATGCAGCATTACCAAGGATAAAACCGTAACGTAGAGAGACGACCTGATGAATATCCACCCTCCTGACGTGCGCTTCAGTTTGCTGCTGTTGGTGTCGACCTGGTCGAAGGCAGCGTTATCGATAATATCTCATTTAAATGCAAACGATATTTTAATGATTTCAATTTACACTGCGTCTAATGTCATTTTTTTTGCTGTTTGCTCCAAGCTTCCTTGCTGGAACCTTGGCTGAAGCAGTGTGTTTGTGATTTTGTGTCTGTGTTTTTTTGTTTGTATCAGCAGCAGCTTCATCATTTTAGCGGCAGGTGCAACGGTAAGGGCTAAGGATAACGTAATTGGACAAATATTTATTTTTGTAAATATTCCAGCATCATTGTGAAAGCAGAGTCTCTGAGCTGAGTGTCTCAATTACGGGTAATCGGTAGAGCTCAGCAGTTGGCGAATGTGACTGAGTGATCACAACACAACAGCAGTTAAAATGCAGCTTTATGTAAGAAAACTCTTCCGCAATTTGAAATGACTTTTGGGTCTATTATTCTAGTTAGTCTTCAAGTTCATAATAAAAGAAAAAAAATATAGCTTACTCTAATCCCCAAAACCTGCATCCAACGTTGCTCAGAGATATTTCAAAATGCTTCACAATATCTTGCAAAATATTCTGAATGCAACGTTCCAAACCACAATAACCCACAGCGGTTACAAAAACCCCCGTATGAACACCAACCAGTCACCTTTAAAAGAAAAGTCTTTGATTTTGTTTGCGATTTCTTGAGTGGGTATCCTCTTGCTGAAGTTCCGCCACTTGTGATTCGTGCGTCACTCTGCTTTCTTTCTACACAATTCAACCTCCTGTCACCATTCCGATTCGCCCCCATTTGTCATTCCGGTACCCCGACAGTAAACAGGGAAGAAAACCACACGAATCAGAAACCACTCGACCGAAGCAGATTCCCATCTGCTCCACCGACAAAACCCTTTCCATCGCTGCACAAACCTAGCGCTGGATTGCAGAGATGAGAACAGACCGATAACGAATCCGCTTCCAAACCATCGTCCCAGGACAGTTATACGGTACGGTCCTGGGAGAAAATTGGGCCGCACAGATTTGTTTGGAAAATTGAAATTTATGACTCGACAAACGGAGACGGCTGGTCAAAAATTGAAATCAGTCCGGAAACCGAACGTACGACCTTCGGGATTCGTTCCGGGTACGCTGATAACGCGATGGGCAACAACCATCGGCATGGTTTCCCCATTCAGCTTCTTTTCACTTTTTTGGTTGTTGTTGTTCTTTCTTGTCCCCATACCCCTACCTGCAATCTCCCAGCAGGGTTAATCTTACGGCCGGTACAGGTGAAGGGTGAAGGTATCTAAGCCTTCAAGGAGAAATATGAATATTTATTACTACAAAACCAGATGTGTGTCATATCTGTCCGATCACAATGCCATTGCGGTGCGTTGCGCCTGGGGAGTGAATCGACATGTCTACGTCCATTTGTGCAAACCGGGGGAAGATGGGCGAAAGAATTGGGATCTTAACAAACGAACCCTGAAAGCCCTAAATTATCAACAAATTGAGATGTATCCCAAATCAAAAGGTAACCTGTTCGAATGGTGAGATAATGCCCTGACAATAGAATGACAGTGTAGGTGCGAATATTCAGGACAACAACTTCCAACGCTGCTACTGGTACTGATACATCGAGAACAGCTCTCCAATAGTTTTGAGAACTTTAATCCACAAACTCCAGACGACTAACGTTAAAGATCTTGCTGCTCAGTAATGTTTGGAGGTTAGGTTACTTCCAACATACCGCCATCTTGACATTTGCAACATCTTCGCAACGCACACGCACAAGTGTTACTAACGAAATAATGGCAAACACAACTTAGTGACACGGATTACTACACGCCCACTAGTACACGTACGCTTATCCGATCTATACGTACACATCCCGAAGCGTACAGCGTCAAACGTCTACGGCTTTGGTCTAACCCGGGTAAAGTCATACAGCCGCTGCCGTTTTTGCCCGAACCCGTGTGTCGTTTCGATTCTTAACGACCGTAGCTCATTATCAAATTAAATTCATGCATTCATAATCATACCAACGATGAGCCACTGTCAACTGCCACTAACGCCCTTCCCCACTCCTCTCCAAAACCGAAACTCAATTGCTTGCCAGTCAAACCAAAGATCCAACATCCAAGTGTAAACGAAACATCGTCCCTGTCCCTCGCACCTTCAAACACGAGCCGTGTGCAAACATTACGAACTTACGCAAACAAAACGCGCTTTAGAGTTTGGTTACGTTCCTCGAGCATCCGCACACACACTACAGCCGGGCTCGGTGGGGGTTATTAGTGAGCCCTAGTAGTGGCTGTTGGGTGCGAAAAACTTTCATCTTCATTCGATGCTCTGCCTCTTACAGCTCTGCCGTACAGCAAAGCAACAAGCCTGGCAACCCACATGCAACCCACTACAACCCGGCTGAAGCATCGCCGTAAATGAAAGTCGTGCCTGGAATATCCACATTCCCACTTTGCCTCTACGGCAAAAACTACGGTGTCTGCTTCCCCCCCCCCCCCCCCCCCCCCCCGGGCCAAAGGACGACGGTCACATATTTATGACGCTCACGTGCTGTCTAATCGTGTAAACACATGGAAAATCATAGATTAACGGTGACATAATTTGGGTGAAATTATATTGCCCCAAAAGTCTCCAATATCCCCGCCCGGTACGCCCTCTCGCTAGGCGCCATTTTCATCACGTGCTCGTCAATGGGAACCCAGGAATGGGTGATGGAATTAGCATTTACAGCCATATCACTAATCTCAGCAGCATGGTATTGTGATCTGGTCTTCGTGGTTGTTATGATTCCGAAAGCAAACCCAAATATCGAACCATTTAGACGACAATGGTGTGGCGGTGACGTTGGTAAACGTGCGCATTTGCAGTTATGATCCTGATGCTCCGTGAACTCCTCAAACATACCCGGACCGCACGCGTTTGCGGGCGTAAAACGTCAATGCGTCAATAACGTCGCTAACTATTTCACACTTAATACACCATTAAGCATTATTCTCTAGCCGTACGCCGTAGCGCCTTTTCTTGACTTTCCGAAAATTTGCTTTTGCCCTGGATGCTTACGTCACGAGAACGGCGTAACGGCGTAACACAAGCGTACCCAATCAGGGGACAACACAGAGAGAAGAAGAAGCAAAAAAACTTTCCTACATTCCTACCGCATTTGTGCTCCTCCTGGGAACATGATTTTCCGGATCGATTCAAGAGCATAAGGAAGCGGAATAGAACGAGAGATTTTTGCGTTCCTGCCACACGGTCACAAATGCGACACGTAACGCTTATATGCCTCGTTTGTATTTAAAGAAAAAAAGGGTTTATATCCGGTTACTCCAAAGCACAGAGGAGAATATTACAATTCTACAAAAAAATGTGAAAAGCTAAACAGATGCAAATAAAACAAATAGCAACACAAATTGAGAAGCACACTATGGTATGGGCAAGCGTGTTACTATCCCCCCAACACGTCCTAAGTGCGTGTGTGCCTTGGTTGAACCTTTATCATTTGATGGGCGCATGATATTTTTCCCAAGTCCCAAGTGACAGTTGTTGAATGTCAAAAAAATGTTTATGTATATATAATTTTCCATAACCGGTTGTACCATTTCCTTACATTCCGTGTGTCCTGGTGTGTCCTGCTCGATTCCATCGAACCCTTGTTGGCCACAAAATTATCCGTAGCTCGGAAAAGAACATTTTAGGTTTTTATTTTATTTTTTTCATTCCTTTAGCGCCCACCCCCCAAAAAAAACGAGGAGACCCTTAATAGTAACATAACGAAAAAAAGGACAAAACAGCAAAAACCAAACCAAATCTGTAGGGACAAGCGACCACTTCTAGGTCGACCCTCTAGTGGCAATATAATTTTAATTTTGCACCATCTTTATATTCCGTTTCCGGTTTTTGAGTGCGTTTTCTTACAACTTTCACTAACAGCATGTACGCCATCAAAATGCGTATTACTACAGAAATGCGTACCAAAAGCGGTGTACTGTCAACTGAGCACTTGCACTATAAACCATAAACGGTAGCAGTGTCGACGATAGCAAGTAACACGTAACTACTACTAAGGAGGGAAAAATATACCATTTTTTTTTGGCTTTTTTTTGTATTTGCTTCTTGTTCTTTTCCCACACCACCAAACCGATGGTCAGCAGGTATAAATCACTGCTGCAGCAGTGCCACGAAAAAGACATCCTTATCCACCCTCTACCATACCCCAACACCCAAGCAATCCATTGTGTTTGTTGCTCCCGCTTCATCTCAACTGTTCCCTTTCCCCCACCCCTAACCCCTACCCCGCGTCTTCAACCATTCACATTTCAATGCAATAATACGAACGAAAAAAAAGGCAGCAAGCAACAACAGCAACAGCAACAAAAAAAAGATACGGAACACATTCAGAAAACCGAGAAAAAACGGACTTTAGCCAACCCGCACAGGAACCAGAAGGCAGGCAGGATTACAATTCTATTTCGGTGTTAAATTTATGGATTTTTATGGATTGAAAGTTTTGGCATTCCCGCGTGCCAACACCCCAAAACCTGGTCCGCCTGGTCTGTCGCATCGACCACCACCGTACGGCAAAAACCGGGTGTGTGTGCAAAGGAAATGGGCACCGTGTGCAAGCGAAACCAAAATCGTTTAGGAAGCCGAAAAATGGAACTTTTTTGTTCCCACTTCCCCTCCTCCACCTACCGCCCTCCCCGCAAAAACTAGCAAGCAGCTGAACGCAAAGCTGTCGATTTTTGTTTCTATTTTCCCTTCGTTGTGTTTAGTGTGCGGGTGTATATGGTTCTAGTATTTTTTTTGTTGTTGTTGTATCTCACTCTCAGAACGTCACGTCTATCCATACAGAATCATAACAGGAAGATAGAGAACAAAAATAAAGCTTTCTGTTTTAGTAGTGCAAAATGTAACGCGGATTGCATACTTTTCGGCGCTTTCCGCTTAAACTTTATATCAAAACGCCTAAAAGTATGCAACCGACGAATATTTTTAGCTTCTTGAGATTAAAGTAATCGTTTCTTAGTATCTTTAAACATGGTTATTATTATATATTGGATAAAATAACAATCTAACAAGGGTGCTTGACAGGCACTTGTTTCCGATTCATTTGTATTTTATCTCGCTCTCTTTTACTCGGAAAGGAAACGGTCAGCTCCAAAAGGATCTTCCAAAATTTTGATCCAAAATTATATGGGTCTTATTTTTTTTTCTCTTCTCCTTCATTCCACCCACCCTAGCTACCGATGCCGAGTTGATTGTAAAAAGAGTACAATCCCTGATATGCAAATGTAGGGCTGCAAAGCTTCCCGAGGAAAGAAAAATGCCCGTCCAAACCGGTTTGTTTCACACAGCACAGCGGAGCGAAACCCCAAACACACACACCGAACGAAATGAGAAATGTGGTGTGGCGTCACCCACTCGGTAATGAAATAAAACGCGAACAGGAACGTGTCCGGAATAACCGGGACCTTCTCAACCTTAGACATCACTGCCGGAAACGGAGCGCGATGCCCGGTCTGTCGGCATTGCCGCTTCCCCCCGGACTGTCAGATGCTGCTGCTGGCTGCCCGAAGGAACCCGAAGGATTTTATTAGGCATAGGGGCATTTAAATAAGTTTCATATGTATTTTATTCCTGTTTCCTGGAAGGTCTTGTTCCGGTGTGGGCACGGGAAGAAATTTGAATTTATTTAGATCATCTATTGAGGTTGAAACGATGGTATGATTTTATTGGTGCGTTAAGATTTATATCTTTAATATTTTACGACAACACCACCAATTTCCAACCCCGACGTACAGGGACAGCTGTCACAGCTGCATGACTCCGACATGACTCCTTTATTCTGGTCAGTTTTATGAGGTTAAGTCGTTAAACGAAGAAGATATTACGTTGCCCTTTATTTGCAACATTATTATTAGTCATTTCGAAAGTCCGATATAAATAATCATTACACTCCGGAGAATTAGACAAAATTTCCCTTTTGCAAACCGCGCGCGTGTGTGTTTCGCTGCTACCGATTTAACGATTAGCACAATGGAAGTGTGAAGCTATTTCGGTATTTCTCTCATTCTGATTCATAATCTGTTACGATGGTGAAATGCTATTTGTATACAGACATGAGCTAATGAGCATCCCTGTTACGCATTCAGTCAATCAAGTGGTGTTTCCCCTTTTTTATTTTTTGTTACCTCCAAACTGCAGAGTCTGCAGAGTCGTTAAACACATCGAAAGCTTCGGCAAAAATGATAAACCATGTCATGACTCTTTTAGCCAAAAACACACCTTACAGCAAGAAGTGTGATGACACCATCAATATAGGCCAGTAAAAAAATGGAACCATTAGGCGAAATAAAATTATCCAACCAAACACCCAGGACCAGCACCGTCATTGGACGCAAACGGAAAAACAAAACTCACCGCGCGGTAACATCAAAACTGCATTACGAGGTTCTTTATTAGTGTCATAAGTCTGTAAGCAAACATATTTAATCCATTCCACGTATTGAACAGATAAAGGAGGATATGAGATACGAGCGGGGAGGAAGGAAATGTTTAATGGGTCTCACATTGGAATTGAAAAGTGAACCTACAATGTGAATAATTCCTTGAAGAATGTACTTTGACGGGAAATTGTTGAGGATTCTTGAGGATATGAAGTTTATATTGGATACAATAAAAAAAATATTTATAAAACTTAAATACCTTCAAATCTTAATGCTCCACAATAATTCATGTTTGTTTTTGATTAGCAAAGAACACTAATCAGCTACTACTATCATTACAATTTGTTCGAAAGTAAACACAATTTGACAGGTACGACGCTCAACATGGCTACCGTTGTCTATCGACACGCGACTAACATTACCGTGCAGTGTGCATCCTCTCATCGTATCCAATATCCAGGCTACATGCACAACCGGCACATACTCGTCCGTACCGATAATCACAAAACCCCAGCACCAAGTGCTCTATCATCGCCGGCAAAACGCCGACAAGTGACTAGCTTAATCCTCTGCACAAACCCTGGGATGGACTCGATGACACAAACGTGAGAACAATTAAATTTTCCAATTACCGAAAAATGTTATTTTGGAAAAATATCATAATGATCATTAAAACTTTGCACCACCCATCGGTTTTCATGGCCACATCACAACCGGGTATAAAGCTTGGCCTGACTGACTACGTACGCAAGCCTGCCAACTAGACGTGCCTTGGGAAGTGGAGTACCGGAGTGCACCGAACAATGGCATACGATGAAGCGAAAGCGACTCGGTGGAGGGAAGAATTTTTTGGGTTAAAAATATGATTGGTATGGTAGTTACGATGCGACACAGGGCATCCCGGTAAAGGACAAATTCCGAAAAACGATCAACGATAAACGCCCTCTAGATCCCGCACACAGACAGAGAGTGTGTACTAGATCCTTCTTCCGTTGCGTGGGGAGATGCTGGAAAATCCCATTTTAAAACTCACACAACGAACAGACAGTAGCAGGAGTCTCGTTTGCCGTGGGTTTGTGAGTTTGGTGAGAAACTGGTGAAGCCTTTTTTGCAACTAGTAGACATAACTACCCTAGTAACTAGATTTGTGTTATGGTTCGAGCCGTGTTGGCCGTTGTTGGCACACAGCTTTGTCTAACGAGTGCTGATCAATCTCGTTTGGCACACGTTCCACAACGTTGTACGGTGAGGAATATGCATCAGTAAGAGCACTTTAAAGTTGAGGTTATGTTGATTATCGTAAATGACATTAAAAAATAGGGACTTTTTTTGTTTTTGTCCACACAACTTGATGTGCTAGGGAAGCATCAGTGAACAGTGAACCTAGCACCAAAACAACTAGTTAATATTTAAGTTCTCTTTACGATTTTTTAATCAAACATCAAACATAACCTCTCTTTTCTGACATTATACGAAACCACTAAACGAAGCTGTTAGTTCATTCCCTACCGAACGCAAGGCATTTCTTGGGGAAATAGAAAAAAAAACACCCTGAGACATCCTCTGGATAAGGAGGATCTCCCCACAACTTCCCACATTCGCTTCCGGACGCTCACGTGCCACAATTTCCACGTGCCCGTAAGGCACGGGAAGGTGTCAAAGATTTACGACAACTGGCACATCAACATTTTTCTTCCAAATTCTTGTTTTTTTGGGGAGTTTTGCCTTCTTTTTTTTGTTCTTGCGTTCCAATCTACCCACTTTTGCTGCACAAAAACGGTCGTGTGACCGGATACCGGACCGGGAGCAAATAAATCCAATCAAAGCTCAAAGTGCTTTTCCGATTCGACAACTCCCGGCACGGTATCGGGGGTTTCGGGAAATGAGGCGTAAGCAAACGCTATACGGCAATAAGTTCCCATCTATTTCTTCTTTTTTTGTTGTTGTTGCTTGCCCCGTGAAGCGATAATACAGCAGCCAGGCAGCCGGTAGTACTTACCGTGCAAAGGAAAGTACTCACAATCACCCGGCGGTTTGTGGCGGTGGCAAACAGGAAGGATAAAATCATGATATCTATTAAAATACAATAAAATAACATATTAGCATCATAAACATTTATGTAATCCGGTCATCCGGGACACCCGTTTTTTCGGATGGTGGTCATATCTCTTACAGCGACCTTAGCCACCGACACCAGTGAGAAGGGAGAAGTACTAACAAACAAACAAACCAACAAAAAAAACCTGCTGCCCTATTCTGAAGCTGCTTTCGGTGAAGTTTCTTTTTTTCCGCACACACACGAGGCAGAGAGTGATCGATACGCTTCCGTGCGAAGATGGTGCGGTAAACATACACTATCGTAGTGAACTTAAGACATCACTTTACTGTGGTAACTTTACTACGCAGATGATTTTTAGTACTGAATGTAAGATTTCCGTCCGTAGTATTACGGGATTTTTTTATTTGACATCTCACTTCAATACTGAATATTGTCAAGTACTTACAGCTGTCATAAAGCGAATCTGTAGTGAAATGTATTGTTTATGGTTTAGTACTTTGACAGCTACTAGCTGTCAGTTTATGACATATTTTGAAGTAGCCTTGTAGTGGAAGAACACATTCAATAACAGTTTATTAATCTTTTCTTTCTTATTTGCTATCAAAATTCAAAATTTAAACACACAAACATCATAATGCTTAAAGTCTCTCATTTAATCTGTTCTATATAATAGGAAACAGCAACCTTTTTTGCCGTTTTGGGTAAATAATCTTGCCCTACACAATATTTCTACTATGTTTGTATGTCTCTTTCAAAGCGATTTTTTTAGTTTCGAAAGGATAACTCTCACTAAAATGCTCCCAATACATCCCTCAAGGATAGCTGTATATATATATATATATGGGACAGGTATAGCTTAAGCACCACCACTTGCATATTCAATGGCCCAAAAAAACGTCAGTTCAAGTGTTTTGCCAAGTGTTGAAAAGGTTGAGATTTTTTATTTATTGCACAAAACGATGACTATCACAGCACAGTGGAGGAAGAAGATTATTGCTGTTCAGAAAAATTCATTGTTGACAACATATGAAAGGAAATAAAAGAATTGCCTTTGTTAAATACGCCTAAATGTAGGCTATTTTCCTCAAAATTGGTCTAAAAATGTTTACGCGATAAATTTATTTATTACGCTATGTTAAAATTAACTGATTTACTTATAATATTTTTCTTTTAGAAGCAAATTTTTATTTCCATCTGCTGCATGAAACAGAGAAAATTAAAATAACACTACTTTTGCTATCCATCCTCCACATGTCCACCACAACATGTCATCCATCGTGCCATAAATGCTGTCCGTGCATGGTATTTGACTGCTGCCCGGTCCTAAATCTTACCGGAATTTGAGTAATTTTATGACGGACATTCCTAAAACCACTGCCATGCTAAACACGTGGTACGTGTGTTTGGTGAGTTGGGATTTTTTTGTTATTGTTGTTGTTTGGAACCATCTTTCGATTATTTGTATTTTCAAGTGATACCCTACTCTACTCCCTGGTTTGTTCTTGAACCTTTTTTTTGGCTTCCGTTGAACGGTGGTCATCACAATGATTCGCTTTCTGTTGGTTTTTTTTTATTGGAACTTTTGCCCTGTTTATGTCCCACAATCAACGGCAAGGCAATGGCATCATCGTCTCTCCGGCAAACGTCCAACGTCACGCCGTCCTGTACCCTTAGTGCGAACCCCTCTGGCAAAAAAAGATGTGGAACTAAATAAAGCAGTAAACAACGGTCTTAATGCCGGTGATCGGTGACGGAGTGTACTTTTATTGAAAGTTTATTTCCACCCTCGATATGGTCGGCGGGAATATGCAGCAGCCTGCCACGAAATACATCGCGAACGGGCCATCGATTTTTAGGGAAAGGGGGGGGGGAGTAAGGAAATGAAGAAATGGTAGGATTGATTTTCGAACCATCTTCAAAAACACATCTGTTTATCGCTTCCGATCCGACTACCGACTAGCGACCCAATGGTCTAAGAATTTTTTCAGCACGAAAACGGCAGCAGGTGGTGGCTTTAAATGGTTTTTTGATGTAAGCTTCTGGAAGAAATTTACCAAATTTTATTCGCCTCCCTAGATGTATATTATACGGTGCGCTGTAAAAATTGTCAAAATACCCCAGCAAATGGTATAGCGGCGTAGGCACATTCCGTACTCTCTTAAGTCAAAACGACAAACCATCTAAAAGGAAAGGTTTGCGTACCAAAAAGACACCAATCAAGCAGACCGGCTCGTTGGAATTCCTCGGTGTCGGTGTATTGTGGAGCCATCATCTATCAGTGTTCTACCACGGGTTGCCATTATTTCTTTTCGCTTCAAATCTATTTCCCAACCGGAACGCTCAGCGTGCCCAGAATTGTTCCCCGGGGACCCGTTTCGATTATTTCGCTGCCACAAGGATGAAGAAGAAAGAGTGAGTTGAATTGCTAGTGTTTTTTTTTGTGAGTGTGTACTCAAAAAGAGGGTTAAGAAAGTAGAATTAACACAAGTGCGTATGGGATTATAAGTACAGATAAGCTACAAAATCCAGGAAAGAGTATAAAATAATCTCGCAGGATGGATATCTGTTTGCAAGGATAAGGCTAAGCTGTTGGGTAATTTTGGAGTTACCCAGAACTGGTCTATTTCTGTTATTATATCAAACTCTTAGGAGTTCAAGAGTTCCTTCTCATATTTCCTTGTATTTCTTATTGTGATATAAACAGACAGACAATAATATTACCAGTGTACCATAACGAGATGACAAGATGCTATAACTTCAACGCTGACATTCCCATCTAGACGTTTCCAGACAATCCATCTTGCCCAGCACGTGATGTGATTTTATACGATTACTTTATAGCTTGAAGCAGATGGAGCATAGATCTTTAAAGATAAAGAAGGGATTGTCTACAAGATATTTGAGATGTTGAGGAGATAACCTTATCCAAAATAATGCACTTGTTAACCTACACCATTCGCACCTACTTCAACAATTCCTAATAGCTATCTATTTATGTGTCATTTTCCAAACTGTGTACTTCACCGAAACGCAGAATATAAATCACTTAAATCAGATCTTCACCTTCTTGACTCTTCTGTTCTCTCTCTCTCTCGCTTTGCTCCATTAAACCTGCAACTCGCCACGTAATCGATACGCTTTATTGACATTTAAAGCAATTACCTCTGACCCTATTCTACGTGCAGGTGGGGCTATTTTTTATAGCACCCAAGTTTGATGCGCTTCATTCGACGACCAAGAAGAAAAGAAAAATAGATAGCAATGAGACTTAAGCCGTCGCTTGCCTCGTTAACTCTTCTTCTACTGTGCGACGTTTAACCCGTACTAACAATGCTTTTAAATTAGATTATAGCAAAGGTGAATGATAATAAATTTCAGAACTACTATCTGAAATGGTATATTTTTCGTGTCGAGTATTGAAGTAATTTCAAATTTTATGTCCAAATCAATAGATCGGCAACAATGATGAATAATATTTGATCGTAATAGAAAACAATAATAAACAACATATTTTATTTTAGTTAGTAGCTCTAAAGCCTAAACCATAACGCTTGCTATAAAAAATAGCATAGTAAACATATCTGACATGTGTCAAGTTGACATCTACTACGTCACCGGCTTCCACGCAATGCTTACGTCAGGTGTAATTACGAAATGTATTTACGGTTCAATATTGTCCCAAAAACATAACCAATTCGTGGCCTTATCGCTTACTTTCCACCCGTACAGACTGTAAACTTTTCAATACTAACATCGTGCGCGGATGCCACACTGATTAACTCGTATCCAGCAGCACGTCATCTTCCTAGCAACATATTACCACCAAAAGGGTGAGAGTTTTCACGGATTTTACTTCACCCCTTTGGTGTACGCGATACAACAAAACCAAAAAATTCCCATCCATCAAATCTTATGCAGATCCGCTGGAAAAAAGGTAGATCAACGTTTGCTCCCTTCAGGCTATCACCATATATCATTCGTACAGCTTGACATTCGGTTAAAGGGGTTAGCGCGTCCACCGAATCGGCTGCTTAACACCGGCCGTACGCGAAACGGTACCACACCCCACCACTCGCGATTCAACCACGAATCTACTGGCATATTGTTGGCTCTCCATCGACCATATCGATGCGTGATTGACGGATAGGCGAACCGGCGTTCCGGCCGTGTACGAAACCGGCAGCTGGAGGCGACGTCTGCGGTTTGTTTGCATCGGCATACGAAAATGAATGAGTTCTGGTTTTGCTATCACGGATCCCCCCCTCCCACACACAACTGGTGGTCGTCTTTTGATATGTGTACTGGCTGCCGGAGGCCTTTTTACAGCAACCGTCCCGAGTTGCTGTTCGGTTGCTGGGTTTTTGTGGGGGCGAACGAGTTAACCGTAGATGATACGGGAGGGCTGCACAATCATGATGTGGCTGTGATTTATTGGCTCCAATGCGGTGCGTCAAGCACGGGATTCAGATACTCTCAATCTCCTTAGCTCCTTCCTCAATATGGAAGGAGACCATCACACTGGCAGGATGGAAAACACGGTTGTGCTTTTGGTTATTGTTTGGCATATTTGAAAATAATATGAAGCGGGACTATTGCAGATTGATGGGCTTCTTGATTCGCTTTGGCTGGAATAGTACAGTACAGAGAGAGAGTCACCTGATGAATCGAGTATGAAGAATTTACAACACTGAGCACCTTTTGAATACATAATACCCTCACTGCTATAACCCGGTAGTATTTATTGAAGAAAGTGTTGCTGTAAAATAGTACAATACTATCGTTTAAATCAACCATTTTGTATTGACATTTCCAGATATTATCATACGGTCGTTATTAAACCCTTTTGCTGCGCGGATTGCATACTTCACTTACCAGTTTATCATTTTATACAATTCTCCTGTTTATCTGAAATATTCTTAAGTAAAAAAAAATCTAAAATTTTAATAACTACTCCCAACAAATTCACTAAGCATAAAAACGACTTCATTAGCTTCTTTTTTGTATGATACAATTACATTACCGTTTTATTGCCTACCTTTAGGCGCTTAACTACAAAAAAGGTTTTATTGATGACACTGGCTCACCTGCAAACCATCCTACAACCTATCATTGATCGCTGTAGACGATGGGAAACATTATAAAAAGATTTACCTTGCCTTACCTAATCTTCAAAAACCTTTCAACAAACACCTAAACAACCTTATCCGATGATAAATCCCGTCACATTTAAGGATGGTGGGACGAATGCACTAACAGAGAGAGAAGAAAAAAAACGCAACATACACAGCAGCGGTATAAATAAAATCAAATTACGGTCGTAAACAAAACACCTACTCACGGTGTTCCCGACCATATCAAAACGCAACCAATATGCAGGAATGGGATGACATGCGAAAATCGTCTTGCCACGATGGTCATGTGTAGCGGGGTGTGCGTGTCTACCGTCTACTTACCCCTCGGTGGTTTTATGCGGTGTGAAACCGCAGGAGCTACCGTTGCGGCAATTGATTTAGTATGTTAATGGTTGGTAAAGTGCGTAATAAAGTGATTTTGATGCAAATTTATGATAACTCCCGCCATATGAATATGGCGAAATAATATTGATGATGTGCGTGCGCGCCTAGTGGAAAATTGATTTCAAAACAATGCGTTTGATGGGTGTGTTAAAAAAAAGTTAAGTACCTTCTTCATCAGGTCAGGTGTTGTGTGGTTGTATCTTCTTTAAATAAATTAATCAATTCAGGAGGGGTTTTTTTGACGAGACATTTCGATAGTGTTGTATCTATTGCTGGTAAATTGAATATGCAAGTGAATATGCAAACACATCACGTAACAAATGAAGTGTTAAATCCGATCGACTTATCTCAAGTCCACAACCAGTTTGACAGGTGAACCAGGACGAATGTAAACACTAATAAAAAATCCATTCTACTAAACACCGACATGCGAAAACTGGCTAGTAGCTGTTACCTTTATTGTAAACGCACCAGAAAAACGACAGAAAAAAAGCGCAAACGCATCAGACTGATGAATTTCTATGTAGCGGAAAAATGCGCGCATTATTATTTGTTAAAAACATCAAACAACATTACCACCGCCATTATCGACATTCTTTCATCTTCCACCGAAAAAAAAACAGGCGCACACGGTACTATACAACACCAACAAGGCAAACAAAGGAAAACCGGCGCGGATGGAGAAATGTCAGGCAAGGAAGTACACACACACACAAACAAACCTCTTCCCACGTGACTTCAAAACATAAAAATGATTTTTTTACTTACAAGGGAGTAAAGGAGGGGGGGGGGGGTGAAACCACCCAATACAAACATACACACACACACGTGCGGAACAACGCAAGCAACAGTCGGGGAACGCAAACAAAAACCCATCATTAGCTATCTTTTGCACAGGTGTGGTGTGGAAGAAGTTACGGTTGGAGTATAAACCGAATCAAGCTGGTGGAGATACTTCTTCTAGGGGCACCGAGTGCGTGTGTGTGTTTTTTTATGATTGTATTTTACTTGATGGTTAAAAAATGGAAAGAATAAACACGCACCACCGAACAAAAGACCTGATGAAAAGCAGCAACAATACACTGTCTTTTATTGCTCTCTTTGCTGTCACTAATTCTTATCACTCTTTTAACGGCGTCATCTACTTAGCTGTCAGATTGTTCAAAACAAACGTCAAAGATTAGTTGACAGCTATATTTTTAGTAGTATTTTTAATTTTTAGACAATAAAACATTTTCAGACAATACAATAAAACAAACGAAAATCTACAACTATAACTACATATTATTTTAACTAGACCCTCGTTAAAATATGAACTCATCCCAGCTCTAGTATTGTTTATTTTTTCCCATCTTACCCTCACATTTCATAACCAATTAATAATTAATGCAAAAACGTAACGTCATGGGGTAGTAAGCTATCGTTAGGAAGAAAACCGCAAAATTAGTTTCAGTTTGTTTTTTTTTATTCGTTTCATCGCTTTACGAACCCAAAGCAAATCGTTGATGAAGAAAAAGACTCGTTAAATCTATAAACAACTTCCACCACAACCAAGAGTACAACAATTTGTTTTAGTGAATGCTTTTTTTTTAGTCTGTGCCGGTTTTTTCCCCCTTTCAATAAAAGTATTGCCGAAGACACTGTCAAGCCTTTAATGATATGTTTTTTTTTGGGGTAAAATAACCATTTTCTGAGGGTAATAGAAGGACGGTGTGATGAATTCTGTCCACACAAACGTTTGATGGTGTGCAGCTTACCATCCGCTGCTTCATACTAAGCTCCAATGACACGAATGTGACGTACAGACGTACTGCTGTAATGAAAAGCATTATTTATTTAGCATTCAAAATGGACACGCTGGTAATCGCTCACATTACTCCGTTTTAACCGTCACAATTTAATAATGAACATCATAAGTGGAACAGTTCCAAAGGTGATAATTATAAGCAGTACATATTTTTTCCCATCGGATGCCAACATACACAGAAATGCTACTAAGTCTGACGTCAACGAGGATGACATTTTCGGTTCCTTTATTTATTCCTTGTATTTTTAACACCATTTAATAATTGGAACCATATAAGCTGTTTAGTGATTTAATCTAGTAGAGACGCACCGAGTGCCATAAAAAAATGAAGAATAAAATAAAAAAAAACCCAAATAAACGAAACAATAATAGAGCGATAGCGCGTGATTAAATTATGTACCATATGATGACAAAACATACGACACCCGCGATATGCAAATTGTCGAATGATTTGATAAGCGAAGGCTAATTTAATTCGGTTTCGGCTTCTTTTTCCCCTTCTCTGTTTTTCTGCGCGGGGTTTTTCACACGCACTCACATTTACTAAAATGTATGTCACACGAACTGTCAACGCTGCCTTTGACAGTCTGGGTAGATGGGGGGGGAGGGGGGAGAGACGCTCGAAATCAGTGTCTATGCTAATTTTTTTTTTTTTTGCAAATTTCCACCGATTCAGCAAGCAACACAGGGAGTGAAAATTTGGTTTTCCCCGTTTTCCTTCTCTTGTGCGTGTTTTTCATCTGGGAAATATTCCCAGACCGCACACAACCGGCTCCGTCAAAGTCCCGTGTGATGAATTGTTTTGGGTCGCATGTCAAAATGAAGTTTGCTTTAATTTTCTACAGCTTTTTTTTGCTGTCTTCTTCATCCCGATAAATAAAAGCTATATCCTGTCGATTGATATCACACCAATGATGCCTTTGCCGGTTAAGGTGTGAGCAAATAAAAATAAAAAAAAAGGAAAAACAAACAAACAACATGCCGTTGATCTGTTTGCAAAATAACCTTTTCATTCGGTCGTGGCTTATAAATTGCAATCGTAAAAGATGGGTAGAAATCCGTCAAAACCGTACAGCAAGAGAAATGTTTCTCAATTTGTCAGTGTCGCTTCATCGCGATCGCGATGTTTGCGTAACCGGCGGGTATTGTTTTTGTGTACCGTTTTCTAATTTCTTCTCATTCGTTTGCAGTTTTTTTTTTGGTTTGTTTGCTGGATCTCTTTCCATCCGTACGTTTTGCTTACACGAATTTAGACATCTCGAGCCCAATTTTTGCACCATTTTGCCCGGTGTAACCCCTCCGGAGTTCTTGTGTCGTTGCCTATAGCAAAAAGAGAAAAAATTCGCACACAATTACCAAGGGAAATACGCGACATTGAATGGGTACACACACAAAAGGGCGAGATAATTCAATGTTCCAATAGGGCAGCTAGGGGGATAGCAGCAGAACGACCGCACCCCGACAGCACTGATTTTGCTCTCCGCCGGGACGTCTCGCCGTGGCGACGTGCATGCGACATGATTGCACGGGCACGATGCGGGCTGATGAAGGATGAAAAGAAAAATAAATTGGCACACAAAATCGAATTGCAGGTGGAACACGGTACTTTGCGCCATCCTTACCCTTCCTTCTTTCTCTCACCTCTCCCTCTTCCCTAAGGGAGCTTGGTGGGTGAGCGATTGTGCAATTATTTTGCATAAGTCCCAGTACCAGTCGCGATAACTCAGCCCACGGTCGCACGGTGGAACCGGAAGCGAATCATGGAACATCGGTGTAATTCAAACGGGCAATAGCGGTACGCGAAAAGACTTGTAATGAAAAATGAGACTTTAGCAAATTGATTACAATCAATCAAGCGATTTTCCAGCTCGGGGGAGTGGAGCGAACATTCAATCTGTATCCGTGATACGAACGTTTAAGCTCAGTGGTTGAAAATGGGATTTCCGCGGGAATACCGATAATTGGGTGGATTCGAATTTTATTCCTAACTTTACTCTAACAATCCATTTTAAAATAATTTAAGTAGTGGTTTTTTATGTGTCTAGGATACTGCACATAGTGAGTAAGGTAGTGCTTGAAGATTTGTTTTTCAAAACTATATCATCTTTGAGAGGATTCTAAGACTACTGAGGTATCTCTGAGATCCATCTACTGTTTTTCAAAACTATATCGTGTTTGAGAGGATTCTAAGACTACTGAGGTATCTCTGAGATACTTATATAGGAAGATCCATCTACTGTTTTTCAAAACTATATCATGTTTGTGAGGATTCTAAGACTACTAAGGTATCTCTGAGATACTTATATGGGGAGATCCTTCTACTATTGAAGATATTAAACGTAAGCTTCTACTTACAACAACTAGTCATACTTGGGAAGATTTGCTCTTGATGTCCTCAAATCTTCATCTTGTTTTAAGCAACTGTCCTCAATTTCCAGAGTTATTGGAAATAGCTCATCCTAACCCTATTGGCTGTAAGAATATCTAAACTAGCTAGCTAGAATCCTACCTCAAAATGACTTCCACAATTAGCATTCCAAATCTTCGCAACGCAAGCCATCGGAAGGCCGTTGCATTTTCATCCAGTTTCTTCTCCAGCAATATCAGACACTTCATCACTCTTCTTATGGTGCTTTCATAAATATGCATTTAAAATAATTCTAGCAAAAGCAAGGTTACCAGATTCAACCCCCGAATAGGGAAAAGAGGAATGGGGAGGATTAATTTTTGCACTGCAGGATTTGCTTCCCTCCCCTGGTAGTAGGTAGTTTCCACCGGATCGTAAATGTAAATTGTCAGTGTCCCGGAAGCATTCACCCACGAGTACATGCATGGGTGATGTATGTAAGACAACCAGAGCAGGAGGTTACGCTACATTGTAAGGTCATCGTTTCTCGCTAAGTACAAAGACCGGTTGCTTCTGCTGGGATACCCAAAAAACCCGGGGTATTGGGTGGGCTTTTTGATGTGTCTTGTGTGCGACTTTCACGGGATCTCCGTGTCTCCCTGTGCCTTCGGGCAGTGACAGGCTCACAGACACACATACGTCTATACATCGGACCAGAACGTCGTCAATGTCGGTAGAAGCTAATGTTTTGTCAGCAAACCATTTTCCAACGTAAACAAAGGAAGGGAATGCAAGGGAATTAAATTATTCATTAATTCGATTGTATACACTCTTTCTGTCTCGCTTGCCTCCCCACATCTTCGCATACTCCAACGGGCGTGTATGTATATTTTGTCTGATCTACCCCCAAAAAACCCTTAACTCTTCACCGTGGACGGAAGCTTGGGAAGCTTGTCCGCTGACCGTTCCGAGAAAACCCTTTCCACAAACTGTGTAAGGGACGCGTGTGAAAAGGTTAGGCACCTCGGCAGACGAGGATTTCCTTCCTTTGGCAGGCTAATGCGCCAAACCCCGGATGAAATGCGTCACGAGCGTATGATAAGGGAATAGTGGAACGAGCTAAAAGGTGAAACCGACTAGAACCGGACCGGAACCGCTCGGTACGGTAAGGTTAGCGGTAAGTAAAAGGCTGAGGCAAATAGAAAAAGGGACAAATGATTAAGATCTCTCGGGTAATCATACGGGCAGGAAGTGAGTCGAAAAGAATGGTCTGTTGATTGGAAATTCTGGCACTATCGGATACCCTCGCTTCCCTCAGGCAGCCATCTTCCAGGAGTGCTTCTTGACAGCCAAGTGTGTCCATTGTTTCTGACCGTTTCTTAGACACGTGTTACCCCACACCCATCCGGCTGTTGTGGCGTGCTCCGGGCAAGCCAAAGAAAGGAATGGATTATTCAAAGCTAAAAGACAACCTTCTGCTACTTCCACATTCCTTCAAGATGGCAAATTGTGAGTGATGGTTGTTACGTGGGTTACGTGCTCCCTGTACTTGGGCGTGTGCCAAATTAGATCTGATCTGATGTTTAGTGTCACATATTCAAACAACTACTACCAGCCAACTATTTGATACTAAAAACTCAAATTGATATACTATTACTGTTATTGGATTGTTTCAACTGAAGGTGCGAAAAATATCGAGAAAGACGACACTGCAACATCGTCTCGCAATATCATAACTAGTTTTTAAACGGCTCACTGTACTACACCGATTTGATGAATAGTTTGATGGTCAATTGAGTGATAATCCAGCAATCCGTTTCATTTCTTCTACCTCCACCACGAGACCGCCAAGCGATTTCCAAAGTGCAAGCTCCCTGTTGTGACGGTGCCTGCGTACGCCATATTTACGACCCGACAAGATGATGTGCCAACTTCATAAAAGCACATAAAATCTACACCACACCAATTCACATTACGATCGATTTGCGGCGAAGATCGGGTACGTCTGAGAATTGACGTCCGTGAAGCGTGCGACGCAGAGATTGGACAATAAAATTTTATGGCACAGTAACAACAAGGCCACAAACATTGTGACAGCCGTGTGTGTGTGGGTAAATATTGGTGAATTTGCATATGACGAGTACTGTATGAAGACTGTCTTGTTTATTTGTTTTTTTTTAACAACATACTAAACAATTGTAGTGACTACTACCGCGATACTAATCTGTCACACTTCTTTTGACAGTTGGAACTGTCAAATTGGTGTAAACGTCAAGCACCTATATAAAGTAAACATTCCACTTTAACTCAAAACTCTTTGTGATGAAGCCTCAAAAAGCAATGTAAAGAGAAAAAAAAATACCCAAAAAAAGGCATCTCCGCCAAAGAGTGTCCTCATCCTGTTCGAAAGATGAAAACGGTTTAAAGCTTAATTATAGCGACCGAATGACTTTTGTTCTCGAGATTTCGTCCCTTAAGAACGCGCTACATCCCGGCTGAATGTCGGAAGGTCAGGTCTTGTAAAAAAAGGGGCAAAACATTGCACGAATGGTCTCTCAAAATCCGTGCGTTAATGGGATAACCCGAACGCATGTAGGCCCTTGAAACCTTTCCCCCCCAGCCCTATCTGTGGGCTGGCTTGGGCGAAACAGAAGCAAAAAGGGGTTTTTAAGGGAAAATGAATAATTTTTCCCCGTACTCGATCACCGTACCTTGTCTAAGTGTGCGCACCCACACACACACACACACACATGCAGTAGGGCACGTGATTATCATAAAGGGTCGAGGAAAGGGTCCGTATAAATGACCATCGAATGAAAATCACCACTTCATCTGCCAATACGCCAACTCAGACTAAGGGGTAAATGATGGAGGGAAAACGGCCTGAAATCCATGGAAGCCCCCGGGGGAGTGGGAAGACGAGTTATGATAGGGTTTTTCCGGTGAATGTTTTCATTAGGAATGTGGGCGGACGGCAGAAACTTCCTACCCGCCTGCCCTCATCCGGCCTTCGGTAGCGGTCTTTTTATTCATCAAAGTGCCGAGTGGTAAGAAAAAACCAACAAAAAAAAAGAATCGTGTAGCCATCCCTAACGTCCACATTTCACGTTATCAGATTTTCTTTCATACTGCTGGCACTGCTTAATCGCTCACAAAACCTCAACGCTTGGTTCACTGCTTGGTAGGCTGCTGTGCTCATGTGATGGTGGGCAGGTGTGTGATGACAAGTCACTCGAGTGACTCGAGATGTGTGGCTTTTAAAGCGGAACAGTCGGGGCCGAAGCTTGAAGGCGTAAATGGCTCCACACTATGTACTGGATGTCATCTTTTTTTGAGAGATCCTTTCATTACCGGACACTCTGCCGGTGGAAGTGGAGTGCGAAAAAACGGCGAACCCAAAAGTGTTTATTTTAATATTCAAACATTAAAACAGATGTTACCATCCCCGGCCGTATGATTTCGGGGGTTGAAGGGGTTATTGGGTTACGGTTGAGGAATGAACTTTAACTTGTTCCTTTTTGCTAGACTTATGTTGCGTTCTGCTTTAAAAAACACTTTACTTTGCTTCTATTTTTTTTATTTACTTATTTGTATTAATCACAGCAGAGCGAAAAAAAAAACATTTTGTTTCGAGTGTCTTTACTATACTTCTGTTAAAAGCATCCTACTCACTATGAGCGACCACGAACTAAACTAGCTATAATTTTCACTACCATGTCATCGAAAAAACTCGTCTACTACCTTCACTCGGAAGTGGTTGTTCGGCCATATTCCATGTAAAAGACGCAAACTCGACACGCCTTCAAATGTCCAGCAGCCCCGTTTCACTAGTTCGCGTGAGATTATGTGTGCTTCTTGTGCAAGGATTTCAACTTGCGATAAAAAAAACCTCCATCCTGGCTTGCAGGAAACGATGCTTTGCGCGGACATGCTGTAGGAATGTTATGAGAAATTCACAGTAGTAAGGATTACATTTCTCAACAATGAGACGAAAGGACGAAAGAAAAGCATTTATACTCTCCCAAAAAGCTTGTTATGTTGGTTATGCTTTCGTTGCATAAAAAGCGCCAAATTTAACTTTGCTATAAAAGTGCTATAAAAAACCTGTGAAAAAGAGAATGCATAGCATATTGATAAAAGATTTTATAGGAAGTATAATATTACACGAATTAGTTGTAAATTAGTCAGAATAAAACACTTGAGAAAATGTTGTAAAATTATGTAAAAAATATGTAAAAATTGAAATAATAGTGAGCCCGTCTCAATGTAGTCAGTAACCCTGTAAGCATTTACAAGCTGAATCCGTTTAGCGCCTGTTGCTATGCAAACCGCTTCACACGAGATTCATTCTACAATGTGGACGGTGGAAGGATGTAAGTTTGTAATGGACATGTAATGGACGTTTCTCGACTTTCGTATCTCGGAGAAAAGTTAATACACAGCTAAACCAAAATATTTTATCTATTTATAAAGATGTTACCATATACCTTGGAAACTTCCTGTGTATGAGAAAAGCTGCAATTCAGCAAAGAAACTTTAATGAAAGCACAAACAGAAACCCTAAAATAAGTCCGTAATACAAAACTTTCAATCGAATGAGCTTTAACAGTTCATCTCGTTTGGTTAATACAGCACGATGTAGAGTGTATTATAAGTTATTAATTGTTAATTCCATAACAATTGTTTTTTGTATATGAATTCGGTTAAATTAAATTAAGCCCTTGAAAATATAAAAAGAACTTTTGAAATCTTTCAACCCTGGTTTAAGGGTTAGTTCCGGCATAATGTGGTTCACGAAACTTAGCACTATGGGATATTGCGCGAATCCATCTTTTATTATTATTTTTATAAGTCTTATTGAAATTAAATCACTATTTTGTATTAAAGAGTAATATGAATATTTGTTTATCCTAATTTTAAAAAGCTTCTTTACAGTACATTGACAGCTGTTTTTGCTGTCAAACTAAACAAAAGCATGGACGTTCAGCTCATCAGATTTTTGGAACTAAAATTTAAAAAATTATGTAAAATTTGATTGAAAAAGTATATTGCAAACTTCTGTGAATAAAAAAATAGTTTAAATCGATACAAACCGATCAAACATAGCTGCTTATTTGTTGTTATTTTGCTTCCCTATCTGTCAACGCAACCACCGTCAAACGTCACGTGTCAAATGTACGAAACCTAGCATAGCCTCGCGTGCGTACGCATTGGTGAAAATGCGTTGAAGCAACATTGAAGAAACGGGAAGAGAGAGCATCCAAGTGCGCTGTAGTCTCAGGGTGGGTAGCCGCCATTCGCAGGGAAAAGTTGCTAATTTTTCCTGCTGCTGCTGCTGGAAACACTGTTCCTGCACGCTTAAAACAAAACGCACCACCCCCCCTAGTAATGTTTGGGGCGCAATAATTTGTGACGGTGGCAAACAAAAACTAAAAAAAAGTAAAGTTCTGCTAAAAAAGTGTGTGCCAAAAGTGGAGTGTAAGGATTCGCCTTGGGTTGGGTGTGTAAGGTTGATCGGGTTTTTTTTTCCTTTTTTTTTTCTTTGGAATTAGTTAGCGATGAATGGAAGAAAAAAGGGCTTGTTTCGATTTATCCATTGAAACACATTGAAACGATCAGTAACGCAGTAACAAGTACACCATAAGCGCATTAAATGCACTCCCCGGGGGACTTTTTCGTGCAAGACGCATAAAAAGAGGTGCAAGAGAAAGAGAGAGAGAGACAGAGAGACAGAGAGAGTGGTGTTAAACATTACAACATAACCGAGCGAATGTGCCATGGATATTCAAGAAGCAAAAAGCATGTGTTCATGTTCCCATTCAATGTTCCACCTTCCGGTACAGAAATAAACTGTTGCACGGGAAATAAGGGTGGCGAAGGGTGGTGGAAGGGTTGTTTTGGGGGGGGGGTGTGTGCAGAATTTAGGGTGGCTGGCGGCAATAGGAAACCCCTAAAGAAGGGAAGAAAAAAAAACAACTAACAACATCGCAAACAACCAACAACAAAAAAAACCCTACAAACAATCCAACAAAACTCATGTGTGCGTGCGGGGGTATGTGTGTGTTTGTGTTTTTGTAGGACAAACAATAGTGAACAATTCGTGCAAAAATCCTGTGACCGTTTTTGGACTGCTTTGTTAAATGCTACATTCCAAATCTGTGTGTGTGTGTGTTTGTTTGTCGCTGTACGTGCGTGTGTATTTGTAAGAGAGAGAAAAGGAAAGTGTGTCCTGCAGCATTTAACCTCCACTTTAGGTCGCGATGGACACACTTACAAATTCATTGACAAAAAAAAGTTTAAAAACATCTAAAAAGAAAGAAAAGTCCTTGCTGCAGTTTTCAAAGGAAAATTTCTTTTTCCTTTTTTTCCACTTCTTTATATGAACTTCGTGAAACACACACACACACGCATCCACACACATATCATACATCTTTTTTTTGTTTTATCATGTATTATCTTTATAAGGCCATGTATTTACATGATTTACACGTGTCGTCTACTGTTCACAGTAGAGAAGAAACAATATCCATTTTGTTTTCAATTATTACCATGCAGCAAAAATTAAATGCAGCAAATCTTCCAAGAAAGATCCTAGTTTGACAGTGTCCCCGTGTATATGGGGGTGTATATTTTTGTGTGTGAGTGTGTGTGTGTATTTACGTAGCTGGGCGAGTGTTCTCACGCGTCCTTGTCACCTTTTTCGCCTTCTTACGCATGTGTGCGTATGTGCGCGCGCGCGCGCATACATGTAAGTGTGTGTTAAAAGGTCGTAAATATCGTAAGGATCCTTTCACTGTTAGAAGAGTACCTGCCTTATTCCGGGTCCAGCAGCAAAGAATTATTATTTTATTTTACTCAACAGTGAAAACGAAGCGGCGAATGGTTTTTGGGCTTTTTTACTTGAAGCATCCTTGTGCCATATACCGAGCAAACGTTCAACACCCAACATTTGGGTACATCTTCAATCAAATCTGGAAGAAGCAAATATTACATCTTCCCTTTATTTTCGATCAATCGAAAACACACTCCTTCTTCAGTTGCGGTAAAGTAAGCTTCAAGACGCGGAAAAAACAGTCTAAAGTGACTAAATGAGTTATTGTCGGAAAAAACAAAATCACCGCAACATGGTTCTATTTTTAGGCTTCACTCGACTAGTAATCGAGTTGCAGTTGTGACCAGTCCGTCCTCAAACGTTACCTTGTACACCTTTCCCGGTCGCAGGATCAGGATATGCAACATGGGCAGGCTGGGCATTCGCTAACATGTATGGTTTCCCCCCCTTTTGTCGGGCACGTAAGCAGCTTTTAGGCTATTTACCTCGACCTGGAGGCAAACAATTTCCTGTCGGCGGACGGCTAGCCCGATATACGTTCTCCATCGCTTTAAAAGGCCACAGAAAGGTTCACCGACCAACTCTCTCCACCCCGGTTCGGTTTTCCGTCATCCGGCCCCACTGTGGAGGGTCGTTTTTGGAAAATCCAAAGTGCAGAAGGTGATGAGGAAGGAGTTGGGGGGTGGAGGAAGAACCGCTAGTAACAACGAACCACAATCATATTGGCCCTGCGCTTTACAAACGAACACCCCGAAATATTGCTGTTGCTCCCTTGTCTGCTTCATATCCTTCACTCTTTCGTCCTTTTGAGGCTCCATCAATACTCTCTTACTTTGCGCTCGCTCTCTCTCTCTCTCTCTGTGTCTCTCTCTCCTGAACATGACAGGAGACTTTACGTGAAAACATGGGGAAAACTCTTGCGCGATAACGAACCTAGGGGACCAGATTCACTTTTTTTCCCCGTACTTCGGTTTTTCACGTACTCTCCCGTCCTATCTTACGCTCTCAAATCTCACTTTAGTTAGTGTGCGTCACAAAGCTGTTACTGTCACAGTTTTTTTTTCTTCCTTTTTTTTGGTAGGATTTTCCCGGTTGGTCATACCAATTGTGGACACAAATTTGCACCCACAGTACGGAGGTACATTTGTAATAGAAGTAATAGAACACTTTTGCCATTGTTTTGCTTCTTCTAGCACGTTATTGAATTATTCTTTCGTTTGTTGCGCGACTGATTGGGAAACACACGGTACAAAGTGTCGGAAAAAAGGTGTCGCAAAATTAGAATGCGTTAACGTGCAGTCGAAGAACCGCATGCACTTTTTCGCTTACCGCACCGTCCGGACGGGGTTTTTGACGGATGGGGAGTAGACAATCTCGGAACGATTGTCTTTGCCAAGCGAAGGAGGTCGTCGACAGTTATTTAGGAAATTAAGTTACCGCAAGAAAGGAAATTTGTGTGACAAAAGGAAAAAGGTTTTCTTGATAGTTTGTCATTTGAAGTGTCCGAACCTCGCGAGTTTTTTGTTGGGGAGGTGAGATATTGTGTGTTCTTGGTTAAAAGCGGGGGAAAAAAGGGCCTAGTTCACTCACTTATTGGTACCGAGGGTGTAAACGATTGATGGTTTGGTGAAGTGTGTGTTTATTGATTTTCCTTACCACAGAACGGACACAGATGCTGCCAGCCAGTGCTCTGCACACACACACACACACACACACACACACACACGCACGCACGCTCACTCACCCCCAACAAAAAAAAGGTAGACACGGTAGACAAAACACGACACAGGAAACCGGGCAACAACGCACCGTTTCTTTTTTTTAAAGGAAGAACCCATTTGGAAATAAAAAACCAAAAAAGAAAATATTCGTGAGATGAATAATAATTTGTATTTTTTTTTTATTTTATTTATTTTTTTTATTGGAACTTATCAATCGAACTATTTTGACGTCGAAGACTTTCGTTTCGAATTTACTGAAGTTACTAACTTGTACTTTATTGTTCTACCTTCTTTTTGCAGCTTTCCACGATATCCTTGTCTAGGCACCAAGCTACGCCGGAATCTACTCACACAATCAACCATCAAACCGATCAAAGCCGGATCAAAGCGAGGCGGCCATGTAAAGATGTGTGTTGCCAATCACGTCAAACCGTCTGAAGCAACCATTTGCATCTTGCACGGTTGCTGTACCGCCGGTTCCAGATATCCGCGCTCCGTACGATAGGTCATCCGGGCTTCTTAATCGTCTTTTGTGTCTCTCTCTGCTATCAAAACACGACCCGTGTGCCGGCGGATACGGAGAAAAGAAGAGGAACGCAATGCTCCTCGGTACAGGTAAAAAAAGAAATATTATTTCACTTCCAATCAATCGTGACCCGTTTCCCACAAAAAAAACAAAAAAACCTAATATACTGTACCGCGGTACGACCGTCGTGAAACACTTTGGGTAGGGTGACGTCCTTCAAGACGTTGTGTCAGAAATGAAGTCATCACAGCACGCACCATTAGCCCCCCACCCCCCTCGCGTATATGTGTGCGTCTGTGTTTGATGCAAAATCTTCATCATCTCGGACGCGCGCGTCAACACATGTTTGTCGTCAGATATGGTTGGGTGTCCAGACTCTTATATCCACGTCTTTCCGTTTTCCAAAACTATTAACCATATTGTGTACCAATTTCACACCGCATTCCAGCACGCGCGCCGCTTTTTCGCTTCCAAAATTTGTTTTTATTCTTTCTCTGCCAATTTCGATTAGATTGAAGCAACAACAAAAAAAAAATAAATAAAACAGATTGCGTGTGTACGGTCCTCCGATGGCAGTTTGTGATGTGATCGGCTTTCGTTTTTTTTATTTATTTTTCTTTCTCGTGTCTGGTTTGTCACAAAACATTCAGTAATCCGACCAGCAGTGCACTCATAAGACGCAATTAAATTCATTTACATGCTTTGAATCATTGCAGCGTGCGTTTTTGCGTTTTGCGTGGGCTTCTCTTTTTTTTCTTACGCACGATCATTCAATGTGATATATTAGCGCTGCAATTAATGGCAGACAAAGACAAAAGCTGTGTGGAACGAGTGGAACGAATGATTTAATTTGTACATGCAGGAATGATAGCCGACAGCGTCATATTTTGTTTACATTAATAATGAATTAATCATACTTTGATGAATGAAGCAGGTTGTGTTCATTATTGCGCAATATTTTTGTTGTTTTTTACTCTCTTTTTGTTGCTCGGTTAGAACTAGAGTTGTGCACACTGAGTAAGAGTGAGTGAGTGAGTTGAATCGTGCATAGTAGTTTATGGATTTCAACTCATTTTTTTTTAGGAGTTTTTATGATTCTTTTACTTACTCATTTACGGTTCTACTCACTCACTTACTCACTCTTATTGCGTGAGTTGAATCTCAAAAGAGTGAGTCATTAGTCGGCAGAGAGAGTGAGTGAGTAAAATCGCCAAGGAGTGAGTCATTAGTCGGCAGAGAGAGAGTGAGTAAAATCGCCAAGGAGAGTAATTAAAGGATTAGTTTTGAGTAATATTTTTATGACTCTCAAAAGAGAGTCAATAACCACTCTTTCACTCTGTTTCAACTCTCTGAAAAGAGTGAGTATTCTCTCATCTCTAGTTAGAACAGCCTGGCCATATCAAGACTTATTTTACCACGCAGCAGGTGATAGTCAGTCCTTGCTACGGGGAGACGGGTCCGTATGCGATTTGATCCCCAGTGCTGCCGTGTGGGGCCGGCGCCGTTTATCACATACACCACCGAGTCGCCCCAATTTTTTTGGGGTTTTTTTACTACTAGGTAGTGAACTTAAAGTTCTTGAAACTGTCGTGCAAATAATGATGTTATGAAGCAAAAAAATTCCATATAATTGAAGAACGATTATAACTTTATTTTTCATTACTCTTTTTTAATTCTTCTTTGTATTTCTTGTAGATCGTTATTAAATCCACTCTCTCACTCTCTACAAAACCTGAAGAACAGTTACTGATGTGGCAGTAAAGAAAAAAAACGAAACGAAAAACACACCCTGCAGTATATCCTAAATGCATTTGCATTGCAAGTAATTAAACCGACGATAGTCACTCAATCACGTCAATTCGATCACCGAGAATCGGGATTACGATCTCTAGTGAGCAAAACGGGAGTTTAGGGCTATCAGGAGTAGCGCAGGCATAGGGAAATACGCGACAAGATGAAACAAATCAATGTGTCCGTCGTGGGACTGTCCGGTGTGGAGAAGGATAAAGGTCAGCTGGGTGTCGGTAAATCCTGCCTGTGCAATCGTTTCGTACGCCCCAAGACAGATGACTACGCGATTGATCACATCTCGGTACTAAGTCAGGTGAGTGAGTTGGTTTGCTAGAGGTTACTCTCGTTTTCATGTCTTTAACTATGTTTTATTGTTGTGATGTCTTGCCTCCAGTCTGACTTTAGTGGACGGGTAGTGAACAATGACCATTTCCTGTACTGGGGCGAGGTACGCAAAACTTCCGAGGAAGGTGTCGATTACAACTTTAGCGTTATCGAGCAAACGGAGTTTGTGGACGATGCGACATTCCAACCGTTCAAGGTCGGCAAGATGGAACCGTACATTAAGCGGTGTGCCGCCATCCGTATGCCATCGCAGGAGAAGCTAAAGTATATCTGCAAAAACCAGCTCGGCATTGAGCATGAGTACGAAGAAATAGTACTGCCGGAGGGACGCTTTCTGGTGGACGGGTTCGTCTGCGTGTTCGACGTTAGTGTCGTACCGAACCGGACGGTCGAGAAGCAGGTCGAGTTTGTTACGCAGATCATCAACAATGTGCTGAAGGTGAAGAAACCGGTCGTGCTGGTCACCACCAAGAATGATGATGCGAACGAGCTGTACGTGCGGGAGGCGGAAAAGATATGCTCCCGGAAGGAGTACAAGGGTCAGATACTGCTGGTCGAAACGTCCGCGCACGAAAGCATTAATATCGATCTAGCGTTCGTAGTGCTGGCGCAGATGATCGACAAGGCGAAGCAACGTTCGAAGGTACCGTCGTACGCGGAAGCGGCCAAGCAGAGGAATGATCTCCTCAACGCTAGCACGGAGTACGTGACGCGCCTGATACGCACCCAGATTACGGACCATCGGTCGATCTGGAGCAGTTCGTCGAAGAAGCTATCGAACCACCGCGAATGGATCGATTTTCTCGAGCTGTTCGGGCAGGAAGCGGGCCAACGGATCTTTCGCCGTCACATCAAGAAACTCCGGGAAGACTACCAGTCGAAGAAGCTCCAAAGCTACATGGATTCGTTCGCGTGCGTACTGCAGGAGATGCTGCCGGACATTAACAGCATCAACCTGGAGCTGGATAGCTTTAACGATTGGGCGTCGATACGGAACTACTTTCACGAGCACATCGATTACGAGCAGTACTTCTTCGATGCGATCGAGCGCGGTGGCAGCTGGGCGGAGCTGAGCGACATGAGCGATATGGAGGATGAGAATCGGATACCGTTCGACATACTGGATACGACCGATGCGGAAACCGTCTTCAAGAATCACATGAACGCGCTGCAGCAGGAGCAGAAGCGATTAGAGTAAGTTTTTCTTTCTTGCTGTTTCACGTTGTGGATTCATTTTGGGTTTTTATTTTTTTTTTATTTTACACACACACAATTAGTTCGTACAATATTGCTATATCACTCCGAAAAATTTACGCATACAATTCAAACACTTACTAACACTTATTTAATTTTTATTATTTTTTATTATCTTATTTAATATTTCATTTATTTTATTTTATTTATATTTTATTTATTTTCTTTTATTTATTTTTATTTTATTTTTCCAAATGTTTTAATTCTGTCTTATCAAGAACTTTTATTATGTAAAAAACAAAATTAATAATCTTATCACGATTTAATTTAATTTTTTTTCATTTAATTTTTCATTTTTATATTTTTTTCGATAAATTGTTCTCTTTTGTTTTGTTATATGAGTTGCTCCCTGTTGTAATGTTCCTCTGCACAACCAATAGTTTCGTCTATTTGCATCATTATATATGCTTTTCTACTTATTTATTAAAAAAAAAACAATCCATATGGAACACTTTTATTAATTTTATGGTGCAAATAGATAAATGTTCACGTACTTTACACACACAAAACCACACAACATAGCTTACCCCATGCCTCATACCATAAACCATACTTAAGCAAAACATTGTATGCTTTGATATACCAATACCAGACCATTTTAACCAAACGATTGATGCATTTGAATCTTTTTTTTTTTACTCTCGTATATTTCTATCTTTGCTTGCATTGTGGTTTTGAACGTTAATCTGAACACACGCACCCGTAAACGTGTATGCGCGCGACACGCGTGTCCTGTGTACGTTTGTGTTGTGTGTGCCTTCAACAGGATGCCAAAGAGGTGATTTATCCAAGTTCTTTTTCTCATCTTCGTTTCTCACAAACTGCTCTCATACACTTTAATAGTCTTGTTTTTTTTGATAATACAGTAACACCATTTTTTTTTGTATGCAAATGTTCGTATTGATTAATAGTACACGAATAAGAAACGGTAACACAAAGGGACATTAAAAACGTTAAAACATAATCATTAACAAAAGTGTTGTGAGGTGAAGCAATAGAAAACTCGTACGTAAATGTTATACAATTAATTTACTAATAATGAAACATAACAGTCGAAAAAGGAATTAATAAAACTTAACACAAGATTAGTTAAAAGAAGAAAAAAAGAAGAAAGTGATTTTAGGGTTTATAAACTTCATAAAAAAAAGAAAAACAAAACAAAAGAAAGCGATAGTTTAAGAAAAAACAACACTACAAATGCATCTGCTTTGCGTAAAGTTTTTTTTCGTTACAAAACGCACACACACAAACACCCAACACTAACGAGCGTACGCTTCTTTTCACCCGCAGATGGAAAAAACAGTTCAAAAAATTACTAGAAGAAACCGGTTACGTAACGCCGGGCAAACAGCTGTCGGAGGTGCGCGTACTGTTTATGGGGCGGGAGTGTTTCGAGGCACTGTCCGAGCACGACTGTCAGCAGATCTACGACAACCATCAGCGGGAGCTGGTCGAAACGGCAAAGCACAACTTCCAGGAGCTGCTGATGGAGCATGCGGATCTGTTTTATCACTTTAAAAACATCGAACCGTCCGGTACGATCACGCAGAACGATATTAAGGAGATCACGGATGTGCTGCAGGAGGATCTGCGGTACAAGCTGCTCGATCGGCTCGATCAGGACCGGAAGGTGATGCTGTTTCAGCATCTTGGGTTTGTGCACTGCCCGATACGGGAGCATTGTCCCGCATTTCCCAACTGTATGGATGCACTGATTGAGCGGATATTGATCTCGAACCAAAAGTAAGGGGCAGGGTTTTGAAGCCCAAATGTCCAAAAAATGGGAAATTTATATTTTTTTGTAATAATTTTTTTTTTAATTTTTTTTGTAGCCTACCGAATCCACGCTTCGCCCAGAAAGATGGGCAGCTGCAGCTCAACCTGATAGTGATCGGGTTAGATTACATAGCGAACGATTTCATCGACAAGATACACCAGAACTGTAACGACAACGGCGAGTACATCGTGGATGGGCAGGTGTACGGGCTCAACATCGAAACGATCAACCGTGACAATGATTCGTTCTCGTTTGAGCTCCAGTGCAAGGGTTTGATCTGCTGCTACTCGAACCGGCAAACGTTCCAGTACGTGTACGAGGTGCTCGACCGGCTGCTGCAGGACAATCTCGACTTTAAGGACAGTGTGAACAATCTGCACATTGTGTTTATGAGCGATGAAAAGAACAGCCAAAACACGCTGCATCAGCTGCAGGCGGACGGGCAATCGTTGGCGGAGAAGCTCCACTGTGTGTTTATCGACGAGAATGAGTTTTACATTTCGCAGCAGCAAACGAAGTTTATCAACACGACGCTGAACAGTGTTATCGATTCGATACCGTTCGAGGATCTGAAGTATGGTTTGGCGTTGCACGAGCTGCCGGATCTGCGCATCATCATGTCCATCTTTTGCGGGGATCCGTTCTCGATCGAAAACATACTCAGCTCGATGATGCTGGAACAGTCGTGCATCAGTGCCGGCGAGCGGAACATTATCTTCGAGATGTTTCTCGGCGATTCGAAGCGGCGGGTCGAGTTGATCCTTTCCTCGTATCACGGTGCGAACGCATTCCGCGACGATCTGATACACGGCTTTATACTGCTGTACTCGAGCAAACGCAAAGCGTCACTGTCGACGCTGAGCGCTTTCTCGCTAAACATTCCAAACCTGCCGATGCAGATTGTGGCCGTGTCGGAGCAGGGTGGTGTGAATGCGTTCTTTAACAGTGAACTGTCGCAGTTGCTGATCACGGAGGGTAATACGATTGCGGACAAGTTGCGGGCACACTTTGCGACTGGGTCGGACGATGAGGGACAGTTTAAGTTTGCTTCGTTCGCACCGTTTCTGAAGGAGGTGTGGGACAAGAAGCCGGAAATTGAGCATGCTTTTAATCTGGAGGAACCGCTGACGATCGATTCTGGTGAGGGTACGATGGAACATTCGATGCATCATCACCATCAGCAGCAGGTGCCGCAACCGCCGCCACGGTACGAAAGCTACCTCATCAATGGTTCGGCCACCACGTACCGTGGGGTCGGTGGCCAACAGCAGCACCATTCGCATCATGGGCAAGCGCAACAGCAGCAGCAACAAACGCTATCCCATCAGCAGCAGCAGCAGCACGCGCAACACCATCAGAAGATATCGCAGCAGCTGTTCGACAATCGGTCCATCAACTCGCTGGACGATCTCGACAGTTTGAAGCAGCAGCCGCAACAGCATCAGCACAACATGTACTACTACGAGGATAGCAGCGATTTCGACAAGTGTGGCAGCAATCAGGGCTTCCAGATCTATCCGCCACCGACGACACCGCCGGAACCGGCACCGCCAGACCATCTGCTCATACCGGCCTCCATACTGCGCCAGCTAAAGGCCGACACCGTATCGCAGTCACAGTCGAGCCTGGAGGAGATCAATTGTAAGTATGCAGCACTTTACCCAACAAGAAAAAAAACGCAACGCCTCGTAACAAAAGAGGAGGAAGATACTTCGTTTTCCCTCCAAACTCTCTCTCTTTGTTGTCGGTTTACTATAATTTAAAGTAAAAACAGTTTAACTATTCTATACCACATTACACAATCCTCTACCTCACCCCCACCCCGGTTTTTTTCGCACACAACAGCTGACGTCAGCGGATCCAAGGACTCGATCAACACATACGATTCAGGTTGATATGTTAACTATCAAATCATGTTATGTGTTTTTTGCACGCTGTGTTGTACTTTTGCTGTACAGATTTGTGTTGTGTTTCTTCCTTTCTTCTGTATTTATGTTATGTGTTGTGTTGTACATGTTTTTTTGTTTGTTTTCTCTTTTTTTTTTAAATATGTTTGTTTTCTTTTTTTAAAAATATGTTTGTTTTCTCTTTTTTGTTTTTGTTTTAAATATGTTCTTTTATTAGGATTATATTTATTTTAAACTTTTATATATAGAACAGTAGTGTTTTCTGTGTTTTTTTTATGTATTGATTATCGATGAGAATGTTTTTTTAAATTCTGATGTTTTCTGTGTAAGAGTTAAAACATTTATTTTTATATTAACGATTGTTATAGAGAGTTTTATTTTCAAATATTTAAAAGTTTAATTTAGTGCTTGATACATATGTTTTTTACGTTTAGATTCATTAGTTTGCTGTCTTTTTCGAAGTTTTTTTTATGTTTTCAAAACTAAAATTTTCTCTCCCTTCATTTTAACACCCGTTCCAGGCTGGATCGATGATGGTTTTCTCATCCAGAAGCAGGACAACAAGCAAAGTGAAGATCTCTGGAAAAATATGAACGCACACCATGCCTTCACAACCGGCCGCCGGCCGAATCAGTCTTCGTTCGCCAAAAAGATACGCCCGAAAGGACCTAGTCAAACGCTGAAGCAGCCCGGCAAGCTGAACCTGAAGAGCTTCGCCATCGTTAACGAAGCGATCGCACGTATGAACATCGGTGGTGGTGGTGGTGGTGCGGGTGGTGGCGGTGGTGATAGCGGTGCCTCGACCGGCAACCCCGGCCTGGGCGTACCGATGACGGAGAAGGAAAAGAAGAAGGCAAAGAAGTTGCTGCAACAGCAACAGGCCCAGCTCGAACATGCACCGCTGGCCGCACCGGAGGATGACAGCGAGGAGTACGAGGATGAGGCCGGCTACGAGCAGATCAATGATGCGTTCAGTGACGCGGTCAACAATGTGGCGAGTCAATTATTTACCACCTTTTCAGGCGGCCCCGGCAGCAACCAGGTTGGCGTGCGGGGTCCGGACAGTTCCGCCGGTTCCGATATGGGTACGCACAAAACGAAACTGCGACAGAGAAGAGAAAAGGAGCAGAGTAAGTTGATGGTGGAAGGGTTTATTTATTAGTTTAATTTCTTTCATTGGTAATGCCGGCTTATTAGGCTTAATTCTGGCTTATTAGACTTATTTTTTACCACATAGCTGAATAGTCACTCCTTGCTACCCGGAGACAGTCCGGATGGGATTTGAACCCGGTCCGGCCGTGTGGACCGGCGCCGTTTATCACATGCACCACCAGGCTGCTCAGTGCGCCTCAGTGCAGATTAGAGATATGAATAGTCACTCTTTCCAAAGAGCTGAATCAAAGTGAAAGCGTATAGGGATTTGAATCTTTTACTCACTCTTGTGAGATTCATTAAAAATAATTTTAAAAACTAATCCTCACCTAAATCACCTTTTTGTGGCCATTCATATAACAATACGATGTACAGTATTGATATTAAATGATAATAATAATAATCAAGCATCTCTCTCGTTGCTCTGTTTCAGTTTTCAACATACAAGAAAACTCCGACTCGGAGAGTGACTCCAGCTCGCTCGAACGAAAACGTTCCAACGATGGTTACTCGAAGATCAACCGTAAAGCGCAACCACACAAAAGGCATCGCAAAAAGCGCACCGCCATACCGGTACAGCCGCCGAAAATTCCGCTCGGTCCGTTCGGTTCGGCCGCCGGCGATATGATGGGCAGTGTCGGTGCCAGCGGTGGTCCACTCGGCGGTATGCCGATCATGTACCAGAAGCTAAAGAACGATCTCGGCAGCGGGCTCGAAAAGCAGGATAAACCGTCACAGGAGCAGGATGAGTCGAGTGTCGATATATCCTCGCCGCGCGATAATTCCCCCATCGTGAGTATTGCTTCAAAGTTTGCCAATCGATTGGCTCGATTTTGTTTTATTTATTTTTTATTTCTTTTTTTTGTAATTCCTTATACGTTTACTTATATATTTCCTTATAAGTTTCCTTTATTTCCTTTATTTTATTTTTTGTTTTTGTAATTCCTTATACGTTTACTTATATATTTCCTTACACGTTTCCTTTGTTTCCTTTTTATTTTATTGTATTTTTTTTTGTAATTCCCTATACGTTTACTTATATATTTCCTTATACGTTTCCTTTGTTTCCTTTTTTATTTTATTTTTTTTTTGTAATTCCTGATACGTTTACTTATATGTTTCCTTATACGTTTCCTTTGTTTCCTTTTTTTATTTTATTTTTGTTTTTGTAATTCCTTATACGTTTCCTCAATGTTTTTTTGTTTTTTTTTTCTTCCACAGTTTGGTGTGCTACCGAAAGGAGGCGATCGTGAAAAATTAATTACGAAGCAAAAAAATTGGTTCGGCAAAGAGATCGACAGCAGCAAAAGCTCGAAGGAGTCGAAGGATGTGCGCGGCAGTAGCAAAAATGCCAGCAAAAGCTCGAAGCATAATGGTGCTGCGGCGGCTGCTGCTGCAGCGGCTGCTGCCGCCGCCCTGCAGCAGTCCTCGCTGGCCAGCCTGAAGCAGTCCGACAAAGTGCCGCTCGTACCGCTGTTTGTGGAAAAGTGTGTCAAGTTCATTGAGCAGGAAGGGCTCGACTCGGAAGGCATTTACCGGGTGCCGGGCAATCGAACGCACGTCGATCTGTTAAATCAGAAGTTTGCTGAAGGTGGGCGAGACAATTATTTCCTCTTTTTTTCTATCTTAACTTATTTACCTAATGCTTTTCGGTATAAATTTTAGAATCGGATGTAGATATAGAGAAGCTCGATATACCGGTAAATGCGGTCGCTACCGCACTGAAGGACTTTTTCGTGAAGCGTCTGAAGGGACTGTTTAGTGCAGAGATGATGAGCGAACTGGAGGAAATCGCCGGTTCCCGGCCACTTCAGTCAATCACGAGCCTTAATATGGAGGTGAAGACGGACCGGAGCTGTCGGTTAATTGCTTTGCGGGGGCTTCTAAACAAGCTGCCACCGAACAACTTTGCCATACTGAGCTACATCTTTCAGCATTTCGTACGGTACGTTAATAACACACAAATCATGAAAAATCATTAATCGACGCGTAAATTTTTCCTCTGTATTTTAGTGTGTCGGAAAACTCGAAGCTTAACAGTATGGATAGTAAAAATCTAGCCATCTGCTGGTGGCCAACGCTGCTACCGATCGAGTTTACCGACATGATGCGGTTCGAAACGATGCGCCCGTACTTGGAGGACATCGTGCAGACGATGATCGATCAGTATCCGTTCCTGTTCTGCGGCGAGGAAGCGTTCGTCATGGTTTGATGCAAGTAAAAAACAAAAAAAAAACACCTCCACCCTCCCCAGTTTTAAAAAAGCAGAGTCCGTTTAGAGCATTTCCAGATCAAACCTTAAATGCAATCTCACGACAGACGGTGTAAAGAAATGGCTTACAGTATTCGGGGTTGGGGGAGGAAAAGTCGTCACAACGCTGCCCAGTGCCATATAGCACACATTTAATGCGCCGGGGAGGGAGATCGGTATTCCTGACAGAATCTTAAATACGCTAAACACCAATCATTTGCATAAACACTAGTAAAGGGGGTAAAAACGAGAAGCGAGGGCAGCTCCCCGCATGCACATTGACGGCTGCAAACGGTAGGAATCGATTCGTGTAAAGCCGAAACAAAACAGCAAAACTACTCATATACTCATACTCATTGATACAACCGCATACAATATTTAAAAAAAAACCATACTCGTATCAATGTGTAAAACAAACATGTCCAAACGCTCTGGTTATGGATACATTTAGACGAAAAAAAAACAAAACAAAAAATATGATGTTGTACAACACTGGAAAACCTTCTTTTGAAACGAGCGAGATAGATAGAAAGGAAGAGAAGAAGAGAAAGAGAGAAAGAGAGAGAGAAAAACACCGAAACTAAACCCTCCGCTGCTGAAAACGTGAAAAAAAAATGGAAAAATAGTTCAGTTTTATTTTATTTCTTTTACAACGAGATCAACTGTCTGCTACTCATATTCACACACACAGAAACACACACACTTATAGATCGTTATTGAACCAATGATATATTTACTGTGAAAACAATAACCGAGGCTGAAACATTATTACTATCTGTAAGGAGATTTGTTTTATGTTAATTAAAAACAAAAATAACAAACAAGCAACAACAAAAAAACACCCTCCCAGGGCAGTCAAACAAAAACCGAAATCAGAATTAGAATTTACAAACGACATTTTGCCAGCCAGCTTAGGTTAGGCATGAATGATACAGAAAAAAAACGAAAGAAAGAAAGCAAAACAAGGAAATATTTTCAAAGTATTATTTATCCCACGAATCTTTTACATTTTGTGTTGTCTCCTTCTAAATATTAATCTATGTGAATGAATACGACGTTAAGCATAAAATATCGTTGCAAAAAAAAACAAACTATTGTGTAGGCGAGTAACGGAGCAAAAACAAGGGAGGGGTTGCGGCGAACGAAAAAGTGGCGCGTGAAAAGTGCGTGTTAGAGCAGATGGCAAACACTTAGTTAGGCGTAGAAATAAAAATGCACCCACAACAATGCAAACTACTAGTGCACACACATACACCCATACTCTCTCACCGTTAGAAGCAAAAACCGAAAAGCGCAGAAAAAAAATTAAATGCTTTAAACGAGTTCAACAAAAAAGATGTACACACACACACACACAAACACACACACAGGAAATTGTTTTGTCCTCCATTTTGTTTTTTTCTGTTTTTTTTTATAAATTTCCATTTTATTGATGCTGGTTGGTGTAGTGACGTACATTTGCTTTGTAAGCACCGAATCGATGGGTCAATTTGTGAACTAAAATAAAATATGAATAGGACCATTTGCTTAATGTGAACAAAAACAAAAACCTTCCCGCTTTCCCGTGATTTGTCGCTTTTTTTTGTTTTAGTAATAGATTCTAGGCTCAGTTTGGGGAGAAGAAAAGAAAGGCAAAGATTTCGAAGCCATATTACATTCCTTCGTTTATTTGTTGCTAGTGTGTGTGTTAGCGCGAAAAAAATGAAAAACAAAATGGAGAAGTAATTCGCTTAAATTAAAGCACACACACACAAAAACAAATCCAAGAACGATAACGTATTTTTGTATGTATTAGCAACTGTTGTAAAATGGGTGGCCTAGGTAAGGGTGTTGTAGGGAAGGAGGTGTGGGGGGAGGGGGGAGGGGTATGTAAACACACTTAAAAAAAAACAAACAAAACGCTTGAATGATTTCATTATACGATTCATTCACTGCTAAAACTGCAAGGATGCCCAATGTGAAGTGAAACCACCAGCCCAGACATGCGCATGTATTATAAAATTGGGAACCTAAAAATATGTTTTTTTTCTCCAAAGACTTACATAGATTACAACAACAAAAATCTCAACACACCAGCCAGCAGGACAAAATCGCAAAGCGGTTCCAGTGCCTGATAATAGCAACACACACGAACCTTTTAATAATAAAAAAAATACCATCGATTTGTAAATGCCATAATCATTTTAGGGCGTTCCTTGTTACACACAATGGGCAAAATGGGATGTTTAACATTCGGATAATTAATACAAAAGAAAAGGGAAATACACACAAACACACACCTACCCCCACTCACACGCTACAAACACACTTAATATTTAACATAGTTGCCCTACCTTCTAAACAAAAAAAAAACCCTACCGAGTATGAATGAGATACACAACGTCAGTATTTTCTACCTTTATAAATAATCACATCCCTCCCCCCTGGTCAAAGGTTGAATAGCGATGCAAGAAGCGCATCAAACACACAAACAAAAAATTATAAATGTATTTACTTTTGTCCAGCGTAAGAAAGCATTAATATTAGGATGCAAAATTGAAACGAAACAAGTGAGAGTAACAGCAAACAACAAGAGAAAGAGAAGAAAAAAACATGGCAAAACGAAGTAAGAAACTAAACACGTAAGCTAAAACACAAACACAAATACAACACCTAGAAACTATATATGTTAAGAAAGTCGGAGCTAGGAAGTAAAAAATCTGAAAGAATGTTTCATTTTTTTCAAAATGAAATTATTAAAAGAATCTCACACACTTACAGAAATACGCTAGCTTCTGTAATGAGGGGAAAAAAAGGAGTTATAAAAGAAAAAGTGCATCGTTTATTGTGGACAGAAGAAGGCGAAAATAAAAAAAAATACTCACGAAGAGATAAAAAGGCGTACGAAGCGTGAATAGTGAAACACGCGTAATGGTATAAAAGGTTTTTTTTGGTGTGTGTGTGTGTGTTTATATACACAGCAGCAAAGCGTATGTGTCCTCGCTTGGGATGCCCGCATAGATCGTCGTTCCGTGTTAGTAACTGTAATTGAATTCTCTGGTGTAGGATTATGTTCCTCCAAACATTTTCATCGATTATAACGCTTCATGTGTTGCATTAGATTTGCTGCGAAATTTAAGCAAAAGCCGTAACGAAAACGAGAAGACAGAAGAAAAAAAAACATAAGGAAAAAGAAACACGAAAGTAAAGCATAGCTTAAGCGCAAAGAGCAAAAAGAAAGGAAAAAAAACAGAGAAAACCCATCTTAACAATTTCAATAAAAGCAGCAGAAAAAAAAGGAAAACAACCGAACTCGGCAGATAGAGAGCGAAGCGCAGGAACGATAAGGGAAGAATGTGTGTTTAGGAAGCTGAACACAGCAACAACCAGAATAATGTAACCGTTCTATTTGCAATTGAAAACCGACCTGTAAACAATTATGTGGTGATATAAACGTAATTATAAATGGATATATTAGGTATACATGAGGAATATATGTTTTGGTTTTAAACGAACGAACGAGGAAGGGGGGGATGATGATGGAGAAGAAGAAATATGAGAACACAAAAAGGGGAGAGAAGTACATAAACAGTGGTAGGGCGTGTGTGTTTTTTGTGTTCGGTAGCCAGTATCCCCCTGTCCCCGGCTGGGGACGATACTACCACTGCACGGAAAATAAGATAGAGAGACAGAGAGAGAGAGAGAGAGAAAGAGAGAGAAAAACAGAAGGATATAACCATAAGAAGGAGCGTAAACAAACACAAACCGTATTAGCCTATGCAAGAATGTGCAAGTATCAGTAAATGAAAGCAACACACACACAGATAGTAATGGGAATGTGCTTTTTTATCCAAGCAAAAGGTTATAAAATGAAATAAACGATCAATTGAGGAAGAAGGGTTTGAAAAAACAAAAACAATAAACCACTCAAAAAATCAAACAAAAGTTGAAAATTGGAGAACAAAACACACTGCAGCAAAACTATTCAAAAATCGATTCCGCCATATTGTTCACAATCCACACACACACACACACGTATGATGTACGCTACTCTCATGTCGTTAACGGTTTAGCCACTACCTTATCAGTACACTTACCTACACAAACACGGACAGTAAAGTAAACTAATAATAATTGAAATAAATTACTGCATTTAAAAAGGAGAAAAAAAACCCAACACACACACACACACACACAGACACCTTTTCCCGTTTACCTCCCCTTTTATGCCATAAAATGTTGAATGTATTGTCCTTTTTACATCTTTTAACACCACGGTCTAAAGCAACAGAAGAAGAAAAAAAACAAAAAGAAGCCAAAAGGGAAGTAATCCCTTATACGGGAACCCGGGGTGGGGGTGAAAACAGTGGGGAATTTTGGGGGGAGGAGGTGGAGATAATGAGGATGAAGAAGAAAAGAAAAAAGACAGTACACATATGCCAATGCAAATTTAACTTTCCATTTACTATTTTTCTCCTCGTAATTTCTCCACTTTCCCCCATTTTCCTCAAATACAACAGTTGTGTTATTTGACAGGAAACGTGAAGCAAACACAATAGAAACGTGTTGGTATGAAATAGAATATTTGATCGCGGGGGTTTTTGTGTGTGGGTGTGACAAATATATGAATTTTTGTGCTACGGGAAACGAGCAAAAAAAAAAGCTTCAAATTACACAACAACAGCAACAACAACAAAACAACGTTTGTGCCATGCTTATAAAAGTGAACAAAGGATAAACACAGACAGAAACCTAGTAAGATCATATTTGCTAAAATGGCAGTGAGGGAAAATTAAAAGCAAAATAAAAACCCACTTACATGTGCAAGCACCACCCTGCTGAATGTCCCGATCCCGCCCACCACCACCCGCCCCATTTCCTCCACCCCGCAGCTATAATAGTGTAAAACGCGCCATTTGTTGCGAACGTGATCGACTGTTTAGATAAGTTTAATGTAACACACACACACTCATGCGCGCGCGTGCGAATCAATAAAAGATTCGAGGCAAGGTAGTAAATGTTTATTATTTTAACGCTTTAAGATGAGAATAAAAATAAAATAAAAAAAAAAGACGAAACACAAAAACACATTCAGGCACACAGAAAAAAAACCATTCTCGAACTGTAATCAGCAGCAAACACAAAAACAAAACATAGCAGGAAAATTGAAAGAGAGAAACAAAATGGAAGAAAAAGCTACAACAAAACAACACACACACATACACACCCAAAACCGAACAAAAACACCGAAAATTGAATACGACAAAGAAAACAACAGCAACAACAAAACATTGAAAAATTACGCAAAAAAAAAGGAAATGATAATTTGACTTGTGCAGTCTTTGTGTCCAAAATGTGTCGAAATGAAGATGTAATAAAAAAAAACAAACAAACAAAATAAGTAAAAATATTACTTAATTAATATTATTTTACTGCTTGTTTTTTAATTTTGTTCTGCAATTGTGGTTGTACAGTTGATTCGGGTCTAAAACGTACGAAAGACTGCATCGAAAAAAAGCGACGAACCTTATTTTTGTGTGTTATTTAAAAATTATTTTTATCGTTTATCGATTTTATTTTTCTCGACGATGAAGTGGGATGATTTTTTTTTAAATAACACATAAAAAATAATTTAAATTAGCATGTTTTATGTTTTGTTACAAATTTATTGAATGATATGATACACATTTTACACATACGTACGTGTGAATTACATTTTGTACAGCTATATATGTACCGAGATTGCGTTGTGTTTCTGTGTATAATTATCTGTATACATGTATATGCCACCCTATATAGCACACACACGCCCCCCATTAAGTCTTCATCTTTTTCTAACTTATTTTTTTCATACGCGCCTACCACCACCCTCCCCCCTCGAGGGGGGGGGGTCGAGTGCCGAAATATGAATGTCCTAACGGCAGGAATGCAAGCCTTCCCGATATAAATACACAATGGGCGTAAAGAGAACGATGTATGTTGGGCTAAGCGCTTTATGATTTTATCGTTACAAATAAGTACATTTGTTTTCCTTTCCTACCCTTCCGCACACAACCGCAATTATGTTACCGATGGGAAGTTTGGTTTTTTTATTATATATCGGCGGTAGTGGAGACCGGTTCCGAAGATGTAACAGGCGGGTAAGACACAAGATTCAGGAAGCTAAAATATTACATATCAACGAACGTACATTTAATGAGAGGAGAAACGGATATTCTTTTCTATCGATTCCTCAATTTACCGTAACTCCGTAACTGTAACAGATATAGACTAATAAGCCTTCGTAATTTAATTTTGCTGAAGGAAACAGAAAAAAGAAGAGCTCATCATAGCGCATCTTTTAAAAGAAGATCATTGCTTCAGGCAAAGTACATACTTTAAGGCATTTGCAATTGTATATTTTGCTTTACACACAGACACAGGAGTTCGTTTAATGCAGCTTATTAAATCTCCCTGTAAATTTAGGTTCTAATAATAACCTCTTTGCCACAAAAACCGATCCTCGGCGAGATTGTTTCCTCGTTGATGTATGGACGAGGAATGTGAGAAAGGGTAATCACACACGTTTTTAGTTTCCGTTTTGCTTTTATCATCTACGTTTAATAGTTCATTGCTCTTCTAATACACCTATATAATTCTTTGAGAAATTTTAAAAAAATATATAAAACATGCTGTTAATTAAGAAAACGTGGTGAAGAGAGAGAGAGAAAGAGTGCTGAGAAGGAGCCTTAAATGTTTCTTTTTCTGGCATGTAAAAATCGTGCCCTTAATCATTTCTCATTGTCATCCTTACTTGATTGGATGTTTTGCGTGTGTGTGTGTGTGCACACATACACACAGGAAGTATAGGACGGAGTATAATGCTAAATTCGTTCTATGTTTAGGTACGGCATGGTATGTACACATTACGAAGCGGTACAAACCATGTAAAAGGGATTTTTTCCCTTTTTCTTTTTTTTGCTCGCTCTCTTCTCTCTATATGCTTATCATACGTCAATTTTTGTTGTTCTTTTCCTCTCTATTGGTATGATAGTTGATTCTGAATTTTCACTTGTGTTACGAACGGACCACGCATGTTCCGTATCGAGCCACCGGCACCGGATGTGCCCGCGTGATGGTGCCATTCGCCACCACCGTTCGTTTCTTCATGGAGCAGTGCACCGGTGTCTGGTTTCGGGCCACCGCTCGACGGTTCCTTCCGATGATGTACCACCGTCGCCGCTGGTGGACCGGTGGTGGAGATCGTTTCGTACCCGCCACCGTCGTGGTAGCTTGAGGCGGGCCGACTGGTCTTATATTTGCCCTGCTGGTTGGACAGCGTGGAGGTGTGCAGATGCTTCTGCTGCTGCTGCTGATGTGCGATCGTTGCGGTGAGTCCCATATCCATCATGGGCGGTGTGTTACGGGCGGAACGTTGCGAGTGATAAAGATGATGGCGTCGGCTACACAACGTGTTTTAAAGTGGAAAGAAAAAAACAAACAAAAATAAAAGATGTAAGTAATGTGAAAGTATTGTAGCTACATTATTTACAATAATTAGTAATAATAATAAGGAGCAATATTTAATATTACATGCATGCAATACTATACAACAGTAGATAACTAAAGCACTAAATAACAATAGTTAGTGTAGATAAAAATAACTAAAAAACAACAAAATAATTAATATAAAAAGATGTGCACTGAAAGCTTATAATCAACTAACATATATGCCGAGTGTACAGACGAGTGTATTCACACAAACACACACACACACTAGCCTAAATTTCGTCTCACTAAGGACGACGTTACATGCTGTGCGTAGTGGTGTATTACGCATACGAGCGTAAACTATTGTTTACCAAGCATAAAACCATTAAAAAAAAAAAACAAATGCTGCAAGTGGACACAAACCATTACTGCTTGGGTGCGCGATTACCTTCTCCGAACCTTTCCCCCGGGCAGACAAAGCTATTTAACCGACGATGACTTTACGCGCTGCCATTGGTAACTGCTGCTGTTGCCGTTGGTGTAGGCTTCTGGAGATGATTTGTCGGTTGGTTTACTGCTGCTAACATTGTGCTCACTGTTTGGGACATTTTCCTTCGCATCCACATCAGTGTTGGCTTGCAGCATTACACTCTCATTGTGTAGGGACGGGAAGCCACTGTGTAACGTGCGTTGCTGCTTGCGACTGTTCTCAACACGACGCAACAGTACCAGCTGCTCCTGTTCACGTTCGTGCAGATGCTGCAGCTGTTGCAACCATTGCCACTGTTGGAGTTGCCAGAGCTGCTGCAGCTGCAGCAGCTGATGGTCCCGTTCGAGCAGTTCCGGTGGAAAGACGGCCGCGTCGCGTCCCGGTGGACTGCTGGACCGTTGCGTTAGTGTAGCGTTACGTGACGAGTTGCAGGACGAGATGCTGTCGTACGCGGAACGGATGGAGGTGTTGGAGGATGGTTGAATCTGCTGGTACGTAGCGATACTATCGTTTCCACCCTCATCGTGAACTCGCTCATACACGTGCTGTTGCTGCTGCTGCACGGGACGACGACGACTGCGACGACGTATACAGGGACTTTCCTGCTCACTGTTAACACTCTCAACAACCACCATTGGGGAAGCGCGTTTCTCTTCTAGCGTTAAGTTGACACTACTGGGAAAGGAGGTTTGTGTTAACACAGAGGAGTAGAGGTTTTGATAAAAAAACGAACAGCACACCTTTTTTTAAAAGCATAAAGTTTGTGAGCATTTCCATTAACAAAACAAAAGCACATTTGAACAACAACAAAAATCCCTTGTAATAAAACATATAACAAAGCTAGTTCACATATACCGATTTGTAAAACACCTACCCCCGTAAAAACATTTATAAAAGTGCGTGTTTGGTTTTCTTTTTTTTTGTTTAGTGCTATATAATCCTGTTACAGATAGCTAAAAGTTGAGTGATGCAAGAATTTTGTTAATGTGAAAACTGATGATGAAGAGAGACCGAAAAAGTTGATAACCGATACACCCCGCCAGAATAAGAAGAAAGCGTGAAAAGTGAGATAAAAAGGTGAACGACAATTAAGTTTTTGTTTTTAAAGTGTAAATTAATCTTAGAGAATAAATGTCCATTGTGCTGAATAATGGTGAATGTTTTTCTTCCCAATTTCCCTTTTGTTTTTGTTTTTTTTTTTTGTAGGATGTGTGAAATATAATAAAATGTTCTTCTTGTACGTTAAGATGTGTCGTGTTTCGAAGCAGCTCTGTACATACGAACGTGTTAGTTAAGGCGGGTTTACCTAATCTGTTGCTGCAGCTCCTCGTAGTTAACGTAGTGAGAGTATCGATGATTAAACACATCCGTATGGTGTATCGAGGTACCCGACGGTCCACCACCCGTACCGACCGGTGGTGGTGGTGGCGGCGGTTGATAGTGTGGTGGTTGCGTATGGCCATAAACGACACCGGATGAAGCGGACCGTTCCACCGAACTGGGATCGAACACAATATAGCGGGACGCATTGCTACCGGCCGGACCGGTGTTAAGTGTACCACGCTTCGCGATGGTATTACTTCCGCCATTTTTCTGCCCACCAGCACCGTTACTGCTGTCGATCATAGCGCTAGCGGATGGGCCGGTGTGTTGCTGCTGGGTGGGAACCGCCGCCGGACCGGTATAGTCGATCGCTGGCTCACCGGAACCGGTGGAGGTAATTGTACCCGTCGGTACAATCACATCCTTGCGATGTTTGCCAAATCGGAACATGTGACCGATGCCGCGTAGAAGACCGCCACTCTTCTTCGCCCGTAGCTTTGCCCCTTTACCATCGTTTAGGGACGATTGGAAGGGACTGTTGCGTGACACGAAACCACCGTCCGGGAACTCGCCGGAGTTGGTCATCGATGCGGGTGGACCGTCCTCAAGGAGCCAGTGTTTTTTCGCTTCTAAAATAATACAAAAGACGAGAGAGTGTGAGAAAAATGTCAAGCTTGGTGGAAAGATGAAGTACTTACGCGTTTCTGCCGGTTGCTCTACTACCGCGCGTAGTATTTCCTCCCGTCCACGACCGCGCGGTGTACGTAACGCGTTTGGACCCCTCGGTTCGTCCGCCATCTGTATTTCCTGCACCATCGTTTGCAACGATTCCAGGCTGGATGATTTCTTCATCCCTAGCGAAGGTCCAAGATCACCGAGCTGATCCTGCGCTTCGGCCCGCAACAGATGTGCCGCCAGTGCGGCGGTTGTCGTACCCTTACCGTCACCGTGCTGCTGCTGATGGTGATGTTGCTTCAAACTGTTCATGCGCGCCATCTGGTGTAGATCGATCGATTCGAGCGAACCACCGGACGTTGTCACGGTTGTACCACCACCAGCCGCCATAAGCAGCTTACTGTCGCGGTCCCGTTTTTCCCGTAGCTTTTTGTTCCGCTGATACGTCCCGGTTTCCCGTGCATCCATAGCGGCGTGATGCTTCTCCGACATGGAACGTCGCCCGATTGCATCCCGGCTGAATGCGTCCGACGGTGGTGGATTCGTTTCGAGCGATAGCTGTGATGCGTACGTTGCGTCAGCACCGTTCGGTGTGGAGGTGTTACCATTACCCAGCATACCACCGATATTAGGTACACCGACACTGCCACCATTACCACCGGTGGTACCACCTTCCAGTGAACGAGTGATATGAAATGTGCTGTAAGCAAACAAACGAAATTTATTTCATTTTAGTTCATATCTTCTGTTTCTGAACACACATGCAAAGATCCATAAATCTTTTGAGAGTCGACTCATGATTCGAATGATTCTTTACTAATGATTCATTTGAATGAGTCACCTCTACAATTCACTGATTATATTTCATTTTAGTTCACATCTTCTGTTTCTGAAAACACATGCAAAGCTCCATAAATCTTTTGAGAGTCGACTCATGATTCGAATGATTCATTTGAATGAGTCATCTCTACAATTCACTGATTATATTTCATTTTAGTTCACATCTTCTGTTTCTGAACACACATGTAAAGATCCATAAATCTTTTGAGAGTCGACTCATGATTCGAATGACTCTTTACTGATGATTCGTTTGAACGATTGTTCTCAAAAGAAGCACAATAATTTGGAAGCTCTAGAGATCAATACAAGTAGTGAAATTAATCAAGAAATTACTTACGGTGAAGTAGGTTCGGGATCTTCTTCGATCAGCACAACGTTGCTTCCGTTCAGGCTGGTGGCGGACGATGTTGTACTCCAGTGATCCTTGGTGGCCATGTAATAGCTCTCGTTGCGCAATCCGTGCGGTGCCGACGATGGTTGCACCAGCGACGAAGCGGACGGTGCAAACGAACGTTGCCCCGATGGTCTTTGGTTGTTGGGCGCATGGTGTTGTTGCTGGCTGTTCATCGTACTAGTGCTGCTGTTTGTGCTACTGTTACGGATGTAATGGCTGCCGGTTAACGTGTCACTGCTGCCACCGCCGGCTGATGCACCGAGTGGCAGCGTGCTGGTATGATGTAACGATCCGGTACTGTTGCTGTTCACACCGACCGTGGCCACCGAACCACCGGTAAGCCGATCGAGTACGGGATTGCTGTAACGTTTGCTTTGTTGCTGTTGCTGCTGTGACGCTGCAGGATGGGAGTTTTGCTGCTGTGCTTGCGTTGAGTTTTGAGACTGTTTGTCCGCACTAAGGTAGATCACTGTTGTGCCAGAGTGTCCACCACCACCCGTCGATTGATCTTCACCGTTTGATGCCACACCCGAACGTTGTTCCATCGTTTCGAGCAGCTCGCCCGTACTTACAGGACGGGCAATGCGTCGTGCTATCTTCAGTATTATTTTACCCGGATAGCTACCACCTAAGAAAGAAATAACCATTATTTCCATACGATCTACTTGAAAAAGCGAGAGAGGAAAACCCCGGTTTAACGTACCAGACTGTAACATTGCTCGTCGTAATGTGTCCATCGCTTCCGCATTCGATTGCCCTAACAGTGACACACCGTTCACACTCAGCAGCTGATCGTTCATCTTTAGTCGACCGTCCCGACTGGCCGCTCCACCGTGCAGCACGCTTTTTACGAATATGCCGAGATCGCCGTCCGTACGGCTGCTGCTGCCGCTTCCACTGCCTGTGGTGCTGCTGCTACAGTTACCGGAACCCGTCTTACCCTTTACGCTTACACCCAGCCCGGCCTTCTCCGTATCGTGTACCGGTATGTGGAGTGTTAGTATCTCACGGTTCTTCCACGCCGCACCGCTCAGTGATTCTCCACCAACGCCGCTACTGTTATTGGACGTTACACTACCGTTACTAATATTGCCACTAGCAGTAGCAACACCACCTCCGCCTCCACCACCACCACCACGACCCGTACCACCGCCCGTATCGTGCTGATGATGTTGCAGCAACTCTGCCACGTGATTCGTCGAAGCTGACTTCAGTATGGAGGCGAGCGGTTTCTTCTGGATGGTGGGTGTTTTCGGTGAGGAAGCCGTTACCGTGCCGGAGGCAAGCTTTGGCATGGAGCGACAGTTCGCTACCCCCGTCCGGTTGCCACCATCCATTCCATCACCGTACGCAGCAGCAGTGTCGACCGATTTCGACAGACTGTTGCTACTGTTCGATTGCTTCAGCGATGACTTTGGCATCACCGGTGGTGGTGGTTTCGGTGGCGAATTCTTTGGTTCACTTTCTACATTAAAACCCTGCAGAGGAAAGTAGAATAGATGTTTTACATTAGAGGGAGTTGTTTAGAGAGTTTTTTCTTTTCATCTGTCTACTTACTATTTCACGCTCCTTCACATCGACCGCTAGTTCCTGCTGGCGCGATACAACGATCTTCAGTGTAGCACCGTGCGGTGTACCGCGCAGTATCGAAACGACCTCCGTTTGCGATTTGCCCGTCATCGGGATACCCTCCACCTCGAGCAACCGATCGCCCGGCTTTAGCCGACCATCCTCTACAGCAGCCCCCTTCGGCAGTATGTTCTTGATGTAGATCGGACAATGTCCACCGGCCGGATTGTCACGCGTCGTTACGGAAAAGCCCAACCCATGGTCACCTTTCGTGAGTGTGATTTCGATACGCTTCCCGAGCTTGCGCGTGTTGGCGACCTGCAGGCTTGTACCGGTCGAGGGTGCGCCCGGTATCTTACGGGTCGGCGATACCGTCGCGACCTTCGCCGCCGACGTTGGTTTCTCCTCCGCTTCGATCATCATCTGTCCGATACGGTTGTCGCGCGGATAGCGTGGCCCGCTACCACTCTTTACCAGCCGACCGGCACCGTACTGCTGGTCCGCTTTCGTACCGGCCCGATGTCTGGTACTGCCCCGTACCACCCGCAATCGTAGCTCCGTCGATGCGAGGCTCTTCTTAAGATGTTCCTGCACGGAACTTTCCGAGAGTCCGACGAGCTTAATGTTGTTGATCTCCAGTATGCGATCGCCCCGCCGCAATCGGCCCCGTTCGGCCCGACTGCCCGGTTCCACGCTCTGCACCAGCAGCCCACCCCGTTCCATATCCGGAATGGCGGTGAGTCCTAGCGGGCCGCCCGTTTCGTTCACTACCAGTAGCATTTCGCTGCAAAGAGAACGGTGGAAAAAGGTGGAAATTAAACAATGAACTATTGGGGCCGAAGCAATCGCGCACACACACACATACCTATCCTTCTCACGTATCGAATCGTAGACGGATGCTTTCGCCTGCCCGAGCGGTTCCTTGCGCGTCGACTCCCTTGGTAGAGACTTTGAGCTGAAGCTGTTGTTACCACCACGACCCATCATCGTATCGCTGCTGCCAGAGTGAAATGAATGGTTTTGCAGCTGTTGCTGTTGTTGCTGTACGTAGTTCTGATACGTCTGGTACCCGTAGGCCGGTGACGATTGGTTGTGTGGCGCCGTGGAAGCAGCAGAAGCTGATGGCGTGATGGTGGCTGCTGTTGCTGCTGCTGCCGCTGCCTTCTCGGCCGCATCCATCCACCGGTATCCGGTGCCTGCTTCCGCACCGAGAAACTGCATCGACAGCCGCCCAGAACGGTTAAACGTTTGTGGCAGCAGACTGTCGTGCTGCTGCTGCCCATCCTCCTCCGGTACGTTCCATTCCTCCGCCAGCAGATGATGGTGATGATGGTAATGGTACGGTGGTCCACCACCGTTCTGCTGCGGCGAAAGCAAACGATCCGGCGGTGGATCACTGTCACTGCGACATACCGGTGCAGCTGACCAGCGTTTGCTCGTACCCTGATGGTTCCCGTTCGGGTTTACGTTGTACAGTGGGCTGCGCTGCTCCGTCACACCGATCTGATGCAGGGAGGGTTCACTGCCACGTCGCACCTGCAGCCCCAAACCGAGTGGTGCCGGCTCGTTAGCAAACACCTCAATACAGGAAGCACCTCCAACACCCGGCACACCGGATCCGGTACCCGTACCACCGACCGTTACTATGCTGTCGGTGTTACTACCAATACCTGCAGTAGTTCCAACACCCGCCGTACCAGTAGTGGTACCCTCCGAGGGTGACTCACCAGTGCCGGCAACACCACCAACTCCACCTTTGCCGCCCGGGCCTGAGGTCTGAAAGATGTCCGGGCTGCCGGTACCAACGGAACTGCCGCTCGCACCATCACCACCACCCTGCTGTACGCCTGGGTCTAAACCTACTGCAGCGTCTTCGTAGTGTGCAATGATCTCCTCCCGATCATCCGCCACATCGCTGATGTGATCTTCTGGGTCGAGAATTCCCGACTGTGACTGTAGATGATGTACCACGACCCACGAATCTGGATTCTGGAGAAAAAAGGAAGGGGAAAACACAAATAATCATATTAGATGGCAATATTATGATACTTTTAAACGCAAAGATCTAGACATTAAGACATACGATACACCCTTATCACTGACATTAAGTTTGGGGAATACTTCCATACATACCAAAGACTGCATTTCGTTCAAATTTACTTCTATTAAACCTTTTTTTCAACACAGCTGTATTGAAGATACTCTATTGAAGTGTACTGTTTTGAAATTCTTCAGAGTTCCTAACGATAAACATGCACAAATATCAAACTTCAACACGGAACAGAGCGTGTGTGGTTTGAAGAACCTTCCAACTTCGACTATAGTCTCGTACACGAACTACGAAGCACGAACTATGTTTGGTTGCACACGCTAGAACAGTACGTAACAAGTACGTGCCTGTACGGTGCAATTCGCACAAGTCCAGTTCTTGAACACTTGCGTCGATGACAAACGCGCGCACACCTCTCTTCCTGAGGAATGTCGGCAGAGAAACGCTTCCCTAACAGCGGAGTGCATTTACAGCGCAAGACACACACGCACACACCGGACATAATCAATCATAAGCGAGTTGATTGCTTTTGGCTGGTACACAGCAAAAACACCCACAATCACGTCTAGAATTGGTGATGTCTTTAATCGGACTATAGATGCGTACGTACTACGGGTGTATGATAGCTATCAACACCTATCATACTATAAAGACGTCTCTCTTTCGGCGATGTCTCTTTCTCGCAATTATCGCGACGTCGATGACCGCAACAGTGATGAGCCTGGTAGTTACACCTACCCCTCGGGACAGGGAGAATCGAGATCACCATCAACACACACGGCGGTGTGGCGATAAGATAAGAACGATTGTCAAAAGAAGCTGACGTAGCACGGAACCCTTTGAAGCGTGATTGTGGGTGCGTTGTCTTAACTGGGTTACGACTGTTTCTCTAATACCGCAAGCCATTATAGGTGATTCACATTTCCGTGTGTCTTTCAAAACATTCCTACCGGGTACTCTGGGTATTCAATATGGTTAAGAGTACATGTTCTCTTGTTTTTTTGTTGGTATATAAACCTTAAAACCAATTTCAGCAAGGAAGTTTTGGGGCGAGAGAAATAATCTAATTACGGTGTCTTGGGAGCTCTTACTGTTTCGCAATTCGGTGTGCCAGGTTCGGTGCAGCAGCTGTTACCGGTACCGCCCCCAGCATGGCGATAAACGGTTCCAGGGATGGAGGATGATGCTGAACGGCCACCACCATCCACTTCCACCGTACCATCGGATCCAGTTTCCAGCGTCTCGCAGCTGCCCACCTTCCGGGGTAGATTGAGCGAGTAACTTTTGTACAGATACTGGCTGCAATGCGGTATACCTTTCTGGCGCTGATGCACCTGATACGTGTGACGCCATCCGAAGATGCCGGTAATTTTATTCGCCAGCGCCGGACACTTTGGTGGCAGCTCGAAGATGTTCGCTTTCTTCTTCATTCTCCTCTAGACGTCTATCTCACGCCCAAACACACACACACACACTATTGTGAAAATTTTCGGAATGGTTGGTTCATACTGTATACTGTGTGTTGGTTTTGGGAGAATACTGGAGCAATACTTCCTGGTGTACCACCATTAGGTTGAAGAGCACGGAGGGTTGTGTTCGCTTACGTACAAACTTTTCACTTCTAATTACATTACACTTTTTTTTACACAACACTCTTCTTTACATTTTCCTCGCTACACGCACACAAACAAAGATAAGATCCAACACTCGTTAAACGGAATATGTACATAGAATTTACTCTCAGTGTACTCTCAGTAATAACTTGTCCTTTACTGAGAGTACTAAAATCACAGTTTGTCTTCTGAACTCCAAGATTTCCAATCACCAAATATTCCCCAGATGAAGGGGCACTAGTATGTCACGACGGAAAGATGACATTATCACCTCGTTCGGAAAAGACGCAGATAATTGGCACGATCTTACAGTTATCTCACACTCAGCACTGACCAAACAGATAATTTCGCTCGAAAAACAACCCAAAGCACACATTTCATTGTTTGCTGTGTTGAGGGCAAACAATTTGCACATACTATTTCTACCTCCTGGATAATAATTGCTCTAACCTAGAGGCAGTTGGTGATCTCTATGCCGTAGGAGATTAGAAATATTTGCATCTCTCTTCTTAAATATCGTTGAATATCAGGTTGAAGAACTAACCCCACAAAGAGTCTTCAAAATATCCGCAAGTTACAAGTGAATTTCCTTAGGCATCTCTGGTATTGGAGAGAACCTCTTTATACTGATCTCAACAGTATCTCTGCAAGACACTTTACGAAGACATCCTCCGGTGACTATTATTTCGCAAGACGTGACTCTTATGTGACATAAATGTCTGAAAGGTATCTTGCCATAACATCTAAGAGTTTCAAGATATTGTTCACAAGACTAAAATATCTCAGCACTCCAGCCGGCTTAAAGGTGTTATCCAACACAGTCCACCATCTTTGTTTTTCTAACAAACATGAGGCACAAACGATATGCTTTACCTGGGTTACAGTTGCAGTCAAACCAGTTACTTGGTTATGCTTCCATTCCTGGCTTCTGTCACTAAATATGAAATCAAACAACCCTTGGAAAGGTGATGTACAACGCCGCATCTCAATTGTTTGCCGATGCCATTTACTGTTTTCCGCAGGGTGAACTTTATTGACAGTTCGTTTATCGCAAATTAGCATCGTTCCATCCCTGTACCTTGCTGGTGTCAATCAGCATACTCTGCTTTGTCTAGCCTTAACGTAGCGCTGGACGTTATTCTTAGGCGACATCTGACTGTTTTTTGTGGGGCGTTAAAACTTGAGGAGATTCTACTATCTTCAAAACTTAAGACATACTGAAGAAGAGCATCCAAACGCTATTCGACGACATTTTTGGGTAACAATAGGCGAAGACCCTTGAGTATCTTTGGAACATATTTTGTTACAAATGTGGCTCCAGTTTCTATTCACAACCTCCCCCCCTCGAGAGGGGAGTTAGAAGAAAATGACCCACTTCAGTTCTTCTTGGTTAAGTTGCTTATTTCTCAGGGTTTTGTGGAAGAAAATCTATCGACAAAACTTCAATGCAATGCCCTTCACGCTGACCATTACACCTCAATTCAATCTGGTCTATATGCCGTGGGGGCTTAATGTTTTTGTGCCCGTCGGTTATTGCACCTCTTCCCCTCGTCCCCACCCCCCCCCCCCCTTCTCCCGTCCCGCATACAAAAGGAAGGTGGTCAGGCGGTTCGAACGCAAAACTGCAACAAACACCACACGGGAAAGCTTCAAGATGAAGCGCGAAAGAGAAAACCACACGCGAAATTCAACAGGAAAACGGATCGGGGGACTAAAGAAATTCATCACCGACCGGAGGAGGGAGATTGAAATGACTACCAAACGGTGTGGTGTGTTTTTTTTTTCTGTGTAGCTGGGAGGGAAATGTGTTGGACGACCCGGGTTTGGAGCTGGTTGTGGAGAATGACGGAGCATTGTAATAGAAATGTGCCAGAAGTAACGGAGCGTTCCGTCCAGCCGGGTGTGTTCGGTTGATGGAGCTGAAAACGGAACAGCAGATCGGTAATGAGATCGGACCCATCAACCGGCCACCGTTTCCCGGTGAGGAGCGAGTGTGTGGGAGAGAGGGAGGAGAAGGGAAATAGGGAGTTGAGGAGATGAATCAACTGGGCCCCCCCTAGATGGAACACACTCGGTGTGCATTTTCCGAAAGGGGGTGCCCGATTTGATGGGAAAAACTTCATGGGCCGCAAATACATACACACCCCCCCAGCTTGTAGCGATCAAACAATGGCGCTAGGAGATATTGGAGGGTCTATAATACTGTTATAGACCTTCCTTTCGGATTTTACATCCGTTTGAAAACCGAAAAAAAATGGCAATCTTTGTAAAGCGGTGTTTTTTTGGTTGGTAGAAGAAGAAAAACAGAGCAGGTAAGGAGAGGAAGTGTAAACCGTAAAATATCCACGATGACGCCTTTGTGTAACGCTTCGTGCATGAAATATGAAAGCAGATCAAAATGGTAGACAGATATTGATTAATGGGTTAGAAGAATTTCTGTCCACCTTTTTTTTTTTTGGGCGACAAACCTACTAGACGTCGATGTTCAATCAAAAATGTAATTTACACACGATTACAATTTTTATTTCTTTTTTTTTTTGTGCGTACAAAACAATTACAGCCTTGCTTGGTTGATGGTTGAGGTTTGACAACAATTTTTGACACCGTCTTGATTCTTCCGATTTTCCGTTTTTGGTTGTGTGGATTTTGATTGCTGTGTGTTTCTTTTTTTTCCCTTTTTTTCCGTGTTAAATTATTTAAACACACACACACATACACATTAATATATTATCTTCGCTTGAATAAATACATGCACACACACACACACATATCATCGCCCAGATATTCATCAAAGCCACAAGAAGGCTTCCTTCCGTGCACTTGTGTGGTGAGTGATTTGTGCAGCAGCAGACGACGAACCCTCCCATCTTTTTTTTTGGGATAGTGAAAAACGTTTTCGATTTTCCGCCATCCAAAGTTTGATCAATTCCGTTTCGTTTCAGCCTCGTTTGATTGTAGCGATAAGAGAGCACATTTAAGTACGGTAAGGGAAGCATATTATTCCCTTCCAGCCTCCCCGTTTTCCCTCCCCTTTGTTCTTTCTTCTTTCCTTTCACTCTTTAATTAAATAAAATGCCAATTTTTCCACGTGTATTGCTGGGGCACTTGGGGCCGTTTTGCACGAGTTCAAAACACACACGTGAACGTTGGTGGTGATAATAAACTTTAAAGCTTTAAAGGGGTGGGGGTGAAGGGGGGTGCGAGAAGGGGGTGAAATAAAAACCCAACCACTTTGCAACACACTCGAAAAAGCGAAAGCGACCTGATCTTATGATCAAGACCCTCGGTTGTCGTGCCTTCAAGCGAAGGTGCTTAGGAGGAGCCACCACCCCCTCCCCCTCTCACCCCCCTCGTACACCAAAACCTATTAGCCGTAAGGGTAACATACACGCGCGGATAAACACGTTTACACAGTTGCATTTGGAAACTGACACTGGCACGGCACGGCAAAACCGAGGGGTGGAAAAACACATTTTTCGCTTTTCATCTCGCACACGCACACTCTCTCTCTATCTCACTCTCTCGCCTCACCACTTGATGCAAATTCAGTTCGGAAGCTTCGGAAGTGATGTGTTGCGAAAATTGCTACTTCCTGGTACAATTGATACACGACGGAAGTGAGGGAAACTCACTGTTTGAAGGAAGATGGATTTTCCGGGGTTGTTTTTTGTTGCGCTTTGACACGGTCTCGAAGCTTTTGTGTGATCGTCTTTCGATTGCTGATCAGGATTGATCGTTAGGTAGACGAAATGCCGAGGTTTAGTGGTGTGATCACACGCACACTAATCCACCCCCCACCCCCACCCCCTTTTTATTTGTTGTGACTGCGGCAATCAGCTGTGTGACATGAGTTTAAATGCTGTTCGCTTCCGCTCTGTTCTAGTTTTCCGCAACCAGGAAATATGGGAAAATTTTCCGTGGATTTTTAATAACTTTTCCACCGTGCCACAAACGCATACACACACACACACCAACCCAGTCCGGCGCACCCTTCGGGCGAAGGTAACGGCCAATTGTTACGGTGACCGAACCCTCTCTCTCTCTCTCTTTCTCTCTCTTTTTATCTCGTTTTCCTTTCCTCTTCTCTATCCTACTTCGCTGCACACACCAAACGAGCGCGCTCGTTCTCGTTTGTTGGACTGAACTGAAAAGCTCTAATTGTTGTATTTGCTTCAACAACCGCCGCAACCACCCCCCTCTTTTCAACCCTCCTCTCATCAACAATTCCGCTGAGGCCACCACACGCACGAAACGAAGCGCACACGTGAAGGAAACCGTACCGAGAGCAAAGGCTTAGAGAAACATTTACCACAAACACTTGTGCACCGTGCGTGTCTGTGTATTTCAACCCCCTTTATTCACAGCCTCACCACCCCCAACAACTGTTCGCAAAAAATCACAAACACACACACAACTGCACGCACGACCATCCGTCGTCAATCGAAATCAAAGTTTTGCCAATTGGAAGCAAAAGCGAAACGCGATCGTGAGAGCTGCCTTGCTTTGGGGGTGGTTTTTGCCACGATTGACAGTGGACGACTGCATTCCGCGCTTTAGTGAACCTTCTCTGTTTCTCTCTCTCTCCCTTTTTTTTGCTTTCTTACGATCACCCCCTATACACATCTGTGACAAGTGACAGCATAATTCCGAATGCTCACCACATACACACACACTGATACACAAACATAGGCGCAGCATGCCACTCCGCGTCTGGTGGTGTGCCTGCCACGGAAACCGACGCGTGACTAACTTCAAAACACACCAACCATCCAAACAAAACGGCCACGGCAGCAACCTAGATGCGCTTTTACGGTGGATATACATATGGAGCCCGCTATCCCGGGCCACACAACACACACACACACACAAACACTGGGCAAATGTGGGGAATGATTTTGTTGTGATTTGTTTTTCTTTTTAATTTATTTCCATACAACAATTTAGAAAATCAAGTTATGAGATTAACTGTCAAACTATTCCACTTCAAATGACAGCCAAAGTGTTTGAACATTTTTTTATTATTTTTTTTTTGTTTAAAAAAGGCTTTATTAAGAGTTTAATACTCAACTGAAACCAGATTCCTGTTCTCGTAAGCAATTAGCAACATAAATGAAATTATAAAAAAAAATTGAATCACTTCTAACAAGCGAAAAACGTCAAAAATGACAGTTGTAAACAAAACTATTTTTTTTTATTTTTGTAGAATAAAAACGGCGAAGATGTTTAACTATTTTGACATACATAAAATAAAGTTATATTTTTATGTGATAAATATAAAATTATAAATATGTTTTTTTCCAAATTTTACCACACGATTTCTTACAGTGCCTATTGCTCTCAAACAGTGGGTGACTCGCCAAAGCAAGTGCGAAAAGGGGTTGAAAGAAAGAGAGAGAAAAATACTAACGTTCGCTCGATCACCGATTAGGCTTTTCTTAGGCTTTTCTTCTTACTCGCTCACACGCTCGATCTCTCTCTCGCTCTCACCCACTTTTAAAAGCGCCTAAATGTATGCAAATAGCAAATACGCAGGAGTGTCAAACACGGGATCTCGAGATCGAGTGCCCCAACGTGGAAACTTTTGCTTGATTGCAAATGTTAAATGTCAAAAGAACGTATTTTTCTCTCTCTCTCTCTCTTTTATTTTAACGACCTTTAAAGGTCATGTCGGATATTGCTAGCTTTCTAGACTTATTTTTACAACGTATCCGGATTGTCAGAGTCCTTGCTACGTGGGGTTCGGTTTGAGTGGGATTTGATACCAGGCCCTGTCTTGTGAAACCGGAGCCGTTTACTACATACACTATCGGGCCTACCCCGAGGCACTACCGATAATAAAGCTCTGCTACCGAATATAGAGGTGGCTCGATAATGTATGAAGTGTCGGCTACGGATTGCCGGATTGTGTTATATGGTAAAAATAAGTCTAATAAGCTAGCAATTACACACATGACTTAGTAGGCTGTCGTGTCTAGCTGTCATGTCTTGATAGAAAAAAATAGAAAAAACGCTCTGACATGCGTATTTTACTTTTCCTTTTAAATATATAATCCAGAACAGGGAAGAAAAGGAATATAGTCATTTAAAAAGTGCAAGTGTTACACTATTATGTTGATCATAAATTAACCAGACAGTTAATGGCAATCTTTAACAATGTTAACCCCAACACCTTCATCATAAACCATGAACAGAAAAAACACTAATTTTTTTATCGATAATTGATTCTCGGGTCGTAAATTTGTAACCGTTTGAATTTAAATGTCAATCATTCATGAGTTCATTTTTAAAAAAAAAGCGTTCATCCGTACGCATGCGTCAGTGCTGCGTATATCGCGCAAATACTATAAAAGCCCAATCTTCAAATGCGCAACGAATGAACAGGTGAACGCGGTTTGTGTGCGTGTGTGCGGTGGTGGCTTGCGTTTACGCTTGCGTTTAGCTGCGGAAAGGGAAAGAGATAAGTGAACACGCGGAGGGGGGGGGAATAAACAGTGAAGCGTTCATCTGAAAGAGAGACCGAAAACCCCAGAATGCGAATGAAAAAGTGATAAAATGATCGTAGTACGTAAGAGAAATACAAGGATGATAAAGGGAGGGAAGGACCCGGGTGGGGTCACACAGGAGGGCACGGGAGAACTCGATAAACCGGTTTTTCGTTCTTTTTCTTCTCTACAAATAATACTTCACGTCGCTTGTGTCTACCCAAGCCAGCCATACCACCAAGCGCGGCAATACACACACACAACCGACGAAGCTTTTTTGCGCCTGGGGATTGCGTAGATACACCTTCCCTTCACGCTGTATTCGCCTTCTTCCTTATGCCCTTCTCATCTCTTTATCCGTCAGCGCTCCGCGCACATCCATTCATCTCACCTATACACGGCCGGTGTTTAGGTGTTTCTCGCGTCGCTTTGCTTTGTAGGCTCCCTCTCTCTCTCTCTCTCTCATTCTGGCTCTTCTTTGGTCGACTGCCCTTTGCCGTACAACCACCACCGGTACACCAATCATCTTTGGTAGGGCAGGCGCGTCATCAACTGGTCATTTTATTTCCACGATGCACGTGGCGGCGTATGCAACGATTTATGCTGGTATGCGTGTGTAGTTTGGTTCGATTTTACTATGCCTTTAACGATTTGTTGCTTCTCCCGGGGCAGGGTAAAGATCACCGGAGTTTATAACCCAGAGCAGAAGAAGAGCCAGAGGTGGGAATACACGCTGTAACTTTGTTTAATCGACATTGTTGAGGGCAGGCTTCATGAAAACTGTGTGTGGAGCACACACACGGTACACGGTGTTGTCGGGGGGGCATTGGTAAGTAATGAAGATGTCTCTCCGCATCGGATCATACAAACAAAGGGATGGCTGTTTTCGTTGCGCAAGGTACGCATCAAGTGTGTTGGAGACTTGAAGAAACCCCCCCCCCCCTCAGCTTACTAGTCCAATTGTGACGACCAAAAGCGCTTATGAGATCATCATTAACAATGATTCATCAATGTCCAGAACTCCCTAAGGTGTCTCAGTATGGCGGTATTCCCAATAACTCTAATCCTGCAGAACCACGTACACCTCAAGGATCTCCAACGCTCTCTAGGTACCCAAAGAGAGGCCAATCTTATGAATCATCTTCCGTCTGCTAACAGACATACACACATCGCAAACAAACGTTCGCGAATTCTACAAACAACAAACACCTCGCACTCGTATTTGACGTACACATCTCGCGCGCCACCTCACAAAAAGGCCTGGGTCGCCCCCTTCGTTTTACCGCCAACACAACGTTCCACAAATGGTAACGACATGAGATATACGCAGTGAAATGTTTAATACACCACGACGAGCGGATCTAACCTTGCTCCATGGTGCCGATGATCATCAGACATCTCTGCAATGAAATGAAAAGACCAAGCTCCACGTCGCCTGCTGCGAACTTCCAATTTCGCTTGTTCTCACTCTCACTTTTACTTGATAGATTTGACTGGCGCTGTGGCCGCCATTACATAACTCATCTCACACGACGGTCACAACCGAAACAAAGATGGGCAAGCGAACCCACACACATGCAGCATCAGGTGTAACAGTTGCCAAAAGTTATAATTTTGAAGGAATTAAGCTGTACATCTCTTCTTTGGTTGAGGATCCATAAGACCTTGCAAATGCTATACGCATTAGAAGTAGTTGATATGAGAGATCAGATATATCTGCCGCTTTCACAGTCAACGTATCTCATATACCGCTACGACTTCTCCTCCAAACAAATATTGACACTTTGAGAGACTCCCAAAGCTGCACCGAAAAGACTCTCAATATTCCCGGCACAAAATCCTTGAGGCTTTCAATAGCTTATAAAGTGGTTTTATTTCTTCAGTAGCTTCAAACGGTTAGGTATTCAAATAAAAACGACACTATGAGGATGTTATGAACAACTTGGTGAAGATCTGTTATCTTCACCTTGACGTTGTATATTTCTGGACATTTTATAGCACAGGTATTAAGGAATTATAGCGTCAAGTGTTATCACAGATTTGTTTCTATGGACTATAGTTACACCCTCAAATGATGCTTCTCATCTTAACGTTGTATTCGCTTGGTGAATCCAAGCTTTCATAAAGGAACTTCAAAGATGCTCCATGTCTGAGTCCTAATTCTATGCCCACGTCTAAGTCCTAACTCAGCTTAATGTCAAATAGAATATTCCAAGGTACCTGTTACTCTGAATCGTATGTACCAGAGCGTTACTAGGCTAAAATCAGATTCTAAATTCCTATAGACCTAAGAGATACAAGTTGAAAGGGAGTTGCCACTACACTTTGGATTAATGAGTAACTACCTCCCCTCCAACCAGATGGGTAGTTATCCAGTTCAATGGGCGTTTACTGTAGCTTCTGTAAACGCCATACATCTGCCCATTTCGAGAGCCCATATGGAAGCTAAGAGCGACGTGTATTTGCACATAAGCGAACAGACTGTCTGTGATTGTTTTTCCATCCAGTGACATCTAGATCACGAAAGATAAGTGATCCATTGCGCAGTACGGACTGACAGATACTTTTGTGTCGTTGCCACGAGAAGCGCCAAACCGTTGGTGATCCGGGGCAAGTGTTTGCCAGATATCTCGCGGTAGAAGATTAGGTTAGGGCGTCATTACACGATCTGGCGCCATTACAAGTGCGCACGCAAGCAGATAATGATAGACCGTGTTCTTTATGTAGGAGACGCATCACTATTCGGGAGAAGAAAAAAAAGTCTGGGTGATAAATATGAATGGTTCTTACCAGTACAAGTTGGCAGGAAATGGTCCCCCTTCCCCCCCAACCAATTTGCATGATGAGTAAAAGCGAAGCAAGCATTTGTTCTAGTGGCAATAAATATATCAAATGGCTTCGCCGTGTATTCTTCAAAGTGTTCTAGAGGTCGACAGCGTAGACGTTCAATCGCAACCTCGTAAGGTTATGTCTCCTTACACACCTTTTAACGACAGTGTGTATGAGTACACTTCCTTTCATAGTCCTAACCTTGAAATTGTGTGTCACACTGAGGGGCGTACAGTTATTATGGCAAGCATCTCCCCCAACTTGTGATTATCGGCAAATAGCACGCACCAAGTTGTGATTGCCGCGTCATCGACCATTAAAACCATTCGTGACATATTGCAGGGTTGTTCTAAACAATTTCAAATTTAAAAAAAAAATATTTTTTTTTTTATAAATCATCTTCCGGTAAAGTATGGAACCCTTCAAGACCAATTTACAGGGTTACTAATTATAAACCATTTTTATTTTTATTGTGCGGTAATATTATTATTCTATTTAACATCTTTTTACGCCCAGTTAACATTTATGTAACACCACCGAAAAATTAAAAACTAAATTAAAACCCTTTTCAATCATGAAAACCCCTGCAGGAACGGAAACAACGTACGCGTTTCCATCGTTAATCGCATTCCACATTTATTGGATAGAATGCTATCTGGGAAAATTGCTTTAGTATTTACTGCTCTTTCAAGTAATTAACATAAACAGCACGATTAACGATTATTGCTGGTGTTGAAAGGTTAACATATCACTGTAAAACTACATTATGGTATTGTGTTCATGCTGTGCATTTAAGTTCTTGTACATAATTGTACATCTGTTGATTGAACAAAAAAAAGCGCGCTCGCACTCACACACATTTTGACAGTAAACCGGTGGCAATAAAGACTCCTTTTTTCCCCTGGTTAGGTCAAAGAGAGGGCAACAATACGCTTACCGAATAACTACCATATATATTGACTTACTCAACAAGGGGCCAACAAATGTTAAGATAATTGAATAATCCCCTACCCGTTTCGGTTGAAGGGATAAAGCCGATCCATCCGATCGATACTCACCTGGAAAAGAGAAAAAAGGAAAAACAAAACAAGGTTCAATTAGTGTGAAGGTTATGGTAAAATATATATTTAATAAAATATTGCTCAATGAAACGTCAATACAAAAAACACTCATCTAAATTTAATAAACTCTACTATGTTTTAAATACCTCATTTAATTAAATCATTATTCGCATTCTTTGTTCCACCAACACTAGACGACCTGACAAGCTAATGAATTAAACTCGCAATGAGCAAACAACGTAACAAACGCCCACATTGCACAACACAGGAATAACATTCCAATCCAGTCGACGGCCATGGAGTATAAACCCTGGAAGCCTTGAACGGCAAACACGGCCCACCGGCAGCCATTCGGGGGCCTTGTGGGTGGTGGTAAGTTAGTGGATAGAAATTAATTTATCAACCGACAGTGTCGAACCTTTTCTTCACCATTGGTTCTGTTTTTATTTCCTTTCCGTTCTAAACCCATTCCTGATTCGAGTTTTTGGATCGACAGAACGAGCTCGCCACTTTTTTGTTCGTTTTTTTTTCTTTTGTTGTTGCATTAATTATTCAAATGCAAGTAGCGCAGGGTGAAGGTGAAGCCATAAAAGTTTGATTACTGGTAAAGCAGTTCTGGCATGAAGAAGCAGGAGAATGTTTCGATGTTTCAATTTGCTGCTATCTGTGCAAATAAACGAATGTACACGTGTTAGGTCGAAAGGCGTTAAATAGGGGAGAAAGGTGACAAATGTGTTCGACTATGTGATGCTATAAATTTGATAAGAGTTGTGCCATAAAAAATTCACTAACATGCTATAATAATGCTATAAATGCTATAAGTTCGATAAGATTTGTGCCATAAAAAAATTTACTAACAGTCATTAAAAGGTCGTTAGATAAAATAATTTTTATTTGTAATTTAAAACTCTTACATTCTTTATGGTAAGTGAATGAATGAACTTTTAAAATATAAAAGTTTAATATAATTTTTTATAAATAATATAAAAAATACAAAACAAATGAAGCAAATAGAACAAATTATCACATATTCATGAATAAGAAAAAGAAAACGGAAATTAAAATAACATTTATATCATCATCAATAAAACTTTTATAAATACAACTACAAAAGGGGAACAAACAACCTAAATCGTAAAACTGCAGACGTTGAAACCCACCGCCAATCAACCAAGTTGCGAAAAGCAACAAACTAAAGACAAATTGTGCAGATAAAACAACAAGCAAATGAAGCAACGGGAAGAAATTTATAAGAAATAATGCATTTCACAGTAAATCACTGCAAGGAAACACGAAAACGAGTGAGGAAGCAACATCAAGAGAAAAAAACGGAAATAGAAATGATTGAAGGCTAATAGAAGGAATAGCACACACACAAAAAAAACTAGGTTACGAGTTCAACATTCCACTTCGGAAACGAAACGAAACAACAGCAACAACAAAAACGAACCAAAGTGAATAACTTTGAACACTTTGAGTGTTGATGCCCACACACACACACACACACAACCCTTTTCGTTTACCGCGAGAAGAGTTCACCGCGTGTGCTTGCAATTTTACTTTCCGTACCGTGCGGGTGTGTATGTGTGCTGGAAAAGCGTGGAAAACACAAGAAAGAAAATGCACCACGCGAAAGTAGACGCGGCGGGTGGTGCGGCGTGGCACGAAAGATGGGTAATGTGTTGCTAATCGGTGCAGCCCAATACACCCCACGAGGAGTTCCCCTCCCCCCCCTTGCCCTGTTGCGTGTGCGGGAAGGGAAGAGCAAGGGAAGAATGAGCGAGAGTTGAGAGGGAAAAAAATCGGTAATTTTCGCGGGCATCACGCGCGCCCGAACGGAAGAAAGCATGAAAGGAAAGCCAAAGCCAATTTTCCCGCCACACGGGAAAGTGAGGAAAAGCACACACACACGCACGGGGGTGGTGCACGCAGAAACGCGTGTACGCAACAATTAAACAATTTTCACATAACATTCTATTTCTTTTTCCCACGTGATGGATAAATTCGTTACGTGCTGGTGTTTTGTGGCGATTTGGCGATATTCTGAGATAAACAATTTTTGACATTTTTCTTTTCTTTTGTTTCATTTTATTCTCTTTTTTGAGTGGTTTTGTTTTTATTTCGAAGCTACACTAAACTACGAAATATTTGTTTCTTCTTTTGAATATTTTGTGTTTTCTTTTATTAATCTTAATATCCTTATATCTTTATTTATTTTGTTATTTGTTATATTTTTTCTGAATACCTATATGTGTTTTATATTTTTTAATATTTAATAACTTTTTGGCTCTGTTTACCACATTTTATAACTTCCATTTTTTTTTAATTTTATTTATTTTCATTATTGTTATCGACCTTCCCATTTGTCACCCTTATGATGTCATGTTTTCGTTCGGGAAAAAATTATGAATTTACCCACCCTAGGCGTCCATAAATTCTGATTGTTTAAACAAATTCAATTTTCCATTTACTATCGTGCCTGCGATCGAGCACACATGCTTCTCCGCGCGCGTTGTATCTTGCATCTCGGCCACGCCTCCCGATCGTGACATTTATGCAGCAGTAACATTTAAATACAGCCTGCCAGTTTTTAATTAACCACATTTGGTCACCCATAAACGGTATGACTAACAACAGTCACAACTCCCCTTTACAAATCCCCCCAAGTGTAGTTTCCGCTTTCCAATCGTCACGAAAGCAATCATGGAGAACGGGCACAGAATCGATCCTGTACACGGGTAGCTTTGGACTGTTTTCAAACGGTGGGGGGGGAGGAGGTTTAAGAAACACACAATCAAACCGCGTTAGTGTCGCCCAATGGAAAGACAACAAAAAATGTAAGCTGCACCACAGTACGTGACCAACAATCGAGTTCGACAAACGTAGGAAAGGGAGAGAGAGAGAGAGAAAGAGAGAAAAAATTACAAACGGAAAAAGGAATTTAGACTGGAAAATTGATCATTTTTCACCACCCGGTAGTGTCCCCCACCCCTTTCTCTCATTCATCTGCAGATCTTTACTGTTTTTTCTTTGACCATACAGACACACTGTTGGCACTGCATGAATGAGTAAGCGACGAACCTCCCCACACTAGTAGTCTTTTGACCTTTTTCTCCGTCTTCAGCTAGAAATGGGGACCACAAAATTATCGAACATTTTCCAGTGCCCAACGCAGACCTTCCATCCTTTACCAACTGTCCCCCTACATCTCCCTCCTGTCTGCCTCTCTTCCTCCCTTCCCAGAAGAGATCGAGCGTGGAAAGTCATCTTTTCTTTGCACGCTTTATTTTAGTTTTTGCATAGGAAAACAAATTACTGATGGCATTTGCTGTTTTGCAACATGATGAGCAGTGCTGTTTAGCGTAACAAACGTAACACTAAGCGCGAAATGGAATGGTCACAAAACATAGGCACTTGCATTTCCCACACGACGACAGGGTGAAGGAAACGAAGGGCCGGGGGAGCAGGGAAAAACGTTTTTGGTACATTCAAAATACCAAATTCCTCGCGACTTTACATTCACACATTTGTACGACTGGGTTCGGTGAAAGAAAGTGTAACCTTCTTTTTGTGCAATTAAAGTTAGGGTTTAAGGTTGATTCCCCTCGTGCGTAATTGGTTTGTAAAACAGGCGTCTACTGTTTACACTAATGCCATAATGCCCGTTGGTGCAGGCTGTATGTGAAATTTAGCTTTAAACAGTACAAAATTCAAAATAATTGACAGGTGCAGTGACCAGGATACAGCATTTTGCAAGTTATTAGAACAGAAGCAAGCGGATAGCAGGTTGGTGCCGTGACCAGGATACAATTTCTAGGAAGAGATTTAGCGCAAAATTCAAAATAAAAGATAAAAGAAAGATTTTAGTTGCGGTGCAGTGACCAGGATACAGCATTATGCAAGTTCTTTAGAGCAGAAACAAGCGAATAACAGGCTGGTGCCGTGACCAGGATACACAATTTCTAGCAAGAGATTTAGCGGATAGGAAGCAAAACAATTTCCCGGACAGGAACGTAAGTTTCCACAAATGAAAATATTTACAAACAGATCATTGTTTATCGCTGGGCTGTTGCTGGAATGCTAACAAGCGGATCCTTAATCGTTTTGATTATCATTTCTTCTTTTCTCTGTCTCTCACACACTTTTCCTCTTAATTCTTTCACTGGCATTTTTTTTCTAAGGCCCTAATAGTACAAGTTTCGGGCGATAACTTTCCCGGAAAACTCGCACCATCGACAAAACTATCTGAAAAGCCCCCCACCACAGAGATAAACGGTGAAAAGGCATTTGAGCAAAACTCTCACACGCACATATCATGCGCGAGAGGATGAAGATGCACACAAATTAAAATGCTCACACACACACACACAAATTGCTCACGTAATCGTACAAAAGCCAAAAACCGATTGCTCCACCGTAAGGAGCCACCGCCAGTTATCACACCATTAACCGACCGGCGAAACAGATAAAGAAGGGGTGTGCGGGACCCGGCGGGAAGGCCGCTTAGGGCTAACAAAAAAAAATAGCTACAAATGGATTTGAGGAGAAGAGCAAAAAAAATAAAACTTTTCACCTTCCACAATGCATCAAAAATGTCGAGAGAGAGAGAAAGAGAGGGAGAGAAAAGCGAACGCGCGTGCCGGTTCAACTGACGCGTGCATCTTATTTTCACAGCCGATAGTGATAGGAAAGAAGCAAATCAAAAGAAGAAAACAAAAGAAGAAGCTGATAACGGCAACGTGAGGAGGTGGCACAAGAAAGGAAAAACATCTTCTCCGTGCGTGACGACACGCAATGCTTTAAAAATAGAAAATAAACAAAAGCGTAAATAAAAGCGGTTAGAGAGCCCTTTTGCACTAAAGCACAGTTCATAGTCAAACAATCAAACAAACGCTAAATGGGCGCACAAATTTCAGTGTGCACCGGTTTTCTCTAGCTTGAAAATTGAAAATTGTTTGCAAAATGGCTGTTTTTTTAATGTACGCGTCTCTCTTGTGCAAAAGAAAACAAAAAAAACTCCGGAGAAGGGTTGTTTGTACACAATTTGGCTACCGTAAACGATAACGTCCGTACAGGTTGCTTAAAGACATATATTCACGTACGTTTTTAGATAAATGTGATATAATTTTTTTTATTATTCCGAAGAACGATCGTTTACAGTTTAACATGGAAAAAAATGTTTTTCTCAAACTCCAGCATTAAAGATTAATTTAAAAAAAATCAAATTAAAGTACGGACAAATTTCCGAATTTTAGTTAAAAAAAATCCAAATTTGGAATTAAAATTTATTATGTAAAAATTATTTTTTTTTTATTTAAGAACGGCCAGGTCGATCAAGGTATATGAGAAAATTATCAAAATTGAAAAAAAAATAAAAATTGATAAATTGTTTTTTTTTTATAAATCTCTGTTTTTATACTACTGTAGAAAGACGATTATCCGGGGTGCTCGGGACTGATCCCGGTTAATCGATTTCTACGGATAATAGTCCCTTAAATATTAAGGTCTATTATATATCTAGATAAAGCGTATATAATATCTTTATATTTAATACTTTTAACCGGTGCACGGTTAATCCGCCTGCCGGTTAAACCGCCCCCGGATAATCGAAGTTCCACTGTCTTTTTTTACTATATTTCATTTTATAAATAAAATAGTTACTACACTCCCGCAGCAAATGTTTTTCATACAGATGGCAATAAAAATTAGATGCTGTGTTCTTTCTCTCTCTTTCTTCTCTCTTTCCCTTCTCTTTCACTGTCAAGATGGAAAATGACACTTGGGGTGACTTTCTAGAACACAAGAACTTCAACGTAAATTACCCATAGCATATGTTGTTGCATTCTTTCATCCCCTTCCCCCCCCCCCCCCCCCTCCTACCGTTCGTTTCCTTCCAAATCATTCCCTTCCCGTCATAAAGAAAGCATGCTGCAAGCTTCCATTTCGATCACTTTGCACCACACACAGCATCAGAGCTAAGTGTGTGTGTGTGTGTGGAAGATGTACCCCGCATATGTTCACATCCTTGAACCGTTTATGGCGCGTTCACACTGTTTTGTTCTCGTCTTTCTTTTCGTACCGTGCCCTCCCCGCCGGTTTTTCGTTGTGCACACTCTTTCCACCGGTCGTCCTTGGGAAAAGCGACGAAGAACGGAAAGACAAAGCACGGAGCATAACCGTGCGGCGGCCATTTAACTATAGCCGGATCGTACACCGAGCTGCACACACAGCTGCCCCCCATATGGCCGGGGTCGACGAAAATATTGAACGGAAATGCAACGGAAAATGCACCCGCAATAATGCAGCGCGACACACCACTTTCCACAGTGCAGGCTGTGTAGCTCGATGTGTAATAAAATGGTTGCTTCTGCATTTTTATGCTTCTGCGTTATCCCTTCATTTCCTTTAACGGCATTGCCCGGTCGGAGTCGTTGCTTCCGTCCGTTCAAATATGAAGAAATGTCTCTCTTAGCCCAGCCTTGAAATGGCAAACGTCAGAGAAGGGACATTGACGTCGATACGGAAATATTTCGTCGATTTACTGATAGAAAAATATCTTTTCTTTAATATTTTATACTAAAAACACTAGAAATCAGACATTTTAAAAATAATAACCGTTTATCCGGATACCATTTGACTTATGTCGGATTATCCGTGCTGCTTCGATATGACGTTGATTTGACACATGATTTGACATATTGATTTCAACGAATACTGAGTAGTAATTCGAATCATGAATCGACTCTTGAATGAAAGAAAAAGAATCGACTCTTAAATGAATCATGATTCACTGACGATTCACTTATTTCTGAAAACTAATTATTTTCTTTAGCCTTATAATTCAGCAAAAAAAAATCTTCTTTTTTATCCAAATGACAACAAAGTGGATACATTTTCGTTGGTTACCATTTTAAACATGAAATAAAAAATCTCCTGTGCACACGCACGCTTTGCAAACGGGCGTCAGAATAATACAAAAACCGAACGTGCCACGTCGCGGGTGTGCACGCGAACTGCATAATCTAATTTAAATTCTACAGAGAAAAAAAATCATTTACAACCGACCAATTACAGGCTGAGGGTTGTTTAGGATGCGCAACGCGTCTGACGGAACGTTTTCAAGCTTTTTTTCTGTTCTGTGTTCTAAACTACCGCCTCACGGAGGATCATATAAGTGAGCGTGAAATAGGCTAAACGGAACAGAACAATGGAAATCTCAACACAAATTAGGCGGGTTAGAAGAAAAAAAAATCCCCCGAAAGGAACCAAGTCAGAACGTTGTAAAATAAAAATTAATTGTGAGCGCGGTGTGGTTCACGAAACAAAGGTAACATTTTTATTGATTGCATTTAAATTAATTTTAGATTACTATTTTGTGCTGCATGGGCACACATCACGACATTAGAAGGGCATCTTTAGTGTACATATTTTTTTTTACTTTTTTTAAATAAAAAAATACATTAAATTTGTAAACAAATAACACAATAAACAATAAATAAGCTAAAACATTCCGAGCATTCCATTGCACTTGGAGGGCGGTAAAGGAAATTGAATTTCGGTTCCCATGGCTGTCATTGCCAGTCAGCAGAAGAAAGTGTTGCGATATTTATTACCCATCAAATGAACTTTTAAACTCGGGGTGAAGCATTAAAAAAAAAGTGTTCCGTACGTTTGCACTTTCTTTTCATTGTGCCGTGTTTAACCTTTCCGTTTTGCACTTTATCCATGCATTTGCTTTGTTTACTCGAATGGTGAAAATTAATCCCATAGAAATTATTATTCATTATTTTATAATATTTTATTAACATATTATTTAATTTTTTTTCAAATTATTTTCCCTTTTTATATTAACGAAAAAAATGCAACATTAAGCACAATATGTTGCCAATATGGTCGATATGAATCAGCATGTTTTACGATTCTAGACGGCTAAACGGCCCCCTCCCGCTTCCGACCGGATATGTATGCAATTTTATGGCGATTTTCAATTCACGATGCGTGTAAAACATTGGACCCTTTATTGGGTGTTTTACAGCACAGCCTGTACCGGAAAAGCATGACCATGAGCCGTGTTCGTAGCGTTTCGATAGAAGAAAATGAAATAAAAAAAAAAACAAAGTACGCGCACCTTCTCGAGGTAACATCCGGCGCTAATCATTTACTCCATCCTTCTCTATGTTCCGCGCCCTTACCGTACTTCTACTCCTCAAACTAATCTGATAATCAAAACAAACGATCATTGCAACAATAATGCGCTTTTGCTAAAGCCAAATGAATTTCATCGGAAGGGTTCGTCGCTTGCGCGACTGTTGATGTCTTTTGTTTTTAGAAGCAATTAATTTTATTTTTATTTCGATTTTACTGTTTTAAACGTTTGCGATGCGTGTTTTTTGTGTAACTCTTCACTTGTACAATTAAAATTTATTTATTTTTATACTTTTATACCCCAAAAAAAAATCATTGTTCCCGTCTTTTGCTCGTATTTGTACCTACCTTACGCTTGTATCGCAGAATGGCTTCCTGTTCCAGCTTCAGCACGGTCGTACCGGGCGGGCAAGGCACGACGAAGCGTGTCTCCCCAAAGCACACCGTCACCTTCATGCCTGGGTGTTCACGACCGACCGGGCTCACCGAACCCTTTCGTGCTGCCCTTCGCTGCGAGCGACGACAGGTGCGCGGCTCACACACAAGCAAACACACACTCGCTTCTCTCCGTTCTCTTGTGCTCTCACTTCGCTCGTTCACGACCGTATGTCCTTTTGTGTGCTTTTGGTTGCTTTGCTTGGTGAAGAGCCGGATCGGGCAGAAGGGGAGGGTGGTGGCGCGGCGTCAGGCGTTACGGGACGGGTGGCAAGAGGCAGGAAAGGGGGGTTGATTGTGCTTTTTCGTTGCTTTCACGGTTGCTTTTTTTCTTCTTCTCCTTTTGCTTGCTGTCTTCCCGCACACCTTCACCGTTACCCACACACACACTCAAACACACACACAGAGATGCTTTCTCGAGCGCGCTATCCTTTCAACGCCACGTACAGGATCATTTCGCACACACACTAATCTAGCAACGAACACTGCACACGCACACAGGCACACATCGCAGCAAATGCATACGAAACATTGTACATTCTATACTAAACTGCACCATTCCGGTAGAGAAAAACACATTATTAATGATAGAAAAACGCAGTAGAGAAATGTTAAACATTTTTTGCACACATTCGTTCCCCAACCTCTGGCAGCACAAAAAAAACAGTAAACAGTAGGGTGAGTCGTGAATCGTTTCCCACCCGTTTTGTAATGCTACCTTCCGCCCCCCCATTGTGGGGTTGGGGTTGAAAGATGCAAAACAAAAACAACAAAAAAAGCTCCCTTATCTTATCTTTTATTTTCACTTTCTATTCGCTTTCAATACAACATCAATCGGCGGTAGTTTTTTTCTTTTCATTTTCACCCTTTGTTTTTGTTTTTGTTTGAATATGATTCGATGTCAAGACTTTTAGAACAAGAATATATAAATCTATCACCTTCAACTGTCATACTTCTACTGCTAGGAAAGTATTGGTGGTGAAGAAACTGGTGGTGGTTAATACATTCCATCAGATTTTTGCCTACTCCGAATAGAAGATTTTTTTTTATTTTCGCGTTTCATTCCCTTTCTAAATCTACCCCAAAAAAACCCCACCGCTCGAACGAACGTTTGTTTGGCTTCGCAACATGTTATTCCGTTGCCAAGGAGACGGCAACCGACTGGGTCTATTTCTAGGTCGGTACAATACACCAAAAAAGGAGGGGTAAAAGCGGACAAGAATCAATAATCTGCTGCAGCACTTGCATATACACTCACACGCCTTCAAACAGTGGTTTTCGTTTCGATTTTCTTACGAAACAACAACAAAAAATCCAACCAGTAAAGAATTAGCAACACACACACCGGACCGATTGTTGATTGTGGAACCAAGTGACGTTTTCGTGGTTGATAGGTGGATGGGGGGAAAAACACCCTTTTTCCCCCTTTTGTACAGGATACTTTGATAGATGAATCGTTGAGTTGTTGATTGTAGAACGAATTGTAGTGTTTAAAAATTTTAACAACTTTTATTATATAACGAACACTTTCACTTTATTAATTTAAATAACAAACTAAATATCGTTAAAAAAAACAGACAAATATACCTTACTTCCTTTACTGACCCCACACCACACCCTTATGAAAATATGACATCGAAAAACAACCCCGAACAGCAAAAAAAAACCTAAAAACTACAGGAAACGCAATCAAATAGAACGAAAATCCCTTCAAAAAGGAACACCGGGACACACGGAGGTAAAACACACCTTAACTCAGAACCCGTACCCCCAATTGATGTTTGGTACGATCGTTATGAGGAAAGATCTTTTAATGTCAGTGGTCGTCAAGCAATCAAAAGATGCGATTTTTTTAACAGAATATTTTTAATTAAAAACTTTTTTTTATTACTTTACACGAATTAATTTCGTTTTGCAAACTTTATACGTTTATTTTATCAGCGTAATAGCTGAAGCGGTTTAGGTGATTAAATTCGAAATATTCAAGAAATTATGGCAAAATCAAAATAAAAATTCTATGGCAAAATTATGGCAAAATAAAAAAAGATTGAAAACTAGAGTTTTATTGGAGAGAAAAATCGCATAACTGAGAATAAAATAAAAATAAAATAACCGCATGTATAGTGCCGACCACTGGAGAGACTTTACACGATCCTGTACTGTTTCCCTGTATGCATGAGAGCGGTACCTACAAAACGGGCCCCTTTTTCCTTGATTACATGCTCTGATGAAGCGACGCCAGTTTTCCATTTTGTTTGCCCTGATGCCACAATGAGGAGATACATACAAAACGCCACCAAGAACACCTGCCAACGGTCGCATGGGAACAGAACAGTGCGAGGATCACCTCACCTTTCACCTTTGTTGAAACAGGGGCGCATGTGTGTGTGTTTGTGGGAGAGTTTCAGGTTGTAGAGATCTATCCCAAAAGCAGGAAAACCTCACCAGAACGAACCTTCTTAAACCTACCTTCCTTAATGATGGACCCAATTCAAATGAAGGTACACATATAATAAGGTGAACGTGGGCGCATCTTTAATTGGAAATCAGGTTAGGGTCCTCTGGTGGCTAACGAATTCTTCAGGAAATGTGCGTAACAAAAAAAACGAGATAGGAAGACGGAGGAATGTATGTGAAGGGCGTCCTCTTTACGCTCATCTTCAGTAGCTTTATTTAAAATTCCATACTCCAAAGCTCCAATAGACAAAATGGGGTTCAACGTACACAAGATCTTGCCATCGTTCTTCGTTACGACTGCTGGGGTTTACAAAACAGAGGATGCGACAGGATGTTGTAAGTACCGGATGTACAAAAACCTGATCTTTTCAAACGCACACAAACCTTACGTTATGAGTAAAATCTAATCTCGTCGGCCATGACACACAGAGTCATCGCCATTTTATTATTAGGTATCATCTCAAAGATCTGACAGTTACATTTGAATATCTTTTTGTTTTTTTTGTTTAATTACAATTCCTTCTAAAGACGCAACAATAAACTGAAATTCTTGTCTAGAAACTGCATCGTTAGCTGGAATACATTGCATACCACTGAGCTGTGTAAGGAGTGGAACGCAACAAAGGATTCGCCGTACGTACTAATGCGTTTTGCGACACCTAAACTAAACATGGAGGGAGTCGCCGTACCGGTATGTATCATTCGCATATATGGACAGTAAGGCGTTGGTACGATCTAGCCTCCAGGCTTTTTGCGTTTCAAAGAGTACGAGCTCACATACGGACATTTCCGGACAAAGATACAGAAGTAGCCGCGTGTGCAGAAATCTACATGTTGTTGCTTGCGTACATGTAGTGCCATTCCTTCAAAACCCCTTCCGTCGGGGGTTACACATGCCGCAAAAAAACCTAATCCACCAAACGGATCTGCTGGTAGTACCGGAACTTTCGCACGGGATATACACGTGAGAAGGATACGAGCAGTGTGTGTGTGGCGTTTGGTGACATCGCCGGTATTAGGTTTCGCAATCGCAGCAATCGCTTTGAGGTTCGGGAGCTGCTTCTGTTTCGAGTAAAGGCACACAAATCAGGGAGCCCCCCCCGGAGTTGGATATGGATGATATGTTTTCTGCACGGAAGGCAATTTGTGTGTTTGCCTTCGAGGGCTTTGTTTTTTGCTGATGGTTCTAAATACAAAACAAAAAAAAGATGATCGTTTGAAAGAGGATGCCAACCACGATGGAGAGATACAGGTAATTGCCGAGATACACATTTATTGCGGCAAATTGAAGTACAATATTGCTCATACTTGATAGCAATAGTGTCAACTTCCTTCGGGTATTTTGTGGAACAGTGTATCAAGTGCCGTGTATTTCGGATAGTACCTGTACATCGTTGGTTCACATCCCAAATCGAACTTCTTATGAAAATTAACAACATTAGCAAGATAAATGTCAAATGATGCAAGTGACAAGTATTTTTTATAGCACCAAATGACGTCATCGCCATGTTTTATTGCAGCGTTACCATAACCGCTCATATCCCTATAAGCCGTGTACGTGCAGCTTCATACCAGAACAAAGCTACTCAAACACACCGTTTGGGAGAGAGAGAGAGAGTGAGCGAGATGGCACATGCTGTACGTTAGAACGGTGTTTCATAACTACATCGAAAAGGACGATCAGCGTGTGCAAGAAGAGGCGGATGATGTCGCCCGTTGCCTCTCTGTCCCGCACACGCAATTACCTCATCCGATTAGGGGTGAAAGAGAGCAGTACCACACAACCGGATTCCACTACTGCTTGTATGTGTGTGTGTGTGCACAAGGACATCGGACACGACGTTTATTCCAACAAGCGTGGGCACACACACACACACGCATACGCACGCACGCAACTGTGCGTCGTCACACGCATCTCGTTTGCGCACCTTTTAAGTGAAAACGCTTCCGGACCTGCTTTGCACACGCACGGCAAACAGCGGCATGAGGTTAAGGTGACCATGGTTACAGGTAGAGAAGAGTAAATGAAAAGGCATATGCGGAGCAAGCTGGAAAGCACGAGTGTGGCTTAAAGCACGCGAGTTTCGATTATCACACGCACACACTGCCGAAACTTTCGGAGCCGTGTGCGTTGGAAAACAAAATAACGTTCTTTTTATTTTCGCCTAATTTTGACAATTCGCGATCTACAGTGATCGAATTAATTTGCACACTTTTATGTATGGTTTTTTTTCGTGGAAAATCAACTCCTTTTTCCTTCGATCGCACTGTCGCAAAACAACCAACTCACTCACTTATACACCGGTACTATTAGTAAGCGTTCTTCGTGGAAAAGGCTATACACCAGTGATGAATCACGCCTCTTCTACAAACCCTAAAAATCCTTAATCCATTTCCTAGCAGCAAACAAAAAAACACAATGCAAAAAAGAACACTACAGGAACCTTCCAAATATGTTGGCGGAAAAGAAAACAAAAACTCACAAAAAGCGCCTTTATTGGGCTCGCGCAGAAACGGCTTTGGCCAAGCTGCTACCTTTAGCGCAACAGAGACCACCAACGGGAGGAAAAGAGAAAGGGTGGAAATTACACGTTTGAGTAAAGAGTGCAGCGCGATAGGGGTTGTGTTTGTACATGAACTCGCGTCCCGTTGTACAACGCATGTAAAAGCCCACTGCGCCCTTTTTTGCTTCAATTGGGAAGAGAAGGAAAAGGATTCGAATTTTCCTTTAACCGTCATTATGCTTACTATCGACGTTTTTAAGAGCATAACTGTCACACTCGACCAAGGCCAAGTTTTTAAATGTAAAATTCCATCCCAGAAGGATGTTGAAAGAATTCGTAAAAACAATCATACTCATGCCCTATAAATCAAACATTACCCTAACCACCACAATATTGCACGGCAGGTGATGGAATTATTGTGCAGTTGGAGGTTTTTGTTCTTCTTTATTTAAATATATTAATGTTCACAACACTTCCACATCACTTAACACAAAAACGAAATACATAAAATATAATAAAATTCGACAAACTGCAAACAATTGCACCGCATGGAACCACCGCCCGAATGGAATTCGCAACATAACTTTATTACTGATCGATGCCTGATTGCATGATTTGTTTATTTGCCTGGCTGCACCGTTTTTTTTTTATTACTTTTCAGTTAAAATTTTGTAATTATTCACATCCCTACAGCTCATACCTTAACGTTTCCTAGTACGATTGACAATACACTTACTCGCAAGGCACGCATACACACTCACACGCACACTACTGCGTTGTTCGTTGCTTTGGTAAAGCCTTACGCGACGCACACCAGCATTACCGCTTTGTTTCGTTGCTCGCACGCTATTGAATCTCTTTTGAAGAATAGAAGCGTTCAATAGCCTTGCTCGCGTATTGTGTAGCGTGCGGGAAGAGCACACACCTAACGCAGGTGTTCATCCGGCTCGAAATATGAAATTGAATTCGAGAGAGCGAGAGAGCGAGATGTGCATGAACTTGCAATGAGCACAGTGTAAGCGACATATGTACGATGAATGATTTTTACAATAAATTCTGCATTTTTATTTCATTTATAACTTTTAATAGGCAAATTAATCTTATTATATGTATTGTTTAATGGAATCTAGATTGATAATGCTCTTATAAAATATAGGTAAATGAGCCGTAAAAGTCATTGGACAGGAACTACAACGCTTTTTTGTTGCGGAGTTTTGTAGCTTCTATCGAGACGACGAAGCTTGTTACAAACTTACCATTTGCTAGGACTTTATTTCCTTTTAAAACGGGAAAAACAATGTTAAATTTGTAAAATAGAAAGTCAAATATGTATAATTACTGGCTTATGGTTTCTATCCTTTGATTTTTGACTTAATTTGATAGAAAACAATGTTCTCTTTTCTGTTAACAGAGTATGTCGCAATACCGCATTGAAATGGGTACGGATCCATGGCCTGTTTAAGGGTATTTATTTATATTTAGGACTTTAATTCCCTTTAAAAAGGGAAAAACAATGATACAAATTGTAAAATAGAATGTCAAATATGTATAATTACTGGTTTATGGTTTCTATCCTTTGATTTTTGACTTAATTTGATAGAAAACAATGTTCTCTTTTCTGTTATCAGAGTATGTCGCAATGCCGCACTGATGTGCGTACAGATCCAAGGCCTGTTTAAGGGTATTTATTTATATTTAGAACTTTATTTCCCTTTAAAAAGGGAAAAACAATGATACAAATTGTAAAATAGAATGTCAAATTGTATAATTACTAGCTTATGGTTTCTATTCTTTGATTTTTGACTTAATTTGATAGAAAACAATGTTCTCTTTTCTGTTATCAGAGTATGTCGCAATGCCGCACTGATGTGGGTACAGATCCAAGGCCTGTTTAAGGATATTACGGTTTATTTTTACAATAATGTACGGAATATTACGGTCAATACGGCGTACAGGACAGGCATATCTCCAAATGTTTGAGTTTAAGCTAATAACCCCTTGGGAAGATGGGCTATATGGCTAAATTGAGCAGAGGGGAACAACCAGAATCTGTTCTCCATGTTAGGGCCGGCTGGATGTCCCTTCCGTCCTTGCATCCTACCAGACTTTAAACAGCTAGAATGCCTAAGATCTTCGCCGAGGCAGGGAGTTGGTGGATAGACCTTGCAAGCCACCCCCAATACATGCAACTGCAGATCCCTAACAGCCGGAAGTACCGGCATTCCTTCGGACAAATAGCACACCTGAATGAAGCAGATGCAAGATAGACCGAACCAGGAGCGAAAAGGAGATGAGAGCAGTACTACGACAGGAAGCAGGATGATAACGAATTGCTCCCGGCATCCTTGTACGAAGTCGAATGTAACAGGTAACGGTAAATGTAATGTTAGACGTGGATTGGTATGCGATGGTCTGGTGACCGAGCTCTTCAAGATGGGGTCGGAGAGACTAGCCGCCATTATGCATCGGGTGATCGTAAGGATTTGGGACTAGGAAGAACTACCGGACTGGGGTTCTCACACAATCAACTGGGTGTCATACACCAAATGTACAAAAAGGGCGACAGGCTGGACTATGCTAACTTCCGAGCCATTAGCGTCCTGAATGCTGCCTTTAAGATGCTGTCATGAATCCTGGAAGCTGGATTTGTTGGAGGTAAGTCGACAACCGACCACATCTTTCCTCTACGGCAGATCATCCAGAAGTGCCTAAAGCACCACATCCTTATGCATCATCTGTTCATTGACTTCAAGGCTGCCTACGATACTATAGATCGTACCGAGCTATGGAACACCATTCCACAGTATGGGTTCAGAGAATTCGTTCTGGAAGAATATGATGGCTCCGTCATGAGGATGACAGACTCATGCTGCACCAGGAAGGTGCTTGTCAGCGACTTGTTCGGGACGAGATGTAGAGGAGTACATCGAGCACGTTGGCAGGATCAGGCGGAGTCAAACCTTTCGGAGATTGGATGCAGCAGTAGATGGGGGACTGCAGCCCTAGACCGATTTTCCTGGAAACGGATTGGCGGCCTGCGATGTGCTCGTTTTTGATCAGGCCAAGCAAATTGAATTCTTAATTATAAATACTCATTTTTTAAGAAATTAAACTACAAGATATTTCAAACAATTTTTCTAAAAAAAATTATTTGTAAAAGTTTGCCAACCCTGCAAATTGTAACCGTTGCATTGCAGACGCACAAAAGAGCCTGAATGTAGGCTATTATATGTATGTAATACTTTTTATACTTCATGCATACATTTGGGGGCAAATAAAAGTTATCACAAGAAGATTTTTAACCTTTTAAGAAACATAGCGATCTTACAACAAAATAAATTGAAAACTTACCCATGATTACAACTTTCGGAACCGCACAATTCACAGACGCCATATTTTAAGAGTGTTTTATTTTTCTTTATTGGTTATTCGTGATTTCATTCGTTTTGATCAAGCATTTGGGTTTTCTTCTGCCTAAACTCACCATTCGCAGCGTTCACTTCCGATCAGTATCTGCCTCTATTCGTATCTTGTTTTAGAATTGCCGTAATTCTTACTTACTGTTTGTCTTATATAAAAAAAAAACAACGCACTCTTCCCCGCGAATGCTCAGCTCGATTGATTGCTGAACCTTCCGCTTCAAAAACAAACAAAAAAGTCTACTCCCCCACGTGTCTATAAACCCGCCGTACCGGGCTGAACACATTTGTTTTGTTTTACTGTATTTTTATATAATTTGTTTGGTTTTCTTACCCATTCGCTCAACTCTACGCTTGTGTCCCGTGTGTTTTTCCTCGATTTTTTTCTTCTCTATTATCAATGTTTGCATTTTCTTTATTCATTAAATTTTTACTTATTTTCCCGAATAATAATAGTGTACAGTAATAAATGATAGAATCATATATAAACGTGTTGCAGATAATATCGTTCACATCTTAAGGCAAACCGCCTGCTTAGACAATAAATACATGAAACTAATCAGCGAAGAAAACAGGGTGAGGTTGTGTTGTGACGAGCTTTAAATACAGAACATGTACATTCTCTCTGACTCTGGCGCATCGAAACTGATGCTAGCGTACTGTGTGTGATGTAATTAGAAATATGATTTCGTACCATGACAATTTCAGTACGATCACGTCACGTTATTACCACCCTAGGCAGACCCTCGTCAACTAAAAAGAAGACAAAGGTATGGGAGTTAATCTAACTTCCTTACAGGAATAAATACAAACTATTTTTTCTTTTCACTCATAGAAACGACATCAAAAAGCCATTCAGCAGTGTGATGCTGAATGGGATTTTGAATAATACCCTACCCAGGCTAAAACTTATCATACGCACGACGAATAGTCGTACCTATCGTTCCGGGTCCTTGCAAAAAACATCTAAGGTAACAAACGTTATTTAAGCCAATAATAAGAGGAAAAATTCTATGCTGTATACACATACATGTTACTTCGCTGCAAGATGCTGCTCTCACCGTCTAGTTATTTTGTTTTGTTTTTTTTTTGTTGATTGAACTTGTCCCTATTATAACCGCTTTGCGGCCATCACCAGCTGCGGTAGTATCCCAACATGGCGGCCACCTAAAACGCGCAGGGACTGTGGACGGTCTACTGTAGCGTGGATCGTACGGTACCGTTCTCATGACGTAACTAGCACGAATACAATATTCGAATTACTGATGCTTGCCTTGCTCTCTAGTGTCATGCGGAACAGAAGATAGATAAATCCATCTCCCGAGTACAGATCCCTCCATAGTGTTCAACAGGGAGTTCCTTCCTAGTTTTCCAGTGCGCAGTTAGTTTTGAAACCGTAAAGTATCGAAAACACTTGCAAAAAAAAAGTAACAAAACAAAGCAATATCAACTAAAACTATAATGCCTATCACTGATATTCTAGTTGCATAATTATATGAACGTTTTATCTATACATTGTGACGTTTCTGCCCACCCATAAAGCCGTGGTGGCTTTATGCTGATTTACACGTAAGTAAAGCTTAAATTAAGTTTACATAATTTTCCTCTTTTTTAGAACATAAAAACGCATTAACACGTACACACGAACACACACCCACCTTGATAGCTCTGTGTGTGTTTTTTTAATAATAAGTAATGATTTTGAATTTTCTGATGTTGATTGATGGAAAAAACAATAGGAAACAACCCCAGCTCGCCGGTGCGTGAAATTCTAAAGCGAACCGAGATTCTGTTTACAAATTATAAAACAAATCTTCCTTGACCAAACAAACGCACCTGACAGCGAGGTTGTACATGGTGCAGTGGTGTGTGCTTGGGTGCTTTTTATATGTTTGTTTTAACCTAAACACAGCAAAACTATCGGGTATGTATGGAGCGGTATGAGAAAAAGCTGACATTAAGCAGCAAACCCTTTTTGCAATCTGTTTTTAAAAATACTTGTATTATTCTGGGTTGTTTTGGTTTACATTTAATAGTGCGTAAAGTAGCGTAAATCGGTTTCTATTTGTTATCATATTGCACCGAACACGTTCGACTCGTTTAAGATTAGTATTCTAATGCAATCTAACTAAGCAAATGGTATGTCTTTTGCTTGTTGTTGGTGGTTTTTGAAAAAAAATCTTATCCTGTTTTTTTGTTGTTGTTGCAGTAATGCCTAATCAACACACACACACCGGCATTATGCATTAGGTGTGGTAATGAAATCATAATGGTTACATGCTTATTACTTATGTGGTACATTATACAATGCAAATTGTGTGGTGAGAACAATATGCTATAAAGGGAAAGCATACCAAAAAGAGCACAGATTTTATAGCAAACAATTGCAAGCAATAGAAAAAGAGCGAGACTAATTTAACAAGAAAGGATAATTCTATTTAAAGAATGCTTTTGTTTTTTTTTTTTGGTGTGCGACCTTTACAAGCCTGAGTGTTTTAAGCTTCCCTTATCTTCGCTTTCAAGCGCTGTGTCTTTCTTCACTAAAACTAAAGCTGGAGTATTGTGGCAGGAAACGCGTAAAGCGTTCCATGCTGCAAACATTACTCCAGATGCGAACAATATGTATCACTATTCCAAGCAAAGGAAATTCCAATGATAAATCGACACACTAATGTAAGTGCTGTCTGCTCTCTGCCACCGTATGCCATAAAGCTTCAGCATGCGCGACTTCAAATAAATAGACTAGATGTAAGTAGAGCACAATGTTACTACTTGAACAAAATATTAATCCTTCCTATTACTGCTGCATTTAATATCATTCGAATCGAATGACCCGATGTTGCAGCATGAGAAAAGAAAGACGAGGTAGTGAATGATTGATTAGAAATCATTGCCGGTGCAAAATAGATATATGTGTTTCGTTTTTTTTCCTTCCTTCCTTCCTTCCCTAAGCTAGTAACTAATTTGCTTTAAAGCAGCTAATGCATTTAAAGTTTGCATTTGTCGTTTGTTTTTTCTTGTTGCTGTTCTAACTGTTCGCCATCTATATACGCCTTTTTTTCGCTTTTCACTATATCCTCCAAACGAGTTTTAGGACAAAGTGTTTGGTGGTTTGTTTTAGCCTCGGCTTTTTTTTCGGGCTGTAGTGCGAAACCACACCGGGGGGGATATGCACACGATCGTTTTGCTGAAATGGAACCGCTCCGAGAAAGAGAGGGTTACAAACCGGCCTTACTAGCTTAAGGGGTTCGTTATCGTTTGGTTTTTTTGTTTTTTAACTAACACGAGTATGGTGCGTTTTTTTACTTTACGCATTTTTAAAAATTGCTTTTTCACTGCCTCTTGGTTGTTTGTTTTTTGCTTTTTTTAATTTTCCTATAGTGCACCAGTGCAATCTTAATCGACTATTGGTCATTCGTTCTATTAACGAACCCTTCCGTTCCTATTTCTCCCCAAAACCTCCTCTCCTCCTACACTGGCCTGTCGCTCGCGTAAAGTAAATACGTGTACAAAATCGTCCCATCAGTGCAGCCCTGTGATGTTTTCGTTACTCAATGCGTCCGTTGTATTGCATACGACGAAACAAAAGCAAAACAAACGTATGAACGGGCTTCACCTTCCGCTATCCACGTATCGCAACCACGCTGGATAACGATGTGCACGATGTGATTGTAACGTTCGAAAGAGAGAGAAAATAGTTAAATCAAAGGATGTAAAGGATAATACAGCTTGTTTTGAAACAGAACCGCCCGGTGTGTGACCGATTCAGTTGACCAGTAACGAAGTAAAGTAAAGAGAAGTGTCTTAAAAGCTAGCAACTAACAACTAATACCACCGCGCTTCCGAGATCTCGACAACGTCACGAACGCTCTTCCTCCATCCTGCTCTTCCACGATTCCACCCTAAACGGTAACGAGCGCCCGCACATCCTTCTGCACCACGTAGAATTTGTTCTTCTTGCCGACCAGCCCCCATATGACGGCCACATTCTCGATCACAACGTTGATCGGGATGGTGCACAGGGCGCCGAGCACGCACGCAAGAAACTTAACCAACCCGAACCGGTACAGCGAGAACGATTTGATCACACCGAACACGTACATGTAGATGTTGAAACCGGCGATAAATGCGCACACGAAATCGATCAGGTTCGGGCACGGGATCGGATAGATAGCGGCAAAGATCATATTGGACGTGGACAGTGGCATCGTGATCCACGAGCAGAGACTGATACCGAGCAGGATCTTGTTGCGGATCGGGATGGAGGCCGACCGGACCACGAGCAGGATGCCCTGGAGCCAGCGTTTCCGCTGCTGTAGAAAGTCGGTCAGCGTGAACGGGGATTTCTCGTACATCTCACCCTCGATGAAGTTGAATGTGTAGCCCTGGGCGAACGCACGCATAGCAAAGAAGCAATCTTCCGCCACCGAACCATCGATACCGTTATCGAACGAAACCGCCTTCTCTGCGTGGACCTACAATTTTAAGGTGACAAATATTTTAGACGACAACAACAAAAATATTTGGACGACAAATTTTTGGGTAAACCCCTTACCTGCGTTACCACGTAACTACCCTTCCAGCTGAAGTACGGTTTGTGGAACATCTTAAACTGCAGACGCAGCTTGCCCATATCGTCCGATACGCGGAAGCTATCGGCAAGCGTCGTCAACCAGTTGACCACATTCTCGTTCGCGTACGTTATCAAACCCTGCCCGAACGGGTGTTTGCCATCCAGCACGAAATTGATAATGCCCCGCACACTGTTCTCCGTCAGCAGCGTTTCCTCGTCGAGATGCACCACCCAATCGTTGTTGTTCAGCACGTTCACCGTATCCTCCAGACAGTACTGTAACGCGCGCGCCTTAAACATGGCGCCCGTCTTCGTCTTGTACTCCTTCGGCACGACAATCTCACGCGTTCGCCGATGTTTCGGCAACCCGATCGGTTTGTCCGTGACGACCTCGATCAGAAAATTCTCCAACCCAGTGTCGAGACAGGTGTTCATGTTGCGCAGCACGTTCGTCTTCACCAGCTCGGAGTAGTCGCCCCGCGTTACGATCCGTATGCAGATGAACGGTGCGAGCAGCGGCGAACCCTTCAGGATCACCTTCTCCGGGAACGCATTGTAGATGACGAGCCCGAAAAAGTTAAACAGTACCTGCGGCAACGTCAGGAAGGTGAGCAGCCGCAGCATGTACAGCACGATCGTTTGCAGCGTGCCATACTCCTCCCATGGGTCGATCACGACGAACGAGCTTTCCTTCACCTTGATGCCACCGCAGAAGATCTCGAACGCGATCAGCAGCCCGAACAGTAGCGCACAGTGCAGTACGTGCTTGGAGGTGGAGTTTAGCATCGCTTCACCGTTTTCACGTCGTTACGGCTGATGCGGCACGCACCGTCGATCGGGCGTGCTGTTGGGAGTATCCGGGGTGACGGTGTCCGGCCGGTTCTGATTGGCAGTGGGGTTCGCTTTCGGTACGTCGGTCGTCTCTCGTATCCCCGTATTGGCGTATCTACTTTGCTTCGATATGACGGCACCCTTCGTCGGTGTGTGGAAACATCAACAAGCGGTACACGTTACGTTACGTACGTTTCGATAGCATCGTTTTCTGGTGGTAAAGGATACGCCGTGTTTGGGATTTGCCAACGGTTGGAGGCTGCTGACAGTCCGTACGGTCTGCTTCAAGGTATGCGTGAAGACGCAACGTGAGGGAGTGATGTTATACCTAAAAAGAAACAAAAGTGTTTAATATATTAATGAAAGTATTAAAAGTTAATAGATAACTTGAATATAAGCACATTTAAGAGAAATTTGTATGTAAAAAATACTTCTACAGCTCTGGATGGGATTTTACTAAACAATTTCTCTCTCTCACTCTCTCTCTCTTCTTGGTTTAACGACCTCTAAGGTTATGTGCCGGTCATTTCTGGTTTATTAAACTTATTTTAGGTTAAAATTCAGGCGATTGCGAGTAGACGGTTCCGAATGAGATTTGAACCCGGTCCTGTCGTGTGGACCGGCGCCGTTTATCACACACCACCGGGATGCCGCGACGTACTGTTTACGTTATATAATAATAACACTGCAGTTGTATTATTTTTCCTTTAATTTTGGGAATGATTATCAGTATGCAGTCTTCTTTCGTACGTCAGGTACATTGATCGTATCAATTCTAACTAACCAACAATATCTATACCGCAAAAAAACACACACAAACACACAAATAAGGAAGCCGGATAACGTGAAGACAGCAAAATGCTGCGTTAGATAAGATAATACCTTCGTCACAAAGCTACTGCTCGCCCGGAAGAAGAGCAACGCAAACATAACATTGTGTAATCAATACCCGCAAAGTCAATCGACGGAAGCAGTAATGACTGGTTAGTTGCTGCTCTAGCGGTACTAAAAAAAAGAAAGCAAAGAAACAAGTTTAAATGTCCTCGCGGAAATAAGGAGCAACCCGGCAATGGGGTTGAGTGTCTCCAATCGGTGGAGCAATCGTTCATCTTTCAACCTTTCTGTAATGCGCAATGGGAGTGAGCTGATTCTCCCTTTTAATTCCATTAATGTTTTTTCTTTCTGTTGCGTGCAGAAATTGTACAAGCGATAGTAAGAGAAAGAGTGTGTCTCTGTGCCAAAAAAATATCGATTGAACTGTGATGGCATGTTTGGTAGAGGATTTATTAAATGTTTCACATTGTTCTTACTCATTGCAGTGAAATGCGAAGAAACCATGCATATTATCGGTTATGCAATCGCAAAACTGGTAGGGCTAACGCATCACCCCGGGGGGGAGGTTCTGTCTTGTTCCGTCACACTCTATTCGACAGCAGCAGCTGATAACTCACCTTTACAGTGCGGGAGAGCAACGGACAAAGATTAGCACTACAATCAAGGTGTGAGAGTGTACGACAGTGACATGCTCAGTGGTGAAAATGTAGCCAAAAGTTTCCACAAAATACCGTCATACGTTTTGTAATTACTTTGAAAAGCCCTTGACTATTTCTCTACTTTAGCGTTTTTTTTAATGAAATAAGAGAGGTTTTGCCTCTGCAGGTGATTAAGTATCCATGAAAATATCCAAATACACTATCCAATCCACCAATTGCTATCAGATCTATATCTCATCAACCCTTATCTGAGTGGCAAGCAAAGCATGACCATCAATAGAAACATCATTTAGCATGATTAACCCTTCTCCTCTCTGGTATGTAGGTAAAACGATGAAGCAATCGTGTCACAGAAAAAAAGCTATTAATTAACAACATTCTTGTTTTCCCCTTCCATGGTACATTAGAATCATTTTGCCCTTGACTGGATGACACCGGTACATTACACCATAATTGCGCCGAGGTGTCTGTTTTGCTTGCCTAGACCTTTGTACTTGTATGCACCTTGCCAGCAGACGAAGGGAGAGTAAATACACAATTGACACCTTACGTTAATGTGTAACACATTAAGACTGTTTAGTGTAACGTTGCAAAAAACCCAAACAACAGTCATTAAGCGCCAGCAACTTACTGAGAGATGGAGAGATGATCTACCAAAGCGGGTGACACTACACTACGCCCTTAATCCTTCTGTTACCACCCGTCCCGTAACACCAAACACTGTGAATCTTGGTTTTTTTTATCTGATCATGCTGCCATTCTTGCGGCTGAACTCAACTGAAGCACACTTCACGGCCAACTGTCACACACAGGCCGGCTAATACCTTGTAACAGTGACCGCGCGCAGCCCGGAACCCGGCACACAGGCCGGAGAGGATGGCTTTTTTTTCTGTTGCAGATAAGCCTCTTCACTGCCGATAAGTACATGTGATCATCTGGCTATATTGGAGTTGTATTGACGCGCAAGTTAGCTGCGGTTTCAAAAGCGTTGTTTCAGCTACAGTGTGGACAGTTGATAAACTTTCGAAGCGATACCGCACGAAACAATGGGTGCTGATCTGTTGTTACAGAAAGATCAATGGGGGCATTCAGAAAATTGTGATAAAGAGCGAAGGAGTGTAATACAGTAAGGGGCTGGATGAGTGAAGTCATCGTTAGCACATCGGAGCTTTAACAATACAAAACCATGGCTGTAATCTTGCATTATTTTTTGCTTTTTTTTGTTTTCATTCCAATCCTTAGTTAAAATTCTTTAATTATCGTAGTATCTGTTATGAAAAATTCTTCAAAAAAAAAAAATAAGCGATAACATAAAATTATATATCAGTACAAAGAAGTAGAAGTACATAAGACTTCTGGTCATCCAGGAAAAATCGTTCATAGGCTAGGAGAAAAAAAACTTCCACCAGAGAAAAAACCATCTGCCTTATCAACAAACGCACAAGCAAGTCTCTCGTACGACTAATCAAATTTTTGTTGAAAGACGTTACTAGCTTTTGAGCAAAAAACCCCCCCCCCCCTAATTACTCATCCAACTGTGGTGTGCATTAAAACAAAAACTGATTCATCTTTTCAGCTGATAGAGCACGAATCGTTGAGGCACATTTACAGTGCGCGCTTCCTGGACGTATGTTATCAGTGTAATGCCGTATAAATATACATATGTAGCTGCATTTCTTCGTCGCTTGTACGGTACGAAGAAACCTAATCATCGTAAAGGGCAGTGCCAGATTCACTTTACAATTCTACCTGACACGGAACCGTTTTGAGTCATCTGGTCAGTAAGCTGATACGGGAATCACTGCTGATGACTCGTCGCGTCTTGTGACCTGTACGACACTGTCGAAATCGTCGATTAATCATACCATCATCATTGCCCGGTAAGGGTGGTAATTAAACAACAACCAAAAAAAAAAGTAAGGAAGAAAGTACTGGTGGCGGGGGACGGGATGGAGAGGGAGCCGTTACTCAGCTCGCACATCAATGTGGGACCCTTATACACTGGCCCTTGCCGTGTACAGAGTGTACAATAAATCGATTTCATAAGGTAAGGGCACGACTTAACCCCGAACGGTGATATGCGCATTCATATCATAACTCGCAATCATTGCCCGGAAAACCGGGGGATTGCTTTTCGACGGCCGATGAAACCAATCGCCGGGATCGTGCCACAGAAGTAAGAAGATGGGCAGGAAGGCCAAAGATTCACCCATTCTCTCCTATCACCGCTACAACCGCCTTATCGAGAATGGCTATCGACATTCCTCTGTCCCATTCAGCCAAACTTTTTCACCCCCTCTCCTTGCTCCTCTCCTTGCCGTGTGCTTTATAGAGCTGGGACGGAGGGTTCGTCGTCTACCCTTATCGCCGTGTGCTTCTTTTATAGCTACCATATAAACGTTCGCACCCGAGTGAAACAATCTTCTCGTTGAATGCGTGCTTGTGATCTCAACGTTCATGACACATGACAGGCTTTATGCCGCAAGGCCAGGGGGGTGGGGGGGAAGGCACAAACGGGTGGGCTAAAGTAATGGGTCTGCCGTCTATGTGATTACTGTACTGGTGGTGTATTGTTTTTTTTTCTTTTAAAGCTCATAATGAACCATTTGGCTCGGTTAGCAACATCATCGCTGCTGCTGGTGGTGTCCAGTCATATATGAGACATCCAACTTCTCTATCTTCTTCGCTTTAACGACCTTACAACAAGTCACGCTGGTCATTTCTGGCTTACTAGACTTATTTTACCACGTAGCCGGATAGTCAGTTCTTGCTATGGAGGAACGGTCCGGATGGGATTTGAACCCGGTCCTGCCGTGTGGACGGGCGCCGTTTATCACATGCACCACCGGGCCGCCAATTAAGACATCCAATAAATTCCTAAAATAAAAGCAGAAAGGATGATCGACTAAAACCTGAGGAGACAAATGTGAGCAAAACTCAGCAAAATTCTTGGACACTAGGGCAAACTTACTGAATGATTTTCGCATACATTGGGTGGCTTAGCTAATTAATACGCCTGCTATTACCCACTTCCACTGTAGCATTTTGCTTCCCACGCTGCCACACCGGTTTGACCTTGCCGAACCGGGGGGGGGGGGGGGGGGGGGGGGTGGAAGGGGTTTACTGTTGGATTATACTAATACACCAACCCGCCCACCGTGCATAATGTGTTGAGGCATTGAATGGATGTTGTTTGATCGGTTAAAGGGGGTGGGGAAGTGCCCGACCTCGGCAGTTTTTAAACTCCATCATATCCGGAATGGTTGATAAGACGTCATACAGTTGAAGTTCTCTTCATTACTCTAATCACTCCCATCTTAGTACTTAGATGGGGTTTTTTGTTTAGCTTCCCTGTAACTCATTAACCAAAAACCCATTGTGTAATAATGTGTCCACCACCAACGTACCCCTAGAGTGTCTCACAATCATTTACAACGCATTTTGTCGCCGTGGGGGCTTGATTGCCATCACTCACACGTTGCGGACGCGTGTGCCGAACATAAAGTTTGCGATTCCACCCTCTCTATCTCTCTGTCTCTCTCTGTTCGGTGCAGTGATGTTTGTTTTTATGCAATAACAAATTTTATAAAACTGAGAAACTGTGATGAGCAAGCGTTTAACCCAGTTTGGATTTAGTAGAAATGTTGAAACTGAAAACATGATTAATAAATAAATAAATTTCTTAGACGGATGACTCAACAACTTGTAGATCGATGACGATTACAACCGCTGACAGCTAAAATAAATTTAAAAAAATAATTTAAAATCTCCAGATTTCTGTAGACGACTCACCAGAAGGAGAAGGACTGAAGGTTTTAATGAAGAATATGTTAAGGATATCATTTTACCAAACTTTGTAGGGAAAAAAATTAAACCGAGGATCAAATTTTGAAGTCAAAACGAAGTGACCTAAGCCACAAAAATGCTGACGGTTTTCTTTTTTTTGGGTAGGATTTGCTTTGCTGGCCGTTTTTGGCTAGCTGGTGTATTATCGAATTTTTCTAGAAGGTTTATTAAAATTCAAGCAAAATTTGTTTGTATGATTATAATATAACAAAAAGACGTAGGCTGGTAATATATTAACAAAACCTTAATGCACCTTTTTCTAAGACAAAAAAACAATTTTTCAAAGCTAACAGATTGCTACAGTTGCAAATTAACCTAAATGTCAATGCAAACAAAAGACACTGGCGCTGTAATAGCATTACAACACAAACCTCTAAGCTTGGCACGGTATGCAAATTTTAATATTCGCAACTTTCTCATGCCTTTCGTCACCACAAAGGTGTTGCTTCGGTTTCTGTGTCTTTCCTTCTTGCCGGTTAGTTCGAAAAGGTTCCTAGCCGCGCGGTAAAACAGACGATGCGCACATGCGCATGATTTTTCAGCGCGGAAAATCGAACATATAAAAATGGCGTTCATTTCCCGCTCTCACACACACGCATCGTCCACCAATGTTTGCTTGCTTACATTGAAAATGCATTCACACAGCCACACATATATACACACCAGCGAACACTGCAGAGGAAGGAAAATTCATCGCTAGGATGTTCTTTTCTTCCACCAGTAGCAAAATCTAAATATATTTAATAATTCAAAATATGATCCAACTAATTTGCTTCATTCTTGCACTGTTCACTGTGCCCATTAGTACCGGTCTTTTGCACACTATCAATAAATCATCTTTTGACAACAAATCGCCGTGACATTTAGCATAGAAATAGCACAGCAAACATAGTACAAAAGGAAAATATCGTAAAATATTTTCCTTATCTTACTTTTACACAAGCGCATCCTCATATGGTAGAATTATCATTTCTGCAGTGCTTAACCCACACGTATAAACGTATCGTACGCACCCCCGTGTGAACGTACAGAAAACCATCCCCCTCCGTAAACACATACACAAACGCACGAACTTATAATACAATCACAGAAACACACATCAGTTCCACTAACCTAGCTTTTCGTTGTTTTTTTTCCACCTCACTTATCACAATTAGAAAAAAGAGAGATCCACCGTACAGACCGTCTCCTATTAGTTCGGCCGTTTTTGTCACTGTTCGACTAGCGTTACACACTTTAATTTATGAAATAAAAAAAACGTTGTTTTGTTTGGTTGTAGACACACCAAAGACGAAAAGTTGCTTGAAGGCAGTTGATTGCTTTTTGGGGTTGTGTGTGATATAAAGACGGATCCGGTAAAAGAACATCTTCCAGTTCTACAGCATCCGGGCTTGCCAAAATCTTCTGTAAACATACACACACACACACCTTCAAACACACACACACACTCACAGGGATAGAACAAATCTTACATAACTTTTAAATCCCGGTATTCATCGTATGCGGGCGGGCATTATTGTTTTTTTTTTTTTGGTGTGTGCAGAACATCGCATACAGCTAAAACTAACCTATACAGAAACATTTTACAAAACGATTAATAACACACACACGTACAGAAGGACGCACATTAAGGCTACAAGGGTTGTGCCGGACAACCCTGTTGTTTCGCTTAACTTCACAGTTCACGGTGGAAAGCAATACGCTTTTTCACGGATTTTCCTTTACCTGACGGTTCCCTTCAGTGGCCTGGAATGTGGACACCACGGTTTGCCGGTTCACTGACGGCAAACGCTTGAAGCACGACCTCCCCAAACAGTGTGTGACTACGCGTTACGCACAGCCACAACTAGCAGTTAACAACCGCGATGTGACAAATACGTTAAATAGTGACAGCAACACAGTGCGTGTATGTGTTTGTGTGCGAGAGAGAGCGAGAGAGCGAGAGGTAGCACAATAGATGTCAAAACCGAAAGCAGCTATGGAATGATGGCGGCAGTAAACTGATGGAAAGTGACGTTTTTCCTTTTTAAGGGTGGTAAAGGAAAACTCACCACCGCTCTACCAACACACATAAACACACGCTTGATAAAAAGAAATTTTCGACTGCTTAACATAAAACCACGTACACGCACACACACACCTGTTTTGGGGCGTAGCAATGTTTAGCCCCCAAAAAAGAAAAATGATAATCATCCCCCCAAAAAAAATCACCGGATATGTGCGTGTGCCAGTTTCGGGTTTTCCTCTACGGAATACCGCAACAATTCAAGCTAAACTCGTTTCCACACATCCTCACACACACACATAAGTTGGTCGGCATTTGCAAATAAAAATTAAAAAAAGAAAAAGAAAAACTACCCCAAAAAGCGCTTTTCTTTTTCTCTCGCGTTCTTACGAATGATAGTGTGCGGAAACACACATACAGGCGCATCCATACGCACGTCATAATGCATTCGGGGCCACATGGGAGGGTTGTGGGCATTCGGTAGCATAAGGGCGCGCACGTCTGAAATGCCAAGCCCAAAACGAGCATATTGAGAGCAGCTTTTCTTTTCGGTAGATGCTACAAATTCTACCGATTCTAAACCCGAAAAAATTTCCTACAGATAAATTCTTCGACACTATTCCATTTTCGGTTACTTACGGTTTTTTCGCTTTTTCGCAACACCTCTCTTCCCCGGATATGGTTGCAGGCCTCACGATATGGTTTTTTTTTGGTCCGGGTAAATGCTTTTCTTAACCCTCCCGCATGCGAGTGCTTTCTCCCTCACACATAAGGGGGTAGGTTTTTTTTTTGTTATTTCTTCTCCTTTTAGCAACCTGCCGCGAAAAACCTTCGGCCAGCGATTCCGATACACACCGAAAATTTTCACTTCACTCCGTCACTCCGCCAGAAACGCCCGCGTTACACACCGATGCTGGACCGGGGTGGGCTGTTTGTGTCACTGGTCTACGTGCGCCCGCCAGGAACATCACCAATCCACATCATCGAAGCCGTATGTCCAGGGCTGGCGAGACACGGTACCACGGATGCCCTACCTCGAGATGGTCTATCAATGGTCTGACGGATTTCGGATGTGCCGCGGCATACATTATCACCCTATGGCACCCCTTTTGGGCACTCAGGGGTGAAATCCGCCACTGGATCTCTCTCTTTCTTTCCTTCGTTTTACCGCCTGCCGTGAAGGAGAGAAAACAAAAAGGCCTGCAACTCACTCTCTTATGCTCTTTTATGCTCTTTTATGCTCTTTATGAAAATCTAATGAAAAATGTTCATTCATTGGGTTTTAAACGAACGGCAAACGTGCAGGAAAATAAGTGCTTTATAGTGGAAATTTCGGAGAAGAATAGTCGCGCAGCGTTAGCCCATAAAATGTGCGTGAAGTGAAATTGTGTCGGAAAAAATCGTCTGCGATGAAAATCCGAGCAGGAGACTGATCAAGTCACAGTTCTAGACTGTAAATTTGTAATTTTAGAATGTATTAAATCAGCTGCATCTATAGAATATGCTTTGCTACGAAAACGTAAGATCTAATGCAATGGAACGCTAAAATTGTACTTCAATTGCTTTTATTTTATTAAATACAATTTATCCCAAACGTCCAAGGTTTTAAAAAGCTGCAATCGCCATTTTTGTTTAGTTGACAGTTCTTACATGCTAATATGTAAACAACAATGGTGGACTACACGTGTTAATCTTCCGCGTTATTTTTGTTCGCGGTTTCGATGCAAAATACCAGCAAATGGTCATATTTTTTCATTTAGTAAAACACAATTCCGAAAGAAAGATGTGTCTTGTGGCGTGTGCGGTTTATACGGTGGAGCAGGTTAATATCCGAAAAGGACGAAATGCTTCAAGTTTAGCTGCACAGGACACTACGAAGTTCCGGCTGGTTCAATATTTCATCTCTCGCAGGGTGCTATTGTTCTCGTCTAATAATGCACGGACAAACTTACATATCCAATCGTTTATAAAAGATCTTCAAGCATCAAATTCAATCAACTGCCAGAACGACAACGTTTGGTAAGTTAACTTATTCACTGAAGTGTGTTCGAATGAGTGTTTCACGACTTATCAGCAACTGTTTCATTGCAGGACGTAATGGGCAATTAAGACGCAATCTTGGCCTGTTGGTTGGTTAACTGAACTATATTTGGATCGGTGTTAAATGGTAGTTCGATCCGCCCGTTCACTAACAGGTTATTAGTGTTGCAAATGATTCAGCTCATGCCTTAGCTTTTTGGGTAGCTTAATGGTGTATCTTTAAGGATACTTTCTCCTGGTTCTGGTCTGGTCTTGAAGTAACAGTGAAAGAAGCCGCAAGAATGGTAAATTGAATCATCATCATTATCACCTGTGGTCCTATTAATGATGCACTACTTATCATTACTGTTCCACTTGCAGGATATAAAGGACAACTTGAGCGTGAGTTAGACGTAAGCCAACCGAAGAATATTTGTATCTGAGCCCGTCATGTTGTTCAGCTGTGTGAGACAATTAATCCCCTTAATGTAGATCCAGTAACTGCTCATGTTCAATCAGCCTAGATGGAGCTAAATACCCAACAATTGAATGTCTTCAATTTCTTCATAATTTAATGATTTAATTTAATTTCAATAAATTACAGTTCGTTCACGAACCGGCCTCGATGAACACTACCATGCATCATGCTGTCGTTTGCTTTTTAGAACAATATTTCCTATTTTGTGTTTCAGAGTCTTTCAGAAAGAGAGCCTAAATCTCAAACACCTTAACCACTCCGAGAGGGTAGATTATCAACATCAACCCCCTGGCAACTCACGGCATAAATGCGTTTCTAGTTTCTTCTCGTTTTAACTTTCAGCTTCCTCCGACCGACGCTGAGAAAACGGATCCGTTTCAAAGCTGTAACTCACTCTCTGTGTAACTTAAAAATGGTATGAGCGGTTACCAACCCTTACTTACACAGAACAACCAACAGGAATTGTTTGATAACAGACATTTTTATTTAAATAAAAAAAACCTAGATATGCTGGTACATAGTTATAAAACACGTGTTATGTTTAGACTTCATCGTCATTTAACATTTTATGTAACTACTGTGAAGTTTCAGCCTCAATAGCGCAAAATCAGATGGATTGATATTAATTCTAATATCCCAAGAGTTTGAATTGAGCTGCCGTGAGAAGTTTGCGCGCAATGGATTAAGAACGACTTTGAATATACATATATTTTCCAAACAAGGATTATAGTCTCTTTTCACTAGGCAAAAGTTGAATGATGATGAGCGAAAATCACCACGTTTGACAAGATGATGCACCGTAAAAGAAAATCTAACTCCACCGTGATCGCAGCAACCATAGGATCAGTAACCAAGCAACCACGCAACCAGCGAGCCTGGTTAATCCAATCTTAACGACAGTTTCATTCGTATCTTCAGCCATCTCACAGGTAAGGCACTTCATATTCGTGACGAAATTTTCCTGCTGAACATTTTGCTAACCCAACAAGTTAGTTTGTGTCTGCTGATTAACTAATTCCCAGATTCCCAGCCGAAACACCGTATCGAAAAGCCACGGAAAATGGATGAAGACGAACTGAACAAAGTTTTGCGTATGATGCACATTGCCAGGAACTACACAAACACCTTAAAGAGGTTTGGAAGTCGTGTGGAGTTTTTGCTGCAGTGGATGGATCTGGATAGAGAGTTACACCGTCTTATGGTCGATAACTTGCCGTTGGACGATTTCAAGTCGGAGCTAGTAGCGTTCATACAAAACTGCAAGGAAGAGATTGCATATTTGCAGATGTGCAATAAGAGTTCTTCGGATTCTTCAGACAGCGACTAATTTGTCCAACATGAGCAGTAATACACAAATGTAGAAAACCTGTATCGTGATGTGTCCGTGTTTTATTGAAAAGCATCTGAAATTAATTTTACAACAGATTGAAGTATGGCGGAATGGTTCGTCACGTTTAGAATAATATATTTGTGTTCTCTCATTTCTTCCGTTGTATTGTTCTACTTCAGCTTCAGCTTCATTTACATATGAAAGATTGAAACGTGAAAAAAAAAATCTTTAGCAAATTTGACTGATTATGAAATTAGGTTATGTGCAACATAAAATTCTGCGCGCAGAACCTATGATGGATGGATTAGGAAGCGTTGCCATGGTTACTACTCATGACAGCAACCGGAACGATATGTTCTTTCCCTCTCACTACCTCTGTTCTGCATGGGTATATGGCCTTTCCGGCAACTAAACCAAGTGTAGAATTTAGGTATGCATTTTTAACGCAGTTCCCACAACAGTAATATTCCTCCTGGCACATCTGGACCTAGCCAAGAAGCACGTGTTCGTGTCCCGAATGGAGCCGGAAGTACGGAGTTTCCTAAACGATATTAAGAAGTGTATCAAGTCTAAGAAGAAATTCACCGAAGTCCATGAAGATGAGTTTTCCCGGCGTTCATTTAAAGCAAACAACTTTTCCTTTGAGGGTTTGTTAGGCTAGGTTTTACCGGGTTGTTCCGCTTCGAGTTCCAATCTATCCGCTCACTTTCGTTAGCGAAACCCTACAGAAAGAAAGAGAACAAAGCTGCGACGGTTTCGGCCGTGAGTGCCAGTGAACTGGATATTGGAAAGACTTATAGACGATGATGTTTTAAATTATGTCCTTAAAGCTCCCGAAGAACTAAATAGGAAGGACTGCATTGGAACGCTATCTTCTATGCTAACACACCTTTAGGAAATTGCGCCTTACCCTATCTTCTAAACAATAAAAAATTTCTTTCAGTAAAAATTCAACGATATTCACAAGTATTATTTGCTTCCAAGGTTTTACAGACTTCTTACTTCGATTAAACAAAATTCAATAAAACAAAATCATTATATCTCTCTTCTATTTTATTTATTTAAAACACCTCAAGCGTTAGATTATTGTTTACATCTTTACTTTATTCAGTTACCCAACGAATAGCACCAGAAGTCGTTTATGTTGCTCTCAATGTCCTGCAAAATGAATGTTTATGATTAGTATTGGAACATCAAAACGGTTAGATGTATAAGTATGATTTGCCTTACCTCATTTGCAGCTCTTTCACAATTGATTGAGGACCAGTTTTGCTGTTTAATCAGCTTGCTTCTCCATCTAGCCAGAGTATCCGTGCAGAAGCACTGTCAGCTAATTGAAAGGAATAACAAAACTAAATTAAAAAAATGACTCAACTAGTGCTGTTGCAAAACCAATAGAATGAATGCTTCCGTTGTGTTATTGTTGTCAGATTAAAAAATGTCAACGTAAAATATTCTTCAAGTAATGTTCAGTTGAAGAAATTTTATCATCATGCAAACATAACACATTCGCTTTCGAATTTATATCGAAACAATAATGCGAATAATCCTTACCATTAGCTCCACTGTGGTTGATTTTGAGGCTGAACTGATTGATGATTAATAGCTCCATCTAGCAAGAGAATCCGTGCAGAAGCACTGTCAGCTAACTGAAAGGAAAAATAAAACTAAATTAAAATAAGACCTGAACTGGTGCTTTTGCAAAACCAATAGAAAGTAATGAAAGCTTCCGTTGTGTTACTGTTGTCAGATTAAAAAATGTCAACGTAAAATATTCTTCAAGTAATGTTCAGTTGAAGAAATTTTATCATCATGCAAACACATTTGCTCTCGAATTTATCTCGATACAATAATAAGAATGATCCTTACCATTATCTCATCTGCGGTTGATGTTGCTGAACTGATTGAAGATGGACGACAGGTGGGGAACAGTTTTGCAGTCTAATCATGTTGCTTCTCCATCTAGCCAGAGTATCCGTACAAATGCATTTTCAGCTATTTTAAAGGAAAAATAAAACTAAATTAAAATAAAGCCTCAACTGGTGCTTTGGCAAAACCAATAGAAAGTAATGAAAGCTTCCACTGTGTTAATTTCGTCAGATTAAAAAATGTCAACGTAAAAGGTTCTTCAAGTAATATTCAGTTGAAGAAATTCTATCATCATGCAAACACATTCGCTTTCGAATTTATCTCCGATACAATCATACAAAAAAAACCCTACCTTTACCATTTGTTCAGCTGCCGCTTCTGTGCTTATGTTCCGCCGATTTTTCGTCGCATATTTGACTTGTTTCCTTATGCAGGTTAGTGTGTCGATTACACCCTGGAAACGAAGTAATGAAGGTTAGTTGAAGAGAACTAATAAGAAAGTATTACTGAGCTTACCAACTCCGCAGCTTATCAAATGATTTTCTAACATCGTGATCCACAGTTTGGCGGTATGCTATTTGCTGTATGTGGGTAGAAAATAAAACACATAATTAATGTTTTACCATAGCACATGGTTGATGATTAACAATTGTATTAATTTGCGCTGCACGTAGCACGAGAAGGAATACGAAAGGTTTATTTAATAACTTTTATCTTGCTCAAACACCTCATTTTCTGTGAAGCATAGAACCGGCATTAAATTGCAGTACAAAATCTTTTTTCGTATAGATTTTTTATTTACCTGAAGAATCGGTTGAACAGAGAATATTCTTTTCCTGAATAGACAAATACACTTTATTCAAGCTACGTATTTCGACCTCCTTTAGCCAGACCGCGTTGTAGGGAATGCGGCAAAGTAAAGGTAAAAGGGCTTTTGGCAGCATACACAATCCAGAAAGCGGAAATGAACGAACTTCTGTCATTTTTCTGTAAGAAGGTTGGCAGCACCGGAAGGTGCGCATTGTCACTTTCCAAACAAAAAAATTTGTGCTTAATTGCTTTAAAAAATCTACTGAGAAAATAAACAAAAGTAATATGATTTTCATGCGCACATATTATTTCCTCTTTTTCCGTATGAAGTGAGCTATCGAAAAAACAATTTAAATTTGACGCAAGTTGAGTGACCACCATGTGTCAAACATGGCCGCCCGTGTATGACGTACCGTGCTGACAGTGCCTCCCGTACCAGCGATTTACGTTTGCAGCCCGACTGACAGCTCAGCTTCCCACAGTTTGTTCACACGAATGCTGTTGTTTGAAAAACGCCGAAGCGAGTGGATGTGAATCGCGCGACAGCATAAAACTGACTGCGTGTGTGAGGTTTGCCACATAAGAGCCTTTTCTATTTTCTGCTATGTGCAACCAATAACAAAGATTAGGTGGGCGTGAAAGGTGCACAACCGGAAAACCGTGCGTATGAAACGTATCACAAATGTGATCTTTGGCTGCGTGTAAAGTGCTGTGTGTTTGTTACGGGTGGTGTTCTTTATTTTGCGACACGCAACGCAACGGCGTCCCCAAAAAGTGCTGACGGTGTTTGGATGAATTTATGTGTGAAAGTAAGTGTGTGCGTGTGTCCGTAATTACGCTTAACATCCTGGAGGAATAAGATATCCTCGCCTTTTTGGTTTCACCAATATCCGAATCAACCAAAACTAAAAGCTACAACAAACAAATCAACCAAACAAAACACATCGAACAGTTTCAACAGTCAGCCATTGCATTTAGAACACATACGCCTCCACCCTGTTCCCCCCCCCCTCACACGTGTCAGTGGGGTGTTGCATTCGAGGTGAGGCTGTATCTCGAATGCAACTGTTTTCGGGCGGGTAAGTCTGCATTTCTTTCTAACGCCCTTCATCCCTTTTGCTTCACTTTGTAGCTTTAGACAACAAATCCCACAACGGACGCAATGTTTCAATTGGTAACTTCACTCCAGCATTAAGGCAGTAGCAGCATAAAGGTTTTTGAGAGAGGACACATCCACGATGCATAGCTAAAATGGGTAACGTTTATGCAAGTGTTTGTAGCCGCGCGCTTGCGTATGTTTGTGTGGGCGTAAAGTGCGTGTGCAGAAGAACAATCACCTTTTTTTTTTTAATTGCGTACACATGTCCTAATCATTTCCGCGCACATTCGATGTCAACGCAATTGACAGGTTGAGCGTTTTTGATCGATTGCTTTGGCTATATTGTTGTTTTGTTTGTTTTCTTTTTGTTGTTTTATGTCCCTGTTTGGCGATTGCGTTGTGAAGGTGTGTACTCCTTACGCACTCACACGAACACACACACGCGCACGTACCCTTTCACAACCGGAAGTAGGTGAATCACACCTTCAAGGGCGGCTCGTATCCTACAAGAAAACCCGCCCGGTTGGGCGGATGAATTTTCGACCTGTCAATAAAACATTTGCAGTCCGGTCGTTCCGGTTAACTTAACATTGCACAACCGACTGTATTGGACGGGAAGTTTATTCCAAACCGGAAGAGCCTGTAAAGAAATACATTGGTCGTACCGCAAGCAACCCTTGAAAGTGCTGCGGTTACCAAAAAAAACCGACAACAAAACAAAGAAAACACGGTGGAATGTATCCGTGGTGGAAGAGGAAGCTTCCATCAGGCAATGGGGCCCAGACAGAGGTACGACAAAAGGGAAGGAATATGCCTTTTGCAGGTGCAAAATTCACCAATCTTCACTATTATTGGAATTATTCAGAATAATTATGCTTTGTTTCTTGGCTATAACGACCTTACAGTTCACGCCGGCCATTTCTGGCTTACTAGACTTATTTTTACCACGTAGCCGGATAGTCAGTCCTTGCTTCCGGGGGGACGGATGGGATTTGAACCCGGTCCGGCCGTGTGGACTGGCGCCGTTTATCACATGCTCCATCGGGTCGCCCCTTGGACCTAATGTTTAGAAGTTAATTTCCTATGAACTTCTCCTTGTTGTGAGAAAACATGCGTATTAAATGGTTATTTTCCATTTCCCGAATACTTCATCAAACCGCATGTTGCGTGTCGAAAGAGTAATTTGGTTTTTACTCAGCTGTAATCAACAATTTTACAATTTTCATGCATTCCCACATGGTTTTTGATTTCATAACCTATTAGACTATATCGATTGGGCTTATTTTTATCACACAGTCTGGATATTCAAGCCGACGTATCGGAAAGTTGGGATAGGATTTTGGTACCGATTTTGTCGTGTAAATATCGTCGCCGCTACCAATAAATCACTGCAGATGAGTAAATAAAATCAACTTGGCTCACCTAACCACCGACAGCCAACGGGAACAAGTGTAGAAAACAGAAAAGAACGGAGGTGACCTTCTTGTTTGCAACTGGAAACCGGTTGCACAATCCCTATATCAATACGCTCTCAAGTGTCATCCCGATACTTTGCCCAGGCTAAAGTCGTCAAAATGATGCAACGCTTAAGAAAAGAAGGTGGAACGGAAAAGCATCTCTTACTGGTCCCTTTTATTTTGCAAGGCACCTCAAACCGACAGGGTGTGGAGTATTTCTTGCCTAGTGTGTTACAGAACACAGCTTAAAGGATTGAGCTACAGTTTTGTTTCGTTTGTTGAACTATTGGATTGGTGAGGAGTTTCGATGAAGAACTCGAAAGCTATATCTAACATTAAAAGGTTGAATTGCACGAGCCACCACAGCATCTCATGTGCGGATTACCCTTAGATTATCGATGCAGGAGAGACATCAACCCAAGGGAACAACTGCGGTTCGATTTGCTTTGGCAACTTTTAACAAAAAACATGATAAAGTTCTTGCCGGATCAATCCGTACCGTGTGTGTTCTATTTCTTTCTTAGCGTCCCTTCATGCAATCCATGTGGTTGGTAGCTGTGCGTAAGAAAACTCCTAAAACGACAACCCGTTGGGCGTTGCGGGAGGGAAAAACACACACGCTCGTATGCAACGGCAAAACCCGCACTGAAAAGAGCAGCAGAAGTTTCTATTATTTCGAGATATATTCGGCCTTGATGGGATAGTGTAACAAGATGTTTTACTTGTCTTGTCGTGTATATGCATTATCCAAGCTTCTATTTTTAGCGTAAATTGAGTTTGAGTAAATTGAGTTTAATAAAAAATTTAAAAAATTCTAAACATTTGAATTTGAATGTGCTTTTTTCCCTCAAATAATGCTTTAAATAAAAAAAAGTATAAAAAATCAGAAAAAAATAAAAAAAAAAATTCAACTCGAAAATTTCATAAGGCTTACCCCTTACGTTTTTTTTGTGAAATTTTGCAAAAAAAAATAAAATTGATTTATTTTAATCCCAATTGGTTGCAATGAGTTTCTTTTCACTCAAATAATGATTGAAATAAAAAAAAGAGTGAAAAATAATGAAAAAATCAAAAAATTCAAAAAACTGAAAATTTTGTAAGTGTCATTTTTGCACCAAATTTTGCCTATAACTCGGTCGGTATCCAACGGATCGCCAATCTTTAACTTGTGGTCGATAGATAGCATCAATGGCTACATTTTCTTCTTGGAAGGCCATGCCCTCAGATGTCTGTGCCAGAAGTTATTCGAGGAACCAAGTTCCTTACCCTGTTTGAGAAAATGTAAAATTTTTCTCATTTTTGCACCAACTTTTGCCTATAACTCGGTCGGTATCCAACGGATCGCCAATCTTTAACTTGTGGTCGATAGATGGCACCAATGGCTACATTTTCTTCTTGGACGGCCATACCGTCAGATGTCTGTGCCAGAAGTTATTCGAGGAACCAAGTTCCTTACCCTGTTTTTGAACAATTTAGCAAAATTGAAAAATGTGATATATTTTAATGGGAATTTGTTGCAATAAGTTTCTTTTCACTCTAATAATGCTTTAAATTAAAAAAAAGAATAAAAAATCAGAAAAAAAATTAAAAAAAAATTTCCACTCGAAAATTTCATAAGGCTTACCCCTTACGTTTTTTTTGAGAAATTTTGCAAAAAAAATAAAATTGTTTTATTTTAATCCCAATTGGTTGCAATGAGTTTCTTTTCACTCAAATAATGATTGAAATAAAAAAAAGTGAAAAATAATAAAAAATTAAAAAAAATTAAAAAAATGAAAATTTCATAAGGTTCTTTTGTCAAACATATTTTTTTTAAATTAAAATCAATATTCTTGAACAATCAAAATTCTTGAAATAGTTTTTGATTACGAAGTTAGGGTCTACGCATATAGCAACCTTGTTAAAAGACTGCAGCTATCTATAAGTTGTAAATGACTGACTGAGGCCTTTCCAGCATTTTTAGTCTAAAACAAGCATCAAACTAAGGCATCCCTTTTTACAATGCGCACTGATTTCGGATGCGGGCTCATCTCATCGAGATACATCCCCCTTCATTGATTATGGGCGAACGATGATTCTTTGCCACCAATAGAAAGACAGAAATTCAGATTGAAAAGCATCAATAAACATCAATAAAAATGGCCTTATTCGAACTACAGATTTATACCCAGTCGAAGCTGATGCTTACTAGCATTGCTTAAATGCTGCCCGAATGCAACAGAAGTAGAGGTAAAAAAAAAGAGGTACTGCACATAGCTATTCAACTCGTCTCAAATACATAAAGCAGCACAACCCGTCTGCCCAATCTCTGCCCTCCCCCCGAGTCAGCATCCCGAGTGCATCCGGATGGGTGGTTTTTTGTTGTTGCTCCAGTCGCGCCTGCCCCTGGATTGGTTGCAGCGGATTGAAATAATCGATTTCAGGTGCATCGTGGTCCGACAGACGACGGCCAGACAGTCGGATGTGTCGGTGCGCAGAATGAGTTGTAGTTTGTGGGGGCGAACCACCGGGTCGATGACAAACATCCTTACCCGAGACGTGAACGACCGGAAGTTGAGGCTACGGTGAGGCTAGGTGTGTGTAGTTCTGGTGTGCAGCTATTGGGCCCAGAGAGCCCAAGAGAGCATTACCGTACCCGCGTGTGCGCATGCGCGATGGCTGTCCCCAAAAAACCCATTCACTTCCCACCACATCAGTTCGACAACTCCACCAAAACGGCAGAAACCGAGCAGAAAGTCTCGACGACCGCTGTGGCGTCGTCTAAGATATTTCTCCATTCTCCGGACTCCGTCAGCGGACTATTCTAAGTGCGGTTGGGGACATCAAAATCTCTTACCAAGGTTTTTCCTGCTTCTCCGGTAGAGATCTCCGGGTACATTGGGTGTGTTTTTGTTTACTAAAGCACCCCAAAAAAAAGACACCTCCCCGACAGGGTAAAGAAACGGAAGCCGGACGACAAACAGACAAGCTAGATAGTACGCTATACTGCCATTGAACTCCGGATGCGTATGGTTTGTGTTTTTTCTTTCTTTGATGAAACCTTCTTCAAAAGCGTACGATGCATTTGCACGTGCAGAAAATCTAACACGTCAGACGTAAGGGAAAATATTATTCCGAAACGTTGGTGGTTTAAAAATGTATAACCATACCTTCGTTGTGGTGCGAAAGAAAGCATTACCATCCTGTCAGGATGTGATGCAGACGTCCATCAAACATATTGGTACCGAATGTGCTATTTATGCATTAGAATCTGTCAATTTTTTTTCTTTGTAAAAGTCTGGAAGTGATGGCAACAGTAAGAGTGACTGCCACTTTATGCAAATAGGATTTCTTGGTGTTTAAAAAATATACATCTCTGCCCATACCATGATGATGGCATCATAAAACTGCAGTCAAAGACCGAATAATGGCTCATCAGCACAAATTTAACTGCTAAAAATCTGTAAATAATATGAAAAATGGTTATTCCATTAGTTCTGTTCATCGACATCTTTCGTTGGAACATTTGTTCGCGTCAGAACACCGCCAGATGCGGGAACAAAGCATGTGTCAATTCCCCGGTCTGCCCAGATTGCTTCCAGACAGGGTTATAATTTTAAAATTTACGACCACCAAACAGCACCAGATGGGGGTTTTCTTTTTGAAATGTCTCCAATATTTCCAATGTTGGAAGTAACAAACAGATTTGCGTTGGGCACGTTGGGTAAAGAATGAAATCTTCGTTGTTTAGTTTTTCTCTAACTCTCTTGTGCTTTAGCTCAAGTACTTGGGCAGCAAAGTGACGGTAACTTAAACCACTGGAACTGTCTTTGGAAAAGTTACAGCACAAACCAGGTCGTGCACTTTCCGCTTGTTGTTTGTGTGCACGGTTTCCGGGTGCGGTCCCGTTCCAGATGCCTTGCGATATAAGAAAGAAACGCATTCTTCTCGCAGCACTCACACACACACGCACACACACGGGGTGCAGGGGCCGGCATAAATTAGATGCCGAAGTTGCATCGGCTGCATGCAGTTCTGGTGACCTTCCCAACTCCCCCCCCTCCCCCCGGCATGGGCAAAGTTTTATGGTGCGGCCGCGATCGTAAAACTCGGGCAAACAACCTTTGCTTGTCTTCTGCACGACACGCTGCTGCTGACTGTGAGATGATTCACCCGGCAAATGGACGCGATCGATCAATAATCGTACAGTTTATTAGGTTGTTAAATGTTTGCAACTTAACGTGGAAGGGTGTGAAAATAGTTTCAACAATAGAAATGGAAATAATTTCCAAGGTTCAACCTCAAACGCGTATGTCACAAAAAAACAAAATGGTTCATCTTTCACTAAACCGTGAACGTCTTTCACTAAATGTTTTGTTTCTTCTTGACAGTTCTGTCCCGCCTTTGCTTGACAGATCAAAACAAAAAAAAACTGTCAAAAATTTGCCCAAAATGGCTAACGAAACGTCACTCACATAACAGTAGTAGTGCGAGCAAGTCAGTGGGGGAGAAATCGTGGGCAAACGAATCTTCAATTTCACCGTAACCGAGAACTCATCTGGAGCTTGTTAGCCTTGCTAGGGAGGAAGAAGAAAAAGTTATTTCGATTCGCTCTCTATTGCACGCCTTTCCTTAGCTCATTCACTAATCCGTGCCACTTTTCTTACACACGCATCTTTTTTTTTGTTTCTCTCCACGTTCCAGACAATGGACTACTGTTCCCGGGGTCAGCATTTTAGCAGCAGTGACAGCAGCAGTAGTAGCCGCCGGGCTCGAACGGCGCCATTTTGAGCCGGTCGCGTCATCACCGGAATCCATCGCAGCAGAACCAACTGCGGCTACACTTGCGTTTAGTGTACACGATTAGTGGGACCGGTAAAAGGTGCCCCCGGGTGGGGGGCGTCCGGGGAAACATTCAGCAAATCGCTAGTATGTCCCGAATGTGTGCTGTCAGCAAACAGAAGCGTCTTAACCAAGGTTAGGGCGGTGTAAACGTGAGCTATTAGCATTAAAAAAAGTACCGGAAGATCCGGTCAGGATAAATGGTCTTAAGATTAAGGGAAAGTGTTAAGTTTAAGCAAGAATAGTGATGTGTGGTTGTTGAAACGTTGTTGAATATCGCTAAACATGAAGACAATGAAGATTTATAGTACGGCTTTTCTTCAATAATCGTAGGCACTCGGGTAATATACGGGCGCAGCCCCAAAAAGAAAAAAGGACCAATCGGCACCGTTTTGCTAATTGAACACCCCCGAACGGGAATAGAAAGTGTCCCCCCCCGGCAAGAGCTATGAGTGTGTTCAGTGATTTCCAGCGCATGTGGGTGCAGCGGTTTCCCCAGAGTTCGCTGTCGGACGCCTGGGAGCAGGATGTTCGGGCGAGTCTCGAGCGGCACAAGCAAAAGATCGCGGAACTGTCGAAGGAGCTCGAACAGGAAACGCTGTACGTCGAGTATCTCGAGCGATTGCTCGGCGATGTGGAGAAGTACCGGGAAGCGGGCGGCGATCCGTCCACCCTGTTCGAGGCGAACTCACCGGCATCGGCTGCCAATCTGTTGGCGGGCGGCGGCGGCGGCGGCGGCAGTAATCAATTGCGCGAACCACCGGGCAAGGCAGACGGGACGAATAACCAGTCGGACGGGGAGGAAGTGGTAAGTGGATGTTGTTCGATAGTTCGATTCGAGTTTTAGTTGTCTAACTTTGAGGTCTCCAAACTACGGGCCGTATGTCCTCACGAGATATACCGAGATTGGTCCTCAGCTGTGGCCAATTCCACTCAAAGCGGCCCGCCATCTAAAAAGTTTGGAGGCTCCTGGTCTAGCTGATGAAGATAGTATCATATTGACATACCAGGGTTGTCAAATTACTTCGTATTTCCTGAACCACTACACCAACCGTAGTAAATTTTGGCCATAAGAAATGAAAACCTATACGTAATATCTGTGCCGGTACGCCAAGGGAACATAAAGCCCAAAAAAAAGCGAACAGACAATCCAATCGATACGCTCACCGTAATCCACGAACAGGAGAGCAGAATGCCAATATAGCAAACCGGAGGATGGTTCGTAGCAGCTAATCGATTTAAGCGCCTGTGTCTGCAAAAAGGCAAAAAATAGTCCACCCGGAAAGCCTATTAAGCGAAGCCGGGATTTATTGTATTTATACGCTGCTCGTTCTTTACCTATTTGATGTCATTGCTTTTTTTTTGTTTGTTGGTGGGCTATTCGCGGACGAAAGATTAGCGACGCTGATAAACGTCGTACTTCTTGATGCCGGGTTTGCTAAATCCGGTATTGGAATTGGTGGATCGTTTCGTTTTTTTTGGGAGGATATCGATAAGAAAAGTCGTCGCTTGAGAGTTATGGGGTTTTTGTTTTAGGAATAACCAACTGGTGACGACACACCCAGGTTTGAAGTCTTTTTCTTTCCCTCGTCCAGGCGATTCCCGTTTTTCCCGTGACGAAAAAGATGCGTTAGAAACGTGTGGCTTTTTTAATGTATTCCCCACACGTACAGTACAGGCAAAAAGGTGAATTTGCGTTCGATTTGTCGTACCGAGCGTCCCCCGTTCTCTGGGACAGGGTTTCGCAACGGTACCACTTACTCATCCTTCTTTGTATCGTCTCCTATCATCCTGTTACGTACGTCCCTGCACGTGTGAGCACATCCACCGTGCGCTGTTGTGCACCATGCCCATCGACCCATGGCATCCGATGTCTGGCGAGGCTTATCGCAATACACCGTAACTAATTTTTGCTCCCCGAAACGTACAGCTTTTCTCGTACGGGGTTGTCTCGCACTCGGCTGTCGGAAATGCAGTTCTGCCGGGCAGTGTGTACGTTGCTCATACCTCCCCAAGCACAACCAGATGGAACGAATTGACCGGTGTAATAGGACGGTGATGACGATGAAGCTAAAATTATCTTATCGCACCTTTTCGCACTATCAGAACATGTCGTCTGTGTGTGTGTGTACCAGAACATGCTCTGATAGGGCGATGTCAGTGGACAGATATAAGGGGGGGGGGGGGGGGGGCGACCTAGAGTCCAAGAAATTATTCAAGGATTGCCCAAGCGGCAGGGAAATGTGTAACAGAATGCGCGTGGAGTCGAATTGTTATGGTAATTTTATTTCTTTCGATATGTTTTTTTTCTTCAATACTTCGTATCCATACGTCTTATCGGCGTTTCAGTCGCAGAGGTTAGTTTAACGTCCGATAACATGTTTTATTTGGTGTTGCAACAAAGTGTCCAGACTGACGCGAGACCTTCAGAACGGCAGGTAATGTCATGCCGGCGGAAAGTATGTAAAGTTTTGTGACATTTCTGTCTACTTGCTATGCGCTACAGATAGCCTAGCAATTTAAGTTCCAGAAGTTCTTATCGGGGGCGGCCCGATGGTGCATTTGATAAAACGGCGCCAGTCCACACGGCCGGACCGGGTTCAAATCCCATCCGGACCGCCCCCCCGTAGCAAGGACTGACTATCCGTGGACTGGCTACGTGGTAAAATAAGTCTAGTAAGCCAGAAATGGCCGGCGTGACCTGTAAGGTCGTTAAGCCAAGAAGAAGAAGTTCTTAACGATAAAACCTAGATACGGAGTATTGAAGGAACTCATTTGGTTTCTTCTTGAGAATTTCTATCTCCTCCATATTCAGCAACGTTTTGAAGATATCTGGTCTTAAAATATGGCAAGTCTAGGCAATTCTCACTTAAATTTAACAAACTTAACGAACTTTTATTTACTGAGAGAGTCCTGCCCTGTCCTTTCGATGAAAGAAACAGGGGCCAAGGGACAAGGGACCAAGACACAAGGGTCCGCCTACCAGTAGCTGTTACAAACTTCCAAAAAGTCACACGGTGCGCCGGGTGTTGTGCAATTAAATGACGGTATATCACGTACCAATACTAGTTGCAAGTTCCCCGTTTACCCTCCCCAGCAGCTCCCTCAATTCAAAGCAATTCTTGAGTGGTGGGTGCGTTACCAGTGGATTGTCTATCGAACACGACCGTGCAGCTATGGTTTTCTATGCGCCGGCTCATGCCGACTAGAATGATGTCAATGTATGGCTGTGAATGTGAGAGCGTGTGTGCCCTAGCACTGGAACAAAAACAGAACCTGAAAGCAGGAAGCGAATCACTAACCACCTACCAGAAATGGCACCATGCGCGCAATTGTGTCCAATCGATGGCAATTAGATAGCTGACAAGAAGGGATCTACTATGATATCATACGCTTCATCGCAGCAGTTTAATAGTTTGATTTAGTGACTCCGTGCGGGTGTACGCCAGTTAGTCTGATTCACTGCATTAATGATCAGTAACCTGAAACCGTGATGAGTTGGAGTTGGGTTTTTTTTTCTCTTTTATTCTCCAACCCAGTGAGATCTACTAGCTTTGCTTTTCCTGAAGGAAAAACGATTCTCCGACACAATTAATGTAAATACAACGCTTGATGGAGTCTCTTCCGCTGAAACAGCTCACACATGACTATGAATGCCCTTCGTCTGACACGTCTCAGACTGTTGCGGTGTTTATTGGGAAGAATTTGTCTATTTTGCAATTTATTCTTGTTTATATTGAGCGTTCCATTCACTTGATTCTGTTTCAATGTTTAACGATTAAAAAAAAGCACGCTTACTTTCATTCGTAGCACTGTAGCCCTTGCACAACTACCAAGAACAAACGCCTGTGTGTCCGTTTGTACAGGTGGGCGGTGTTGCTATATCTAATCGGTTTACTAAATGCGTAGTCGCATCGATGATAACGCACATCGTACTCACACATATGCGCGCGCTGTGCGTTGATATATCACAAAAGCTAACAACAACCCGCTGATGACGCGTATATGCCTCTCTCACATCCGATATCTGTGTACATGTAATGTAAGCTTGGAACAGTCCCTGCCCTTTACACCATCGCTCTAACACATGCAAACAGATCGCAGATATCTCTCTGTCTTTTCTTGAAAGATCGTTTAAAGATCACGTCACATTATCTTGCCACCCTACCAAAAGTGTTTTGAGACTTGAGCGTTTGTTGAGGGTTGAGTGTTGTTTGCTCTTCTTCGTGTGTCTTTCCAAACAAGGTGCAATAGCGATGCGTGGTTAGAATTCCATTTTGGCAAGAGCGAGTATGAGTGTATGTGTGTGTGTAGGGGGATGTTACCAGCAAACCGGAAATGTAAACGCATGTACGTTATTTCTTTTTCTGCATCAGCAATACTACGATCTTAGATAAGCAGTGTTGTGATCGCGAGAATACTATTCTACGCACGTCAGTTTGCTCTGTACACACGTTGAGTGCTTCATACCGTTTACCGAGATGTAGAAAGTGTGCACAAATGGTGATCAGTCGGGATTTATCTTTTACGATCTCACTCTCGCTCTATGTTTGCAGTAATGCGTGGCGAACATCTTCATCGTGGGATGGGGATTAAGGAAGGGTTGGGCGAAAACCCCACACAAAAGCAGAAAACAGAATGTCTCGAAAACTCGACCCTAACCTAACCTCTTTTTGTGTACAAACGATCGTTGATACCGTGGTCCGGAAACTCCACAACTACTACTACTCCACAGTCTCTCGTTTTCTCGTTTGCTGCAGCGCATCTTGAGAGCATTTGCAACTACCACCAGCAATGCCAGAGGTTACTAATTAGACTACGTTGCATCTTTTCCACACCTACACACACGCAAAGTAAGAGCTTTTCCATCACTCTGCCGCCACTGCAAACAGATGATCTCCCGGTACTGGGGAGGAGTACATTGTGGAGGTGAAGAGCGCACACGTATCGATACAGATAAAATGGTGAGCATCCTCAATTCCACCAACATGGCGTAATACGCGCGAGGGTAGGTCAGATGCGCACACGTTTGGGCCCCCCCAGTTGTAGTTGAGCCGTGTTACGGTCCGGTGGTGGTCCAGCTACCCTTTTCTGTCGCAAAAGGTTGTACTGTTGTGTGTGTCGATGCGCGGGCGCTCGCGTTTTTCTTGCGCCCTGGGTGCATGTTTACGGGTTTTTTTGTTTTCTCCAATTTCCTCGTCGAGTGTGCCTTTTCCTTTTTCCCCTACACCAAAAAAACACACCGTCGTTCGCGTCACGTTACAGCACCTGGTGGGTTTTCGCTGTTCAGTGCGGAATTGTTGTTAATAATTCACACCGCGCCTAGCTTTACCCCCCGGTAGAGGAGGTGGAGAACCCGTACGGTGTGTTATTCACGCTTTCGATGCGTTCGTTTCACTCCGGGGCGCCACTATATTATACACGGCAGTAAGCACAGTAAGCCAGTTCGCTAACTTCGGTGTGTGTGATGTATTTTGTTATGTACCGTTTTTCGGTGTGTTATTTTCTTGTGCTGGAAGGAGTTATGGCCGATAGTGTGCAGTGCAGCGAACGTGCGTGCGATTGATGGGGGTGCGCGGTGTCTTTCTGCTCGATCATATTGATTGGACACAATTGCATAAATCAGACATGATCCACTACAAATCCGGGTTCCATGTTCCGTCTGCATACCCGGCTATGTTTGTCATGTGGTATGAGTTTCAACTCATTGTGCTACAACGTTGAGGCGATATAGCTCCAAATTCCTTGAGAAATTGCCTTTGTTATGTGTTTTTGTGAAGATAACACGTCTAATCGTCTTTTATTCTTCTTCTTCTTTATAATTGCTCAGCAACTAGATCTAGAACCTACCTCAATAGGACTATTAAGACTTTACTGATCATATTCTGGTCTAGAATACCTCTATTAGATCTTCTCAGATTTGCTAATCCAAAACCCCACTTCAGTGAGTCCTGCTTATATAGAGAGCACAAACCAGTCGAGAATTGAACCTGGAATTCAGAACCTGGGACGGCTGTACTGTTTTTGATCAGTTCTTGGCTCATTAAGAAATATTTAGGTATCTCCAGTTTTGGTACCAAAAATTGGATAAACCTCAACATCAGAAGAGTTGTGTTCTAAGCGAAGATGTTGTTCATAAACCACTACTCATTGTTGGCATGGTGGTCCTAGCTTAAATTCTCCAAGTACTCCACATGTCCATATATATATTTATAGAACCCTCGTTGTTTGCATTCAGCCGGAAATATGCGCTAGGATACGGTGGAACGCAGTAGAAATCTGTGTCATCGAAGGGGGGAATGAACCATTTCACTCTAGCAAAATGGGCCCCATTTCCCCGATTCCATATGCGCATATCGTACTCGCCACTTCGTCTCTCGTCTCTGCCGCCGTTCAGAACGACCACTTCCTGATCAGCTGTAATCAGCGTCCTTTTTCACCCCCCTATACATTAAATTTAAAAAAAACATGGTGTCCCATTCTCAAGCCCTTTGCGTCATGGTACTCCCCGACCAAGAGCTGCCGGCTGAATTGCATGTTCCGGATGTATTCGGTGTGTGAGGGGAGGAGTTTCTACGTGTATAATGGAATTTGGAATTTAGTGCAATATTCAGTGTGTAAGGGTTATGTCATATGGCTGCAATGATAATAGGCACGTTGACGCCTATATTTCCCTCATATATCAGTTAATTGGGGGCGGGTTTTACAAAATTGCACAAGATGAACGAAGAAGATAGTTTTCTTGGAAAATTTAGATCACAATTTAATGGCAAAGCACCTTGAAGTAGGCAAATAAAGAATCTAAACCCCAACATTCCGGTTTCAGTCTGAATTGGTGCTGCTGTTCGGTCTCGATCATACAACGGAATGCACCAAATGGGAACCCTCCCACACACGATACGGGAGCTGATTTTATATAATCATTTTCAATTTCTAACTGTCCCGCGGGTCTCGCTATTGACCTGACCGCCGGCAAAAACACAATGTGGTGCAGGAAGGGGCAATGTGGGAAGGGTGGGATTAGTAAGAAGCGAAGCACAGTGAGATATCTGTACGTGTGAAACATTGCACCCGTATAGCACACAGTGGCGTTGCAATCGCATCGTTAACGGAACGCCATCTACCGATGCTCCCCGTCTCTAGGTCTTATCATGCTCTCGTTTGGTGTTTTTTGTTGCTTCGCCCGGCACTGTATAAGCCACCGGCCATTGAACGTTTTATTATCGTACAGTGTAGAGAAGGGAAGAAGAAAAACAAGACTAGGGTGAGGGAAAAAAATATCTTTATCTCGAACGACGAGTGTGACTAGCGTGACACCCAGTGTCCTCACGCCAGTTTGACGTTTGGTGTCGATAGCAAAACAATCACCACAGCTGGGTGGGTAACATCCAGAAACTAAGGGCATTTCATCCGGGAAACGGTCGCCAAGTGGATAGTGTTTGTGGGTAATTCATATCTTCATAGAGATTCCGCTCGGTTTTCACCGGTAGTGTGTAGTTCGTTTTCGTGAATAGTATTGAGGTACTACCAAGAGAGTTCCCAAGAGATCCTCTATCGGTCGGGACATCAGAATAGAAGATACACGTTACCTAACAAGGTTCCAAACAAGTGCTCCAACACCGTGTTTAGTAACGTTTGAAGTAAGTTCTACTTTTTTCCTTTAGACGAACACGGAAAGGTACACGAATAGTTGACTGTGAATTGCAAAAAAGGTAGAACAGCACGCGCGGTGGTGAAATAGAAAACCCAGACAAGTTAGTGTGTACGCCGTGACGGATAAGATTTTTTTTTTGTTGCTACAGTTCCAATGTAGTTGTAATCGACGAAACGATGAAATCGAACCAAAAGGTGTCCGTATCGGATAAGATAAAGATCTGGAGCTCAAGGGTAAGTAGTATCGTCTAGCGTGAAGGGATGTCTTTTTTTTTCTTGGGGGGGCGGAAACGGTTCGGTTTTGTTCATTCCAAATGTTGATGAGCTAGCCAATCACGGGGTTAAAACCATATAGCTTCTAGCTATAAAGCTAAAAGTGCAACTCAAAGGGCACATATACACAGGGAAAGAATGATAAGACAGAGGGCCAGAAGGCATGATAGGGATAGGTCCTATCGGAATATGATGTATTGCTTTCTCTCTCTCTTGTTTGTTTCCCAAATCGGCAAAAAACTCACGTTTTTGAGTGCTGCACACGAAACAGCTGCAGATGTTTTTCGAACACCGGGAGTTTTTATATCGCGCGCGTGCCTGCGGTTACACAGTGTTTCTGTGCCCCAAATCATGGCAGACGAAGACAGATGAATGATGCTATGAATAAGGGAAGGAGTGGGCTCCACACGCGCGCCGCCCGGTTAACATGTTTGGCTACTCGGCGATTCTTTGCACCTGTAGTCGAAATCTTCCTCCTCAATATGGTCTTAGTATCCGGTGTAGTGTGTGGAAGTTTCTTCAATACGCAGCCGCAACCATTCTCACATCTTAAGGATGTAATTTCCTGCAGTAGTCACAGCGTGCGAGATGGCTTCATTAGTGTAGGGCAGGGTTATAGAGATTGCAGCAGCACGCGGTATCGTCTTCTGTCTGGTAAATTACCAACCAAGCTATGTTGGGGTTTGTTCTTCCTGGTGTAGCACATGCACAGTACTAGTATGCAGTACCCACACTGCAGTTGCTTATTATTCTTCTCTTTATTTGTGTTTTCATCCATTGTTGAGGCTATCTGTGACTTGCATTTCTTTTTCGCTCTGTATGGTCGTCGATGTGTCTGGAGGACATGGTTCAGTTGAGATCTCCGGCTGGATACCGAGAATTCAGACTGGGTGTGTTCTTGATTGGTGCATTTGATATACTAGATTTTATGGACTAGGAGTCTGTTTCTCCTCTCGATACCCGTTTAGAAGTTGATGTTCTTAAAATTAGACGAGACGCTTTTACGCCCACCAGAGGTGTCAAACTGTTGATCTGCGAACATTTCCTACAGAATTCAAACGTATCAGCATTCTGTTTGGATACAAATAACAACCTCAAATGTTGAGTAAATACACAACACTATTCGTGTCATAAGAGCTAAACGTGTTCACAATGGAACGAGTTCGACATCGCTGTAATGGAGTGTGTTTATAGACCAAAACGGTGCAGTTGCACACGCCACAATCAAAGTTCGTGCTGCACATCCGTGAGTCAACATGCTCTGGTTTATGCTGGCCATTGGCTTTTGTTGCCTTTGGATAACCTTTCCGCAGGAGCAGGAGACACATAAAAATTTTATAACCCAATCGTCGTCAAACGCGATCGCGGCGAACGGTTTGTTAAAAGAACCTAGCACAACATCCAGTAGCGCTCGATTTCCGTTCCGTGATTCCTGCCGGGAACTTTTAATTAAAAGTCCAACGTGCCGACTGCCATTGTTTATTTTGCAGTATCGCAATACTGCAATAATCAAATATTGCCACGCGAGTCAAAGATCGTCCCGGTGGTTTGCATCTTTTACTGTTGGTCGGTCACCAACCATCAACAACTAGCAGATCGTCACGCAAATTAAAGCTGTTGTTCAGACTGTGACGTGTCAGCAAACGATCACTTGTTGCATTTGCTTGCATAGAAGTTTCACTATGATACGAGTTCCTTTGCAGCACTTAAGACGTGAACTGAGCCCTCTTCCCTCTAATGGTACAATGAAAAATATTTTAGAGAACGCTGCGAAATAAAAACTTGAACTCGCATTTCCTTTACCAACTACCATTTTTCAATTAGAAATGGGGTTGTGCTAAAGCAAACGCGACACATGTGTCATCGGTCGCTAGAGGCCTTTGCAGTGGTAATGGTCTCCATTTAAGAGCTAATTTCACTCACTCGCTTTCTCGCTCCCTGTCTCGCGTAAGTTCTTAATGAAATGTGTAATGGTGAACACGGGCACCAACACCACAGAGTGGAAACGTGTCGGCTGACGGGTGTAAACTTCACGCATCGTTCTTTGCATATTCGGGTGGTGCCGGCCAAGCAAAAAAGCGATTGCGTCGAGAAAGTGTGCCCTTTTTCTGTGTGCCGAGAAAGCAATAAAATAAAACATCCGTGCATAAATGGCATAAACAGCAGCAGTGGGAAAATGAGAAGCAAAAAAGGCAACAGAGAAACAAAGCTACTAGCTGTTACTTTCGGTAAGACTAATGTGTGGTCTTTATTAAAAAAAAATATAAGAGAAGATGCCAATAAACCACGCACTCGGGGGCTGCAATGGATCAGAATCGAAGATTGAGGTTAAATTTCTTTTCGGCAGCATGCTCCTCACGTACATTCTTTGGATGTGTTCTTTTAGGTGATATATAATTTTTTTGTGTGTGTGAAGATAATGGCGACCAATATATGAGCCGCGCGCGCGCCATTTCACACAGTCACAGATGACGCATTTGTTTGCTGCAAGGTGGTCACGCCAAGTGTTGAACATCATCGACCCTGGTCCGTCTTAGGTGTTTGATAATCGATAAGATAAGCAAACCCGTGGCAGCGATACAGCTGGCTAAATGTGCGCGACTGTTCAAGCGAAATGGCTGCAAAAAGCAATGAATAGTCGGGTATCAGCCATTTGCGTGATCAGTATGGAGGTATATAGAGTTTTTGGGGGTTTGTTAATAATTGATTTTGGAAAACACATTCGTGTAGAGAAAAGCAAAATTAGTTTAATAGACTGACATTATACTCATCTTCTCCTTCTAATAATATTATCCTTTTGTCGTTATTCTTGCTTTACAGAATCAAATAATCAAAGCCGCGGCTAGTAATCAACAACCTGCTGCCGGTACAGCTCCACCCGCCGACGATGCAGAGGTGGCCAGTAATGCGACCGGCGGCGGCGAATCGACCGAACAAGGCGTTCAGCTCCGGTCACGTGATCTGCCGCCGAATCGCAACAATAGCCCACTGAATCAGTGTATTAACGAGCTAACCTCAAACCTGCACAGTCGCCGGTGTGTGAGCGAGCTGGTGGCAGCGAGCAGCACCAGCGGCACCAACACCCCAATCAACCCGGCCAACGATACGGCCCAACAGTCAACCGGCGGGCAACAATCAACTACGAACGGTCCGGAACCGACTGCTAACGGGGCGACCCATGACGTACCGACCGAGATGGAATCGTCCGGACCGGTACCGGATGTCGGTCGGGTTGGAACGAACCGGACGCGCAGTGCCAGCCAAAGTGAAGCACAACCGTTGCTCGCCTCGCCGAGTCACTTTGTGACCGTGATTGAAGTGAAAGAATCCAAAAGCAATGGTGGAGGTGGTGGTGGTGGTGGTGGTAGTGGAGGTGGGAATGGAGTTGGTGAGAACGATACCGAGACACCGTCGGTACCGAAGACGGCAAACTACGAGAATGTGCTGATCAACACCGGTGCCCGGTTCGGTGGCAGTGTGGAGAATCTGGTAGCGGGTGAACTTCCGCAGCAACATCAGCAACACCAGCACACCGGCGGTGTAAGCAGCAGTGCCAGTACGTTCCTGGATGCAAAACATCCGAAACCACCGGATCGGAGCAGTGACGGTGGTGGTGGTGGCAGCTTTACCGGCGGTAGTTCAATATCTGAACGCACCTCGCAGCTGCTCGGTGCCTCGTCAGCTGCAGCCGACCTCAAGAAAAAGGTCCCCCCACGGTAAGTAGGCAATTGCAGATTTTTTTGCTGGGAAATCAGATATTGATTGCATGGAATTCGGGTCGAGTGTAGTGTTGGGCGAATCGAATTCAGATTAATAATTCTGAATCTTGATTCTGAAGATTCATCAATCCTCAAAGATTCATAAATCCTTGAGGATCTTCAATTTTTAGTCTTAGTTAAAGCTTCTGTAATATCCGTCCAGTCGTTAAAAGACTGGTGCACCACGAACCAGAGCGTACGGATGGGTAAATCTTCAATTTTTCCGGACTCGGAGTAATCCGACTCCGAGACATTCCGGAGTATACTCCGGAGTAACTCCGGCATTATTAACGACGGGGGTGGGAATCAGTTCAAGTTCCCCGTTAACATTGGATGCAGCACCGGAGTTAACTCCAGAGTATTCCGGTACCAACTCCAGAGTAATTCGGAGTCAACTCCGGAGTAATTAATAAGGAGTTATTATTCCAGAGTTACTCCAGAGTTAAATCCGGATTATTTCGGAGTAATTGCTTTGGAGTATATTCCGGTTTTACTACGTCGGAGTCGGAGTGGATTCGTGATACCAATCCGGAGTTCCCACCACTACCAGAGTGCTCATTTCGAGAAATTGTAGATCTTCTGCCTCCGCATCTGGACCGGCGCATTCTTGCGTTCTCTGGACGAATTGTACGGTCACGTTATAGGGCGTTACATGCAGAGGCGTTACACTACCGCCTTAGTGAGATCCAAGACCGATTGCATTATCAAATATAATCGACAATGAGATAAGCACCATGCTGTTGAAAAGGAGAGAAGAATGTTATATTTTTTGAATGGGGGAGATATACACTCAGCATTTTGAAGAAAGAGGTTCATGAAGGTCGTAATTCTTCAAAAGGGCATACTACCTCAATTATTGGGATTTTTGCGCAGTACAGGAAATCAGGCAAACAAAAACAGGTTTTCCTTAAACTTTACACACCTTGTTCGTTTCGTGCCAATGTTGTTTCCATCTACCTAACAACAAACGCATTGGAAACATTGCTCCGAAAGCATAACAAACGTTAGTTGACACAGGAAAACTAGACATGCAAACAGGCCAGCTGTTTATGTTTATGACTGCCACAAAACATTAACCCCCCCCCCCTGTACGTGTTTTGCTGCCTTCAATGGCTGGCACTGGCAGTACGGCAATTTTACGGCTAAATTCGTTGCACATCCCGTGGTAGTACCACCGGCAGGTGAATCGTACACCGTTCGACGTACGATTGGCAACGGCAATCAACACTTGTTTATGGTTGTTAACCCGGGCCTAGGGAGCACCGTTACGAGCTACGTAAAACTATTTCACTAGCTTTGCTTGTTTTGTTTAAATCTTTCCACCTTTTTTTCCTTCTTTTGTTAGCGTTTGATTAGTTTTATAATCTTAGGTATTTGATTCATATATTAATCAATGCGTTTGTAAACATTAAACAATAAAAAAAAACCACACTGCACGCGCCTGTATCGGTTTTTTGCGGGCGTACTTCGATAGATAAAATTTCCCAATGAGCTGTACAAAATGGTTAAAAGTCGTTCCGTTGGAAGAAAACTCGTATGACTAATGGTAACCCAACGTTCCGGGGAGGTCTAACGCATAGATGCGCATCGATGTGTGGTGTGCGTTGTGTTGCGTGAAGCGCACGAGCGGATCGCGCACGGAAGTAACGCACACAGGCCACCGGGCTTAACCGGCAGTTCCAGCGAAACGTTACCATGAACGCCTGTTCCGTGTGCGTGCCCGGGCGCGGTTTTAGCTTTCTCTTGCCGGCCATATTCTAAGCGGCTCATCTTTTTTTCGCTTTTACAACTTGGAAAGCTCGAATATTCGTGATGCGCGCGAGGTTAGACGATCATTAGCGAGATGATGTACCAATTAGGGGGATGATGTGAATGCTTCGTCTGCTTCTTTGTGGATGCTTCTCGTCCCAAGGTCAGCCCGGGCTTTCCCCGTATCGTATCGGGACGTCTGCTTTGTTGGTGCATTCCTTCGCCTACATCCACACAGATCCCCGGCAGAGGTGTAAATCAAGCTGGTGAGCAGTCCAACAGAGTCTCTTAATTACAGGCTCTCAGTACTCTGGATCTTCATCTTCAGGTTCTTAACATGTTTGGTGACTTTTGTTTTTATATCATCCAAAAAACACCTGTTCGTAGTAGGTGACACAACAGAGTCCATCCTCAAAACCGTCACGTTCGATGGAACATAAGGCTTCAACAAATAACGGCCCATTTTTTTTGCGTCACCATCACTATCAACTTCAGTCACACGAAACGTGTGAAGCTTTTATTGGTGCTTTGTGGTCGGTATCGAATTTATGCACGTATGTCGAAAAAAAGAAATACACACGAGCCAAGCGCCAAGAGGTGAGCATCGTGAGATTGTGCCCGAAATGGATTCCACAGTTTCCCAGGGATGATGAAGATGTGTGCTATTTAGAATATCTTGCAAAAAACCTTGAGGAGGACCTCACACACGAAACGCAATCGATCAATAACTCAAAGATATTCGTTTAGAGGACCCATCTCCACAAAGGAACCACGGTCTGGAAAATTGGAAATCCTCCCACCCAGCTTAATGTGCCCAAAAATTGTGCAAAACTTTGGGTGTCGCAAAAACAAAAGCCAAAAGCGACAGACACACCAGTCAATCTACTGGGTTTGCTCTGGGTGCACCCAACTGGAAATGAGGAATGGTATGAGGTAACCGCCATCTCAACATCCAAAGCAATCCGATCCCCCCGGTGTGTATCGCTGTGCCGAGGCATCGACCACCGACGACAACCGGCTCACGTTTGCTCACCGCGTCAGACGTTCGCCAGCCGGGCGCGGGGGGTTGTGAGGTTGACATTTACGTACCAGTTGCATAACGTACGCTCTTTGGAGTTTTGTGTGCAACACACTGTGAAGCAACACAGCTCTCGCGCATACCGTCAGAAAACAGAATGGCGAAAAACGAAAAACGTTACTTCTTTTTTTTTGATGTCGCGAAAGATGTCGTGAGCTATTTCTGCGAGTTCTTTGATGGCATGACAAACCCCAACTTGACGACAAACACACATCAAATCTGCCGAGAGTCAATGAGTCAGGGTAGTTAATTAACACATATTCCGTGTGTTTTTTTTTTGTGTTTGTTGCTTACTATATACCGGACATTCCAAGTTGCGATCGGAAACGCTTCCCTCTCGCACCATCCGAAAGGATGTCAGTAAAGAGCAGCTTCAAGGTACTTGTCCTTATCAAAACATGGTGGCCAACTCCACCCTATCGTGAATCATCGTTCGGCAAAGAATCAAGCAAAATAAAAGAACTCATCAAGAATTCTCATCTTCCTTTCTCTGCATCTTTCGCCGGATGCGTGATGTTTTTATTGGGCAAATACGACTAATTTTGTGGACATGTTTTTATTTCTTCGGAGGTATACCCATCCAATCCATTCACCGGTTGGGTTTTGGGTTGGTTGGTGTGTGTGTCTGTATTGTACGTTGGAAAGTCCGGAACTGGTTTTTCCGCAGCTGCAGAATAGTTTTTTTTTCAGACACGGATTATGGAGATGGAACAATCCTTGATTCGGGTATATCCCCAATACCTCTGAGCGTACTGTGCGTGTGCACGGATTTGTCCTTGGCTTCTCATTCTTCAACGCTGGAACACTGGAGCAAGAAAAGCAACAACTCAGCAGCAAAACAATCGCGACAAAAAAAAAGTAAAACCGGTACTTTATGCTACGCTACTTGCGCACGCGTGTCGTGTCTGGGTGTGTTTGGGGAGCTGAGCGAATTTCTGGAATCAATGGTGTCCATGATCCGATCTCCGGTGTTTGTGTGTGTTGATGTCTTTTGCGTGGTGTGTAAGTGTAGCGCATCCAGCAAAAAAAAACCCCGGCAACATTGCTGACAGGTGTTGGGTTTGGTATTCTTCGATTCCTTCATTCAAGCTCCTCCAGTTGGGCCACGATCTCGTTCTCACTCTCGAAAGGGTGGTTTCTATGTCTTTTTTCTTTATTTTGGGTGGCGCAGACCTAAGGGTGGCTGGTACTCGCGTCGCCTGCATATTCTGTTTTCAGGTCACCTTGCCGCTGGTGGTAAAGTAGGCCAACGGAACATTGTCGTTTCTTCATGCGCCAGCATAGACCTTACCGAGTGAATTCCAGTTTAGATGTCCGGATTGGTGCGCGACCTGGAGCGTACGCAAATACACGACATTGGAATGGCAATGAAGTTACTGAGCTACGATAACTCATTATCATTACTTTTGGGCTTGGAAAGACACTATTTCTAGAAATAAGGCTAGTAATGTTTCAAAATTGTTTGGACAATTTCTTGCTTTATGAGTCTCTAGAGACTTTGAGCGGTTGGAGACAATTCCTCTCTTATCTTGGACAATTGTTGTCCAAAACTAATAAAACAAATGAGACATTGAAGGGAACTAGAATTACTGAGATACGATAACTCCTTATCACTACTCTTGATTCTTCAAGACATTATTACTAAAAGTATTGTTCGTAAACTTCCAAAAGTTCTTGGAAAATTGTTGTCTAAGACAAACATTGTCAAACAGATACAACAGTATTGAGAGAGTTTTTATGAGGATTTCTTGTCGTAATGATTGACTTCAAATACCCAAAAGATACGGTTCAATCCCATTAGGCTCTTGTTGTTCAATCTTTCGTCTTCAACAATTACTGTATACTCGATCCAGTTCGGCAGACGCATATTCTCCATAGCGAAAACTTTCACGTTTCATATATTTTTAGGGATGGGCGGTTGGGCGGTCCGGTGGTGCATGTGATAAACGGCGCCAGTCCACACGGCCGGACCGGGTTCAAATCCCATCCGGACCGTTCCCCCGTAGCAAGGACTGACTATCCGGCTACGTGGTTAAAATAAGTCTAGTAAGCCAGAAATGGCCGGCGTGACCTGTAAGGTCGTTAAGCCAAGAAGAAGAAGAAGATATTTTTAGGGATAACGCACCGAAAGATTATTTGCCCCCAAAATATCTACCTTAAAACCAATAGCCAGCGTCGCTACATAGCCAGCGCTTGCTTTTCGAAATATGCTCGCCTTGGAATTATAGCTAGCAGCGCGCCTAGCAAAAAAAAAAGGGAAGGCTACGGATGAGCAGACCCGTACCGGGCCGCGCCGCCACAGCAATGGTACCTATGGCCCAGTGGTCCCATTTTCTTCCAGCTGCCAGGAGGGTCGTACGATTACCACGGCTAATTGGGGCTACCGTTTGTTTCGTTTGTTGGGGCAAACACAGGGGGAGAAACCCGAAAGTGAAGCGGAGAGTGTTGATGCTGCAAATTATGCGCGCTGCAGTGTATAGAATGGAAACATAGAAAGAGAGCGAAAGAGAGAGAGAAGAGAGAGCGAGAGAAAATATGAAACAAATCGCGTCCGAGGACCGAGTCGCGGTACCGATCGGGGAACTGTTTCCACGCTTCAAGCCACTTTGGGATATGGGATTCGTTCCGCTTCCGTGGCCGGTTTGTACGTTGGACGTATTGGTTTATGTACGGGGGTTTTTTTTTGGGGTGCCTCCGTGGCGTCCGCATACTTCGCGCTCGATGGTGTAGGCGGTATCCATTCGGGATTTCCCGGCAATATAATGATGGGCACACGGTGAGGAATGTACATTCCACTCCATGCGGCGATGTCTGTGTGTGTGGGTGTAGCTGTGTGAAGAAAGTTCCAAGTTTTTCAGCAATTCGTACCCTTCAAAACAATGACACAAATATCATGTACTCAGCGGTAAAGATGCATTAGGCGAAGAACCGATTGACTCTTTATGTTACGATCGAGAGTCAAATCAATTTTCCTCGTAATTCGAATTAAGCACAGTTTGCCGTTAAGAAGGTAGCGCACACGCGCACAAGAAGCAGGTGCGCTGATCGATGATGTTGCTGGAAAACTGGAGGGAAGTTTCTGTCTGTCTTTATTGTCCGTTTTCCAAAACCTATCCACCGTATTCTTACCGGTGGTGGCGTATTAGTTACCAATTGGAGCACAACCGTACCGATTTGAGCTGATAATCGGGCGCAGTCACGCGTTGGCCGGTTTTTTTGTTTTGTTAAGAGGAGGGCTTCGCTTCTAAAATGTTGGAGGCATCGCTGCCGGGTACGGACAGTGGGCAGAATCTTGAAGCAAAAATACCCCTTTTGACATGCCGGTTTTATTTCTTTTAATTTGCTTTATTTACGTCTGAAGAAACTCTAAAAACTCCAGGAACTTGGATAAAGGGAGTTTTCATCCGTTGAAGATATGGAGTTTCCGTTACGATATGTTGAAGAAGAGGCATTAGATGTCTTAAGCTTAAGGATCTCTGTTAGGATACTTTTTTGGACCAGGATTCTGAACGACTGAATTTCTCAAAGACCTAAGGGTTCTCAAAATTCTCAAAGAACTAAGTGTTCTCAAAGTTCTCAAAGAACTAAGTGTTCTCAAAGTTCTCAAAGAACTAAGTGTTCTCAAAGTTCTCAAAGAACTAAGTGTTCTCAAAGTTCTCAAAGAACTAAGATTTTGAGGCTATTTATAATTGAACAAAACTATTTTGATGTAACTTTAGTTGACGATTTAGTTCACTCAAGCAATATTCGTTAGATCTCTTTGAAGACATAAATCGATGGAAATACTCATCAACGTTCTCACGCATCTTTCTAACATCTTATCAAGGCTTTCGTTTGCTGTTGTTTAATTGAGGATACAATACAGGTTCACCATTTTTTCAGCCAAAAACCAAACCTTCAACATTTACTAGCACTCTCATACTTTGCGTAACAAGCGAGAGAAGCTGCAAAGCCATTTTTCCCATCCTTGTATCGGTTTCCACAGCAAAAAACCGCGCGGTCCGGAATTGATTTCGCGCATTATAAAGGGGTGAAAGCGTGAGAAGCAGAAAGAGGAGGAACTCCGTGTGCGCGGAGCAGATGATGTGTTTCAAGGGTGAGCAAAAAACAAAAAAACTGAGGGAGGTTAGACAAGATACGCTTGGGCTGGTCTGGTGTACTTCAGCGCGGGGGGGGGGGGGGGGGGGGGGGGGGGGTATAACGGATGCAAGTGCACACAACACATATTCGAAGTTTATGAAACGTTTCAACCCTTTAGCCGTTTGGCGCTTGGTGGTATCGGCGGCCTTTTCCGAACGCTTCCAACGGCTGATTGTGCTGGTAGAAAAAAAGCTATTTCATTGTATTCAAGATCTCGTTGATGCTGGTGTGATAACTATTTAAAACTTTCGCCAATGAAATATCGACCCCCAATAATGCCCTTCACATATCATCCCACTAATTGGTCTTTTGGTTGATACGATTTACCCAGTTTTTTTCTAAAGCTTACCTTTACTAGGTCAAACGATGTTTTTTTTTATTTAAATTGAAAATTGCTTAATGTTGGAACTAAAGTTCCCTAAATATCTCTCAACGGCTCTTTTTGTGCTAGTTATTAATTTGTCTATTTTGTTGTTGTCATTTTAGTCCACCACCAAAATATGTGCGCCGTGCTGCACCGGTCGAACCACCGACCGTACCAACGATGGCGATGCAGAACCTCCGTAATAAGGATACGCCATCTGGTGGTGGTGGATCGGCAACCGGCCAGCAGTCCCATTCCTCGCCCGAAACGACCGGCACACCCGACAGTCCCGGGACGAGCAGTTCGCTCGAGCGAAACATTAAACCGTCGGAGATCTACCGCCAGAAGTCGTCCGATTCGCTCGACGTGAAGCTTTCCGGTTACCATGAGGCCGGCAAGGCACGTCTACCAAAGTCGGACAGTCTCAAGTCGAAGTCATCCAGCACGGACAGTCCTACCGGGTCGCTCGGTAAGGTGGCGGGCGGTACACCCGGTATCGGTGTATCGCCGACCGGCAGCTTGGGCAAGCTGCCAACGAACATGACCGGCAGCAGCAGCGACAGTCCCACCGGTAGCCTTGGGAAGATGAATCAACAGCACCAGACGCCACCGTACGCACAGTCGTACCATCAACGGCACGGTACGGATGGTTTGCCGCACGTCGATTCGAAGGAATCGCTTACCTCGACGGGCGGCGGTGGCGGTACCGGAACGATCGGTAGTACCGGTGGAATTGGTCCCATCTCCGAACGGGTAATTAGAGCAAACATGCAAGAAATTTTATGTTTCACAAATCCTATTTAATATCATCTCACCTTACAGATCAAAAGCTACGAATCCATTTCATCGCTCAGCTCGGAAAGTATGCGCATCAGTGGCCAACAGAACCAGAAGGATCAGGAACATTACTACGATACGGTACCGCTCGATAATAGTGATGGTGATTACGTGTACATACAGCCGGGCGGTGTCGGAACCGGTTCCACATCGAGCCGGGACGATATCTCCACGGTGGAAAATGCCAGTACGCTTCTGATGCCGTCGCATCCGCGCAGTCACAACAGCAGCCAAACCAGCGTACAGCTGGAACCAGAATCTCCCGGACGTAGCAGTAACTACGTCAATATTGAGTACTTCATCCAGTAAGTGGTTTAGAAGTGTTTAGAATCTATGGTTGAGAGGTTGACAGGTGTCTTTGTTAATAATGTGTCTGTTTCCGTTTATTCTTAGCTCCAGTCAAAATAATGAAAATCGCAGCAGTTCTATTGATAGTGACGGCGAAGGTGACGGTGGTGCACCGGTACTGATGCGAGCGATCTCGACCGATACGGACGGTGGTGTTGGTGCGGGAGTTTCTCCCGGTATCGGTGGTACACCCAGCGGAAGTGGTCTGTTCCGTAAAATATCGGTAAGTCTATTTAATTGCTTTGGTAGTTTTGTTTTCTCCTCTAACCGATATGAATGTTTCTTTTGTACGCTAACAGAACGCTAACCGTGACACTATCATCCGACGCATCGTTACCAGCATCATCACGAGCGAAACACTCTACGTGGAGTGTTTGAACAAGATGAAACAGTACATGAAGGCGATACGGGCGACGCTAACCACTTCACAACCTGTGATATCGGAGGAGGAGTTCCAGACGATCTTTTTCAAGATCGAGGACCTGCACGAGGTGCACAGCGAGTTCCTGACGGAGCTGCAGGCCCGCCTAGCCGCACCGGACGATGCAACCGCACCGGACACTGGTGGGCTGTGCGTGGGCGAACCGTTCCGCCGACTGGCCGGCCAGATCCATCTGTACGGTGCGTTTCTGCACAATTACGGGCGTGCGATCGATACGGTGAAAATGTGCAGCACGCACAGCCAACAGTTTAAGGAGATTGTGTCGAACATTGTGTTTAAGAACCAGAACGAGCAGAAACTGTCGCTCGAAGAGTTGCTGCACAAGCCGGTCGCGCGAGTACAGAAGAATGCGCTCGTGCTGGAGGATCTGCTCAACCAGACGCCCGAACAGCATCCGGACTATCATCCGCTGCGGCAAGCGTCTAAAGCGATACGTAACTTCCTGTCCGAGTTTAACGTAGTGCAGACACGGTCCATGTTCCCGGTAAGAGAAAGCATTCCTTACTCACCTTCCAACTGTTTGGAAATTTTGAAGAGTTTGATGATAAAATGATCCTTTTCCCTTTTATTCCTCCCGCAGAGTGAAGATAAAGCCCTCCGGCGGTTGGTAAAGAATTCCTTCATCGTCGAGCTAGCGGACGGCCATCGGAAGCTGCGCCATTTGCTGCTGTTTAACGATGTGATTGCGTGCGCGAAATATAAGGCCGTTGGGCGTACCGGCGATCGGAATGGGTTTGAGTTCGAGCTGAAATGGTTTATACCGCTGCGGGACATACTGATATGTGAGGAGTCGGCGAACGATCCGAAGGAAACGAGCCCGATCAATATTGTGCACCTGAAGTCGCAGGCCTGTACCGTGCGCGATCAAATCATGCTGGACGAGAAGGATCGTCCGGGTGCGTCGAGTCGGGCGGGTGACAAGCACCGGAAGAAGCTAGCCGATCTTGAGGCGCAGCTGGTACTGGCGTCACCGAATCTGGTGTTCAAGATTGGCAATAAGGCAACCGGCAAAACGATGACGTTCTTCCTCAGCTCAGATTTCGAGCGTACGCAATGGATCGAATCGATACTGTCGTTACAGGTAAGGGATCTCATGGTGGTTAAGTTGATTTGAAAGTGTTTTAATAATTTTTCTTTGCTTCTTTACTACAAAAAAAAAACTCCCGCACCAACAGCAATCGTGCAATCTGCCCGGTCACATCCCAGTACAGATTTATGATCTGCACGCGTGGATAACGGCCTGCCAGGCGCTCATCAAAACGGAGATGGGTTCCTATCTGATGCGAAACGCGCGCGATGAAAGCCTGCTCGTGGGCGATCTGCATCTCACCATACAGGGGCTGAGCGGGTTCGATCAACCGTGCGATCTGTTCGTGTGTGTCGAGATCGACTCGTACGGCCATTATTTCCGCAAGGCTAAAACGAAGCTTGTCTGTCGCAGTGCAACACCGCAGTGGAATGAATCGTTCGTGCTGGAGCTGGAGGGAAGCCAGAATTTGCGTATACTCCTGTATCAAGATGATGTTCAGCGTCCTATTTTGCGCGCGAAGCATATCCTCAAAGTATGTATCGTTCTTACTGATCGTGAAATTGGAAGGAAAAGCAACTAATTATAGTTTTTTGTTTTGCTTACATAGTTAAGCCGTAGCTGGATGCAGGAAACAAACACCAGAAAAGTGTTGCAGCTGTCGGAAACGCTCAGCATCAGCACGATCATACGATTCGTACCGGGTGAAGTGACGTTGCGCCGGGTACCGACCTCCAAACCGGGCGCACTCTTTGGTGCCAAATTGCAGCAGGTGATTAAGTGAGTATTAAGGCGTTACCATACCTCACCGTGCCCCTAGTCACCGTATCACGCAATTTTCTTACAGGCGCGAAAAGCGTGACATTCCATTCATCGTGAGCGCCTGCGTACGGGAGGTTGAGCGGCGCGGCATGACCGAGGTCGGCATCTATCGCGTGTCCGGTTCCGCGTCCGACGTTGCCAAGCTGAAGAAATCGTTCGAAACGAACGCGTACGAGGCGGAACAGCTGCTGAAGGAGGTCGACATACATTCGGTAACCGGCATTCTTAAGTCGTACCTGCGCGATCTACCGGAAGCGCTCTTCACCGATCAGTATTATCCGAAATTTTTCGACGCGTTCAACCGCCATTCGAACCTGAGCGAGGGTTCGCGCATACACGAGCTGCAGCGCATATTTGCTGAGCTACCGCAACCGAACAAAGCCACCATCAACCTGCTGCTAGATCATCTAATGAGGTACGAATCATTTTTTGTTTGTATTTGATACAAACTGAGGGGGATATTAATGTTTCTTGCGTTACAAATTGTAGGGTACATCAGCAGGAGATCGAAAACAAGATGTCGCTACACAATCTGGCGATGGTGTTTGGGCCGACGCTGCTGCGACCCGGCCCGAGTGCGATCAAGCAGAAGGATCTGCTAGAATCGAGCACGGCCGATGTGATGACGCAGGCAGGCATCCTGTACAGCTTCCTGCAGGCACGACTAAAATAGTGCAACCGAACACCAATTCCACCAATGAACGAAACCGAAAGCTGCGCTCGATATTTCGTCGCCAACCAGAACTGAATGATTTGATTATATTTCCAATTTCCATTTTGGACACCTCCATCGTTCCGGGATGTTTTCGCTCAGACGACGGGGGGGGCCCTCTGGTTCAGGGGGGGAAAAAACGCCTTTCCGATCATTCTTTCTCTCCCTCGCTCGCGGGCGCATTATTGCGTTGCGGGATGTAATTGTTTCGCTCGCTCGCTCGCACGTCGAGATGATTACAAAAAAAAGAAGAACGTTTAATATTATGCTAAAGCATATGGGAAAGCAGGATGTGTAATAACCCACTTTTTAAGCTCAAGGGGTTTTCCAAACGTTCCGGTGCGAAAGATTTCTAGATTTTCGTGACTTGATACTAGCTCTTCGTTGTTTGTGTTTTACGAATGAAAGACTACCAAAAGATTTACGTTTTTTTTTTGTTTTATCAGTAGTAAGTTACAAATTTGTATTAGCTAAGCGACCCGATTGGCACACAATCTCTCTCTATACCGTGCCCGATAAAAAACGGTATAGTGTAGTTGTAGATAATGCGTGCTAGAAAGAGCGATAGATAGCGCAAGAGAGAGAGACCTTGACAATCTAGAAGAGCAAAGATTCCTCTCGTCCTCTTACCGTCTTAGAAACCAAAACAAACAACGCTAACAAAAAAAAATCAAACAGAATTAGTTTTAAAATGTTAAAAAACAAAACAAAAGTCCCAAAGGCAAGACAATACTACCCCAGGCAGCTTTTTTTCCTTTTTTGTTTGCTTTTTACTGAAACGAAAACCCCGTACGTCAGCTCAGATACTTTCGCTAGGTTTAGTGCGTATTTTAATGTTAGAAGCGGTAAGAATAATTTTATTAATAAGGCAGCGTTTGCTATAGGAGAAAAAGAAAAACGTCGTTCCCGTCGTGCATTAGTGATTACAAGTTGATTTACAAGTTGCTTCAAAAGCAATGTGGCACCCTTCACTTCCGCTGTGTATTTATCATCGTCCCTTTATTTCCCGTGCTGGAAACGTTGCCTTTACTTTTTCACCCGTCGTGCCTACGTTTGTAAGATGTTGGTAACATCTTGTTCGAAAAGAAAGCGTTCCCTTGTTGTGTTTTACGTATAATACGGTATTTCATAGACAGCAACACCAAGCGGTAAAGCAGTTGCTAGTGATCGTTGTTGGTAAATTTGGTTTTGTTTTTCATTTTAAAAATATTTACTTAAAGATCGAATAATTAAAATCGATCAGGCAGCCTATGTCTTTTTTATTTGTCATTTTGGTGTGATTTTTTTTGTTGCAATTGTGAGTGTTCGATCAGGTATAGAAATACGAACACGAACAAATTTTGTATCGCTCTTTACTTCGGTTAAGATAAGCTGAATTATTACGTTCACATAGAACATTCCAAATCATTCTCGTAAACAATGATTTATATGTTTTCTTGCACAGATGCAATTAAAACAAAAATGCAACGGGAGATTTAGCAGATGATGATAGAGGGGGCACAGATTAAAACAATCATTTCGTGTAGCAGTATAACGCGCTGCATGGGTGTTGATTAGAGCGCCGTGAGTAATGAGCGAGCGAGCGAAACAGCAACAACACAGGGGTTCAGGGGTTCGAAGCGAAAGTGAAATAGAAAGTATGTGATCACATAAAATAAAGAAAACAAAAAAATACACAACCGAAACGAAACGCAATCTTTATACAACAAGAACAACAAAAAAATCATATATTATTATACTTATTAAACATGGGCAACTATACATATATATATACATATAAATAGTTATATTCATAGACATTATACCTAAAAGCCATTGATATCGCGAACAATACAATACATTCACTGGCAAAGTATTTAGACAAATTCGAATGCAGTAGTGTTTAGCGTATGGGCAATGCGTAGACGTAAAACAGAGAAGATCGAGTGACGAACACGAAGTCAGAATGATAGAAAACAGAGATGAAAAGTATGATGCATAGCAGTACCATCTCAAGGGAGTGACTCCAATGCCCGGGATGGTATTGAAATGATGGAGCATACAACAACTAGTTGTGTGTATGAGTGTGTGTGTGTGTGTGTGCAACATAAAAAGAAAATTAAGTATTTAAAAAGACACACACACACGCGCGCGTACATTTAAACAGGGATCACGTAATTACGCCTAAATGCGTTTATTCAACCTCAGCTTCATAAATGAAAAAAAAAACAAAAGAAAACAAAGAAAAAAAGGAAACTTTACACATGATAGTATTTGTATTTGAAACACCCGAAAGCAAAGCGGAAGCTAACCACCCTCCCCCCTTTATATTGTATCGCTTCCCCTTGCCCGACACCTCATACCCTTCCGTAATCGTATTTAAACATTTTTGGACAATTTTGCTCGATGATGCGCTGAGATAGGAAAAAAAGGGGAAAAACAGGAAGCATTACATGTAAAAAAACAAAAACAAAATAAGCTAAGAGATGATAAGAGCTGAGAAACAAGTTAGCGGCAGCGTGGCTGAAGGTAACACAAACAAACAAACAGAAAAAAAGTGCATTGCAAAGGTGGTTCTATCTACAGTGTTAGGTGCGCAGGTTTATGGCAATGGAGAAGAAAAACAAAGCTGTGAAACGGTATGATTGTCCTCCCGTTTTTCTTTCCAAATTTGATAAAACAGTGGCAATGCTATGGTGTACCAGTATGTGTGTAAAAAGTAGGAAACGAACGAAACGACCATGAACCTAAAGATGAAGGGAAACCGGGGAAGAACATGTCGACTAATGATAAAACTATTATACACTATACTATATACATGATACCGGTTTTTTTTAGGCTTTATAGCAAACGTTGTAAAACTGGGGAAAAGAAAGTGCCGTTTCACTCCATTTTTCGCGATCACTGCCCACCACCATTCTTCCCCAAAAACACACACCAAGTACATTCCCATCTTTAATTCCCTATTTTTAACTAAACAACCAAAAAAGAAAACTCCTTTCCTGAAACGGAAAAACAAACGACCAAAACTGATGTTAATCCCCATTTTGTTTTGCGTTCTAATGCCACTCCTGCACACTCTCAAAATGGCCAAATTTTGAACCCTCTCGCCCCCCCCTAGTTTATAAGAACGGCCAGGCAAAAGGCGCTTTTTGGGCGCGATGGTGAATTTAGTGTGGATGGAAACTTAGAAAAGCTGAACAAATGCACCATCGTTTTTTTCATTACCAGCAAGTAAAGTAAAAAAAGGAAGTTAGTAAAACACAAAACAAACATGGCGTTTGTGTTCATGTATTGTGAAGAATGAATGGCGCTTAAAAGCGTAAAGCAACAAAACAAAAAAAGAAAATAACTACATTTTTCGGGAGCAATGGCAATATCCTAGTTTATGGAGCAAAACTAAGCAAAGAAAATAAAAAAAACACACACACAACTCCCCCGTCACACTCACACACATATACATATAAGGAAAAGAAAAACTCTTATGGGAAACAATAATAAAAAAAAACAGTAAGCAATCAGTTTCGTTTTCTCAAACAGTAATGTAAAAAAGTTTTGTTTACTGTGCATTTCTTTCTTTGTTAACTTTACGAGAAAATGTTGAGAACTATGATCTATTGTTTATTTTATATTAATTCTATCTGTTATTGTTTGCTTTTATTTGCTTCTTGGTGTAAAAATGCAACAACAAGGTTGCGACTTATGTAATATTTTACCCTCCCTTGTTAAAATATTGTTTAACAAATATAACAAACTTTTAATTTTTTGGCTCACACAAAAAAAGAAAACGTTAATTTCGTTAATTTAGTAACAAGTTTTGATTTATTTATCATAAATAATAATGTAAGGCAAAAATGTTTCGCACATCTTTTTTTTAAACTAAAACAAATTGCTCTTAATTTATTTCCTTTTGTTAATTCGATCCCTCCTTTCGTTTGCAAACGTTGCCGTTCATCACTTAGAGCTAGGCGCGAATTGTTCGAATTTAAAACTGGACTAAATATGTATATTTCTTTAATTTGGCACAGGGGTTTGGAGAGTGGAAAACAGGAGAAGGAAAGTCGTTTTATTTGCGATTTATAACACCTTACTACCCTACGTCACTGGACGTAAATTGACACAAATAGGACCACCAATACGCGCACTCATCCATACTTGGCACCGATATGTTTTTTCTTTCTCCCCCTCGTTTTGTTTGGGAGAATAAATCCTTAGCTCCTTCGTAGCTCGTAGTTAACATTTCAATGAATGCTCCCACGTGCTCCAAACGATGAAAAATTCCATCCTGTCCGGTGCCTGTCCTGTTTGTGTGCGTATATGGGAACAGTGTGGTATACAGTATTTGGCATGTTTGTGTGTTGTTTGATTTTTTTTTAAATATAAACGCAGTAATATGGACCTTTTCCCTTCTACTACTAATGATTATATATTAAGTGAAACGGAACTACTTAAAATCATTCTAAATAGCAGGTAGGCACGTACTAGAATTCCCGCTTCGTCAAAAGCTATACAATCTCTATAAGTGTGATTCGAGAGGTTTCCGCTTTCGAGCACGTTTAACTGCTGGTTTCTCGTGTGTGTGTGTGCATGAAGATGGGAAAATGGCCGAAAAAGGGAAAGGAAAAAAGGATAGAAGGACAGTTTGTGTGCGTGTGTATAAATAGAAAAAATTAAATTAAGTTTGATGGTAAAGGTTAAAGTTGTGCTGTGATTTTATAATTAATTAACTCATAATACATTTCCCGCCAAAAGCAGATAGCAGACAAAACGTAATGAAGAAACACTAAAAAGCAATACAAACAAAACAAAACAAAAGAAAAAAAAAGATTAAAGCATTTAGTGTTAACATTTAATGCAAAGAGTACGATTAATTGGCATGTTATGAGTTACAAAAAAAAACATTACAAAATTCAAGATAAGAAAAAAAGAGTAAACAAAACAAATGAAACAACCCTCAACCACTAAGCTACGTGTGTGTTAGCCAGGAATAGTGCACTGTCTGGTTTAGTGACAAGGGAGCATCTTTCTAGTTCGTCTGCAGTGGTGTCAACCCCCGGGTAAAAGAAGGGCAAAGATGGAAGAAAAATGCAACCTAAGCTAAATAAACTAAACCAACGGAATATTGTCACCATGTTTGTTGTAAAACAATCGTCTAACATATGTGCTTGTCGCGTGTGCGTTTCGTTACCCTATGGACAGTACATCTTTCCCCTTTTGTGGGAACAACCGCGATGGTGTCCATTATCACTAGCAATGCTTTTTTTCCCATCAATCATCGCTCTTACTTATCGCCTCCAACCACGCTACTAGCTCTCTCCGATATTGTGATACCGGTGGCTTCCGGCATTGGTCGTTTATCGTCCACATTTTCCTCGTTATTGTGCACCACCTCCTGGCGGCTGGCATTCCACTTGCTCAGGTCGGCCAACACCGGCACACCGAGCGCTGAGTGCATCGTTTCGAACGAGAACGATACAACTGCACCCCGTTCCAGGGGTCGTTCGTCCGTCATCGATGCGATGGCATCGCTTGACTTCGTTGCGGACACAATCTTACCGGCACGGGTCGGGGTAACTTCTTCTGGTGGTGGTGGCTGAACCGGTTCGGTTGCTGCACCGGATGACGGTTGTTGCTGTTTTGCTGGTGTGGGTGGTGCTGGTGCTTTCCGGCCGGAACGTGTTAGCGGTGTTGGTGGGCTAGTTCCCAGTCCTTCATCCACACCACTGGTGCCGGTATCTGCATCACGTGTAGGGGGTGGTAGTAGAAGTAGTAAAAGTAGTAGATAAAAGATACAAGACGAGCCGGGCGTGTTTTGGCGTACAAAGAGAGAAACAAAATATACGGAAACATATTTCAAACAAAGAAGATAGTATGGTAAGAACCCGATTCCCGGTAGATGCATCTTCGTTTGCAAAACGGTTTTATCTCACCCCTTTTGACAATAAAAGAAAGGATGATACAAACACTCCTTCCAAAAGCAAGAGCACACCGTATGACAAGCATTTGGTCCAGAGCAAGGGCAACATAAAAAGAAGTAATACTTCAATGACAATGTAATTCACAGTGAATACAATTAAGGCAGACAGACAAGATGTGATCCCTTTCCCTTCCCCAATTAGTATCCTTTTTAAATTTTAAACACACGCAAATGCACACAAAATGTGTCGTTGCTGTTAGGTAAAAATTATCACATAAATGCACAAATATTCGGTCATATAAAAAGTCTCCACGGAATGGTACAAATACTAGGAAAGAAAAGGGAAATATAACGATACTTTGTCGCTTAAATTATCAGCAAATAAATGTAAAAAAAAACACAAATCAAAAACCGAAAAGATTATTTATATGACCCAATGTTTTAATGTTAGCCACGGGTATTATCATTTTAAAAAAAGGAAAACAAAACAACAAAAAATCACGAATGATTAATAACATACATGAGACATGACAGCATGCTTGTGGTGGAATAGAAAAAAAATATCTTCCACCCATAAGATGTTAACAAACTCGCAAAACATTTAAACCGAAAGCCGATTGCTACAAACGCACAGAATGAATGTGTTTTTAGTGACATTTTTCACATTCCCGCAGCTCACACTGCTGTTTGCTCTCCTTCCGATTTTTCAAGCACAATTACCTGCATTCGATGCGTACTCCGTGGTGAGCGGTTTGTTGAAAGGATTATGCCGCCGCGGTGGTGCTTTTGGTGGTGCTAGCAGGGGCACAGTGTCGGGTGTTTTCTCCCGACACTGGCCCTCGATTTCGTCCAGCTGGCGCTGAAGTTCGGCCACCATTAGCTTCATGTAGTCGTACCCGGCGCACGTTAGTGCCTTCATCCACTGCTCCATGCTGGCCTGTGATTCCGTGCTGAGGTAGTACGTCCGATTGTTCGGACCGTGGAATATGATCTGAAAGCAGTACTGCTCACTTTCTTCGGCGAGCTCTAAAATATACGAGTGGAATGATTAGTCAGACACGTTTTCTTGCGTAGGAGTGAGCCAAACGGCATTGAGTCACGTCATTCGCTTACCGACGGTACAGCCCTCAAGGATAATCATGCCGAGCGGTTCCTTATCGGTGCGCTTTTCGAAGTAGAACAGTAGGTTGCCCTTCAGCACAAACCAGCGACGCTGCCAGCTTTTGTTCGTTTCGCCCCGCTTGTTCATCCATCCCTCGAGATCGACCGGTGGCGTTGTTGCGAACGTGCACAGATTTTTCTCGTTGATTTTCATCGTCTTATGATAGATGGCTAATGATGTTATAAAAATATGATTCAACTTCCGTACGGTGGCCTCCCGCTTTCCCACCCCCCCGGACCGCCACACCGAGAACGGTGTCGGTGGGATGAAATTTTTTCGTTATTTTTTTCTCCTGTTGTTTGGCGCGTTGCTTCCGCCACGGACGTTCGTGTGTATGCTCGTCTCCTAGCACATTTTTACCAACAGGAATTTGTATTAAAAAAAACAACACAACCGTGATCCACTGATTACTCGTCGCGACTGTTCTATTTCTGATCGTGGAAGATGAATCGGTCGGTTTGTTTGATTGTGCGGTCGGGTTGTTCGCAAATTATCACACGGTGTATTTTGCAGTATGGCACGCCTAAACCTAGATGAATAACCAAAAAATACGATAAGTTGGGGTGTGGTATGCGGAAACAATTATCAACGCGAAAGGAAAATGTACTCACCGGTGTGCAGCAACGTACCGATGGTGATTGATTTTCACATTTTCCCGACAGAAAGAATTTTGCTTCCCTACTACAGTTACCTCCGATATCTGGTTGGTTAATTCACATTATTTTTATTTCTGTTCCAAAAGCGATTCTGTCTGCTGTTTGCTGAACGTCAAATATAGGGTGAAAGAGGGATGCGTTTATGATGGCGCGCTCAAGAGTTGAAATGATTATCTGCGCCGTGTAATGATGAGGAAATTATCTGTGCATTTGGTGTCTGTTTTGGGTGGTTTAATCATGAATTAATTTGATACAAATATAAAATAAGGTTACAGAAAATTGTTTGCTATTGTTTGAACTCTTGTTCACTCTGAATAACTCTTGTGAATTGTTATTTAGCAGTAAAAGCGAGCGCTTGTAAACACATGTAGGAATAGTAACGCCATCTATTAGAATTTTTATAGAACTACAACAGTACGCTAAAAAAGGGATTACAAGTTACAAGGATTAGTTTTAAAGGAAAACGCTACATTTAAATGAAAAATTGAATCCTTTTTCTTGTGCTTAGTATCTCCCCTTTATTCCTTACGTAATAAATTGGTGATTTCTACCCCCCCCACGCACAGCAGTGATAACAGTTTGACCGTACAGTTTCAGTTTGAATTTCAAAAAATGGTATGCAAAAGGGGTTCCTTTTCAAAAAAAAAAGTTCATTGCCACACGATCGAACCAGCGCAACCAATGATCGAAGTGTGTGCGAAAGAACAAGCGAAGCTGCGGTCCAACCGCTTCGCCAATTATAGTTGTGTGGGTGTGTCGTGATAACGAAGGATCATGAGCACAGGTGAAGCTGTGATCAGTAGCGATCGGACAGTGACAGATTACGGTGATTAAAAAAAGCGCTCGGTATAATTTAGCGTTAGTGTGGTTTATTGGTGCCGAAAAAAGTGATGCCCTTTGTTTGTGGATCTTAATCAACACAAAGAATGATTAAAAGAACAATTCGTGTTGTTAATGTGATGTTAAATAGTGAAACTTTCTTCTGCACGTGTGCTAAATCTTTGCCAGCGTCGGCTTGGGTTTGTTTCAGCTCGCGTCATAGTTAGCAAGTGTAAGTGAGCGAACAATGCAACTGAGTAAAAGCAAAATGGCGCAAATATCACAAACCACATTGTCTTTCTAAGGCAAATTGCGAAATTAGCATCGCTCATAGAAAAAAACCCGATTAAGAAAAGTGAAACGTACGCGTGTATGTAGGTGTATGAAGTTTGACATTTTATACAAAAGCCGCATGTAAGCCGCATCATTGCAGATTCCGATCAAACGGTATCGGGTTGATCGTCGTTAAGAGATAACGAGATGGGTTACATGCGCAGGTGTTCAATTTGTGCGTTCTTACTCTGACGTTAAAGTTAAGAATAATAACGCAGGTGGATGTACGCTAATGCCGGTACGGTACGCGTGTGAGTGTAACGAAATTAATAATCAGTGCGTGTACTATGTGCCTCGTGTTGTCTTAAAAAATGGCGGAAACGTGTGATTTATTTGTTTCCTCGTTCGGATGGTTCTTAATATTTTAAATTAATAAAAAAAATGTCTGTGAAAAACAAATGTTGTGAAAAGTGTTGTGAAAAGTGCACGGAAAAAAGTGTTCGTTTTTTTGGTGAAAAAAATCTTATTCCTTATTGTTATTGTGTGTTATTATTGTTTATTGTGTGATAAAAGGTAAAGCCTACCATTGTAGGCTAGTGTTTAATGTTTAAATTAATAAAAAAAATGTCTGTGAAAAAAAATGTTGTGAAAAGTGTTGTGAAAATTGTTGCGGAAAGTGTAAGAAAAAAAGTGTTGGTTTTTTTTTGTGAAAAAAGAAGTATCAATTTCTTATTGCTCAATGAGCTGATTGCTTATTGTGTGTGTTTGTGATTCGTTTATTGTGTGATAAATGTAAAGCCTACCATTGTAGGCTAGTGTTTAATGTTTAAATTAATAAAAAAAATGTCTGTGAAAAAAAATGTTGTGGAAAATGTTGTGAAAAATGTTTTGATGAAGAAAATAAATAGCAATGTCCATTTCTCAATGATCGTTTATTGTGTGTATTTGTGATCCGTTTATTGTGTGATAAAATGTTAAGCTTACCATTGTATGCTAGTGTTTAATGTTTAAATGTGTGTTTTAAATGTGCCGAAGCGCATTCAAGTGTGTATTTGAAAGAAAAATTAAAGTGTGTAAAAGCAAAATGGCCGCAAAGAAGCAGTTTTGTCCTCGGAAGTGAAGTTTATTCCGGTAAGTAAATATTCAATCAGAAATATTTTTATTAATATTTTTATTAGTAACAACTGATAGAACAGTTTGTGACAGCCGTCAGTTTATAATATTTGGCGGTAAAGTAAAATGCCGTGTATTTTGTGTGAGGCTCAAAAAAAGGAACCTCTAGAAAAAATTTTCCGCCTGGGATCTCCAAAAGGGTTTGATCCGTCGCTGGTTTAAGTATTATATACATAGAAAACTAGTTTAAGTAAATCGTTTCAGTTGATTTGAAATTTTTATATACTTCCTCATGAAACTCCTGGTCGTTTGGTCGTTTGTTGCAGCTTTTGCATTTTCTGCTCGGTTTTATTTTCTTGCTCTGAACACGTTGTTGCAAAAAAAAGCTAAGGCTATAGCCTTAGGAAATTTTCAAATTTTTAATTTTTTTTATTTTAAGCATTATTTTTCACTCTTTTTTTATTTAAAGCATTACTAGAGTGAAAAGAAACACATTGCAACCAATTGGCATTAAAATAAATCAATTTCATTTTTTTTTGCAAATTTTCCCAAAAAAATCGTAAGGGGTAAGCCTTATGAAATTTTCGAGTGGAAATTTTTTTTGAAATTTTTTTCTGATTTTTTATTATTTGTTTAATTTAAAGCATTATTTGAGTGAAAAGAAACTCATTGTAACAAATTCGCATTAAAATATATCACATTTTTCAATTTAGCTGAATTGCTCAAAAAAGAAGAAAATTTAACATTTTCTCAAACAGGGTATGGAACTTGGTTCCTCGAATAACTTCTGGCACAGACATCTGAGGGCATGGCCGTCTAAGAAGAAAATGTAGCCATTAATGCCATCTATCGACCACAGGTTAAAGATTGGCGATCCGTTGGATACCGACCGAGTTATAGGCAAAAGTTGGTGCGAAAATGAAGAAAATTTTACATTTTCTCAAACAGGGTAAGGAACTTGCTTCCTCGAATAACTTCTGGCACAGACATCTGAGGGCATGGCCGTCCAAGAAGAAAATGTAGCCATTAATGCCATCTATCGACCACAGGTTAAAGATTGGCGATCCGTTAGATATAGATCGAGTTATACGCAAAAGTTGGTGCAAAAATGAGCCTTAGTAAATTTTCATTTCTTTGAAATTTTTAATTTTTTTTTATTATTTTTCACTTTTTTTTTATTTGAAACATTACTAGAGTGAAAAGAAACTCATTGCAACCCATTGGCATTAAAATAAAACAATTTAATTTTTTTTGCAAAATTTCTCAAAAAAATCGTAAGGGGTAGGCCTTATGAAATTTTCGAGTGGAAAATTTTTTTAAATTTTTTTTCTGAGTTTTTATTATTTGTTTAATTCAAAGCATTATTTGAGTGATAAGAAACTTATTTCAACCAATTGGCATTAAAATAAATCAAGTTATAAAATTTTGAAAAATTTCTCAAAAAAGGATAGCCTTAGGAAATTTTCAAATTTTTAGATTTTTTTAAAATTTTTATTCCTGATTGCATATGCAGGTACATGTATCGTGTTCTCTTCATTGCAAACATGACAAGCGTAACCATTTTTTGTTGTTGCATATTTTTCTCGTTTCCATGAAAGGAGACCTTCGATTTCCCAGCGGTGTGTCCGGCAGGTTTGCCGACCGTTGCCAGCGGCCGTTGTACAACTTGCGACCAGTCGCAAACACGCAAAATGGTGGCACGTTTGGTACCAAAAAAAAAAAAAAATGGGAAAAAGGGAAATGCAATCCCACCCTTAGGGCCAGTAAAATCACGGATCTCTTTTTGTACCTCTGCTTTCCACTTTTTCCTACCAAGCGGCTCCTTTACCAAGCGGCGTATCTGCTTCGGTACCGGTGGATGCTACGATGCTGGTGAAAATTTAATATATTTATTCTATTAATTTTCATTCCAAATATTTGGCGAGTGTGCAGCTCGGTGCGTTACTGCATTCGAAGTCTGGACGCTTTCTGCTACATCAGCAGGTGTTGCAGTAATTGTTTTCATGCATTATTGGCACATTTTTTTTGTTGATGCTGTTTGTGGTGCAACATGAACACGAGCTGCGTTACTGCACGACTTTAAGAGGCTTCAAGGCCGGTGAGCTTTAAAAGCTAGCCATCCAACATCCGTCGGCAAACTGTTTGACAGATCACCATTTAATCGAGTGAACCAATTAGGGATACCACCCAAACGATAAGTGTGAACCGAGGATAAACTAGTCGCTTAATAGTACTTACGAGCCCGGCCCGATGATCAGATTTATCTACAAACGTACAACAAAGTGAGACGCCACCCCACGCAACATGTGTTGCAGTATGCAGTACGCACGGCATGTTGCTGAACGTTGCGGTCCAGTCCACTTTGTTGCCGGTTTGCTTTCATAATTCAATTCAATTACGTACCGGGCACGCGTCTTCGACGACTTTGTTTCCCTGGGAGGGGGGGAGGGGGTGGTCGGATGGGGGGAAAAAAGATCAAGACAACAGCAAAAGCCAAAAACCCCCGACCCGAAGTTCTGTTGCCCAACGCCCTGATTGCTTCAATTACCGTGCACACTTTCTACCCATCCTCAAGAAAGCAGCAAAGGCTCCAAGGATGGAAGAACCTGTCACAATGGAGAAGGACAAACACACTACACGGGACATTATTGCTTTGGTTTTTCCGTTCGTTACCGCGTCTTCACTTTGGAGCAGGTATATGTAGGCTTGTCCTGTCTATTCCGCGTTTGACGGGGGGACGCTCGTATTCTTGGAGAGTTCACCATCTTGGATCGCCTATTGCCCGGTGTTCTTGGAGTTCTTGGAACGCTGGCAAGAAATGACTGACCTAGAAAGTGGTGCAAAACTTGATTACTTAATTTGATTTATTTGTACGCTCTTTTGCAGTTACACTACAAAAACCCGACCCCAAGCTGTCCCGTACTGCTTGCTTGTGGACGTAAACACTTGGGCTAATGGGTGACGCGGTCTCTGAAGAATAATGCCGGACCATTTCCGGAAGGTTCTTTACCGCAAGATCTTTCTACCTTAGCCCTTGTCTTAGCCGTTTGGCAAATCCTCCTACGGAAAGACTTGCAATCGATGTTATATTTATGCGTAACTACACTGGCAAACTGTTTCGGTGTCATGTTCATCCACAAAATACACCCATCGATGGCTGCGGCATCGGTCGACACATAGCGCTATAGTGCATTCTTGTTGGTGACAGCTTGATGTGATAACATTTCGTAACGTTTTGCGTCTCGAAACTCGGCCAACTCGTGCCAGGCGGAAGATGTAGCCGAGCGGAACTACACTTGCTCGGTGCGTGTGCATCATCAAGTACACGTTGAAGTACATCGCTGTATCCTAAAGGGTTGTCAACAGATTTTGGGGAGAAATCGTCCCCAATACCCCCAACGAGAATAGAAGATTGTGGCATGTGGCTTTATGAAAGGGGCTTAGCCAGCAGCCCCACTCCTCACTGGGGTTTTGCCAAATTTTGCAAAACTTCTACCCACACGGTAACGGGTTGACGCTCCATTACCGGGAGTGTTTCTGTGCTGCACACAAAGTTTTCTACCATCATCACATAACCTACGTTCCAGTTCTTCCGGAACCCTGGGGGGGTTTTTGGTCTGCTTTTGACTGACCACTAATAATGCCACTCTACTGCAGGGTGAAGAAGTCCACTTTTCAATTACAGTTACCATCTGCGGTGGTGATCTGTACCACCGTTGCCAAAGATACAGATTATCATTCGGTACTCCCGCCCGCCCGCCTAACTCTTCCGATTTTGGTGCAATGTCCGTATCATTGGCAGAAATATTGTATGCAACAATACATTCGGTACTTTGGAACGGAATTCGTTACGTTTCGTCTCGAGCGGTAGACAAGAATGCTTGGTACACCAAGTTTCGATGGTGTGAGGTTATGTTTTGGGAGATCATCTTCACGCTCATGCATTATGGATGAGGGAATTAGAGGCATTGCTTTTGCACTTCGACGGTATGCACCGAAACTGCGTGAAGATGTGTTATGCTGCAAGTGCAAAGGATTTGACTTTCCACCGAAAGAAAAGTCATAATCGAGTCGCCGTGCTTATTTTGCTGCAGGAAGGGCATGGTGGTAACAAAACACAACGGCAGAGGGTGTATTATAAATCCCGGTTCAAATAAACACCTCCACAGTGCGGTGGAAGATTTAGTGCACTGTGGGTGAACCATTTTTGACAGCTCGGTGCTGTAGGAAGAGAACCAGAAACGATACAGTCGAATTCAAATGCTTTAATCTAGCTGGTTCTTTGCAGGATTTATGGTTAGGAACGAGTAGCTTTAGAGTTCTAGCACAAAACACTTCATGGGTGATGTATATCTCCAGAGAGTTTACGTGTTGTGTGAAAGAGATTGTTTAAGGAAGGAATAGCCGAGAGTTTTGAAGTGGGACATTCTACAAATTACAGGTTAAGTGATGTTATGTTGAGAATTATTGAGAAAGGAATTACTGAGAACTCTCTAATATCTATTATCCCAAAAGGGAGTTAAACAAGTCTGGATCTCCAAATGTCCATGAAATAGAAATCCTTGAAGATTACACAACTCCCGATGTAGATCTCCACATACTGAAATTTGAAGTCAACCGAAGATAAATAAAACTTTAAAGACGTGAAGTGTACTCCACGTCGTTGGGATGGTAGATTGGATAGTTAGCAACTATCAACGCAGCCAATGTTTAATAATCAATTTCTAATCTCGCCCAAACAAACAAACAAAACGTTTGCCGTCATCGAACATAGGACATTTTGCTTGCCCTGTTCCCTTATCCTCATCACGCATCTAAAGGAAGACGAAATGGACGACCCGACGGTAAATGAAATTTTCCACCTCTGACGATGAGGGGGTGGAAATAAAAAAACACAAGAAACGAAGGTGACATTTGGCGCCTGCCAATCGTCAAAGGTGGCCATAAAATTCCAACGCACGTACAGGCAGTTCCATGCCCTTCACTTTCTCTTAGTATACCCGACTCCGAAAATGGGCTCGCCTATTAAGCTCGGCACGCGTTTTGGGCACTGTGTAGGGATTGGGGGCGGAAAATTCAAGAAGATAACCGTGTCTAGCAGCTGGCGAGGAGTAGAAAAACCGGAAGGAACGATAAGCTTAATTTAATCTCGAGCACATAATCTTCCGAACATGTCGGGCTTCGTCCGATAAGAGGACTTCCTCTCCATCTCTCTTGCTCTTCAGCTTCGGTAGTCGTATTTACTGGTTGGAATTGGCTTACATCCCGGTTTAAGCTTGGTTGCGAGTCGGCTACTGCGTGTACTAAACACACATGCACTAAAAGAGGCGGTGAGACAGAGTGGAGACTAGCAAAAAAAAAAATAAAAAATAAAACAATGTGATGACATTTTTTGACAAGACGTCAGCCAGCTCACTTCTGTGTGTGTTTTTTGGTTTTTTGTCATTCCATGGATGAGTAAGCGAACAAAAACGATCCCCACCAAAGCAAGGTAGAACAGGACGTTACTCACATACAATCAGGACTCGACGGCTACTACCATCACCTAGGTGTGAAACATAATTTAACGCCACGCATGGTGAGAACACCCGAAAACCCTGATTGTTTGAGGTGTTTGCGTGCTGGGACGTTTACCAAACGATTCAGACATTTTTGCGTTGCCTTTTTGGGCCACGTTCGGATGCTGCGTACGGGCAGTAGAGAAGGCCCTAAGCATGCAAGCCCACCCTCGTACCGGGAAGTGGGTTAAGGCTTCAATCTTCTGGCGCTTGGCTGCCTGGTAATGCCATTATATCTGCTGCTGGCACGTGTTTGTTTGCTGTTTGCTTTTCATCTACACGAAACTGACGTTTGATTTTTTTTTGGTTTGTTTATGCGTGTGTTTGTGTTTTTTTTCGGGTGCGTAAAGTGTATCTTTACCTTTCCTCTCCACACAAAAAAAAATCGAACACCCTTCCAAGTGGAAAGAAAATACCAGCTGCCTGGTATAAAAAACGTCGAAAGGTGAAATTTATATCACCTCGCAACAATGAACTGTACGACAAAATGGGTTGACCTTTCAATCTGCCTAGCCGTAGAAGGTTAGTTTAGCTGTTGGTGTCAAAATTAGTGCACGCGAAAAACTTAAAGCCACCGACTAGTTGATAAGTATCATGTATGAGCCATGATATCGGCAGGTGGAAGTCAAAAATTGAAATTAAAGTATGAATTAATTAATCCTTAGATACCGCCACGTGGGGGTTCGTCTCTTACAGATCGAGTACATTATACATTGCAAAGAAGAGGTAAAACGCCTGACAGTATGCAACAATATAATTTTTATGATTTTTTAATTCCAACCCCTTTGATGATTGCATACATCTAGGCGCATCAGTGAAGAGTTCATAAAGCGAGTAATAAACATAACGTATTTTTGGTAATTTATTTTATTGATCTCTTCTTATGATGTTTAATAAACATAAGACCATTACAAAGGAAGAAAAATCAAAATCGTCAAAAAAGAAAAACTAAGTTATAACTCAGAAAAAAATGTTGAATAACTCCCTGGTTACAATATGGTATAATAATTATCGTAACGCACCATCCCATGCTTTCCGCACGGTAAACAAATCGAACTCATGGGGAGTATTTATTATCCTTCCGTTAGACTTTAAGCACCTGACAGGGATATCTCACATGTCCGAAGCTCAATTTACTTCGGCGCTACGGTCAATATTCGCTAAAGAAGGAGAATTAAATTATTCTACACGTGCCCGATCAGCGATTTTCACGCTCGCGTTCGTGACTTCCACACCGTACAACAGTCTTCCTTCGGTGGTGGATGATAATTTGCTTCATTGCCTTACACTTTCTCATACATAACAAAAAAAACAACAACTCCGAACACCGGTGATAAATAGCATCTGTAGAACGTCCAGGAGCGCCGGGGGAGATGCTGCTGTTCGACAAGCATTTGCTCTGGTTCGCCACCACATTCCACCGGACCCTTTCCGGTGGAAAAAGGTCGGTAAAAAAGGGGAACCGTTCTTCCCGGCAGTGGAACGTGTTGAGCAATCGGGGCAGGAATTAGGAACGATTTCCTACGCTGACAGTAATTAAGTGCCAAATGTATGCTGAGTGAATTAACTCACCACCGATCTGAAGAAGGAAGGAGAAAAATATGATGAAAAACGAATCGTACGCACGTTGGGGCAATGTTTTTGGGGCCACACTCGCAATTCGCAATGCTGGGCCGTTTAGTAGCAAAGTGTGGTGTCTGTGCCTAGCCCCATTCGCTACGCTTAATGAGGAATGGAATGTCCGCGGTGCCACGTAAATCATTCGCCCAGCAGAGTAGGCTGGAAGGGTGGTCGGTGCCAGAGTTGAATAAATAAATAAAAATTGCCAGCCAGGGGAGAAAAGGGATGCTTGTCGATTAGAGTGTACGATACGCGCGTCGGTGGTTGGGTTTTTCGTGCTGCAAGGAAGCATATTTATTTGAGCGATATGTTTAACGCGGGATGATTTAGGCACCTACATCGCGCAGTTAATTGAAAGGGATTGTTTAGTGTTCGGACAAAGCTTGGAGCTCACACAGGAAAAAGCTAACTTTAATGCATCAATCAGCTTTCAGCCACTGAAACTAGCGATTTAACGATAATAAGTTAAACGTGAACGAATATTGCATACATTTAGGAGTTTCTCGTAGAAGATGACATTCAGCGCCTAATAGTATGCAATTTATAGGAGCAATCAGCGCTTTCGTTCTCTGGCGATAGAAAATACATTTGAAATCAAAGTGTTTTTTTTTCAATAGTAATTAAAATTAGCCTTTATGTTAAAGAGCAAGTTAACTCTCTTACATTTGCGTTATTGAAAATCGTAATTGAAAATATAAGCCATGCTTTTATATTTACGCGTACGTCCGCCAAATAGTCACATGGATGAACATTACAGATTTTTTTTTTCGATATAAAAACCCAAAAAGGCAAAGTGCCGAAACAACTCGCCATAATTAATTACATTCATTCTGCTGAAATTAAAATTTATTCCCGCTTCAACAGCAGCGCACGTGCACTCGCACTCCAGCTCGCCAAAAAAAGGTGACCGATAGCATTGCCGAGGAAAATGATTTTTTTTTCGGTTCGTTTGCTAGTTTTTTTTTCTTCTTTTGGATGCTTTTTGGAAGATTCTCTTATTGGTAATGTGTTCAAGGCTTTTGATGAATATGGGTGTGTAATCACGAAGCGAGTGAAGGGAATAAAAGCCGAAAGCCGGAATATATCGTCCGGCATCCGTTTCACCATTCCGGGGGTGGTCCGCTTTCCAATACCAATCCCCTCCCGTCCCCGTTTTGATGACAACTAATGACTGGCGGATGCATACGTAAGCATATTTTTTTTTCGGGTGCCATTTTATCGTTCGGATGTTGCGAGCTGTGTCCGACTGAAAGAAAACATTCGGGCGCGCGCCCGATCGGAGGGATGTAATAAATTATGATTATCTCATTGGGCGTTTTTGGGTGTTTTGTTTTACCTTCGCTAACCTTCAAACGGTACCACGTGGTACTATAAATTATTTTTAAATTTTATCACCCCACCCCTCGGCCCCATAAAATCTACCCTTCGGTGGGCATCAAAACATTAAAAATGATGCTTTTTCCGTTCTTGGTTTCTGCTTAGGAATGAATTCGCGTTGACAGATATGACATCGTCGATGAAGCCGATGTCGATGAACGAATCAATGATATTTCTTGTGCTCATTTGCTCAAGGTACAGTCATGAGATACTTTGGAAAAAAATTCGCTGTATTTATAGCTCTTATGCTATAAAAAATTTATAGTATTATAGCTCTTATGCTATAAATTTATAGCAATAAAAGAGAGATAAAACTTGCACTTTTAAACGTAAAACACAGACGTAAAATCTTGTATAATATAGTCTAAAAACCCCAAAGTAGTCTGTTAAGTGTTTCGCTCTTACGATGGTTTAATTGACGCCATTTCCCTCAACGAATGAACGTGAAGTCTGCCCATTGGAGGGATTGGTTGACACACTAGATTAATTTTTCCCGATAATTGCCATCATCTCGCATTCCTTTCCCCCGTGGTACATGGTGCGCACTGCACTGCAAATCCAATTAAAACTAACGCTCGCTTTCGGTTCGTACGATGCATCGTCCTCAAGGCTCAATCGTGGAATTCCCGTCCCCTCGTCGGTGGTTAGATTTTTCTTCCAACCCAGATGCCCAGATGTAGTTGCCGTTGCCCATGGTATCATTTTCCACGCGATAATTTTTATTGCTTTGATTCGGAAGAAAACGCCTTCCTCACCCGCGCTATTCCCGGTTGGTGCTAATGTGTGAGCAATTCTTGGGCGCCTCCACACGCTCATACTTCTTCCCTTTTGCAGCAAATCGCCGTAGCTGCATAGCGAGCTGAGGCTGATGAAAATTAGTTTTTGCTTTTATTAATTTATTTGCTTAACGCTACCACGACCGAGATGTGGGCGATAGAGGAGAAGCGTTTCGATACGTCCGTTCGGCGTGGCGTGAATGTTGTCCCAGCGCGCTGTCAACTGCCGCAACTGTGTTACTGCCGCCCCAATGCCCAGAGCCAATCATTCGCCCTATTTCGCGCCCTTCGTCCCCCTTTTCTTCGTCCCCCTTTTCTTCGTCCCCCTTGTCCGGCCAAATGTGCGGGCTCGTCCGGGAGTGTCAGAACAAGACAAATGAAAATGACACAATCTTAGATTAACTTTCTACCGCCCTTCCTTTTATCCTCTACACTGAGGGGGAGGGGAGGGGGAGGACAAGATTTGCTCGTAGCGCGAACTTTAACGCGACAAAACTTTTCCAATATCGCTCCGGCCAAAGTGGTCGGAATCGAAATCGGAAAAGTAACAAGTGCGGTGAGTTGTAATTGATAGGAGATGATATTCCTGCTCAGTAACCGAGCACAGTTCAATGGTGAATATTGGCGTACTAATTTCCACACCAGGAGTAGAAGCGTGCGACACTTTCTGGAGGTTTGTTGGAGAAGAAATCGGAGAATTCCCAAGAAGAAGAAAAAAACCCATTTGAATCCTACTCTAGGTTAGTATCCTAAAACCACAACACCAGTGGAGTGAGATCTTATTAATAGACATGAATTTTTGTTTGTTTTGTGCAAGCATTTCATGTCCTTTAGAAGCATGAAAGGAGACAGCTGGTAAACCTTTTTTTCTCCTTTGCTTGCGGTTTCATTGCTCTCGTGAAGTATATTTTTCACCCATGTGGTTTGGGTTTTCTCGTCCACCACTCACAGATGGCGTCCAATAAAATCAAGCGCGGTTTAGCAGCCTAAATTAAGCGATTTTTTTGTTTTTCGGGTAAAATTTTGCTGCCAACTCACGGCATCTTTCGGCCTGGATGCTTCCACCAGTCCCAGCCGGGTTTTTTTTGGAACAAAACGGACTAAGGGTGATTGATTTAAAATTTGCAGGAAGAGAAGAATCGGCTCAAAAAACACACATCCAGACCTCGGTTCCGAATTTTAGCACTCCTTCCGGCAGCGGGTGGTGATGCGATCATTTGAATGGAAATTTTTGGATGAAGTAGTTTTTTTTTTTGGTCGAACGGCCCTCGGGGTCCCTGGGATGGCACGCTTTGATCGATAGCATCTCGTCAGGATGGTAGCCTTTGCTGTCCAAAAAAAAAACCCTTCGAATACATATGCGCCTGGAACAAGTCAGCACCGTATACGGTATAAAACCTCGTTTGCACGCTGTGGAGATCCTAGCATTTTGGGGGCGGGGAGGGAAGATCCCTCAATGTGGAAGGAGGAGTGGAGAGATCAATCTTCCTAATTAAAAAGGATGCAAAAGAGGTCGTTTCTAATCTGCGAATCCTTTCTCGAAAATGAGTCTTCCGTAACCTTGCATCCACGCCGCTTAGGGCAATGGCAATTTTGTGGGCATGAGCCTGAAGACTGGTGAGGAGTTGCAGAGGTTATACACTTCCCGATAAGTGGTTCAACAATTCGCACTCTCTCGCAGGTTAGGTGCCTACACATGGTGTCTAGGGCCCAGGACCAGCAAAAGGGTTTTAAGAGAACACATCGTCAGGACAGTGCCGGAGCAGCGTGCTCCGGTGTACCTTTAATGTGAAACCTTTTCAGCTTCGGCGTACCATCGCTTAATGCGGTCCGTTAATGGATATTGAAGGGTTCGTTGGTACCTGCCGTTACCACCCTCCCCCCCCCCCCTCGGCACTATGTGGTTTAGTTTATTTTTATTAGTATTCGAATCGATCCGGGCTCTGGGAAGCTAGGGATAGTGTGTTTTTGTGTACGGTATTCGGCATTCGGCACTATAAAGTCAGAACTGGGCTGGTTGAGAATGGACATCTGAGATCTGATGGTGCCATGGTGCTGGATCACATGTAGTAAAGGATCCACCAAATGGGGAGCTAACTATTTAGCTTTATTGGTTGAGAATGTGAGTCACGGGCCCTCTAAATAATACACTATTAGTGATTATAGCTCACGATAGAGAATTCGAGTGTGAAAACAAAGGTTAAAAGATTACATTACATTACTGAAAATGTTATCAAGAATATGAGATTTATTTTATAATCCAGGTGTTTTTAACCCCTAAAAGTATGCAACAGTTTGAAATGCCCTTTATCAGAGTTACCGATCTTACTGAAATCGTATTGCATACGTTTAGGCGCATGTATGGAAAATAATAATCAGCAATTAGCCGTTTGCGCCAGAAGGTATGCAATTGGATTGCGAGAGTTACCTTTTAATGGAATTAAGTAGCTTTCTGAAGTAAAATATTTCTAAATTTAATTTCACATAAGATAAATCAAAACATTTAAATGTACCAGACAATGGTTTGGTTCGAATTTAAATAGTTCCTAGCTTACGCAAAACTTGACAGTAATGAAATTGAATACAAAACAACACATTCATACGGTCCCATTTGTGCGCTTGGCTACTCGGTGTTTTACCACAGCGAATCTTTCTTTCCCACCCCCGACGGGCCACAATCCCGGACCTCCTCTTCCCCGTCCACTGGGACATGATTGATTTCAACCAAAAAACCCAATCGCCCCCCAGCAAAACGCCCTTAAAATCGCTTTCATTCCCGTCTAAACTTTCTGGATCGTCTTTTTTTTGGTTTTAATTGCTCTCTCTCTCCACTATATACTACCCACCGTGTCGTTCTGCTTAAAACTAATACGCCGGTTCGAGTGAATCGCACTGAAAGGTGGCATCTCCACCTCCAAAGTGCACTGCTTCTTGCCGCGGGGCGTTGTGGGTGGGAAAATGTGTCTTTCGTTGGGAGGCGAAATTTTGGGTAAGAGCGTCAGCTCCTATTCTTCGTACCAGCGCATGGAGCCGTAGCGTATGCTTAACTAATGAATTTCGTGTTAATTTTCTATTTAGTGTACATACACATATTAAATTTAAGCGCACTCTCCTTTTTAAGCGAGAAATTTACAATACCCGCAAAACCGTTCCCTAGCAGTCCGGGGAGGCGGTGCAAAAGGTTCCGGTAGCTGACAGAAGGACCGAAGGATTGGAGATGGTGCTGAAGTGTGTACAACAACACCACGATTCACACACACACATACATGTTGGAAGTGTTTCGGAATGCTTCTAGTACTTTCAAACGCCGAGGTGGTGCTTCGAGAGCCATTGACGTTGAAGTGCGGTGTAGTAATATACTGTCGGCACTTTATTATCTTCTCCGTTCGGGCGAAACTACCCGACAGCCGCTACAGACAACGGCGTAACCGGACTGCCGGTTGCCTACTGTTGAGTGAGAGACCCATTTCACCTCAGCACCTCGGCCTCTCATCGTGCTTTTCCACCGTTCGCCAAGATGCATCACGAGATTGAGCGAACGGATGAGAAGTTCATTTAGCGAGCGAGCGCTGTCGACTTACCGCCACAACCTCGTCCAGGGTGGAAGGAAGGAATGGTGGAGAAGAGAATGAGGAGAGGCTGGAGGAGAAGGAACGGAGGGAGAGGAAAGACGCGAACATCCTAACACGACTCGGGGCATTGGTTTTGCAAGCGGATATCGAATCCGTGGCTTAGCTTCGTTACACTTGACGGGGTGCGCCTGAATGGTAGGCTAACCGTGGTACAACCCATGACACCTACCCACGGCAGAGTGCCCACTTATCGTATGATCTTACCGGATGAGGAAACGTTCGGAAATGGGCTTTGCCGAGCATCAAATCAACGTAGAACCGTGCTGCAAAGTTCAGCGTATTGTCACCTTCAGGGAATCACGGTGCGAAGGTCGACCGTTGTCGACACCCCGAACCGTTCAACTGTATGGCAAAAAAATACCTGTGAAACATCTGGCAACACTTGCGACCATGGAGTGGCACTGTTATGGTAAAAAGTAAAATATGTGAATCGATTTGTCAAATTTTGCTGTTACGATTTTAAGCGGGGAATGCGTTTCCTGTGCTCGAAGCGAATCGATTGAGTGATGCTTATTTTGTAATATTATCTAGAATACGTAGGAGTGCTCTTGCGTAATGGTTTCAAACAATTTCGAAGTAACTTATAGTTGTAAATATAAAAAATCTAGTCGTCTGTTTTAGCTTATACACCTGTAGAACCCTAACCTTAATTCACCGGACCTTTCGCTGCACGCAGCTTACTGTAACACCAGTTTACTGACCGTTAGTGCTGGTGGGACAGCTTCTTGCAAAAGGTGGAAAGTCATTGTGTCAGTGGAGAACCGAAACGCGTGATTGACAGACAACGTTCGGCACGTGTCCCCATGGAGGCCTGTCATGGCCACCGTTACGCGTTATTGCACGGTTCACTAACAGAAATAACGAAAGGACCACCGGGAACAGAACCAGATCTTCACGCTTACTGCGAGCGAACAACAACAAAAAAACAGATAGATGAAAATGCAACAAACGAAAGAAAAAAAAACATGTTCCAAACGAAAAGAAAAACAATAACCGTAATGGCGCTACACCCTCCCCTCCCCCCCCCCCCCTTGGTACACTATGCTGATGAATGCAGTGTGGTGGTGCGAGAAAATTGGAAGCATTCGGTGCAACGCCACAGGAATGAATAGAAAATGGTTGGAAAAATGGAATTCAATGCATCCCGAATAGTCGGGTGACGAATACCGGTGTGCAACAGTGGTGCTTTTCGCCTACAGTTATGCTACGCGGAAGACACCGCGTCGCTTGCAAAACGTGCTGACTCGCAGTTGCGGTGTCGTTGCTTTCGTCCCCGTTTTGGGGATAGTGAGAGTCCATCCGTTTTGCTAGGGACGAGAAGCAGCATGTGGAAGCAGGACGGAAGCGGACAAAGGGACGAAAAATGTTGTCTATTCATTCAAGCGCAACCCGACAAACACCGGAGCGAACAGATCACGGAGTACGGAGTGCGACCGAGTTTGCGGCACGGCTCATATTTTACTTTGCGCCTGTAGCTGAAACGTGAAACACTTCCCGGCACAGAGTAAACCTAACCTTTACATGCAGTGAAGTTTAATCGTTTTACCGTCCCGGGAGCTGAATGGTGCAGGTAGTACGCTAGTTTTGCTGTTCGTCGATCATGTTTTTCTATTTAGTAAGGTTTGCACGAGCGTTTGTTCAGGTATTAGGAATTAGGTGTTTTAGAAAATGTAGCTAGTATTTTATTTTGTATATTTTCAGGAAAGTTTCGCTATTAACGAAGAAATTTTTACAAAAAACTACAACTAACACCGATAAGACAGTCCCGAATAAAATGGTGTATCCTGGTCACGGCACCAAATAATTTTAGGCACCGTGCTCTCCAAATTCAAAGTTTAAGATATTTACTCGACTTTTGGTAAATTTTTCTTCTGTTTTCTATGAGACCTTGCATCGAGTGATTTTTCCATGCGGAATAGGATTTCATTCATGCACTATAAAATAGTTTAGATGCATAGTTTTGTGTTACGTAACACAAAGTTGAGACAAGATATGAATTCTTGCAATATTTGTTATGAAGAGGATAATTTATAACTGATCTGTTCGTCGTAGGAGAGTTCCGATTCTTGTCTTTCAAGTTTCAGGAGAGAAAGAAAGAGAGAGCGAGAGAGAGAGAGAGAGAGAGAGAGAGAGAGAGAGAGAGAGAGAGAGCAAGACCTCACCATTGTAGTTTAGCTACATTCGAATAACCTGGGTAATGATGAGAAATATTTTACAAAACATCAATTACATGTCTGTGCCCAAGGTACATCCCAACGTGTGAGGAAGAGAATCTGCCACATCGATGCATACCTCCCACAGCGTGCTCGTAGCGCTAAAGCGAACGAAAATAAAACGACATGTGAAAAAGTAGTTGGCGTTCGGTGACATAAATCATCCACCGAGCTCATAAATACACTCGCACCCAAAAACAGCCAGAAACGAGTTCATCAATAACCTTGTGTTTCTTCGACTAAGGGATGGCTTTATGGCTTTCTTACTTCCCGAGTTTAGGTCGAGTGGTACCTGAATCCCGGCGCCGAGTGAATGGAAGATTTACCCAACCAATACGCTTCTGGTGCGAAATGACGAAAGGATGCGTTTAGCCCGTTGCTCTTTGTATTGCGGATTGCCTACCGTTTCGGGCGCACACCCGGCTTGCTGCAGCACGTTTCGATTAGGGTCAGGAATGGGGTAGACACTTTCACATGTTTACTGAAGCCCTTTTCACCGCAAACTCCTTTATCAACCAGCCCAACCAGTTACCCAACCGATAACTAGTTGCGACTTTCCAAGGGCGTGAAGGGGGGGATGCCGAACAGAGGGTGGTCGGGTGGCGATTTTTGTTGTTGTTCTCCCTCTACCAAAAACATCCCATTCGTACCACGTGGCGCTATCGGCTTACACCAAAGCGTAGCTTCAAACGGAAGAATGATAGCGTCGATATATTTATTTATGTTTGAATTAGGGATAGTTCAAACTGAAATGAATGTTTGTTTGTACCGCCATTAATGGGCTTCCGTACCGCAATTCGCCGGTCGTTGCGCCGTACGTGTTACGCGCGTGTATGGGTGGAAAAGCCGTTTGTTTTGTGGCTAATATTTACGTTTGCGTGCGTTGGGCGGTTTTTGGTTTATAGGGCGTGCAACATAACCACGCGTCGGAGGTTTTTTGGGGGAAGGGGGGGGGGATGTCGGATCCGAAATCCGGGAATCGAACCGATGTTTGCTAATTGATTACTGCCCAGTTGCATTACCGGGGCAGGTGTGTAACGGTGGTCGGTGAAACGACAGCCCATTCCTTTCCACCGTAACGCTAGCATGCAGCTGCATCCATGGGCAAGAAATGCATAGGCTGCGGGGGTGTTCCAGGTGTTAGTGTTAGTCTTTGATTTTCATCGGTACTGGAAGCCATTTAGAGCGAATGTTTCCGTACATTGATCAAAGCTAGCAATCGCCGCAGTGCGGTTTTGTACAACGATGTGGCAATACTGCTACCCCGGCCCGATTGCTGGTTAAAAGCTGCATAAAGGTTCCGTAAGGGTGCAAAACCACTGTCAAATGGGTTTCGATGTGGATGAGTGTGTCGGTGTTTTTTTTTTGTTTTGGTAATTCACTTACCGGGAAAAGATTTCCACGAACGATTAGTGTATTAGTTAACATTCAAAATCTTTCACTCACGACACTACTGGGAGCACGTTAAAGGAACAGCTATTTTGACAGCAAATCAGCATTCTATACAGGGAGAGAGAAAGCAATAGAGAAGCTTCCGTTCTTTTTAAAGTCACTGTAAACGATTTTCCCGGCTTACACTTACCACATATCGCCCCTTTCCTTCGTAACATTGATTTCATTGTTCGCAACTAAAATGGTTTCGGGAAAAGCCCACCCTCTCGTTGTACTCCTTCTGTGTGTCCAGTGCGCTATGAGGCAGCAAATTGGGCGACCATTGTTTTCGATTGAATTGCATAAATATTCACTTTTACACGCCACTACACAGCAACAAATGGTTGACTCGCGGTTCCGTACCGTTCGGGTTGCAAAACAGGTGCAAACGCACGTCAAGCGACCGATAAACGTTTGGGAGGAGGAGGAGGAGGGGGTGGGGGGGAGGGGGGGAGCAAAGGAAGAATATGTGAGTGGATGGGCCAACCCACGTTAAGCCCATCATCAATCAGATTACGTTTATTATTGTTGTTGCCTACTCTGCCTCCTGAATTTGCTCATCCCTTTTTTTTTGCTCTATGCCTTCTATATGTTGGTGGCCGATATTGGTCGGACAAGGTGGAAAGAATGGTGGACGGGTTATTGTCCAGCGTTTTTTTTTGTTTGCTGGCGTTTTTGGGCATATACCAAAGCACAATACTCTACCTTCAACATAATACCGTAACTCGTCAGCAAAACTCCCGGTTCGGTACATCAATGTTCGCTTTGTTTCCAAAAATTCTATTGGGAGGTAAAAAGGTTTTTTCGCTTCACTCCCTTGATAATAGTGCGCCTGAAGGTAGGCAAAATCAGTGTGTGACAGGTGCCATCCGTACGTATATCGCGCGACGTTACAATTTTCTCCTTCCATCAAGGTATTGTTGATGGTTTTTTTAAATTTATTTTGAGAGAGAGAGAGAGAGTTTACTTTTGATTTAAACTTTTAATATTTTACTTTTTTGCGATTGCTTTAGTTTTTGGTTTGTTGTGAGGGTTATATGTTCAGTTTTGTAATATACTTAGCGTCCTTAAGGTGTACAGTGAAGTGCCGATTATTCGGGTACCTTTTACCCGGCTGTTCCATCATCCGTGCTGCTCGGAAATGACAGTTTTAAAGGCTATTTGACATATTAACTGCAAAACTGATGATGTCAAGACATGAAAGCCTTAATAGTGTAGGATCGTCTAAACAATATTTATCAATAAAAAGAGTTGTGCTTATAATTCGTGATATTCGCTTATCCGGCAAGGGCTGAGTCCCTATGAGCACGGATAAGTGAGCTACTAGACCATGCCTGTCACCCTTGACTGTTTATATCTGTTCGTTTTTTCTTCAAATCTTGATCTTGAGATCTAATTGTTGTACTTATCTAGAATCGGTTTTATTAAAACTTAAAGATTTAAATTCTATTTAAAATGAAAGCAGCTTTAATTGGTTGTTATCATTATGGAGTGATTATCGAGTGAGAGGAGATAAGGCAAAGCTAAATAAATGTTTAACGACGTAGGTGTCACTGCTTGGAAATCCTTTCCATTTGTACCAAGGATTGTGTTGAGATGTTGTTGCCAGAGCACAATCGAAGTTTGCAAGATATCTGTGCAAGTATTCCTGTGTGTGTAAGTTCCAGTTCTAGTGTTTGTGATTACCCATCCCCAATACCGTGCGCTCAAAGTAGTAAAGCTACGTCACACAACTTCTAGCAAGGATAGAAAGTAGCAAACTGGCGGTGGCCGTTAAAACCAATAAACACCGGTGAGTTTACTATTTCCGGAGTTCCCTCCCGATGCCACCTGGATGTTCCCGTTGCCGGAGATGACGGAAGCAAACGTACATGGTACGAACTCGTACGAATCGAAATGCTGCCTTTGTTCCGGTACGCGCGTACGGATTTGTCTCGGTACACTACTGGGTACGTACAGGTAATGGCATTAATCCCTCGGCCAAACAATATCCCGATGTATGTTCCCGTGCGGGTAACAACCAGCAGACAAAACCCTGGCACCGGCCCAGGGAGTTTGTTGTCATCGTCTGACCCCGTGAGTCAATGCAATTCGATTCGTTGTTCGAGTCAGTGGTCTTGTGGCCATTTTGTGCCCTTGGAGAGGGGGGGGGGGGGGGGGGGGGGAGGGGAAGGAAGGAAGGAAAGGCATCGGCACGGTTGTTGAGCACTTGAGCATCGAGCGAATTTTAATATGCTTCCCTAACAGTCGGTTTAACATTGTTTCATCCACCTTTTGTGAAAGAGTTTGAGGGGCGGGAGAAGCGATAGACATTAGGATTCCGGACGAGAGAAAGGGAAACATTCGCCACTTGTCCCAGAAGTACCTGGCGGGAAGGGGGGGGGGGGGAGGAGGGTGGAGGTTGGAGGGAAAGTTTTGCTCTGAAGCTGGAGAACTGGAGGTGGATAACATTCGGTTCGTGTCCAGCGTTGCTACGGTGACTTTATCCATATCTTCATTTTCAATTGCACGGGATTCAATATTGAATGCTGGGTAAGAACCCGCTGGTGGACGTCCGGTAGACGACCAATTGAAACTTTGACTACAGGTCAGTGGGTGTACGATTGTTTCCGTTCACTTTAGTACGCTTGCCTTCAAAGCTGATGGGCGATCAATGAATACTAGTGTGTACAGTGCATTTAGCTTTTCAGTTTTAAACTGTTCCGTTAAAGTGGGATGCTTTAAATTACAACTCCTAACTGTCTGATAGTTTCGGTTCGCTTTTAGTAGTTTTTTTGCGTACGAAATTAAATAGTAAGAAATAAAATCGTTTTATACTACCAAGGTTAACACAACTCTAAACTCTACTCTAAATTTAAGAATCAACCACAACAATGAATCTGTTCAAATGCAATCAAATTTGACTACATCCATTTATGGAACGGTCAATAAAATCCAATGCCATCGAACACAAATCGAAGTCCTCATCGTAACATCCGGTTCTGTCTTCTTCAATATTATTCTCGCGAGCTTGTGAGTCGTCTAGGTTGAGTTCCTAAAGCTATTCGATGACAGAAACGTAGAACGGCAGTCCCTAGCGGTACCGAACTGATTTGTAAGATCGGTATTTTAATTAAATTTACCAACCTTGTACCACTGGTGGGTTGAACTAGCCCATCCCTATAGTGTCCTTTTTTCCGTCTTCATAAAATTTAACGAGAAAAGTGTTTTTTTTCTTTGGCTTCTTTTAAACTTGTGGACAACTCACGCAAAAGACAGTCAATCGTAAGATAGCGCAAATCATTTAATGAAGGCAAGCGATACGATAGTTCACTATCTAGTTGCCGGGTTACTACTCAAGCTCCACGACACGAAGCTCCCCACCGGGTATTGGGGCGAAACCGCCTGCAAGTAGGCAACCGTGCTGCAAGTGAGAAGCCGTCGGCGTTTGGTGTTGTTTGATTGAAACCGTTGACAATCCGGGTCGACGAACGGCCGGAAATTAAACGTCAACCAGGAAGCAGCACAGATACTATTCACTGACAAACGTGCGCTATGCGGGCCTTTGGTTCGCTTCCGTAGCGCTAAAAATAGCGTAAGAAATATCTCGCTTTTGCAACGGAATTGGAATCTTTCTGTTTGGAAAATAGATCAAGTGCACCTTTGGTGAATGAAAAATTGGGCCAGAGCTTTAATTTTTTCAGATGCTGTATTTATTGAACTGTTGTGTGAATTAGTCATCGATTATTATCGTTTGTTTTGGCTTGGTTTTGGTCGAATAAATACTTTAAGGTGAAGTAAAAATAAACGCCTCCAAGAAAATGAAAAAAAAAACACAACTCTCCACTTTTTGAACGAGTTTCCTGATAAAATAAATAACTCCTCTTTATAGGCAGGATCTATAAAGAACAAAATCAAAGTTTTTGTAAAAAAAAGGAAATGTTTACCATTTTTTTGTGAAGTTTTCTCTTCTAAACACAATGTTATACTAGAAGAAAAAAGAAGAAGAAGGAAACAACCAATAACATGACAAACAAAGGCTGACATTTGTACTAAACAAGAAACCAAATCGATTTGAGGGCCAATTTTTCTTCCTACCTTACGAATCCGTTGCGATTGGGGTAATAACTTAGCGCCGAAATTGAATCGAGAAGTGTTGCCAGACACCCCACCGTCTTACAAACAAATAGGAGGATAGAAACTTTTCGAGTTTCCATTTCCAGGGGGTTTGTTTTTTCCTCTTCTTTTGTTGTTGTTTTCCTTCCTTGCCGTTGCTTAGAATTTATTGACGGGACGGGCTGTTGTGTGTTGGTAAAGAATGAACCAAAACAAAAAAAAAACCCTTTTCAAATTTTACACCCCGGTTTTGTGATTTTTATTGTGCTTCGACTGTTTACGTTTACCAAGGATTTTTCGGCTACCGTGTTCCAGCGTGCAGTGAAGCGGTCACGAATTTGTCACTCGCCTCGAGATGATACTGCCTTATTGCGATCTGTTTAACAAGTACGGACAGATTTTTTTTTGCGTTTGGTAGAAGCAATTGCCCGGCTGGAATGGTGCTGATGCCAGTGGTCGGCAAGGGAGTTTGGTTGAGATTATTGTATATTTACAATAATTTGTATCATTGCTGAGGAAGATTTCGTAATTGCTGTTGGTAATGTCTAGTAATGCTCTAGTCCTTGTTCTCTGTCAAAGTTAATCAGTTTTGAAGTCTTAGATTAACGTCATTTTCTTCTTCTTATTCTTCTTGGCCGGCTCAGCTCAAGGTTGAGCAAGTCGCGAAGACATGACCAGGTCACCAATCCTTTTTCCAAGAAATTCGGCCTAGGTCTGGAGTCCGGAGTCTGGAGTCTCCATCCACGTCTGCATCCGATCTCCGACAGGTTCGACTCCACCTGATCCAGCCAACGACCTCTATGTGCTCCTCTAAGTCTCTTACCGAACGAGTCGCTGACGAGTACCTTCCTGGAGGAGCATCGCCAAACAGCTCAGTTAGCTTGAAGTTTATTCTCCTTCTCCAATTTGCCGACCACTGTAGCAGGGTGAAAGATCAAGAATGGTTTACGAGTTCGCCGGCATCAGAAGACTGCTCCACATCTGTGATCCGGAGTCGGTTGATGTATTCGGTTGAATTTACGACTAGCATTTTACTATCTCCACGAATTTACCTGTCCAGCTAAAATATGTGAATATACTTAAACTCGCAAAAGACATCAACTCATGTACTCATAGATGACGGGTGCTTTTCGTCCACTTGAGTTGCCGTAAGGATAATAAAATTCTCGCGCGTACATACAGACAAAGCTCGTCTAAGCTGTGTCTTTCTAGTGGACTATGAACTAGCAGTTATCCGGTACCATCAAACCAATCGAACCTTCTCGCAGCCAATATTTTACCAATTTGATTTTATGTGCTTTGTTCAGTGTTATTGCACTTTGGCGAACTCTTCTGATCTGCCACCGTGCGCTGTTCGATAATCGAGCTTCTGTTACAAACCGTTCCCGAGAGTTGTAGCACGTTAAATAGGAAAAGAAAGTGGTAAAGGTGAAAAAACAAAACAAAAAGAAAAAAAACCTCTTATCAACCCATCACACCTGGCGATGGGGTGTTAGTAGCAGTAACTCAACCAGCACCAGCAAATAAAAATCCCCCAAAAAAAAACTCACTCGCTTGCGAAACAAATCCACTGTAAAGTGGTCCGATGAGAGCGATAGTAAATGATTCAGAAACTGTTTCCAATCAATGGTTTGAACGCTGTGTGCAGTTGGATTTTAACATCTTCATCAACGGATACTTCGAGCGCGCTATAAAGTATGGAGGAGATGAGGGAATGGAAAGCGAAAAACTTTTTCTCAATAGTGCTTCTGCGTGTGCGGCTAGTGAGTGAGTGTGTGTGTGGGCGTTATCGGGCATGACAGCTGTGTCGCTACAGACCACTAAACTGGTTTTGTGCGGAAAATGGATAATGAATGTTTGATTGCTGTCATTACTGACGCTTACTAGCGGGAAAAAAAGTTTCAATCGTTTGAGTCTTTGGCACAATTATGAAGCTTTATTCTCAGTTAGGTTGGCCTTTAGGTAGGGTTGAACTTCGTGTTTGTGGTATCTGAAATGAAGTATTAATTTATTGCAGAAGCTTCACAAGTTTTGTTACCAATACAAACGCGACCTATATCAGTAGTCTTATTGTTGTGCTACGGAAGGTTAGTCACGTCATGAGAATAATAACCGGATTAATCCGGAATTAACTCCGGAGTAACTCCGGAGTAATTATTCCGGTTTAATCCGGAGTAGCTCCGGAGCAATAACACTGAAGTAATGACTCCGGAGTAACACTAACTCTGGAGTAACTCCGGAGTAATAACTCTGAAGTAATGACTCCGGAGCATTAACTCTGGAGTAACTCCGGGGCAATAACTCTGGAGTAACTCCGGAGTAACTCTGGAGTAACTCCGAAGCAATAACTCTGGAGTAGCTCCGGAGCAATAACTTCGGAGTACCTCCGCAGCAAAAACTGCGGAGTACCTCCACAGCAATAACTCCCGAGTAACTTCGGAGAAATAACTCCGGAGTTGACTGCGAATTACTGCGGAGTTGGTACCTGAATACTCCGGAGTTAACCCCGGTGCTGCATTCAATGTTAACTCCGGAGTAATCCCCGATTTTAACTCCGGATTCTAGTTCGGTTAGTGGCCGGGCGCAGTTAGTTGAACTGATTCCCCCATTCTTTGAATCGAATGATAATCATAGGAGTTATAGACATTATAGCAATTTCTTATAGAAAAATTGTAAGAATTTCTAGCTCTGTATAGCTATATGGTGAAAGTATGAGGGATTGAGGAGTAGCAGAACATCTCATCATTTTAGGTAATGAACACTAACTCGTGCTATTAAACATCAGATTCTACAATGGAAAGCATCTTTGAAGTACATAATCTTTCATTAGCTTATTTCTAATTTTTTAAATGGATGTTGCTGCAGCATTCTGCAATGCCATTGTCCGAAGAAAAAAGCAGATTCAACGGTACAGCACCGGTGCAGCTTACCCCGGCTGTTGTAAGCACAATCTGGCATTATGTTTCTCCACATATCGTTACAGCACTACTCTTAATGTTCTTAATTTTTATGAACCATTGCCGGTGACGGTGAGATGCACTCAATGTGATCTACCGGTGGTGATAGTTCTCGCTGCTATGTGACATTTTGTGATATTTTTTTTTTTTTGTTTTTGCCTTCATTCCGCGGCTACCCACGCAGCGTGTCAAAAGCGTTAGTTATACTCGCACGATCTCAGGGTAATGGTGAAGGTGGTCATTGTGAGCGAGCTGTAACTAATCCTGTATCTCACTTCCCACCTGGAACTAACCTGCCTCACGTACCATCGCGTGCAGCGTGTTTGAAGATGCAGTACCGCGCACTATGATCAGCACCTCGCGTATACGTATGCGCTTCTGCATACGAGGCGAGTAGGAAATGGGCGCTACATTAGCTGATTGCTGTATTGCGCTACGAGTCTTGGTGGGGGGTTGTGGGCTTATCTTCCGGTTGGATGCACACGATCGAAAAATGAGGAACTGCGCACGTAATAACGTTTTTCCTGCAGAAAATAAACACAAAACGGTAAAACCCGGTGTAAAGCTACAAATCAAAGCCTCGCTCCGTCCGGTTGAAGCGCAGACCCATTTTATGTTCGCATTTTGTAAGGATGCAGCTGAGGCTAGCAGGCACGCGGCACGAGGAAAAGTTAGCCGTCCATCAGGCCGACATTCATGGTTGGAGGGTAAAATCTCGCAAATGGATAGCGCAAACTACACAGCTCGTGGTAATCCCGAACGGTAGTAAGAATAGTGTGTGAGTTCATTTTTTGTTGCTGTAGAGTGAATAGCGAATTTTTACATATTAACGAATTAAAAATTAGAGCAAGGATGAAACTACACTGCATCTTGAAGCATTTCTTGATGTTCTTAAAGTAGAACAACTTGTAAAATGTATGCTGAGGACGGATAGTTTGCGAAGAATCGTGACTTTATGGCTTTTGTGGATTTTGGACGAGTGTCAGATTGTTTCCAACATGAGGTCTCCATTGCTGTCTAATAATGGTACGTTTTCAATAAAACTATTGAGGTTTTCGTGCGACATTGGTAGCATTTCTTTCCAGGAACTGCAAAATCTGTGTTTGATACCATTTTCATCTGCTTGGTTTCTCTTTCTTTCGCCACAACCGTTCGGCATAAGGACTTCGGACGTCAGGCTATTGCTTTGAGTGCTGCCCACCGACACTCTTCGCTTCTTCGGTGTGGAAATCGCCGACAATTGAAAGACTTTAGCCGGGCTGTGGGTATCCAGCGAAATGTGCTCTCAATCGAAACGGATCGCGTGCTCCGGACGTGCTCCGGACGTGTGAACCGTGTGATTCCAACAGTCGGTTCACTTAGCACCAAAAAAACCCGAACCCACTCGAAGCTGCCCGGTAGACAATGTTCAATAATATATCGGTCGCTTTACGTGTTTGATCTGGTACGAACAACACTCGGTTCGGCGGTGTCCGCTGGTTAGCGAATAGATAACACATATTTAATCAATAATTTCATCCATCTTCTCGTGCGTGCCAGTATCGCTTTTTTTGCTGGGAAATCCTACGAAAACCAGTCAAGGTTAGTACGTCCGCGTCCGAACTGTCCGAAAATGGAACTGAAACGTCACTGTCAGTGGTTGGCTTTTTTTTTGTTCTCCTTTCGAATTAGTACTGAAACCGGTTGGTTGGACGCGTACGAAGTCCTAGATGCTTCTAGCTGAAACACTTTTGCTGACCTAGCGGGAGTTATGCTTTTCGTATATCGCGCAATCGATGTCGTATCATATTGACTCCTCCCGGGCACGTAACCGTAACCGTTCGTTAATAATAAATCAGCAAAATTAGTTCGTGTTCCAAATTGGTGCAACATTTCTTCACCAAGGTATAGAGTGAGAATCATTTTGAAGCAATGTGAGCAAGAAATGCACAAAGAACAATCTCATCGACATATTTGTTTGTGCTGTGGTCAAAAAATAAGGTGACGTTCCAATTATTTGGACGACTCTGTCTTTATTGGGGTAAACGAATTTCGTCTACTTCAAAGTAATCGCCTCCTGATGCAATGCACCTTTGCCAATGAATTTTCCAATTCTTCGTCTTCGACAAATTCACGGTGGAGGTGGGAACTCCGGAGTGGCTTCACGAATCCACTCCGACTCCGACGTATAAAAACCGGAGTAACTCATGAGTAATTATTCCAGTTTGATCCGTAGTAACTCCAGAGCAATAACTCTGAAGTAATGACTCCGGAGCAATAACTCCGGAGTAACTCCGAATAACTTCGAAGTACCTACGGAGCAATAACTCCGAAGTTGACTCCGAACTACTCCGGAGTTGGTACCTGAATACTCCGGAGTTGGTACCTCAGTACTCCGGAGTTAACTCCGATGATGCACCCAATATTTACTCCGGAGTAATCTCCGATGTTAACTCCGGATTCAAGTTCGGTCAGTGGCAAGGCGCAGGTAGCTCAACAAATTTGGACAACTTTTGACATCTGGCTTTGCAAGATGCCTGGCATTGGTTCACATCTCATTACGACTATATTTTGAATACGCAGGATGTTATTCGGATTTAGACAATTCAAATCAGAGAGCATTATAAGTTAAAGGTTTCAGCGAAGTATATGGGAATAGCAATATAGGAGCTCTCGAACATGCAATTATGAAACAATATCTCCTCAAACTATTGAACAATGAAAAAAATGGATTAATGGCTTTAAAAGGGAACACTCCCATCATTTATGACACTTACTGTACATCAGTATGTAACGCTTCCGCATGTTCGATAGCAGCCCAACATCGAGCACGAGAGCGGGGAAGATACCATCTCATAGTATCTGCTGACAATTGCTGACATTCCATCGTAATACGGTGGGGAGGGCGGGCCACAGCGTTACAAATTGGTTGTGCTGCTGCTCAATTTAATCCCGGCGTACAAAAATCAATTGACTCACCCGACGGCCCTGCCACATTAAACTGTGTGTGTGTATGCGCTGTACATACAAGAAATGTGGGCTTCTCCCAGCCTTCAGCAGCAACAAAACAATGCAAAACGGTTTTGCCAGTTTCCGTTTAAGCTGGGACGCTGGAACGACAGCGGTACCCATGTCGTAGCGTGAAGCTCCCGAGGTTGGAAAGCACATTACGCTTTCCGGCAGACGGTGAAATTAAATTGTAAATAGTAAATGAAAATTTTTGTCCTAAGCCTCCAGGCAGTGCTGGAATGTGTGCACGTGAAGCACTGGAAGGCTGACTCCTGCTTCTTGGTGCGAGTGGTTGATGAGAGTGATACAAACGCGCGCAGCACGGGGGGGGTTCGGTTCCCTTTTTGCCCGAACCGGACGCCGGTGATCCGCTTAACGGGCTCCCGACGCCTTATGAGAACTGATAGCACACCCTGTCGAACCTTCTTAGAGGTTGGGTGTATTGTTTTTGGTAGGGAAGAGCTGCCACCTGTCATTTTTCAGCGTGTTGTACGTTCGCAGAAGACGGCTTTAGTTTGGTTCTTTTCACACTATCGGAACGCTGCGAGTGCTGCAAACGAACATATTAACCCTAAGGTAGGAAGTGTGGCATTCGAAATGGGGCAAAAAGCATATAAATTGTAACGAGTTGAATAGTATTCAAAAAATAAACCAAAAAGTCCTCGACTATGGCCCAGATACCCAGCATACAGATTAAAGGGGACTAAAAATATATTGCCTGAGAAAGGAAGGAAAATAATGTCTTAAAATTGCATATCTTTAGGCGTTATAATAATTTATTTCGCCTGTTACATGCTAAACGCCTTTAATTATGCAATACATTGTAAAATGCGATGTATTAACGACTAGCTAAACATTTGCTTAACTTTATTTGTTTTCATTTGTTTATTTTGTATCGTTTAAAATCCATCTGAATGTCTCTGTTGAATGTAATGCGAGTGAATTTTAAAGTTTATTAAGAATTGACTTTTTGTTGTTGTTGTTGTTGCACCCAATGAACACATTCTCAGCTTCCTGCCATCGAAGTCTCCCAGAGACGACAGCGTACGTAATGCGATCGGTCGACATGTAATGAAATTACGCTTCCTGCCACCCGAAAACCACTCTCCATCCCTCGCCCTTCGACTTTTTAAAAGGAATCGAGACACACAGAGCCTTCCCTCCCTCTCCATTGGAATGCTGCAGCGAAGCGGAACGATACATCGTTTCGCAATGTTTAACTCCCATCTCCGTCACCAATTTTCCCAAACCTTCGCGTGCATGTTCGGGTGATTCAGGCCGCGTAAGAGGATCATTTTCTTTTCACGCTTTTGTGCGCGTTTTGTTTATTGAAATAATATTGACGTGGAATGTGGCATCCGTGGCTGTGCGTTCACCGTTGAGACAGCATCGCGTGTATCCTTGAGGAAACAAAAAAAAAAAAACCACCCAAACTGGGACACAAAGTTTAACTGTGAAGAGGGGCGAAAGCGAAGCGAAATATTCACTCAACTGCCAAACACAACCGCGCGCCCACATCCGATGGGATGGGCAAACGCGGGAATGTCGCCGTGCTTGTTAAGTCACAGGATACCCCAGCAGCTGGGAAGCTATTCCGAAGTCGATCAATTTCATCAATAGCTATCTACCAGACACATTCCAGCGCTGGGCGATGGATGAGATTTGTTCGGTTCATTCCGTGTGTTCGACGGAGGCAAAACTTTATTGCCTGTCTTCGCAAGATCGGAATGCTTCTACGAGAGCGCTGTATAAAAGCAAATGTGTGTCTGTGTGCCATCGTTGGATCGTTATTCTTTGCTGCTTTGTTCTCACTCCACCATCGCTGGGGGGAGATAATTTACAAGACGGTCTCGGTAGCGTCTCGAACGCTGAGGTTGTCTTTCTTTATTTCCAACCGATACAAGTGGATGAGTAGTTGATTAAACTGTGCACTACTTTGTAACCCACGGCTACAGTCAAGCGCTCTTCATTAGCTTCCATGGTGTGTTGCGTGATTGTGAAACCATAACGGTTCGGAAAGACATGAAAATGAGCTCGCTGAATGGTTAGGATGTGTATGAACCGAAACTTATTAAACGGATTAATGCGAGCAGCTCGTAAGATTCACGCGTTAATAAGCGCAGGTTGAATGGGGTGGTACTGGTGGGATTATGTAAGGGTTTTGCCAGTGCAGGGAAGATTATGGGCGTTACACATTCATCGTTTTGCAGCGCAACAGATGAGGTACATTTGTGGGGGGGGGAGTGTGCAACATAAGCTGTTGAGCATTATTCACTCACGTCTTGATAGTAATCATTGTCCATTTTGAAAGTGTTCATGATGCGTTTCCTGAAACGTTATTGAAGGCATTTAATGGATTTATCGCTTTTGGATGGTTGTTTTTGTTTTTTGGGGTAAGCTTCTGCTGCCATCATAGAATTGGACGTTTGTAAGGAAATAATTAGGTATAAGCTGTTTCAGGAACACTGCCAAACGTTATTTAACTGGGATAATAAAGCCATAGGCACAGTGCTTCATGAAAAATCAATTACGTAAATAATAGTGCTTAAAAACTAAGCAACAGCTTAAAAAGTACTAATTGCATAACTTTAGGCTGTAAAAAACGCAGTAACGATGCTGAAAAAAAATTATGTAACGTTTTGTAACAACGCTTTACATAAATTTAGGCGCATTGGTTTCCATTGTTGCATACATGTAACGCATACATGGATTGCATAACTGCCGGCGCACAAACTCGTTGTCATTATCTTTACATCCCCAAAAACGCGACGCGGTACATAGTTTACAATAGTAAAACTGCTCGAAATGTAAGAAGGACGCAATGAACAAAAAAAAAAAAAAGGAATCGCATTTTCATCAAAAACGAAATTGAGAACAAAAAACAAATACGACAAAATAAAAATAGTATACTAAAGGCCACAACATCGCCATGAGCACGGTATACAACCATCCTTGCAGCAGTATGACAGAAAAGTGAATATATAAATAATTTAAACTGTTCAAAACCTTTTTTTTTATTCGTTCGCCCTGAGACCGGCGTTTGCTGATCTATATTTTGTTTTGTGTGCGCTTGTATTCCTTTCGGCGGCCATGACAAAAGGAAAAAAGCGGGGGAAAAAATCAGAAAAGAAAAATCATTCCCATCGTTGGAAGGCTGCAAAAACCGACCGTACCGGACCCCGGTGGGTCGGGCAGATGTCAAAAGCAGTCAAAAGTTTCACCGAACTCTCGGGTTGGTATCTCTTACTTGCATGCATAATAAAAACGCGGGTTCCGTTCGGTGTTGGCCCAGAGTGTGTGTGTGGTGTGGTCACGGAGGCATGACATCAGCCCGATCTAGGCGATGTCAGGAAGGTGTTTGGCGTGCCGTATCGTTCGCACATCGCACCACCAAGTAACACGCCGCGGACAGGAAATTGTTGTGGATGTATCGGGACCGGCTGGAACGGATTTTTTCGCCGTTTGACTGGCAAAACTCCGTACACTAGCCGACAGCGCGCTAGTCTATTAGTGTACGCTGTACTAAATCGTTCTAAAATGTTCGCACAAAACAGTTGAAAAGTGTCACACGCTAGAAGTAATTGGTTCCATTTCGGTTTTTTGAAATAATAGTACAGCACTCGGCACAACTACGCCCTTTTGTGCTTTGTGCCTTATGGTAGATATGAACTAGTCTTCTTACTGCATTGCATTTTTTGACAGGTCACCCAGTAGCACCAAAAATTGGAACGATGACACCTAGCGTAAAGACTCCGAACAGTGGCATGTTGACATCGGCAAATAAATTTTGAGCAGCAATCGAACCTCGGTTTGAGAGAAAAAAAAATGTAATGTGATTTCGTTTTCATTCTACAACGAAACTTTTTCGCTTTCAGTCTCTGAAAAAATAAAAAGGAAAATATGTCTTTCGTTTGAAAGAGTTAAATTCAATCTAAAGAGGGTGCGATTGCAGGAAAGGAAAGTATTGTAACTTTATCTTTTTATGTTTCACTCCGTTGAAAGTGTATTTTTACCATTCTCAATACAATACCCAATGAGGATAATAGGTGATTAAACATTAAAAACGTGCAAACAGACAATATATGTTGAGGGAAACAAAATTAAAAAATGAAAGATGAAAACACATTGTTTTTAGTTTTTATTATTCGTGTATTTTTCACCATTAGTTCAATCGCTTGTTATGTTCAGTTTTTTGTTCCTGTTGGTTTTATGATTATATCATAAATCGTTCTGCATGATGGGTTTTATCTTTCTCTCTCTTTCTCTCTCTCTCTCTCTTTTTCTCTCTCTCTCTCTTTCTCTCTCTCTCTCTCTCTCTCTCTCTCTCTTTATTTCCAGTTCATCGCTTTTCACACTGGGCGGTAAACAAAATGAATGTAAACAGACGCCATCACCACAATTCGCTTGGGATTGTGTTTGCTTTGTTTTGTTTGTTTGCTGTAACACTATGTATTTACTCTTTGTTACTTACCTACTTCATATTTGCATCTTGCGTTTTCTCGTTTCTGCTTTACTTTATCCATTTGCATAATTATTACTTTATTTTCTGCAAGATTGTATGGATTTTCCTTTAATGTTGTTGTTGTTGCACTGTTACTTTACTGTGCAGAGTAACTTTCTTTCTCTCTTTCCTCTTTCATTATTAACCTTTTGTTTTGCGGTGTTGGTTTTCTCTGTTTAATTTTATATTTTATTTTTACTTCTTGATTAAGCTTGTATGAGTTTCATTTCCGTTAGCAATAGTTTTGTATTCCTTCCTTCACACTTCTATATTCGGTGTTGCGTTTGCAAATTTTTACAGTGCTGAAAAGGATAATGCCGGTTCGATTTTGAGTTACGTCACCCAAAATCGCTTTTTACATGCTTCTTTCTCTATTCGCCTTCCGTTTGCTTCCTCTTCTAATGTTTTTTTTTATTTTTTCCGTAGGTTTTTCGCAAAAAAAAGAAACCCATCATTAAATGCTGGTAAGTGTTTGTAAGAGTGATTTTTTTATTGATAATCCCCGCTAAGCTATTGATAATATGTTCTAAAATTTTCGTTTCGACTTTTGCTTGTTTTGTATCGTATTCCTTACCATCTCCGTGTGCTTTAAACAAAACTGTCGTCATGTTTTTGTGCTACAGAATTAAAATAAAAGCGATTAAAACTATCCAGTAAAATATGTAACAAATTTTCACATGCTCCTTTGTCCTACGCTTTTACATCCAACTGTTCCTTTTTCTCACTTTCCCTTACTTATCCTTTTGATTTCCCACGGGAAACATTCTTACTTGTGTTTATATTTTTTTTGTGTGTTCCCACACAATCACACACAGACACGCTCGCATGACACACATACACACGCACACACTTGCCCATCCACACATTTCAGACGGGTCCCAAGTCCCACAATCTAACAGCTTACGTAAGATATCGAACGATAAAACAACAAATATAGCAACCCTATCCTTGTTTCTTGCTTACCACCCAACCGTCCCGTACCACCATTTACCAATCTCATACATTACGTGAGCTCGTTTTGCGGCTGATTGTATGCGTAAATATGAATGCTTATTTATATATGTAATAGATCAACGGAATTGATTGATCGATTGCCTTGGTGCCTGGTGAGTTATATCTTTTGTATTGTTTGTTTGCTTCTTTTAATAGTTTCTTCTGTTTTTTTTTGGTAGCAAATTTTAAACTATCCATTACCACACCGCCGACCTAATCGGTGTTTTGATTTCATTCGCTTTATTTAGTTGCCTGTTAGTCGTTTCACCTGTACCGGGGACATGAAAACGGTGACTATACCCGAATGGTGAGCTGAGATGAATGAGGTGACATATGATGAATGCTTACTATCGTCATATTTAGCAGACAATATTATTAAACAAACATTGCAAAATAATGTCGCAAGTCAGTTAAAATGACCTCAGGCGTATCGGTTGCGTTATTGTTAAAGGTCGCCTAACAGTATGCAATCCCACACAAAATGCGCTGTTAGGGCATTGCTGTAACAAAAACTGTCACCTTAACACCAGCATCACTACCGTTCGTACTATCTTCCAATGGTTTGGCGCTTGATTCAAACCGGCGTTTTTTTATTGTGTGTGTTTGTGTTTGGGTAAATTGAATCGCTTTTACCTTGGATAATGCATTTATTATTGTTACTGGTAGGGGTGTTTTTTTGTTGTTGGATAGTGTAATAATTTCAATTCGTAATCATTAGTGTTACCATTACTCTTACTATCGTGACGTGAATGGGTACTTAATTAGTTTTCCCATTTCCCTTTTTTTTACTCCCCGCACCATACTTCCCCCTCCCCCCCACCTTCCTGTACCGATTTATTGCCTACGAAATTCCATTCCTTGTTTCGTTTAATTTTGCTGTATGGCGCCTGAATGTATGCATTCAGTTTAGCATTTTCGGCTACTCGTGTTCTTCGCGTGTTGCTTTCTTGTATTTATTTATACACTTAATAACAATTTTACCCATTCTTGTTATTTATTTTATGTATAGCTTTTCAGCAAATTTTGCAAACAGAAATCATCCTTGCCTTTAGCTAGCTCTCTTAATGATCTGAAACATATACAGGGAAGAGTAGTTTCACGCCCCGTGTAAGGGTATGCAATTTTTGTTTTTTTGGCACTTTTCTTCCAATCAGAGATGGATTAGTTTTTTCCCCTTCCCCCGCACAGCTGTCTGGTTTGCGCTACAGCTTCGGTGTTTGCTATGGTTTTTAATCGCTGAAAGCCGTTTTGCCATTACATCCTGCCGGACCGGCTGACTGTGACTTTGTGGAACGCGAAACTGAATCATGTAACAGATGTAGTTGCATCTTTCCATCAACACATGCACACACACACGCGCGCGCGCTTAGGGAAATAAGCGTGAAAAACCAACAACAATTATTACAATGAATGGTCGGCTCGCTGGAAATAATTTCCATTACGGCTAATGACGGCAAAGCGTTCCGCACGTTGCAAAAACCCGTTCCCGGTTTTTTTTATTCGCCTCCCGATCCCCTGTTTTCTGTGCGACTCATTAGCCGTTGAGCTGGTGCAGCGTTCACGCCTCACTGCCCAATCCGGTGACAATGAAGCGAGATTGTTGGGGTAAAATGAGAGAAAAAAAAATCATCCAAAGCCTTTACCGCTTTTTTCCCCTTCATTTCTGTAGTGGGATAACAGAAAAAAAAAACAGATAAGGTTCGTCGTCATGCGTCATGTGCTAGTGGTGCACCATTAACCAAACCAAAGCCATGATGAATGGACTGTTTACGGGTTTTGGTAGGAAAAAAATAGTGAGAAAGCGAAAAACAAAAACCCCAATATGGACCACATTTGTCTCATCTTCATAATTGGTTTCTCCCGCGTTTTTCTGCGTGGTTGTGTGTGTGTGTGTCTATTTGTTTTTCCCATGCTGCACTCTCATCCATTTTCCAGTGAACCGCAACCTGACAACCGTCTAACACATACCGGTAATCAGGAAGACGAGCTACGGGGTTCAGCATTATTCGGTGCACAATTTTACTAATCTTCTTTTATGCTGAGAGAGCTCACTTTCTTCCGTTTTTGTTTTGCGTATTTTTTTGTTATAAGATATTCTTAATGTAGTTTTATTTTTCAAATCGATAAAAGACAAACTTTTCGTCTTTTTATTTTTTTCAAAACCGAAAACAAAAGTTCGTTTTTTGCTATTTTTGTTTTAATTTTACATCTCTATAATGACATAACGGCCTATACGCTACTGAAACACACGCACAGACACACATGGTCAAACATCCCTGCAGACACGCACATTCATACTTGGCTTGAACATTGTAACGGTGTAGGTGAAATGGTGGAACATTTTTTTTTTATTTTGGAGTTACTTGCCAGTTTAAGTGTCTAAGTCTAAGCCGTGACAATATCCGTCAGCCATTCACACATCCCGGTCATACTTGGTTAGCTCTTATACGCTCCCTAGCTTACAATGGTAGTAGATGCTTTTCCCATTTCCCATCAATTGATTGAGTAATCAAATCATAGGAGTTGTGCTATTTTACAAAGTTCCTCCGTACAGAACCCATACCGTTCGCTATCAATGCTGGATCGTTTTGACAGATAAATCGGATTTAAATAGTCAAGCTTTGACGGATCTCACATACAATGCGTATACGTTTCATTCGTCGTGATATGGATGGAAAAATAGAAATCGTTTGTGAAAATGTTAGCGAATTAGAATACAGGCAAATGTACACCTTAAAGCACAAGAAATATGTTTTTGGAGTGTAGAGAATGTAGAAAGCAGTAATTTGTATGATAATTGCATACTTTAGGGCGCAATGTTGTCGATACGCTACGTATGCACAGTGAGATCAGTTTGAGCTGCAAACGGTATGAATTCTACACAATAAAACTGCTTAATACCTCATAGTATCTTATCTTACTGATGTCCTAGGATTTCAGGTCTTCGCCTATGGGATCTCTTCTGTCAGATTTATTCTGCAATGTATTGGTAGACCCTCTAGAACACCATGCGTACCTGTGATTTGTTGTCCTTGAAGAGACCGTGGGTAAAGGATGGCCTCAGGACGACGTCAAGCACCCGAAGCTAGGGCGCTAGCTCAACAATTCACACTGGGTGGGGTACACAAGTGACACCGGAAGCGTACCGTTAGTACGGTCAACGCACCGAGCATCAGGGGCCATAAGCTTGTCCACCTACTCCGGATGGAGGCATCACTAGTGTTGGAGCTAATTAGGTCGTGCTCACCCGCCTGCAAACCCTTATAAAGACGGCCATTTTTGTGTATTTTGTTACTCTCCTCGGACTGGTCGATGTTGGGCGTTGAGTTGATTTCCTGCATGCCCGGGATGGGTTTGGGGGGAAAAAAAGGGAATAGAGAAGAAAAAAACGGGGGGTGAAAAAGAAAAAAAACGATGAGCCTATCGAAATGTCTGTGTATCTGCGGTCGACACTGGAAGACTTTCAATGCGCATGGGAGGGTCGCTTTCTTTTCGGCCGGTTTGATTCATGCACAGGCGGGAAAACTTCATTAGTATGGAGTACAGGTTTTGTTTCCCAAACGATTGAACCGAACCCGGTACCCCCATCCCATTCCTTTTCGAGAGTGTGGTATTAATTAAAGTTGGGCTGAGGCGCCGTAGCGAAACTTCTCACAAAAACCGCAAAAACCCTATCGGCTCATTATGAGGCGGCTGGCCATTTTGTTTGAACGGTACCGGAAGGGTTTTAGCTGCACTGCATGCTAAAAGATGGCTACAAAAAAACAAAACAAAACAAAAATACATGTTACTTACATCGTTGCCCGAGGTGTCCTCCACACTGTTCACACGATGGGCCGATTTGGTTTTCTTCTGCAGCTCCATTTCTGTTTCAATAAAGTGAAGAATTAAATGAATAGACAAAGAGGTACATAAAACATTTGTTAGGTTACTGTTTTGAAATAAAAAAAAGGATAAACAATCAACCAGGAGATAAATCTCTAAGTGCCTCTGTTGAATAACTTTCGCCATTTTGTATGTCCTACCATTTTTTTTAAATTAAAAATGCTTAGTGTGCTCACAACGGACTTTTTTTCTTTCAAAATGGTAGATTTTCGTATTTTTGAATCATTTGTATGGAACGCATGGACGGTTGTTTACGCAGGATTAAAAACTTGATCCTACCCTTCCAAATCCAACGGTTCGCCGTGGGACACATTTCTGGCCCCAAAAACGGCCGATAGTCACTCATCCACCTGGCTTAACATCCACATTACTGGACACTCGCTTCTAATCCGCTCACGGTTTCCCGTACAACGTGTACGATTAAATGAATTTCACGACAAAAAAATAGGACCACCAAAACACGCGCATGTAAAATTTCGCCCCCAATTCGCACAATGAATGTCCTGAATTTATGCTTGCTCACTCACGGTGGATCGGTGTAAACCGACGATTATGTTACCATAGTACTCGCGTTCCGTTTGTGATAATACATTTTATACCGTTTCATCGCTTGTTTTTTGTTTTAGCGGTCCCATTAAGCGTACAGCTTCACCTATTTGTCAACAAGTGTAGTACCTTGTGTACCGATCTAAGCAAACGCAGGAGAAAAAAAATTGATGGAGGACTTATCAGTGCACGTGCACACATACAATGAACGAAACAAAAAAAAAAACTAATTCCCTCATCCCAATCTCCAAACCGGTGCGCATTGTTCGCTGGTGAAAGCACAATGATTTTTAATATTTTAAGCGTTCACCATGGCGCCGGTTAGTACGGTGAGTGTTAGTATGTGGTGAGGGTCAGTTGTTTCTATCGCTCTCTTTCTCTCTTTCTTTTTATCTCTCGCTTCGCTATGGAAGCCGATCGTTGATAATAGCACATGAAGATAATCAGAACGAGAGTACTTTCCCGTTTGTGTGCGGTTTAGCGGCATTGTCAAAGACAGTGTTAAACCCTTCGGTGGTTGAGAAAGGAAGAATTAACTAGCTTTGTTGTCGCCTAAATGTATGCAATAAATATATGTTTAAGTATGTTATCTTGCGTTTGTACATTTGATTGCATACCTGTAGGCGCAATAATTGTTGTTTGAGCAGTAATAAAAACTGGCTGCTTTTAACTGTTTTATTTGGTTTGTAAATATCATAAATGTCGGTCTAAAAACATTACAGTTTTTTTTCATTTTTTAAAATTAAATTTAACGTATCTTCGCCCTGACATAATAATAAGAAACATCGTGGCTCTCGTGAAAACGCATTTAAGTCACAGGTAAAGCACACCGTCATCTAAAGGGTTGACTCGGGAAAAGACTGATAGTGGAAAATAGAGAGAGAGGGAGAAAGAGAGAGAGAGAGAGAGAGAGAGAGAGAGAGAAGAAAAAACGCAAGGACATCGGTAACATCTCCGTCTTACATGCTTGAGGTAGTTTGTTGTGGGTTTTCCTTTCCTATTCTGTCGTGCGTGCGGTTTTGCGTTTTTGTTTTTCCTCACCGTACCGTAAAGTGGCGAACGTATTGTTAACACATTTTTTTCCTTTTCTCCTTCTCTTCGCCAAACCCTTCCCCTTTCGCCGTGTCTTTTCTGCGTTCCTCCATAGCAGTATGGAAAATTGCAATGGAAGGATTCGTTGGGCGGGATACATAAAAACACACAGTAGCAGTGAAGGTGAATGCAAGAGAATGGTAAATGGGGGGGTTGCCATTTTTTTTTCGTGTGTGAGTGTGTCTACCCTGTCATGCAGCGTTGCTTTACACCTTTTCCCGTGCCACCGCAAAGCTCATCCCGTGCGGAAGCCCGGCGGCGGGTGGATATGGGCAGCTGGTTTCATTTTTATGTATGCACCACCAGCCCCAGCCAAAAAGGGGTAGAACAGCCCGTTTTTCATGTTTGTTTTCTTCTCTTTTTTTTGTTTGAAATACATCGCTGTCGGTAGCACCGTGTATGTTTTGTTGCGATTTGCTCAAGGATCAACGAGGGATTCGTCGTCATTCTGGTTGGTGTTGCGAGCTTTCTCGACATGTCGGTTTTTGGTCGAGGGGGTGGGGGACGAGAGACAAGAAGAAACCTCCGTTATGCTCTGCTTTCATCGCTTCGGTTTATGCCCGTCTGCCCTTGGTCCTATTGCATTGGGCCGAAACTACAGCGAATCATTTCTGAATTCCCGCCCGGATAATAGACGGTACGTTCCATTTTTCATCGAACCACATGTGCGGGTAGACAGCACAGAACCCCTGCCCACCGGGCCCGCAACAGTGGGGTGGAATGTTTTGCAGCAGTCCCACTGGGTCTCCCACCGGGGAGAAGGATGTGGAAGGTTAGGTTTACACTTTTACCCCCGAAAGCATGTGAGATCGCTTTTCTTTTTCTTCGTTTCCCTTTTTTTTATTGCTTCCCACACCCTTTACGCGAGCACCCCCAGGCCACCCCCCTCCCCTGCGGGATCAAGCTTCACTGCTATCGTCATCCGATCATCATTATTATCATCTACATCGTCATGGTCTGTCTGTGGGTGGTGTCGGAGGTTACCTTTTTTGTTGTTGTTTTGTTTTCTTTCACCTCCTCTTTTACTCCGATTTTGTTATTTGTAATGTGCTTGGTCGTATCCCTCCCACCCTTCCCCTTCTCCCCCATTTTTCCACCCTTTACCACCATATTTCCGTCCTTTGGGTCCGTTGTGATAGGGAGTTTTCTTTTTATACTGTGGAGTTTGCAATCCCCCCGTTCATGAATTGAAAGAATTGCTTTTACGCTGCATTTTCCCCGGAGAGCACTTTAGCTGTTTGAGTTTGCGGCCAAGTGTTGCTTTCGAAACTCAAGGCTCAAACTCCCCGTGGTCCCATTGTGCGAGCGCAATTCGAAATCTTGCACAGAATATAAATGTGTGTCTGTGTGTGTAGCAACCCCCGAGTTTGGTTGTGGGGTTCAAATTGTTGTTGAGTGGTGAGATTTAGCTCAGATTATAAAGATTATTTTATGTCAATTATTACTAGCGAGCAATAACTCAAATATATATTGTAATTTTTTCAAGATTGATATGCACAAGAATTTTAATAGAAAAATTAGTTTCTAATATCGCTAAAAGGTGGCTTCTGAAGAATAATACTTCTCAAGAAACGCCTGAATGTATGCAATAATTGTGTAAATGGGCATTTTTGACTGTTTATAATATAAGTGTTTAATTAGCGAGTGTAAAGCATACCTTCAGGCGTAACAGGTTGATATTTTTGACACATCTCCCCCCCCCCCGCTCCGATTGCTTGGATCATACTCACCGTACAGCCGTATCGTACCCTCCGCATCACCAATGCTGTTCTTGGAAATGCACTTATAGCCGCCCATGTCCGATTTGTGCAGCTTGCGTATGACCAGCGTCATCTGGACCGCGTACATGGAGCTTTCGTTCTCGTTCATCAGATACCGCTCGTTGGAGATGATCATTTCGCCTGAAAGTAGGCAAGATAAACAGTACAGTTCAGATAGGTGATTAGTGCACTAGCCAGCACACTGCCAATCGAATCGAATGTGCTAGCATGATGTATGAGTGGTTAGTTTTCTAGCGTTATGCACAACTCCCTATTTGACTGTGCCCTTTGAACGGTGGCTTATCAAACAGTGTTGCCAAATTTGACTTTCCGCTCTTCGGGATACAAACTACCCAGGAACGATGCAATTCAAACGTGTGTTTGTGTGTGTGTTCCAGGGGGGAGGGGGTGTGGGGGAAGAGGCACTTTAACACCAGCAAACAAGCGGACAGGCAGCACACACGTAAAGGGCTAGGATTGTGGATAAATATGTTTTAAATGTTGAAAAGGTGGACCGTAAGCAGTGACTACCAAACGACACATAATGACGCCCCCCCCCCCTCAAACCCCATGTTTCTGCGGTGGGTGTGAATGGGAGCCCGAGTTTGCAATATTTATTTCATTAAACAAAATAAATAATCATCTTTCAGCGTGTTCCCGTTTCGGGTGAGGGAGTCTCGGTTGCACAGTCGGTGTTGCTAGTATTACTCGGTACGGTAGCGCCACCTGGTGAGGAAGTGGCTGGTACTAACTGATAGTGGCTTGACTTCAGCTGCACCTGCTGTGCGTGCAAATGTGTTTATATGTGTGTGTTTTGTGGGTTGGATGGTAGGTAGAGGATGTAGATGCAGCGGTTCGCGTGAAACATGCCCAACCAAGCCAAAACAGTCAGGCAACAAATTTGTGAAATTTCTCGCTCTTTGCTTTGCCAAACAGCAGGTAAGTACCATGCCGGCTAGTAGTCAGCCTAGTCAGACCCCAGTCGCTTCAGGATGGGTAACTGGGCCGAGATATGGATATGCAGACAGTAATAACAACAACAAAAAATGTTTTCTCTTTCCCCTCACGGGGGGCCTGGGTGTTTTGGGGGGTGGACGCACAGTGGAACAAAACGCAGGCACGTGCGTGTATTTTATGATTAACAAGTAATTTAACTTATTTACATTCATAACATTGAATAAATAATTACAATTTGAACAGATAATGCAAAATACATGCACGGTGGCTCCGGTTTGTTTCCCCCCCCCCCCCCCACTCATTCCATTACCGCTTCCTCACCTTCCTTACCCGGCATCGCTTCTCGTCCCTTTCGCTACGTTTTTACCTCCTGTGCGGAGGTTTTGCGTGCCGTAGCATTATCCCAGTCTGCTCGGATCGTCACGTTTTGCCAGGTTTTGTACACGCACCAAACAATCCACAGGCATTGTACGGCAAGCGCGGTAAGTTGCAAAAATACAAGGGTTTTGCAGAGCCACACGCATGCATAAAAAGCTTGCAACCAGTTGGGGTAAAAGCAGGCGGTTTTAGCGTGGTTCGCGTGTGTAATGCACAACGTCCCGTCCCGGTTAAACGTTTATGTGATGCCAACACAATGGTGCCGGGTTGGGGAGGAAAATCATGGAGAGTTGAAATTTAATGGGAGTTTAAGGGATAAGGTAGCATCCCCCCCCAGCGGAGAGGGGAGAGGAGTGGATGGAGATGATAGTCAAAATTGCGTTTTAAATGACCATACGGCCGATGACGCGTGTGGCAGAAATGTGGGCGAAAACACGCGGATCCACAAATTGTGTCTGCGTTTTGTATGTCCACTGTCATCCGTGTTGAAAAGCGCAACAGAATTGCACTCTGTTGGATATAAGAGTGGAGTGAAGGCGAGGGAAGGGGATCGTTCCTTTTTTTTACCCCTTCCCCGCTTTGCAGACTTCTAAGGGAAGTAGCAGAAGTTGAGCTAACGCCAAAAACAAGGCGCTTGGGAACAGTGAAGAATAGGGTGGCACAGCAAAAAAGGGAGCGATTTGCTTTATTTGTACTTTTTTTCGGGAGCTAAGCCCTAGTCACTGCTGCCACCATTCGCCCCCGGGGTGGGGTATTCCACTTACACATCCCGGGCTCATCCCGGTCTAACGCTTGGGCAAGTAATCAACAGCTGGTTATAAACGATTCCCAATATTTGCTCCCCATTTTGTGCTGCGGGCTGGGCACGTGAAGTCCTTATTTTGGGGTACAAAGGTTCTGTATGCAGCTGTGTGTGTTCGGGAATGAGTGGCGGGAAAAAACCCCTAGCCCCAGCAAAGTGAAAAAGGGGTTCCAGGCGGGTTTTGTGTGCTGTGCGAAAATTAATTTTCAATAAATTAAACGCTCCCCCATCGTGCACGTCAGCACAACGTGGTGTGGAGTATTTTTTTTTTTCGTTTGTTTCGTTTGTATATTGAGGAATCCGCTAGTAGTTCTTGCAAAACTTGGGGGGAAAAAATCTCACCCACACATACACTTTGCAATTCCTAAATGCTGCATTTATTGTATGCAAAAAGTGATAGCAGAAATGCAGGGTAAACCCTTTTTTCTCACACTCCCTTCCCCCACAACGTTTGATAGCCATTTGTTTGCATCGTTGTTTGTTCCGATTCGGTGAACTTTTGGCTGTACTGTTGATGTCCTTTTTAACCACGTTGTGCCGTTCCTTTGAAGCTGGATGGAGAAATTTCCTCTGTATGGGTGGGATTCGATTTTTGCATTCGACGATTGATGCACGTGATGGTGGTTTCGGCATTAGTGAAGATTAATTAACGCATCCCGGTTTGCGATATTGGGTGAGATAATGTCCATCACGCAGCAATGTCTCTGAGCTGATCTGTCTGTCTGTGTCACACTTACCATTTTCACGCTGCCAGTAGTTGATGGCTTTCGGTGATGCCTCCACGTTGCAGATAAGCGTTACGTCCGTACCGAGTGGAGCACCGACGAGCTGGTTTGGCACCTGGATCAGTGGATGAACTGTCGAGCGAAGAAAATTTGTCACGTTTCAGAAAAAAAGAAGAGATAGAATAAGAGAGGAAGAGAGAGAGAGAGAGAGAATAAGATGAACATTATTAATTTATTTACAATTGCAATCACAAAGATATTGCTTTTTTATTTATAATATACATGTAACTAAAATATTTGTAATATAACTGAGATGGAGTGATAACGTTGATGCCTCCGCAAGAAGTAGCAGTAGTACTGATATATTGAAGGACATGAAACCTCAATTTTGTGAACATCCGGAGGGCTGGTCATGTTATTCGAATGCCACCGGACGATCTGACTCGTAGAGTCCTTTAAGGTCTTCCAAGAACTGAGATGGAGTGATGACGTCCGCAAGAAGCAGCAGTTGTACTGATCTATAGAAGGACATGAAACCTCAATTTTGTGGACATCCGGATGGCTGGTCATGTTATTCGAATGCCACCGGACGATCTGACTCGTAGAGTCCTTTAAGGTCGTCCAAGAACTGAGATGGAGTGATGACGTCCGCAAGAAGCAGCAGTAGTACTGATCTATAGAAGGACATGAAACCTCAATTTTGTGGACATCCGGATGGCTGGTCATGTTATTCGAATGACACCGGACGATCTGACTCGTAGAGTCCTTTAAGGTCGTCCAAGAACTGAGATGGAGTGATGACGTCCGCAAGAAGCAGCAGCAGTAGTACTGATCTATAGAGGGACATTAAAACCTCAATTTTGTGGACATCCGGATGGCTAGTCATGTGATTCGAATGACACCGGACGATCTGACTCGTAGAGTCCTTTAAGGTCGTCCAAGAACTGAGATGGAGTGATGACGTTGATGCGTCCTCAAGAAAGACTGAGATAATGAATAGGCAGACGACGGCACTCGACCCTTTAGATGACTTCTATACCAGGTCAAGACTGCACATATTTTTATACAAGTTTAGTCAGGCCTAAGTAGTCAGTAATTTCTGATTTCTCAGGAATTTCTTGGTGGCAAATTGATGTTTATACGAGGCTAACAGTTCTGATCCATTTATCTCTTCAGCAAGGAGTTTAAGAACATTGGGCAGAATCGATGCAGGGATATACTTTAATGCTTTTCTTGCACGAATAAAGCAATTGTAGTACGTACAGCATACATCCATTAATCGAATGCTTGCTTTAGAATAATTATAAAATTTCAATCTACACAATCTGGTCCTATTTTTGCACCCGGTGCACATTTCACAGGATTCAATATTTCATTGCACAGTTACGTTTTCTTCGCCATGTTGCAGAAACCCCCGGACAATCGCCTGTTTCCTGGTGTCCCGTTTCATATATTTCTCGGACTGGTTGGTATCCGTCCCCCTGGGGGCAGAAATCACTAAACGCTACCGCGTACAATGCTTTTCCGCAACCGGGGAAACGTGTTTAATTTACACCTGTTCGTGGAGTGTTTTATGAGACACACTTTATACACACACCGAGTCTCTTTCTCCCTTTCCAAACAGGAAAATTCCTGCCCATTTCCGTTTGGCGGTGGGTTTCCCTTTTTTCCCCTTTTTCCCTGAAACCTCGTTGTGGTTGTTAACTTCCCTTCGCTTGACAGCAGCACGTCAACGAATTAGCCAGACGACACATTTACCTTCCGTACCGTACGCACCCACACACGGTCGCAATGTCGTGCGAGAGGAGTATTAAAATTAATAATAATTATCAAACAATATTCCTACGGCATACAAAAACATTCACCACATCAAACAAAACCAAAAACCCACCCACAACCACCGTGCAGCATGGGAAAAGTTTCAATTCGTGCCGGAGTCGTTCCTGAGTCCTGAGCGAATCGCTCGTACATGGCACGGTAGCGTTTCAGTGCGTGGCATGTTGAACACTTCGAGAGATTAGTGTAAACGTGCACCCTTTTCCTCAACAAAATTCGTAGTAGTTTCGGGGATTGTTGCCAACGAAAGGCCTCCCGGCCGGGGGGAGTCTTCAGGCACAGTGTGTTAATTTAGGTTTGCTGTCGTTTCGGGGCATTGGAAATGAGATACACTGGGACTACGCTGTGCAGGCCTGCTTTACTGTTACTTACACCGCACCGAGTGCAATCGGTGCGTAGTGAATCCATTTTGACTACCTTCCAACCGGTTACGGTCAATGCAGTCCGATGCTCAATTGCTTCGAATTGCTGCCCGGGACTGGAGCAAAGCCACCGAAATTAACCTCAGCAAATGGTAGGTGCTAGGTAAAATGTGAACACCACATCTTGCGCACCGTACGCGTAGGACACCCCAAAATAAATGTAATGATCTTGCCGGCTACCAGGCCTGGGGAGGGGTGCTGTGTGAGGTGATGTGCAGGAGCCGTACCGAGGGTTTAAAATTTGTTCCCTTTTTATTTTACGACCGTACCACACACACACACACACACTGTCCACCGGTAGGATGTCTCGGGATATAAAGTGGAAGATTTTGGAGCTGGCAAGATAAGCACGGTGCGAACAAGGACAAGGCACGTTCTGCCCGGACGCCCTGTTCCCTTTCGCCAAACTAAAAAACGCATAATGAACCATAAACTTTTGGGTTAGGCCTCTAGTATGGACGATCTGGTGTCGAATTTTCGCTGGCCTCCAAAATGTCCGGAGTGACAAGGATCCGAGATTGTACGTCGTGTCGGTTCTGTCTCTGAGAGGGTTACGGTATTTTTAATAACATGACTAACATTTGTATGGTAATTGTCACCTCGTACATTCGGTACTGGTATCCACTACCTAGGAGCGAACGGACGAGCAAGGTTCGTACCCGAAAAGCCGATAGTGATGATGAGAAGAACGTTCCAAAGACGAAAAAAGCTCCTTTTTGCGTACGAAACTATCGCCGTAATGGACTGGGAAAATGAAGAGACCGAGCGAACCGGTTGATGCAGATCAAGGGTCGGGTAACATTGAACCCGACAAACACACACACACACACCTACTAGTCAAGCATCAAATGTAAGAATTGAATTAAATTGAAATTTCGTCCATGACGTTCCGGTAGCACTGCTAGCCAGTAGTACCCGGATGTGATGACAAAACCATGACATCAGTGTATGCGTACCGGAAGGGTAGGAACGCGCTCGCCAGTATCTTGAATCGGTTCGGCTAGTCAGTGTCGGGACGTTCCGTAGTGTTCATAGGTTTGCGAGCAAACAAGAGCAAAAAAAAAACACACACAGAAACGACCAAACGAGAAGCATCGTCATCGTACTCATCGTCATCGGCCGGTAGGACACCCAACCAGACGACCGGGGCACTGTACTCGGGGGATTTTAATGGTCGCTGAATGAAACTGATAGCTCGGACGAGACCGGAATGTGTGATTCGACTCCCGGCACCAGGCATCTTTGCTGTGGCTTGGTTCGCAGCTCAGTTTTGTTCAGCCTTTGCAGCAAGGCTCACCGAAGCCATCGTGCATCGTGTACGTATGGCCGTAAGGGATCAGCAATACAACCGGTGTCAACTCGATTCCGGTGCTGAACGGTGGATGCAATGGTAAAAGCGAGTGGTCATAATTCTTCCTGGTGCAAATCCTTGCATCCGGCTGAGATCGCTATTCTTGGTTACATCTGTAGTACATCAGCTTCAAAACTTGTGGAGCTCTTAATCAGTTTTTAAAAAGCTTAAAATAAGCAAGGTTTTAGAGAGTTCTTGTTAAGGAGATATTGATTACTGAGATTTTTTTCAGGAATTCTCTAGAATTTGGGAATTCTAGCAAGAAACTTTACTACTAATGATCTCCGTAAGGAATTGAAGAATTCATGGAGAATTCATCGAGAAATTATAGAGAATTCTTGGAGAATTCAGGGTTTCATGGTTATGGTACAACTTCTTTGCGACTACAACTTTGGCTGGTTAAGACTTATTGATAGACTACTATGGTGAATATGTAGCACGTTGAGGTTGAGTCCCATATCAGGTGTATTGAGTTAAAGGATATTCCTCCTGGTCGATACAATATCTTCTATCTTCTATCTATGGAGTTAACACAGATCACAATGCACACTAGATTCTCCAACTTTGCTAATTATTAAGAACCAATAATTCTATCAAAAACTTCAATATTGTCCTCATCTAAGATGAAGGTAACCCACTGTGTTGCTAGTGCTTCCTCCTACCAGTGTCTGCAGAACTGTTTTGACTGCTGATGGGATGTATTCTGTTTCACCGCTACGGATCACGAGCGGGTGTGTGTTCTGTGTGAAGTCGGTGGTTTCGGTGGTTTGCTACTTACAGTGTACTTGCAGCTTGAGCCGTTTGCTCACGGACGGTGGTACGCCGTTCGAGGCGATGCACATGTACGCTCCCATCTCGGAACGTGTCACCTTCGTCAGTGACAACATCTCACCTTCGACTATCGTTGCTGTTGCGGAGTACCCGGCAAAGAAACGAAGACAGACATTGAACGAGTTTGCGTTAGGAATGATTTTCGAATGGAAGAAAAACTATGCAGTAAGTCGCACAAAGGCAAGTATGTGCTGATTTTTGATTTAGCAAATTAGCATTGCTTTCCTAAGGTGATTTTGGGGGCATTTTTGCTTTGTGTTTTGTTTGCAACAAAACTATCCATTAGTACCTTTCATCTTTCCGTGCGTGCCGTTGCGGGCAATGATTTCACGTCCATCCTCCCTTCGCCACACGATCTTTGGCTTCGGATAACCGCGTGCCTTGCAGATTAGCTTTGCCGAACCACCTTCGGGCACCATCATGTCGCCGGACGTTTCCTCGTAGATGATGTCCGGCGGTATCACCACCTCAAGGAAGGCAGTCTACACGTCAAATATAGGAAGGAACAAAAATTCGGACCATGAGTATTGGAGGACACATCTGGTCATTCCCTTGTTGTTACCTGCATCTTCATCGGATCCGTATTGACCTGACACATGTAAACGCCCCGGTCCTCCATTTTGACGTTCCGGATCACCAGTGTCCAGGTGTTGTAGTCGTTGTGCGTCACCGACAATCGGCCATTGTTGGTGATGACGTGCTCGTGTATTGCCAGGATCGCTTTTGCGTCCGCCTTTATCCAGGCAACCTGCACGACGTTGTCATCGTCCGCCCCGAGCAGGGGGAATGTAAAATGGTTGTATTAATCAACGGTAACGCTTGCGAGCGGTTGCATATCGGTTCACATAAACATAAAGTACAAACATACACACAAACACACACTCGCGCACGTTCTTACAGGCATCCAGCCACACACGGACTCATACATACTTCCCATACAGACAACAGTGCAGTCGTACAGCGAGCAGCGGGCTTATACATGCTACTAAACAGTGACCCATGGACATTCTTCTGTTTTTTGGTGTGTGTTATGTAGATGTATTTGTGTCTATCTTTCATTTCATACAGTGCAGTAAGTCGTCCTTCAGTGTAACGCAGTGTTATCGGGTCAATGGGTCACTGTTATAGTATGCACGTTCGTATCAACGAGTTTGATTATTCGATTGGTGCAGAGTGATAGTGCAAAACAACAGAGAAGAGAAAAGGAAATTTCTATGCTACACCTAAGATACATGCGGTTATGTTCATGCAGCATGCAACTTAATATAGTTATTAAGTTTAGGAAGGGTTGAAGATATCAAACAGAAGAAAATGTTTGTTGTAATTAACAAATCGAATTGAATAAGCTGCATTAAAGAAAAAATAATGTAATAAAATAGTTTTGCACCGCAAATTGCATACTGTTAGGCGCATATAGCTTTTTCAATGATAGGAATTAAATTATGCAATTCGCATGGCAAACATAAATGTCAACAATCGGTTTAGTAACTTTAAAGCAGCTTGGGGAGTACATAGTTCATTTAAAGGATATAATAATAAAAGAAATCATACTAAAAGCAAGTCTATCGAGGACGCTACGGCTTTGGGCCACATGCAGACATGGTGCAAATAAACGGCATTAAAGCGACAGCTAGGCATATCGAATCCCAACGTCCCCGAACCTATCCACCGTAAAGGATCTGTCTCGGGGACGTGTCTACGGAACCATGAAATATAGCATTAATCCTTCCGATTCGATGGAAACAAGGTGCACGGTTTCTAGTAAATGAGGGTTTTTGGGGCCGATATTGAGCGGTGGGGTGAAGATTTACTCTTTTTGTTACGTTTTTTTTTTTTCGTTTGCCTGCCTAAAGGGTGAAGGGCGTGGGACGGTTTGTGCACGGTGCAAGATACAGGTGCGATGAGGGGAGCAAAAAACAAGTGGGAAGGTGCAAGTAACTATTACAAGTGCTTGTGCTGCCGGTGCTGCCGGTGGGTGGAAAGTGTTTCGGTGCAAATACTATCATTACTTGGTGCAGTGCTGGTGCTGGTCGGTTTGAGTTTTGGAATTCTTTGGATCTGTGGTTGTTTTAAGTTTTTTTTTGTTTGCTTTTTTTGGTTGGAAGCTGTGGTGGTACAAGCTGTGAGCTGGTGCTGAAGGGACGCTGAAAGTACAAAACGGGGGGTGGAATGTTTGGATGGGGGAGAGAAAGAGAGAGAGAGAAAAAATAGGAGGATACTGGAAATTAGACGTTGATGCTGGTATCGTCACTGTGACCTCGTCAGAAACGTCTTTGAAGGTCACTAAACCTGAAGTCTGGTTGTGAAAGAAAGTCGTCCACTGACGAACGCTTCTGAGTGGATGATGGCCGCTAGACACTTGACTTGGCCAGCATCAACGCGGTTTCTTGGGAAGGAGTTGCTTGAGTCATACAGCTCGGGAAACCGAAGTAGGAAGAGCGGGATAGTGGGTGGGATGGTGCATAACTGGTGCTTACACTACGGTGCAGTTGCAGTTTGGTGTTTGAACAAAACTCTTTGGTCTGTTTCTGGTGCGCTGCTACGCCACTAAAATGCGGTGCACGGGAATATTAGATATTACGTTCAACGGTTACTCGCTCGCGGTAAAGAAAAAGGAACATAACGCGCAAAACCGTATGAAGAAGGTGCACGGGTGCATGGGAATGTGACCGGAAATGGGGGGGGTGGGCGAAAAAGGAGAAGGTAGCGGAGGGAGTGTCTTGATTGGAAAATGATGGACGGCGGTACACTGATGCTGCGAAAGGTTGCTCCTGTTGTCGATTCGCACGTTCCTGACAGGACGTTTCAATGGTTTGATTTCTGCACTTTTGTGGAAATGTTTGAGTGCAAACGTGCATCCAATGTAGAATACGAGTTCCGTCTGTTACGTGTCGTTACGTTCACGGAGGCGTTGCGAAACACGTGTGAATGCCCCGTTTCGGCAAACTCAAAACACCAACGCAGCTTCAGCGTCCGTCTTGGAAAATGGAAAACAGTGATGCCGGGGTTCAAAAAAAGGAAGAAGCATTCCTGACAGGGAACCATCAGTTGACGTTGGAAGGGGGAAAAAATAAAGAACCGATTGGTGCAGGAATAGCTCTCACAGGAGATTGGATAGTGATGGTGCACGGTGAGGCGGTGTGCTCTTTTTTGTTTTGGCAGGTGGTAAAGAAACAGAAAATAATACCACAAAATCATGGAAGAATCGATACCATATTTCACGTCGGAATCGGATACGTACCCGGGCCGGTGTTGCTTCCCCACTCACCCGATAACCACCGAGATTGTTCACAACGCAGGTGAACGTGGCGTCGCGACCTGTAAAAAAATATAGTGCGAGAAAACCACGTCGATATTGCCTCAATGGATCAGGGTAGAAAAGTAACGCATCTTGGTAACGTACCTTTCGCAACCGTTACGTTCTCCAGTGGATATACAAAGTCCGGCTCAAATGCTGACACTAGGGGTGGCGGTGAGGGAAGGGATTTGGCAGACGGCAGGAATACATGTGAAGAAGATCCCGGTGACAAACGCGAGAGAAAGAAAAAGAAGATATTAATTGTATAATGGCGTTTGACAGAGAGTTGGAGTATCTTCTGGAGTAACTCGGACATCTTCGGGAACTCCTTAGTGCGAGGGAGATTTTAATATTGAGACATGGTTTTAAGTACCTAAGAGTACATTGAAGCTACCAATATTTCTAAAACTATTTAAAAAGATCTTGGACTAGTCTTAAAAATAATGTCTAATAATATTGAAGGATATTCGCATAAGATCTTCCCCTTGTATCTTAAATCCCTAGAAGCCCGTTTAAGTATACGACTCCTTCAAATATGACATTAAGGTATTTCTGGGGTTATTGTTATTCACCGGCGTTGCTTACCGTTTGCTAGAATTATCGCTAACGCTATGTACAGAATAGCTACAGGTCGAAGGTATTGGTAACGATAAAATTTATAATTAAAACTAGTATGGCTACAGATGTCCACCGGTGGTGTGACCACCGGTTCCAAGATGGACGGCAAAACCGCCACCGTCCGCATCACGGACCCTCGCCGACCGGTGCCTGCATGCCGATGGTTACCCCTTCCGGTTGCCAGGTATCGCCATCCGACGCTGCCGCGCACCATCTGGCGTTGGGTTCGTTTGTGACGCGGGCGCAAACCCTCGTACGGTGCCGTCATCTTACTGCGGGCGGCAACCGGTGCATCCTTGCCCCGCTGCACTGCCCCGGCCGGTGGAGTGTGGGCCAGCGTAGCGTCCGTGCTCGGCCGTGTGCCACGAGCTTTACACGGATACTAACGATTACGGACTCGGGTTTGTTTGGTGGCCGGGTTGTATGGAGTTCGTATGGATTGATGTTTTTTTTTAGGTTATTTCGAGCTCTATTTCCCAATGGCCCTTTCAGACGATTCTACGAGTATGTCCGCGTACGCTGGTACCAGACCGATACGGACCTGCTAAAGACCATCTCAATTGTGGCAAAGACTGCAAAGAAAGAAGAACGAAAGAAAGTTAGTAGAAAACGAAACCGACAACTCATCCTAATTGGAACATCCTGCAAAAAGTTCCCAATATTAAACCACAAAATACGATACAGCACACGTGCTGGAACGTGTAAACTCATCATATCTTTAGGTGGCGGGGTGGGAGCAGAGAGAGAAAGAAAAAAACCCTCACATTTTCACATACCCAGCAACACATGTTAGGGTTTCATTTTCACCACATTTTCGGAACTTTGGACGACCTCTGGAAATTGGAAATGATCGAAATACACCCTTCGATACACACATGTTGAGCGAAACAGATAGGAAGGAGAAGAAGAAATCCACATTAGCTCCCTCCCTCCTCACCCCCCCAAGTCCCCGGTCCGGTATGATACAAAATATGTGTAAATAAATAAAAGTCATCACAGCCCGTGACGCAAAGGATCGGTCCACTACTTGCCCAGGAGAAAGAAAAACCTGAGTGCCATCCTCACAGCACGGAATCAAAACGGAAATTTATCAAAAAACTTTCTCCTACTTCAAGCGCACAAACGAGTCTTAAGTCTCCGGGAATTCTTCCTAAAACCCGCACGATGATGGGAAGCGGGGAAAGTGTTTCGGAAATTGTAATGTAATATGCAACATGTTGTCCCAGGATCGCGTCCCACAGCAGAGAAGGGTAGTTATGTTCACGTTCAAGTTTTTTTTTTGTTGCTCCTCCTGTTGTTGCTTCTTTTCATTTCCCATTTCGTCATTGTTGGGTGAGTGTTTTGCGGCACACTTGGCGGGAGAGCATTTTTTCTTTGCTGCAAGCTGCTTCAACTGCTAACCAACTAGTCTAGGAGGACTAGAACACTCCAAACCGAAAGGAAAGATGCCCAAAGAAAAAAAGTAAGATCGTAACGGAAACGATCTTGACAACTACAATGTCGTCAACGGGAACGACACCGATGATTGCGACGGTAGTTTGGCCACAGTTGAAAATGTCATGATTTCGTACGCGTTCGCCTTCGGGTTGCCTTCATTATCCATTACTTCGCCATTCCGCTCTGCTTTCCCGTGCAATCGATTTCCACGTTTTTCCACCACCAGGATACCTTCACCAGATATTGGAGATCTGTGGCAGAGGGACGGACTTTGGTTGCTTTCTGTTTTTTTTGTTGCACTTTAGTGCAAAACTTTCACCCTCAACATCACGCTGCTCACAGTGGTTGTTTGGGGAAGGAATATTGGAACAGTTTGCATGAGTTTTTGGTCGTTTTGGGGCAATGTCACCATATGACAGACAGCTTGTTGTACATGTGTTGTTTTTTTTCGCATTCTTTCTCTCTCTTTCTTGCTGTAATGCGCACAAAATGACAGTTGCTCAATGAAAGAATGACATAAAAATCGAATCTCTCTCTTTCTTGCTGTAATGCGCACAAAATGACAGTTGCTCAAATAAAGAATGACATAAAAATCGAAAAGTGGAAATATTATTAAGAAGCTTAGAAGATAAAATGACGTGGCGAATGGGAATAAAAATACTTTTCATTACATCTTTGTCTTTCTGGATATTATTCCTGAAGACCAAGTGAAGAGTTTCTAACAAACCGTTAATAAAATTAAACTGTTTTTCATCAATTTAAAGATACTTTTTTTTAAATAATATTTATAACTTATTAAGTTACAATGAATGATTTCGATTTTTGCTTACCAGGTTCTTACCTAGTGTTGAGCATTTATGATCGACAAAAATAAATTCCCACAATAAGGCATACACGCGCTGGCGTTGCAAAACAGCGTCCAACACGTCCACGGCTGTCAGGAAAAATAATAACTGCAACGCACGTAACAGATGCACTGCTGGTGGCTTATATATTGAAAATTAAAACAACCAGCAATGGGGGAAAATTTAAAAACACACACACATGTACACACCAAATAGGACAGAAAAAAAGTACAGCAAAGAGCGGAACCCAAAAACCACGCCAAACCGTAACCCGCGATTACGTCCGGGGCAAGCGATTGGGCAATTAATTACTGCTTTTCTGGGTCCGGCTGCTATTGACAGTTCAGCATGGAAACCCGTATCGCAATCCGTACCACAAGGCGACGATTATGCTGCCGTACCCCTTGCCCAATACCCTGCTACCCCACCATCCAACTTATCCGGTGTGGCGGGATTTTGTAAACGAGGCGGTTTAAAAAAAAACGGAAGGCTAGAAAGCACCTGTACCGGCGCTTTGAATGTCGCATCCATATGGACACCTTCAACACCGGGTTTTTTTGTATTTTCTTTCCGTGTATTTAAACATGGGACGGGGACGGGAAATGTGCGGTAATGCAGGAGATAGAACATCCAGCATGAAACGGAGACAACGATAATGCTCGTAATTATGTTGTTTTAATAAAGTGGAAATGCACCGTTTTTATGTCATCAATTATTATCAGTGCCATGCCGCGGGTTTGTCAAAACGGTTGGCAAGTCGCACGTTTTGTACGTAGCGGGGTACGGTACGGTGGGGTGGGTGGGTGGAGCGATGGAAAATAAATACTGCAAATTCGGTAGTCCCCCTTTTTTTTTGGGTACGGTTAAGGTAGCGGAATTGAAACTGTTGTTCTGCCTATTATACCGGTTGCCTTAAGTGGGGTTGCAAGCGTAGGCACGATTAAGAGTAAATACAAATATGTGAGGTTATGTTGTTAGCAATTAGAATTAATTAAAATGTTTACCAAACGTTTATGCGATATTTATTTGGAACAATGCTAGATCCTTCACCCTTTTACTTTTAAACGGAATTAAAACGCCTAAAGGTATGCAATGTTTGTACGATTTAAGCGTACGATAGGGATTGTAGTAAGGGATTTAGTACAAGATTTAGTACACGGTGTAGTATTTAGTAGGACAAAAATGATGGAAAACTGATCTTTTATCTTTTACACTAATATATCTTTTGCATACTTTCCGGCGTATTCATCACAGGTGGAAATAAACCAATTGCAATATTGTTACTTTTATCCATTATTTTGTGACTAGAATGTGTCAATTTGCCCAATTAGCATCTAAAGGAATACATTTTTAATTCATTTTGGACTAAAACACTCACCAATTAGCTTAATAAAAATAATCTAAAAAAATTGCATACATGCAGGCGCTACATATCTAGAAAAGGGTTTTTTTAACTGAAAGCTATTGAGAGGAACTTTACATTTGTACCATCTTTCAGATCACGCCATGAGCATTGTTGTAGAAAAAAAACGAATTTCGTAGAAATCCTGTCATTCCATCACGCCGAACTTGAACTCCAAACAGCCAACCACCAGCAATTCAACATTAAACAATTCTTCTCCGTGCCACAGTTTATGTGATGTGATAAAAAAAACGAAGACTCGCATCGCATGCAGCTAACTCAACCACAGTCATGTGGTCGCTCGAGGTGTCACGTAGTGATCATGAGGAATCCTCAAAGAAACCCCCTTCCTCCCCAAATTATCCAAGTAGCGAAGCACAATCGATGCTGCTTTGTCTTCGATCCCAAATTCAAAGCCAAACAGAATGCAACGGAGCTACTCAACCCACAGTTTTGTCCGCAATATGCTAGGGAGGGGGAAGGGGAGGGGGGGGGGGGAGAGATACCCACAAACACGACAGATTTACCCGTAATTTGATCCGGTACAAAACGGATGTGTTGGTGTGTGGATATGTTTATGTGCGGCGCTTTCCCAAAAGCAGTAGCAAAGCGGTCGGTAGTTGTACCTCAAACAAAACCACAAAACTCGTGTCAACTATTCATGGGGCATTCGGTAGCTGGCTGCGGGGAAACTGTTCGCCGTCGGGGAAATGTTTCAAAAATCTTTTCACCTTTACCCCTTCGGGTCCCTTGGCCATCGGGTGGAAATATTTCCGAATAATTTGCTGTCCTCCGATTGCCTCGCATCCCTCGCCTCCTCCTTCCTCTTCTCCATGACGAATCTGTATGGGATTTTTTTGTGTGTGTTGTTGCTGCTGCTGCAAAGGCCAACAGGAGTAAGACAGCATGGGCAAAGGGGTTAAAAGTTGGTGCGACGCTTGACGCTCAAAGCTGGTGAATATTTTATCAGCTCCATCTTCTGCCAGATGCCTTCAATGGTAGTGTTGGAGTTGGTGGGAAGGGTGTAAAAAAAAAACCCGACGGGAAGAGAGTAAGAGCCAAATACGAACTAGTAACGGCAGATGATGACAGCTGGATTATCCGGACAGTTCCCTACTCAGGCAGCATTGCCTTGCGAAAGTCACGGTGGCAGTTTCAGTCAGCAATGGAGCACTCGGAATACAGTCTATCGCATTTCAGGTCTTTTCTTCAACCATCCCCAGACCTTCCCTGCGTGCATCTTCACCGAGACAGACACGTCTCGGCTTTTCGTGGGGGCAAGAGGGCTACGAAACTAGTTCGTACTCTTCGTCTGCAGGAATTTTTGCACTTTCGACTACTTACGCTTGTGTAGGGAATTTCCGGGAGTTGTTCCACTGTTTTCAACTCTGCCACGGTAAAATGGCACTGTTTGCCTCCCCTGCAATGGAGAGCATGGAAGAGGAAAATAAAATAAAAAAAAACCACCCGCAACCCAAATGGATACTCCAAAAATAAAAGTATCACTTCGATGTTTATCTCGTGATTACTACTGCTCTATTCCCATCATGGTTCGAGCGGGCAAAGAAACAATTGGAGTAGTGTCGGGTCAAAGAAAGCTAAAGTAAACTCTGCCACTTCATGAGACATTCTTGCTGTGCAGTGAAGAATTCTAGCACTTCCAGCACGTGACACCGAGCTGCCGGAATGCAACGGTTCGGACGAGGGTCACTTTTCGCCATGTCCAGGTTATGTCCGGGCAGTGAAAGCATTCCAGACGTCCCCATTCAGCGATGGTTAAAAAACTTTTGCACGGCGCAAAATTGATCCGAACGGGTGGAAGATATGCCACCGTACTGCGCTTTGGTTTGTGACATAAATGTGAAGTTGGGAGTTACAAAAAAGAAAGCCAGAATGACATGTTTAGTTTCATATAGTTTTAATAATGCTTTAAAACTACCTCGACTATTTACTATTTATGTTAAACCAAGTTTACCATGTACCATATTAAACCATGTAAACTGGGGCGACCCCGTGGTGTATGTGATAAACGGCGCCGGTCCACATGGCAGGACCGGGTTCAAATCCCATCCGGACTGTTCCCCCGTAGAACGCGGTACGCGGTAAAAATAAGTCTAGTAAGCCAGAAATGGCCGGCGTGACTTTAGAGGTCGTTAAAGCCAACAAGAGAGAGTTAGACCATGTTAGGGTCTTCAGAGTCGTCACCTATACACCGTAGAGTAGAAGTTACCAGGATATTAGAAGTTCAATAATCAAATTTAATTCTTGTCTTGTCTCCAACAAATTTGAGGCGCTTCAGTTTTATACAGCTAATGTACTGACGAAGATATCTGCATTTCCCAATATCCGAAGATACTGTCAATTTTTGTAGGTTATGTTTTGCACCAACAAAAAAACTCCATTACGAGCAATAATTGCAAAAAGATATAGCTCTCATTCCTTGTTACAAATCTCCATCCTCCCTACAATACAGATAATCTGGAACATCTTTTAAACACGAAAAAATTCAATTACAAAATACGCACCATATCCCACCAACACCAAAGTGCACCGTTACAGAGAAAGAGACAGAAGAAAAAAACCTGTGCCCTCAGGCGGATATTCGTGTTATGATACAAGCTTATCATCTTCTGCCCATCTTTACCTTCACCTGCCATCAGCCGCTTCCTCACCACAAATACGATGTGTTGTAATACCATCCGTATTCAAGTAGCCCAAAATTGTCAGCTTACGGTACGATCTCGCCATCCGGACACCGCCTGAAGTGCAAGTGCGATAGGGGGAATAAAAGCTTTAAAATTTAATAAGCTCCTAACAGCTTTCCGGATCTTTCCACCGTGCCCGACACCTTATCGGTGTGGAGTCCATCCGTTGGGTTTACTATTTTTTTTGTTACTTCTTTTAGTATCTTGCTCTCTCTCTCTCTCGCTCTTGCTCACGCTTTCTTTCCCAATATCCTGTGTAAAGTAGGAAGAAGCATGTCCAGATTTGTCAAGCTACAGTTTCTCACAAACGGTGGCCTCATGGGAAAAGTGTGTATGTGAGCCCACCCACCCAGTAGTATCCGGTGTCGGATTTTCCCGCCTGTCTGGTGTGTTATAGCCTCTCCCTCTCACAGCTTGTGTAGAAAACACAGGTCAGCAGCTGCCGTTTTTTTTACTTCTTCAGTTTGCTGAACAGAAGAGGGTTTTTTTGTTGCCATCAACGGGTCGGTCCCTCGGTAGGGGGTGTAAGGTAATATTTTTATCACCTTACCCGTAAGCGTAACGACCCTTAATCAAACAGAGCAGTAAAGGTGAAACCGGCAAGCGTCTGCATATGCTTCTCTGGACAAACAAGGCCAGGTAGGACAGTGCAAAGGAGTGATAGAAGAAGGAGAACGTTGCCGGTTTAAAAAAAAAACACTTCCGTGAGTGAGCTCGGGTTGACGGTGCAGAATTTTCTTCCTGCCCTTTTTTTAACACCACGAATTGTTCATCGTCACCTACTTAAAAAGGCATTTATGGTTATTTTTTGTTCACACCTTCCATCTTAAGCTTGTTTCTTTTAATGTATTCTGATACAAAAAAATGACTTGCTTACTTTTTTTTAATTTGCATTAATGCATATTTTCACCGCTTAAATAACGTTTCAAAGTATTCGAAAAACAATAACATCGTATTGTTGCAGTAGATTTATTGCATAATTTTAGGCGATAGTTTTGTCGCCTAAAGGTATGCAATTCATACACAAAATAACGCCTAAAAGAATATTTCTAGTGTGACAAGTTGCCTTATTAACGATCTTATTAGCAATTATATCGTTAAAAAATTACTTGATTCGAGATTCGACTTCTAAGAAGCTCGGAAACTAATAAAAATAAACCTAAGACAAACCAAACAAACAGAGTGCAAGTAAAAATAGCTCTGCCTTTCCTTTTCCTACTTTGTGGCAAACACAGTGTCGCTGATTTGCATTACCGGTAGGATTGTTTTATTTCGCCATTTGAATAATTAATTCATTTGCAATGCTGTTGTTTCTGCCTGCAGGCACACTAATTCTTAATGCGACAGCCTTTTGCACGGTCTGCTTAGTGACAGTTTCAGCAGCTTTTACATTAGTATGACCATCGCATTCACCGCGCACCGTTGCCGTGCCGTTACAACGGGGGATGGAAAAATCTACCGAGGTGTGGGTGTGCTATTGCTGGCTGCTTTAGTGGATGCGGTAGGGATTGTGTAATAATATTCCAGATTGAATGTGTTAAGTAAGTGAACAGCTTGATAAGAAACCAATTTTTTAAATCCCTATTAGGTGGCTATTAATAGGGACTATAACAATTCAGAGGACTTTTGATTAGAATCAAGAATTTTTTTAAATGTTTTTTTTTGTATTCTTCAATCTCAATATCAAGCTCAATAATAATAAATTCCCATTCACCAGCAAGAAATAAAATGAATAATAATTTGTTTTGAAATAACACACGAAACCAAATTGCTAATAACAAACAGTGGAATTACCTTGTTAGTAGAATAATTTCACGTAAAATATAATTTCGTTTTTCATAAAAATTTTCCTTCAAAGAAAAAAAAAGAAAAACGATATAGACGGTTGTCAGAGACTCGTAAAAGCTAATGCTTCAAAACTTTTTTGCTCCCTGCTTACTGTGCCCGGACCATTCCGTTACAGCCATAATCTTTCGAAACTCAATATTAATCCAGTAAATGCTCATAACCGCTGCTGAACTGCGTCAACCGTACCCTGCGTCAGCATCCAGATAAATATGCTCCCACTGCCATCTTTCGCTCGCGTGGCTTTGGTGGTCAAGTCACCGAAAATAGTCACACTGCGTCGTCTCACCGTACCCGAAATGGCTGTACCCAATTTGACGTTGCCTGGCGAGCTTCCGTGCTACCGTCGACGGCCATTTTCGTTCGTTCGTTTTTGTGTTTTACGGTGCAACGAAATTGTGCCCCGGGAATCTACCAATGGTGCAATGGATGGTTGGCCAGCGTAATGCCGCAACCGTACGGGGAAATCATGGCAACCCGCTCGTGAGAAGGGTCCAGTAAATAATCCGCTTTTAATAGGACACACCACACAGCGGACCGACACCGGGTCCGTACCGCCCGTACCGTATTGCCGGAGGGCATTCCTTTCATTTCTGCGCAATTTCATTGACAATCGCAAACGATTTAGCAAAACAGGGTTGCGGGGTTTTGGGGGAGAAGGAAGCATTTTGAGTTGCTGTAACAGAGCTTACACCAAAAAAAAAAAAAAACGAAAAAGGATGAGGAGTTAATGAAAGCCACTCCAGTCGTTCCCGTTTACGTGGCGGTACCGTGGTGTGTTGCATGGAAAAAGATTCAGAAATTAACTTTGTCTTCCGTGCGGACGGCGTTGGACGAGTTTTGCTATTCGATTTCTTTTCGGTTATTTTTTTTGGGTTTTGTTTTTGCTCTTTGTCGTTAGAAGGGGGCGGAAACCCACCCCAGGGAGTTGGATGTTTCGCCTCGGTACCGATAAATATGTTCCTGCCGGTTCAAGCTTCGGTGCATCCGTTCGATGGGATTTCTTTTTTGACCCCCTTTTTTATCGTGTCAGGGAAGCACCCGGAAGGCAGTATCGGTGTGCTTTGTGGTTGGGATTATTGCTTTACATGCCACAATCAGCGGCACGGTTCAAATTGGTTCCCCATTTCGTTTCAGTTTTGCTGGCCGATGTCGAACGTGTAAGCGCTTACGATGACTTTTGCAAACATGTTCCATTGATGGTGGGGATGGACTTATGCATGAATTTCGAGCGTAAAATTTATGTAAATGTTTTTAAGAATCTTTAGTGGCAAAATGGCACTTGAAATAATAGTGATTTCTATATTTATTACTTAAAACAAATCGTTTTTTACACGTCAAACACAGTCCACAAAAAAACAAACAAGAAAAAAGGTCTGTAATTTTGTTGTTGTATTTTTCCTCATAAAAATATTCCCCAGTTGACAAAATAATTTCTGATAAAAAAAATTATGTAGTTAATAGGTGTATAACCCCTAAATTTACGATCTGTTTTGACATATATTCATTCAAGAAGTCTTTTAAGCAAAAACGTTTCGCAATTGCCTATATTTAGGCGCACGCGAAACAGCGATAGCTATAAAGCACGATCTCAGTGACATCTTTGATTGATTCGATCAGCGTCTAGGTGTTAATATATATAATGTAAACAAAACACCTGCTGGAATCTTATTTACAACATGAAAACGTGTAAAAAAACAAGAAAAGCTCCCCAGTTAACCGCACAAATACGCACTCGGCTGCATAAAAAAAAGGCAACTGTAAACAGGGACCATATTCTACTCGTAGTAAAATAAATAAATATCATTCTCCTATCATCCTTGCCTTCGCCTGACCCATCTTTACCGGCTGATTGTTTGGTGCACTTTCCAATCCCTTCCTACACTTCATCCGATCCTAGCGCGAAAGTGAGGTTAAGTGCATCTAAATGGCCATCGCTTGAAATAAAAGCAAAAGACTACACAAAACAGCCAACAGCTGAAGAGCGACGAGTGTCTGTTTATTGTTATCGTAAGTTCCTTTACTTTTTCCCGTCGTTACAATGGAGGAAGAGGGGGAGGGGGAGGGGGTGAAAGGAAAATCCCAATGCATCCCTCCATTCTCCTAGGGGTGGGGCAGCAAAAACGAAAACTCCACCATTTTAACAAGGAAGCTCTTGAAAAGATGAAGAACGATGAAGGTAAGCCAGCAGACTTTACTGGATGCTTCCGGGTTGATGGTTTCATGGTGGTTCCCCTCATTCCCATCTTTTTTTGTTTTCTTTTTTGCTCACAACCATTCATCGAGCTGTCGGCTTTCTTCTCGATTTTATTCTCTCATTGTTGCTGTTGTTGTTTACCTTCTTACCTTGCATTCCCCTTTGGTTGGTTTTGTTTCGTTCCAGCTTCCTTTTGAGATTGTTGTGTTTTTTTTTGTTCATTCTACCCATTAAACCGTTCCTGCAGCACACACATACACAGTGTGCAGTAGCTCAAATTGTAGCTCAAAAAAAAAAAAGAAAAAACACACAAAACGCAGTCACTGCTCACTTGACGGCTTTTGGATGCAGTCTAGCCTTGGCTTTCTCCTTCTGTTTTTCACTTCCCTTCACTGTCTCCCCCCCCCCCCTGTTTTCCCGCAGCTTGTACTGGCTTGTGCCAATGGTTTCAATGGCAAATTGCAGCAAAGACCTCGTGCAACATAAGCCATTATAAGCGGTTCCGCATCCGTGTACTGCCACGACTGTACCGGCATGAATAACAAGCGCGCTTTCCCTTCCTCCTCCTTCTCCCCTTTTTCAACCCCTCACCCTTCTCCCCCTTCCTCCCTTTCACCCAGCACGCAAACTGTAGGTTAGCCTCTGTTATTATTCCATTCCTTCTCGATTGGGCCATCCGACGTGCCGTCCCGTGGGTGCCATAACGTGCCGAAACCGTTGCAGCAGCACGGGTGACTTTTTCCTCGTCTTTTCTTTTCCACCCCCACCCCCTTTTTCCCACCCCCATACCCTTTTTATGCTGTGTGCGCTCTTGCGGACGAGTTTTGCTTTCTTTATGCTGTTTGTATACACTTTGCCCTATGTGTGTGTGTGTGCTTCTTTTCCCTCGAATAGGGAGAAAGAACAAAAAAACAAGAGAAAAGACAACCAAAGAAAAAGCAATCGGTTTTGAGGGGGGGGGGGGGGGGGGGGGTGAGTAGATAAAAATTGCCATTCACGGATTACAGGTCGACAGGAATGGTGTACACAACAGGAAGCAAACAAAAAAGAAACTCGCGATTGTGTAGCGGTTGCTTTTTTGGGGTGGTTTTCCTTTTGTGTGTGTGTACGTATTTCCTCTTCTTGTACGAAAAGCATTCCGGAGGCTGCTCCGGCACGATTCAGCAGGCTGATGCTTCGCATAGCGCGATAACACTACCCTACCCTAGCAACGTGGTAGGTAAAATGGTTGTAAAATTATTTACAATTACTTGGCCGGAATTGGAATCGGTGCAGCATGGTCGCTGGTTTTATGCCCGATCTGGCGTTCGAACGTTTACACTTCATTATGGAGTGTGGAGTGTTAAAATAGCTACTCGAAAGCAATAGGCTTTAATCGTGCTTGAAACACGAACGGAATGAGACACGATTTACTGTTTTCGTGTAATCATTTTGTTTCGCCTTGTTCTCGCCTTAAACTCTGGAAAAATATTATTTCATATAGTTACCGTTAATGTAATAAGTTTTATTATTTTTTTTTTTCATTTTACAGCTCGTTTTCTTGCGAGCAGCTGACAAATAAATGGGTTAATTGTGCACTGCTGTTTGATGACAGCCTCCTTTGGCTTATTATACACATATCGCAACACTTGATAGTGGCCACTATAATTTATCGCTTTTAACGCACACCATATGGTGTTCGGAAAATGTAATGCAAGAATAAAAAAAAACAGGACACAGGAGCAGTCAGGCAGTGAAGAGTCACTCCCGGCTCGAGAGCCATTGATGTTGAGCCCCTTTTTTGTGCCGAGTAGGGGGAACAAGAGTGGTACGTAATGTGAAAAGTATACATCGCTTCACAGTTGAAAAGCGGATTTGAGAGTTTTGTTTGGCCTTTACAATTTAAGCATCGAGAGAAATCGGGCTGTTCATTAACCGGTCTGTAGCGGTAACGGGTAACATTGGTTTTTTTAAAAAAAAGAAAAATTAACAAGAAATAAATAGACTCAATAAAACAAAAGGTAAGCTATTTATCAATCAAGCAAGTAAAGAAGAAAAATAAAAAATACCCCCACCTTAAAGCTACATCACCAACCCGATTCGAACTGGTGCATCGATGTGGGCAAGGGAACAGAACATACAGGGCAAAATAAATAAAATCTCAACCGACAACCGCGAACAGTTTGTAGGCTGGTCTCCAACCATCCACCGTTCACCGAAAAAAAGGTTTCGTTTGATCGATTCGACGATCCACGCGAAGAAGGCGAGCACATATGAGGGATAGCACATTTGCAGTAAAAATGCTCACTCCAGCTGTGGCTGAAGCGTATTTCTCGCGTGTGGTTTGCTGCTGCTCGTATGTGTATGTTACTAAAACGGAATAAAAGAAAATGAGGCTAAACCAAAGCGCGCAACTGAACGGTTTGTCACTCGGTTCACTCGCGCTGCGGCAATGTCCGTGTTGGAGCTTTGTTGAATGAGTGGTTTGTTTTTTTCTTGTCGGTATGTATTTTAGCGGATAATGTTTTCTCATTGAAGAGTTTGTGGTTTCCAATTGCTTACCACTATTTGCACCATTGAGGGGAAGTCTTTTTTGTTTGTTTCTGTCTTCCATGTGTCTATTTTTTTCATGCGGTAAGCAATTTTGGTTTGTCTCTCTAGAAAAATCTTTAAAGTAGGAATTTTTCTGGTTAGGTTGTTTTAAAGCTTGTTTAGATTGAGCAATTTGTAATATAAAAAAACGTAATTGTAGTCTTAAAACACAATCCAAATATTATAAGTGCAGTAAAAATAGTATATTGCATAACTTCGGGCGTTAAGTACCTAATACGAGAAATGAGGAATAAATTTATATTCTTTTGTTGAAAAAAATAAAAAAAATGGCCGGCGTGACCTGTAAGGTCGTTCAGCGAAGAAGAAAAAGAAGAAGAAGAAGAAGAAGAAGAAGAAGAAGAAGAAGAAGAAGGAGCTAAAGAATGCTCATAACACAGTTTTAACCGATTTTGCTCTAAGTTGGAATGAATTAAATTTCCGTAAGAAAATTCGTGAAATGGAGTGAAATCGACCTATACCTTAACTGGACAGTAACTTGGGATGTGAAAGAGGTTAACAACTCCTCGTGCGAGAACCAACGTAGTTAGAGCGTGGTGAAACAGCAGAATACGCTGCCCAAACTAGGTCAAAAATGTACTTGGAGGGACTCGAAAAGATGTCAGCTATTATGAGTTGCTTCTGTTGGGATGTAAAAGGGGTTAACAACCCATCTTGTGACAACCAACGTACTCATAGCGTGGTGACCCAGCAGAATACGGTGCCCAAACTAGATCAAAATATGTTTGGTGGGACTGGAAAAGATATCAGCTATTATGAGTAGCTTCTGGTGGGATGTGAAAGGGGTTAACAACCCCTCGTGTGATAACCAACGTACTCATAGCGTGGAGAAACCAGCAGAATACCGTGACCAGATTAGGTCAAAAATATAATTAGTGGGACTGGAAAAAATATCTGCTATTATGAGTTGCTTCTGCATGGCAAACTACTACAATTTTATCTCTTTCTTTCTCTTTCAGATTCAGAAATGGCCAGAGTTACTTAAGGTAAGTTACGTTTTTTTTCTTCTTTCTATTGTGCAATTATATCCTAGAACAAGAAAGTCCCTTTTGATGTGTGACTGCAACATATTCTCAAACATCACTCTAGAAAACTGCCAAGTTAACATGCATCTCTTTGTCCCATTTTTTGATCGATGGCTTGATGAAAGCAATTTAAACACACAAACACACACACACGGGGACACAATTCCAACGTCCGAAAAAAATACCGAAACTGTTTCCCGCAGCAGTTTGTCATGCCGGAATGCAGTGGTGAAGGACACTCGTCACTCGGTTTACGCATTCACGTGCCTGTTGACTGCCGATGGACCGAGTACTGCAGCAGCTGAGTTTTGCTGCGCTTCGCTGCCTGAACGACCAATGATTATGGTAATGAAACGGATGACTTGCAGCAACGATCGCATCGTCCCGTACCCGTATAAACATTCCTAGCGTACAAACGCTACCCAAAAAGGGAAGTGACAAATACCAACCTCCCCTCCCCCCTGCCCCCTCCTTCATCCGATATGCTGTGACCATTTTTCCCCTTTCTTTTTCTCCCCCGGAGTTGGAGTTCCGGAATGTTCCTCTCGGGGCAATGTTCAGCGGTTCCAACACGCACCGAATGCCCGGGGGCCCAGGGTCAGTCGCTTTTTGGTGACGATAGCACTTTCCAGTCCGCACTAGCGGAAGTGCCAGAAGAAGAGTTAGAAAACGGTGCAATATTACACCAACCAAAAAAAAAAAAACAAAAAATTGGAATAGTGATCCGACTTGCCAGCTATCAGCACACCACACACGGCAGCATAGTTGTATTTGGGCAAATTTTGCAAATTCTAGCGCAAAACGAGTATTGCCATTTGTTTACTGGAGGCCTGTTGTTGGGATTTTCGGGTTTTTTTTATTGCAAACGTTTTGTTTGTTGCTGTTACACTATCAAAATGCTTTTTTGCGCTGTGTAACCGCGCACTAGCCCATTCTTCGCCTGTTATAGGACATTTCCATTCTTCCCTTAGACCACCCCCCTTCCCCTCCCCGTTTTTGGATCGCCACACACTTTGCGTACATTGATAATTTATAGGATCGTTTTATTTTGATTAAAAATATTTTAAGTGCTGTAAAGTGTCAGCAATAAAATGCTGTCGAGTTTTCACCCCTAACCCCTAACCTTCCCAATTTTTCCCCCCTTCTTCTGGTCTTTGGTTCTCTGGGAGCAACAGAAAAAAAAACGTTTTACTTTCCTTGTTCTCGTCATCACATCCCTAAACTCTACACGATCTCGTATTATGTTTGTGCCTTTTTTTACAACTACCATTCCGTTTTACCATTGCAAAAAAACACACACACACATACAAACACATCCCATACAAAACTGGAAACAAAACCACATCAAGTAATCCATTGTATGTGTGTGTGTTTGTGTTTTGTCTCATTGTACACAGACGGCATATTGCGCGTCGCCAAAACCGCACCAAAATCGCGCGGCACCGTTCTTCACTGGCGGTTGCCAGTACAGCACACCAGCGGTCAGTGGTGTCGAGTTTCATGAAGATTTATGGCCACATTTTATGCACTCACTCACCCCTGAGTGCTTTAGCCGTCCGCCTGGGGGTGGGAGCGGGAAGGCGGAGGGAAATGGGACGAAACGAATATTGCGACAGGTTTCCGTTGCGTTGGATGACTTTTCGGAGTATGACAATTTGTTCTCTGTTTGCTTTAACGATTCCGCGTGATTACTTCCGTGATGGTGAAGTGTACGTCAGATGGTGAAGTGTTCGTGGTGGAAGCAGAAGAAGGTGAGGGTGAAAAGGTGAGACAATAAAGTGAGCTGTGGTTTAGAGAGTGGAATGAAGAGAGAGAGAGAGAGATGTCATCGTGGTCACAGCAAAGCAAAGCATGTAAGTGTTTACCATTTCTCTCTTCGTATAGGATAATAGACACTTTAACGGTAAAACAATAGAGAGCTTCTAGTCGTATCTTTGTAGCCAATTATTTATTCTCCTCGTCATTTAAAAAATGACGATTGAAAATGGGTAATGAAAATAAACATTTTAAAATAATAATTGTTACTGGGGCGTACCTTAGTAACAATAAACTACCATGCGTCTCCATTTACTAAGAAAAGTACTAGGCGTCTCCATTGTTATCATACAGATAAAAAAAAACATTAAATTAAATTCCAAAAATAGATAAAACACTGTGTGGTTTGATGCTTAAAAATCTCTATGCACTTCACAAAACGACCATGCGTCTCCATATATATGCATGACGATGGAAAGCCAACAATAACAGTAATAATAAAGAATAATAAATATTGTTTTCGGCCAACATTTTTTTTAAATCACCTAAAAGCCCCATCTATTACGCTACATATGACGAGAAGCGTTAATAATTCTTCCCGCCGAAGTAAGATATTATGCGCCTCCTTTATCTAGTTAACCACCTGGCGTCTCCATGGAATATTAATGAGCCACCATGCGCCTCCATGATAATTTGTTTTACATAATTATTTTATACTTTCTCGTAAGCTATTCAATAAACATTTTTAAAATAATAATTGTTACTTGGGGCGTGCTTCAAAGCAGGTGAAGAAAATACAAAATCACGCCTAAAAGTATGCAAATCACAAACAAACGGGTCTCTTAAGCGATTTCGTTTATGAATAATTTTATATGAGCAGGAAATAGATTTTAATTATTTCTGACTTTTTTATAATTGTCCACTACTTCATCGTCTTGTATGTGTATTTTTTTCTCACATGTGGTTCGATACAAATTTTGCTTCCGAACGCATTTTTTCTACCAGAGTCAATCATCGGATGTGATCTTTGCTTAAAGTGTCCAAAGTTTAAAGCAAGATAAATGCTGTTGGGCACAAAATATTTCTTTCAATTTGTGACCTTCAACTGGTACGCAGATCCGATCTATCTGCATGTCGAGCCACACTCAACACATCGAACATCGAATCAACTTTACTGAACTGGTGTCGGTCACCGGCCAGAACAGTCCGGAACAATTACGAACTATCTGTTCTGTACGTGATTGCAACACTTCTCGGATCGGTTTCGGCCATCATTCGGACGCTAGCACACATTCTTCAAGGCATAATTAAAAAAGTCTTCTTCTAAACGCACTGAAACTGACGGTACGAGTGTTTCCCTTGGTTCATAAGGACTCGCAGCACAAAGTGAAATGTACACCGAAGCTCCTTGCTGCTTCACAATTCGCTGCTCAATGGTTGTTCCTCTCATCCCATTCCATTCCGATCAGAAGCACATCAGCCAATCGCGATATCGTTCCCGGTCGGTATGCGACGATAGGAAAAGAAATGGTGAATATCGTTGCAGCAAAAATGCTCTTGACTGCTCGGAAGGGAAAGATGTTGGACGTAAACGCATTGCACTGCTTTACGGGACGGGATTTGAAAAATTTTCCTATTCTATTTTTATTTTCCAATTTAAATTATTCTCACTTCACTTGAGATGTCACGGCAAGGGAATGCCGGTGTTTTGTGGCCGGCACTGCCGCACATCGGACTCGGTTATGCTACCGTTGACTACGGGATGACAATGACAGTGCCAACCATTTCCCAACATTTCCGCAACCGTGTATTCAGCGCATCATCCCAGAACAACGCTGGTTCTGGTACCCGGGGGTGGGAGGTTTTCCACAGATTCAGAAAAAGTCATTCACATCACCACCAGGCTCGTTCGGGTGGGTTTTCCGGGTAGAATGTATGAGCAAGCTAAGGTAGTTTTGGATGGTTTTGCATGGTTTTTTTTATCGTTTATCTACTCAATGACTCACGAGAAGGCAATGTCTCCTTTGCCTGCAGTTGTCAATACATTTTTAAACGAATTTTAATTTCAATCACATGCATGCATGAACACTTGTTGTGATTGTTCTAACTGGGTTTGGTGTACTTTAAATTTTAATGAGAAATAAATAATTTCCAAACTTTTTTTTGGGAATTTCACTTCACTGAAGTTAAATAATTCATTAGTACATTTATTAATATTACATCTGCTTGTAACAAATTGGCTCAGTATGTGCTTGTGTCGAAAATCATGATTATCACCGATGACTTATCTAATTCATCAGTATGATAATGGTTTCAATCGATTCCAAACAGGACTGGAAGTAAATCAATAATCAGATGCTTGTCCAAAAAAAAAAACACAAAACCTCCACCGAACAGATGCGAACGGTGAGTAAAACCCCCGACCCGGAAAGTGAGTGAAATGAGCAGAACCGAATTTAATTAAGTGTATCCACGAGCGAAAGGGGTTGTCGATTGTTACGCGGATACGGTGACACGCGGCCGGGACCGTTCAATAACCAGGTTTGATGGATCGATTCACGCCGATTCACACGACGCCGTACCTCACACGAGAACGTTGGTGCAGCAAACGCATCGGTAGGTGAATTAGCAAAGGCTAGCGCGACACAATGCCACACCGCACACCGGTGTGCGTGCAAAATGAATTTTCAAACAGCGGCAAAAGCTTCGGGTTTTTGGGACCAAGTGTTGGCACGACTGGCACTTAATGGGCCGACCGAAAGGGGTGATGCACGAAAATTATTAATTATCGTTCAAGTGGACGAGCCGGAAGGTTGTGGACCGTATCAGCAGATCAGAGATTAAGCATCCGGCGGCATGGATCGTTTGCGGATTTTTTTTGTTTTGTTTTCGGGTATACACTCTCCATGACCTGCATTGATTTTTTTTGTGTCGTTGTCTGTATACCCTATGTTTGCCTTACCGCACAAAGGCAAACACTTTCTCACACGGGGCAAACTTGCACCGATGGTATCGAACTTTTCTCACAATCATTTCAATCAGAAATCGAATTAATTTCGCCCACACTTGGTGGTGAAAATCTTTCGAAACGTTGGTCAGATGATTGGATTTTGGGTACGTACGCGATGCGTGATTGATGGCTTCAATTAACTTAACCATCATAGATTCGGCACGCATGACGTTAACACTTGCTCACAACAGAGATGGTGTTCTTCCGGATTCTTCTGGATGGATTGTTTTGTCAGTGCGAAAACTTTTACAGCAAATAATGATAACTTTCTGCTAGCAAAAACCGCAAATTATCTATTGTTCCAGGAATGGTTATGTTAACATTTTCTTAAATACGTTTTATACGGAAATTACATCACGTGTATGTGTTATTGAAACAACCAATTTCACCAAATTAAATTCAAATTCTCCATGTTACTAATTATCTGTATTTAAAAACGCTCCCCCATGATGCGGTATTTAATCATATGTCTTTTTTGCCTATTAGAATGCCTTATGCCACCTTAGTACGAATAAACTACCATGCGTCTCCATCTACTAAGAAAAGTACTAGGCGTCTCCTTTGATATTCATAGAGATAAAACAATTAAATTAAATTAAAAAAATAGAGGAATTGTGTGGTTTGGTACTTGAAAAAATCTCCATTTTCTTTCACGAAACCACCATACTGGCTTCATGTATAATCCTGACGATGGAAAGCCAACTATAACAGTAAGAATAAAAAAACATGATTTTTTTTTGCAAATATTTATTTTTAAATCACCTAAAAGCCTCATCTATTACGATGAATTTGATAAGAAGCGCTAATAATTCTTCCCGTCGAAGTAAAATATCATGCGCCTCCTTTATCTAGTTAAGCACCAGGCGTCCCCATGGAATAGTAATGAACCACCATGCGTCTCCATGATAACTTGTTTTGCAAAATTATCTTCTATTTTCTCGTAAGCTATTCAATAAACTATTTTTAATGTTTTTCCATAACTTGTACAGCTACCGTTCACAGTATGAAATTAATATTCTCTTTTCTTGCGACCTCTTTATCTAGTTAAGCACCGGGCGTCTCCATGGAATAGTAATAAACCACCATGTGTCTCCATGATAATTTGATTTACAGAATTATTTTACACCTTCTCGTAAGCTATTCAATAAATTATTTTGAATGATGTTTCACCTACATACAACTGCACAATAACTTGTACAACTATCGTTCAGAGTATGAAATTAATATTCTCTTTGCTCGAGCACGCTAAATACCGATGTGTATTCACAACAATGGTTCATATCGCATGTTCAATTTGATCACCTTTGGTAAATTGTTAGGTGCATCAAAACATAGTACAGAGCACCAACACTAACGTCAAAATGCACCTTCTTACTTCACGATTTCCATTCCGCCCCATTTTGTTCGCTGATCATTTTGTGCGGGACATTCGATCATCATGATGTTTAATTACACTTCTAGAGTGGTTTCTTAGTATGGTGCATGTAAAATGAACCTGCTACACGCACGTACCGCATGGAAATGATTTCCTCCGTACCTTTGGTGTATGTGTTGATGTTTGTAAGCGGTGCGAATGAGCGGAAACAGCTGATAACGCTTGTAATTAGCCACGGTACTCGGTAAGCCTTCCAATCGGTGCAGGACGAACCGATACGCTTACGTGCAAAGCCGGCTGAAAACCGAACGAACCTGTACTTCAGGAATGTTCATCGAACAACCGTGACTGGTGTCTTCGTGAGGGTGACGTTGCACGGAATGTACAAAAACCCTTCATACACAAAGCGTACCGAAGGGCTAGGGCAATGCGTGGTACCGACAGCAAAAGCCCTATCCTTTTGAGCGAATGCGAATCCATCCTTTCTTACGCGGAGTGGCGAAGGCAATCAATTTGCGTGCATGAAATAATTTGTATTTGTAATTTATAGTACGACCGATTGGTTTTATTTTCTTCGGTCGGTTTTTTCTTTTATTGTCGTCTCACGGCAGACATGCCTGCGGACCGTTTGCCATTGAATAATTCGCTGTATCACAAACCAGGGGGGAAAAGGGTGGAAAGAGGTGACTGGGCGCATTTTGTTGGCAAAAGTCATGCCCGGGGACTAAGGTTGGACGCACCCGACTTACCCCAAAACTATCGCAACGAGTAGCAGGACGGAGTAAATAGCGTTCCGGCTGGATGTTACCGGTTCGGTTCGTAAATAAGCTTGTTTCTCGCTCTTGATGTTTCGATGCTGTTCGCTGCGGCAACACGACAACACGGTCGACTGGCATGCCGCAGGCGGACAATGCCAACCGGGGGTTTTCCACGGGGTTCGGCACGGATCGATTAGTTTGCTTAGACTTAGACATTGACAACGGCCACGCCAAATGGGCCACGTATGGTATTGTTTATCGATTCTGCTGGCACACTTGTGCCTGAAGTGCTGAAGGGACGTTTGCAGCGATTGAGACGTCAGACGTTAGCATAAGCAGGATTTACCAAAAGCTTTACAGTTGGTATGGCACACAAAAAAACAAGCTGCGAGTAGTAGTAGGATTATTGACATTGTGAAAGAAACGCTTAATTTACTGAGTGAATTGAATATAGCTGTTTGTTTTTTCCAAATAATGATTCTTTTTCCTTTAAATTATATTATTTTTATTTTGTTAAAAAATACTTAAATTGCCCTTTCTTACTCCCTGAATTAACAAATAAAATCATGTCGGTTTATTTGTTTAAAAAACAACATAAACAATCCTTCATTAAATTTCACACCACTTGTTCTTACCTTATTCTTAAACTTTGACAGCTCATTACATCCTTAACACAGCGTCACAACGAAAAAAAATAGTAAACGATTAAATCCTTCCGCAGCTAAATGAAACGCACCTTCGCACACCCGTCCCGGCAACAGATGGTGTTTCAGGAACAGTTCCGTGTGCGAAGTAAAAACGGATTTCCAACAAAACACCCCCAAAAAACGGAATAAACCGAAGCGTGTGAGAAGGAGGGAGAAAGAAAGCGTACGAGTGTGAGATCGAGAAGTGAGAAATTATTCATAAGTGACAAACCTCGGGCCATTTCTTCTCACCCCATCGTCCATGAAACCGCAGCACTGGCGACGATGTCGACGACGACGACGACGACCGGAAGGTCCGGAACTCGATAAACTAATTATGAAGCATTTAACGAGCATTTCCGTACCACACTTTTCACCCTCCACAAAATCCCCTTTTTGTGGCAGGTGCACAGACACGTGCCGTGGGAAAACTGTGGGGGGGGGGGGGGGGTTTTGGGTGCGTGCCGTTCTCGTCGGTTTTCGTAGAAATCATCAACAAATTCACCCACGGAGCGTAAAGCCATCATCGTTCAACAAGCAAACGGATTAACAAGCGGCGGAGGTCGTCGTGTGTGTTCGTGGGGGTGGGGTTTTTGGAAAATGATCAACTCAAAGTGATTTCCGGTCTTGAGGCAGGGCTTGTCAACTCAGCGGGTGTGTGGGGGGGGAGTAAAAAGCTAACGACACAAGACCGATATGGTCCATCAATGGTGACCGTTTTCAATTATCACAATATCAAACGCGTCTAGGAAAGATCTATGATGGCGGGGGAGGGGAGGGGGTGGGAAAATTTCACCTGACAGGTTGAAAAGGAAGTTATATTTCCATTTTCCCCTTCTTCCCTCTCACTCCCACCGTTGTTTCTTTCCAGCTAAATAGTTCTACCCCCCCTTCCACCCCCTTCCGGAGGGTAAACCGATTATTCATGGCGACAAGAGATTTCATTGCCACGGCATGCTTCCGATCGCTTCATGTTTTCCCGCGGATGTGTTAGTTTTCCCAACAAAACGTCCACCAGCACGTGAGAATTCGAAAACTAAACTCCCTTCGTTTAAATTCCCTCTCGCTCGTCGTCACACTTTCATCCCCCCCACCCCTGTTTTCCACCCCTCCAGGAAGGGGGTACAACAGCTCAACACTTTCCACTGTGTGTTGTTTGTTTTCTTTCACGTACGACAACCTCACCCGTTGCTCACTCACTATATATTGGTGAGGGTTCGATTTGACGCTCGTGTGTGTGTGTGGAGGGGGGTGGCTCAGGTGTATTTTGATGTTTGATTTGCACTGATTTATAGCGCTTTGATTATCGCCATGTCTAGCGGTTTCCGGTGCATCGACATTCAGCAACCCCGTAGCGCCATTTTGCGCCGTACAACAACAGTTCTGCAATGGGGCATCCACTATCCATTGAGAATGTTGGAAATGCATTTCACGGGGTTGTTGTTGTGGGAGGGGAGGGGGAGGAAGGGGGAGGGGGCGAAGGATTTATATTCTACCCGATCTCTACCCTTTGGTTGGCTGTCTGTTGTTTTCGAACACAAACCGATTCGAGTACGTGCGTGTGTGTGGGGGTGAAATAGTTGTTGCATCCCGTGGGGGTGAGTTGAGGGGTGGGGGATGATGCACATTTGGGTGTACCGTCTAGGAGAAAACAGGGAATGTTGCCTGCAGGGGGTGCAGGGGAAAGGATTTTCCTGCAGAGAGGGAATTTTAGTGGTGAACGAACCGTTTTGTGTTGGTGTTGGCGTGTTTTGGGCACATGGTTGGATTTAACTAGCTTGCGCGTACACCTGCCACCTTCACACAAGCACACACACACACACACACACACACAAAACGTCGGGGGAGGCCGGTTGTTTATCGAGCTGTATCAAATAATTTTGTGGTCGACAAGCACTGCTTCAAATCGTTTGATCCCTCCCTCCCTCCCTCCCCCTTCAACTAGCCCTCTTTCCCATCGTGCGTGTTCCCTACGGTTGTACGCAGCTTTGAGGACGGTTCGATCTCTTCCCCCTAGTCCATCCACGGTGTTGGTGGTGGTGGGTTGGATTTCGGATTCAATTAGCTGAACGCACACACGCGAAACCAAAGTGGACGGTATGGCCGAATGCATACCTCCCCCCTCCCCCTCCTTCCCCCCCTTTCCACCCAGCTGGTGTTCGATTTGCTTGCGAAAAGCTTTTGCGCGCTGTTTGAACGGTTTGAACTTGAACTCCAACTCGGTACGGTCAGCGTACTGTTTGTTCATTAAGACTTTCACATTTGCACCTTTCTGCGGGGCGGTGAAAAGGGCTGGCTGGTAATGTGTTCCGGGCATCTAAGATGCCAAACTGATTGAAAGCAATTGAAATCGAGCACTTCGCTCGGCTGTGTTTTTGGTTTTGGTGATGATTAGTGAAGTGTTACCCCCAGGATCCGTTTGTGGACAGAGAGGTAGTTTCGTTTCCGCTCAAACTACCAGCACAAAGTGGACAATGATTGGTTTTTGGACAAGACTTTTGGGTATTAATTTTTTTTTAGGTTATTCGATTTTTGTTCTCCTTTTGTCAAGCTTTTAGACTAGTAGATTAAGATTTACTGAGAATGTAATTTAGAAATTTTTTTTTTTGCTTCTTCTATCTATCAAGACTTATTTTACCGCAGCAGAATAGTCTTATTTTTGACTTATTTTTTAGTAGCAAAATAACATTTTTTTTTTACTAGCAGATCCTTGCTAGTCTTTGCTACGGGGAGACAGTCCGGATGGGATTTAATCCCCAATCCTGTCGTGTGAACTAGCTCCATTTATCGCCCTTGAATGTAATTTATGAGCTCCATAAATTTGAGTTCATAAATAACTTAATAACAGATTAATATTTTTCAGATATTAAAAACAGTATTTTTGTTATATTCTTCTTCTTCTTCTTGGCTTAACGACCTTACAGGTCACGCCGGCCATTTCTGGCTTACTAGACTTATTTTACCACGTAGCCGGATAGTCAGTCCTTGCTACGGGGGGACGGTCCGGATGGGATTTGAACCCGGTCCGGCCGTGTGGACTGGCGCCGTTTATCACATGCACCACCGAGCCGCCCCTATTTTTGTTATATTACGCACTGTAGAAAGAATACAAATGATGCGTACTATAATTACGTATTAATATATTTACCATTTAAAAATAAAGGAATATATAGTGTTTGGTATCACAGGGTTAATAGAAACGGTTGAATATTTTTAATGCGACAAACATTTAGAATAAAATTTGTAATATGTTTATAATATTACATAAAATTATCTCATTTTCATTTTAAAAAATGCGAAGCAAAACTTTGCTTATAAAATACATAAATGAAACAAGAAAAACTATGTTTCATATATTGCAATTTTTGCAATTTTTTATTTTTATATTTTTTTCATTGGCATTTCAATATTTTAAACAAGCTCTAGAAAACGATTTTCTATAGATGCGAACACCACTATAGAATAAAAAAATATATTTTTGTCAAGGTAACCTATTTGTCTGCGTTAGTGTAAAACCATGCCCCAAACTATACACGGCCCAAATGGCCAAACAATTTTTTTGTAATAAATAAACTTACTGGACGTCTCTTAAGCACAGACACGATCATCTCATGCAGCAGTCTGCCATCGGGTTGTTATGGACATGGCGATTTTTTTTCGTTTTTTTTTGGAAATTAAACAAAATGTGGAAATGTGACGGATTGATTGAAGACCAGTGGTTGATCGTGTCCTGTGTGGAAGGGGCGCCTAATGGCACACCTGCTTAAGTAGTGACCGTCCCGTTCAGTTGCGATACCACAAATTCACTGCACATTTTTGGCTAAGTTTTTTCTTCCTTTCCATGTAAAATGTTTTATGATTGATCAATTTTAAGTTGTAAGAAGGGTAATGTTTTTTCTATTATAAAATACTACAACTGTGAGATGAAAAAAACGAAGTTTCAAACCCATGCGAAATATCGTGTTGAAATTTTTTATCGAAGTTGATATAAAATTTTTCATACAATAAAATAGTTTCCAGAAAAAAGCATACGTATTACGGAGAAGAAGAAAAATATTTCCCTATCATCAGAGTAGTAACGCAAATGGAATGCATTTTCATGCTTTTCGAGCTGAGACTGAACAAGCATCCGTTCGCAATCCCCTAGTACAGCTCTTTTCATTTCGTTGGTAGGCCAAAAAACCAAAAACCGGAACCAAACCGTATACCGTAGCGCAAAGATGAATATTAACCAGGGGGCGCGCGCGTTCAAGAGACTTCAATTGAAGAACGAAAAGAAACCACCCGTAAACGTCCGTCTGGCGTGTGGCGCTTTACACGGTGGCGACAACAGTATGACATGACTTTTCTCACACGTAGAGCCCAACTCACATGAATGCTTTGAACACTTTTCCGGCGTTTTTTACTTTTAAAAGGGATCGACGTTGAATTGTGGAACCGGTCGGTTCGTTATCCTTTCTTTTTTGTTTTTTGATGGTGTTGAAACAATTTGTTTATCTCTTTGCAGCACCAATTTTAAAACGATCTGTGACACTACTGGTTACAAGCTTTAATTGTGGGTTTGATGTTTCACTTTTCTGCACATACACACATATTGAAAACTTTTTGATTAAATTACAACACTCGGTACGGTATGGTTAGCACTTTTCGGAATATAATTTTTAATGTTTTTTTTGTGTTGCTTACGACAGCCCACAAAAGGTTGCCTAAGAATGACGATTTTCCATCATCTTGATAGTAGCCGATGGAGCGATCAGTATTGTTAAAACTGTGGAGTTCACTGTGGAAAGATCTTGTGTAAGATAGTTTTCTCACCAACACCTTCTGGTTGAAACTTTTAATAAACTCTTTTTGTTTGCAATATTATTATACATATTTTCACCACCATTGAAGTGTCTTTTCTTTCTGGTATGTATGAAGTATTTCGATCAATTTGATCAAATGATCTAGTACAGTCTACGCAAAATTGCGTACAAATAATCAAAAGGTAACCGGGATCGGTTACCGAACACGTATCCGATCACACTCGATCGTGCATTGTAAACAGCTCAATGCAAAACTCAAAAAAAATTATTTTCCTAAGCGAACACACGCGAACGGTACGATAGTATACATCCAGTAGTGAACGATACGCGCGACAACACACCTCTACACGACCGTTTGACAGTACAGCTGATGCGATACTGGAGCGCGCACGCACTGACATCTGCCAGCACAGGCTCCTGGCACAAATCGTTCGTGTGTGTGCTAGTGTATATGTTTGTAAGCAGAGGGCGGTCGCGTTGGTTCGACAATGCTCCAAAAGCTTCGGCTCGCGTGTTTCCCCAGCGCGAGTAAAATAGTAAACACCGAGTGGATGAACCACGAATGAACCATAGGACGAGTGAATTCATTGTACGGGAAAATGTTACTCTTTCCGTAGTACTATGGTAAATTGAAACGTCAGAATTAATTAATTGGAAATAATTATTGCTTTCTTGTTTACAGCAATAAATATAGTGTTTTTTTTTGCTATTTTTGGTTTTGACCGTATCGATCTCATAAAAAAAACATTTTTTTTTTTATTTTTGAGATCAAAACAGTGTTTGACAGCTACCGAATAGTATATACGACTTACCGTCTGGTCTATCAAAAAGTTTGCCAAACTTTTAAAGTCAAATCGTATGGAGAACTGTCAAATTTCTGTTGGTCCCACCTTATTTCATCACCTTGGTATCGCCTTGCTTCAATTATACGAAAGCTCTGTAATAAATAGTTTTGTTTTCCATAGCCGTTGTGTTACAACTAGTGCTATCGAATCAAAAATATACGTAGACACCTCCAGAATAGATTGTAATTAAATTGAACACTCTTCTTTATAATTTTAATAATACAATCGCTCGATTTTATTTCGAATCATTTTGTATACAACAGAAAGCTTTAATTTTGACAGCTCAAAATCTGTTTGGCAAACTTTTTTGATAGACCAAACGGTTAATAAATGATCATGCTATTTCCTGCATGATGAACCTGTTTGTATCCTTGTTACAAGGGGAACTTTTTCGGAGGGGATTTTCTACTCATTCATTCTTGTGATTAATGTTTTACATTTTTGTGGAACTATCCGGCTGCGTGGTAAAAACAAGTCTTTTTTTTTTTTTTTTTTTTTTTTTTTTTTTTTTTTTTTTTTTTTTTTTGTTAACGGGGAGGGAACCTTCAAAAGGTACCCACCTCGAAGGGCGGCTTGCGGCTACAAACCAATCCCTCCGAGATGGGTTATGTGGGATTCATCGTGACGCTGGGCCCGTGAAGCGGACCCGGCAGCCGATGGGACCCTAACTAAACCACTCCTCGACCTGATCCGAACCCTGCCGATGCGCTTGATGTGCGTAGTACTCCATGCAGGAACGTTTGTGCGATGCACCCATCCTGTTGACGCGCTGCTGCTTTCCAATGCTGCTACTGCGTCATCCGTCCTAGTTGTCTCAGCTGCTGCTGCTGCTTCGTGCCTTCCTTCCACTGCTGCTGCTTAATTCCGCCCGTCCGTAGCCGCTACTTCCGGTGGGGTCTAGCTCCTGCTGCTGCTCTGGTTACTCGTTGCTGCTGCTGTTGCTTCCGTTGTCGTCATCCTTTGGTGCGGTCCCGTTTGTTCCGTGTTCCGCCGTCGTTGTTGTCGTCTCCGTCTGGCCGTAGGTGGACTTTCCTCATTCCATCTCACTTGGAGGTTTCTGAAGATGGTCCTTGCGGCGGTCCGGACTGCTTCCCATGTGTTGCTGTTGGCACACATTTCCGCTGCAAGATTTTCTATCGTCAAGCGGGAGTGGCTCTGCTGCTGCATCTCGTGTTGGGTTCGAGCGAACCGTGGACAGTGGAACATTACGTGGTCGACATCTTCCACTTGGTGTTCACACACCGGGCAGTTTGGCGAGCCGTCGAGGATGCCTTTTTCGACGAAGTAGCTCCGGAGAAACCCATGCCCTGTAAAGAGTTGAGAGAGATAGAAATCAATTTCTCCGTGCTTGCGATTTACCCAGGACATAATGTCCGGGATAATTCTCCTCGTCTTCATCCCCGGCGATCTCGGCTGCCCCGCTCCGGCTGTCCATTGTTGTTGCCAGCGTCCCATGGTCTCTTCCCTTTGCCGCTTTCGTATGTCTGGTCCTGGACTTCCCCTCGCTACCTTTTCGTCGTGGCAGCGGATGTCCTCCTCTAGGAGGAGGACTAACGGGATAGTGCTTGCGACCACGCAAGCGGCATCGTAGGAGACCGTTTGGAAGGCACTGGCCACTCGAAGAACTCCTGTGCGGTGCGCCCTCTGAACCGTGGTCCGGTGAACGTCCTTCTGAAGAAGCGTCCGTCCCCACGATGGTGCCGCGTAACGGACAATGCTATTCCCAACGTTAACCAAGGGTCTCCTTCTGCTGCTTTTTGGGCCACACTTATTCGGCATCAGAGCGGTCAAGACATTCGTGATACGTGATGCCTTGCTGCAAACCTTTTCCAAATGCCGACCGTGGTGCTGTTTGCGGCAGAGCTCGACCCCCAGGTACTTGAGAGATTCCGTGGATACGATCGTGTGTCCCCCCGCACGTAGTTGGCCTACCTGCGGGTTGTGATGAGTGCAGAAGATCATGTAGCCGGTCTTTTGATGGGCCAGCTTCAATCCCACTCCATCCATCCAACGCTCGATCATCTCCAGGTTCCTCGTAGCAAGGTTGCTGATTTCCTGCGGGTCCCTCCCGATAAGGGTGAACGCCACATCATCAGCAAACCCTATAATGTCCGCACGCTTTCCGAACAGCTCCAAACGAAGAAGGTCATCGTACATAACATTCCACAGTGTTGGTCCTAGAACCGAACCCTGCGGGACACCTGCCGATACTGGTAGCGAGACCATTCCTTCATCCGTTTCGTAGTGGAGCGTGCGATTCGTGAAGTAGTTCCGCAGCAACGCCTGGAGGTACGGTGGCGTGTTCCTTCGCTGCAGAGCTGCTCCGATCGCTGTCCAGTTGGCCGTGTTGAAGGCGTTCTTCACGTCGATTGTCACCATCGCACACAGTCGATCGCCCCTGCGCTTCTTGTCGAGCGCAACCCTTCCGTTGGCAATCACCCTGTTGATGGCATCCATGGTTGAGCGTCCTTTCCTGAATCCGTATTGGGCATCAGCGAGACCGCCCGTTGCATCCAGATGCTCCGTAAGTCTGCGCTGTATGAGTCGCTCCAATACTTTTCCCAGAACACTCAGCAGGCAGATTGGCCGGTACGACGATGATTCTCCGGGTGGTTTCCCGGCCTTCGAGAACAGCACTAGCCGTTGCCTCTTCCATTCGACGGGGAAGTGGCCGGAATCGATGTAATGCTGGAACGTTCTCATGAAGACGCGTGGAAACGCCGTCATCGCCGCAATCAAGGCCACGTTCGGAATGTTGTCGTCTCCTGGGGCACGCTGGGGATTGAGCGATTTTGCAATGCTCACCAGCTCACCCTCGGTAACGGCATCCCGTGCCGTGTCTTCGTCCGTCAATCCTGTTGCCGTGGGCCATTCCATGGGCGGTTGCACCGGAAAAAGTTCGCCGACGATGTGCTGCAGCTTGGCTGGATCCCGTTCCATCGGTACTCGGGCTCCTTGCCACATCTGCCTCCGGATTTTGTAGCCTGGCCCGAATCCGTGGGGCCCCAGCTGTTCCGGAAGTTGATCGCCCTGCTCCTTCTTGCTCCGCTTGACCGCTTGCTCCAGTGCTGCTCTCGCTGCTGTGTACGCCGGACGGCGATCCTGTCGCTGCTCTTCCGTTCGGGCTCGCCTGAGTCTTCTCCGCATCCCGATGTAAGTGCGACGTAACTGGGAAATCTCGTTATTCCACCAGTACACCGATCGTCGTCCTCCCCGTGCTGCTGGCAATCTCGGCATCGTCGCGTCGCAGGCAGTTGACATTACCTGCGTCAACTCGTCCGCCAAGAGGGTGCGATTGTAGATGTCCAGTGACCCCAGAATTTCAACGAACAAGTCCTTGTTGAAATACCGGGTTGCCCATCTGCTCTCCGAAGCCTGCTGTGCACTGTGTCCCAGGTTACGCTGCGTCGTCGTCCTCCCGACCGCAAACTTGATGGTATTGTGGTCACTTGGATTTTCGTCGCAGACTCGCCAGTTATTTTCCCCCAGAAGAGACGAGCTGCAGAAGGAAACGTCGATAATGGAACTACGGCCACTGTTGTTGCTCCAGGTTGGCCGGTTGCCCCGGTTCAACAAGACTAGCTCAAGTGATGCCATAGCATCCATCACCACTGCTCCCCTATGAACTCGTTCTCCATCGTTGTGTCTGCGTTCCATCCCCCACGCTCCTGACCAGGCGTTGACGTCCCCGCCGATCACGGTGTCCCGATTCCGCGGAATCACCGACGCAATTTCGGTCCATTTGCGTCGATAATCCTCCACTGACAAATCGGACCCCACAGGAGGTAGATACACGGAGCAGAAAACGATACCACGCATTTCGACCACGACGAAGTAATCCCGCCGATTCTCGATTATGCGTTGGATAGGGTATCTTCCTGTCGATACTGCTGCAACTCTGCCCGTCGGATCCGCGACCCAGTTACCGTTGTTCTCCGGAATCCGGTATGGATCGGCGATCAACACTATGTCGCAGCCTTCGTTCCGAGCAGTCTGCATCAGCATGTCCTGGGCCAGCTGGCTGTGATTAAGGTTCTGTTGAAGGACATTAATCATGACGAGGCCGGTTTTTTACCCCTTCTCCTACTTGGCGGCAGTTGCGCTGTCCGAACGAGTGCCCGATTGCTTCCGGGCCCTTGCAGACGAGGCACTTCCGTTCCTTGGTGCACGGTCCTGGGTGCTTAGTCTCCGCACATCGATGACACTTGCTTGACCGATCCTTCCCACGGCAGTGAGTGGCAATGTGGCCAAACTCGTAGCACCGATAGCATTGGCGCTTCACCTCAACCTTCTTGAACCGGCAGCACTGGCTGAATCCGACAACATGCTGTTTTAGTAGCACGTCGTCCGTTACTGCCACCTCTGGGCATCCGAAAAATGCGACCAGCGTTCCGTAATTGGATTTAACGGTACTGATCTGGTCCGCGTAGATCGTGACTCCCAGGGCTGTGCTTAGGTCCGTTGCGATTTCCTCATTGGTGCAGCTTGGTGGAATGTTCGTGCAGGTGAGGCGAGTTGTGGGGGTCCGTGGTCGGGCTTTCGCTTTGCCCTCCAGTGCTTCGGACACTTTCCGCCACATCTCAAGCGTCTCGTCGTGACTCTTGCAGGACAATTCCAGAAGAATATTCCCCTGGAAATTCATCCTTACACGCTCCACTTTCTGCCGATCATCCCCCAGCTTTTCCTTGAGGATGCGCATCATCTCGTCCTGTGTTGTGTTGTTCGTTGTTTCCAACTCCAACGCATCTGGGACGCGATGCGCGCGCTGCTTCGGTTGTTTTGGTTGTTGCTGATGCTCCGGCTGCTGCCGCTGCTGCTGCTGGTTCGCGTCAAGCGCCGCTGCTTCCTGCTTCCGCTGCTTCCTCCGTGCCCGTCGCTTGGCCTGTTTGCTCAGAACTTTTGTCCATTCGGGCGCCGGTTCTTGAGACTTGTCCTGGTCCTGTCTGTTGTCCGTAGTCTTGTTCTTGGTTTGTCTGCGTTTGCGTTTCTTTGTCTTTTTGGCTGTTTGTGTGTCTGTGTGTTTGTCTGTTATGTTGCTTGCCTCATCGTTTGAGAGGGTCAAGGGTGTGTCCGTGGTCGTGGGGATGTCTGTTTCAGAGTTTTGTGTGGTTTCGGTCTTTTTGTTTGTTTGTGTTTTGGTGTTTGTGTCTTTTGGTGTTTTTGTCATTTTGTTTGTGTGGGTCGAAGGGTTGTTTGTTTGGGTGTCTTGTGTGTTTGTTGGTTTGTCTGTTTGTGTGGTGTCTTCGTTGTTTGGGTTGTCTGATGTTTGGTTTATCTGTGTTTGTGCCTGTGTTTGTTCCTGTGTCCACTGTTTTACAGCGTTCAACTTAAGCAGAAGCTTATTGTTGGCCTCCAAGATCAATTCCGTCATGTGCGTCAGCTCTTCCACCTCCTCTTTGGTCGGACCGGGAGACAGCTGTTTTCCGGGAGACTGAGGTGCAGGCTGGGCCTCCACTAGTGAAGACCTGGCCACTTCACCTACATTACCCGTGGACTGCCGCTCAACCGGTGTCGCAATGAGTTCCAGTAGTTCGTCCACTGCACGTGGCGGTGATTCGGGAACGTCCGTCATTGTTGTTTTGTCGTGATATCCCGTCTTGTTTTTGTCGGCTGTGTCGGCAAGCAAATTCAGGGAAGTCCTGAATTTGAGTGCCCAGTCTTTTGGCATAGTAAGGAGTCCTTTTGTCTTCTGTCCGTCGCGTATGTCACGGATTAAGCCAGTCAGTATCGCCATTGCCCGCTCTAAATCATTCGCGGGACTGATGCCAACGGGGTACCGTGCAAGGAAGTCCTCCAAGCTGCGCCCAGCCGTAGATGCAACCAGTGGTCCCGCACTCCCCTCGATGACCGGCTGCAGCGTCGACCGCTTTGCCAGGCCCAGTCCAACCTTCGAAGTGCTTTTCAAAGGTGCGGAAGCTTCCGCAAATGGAAGGGTTGGCATGGTCGGCGAGGAGCCTAGTGTCATCCGGCGAGTGAGTAGGGCCTCTTGTCTGGTTGACATCAACGGGGTCGCCGTGCTTAGGGAGGCCCGTCCTCTGGAGGTCACCCGGGCCGGTCCCGACAGTCGCTTGGGCGATGCGGTCAGTTGCGACCTGGAGGTACTGCGCGTCATTGGGGCCATGGTGGAAGCAGGTGGAGTTTAACCTGGAAATATAAGAGCAGAGGGAAAGTGTAGTATTGCCTTTTTTGGAGGATAGGGATAAAAGTGAAAAACTTTGCCCTGGAAGAGAAAAGAAGAGGGAGAGTGTAGTATTGTTTAATTGGGTAGGAGGGGTTCTATCTGAAATTATAAGAACAGAGGGAAAGTGTAGTATTGCTTTTTTGGGGGAGGAGGGTTGAATTAAGAGGTTTTTCCTGAAATAAAAGAGAGGAAGGAGAGTGTAGTATTGTTTATTAATGGGGGGGGGGGGGTAGGTAGGTTAAGCAATTTTCTGGAAATATAAGAAGAGAGGGAGAGTGTAGTATTGTTTGATAGAGGGGAGGAATTTAAGGATTTTTTATGAATAAGAAAATAATTAGCACTGATAAGAGATAGAGAAGAGGAAAAGTGTAGTATTGTTAACAAGTGGAAGGGGATTTGGTAAATTAGTTATGAGGAAATGAGGATTTTGGCTGAAAATATAAGAGAGGAGGAGAGTGTAGTATTGCCTTGTGGGTTTAACGGATATATGGGATGGGTGTGAGAATTTTGACTGTAAGGAAAGAGGAGAATTAGAGCTGGAATTGTAGTAAAAGAAGGAGAGTGTAGTCTTGTTTATAAATTGGGGGGGGGGGGGGGGGGGGGAGATTATAAATTAATAGGATTATTTAATTTGTGCTAAGCGTGAGAGAGAAGAAATGTTGTGGATATGCCGAAGAAAATATATATATATATAGTAGTATTTTCGGATTTGGAAGGTTTAGGTCGTAAATCGAAGTTGGTTTAATGTTCGGGAATTTTAATGCTAGAGTGTACAGTAGGGTATTTTTGAAGGGGATTTGGATTTGTATACGGAAACCTAATATATTGTTATTTAATTATTAGAATACTTTGAGTGAAGATTGATTATTTCCAGAAAAAAAATTATTCAGGGATTAGCTTATTTGTTGATGTGATGGTAAGAGAATTAATAAGTTAAGGCTTAATTTAGGAGATATTGTATCGGAACGGAACTCCTAGTTTGAGATTTAAATGAATGAATTAGTGAGTGAACTAATTGTTGGGTGAATTGGTTATTTGGGTGTAAGAGAGAGAATTAACGGATGGGAGCTACGGATGGGATAATAAGCAAGGGATGCTAGTTGATGGGGTTTTTTCCGTTACGGGTAGAAGGTAGCAAGTGTGTACGTGGGAATAAACTACCGAGCGGGGAGGAAACTACCTTGCGCATGGAAAGGGGGTTTAGTGCGTACAGTTGATTATTATTTTAGAGGGTGTGGCAGGTGCACTAGGAAATGGTGAATAAGCAAAGGATGCTGGCTGGTGGGATTTCCCCCGTTACGGGTACAAGGTAGCAAGTGCATACGTAGTTTGGCGAGGGGGGAAAAACTACCTTGCGCGTGGGAAAGAGGTTTAGTGGGTTTAGTTAAATATTATTTTAGGAGGGTGTGGCAGGTGCAAAGGAGAAGAATGTTATGAGTGTAGGAAAGTGTGGGTTTGGTCCGTGCAAAAAAAAAAAAAAAAAAATATTTTCTACAGGTGTACAAAAATTAATTACAAGTGTGAAGGAAAATTTCTTCGCAGGAACAAAGGGGTTTGGCTCGTGTGAATGGGATTTTTGTAATGTTGTGTGTTTGTGAATGGATTTTTTGGGTTTTTGCTCGGGAATTTTGAGATTCTTGTGGGTTTTCCTAACGATTTTTTAAATGGGGACAGGGAATTTGTACGTGGGTAGGCAAGGTTTTTAGGAATGTATGGTTAATGTTATTGAGTGTTGGGAATAATTTATGAACTAAAATTTCTTGCCGGTTTGAATCTACGCTGGCGCTTGTGGGATGCTTCGTCGCTTGAGGATCAATTTCCGGAGCACACACACACGCACGCACAAGCACTAGGACAATTAAGTTGGGACTGGTTTTGGCAGAGGGCCTCACCAATTTGTGGCGTCGACGCCGTCCGTCGAAAATCCGCGTATTTATTGTAGAAGACAACAAATCAGAACGGTTATCCACAGACGCGGTCGCCTCCCAATTGATCTTAATTATCCGTTGATTCAATAGGTAAAAACAAGTCTAATAAGCCAGAAATGGTCGGAGAGGACCTTAGAGGTTTTTAACTCAAGAGGTGAAATTATGTAAAATTTAAAGCGAGAGCTATCAGACACGTTTTTATTTGACTTTCTAGACCGATCTAATCATGACAGTCAAATTTCAAGGGCGTAGTTGACCTAAACATCGTATAACAAATAAAAAAATGGACGAATAAGAGGATGAAGTAAAACCAAATCAAAACTCTAAAAATCTTCTTTAATAGAAAGGTGCCAAATTGTCACATTTCATTCTTCTTCTTTTTTTCTTCTTCTTCTTCTTGTTCTTCTTTTTCTTCTTCTTGGCTTTGATATCCAGTCATGTGGTGTTTCCACCCCGGGTGATGAAAATGAGCTTTTTGACCATTTGGAAACAGTTTCTTCTTCCATAGTTGCACCAGCGAAACATTCTCGGCATGAACACGGGTTCATGCATCATCGTCCCATTCATGAGTCGTTTTCAGTGGGCGTTCGGTTTCTCGTTCTTGCGCACTCGGTGGGGATGAAAAAAAGGACACGGTTTCCTTTTTCGACTCAAGCAACTTCTGCTGGTTGGATACGTTTACACCACAGCGCTGTCTTCCTTCACGCCGCAACCGATGAAAAATGAAGCGTAAACGATCGTCATCCTTAGTGTTTCTGGGTGTCGAATGTCACGTTGTGGAAATTCTTGCTAGTTTCGTCTGTATTTTTACTCCTTAAAGTCTTTAAGGACTTTGTTTTTTGGGGGAGTGTTGGGGATGGGTTTTAGAGAAAACATCACGAACTGTGCTAGTGATCACGACCTTACAAGAAGGGACTCCATAGAAATAGAGAGAGAAAAGGGTATAAGCAAAATATTATTAAAGGGGGAGGGGGGAGGGGGTGAATTCCTCCACCAACTGTGGTTTCGAAAAAGAAAAGTTTTGAAAATTACTTCCTCAATGTGATAACTGCATTCAACATGCTTGACGTATGCGATCTCCATATTACTTGAAGCAGTTTATACCCGACACTTGAAGACTCGACTACTAATCTTCTACTAAAACTACTAGCATTTTTTTGTTACTTGGGTTTGAATACCAAGATTTGTCAAAAAAGGGCATTTCTTTCAGCAAAGCAAGTTTTTACACAGCAAGTTGCATTACATGCTAACTACGGCTTGATGACAACGTTATGCGTAAAGCCCCCATACCCTACGCCATTGCTTTTTTATCGCTTTAATACACCGTACAACGTGTACAAAATCTCCTGGGCCAACTCGTGCACCCCTGTCACGTAATTTGGGTTATTTTATATTGTTTTAAAGTGATTCCCCCCACCTCTTTTGCGGAAATCCCTGCAATCTTCCGGCACGTTCCCGTCGCACGCCCCCCCCTCTCCTTCCCCTCCGCTATTGCACCCTGCCCAGCATCTTCTCACATCCCGTGCGAAGCCTGTTTACGGGGTGGTGTGGTGTGATAAAACTGCAACCAGATGGAGAATTGATGCCACCAGCACACAGGAAAAGCACGGGCAAAAATTGGGACAAAAAATTAATTTTCACCAAAACCCTAACCGTTTTGCTGTTTCGCCCACCCCCCTCCCCTTGCCGTGGGACGGCTTCCACACGCTTTAAAAGCATTTGGCATTCTTTTTTGTGCTGGAATGTGAGATTTTTATCCAACGGTTTGATGGCCACCGAAGCACAGCCCTTTTAACCTTACCGAAAGGGATGCAAAGTGTAGCTTCTTCGTGTTGTGTGTGTGTTTTTTTTGTTGGTGTGTGTTCCTTCCGCACATCGTATGGATCCACTTTTTTGGACTTGCTCCTCCTGGAATTGATATTTGCACGTGTAGATGTATCGCTTTTTCTCACTGCCACACCACTTCCCTGGCTAATTCATACGCCGCGGTATCGCACGGTATCGCATCGATCCGGCAAGTTCAAGTTTGTTTATTTAATTCTACGTGGCGACGCGCGACAATTCCTACCGGCAGCCCCGTACCGAAGGACATCGTGTGCTGACAGTGCGCGAGACACGTGACATCTCGTTACCGGCGTTGTTTTGTGCCGCTCGGCTTCTGTCAATTTCCGCACTCGAGCAGCAAGGGAAGAAGACAAAAAAAAAAGAGTGAAAGAACAAAACAAAAAATTAAGGAAACTTTATTCGGTCTGCATGCGGAAACATGGGTATCTGGGTGGGAAATGGCGGGCCTGACCTCGACCTGCCTGCTGTCGGTAGGCTTATTTATCTGATTTTATTCATTCGTATTCTGATCGTGCATTTCAGGCAGGTTAGAAGGCTTTTTTCTCCCCCTTCTGCCGCTTCTTTTAGCTGATGTTGTTGCGACAGAACTAGCCAACAACTGGCATAAAGTGCTTCAAGTGTAGGTGAAAAACCAAAAAAAAACCCCATCCCAACAAAAAAAGGGGAGGAAATCTTGGTCGCATACTTTGTGTGTGTTTTTTTGCCTATTTGAGAAGGACTAACCAGTAAAGTGAAAAGCATACATTAACAAGACTTTGTTTTTGAGTACCACTACTTACTAAGGGCGAAACATTCATACTACTGGCGGTACCTCATTATACCTGAAGGAACGAATAATTAAAGTAAGTCTTTCACAGTACCGCTCACTGTATGTGTGCCAGGAATTAAAGTTGTCCCTTTCTACTAGCTGGTAATTCTCTCGATTTCGATAGAAAGCATAATACAGTTTCCGTTAAAAATTTCAGCTTAATTTGGGATTAATTTTACTTTATTTAAACTTGATACAGTGACTCGTAGCATATGCAAGACTTTTTGCCTATATTTAGGCGCATAACGTGACAGTTGTAGTTGCTCCAGGAGAATACATATTTAAACTTATTTTAGGTAAAATTTTGATTCAGCATGATAATGTTCGTTACATGGACCAATCTTCAAACTGGCGAAAAATATCAAAAAATGCGTGTAAAAAATATAAAAAATATAAAAAAAAAATGCGTGTGAGATCATCATCGTGATGTATTTCTTCAACCTATTTATTTATTCTTCAAAAACATGTGTCGGTATAGTGAAATTATTGACTGTAAAAGTGAATAATAGAAATTCTGTTATAATAAATCAAATACTTTTTACACCTTAACACACAAATAAACAAAAGCGATATACTTACGCCTGTAAGTATGCAAATTTGCTACATTTTTCCTCATTTTAAGCCTAGAAACTATGTGAATTGTAAAAAGAACATTAAAAATAATCACCAAAACCAAGTCAAAAATTTGATTTGTTTGGAAAGGAAAACGGAAAACAGCATTTACCCGACGCTAAATGAACTTCTTAATCCGCCGTTTCGGATCAGATCGGCTTACGCCATAAGCGTTAGGCTTAGGCTACTACCAGCCACTACCGACTGCAAGCAATTTGTCTTCAAATTAATTTCATTCCAGCCGGGGTCCACTGTTCCCATACCATCGACTTGACGATCGAAAAAAAACGAGACAAAGATAGATAGATAATAGAAAAAAACACTTCCAAAGTTAGAAACCGACAATCGTTTTTGTGTGTTTTTTTTCACCTCCCCATTCCCTATCTCAGCTCTAGTTTCTTACCTTCCCGTTTTTAGCAGTTCGTTCACAATTCTAATCCTAACCAGAACCAGACCGGGGCCCGATTCGAGATCGTCAATTTGCCAATTCAAACCATGTCGCACAACCTTTCCCCGGGCTGCTACTTTGTTCCCTCTTTGCTTTTCGTTCCCTTCCAAACATTCACGGAAAAGTTTCAACCGAAAGCAAATCCCTGGTTTTTAGTGAAGTATTAAAATTTAGGGGTTTCTCGCTGTTTTGGTCGCGGCAATTGGTATGTTTTCCACCAGAAAAAGCCTTGTTAAAAAGTCGAATAAAAATGATAAAATAAAAAAAACTAATGATTGCATGTAATCATATAAATTGCAATATAATGAATCATATAAATTGCACGTAGCCTAAAGGTATGCAAACCGCGCGACAAAACGCATAAAAAGCGTTGCAGTTCACTTACTAAAAGCATTTTAACATTATTTTATTAGTAGATAGTAGTTGTTTTCTTTTTTCTTCCACTGTTTAAAGTCATTTGTGGTATGTAGCGAAGAAATTGTTAAAGCAAATGTCACAATACTACCTTTTGCGCTGGTAGAAAGCTATCAGTGAAAGGATTAAAACGCTTGAAGGTTGCGTAAGGTATGGTTTTATTTCCCACCCAACGGTGTCGTCTGACGGTTCTAAGCGGTACGCTTTACGCACCCGTGACGGTTTACGGTGCCCACTGTTTGCATGTGCCATATCAGCTCACGAACATACCCTTGGCCCATCGTCCCCACACCGGGGAGGAAACAGTACAAGCCTGGACCTGGTTGAATGGGTTCCTATTTGTCGTCCGTGCATCGTGGCGCGTGTTGAACTAATCCTATTTCTCCTATCACCAGCTGCAAAGAACCTCACCCGCTTCTCCGCTTTGCCCTTTTCTTCTCGAAGCCCCCCCCCCCCCCCCTTAGGCCACCCAGTGAAAAGACTTTCACCGCATGCAAAGGACAGTGGTTTGGCATTCAATTTTCGGCTTTTAGCGTATCGTTCCACCTCGTGACGTGTGTCGTCCAACCGGGCTGTACTTTCGGCACGTGGAAGAAAAAGGAGGAAAAGAGGACGTTAAGAAAGGTAACAGAAGCAACAATAAAAAAAGGTGAACTCCCATCCAGGTATAATGGTTGCTACCGCAGCTAGCCGCAGTTTAATTTTCCCGCTTTTACACAGGTAATCTCATCAATAATGCAGCTTTAGGTCGATGCTCGACTGATGCTGCTGAGCAGTATGGAAAAGCATGGAGGGAAAAATGAACCAGACCACCCCCTTCGGCCTCGTCCGCTAATCCATCCTTCTACCTTTTTTCACAAGGACAATCAACCACCAGTTCCGAGTGTAAGAGTGGAGGTTTTGATTTCTTGTTTCCACTATGTTATGATCGTTTTATTCTGTGTTCTTTCTCCCCACGTTTCCCTATCGTTTCCCTCTTTCTCTCTCTCCAAAAACACACACAAACACACCAATACTGTTCCGCGCATAAGGCGCACCGTCCTAACATTCCATGTCAGTATTATTTTCTAAAGTTTTCCAGCTCAGCGAGGCGTGTGAAAGGATTTTCGTTCTCCACCGGCAACCACACTTTACCACACACTTCCTGCCTCTTCCTACCTATTTCCTCCCCCCCCCCTCTTCTCACTGCAACGCTTTCACTCACCCGCTCATCGTCTCGATGTTTTTGCGCGCCGGCAAAAAGGACGTCTTTGCGGTGATCCTTTCAGAACACTGCGAACCATTAGAAAGATTGCGCCCCCTCCTCGCCACACCCTCGCTCTCTGCATTTTTCGCTCCACCCCTGCGTTCGGTTCTCTTTTCGGCAAGAAAATGGGTATTACCTTTCCCAAGCCTATTCCGTTTCGCAGTCGACCCGTTCCCTGTTCGTCCAAATGAAATGACTGGTTTGATCTTCACCTTCCCCCCTTTTTGCACCTTTTACCACCACCTTTTACCACCCCGACACAAATACAAAACATCCGAAAGTTCGTGTTTTCTCATGCTTCACTAAAAATCTAAATGTTACTCCTCCCGAACCCCCTTATCACGTGCCATCGGGTGGTCAACGTTTACAACCTGCGAACCCCAGACGCAATTGCCCTCGTGATGGTGGTCAAAAAGAGAGAGAGAGAGAGAGCCCATAAAATCACCGTTGCATGGATTGTGATTAAATTAATTTGTTATTTACAGGTTAAACCTGCACAACCTGTCCGATATGTATTTTTTTGTTGCGATTTTTCCTTCTTTTGGATGGGTTTTCCCGCTTCCCTTCCTCACCGTACACTCTTGTGGTTATATCTCGAATAAGTAGACAGCCTAAAAAACGCCTTACTGTCCCTTCTGAATGAACTGAAGCCAAGGTTGGGCTCGCCAAAACGGTTTTGTGAACCAATTGCTTTTGAGAGCCTCTTGATCGGAACGAATCCATTTGGCGTTCTTTTGGGGGGCTATTTCAATCAATCTAAATTATCTTGAATAATAATTTCCGACCGTATGGTGGGATTAGTTAAATTGCGTCCAATGTATAGCACGAAATATCGAATGTAATCTTCTGTTGGAAGAAAGAGGCAAAACAAAGAAAACAAATTCTTGAGAAAATGGTCTTGTGGATATCCTGACGAGAAAAGAGGAATATTTTATGATGGAATTTGACTGTTTCTTCGTTTTCAAATCGTTACTTTTGATGTGTTTAAATGATCTTGCGAGAAGAGTCATGTTCATATGATTCAATGGAAGAAAATAAAATGAGAATCACAAGTTGATAATGACAAGGTTCTTGAATCTATGAAGAAGAATTAGACAAATGACAAAATAAAGTTATAAAATCACTTGAAAACTTTTATACAATTGAGCAATTGATAAAAAGAATTAAAAACACTCAAAACCATAAGGATGATATGAGATCTGATAAAGAAACCGAATTCGAAAACAAACAAGTCAGCTTTTGAACACAACGCATTCGTTAACAGCTGTCCGATGTCGTGCGGGTTGCCGACCTGTAGGCGCATCTCTGCATTAGCTTACCGCACGCTTGAAGGAACCGCTGTATGTGAGTACAAGCAAACTTTCTCCTTCTCAGATCGTACGAAATATGTACGAAACATACACCGAAAAAAAAGCAGAAAGCAGTTTATCCGCACAAAACAGCAAGACACATGTGAGGCGGTATACGTTAGCAAGGAGGTAGGGAATTGGTACGAAACACAAAAATACACCAAAACCATCGTTATGCGCTTCTGTTAGTCACAATATTGAAACCGCATAAAACAGTCGTTTTCATACCGAAATAGAAGTAGCGTGATAAAAGGGCTGTACGCGAATAACTAGGCGCTGGAGAGGGAAGCAAAAGGGAAAGAAAAAAAAAACTCGAATGCCAAATTGCTTGTTGAAAGCTCGTGATGGTTATTTTTTCTCCTTCTTCTGTCGCTTCTAAAGAAAGCAAACACACCGTGTACGTGGATAACCGGACAACGGTCACATTACGAAAAACGAAAACAAAAAACGTCGAACCATCTGTGAGGGAATGAAAATGCAAAGTGCACATTCGTTTCGGTTGCGCCTAAATTGCTGCAAGGATGATGCACCAGCTTGCAGCACGGGAAGAAAGCGCCCAAATGCACACACACTTGTGTATATACAATCCCTCTTCACAGCTACACCAACATCAACCGATGGTGGGTGGAGGAGGGAGGGAAGGGGCGGGGGGAAGGGACGTATGTTTTATTCTTGCCCGTACTCTACTCGGTAAGAATCGTGTTACCACTTTTCATAATATTGGATCATGGAAAATATTAAAAAAGTTTTCCCACTCTCCGTATGCCACGAGTGCCCTGGGGGGGTCGGGGGATTGGGGAATGTGCGGGAACATTCGAAAACACTTAACAGGTTCGTCTTCGTCAACTGGACGCAGCCGGTGTCGCGGTGATCCCAGCAGCCGGACGGGGTAAGAAAAAAAAACCGAAGCCTTCGTACGCCTTGGGGCACTTTGCTACAAAACTTTTCAGCTTTCCGGGCGAAAGTTTTCCATTCCATCGAGATGTCCCTTCGCTGCAGCCAGCGTCGGTACGATGGAGAAGATTTTTGATTTAGTTTTCAGTGGTTTTTTCGAGTACGGCTTCGCTCCACACGGTGTGCGAAACGCAGGTGTAACGAAGCGTGTCCCGGGGACGGTACCGTTCGCTTTCGCTTTGAACCACATCGCATCAAGACATCGAGCAACAACCGTAACCTCACCCAGGGGAGGTATCGCGATTGGAATCGTGAATTCTGGTCAGCAACACCGAACAACCCGGGCCCGGACCGGGTAGGAAAAACTCAAACCCAGACACGACGATACAATCCGTATCGCATTTCGAACAAGTTCGATTGGTTTGCCCCTGCTCCGGGAGGAATAAAGCGAAAGGATGCCGTGACCGGGATGAGCCTGATTGCAGGTGTGAATTTTAAACTTCCCGCAAGCTTTTTCACCCTTAAGGACCATTCAGCGGTTAACGTAACGTGAATCGAAACCTACCACATGTGTATGTGTGTGTGTGTGTGGGTTCTTGTGTGTATTTGAATATTACACCCAACATCGCTACGCTTACTTTTATTAGATACGCTCCCTTTGCAGTGCGTTAAGTCTACATTCAGGCGCTTCGCGCAAAGTATGAAGAATATCAGCGCACTTTGCCGCTATCGTTTTTATATCCAATTTGAAGGAACTGCAACGATGCAAAAGACCACCACTCATCCCACACGACACGGTTACTTATATCACCAAAGAGCCAGTTAACTAGAGATTCCCTCCGAAATGCACCTGTCAACCGCATCTCTTACATCCGGACAGCATCGGTTTACATCTGCTTGATGATTTCTGCGTCCTATTTTCCTTTTTTTTTTTCGTTGTTCACTGACCAACCTCTTCGGGATGCTAAACGTATGCCACGGTTAGCACGAAAGAATGAGAAAACAAACGACGAACCATTTATATCGGGCTCTTTCGCACAGCCGCCCTTCTCTCACCATCAAAACCAACTGCCTAAGTGAAAACTCTGGCTCATTCTACGGTGGTTCCGGTACCGGAACCATCATCCATCGCGATCTTTAGAGTGATTCGCCGGCAAAGGTAAACATAATCATGTTTCACTCAACTTGTTACACACCCACCAGTCAGGCGAGTCCCCGGTACCCCGTTATTGGGATGGAGTCTAGATTGCATACATTTCGGGCGGCCTTGCCAACAATCCATCCATCTAGTCGATACCGTGCGCAAAAGACCTGCCACAAAGATTGGCTTCTAGCCCTTTCTTTTTGTTCCGACCCTTTCGCTCTTTCTCTCTCTTTCTCTCTCTCGCACACACTTCATCATTTCTCGCTACGCAAACCGATGGCATAATAATATAACTTTTCTTTATGTTTGCTGTTTGTTTAAATTTTAAATATTTATGAGAAAAAGTTTTCTGATTATTTTATTTATTTCCACTACGCGCAGAAACGATGCTGCTTCTAGCAGGTATAAAGCACCAAAGTGGTTGCAGTTTTTTTGGTCTGTGCCTGTGCCGGTAGATGTTGTCCACAGATGGTGGAAAATGCGCGCCACACACACACACACACACAGCGAAACATTTCGAAACAAACGCCTAGGCAGCGATGAGCAATTGTGACAACGGAACACAACTCGCCTTTTCTTTTTGTTTTATTTTCCTGTACAATTAATTGAAGAAACGGCTCTGAACAAAACGGATGAAAAACCATGAACTACCTCAATAAGCCCTAGTCCCAATAGTCCTACATCTTTGAGAAAAAATGTACGGCAATGGGAATCGTTTTTCCATCTTTTGCTGGATTCGTTGGTGCTCACTTTTGTTTGCATTTAGAGTGAAGAATAAGTTGCATAGTTTGCCTTCCGGATGGACCGAAGATATCATTTGCCATAATGAGTGGTTTCATTTGTATTTATGGCAGATATAGCTATAATTATACCAGCGAGAACTTTATCAGTTTTTTTTAAATTTCTTTTATTAAAGATAAAATCATAACACTATACATATCGGTTTCATAGCTTAACGTTTTATTCGACGCGATACGCCTGAATGTATGCAATATGTGATTTATACTTTCCTGAGATTCTTAATTAAATTAGACAAAAAATGATCGACACGGTGAAATAGCTTCTAGCGTAATGAATATCTCAAGCAAAATAATGTCCAAAAAGGCGATTTAATTTAAAAAATATAATACAAATACTCACCCAACTAATTATATTCCGTATGAAATTGTTAACTTTAAAATAACAAAAAAAATTAAACACAAACAATTGCTAATGAGTTGCAATAATGTAGTGGTAGTACATCATAGCACTGGAAAAATATTTACCATTCACATTCAAACTTCGCTACACCGACTCATCAAAAGTCACAGCACGTGGCGTGTGTTAATGCTTCAAAAAAAAAAAGAGAAACACACTTTCATCTCGAACAGTTAGCAGTACGAATCGTACCGGCCGAAAATTCATGAATGAGCAGCAACGCGCATATGAAACATGACCCACTTTATGCGATTCCGCTCACGAACTGTTGCCTTGCTGGTAAGAGTGCTAAAATGAACGGTATGAGATAGTATGAGGGATGCAGCGTGAGAATGCGAGAAGTGGTACCAGAAGAATCATCACCGGGTATCGGACCGGGCAACTAGGTGGGACCCCCGCGGGGGCACGTGTGTGGCTTGAAAGGTTAGTAAAACATTGGATTTTACAAATTAAATATCATGCTAACCAATCCTCATCAATTACGCCGCCGAAAGCAATTACCTTCACTGGCAAAGTGCGCAAACAGTGAAATGTGTGCCTTTTACCCTTCCCATCGGCCGATATGGTATGGTCTAGCCCAGTCGCCTGTCATCATCCACTGGTGTTGGGGTTTTTTGGGGAAGGTTGAGGGGTTCACGGGGAAGTGATGGTCGAATAATTGCTGTTTCGGTAGTACACTAAGGTAGGTCGTTCAAGTGCAGCAGTACCGGTGCAGCTGGCTACCATTAACAATTCACCCTTCCTCTTCTCCTCCCCCCTCCAAACGACGATCCCTTTTGGCTCGCTTTCCAGGGGTGGTAGCGATAGGAAGAGCTTTTTGGTATTCAGGTTGCCTTCGGGAAGGTAACGCCAAGTGTTGACGTGTAACGCTAATAAAGCGCCTGTGTATGTAGTGGCTGCTGGTGCTTTGATGGATGCGAGTACACAACCAACCCCACCGGTGAGTGATTTGTTTCCGCAAACCTTCTAGAGCAGGGATGTCAAACTCGTTTTAGGGGTGGGGGAGGAAACATTTCTTTCAAAGTCCGGTTTGGGGGTCAAATTTTGCATCGAGGTTCTCTCTCTCTCTCTCTCTCTCTCTCTCTCTCTCTCTCTCTCTCTCTCTCTTCTTGGCTTTAACGACCTTACAGGTCACGCCGGTCATTTCTGGCATACTAGACTTATTTCACCACGTAAGCCGGATAGTCAGTCCTTGCTACGGGGGAGACGGTCCGGATGGGATTTGAACCCCAGCCGTGTGGGCCGGTGCCGTTTATCACATACCGCCCCAAAATAATAAATTCTCTTTGGTGAAAGTGTGCACTAGACAACAATTTTCTATGTCGCAGGACGCATGTTTGACACCTCTGATCTCGAGCAGGACGCGCTGTAACCGTGTCTCGCTAACTAACATGACTCAAAAGCATACTTTCCGTTCTCAAGTAAAGTGTCTTGAATGACTGTCTCCACTAACATGGTTCACTTGACGTACCTCCCAAACTTGGCAAAGTGTAGTAAGCAGGCGCACGATTCTGTACCAAGTAGCATCTCACCTCGCACCGGAGCTAGATCCAGTTCACATTGTTGCGTACACTCCACTGCTACTGATTAGTAAGCACTGGTACGCTATCAACACCATCTTCCCACGTGACCGACGATGCCTCAAGAAGCACCCAAAAAAACCTCACCAAAAACGGCGACAGACAGCGATATTGTGTTCGATATTGCGATCGCATTCCACCACCGGAAGACAAATGCAGCAGGAGTCACCAGCAAAAAAAAAACCGAAGTTGCCGGTGGAAAACAGAATGGTGAAATTGTGTACGAAAAATGAAATTTCACGCGAGCTTATGTAAATAAATATTTATTCCATGCCCAGCGGCAACAAACTACTACTACTCCGTTTCGCTTACCCTTCGTCAAACGCTGGCATAAAATCGTGCAAAAGCAACATTTGCACGAGAAGTATTTAATAACCATCGTCACCCGGCCATCGCAGCCCGAAACGTGGCGACCAGCCTGGTGGGAGGTGGGATGGTAGTTTAAACCCGGGGGAAAAAAGGGGTTTTCCCGAAAACGTTTCCCCACCGTACCCGTACGGAAAGCGCCTGAATGGCTGCAATACTGTGTATGTGGCGTAGAAGCGAAGATAAGTTGCTTCGTGGTACGGTGCTCCCGCACAATTCTAGTGGATATTAGTTGTACTTTTTCTGTGTGTGTGCGTGTGTGTGTATGTGTTACAAATAACCATTGTGTGAAGGGGAAAATGGAAGAAAGGGGCAAGGATTTGAGGGTGGCAATGGGTGGAACACATAATTGAACTTTTGGTGCTAGATTTTGTGCTCTCGCGTTACGACTACTAACGTTATATGCGGGCACCAATGATTCATCCCACGCCTGACAGAGACGCGTGCTTCTGCATACATCGACACGATACACACACACACCCACATATGCACACACTTAAACACACACATGTGCTCGAATTTGTCAGAGCAGCCACGACGCGGTGTACGATGCCGGGATGCTCAACCAACGGTTCAATGAACTGTTGTAATGCGAGAACAATTTTCGAGTCGATTTATATTCATTTAGGATTTAATTAACGCAAAACCTAATCGTGTCACTTTTGCGTTTCACCCGTTTTTGCATTGCTCGACGTTGTTTTGTGGAGATGGAGTTTGGATTTTAGTTCCCGTGCGGGAACTTTGAAGAACAGCGCTTAACCTTCGTGTTTTATTGTTAGTGACCACTTTACATTGTTACGGTGCGCAAGTGTTGCACTAATGGGTGCAAAATAAGTTATTTTGTTGCATTCATTTTAAATGCTTCCAATTAATCATTTTAGCACGAGTGTTAGCAGTCGTTTCAAAATGTTTCAGTTAGGGAATGTAATAAAAAATGCTAATTTTAAGTGTTTTCAATTAAATGTTTCATTTGACGCTTTTTTTTTTTGATTATTTTTACTTATTGACAGAAATCGCGTTGAAATAGTATAACTTACGGCGCTTACAAACATTAATTGCATACTTCCAGGTGTTATGGCTTGTAGTGCGCCTAAAGTTATGTAATCGTAACTACGTTTTTCTATCTCTTGATACACCTTTCCCTTCAACAGCTTATAAACCAACCGAAAACTTATCTCAAACAGTACATCAGCAACATTTACACAGTACCAGATTGAGACTTCACCTTTTCAGTACTTTCATCTCGATTCATTCACAAACCTCACGGCTGCAATCCAGCCATAAAATCACACAAAAAACGGGGTTTGCTTTTATCTCGCTGCGTAAATGATTCCATCCGCTAGGAAAGATGTTTAATTAATTAATCAATTAATTAATTGCAAATCAATTATTAAAGTGCTTCTCGCCAGTAATGGTTCTGGTATCGTCTTAGCTTTAATCCCAACGAATACTTTCACCACCACGAAGTATCCCATGGATTAAAATCAATCATTATGACCGGGTCCTACAATTAACTGCAGTGAAAGATGTCCTTTGGAGAGCAAAAAAAATCTCTTTTTTCACATCCGGCAAAGTAAGAAGAGTAGGAAGGTTAAAAAAATGCAAAAGTGATAACATGATTCTCAAAAAAAACACACAAATCTCCTTCCCAAAAAAAAACAGCCGACTGTTAGCAAAAAGTTAGTCTTTTCAGAGCTCATTACAAAATTGACTTCCGGCAGTGCCGGTTCCATCCGCTGTCCGCTCCATCATCGAACAGTCTGCTCGGTCCGTCGCCTTGAAATGACCAGAATGCTTAAAAAGTCAAGCATAAGAAACGCGCAGAGGTATTGGAAAACTTGCCCGAAAGAAACACAATGCGTCTATTACACGAACCGTAGGGCGGAGAAAAAAGGGAGGGAAGGTTGGTAAAAATTAAAAGAGTTTCATTACACATTTACACCATGGCACGGTTCCGCTCCCATGGGCAGGGAAAGTAAAACAAGGGCGTGCTACAGGAGGCGTGTAGACTTAGCCGCTTTAATACGCGCGTCATGAAGCAATAAAATGCATTGACTGTGTTGAAGATATTTGCGCGAAAGGAAAGGCCAGCCAGCCAAGAAACAGACATCATTTGATTAGGAAAGCAGGGAAAGGATCGGTCCAGGGCGCACCAGAACTCATCGGAGTGAGTTCCTTTTTTGGGTGGTGCGCTGTCTCTCATCAAAGAATCTGTTTCCACCACCATGCAGTCGTTCAATAAAAAGGGTTCAGGCGCGGGTGAATTTTCTTACCGATGCCGTGAAACCCGGTGGGGGGGGGGGGATTCTATTTCAAGCACTCTTCGGTTTGTTTCTTCCACCCTGCATCCCACCCCACCCCCACCCAGTTGGCAGTCCACCCTGTCAGGTTCCGCCCCAAAAATTAGACGGCGAATCAGGTTTGGGGAAGGCAAAAAAGTTTAAACCAATTTCGACTTCACGAAGGAACCTGCTCGAGCATGGCAGAAGTCGAACGAATCGACTATCTGTGTGTGTGTGTGTGTTTGAGTGGCAAAAGAATGAAACCTTTTTGCATCCGAAAACCCAAGGCAGGGTCGTAATTAATTTGCACGTATTTTTTTTTTGGTTGCTGTTGGCTCTCTTCCTCCAATTAAATCGCAACTCTACTTCCGGTGGGTAATTTCTCTAACGGTGGGAGTGAGGGCTGTGTCCCACGAACAGAAGGGCGAAATGCCCGAAAATAATTTAATCTCAAGTTGGCCCTTTTCCTTTTTTTGCGCTTTTTGCAAAAACCGAACGGTCAATGAATGTGTACACTGTCCAAACATCCTTTTTCGGTTCGATCTAAACTTCTTGTTGGACATCCGGTAAAATAAATGAAGAATAAAAAAACCACCCAATGAAGCTTTAAAAGACAGTACTCTACTACAAGATGTAGTATGGAAGAGAAAAAAATCAAATAAAAAAAAGTCACACCTTAACCCTTATACACCTTTACAACAATGGAGTACTGATCCTCCTACTGCCCACCGTGGTTGAAGTTAATAAAATCAATAATCTCATTACTGCGGGATTTTCACCGTGTTACGATTTAATCACGCAGGGATTTTTTCCGGTTTCATCACTACCACTTAAAACCCCCCCGAAATTGAAGCACAAGGGTTTTTGAAAAGGAATGGAAACGACAACATGTAGTTGATCCTTTCGGTGCTTTACACCGTTCAACAGTTCAAGGTGTAGAAAATTTAATTGTTCCATTGCATTATTGATGAACGTGCGTGTGGGAAAAAAGGTATTCCAACAAAAAAAGGGACTATAAAATCCCTCTATTAATCCAAGCAATTAGTGTGCCCTTTTTTGTAGAAAGTGGTAAAGACAGACTCACACAAACAAGAGGGAGGTTAGAAAATAACCTCTCGGCATGAAGCGTACAAAACCTTTGACATTTATTTTTTTTACTTCACTCCAGCTCAATGTCAATAATGCTAGGCATAGGAAAAAAAAGAAAAGTGACAAACAAACGAAAATTCTCCATTTTCCCACAGCCTCTTGACCTTTTCTGCTTCTTCCTGTCTCCATGGGATATCTCCTATCGTATCGCGGGAGTTTTGAAAACCGATTCCAAGAAACCCGATCACCGCTTTCGAAGGGCTGAGGTAGGGGGAGGGGGTGAGAGGGTGGGGGAGAGGAGGTTGTCAAGGGTCGGCTGCAACGTTGGCTTATAATCGAGCATTCGGCGTATCGTCACCACAAAACCACTTAACTTCTTATCCACCCTTCCGTTGAGGGCGTGTAGAATGAGAGGGGTGGAAAGAGGGTAGGTTTTGGAAGAGAGAGAGAGAGAGTCCTGGCCCGGGGAGAGTTCATTGGGATGCAACTAGAAAAGGGACGCTGTACATGAATATGTCAAATACAAGTGATTTATAAACTTAAAAATTATTCAAATTTATTCCGTTTCCATCCGGGGTGTAGTGAGCTTCCACGCTCATGAGGTTTCCGGTGGCCAAAGGCTGGCGGGGAAGGCAGGTGGTAGGGAAGGGAAGGGAGAAACGTTGTGCCGAATGCGTGAAGCGAGAACAGGCCGTACGCAACAGAGCCACCCAGGGCAGGGCCAGGAAGAAACGTCCACAACTTGAATAGGACCATCGCAAAAGTGAGGTTAGGATGGAAGTTTGCTTTCGTCGCCATGATGGAATGGGGTTTTGCACAAACTCCTTTGAAGCGGGGGGAAGCGCGGGAAGGGGGGTTTTTGCGCAAGTGAGGAAGCCAGGATGAGAGAGTGTTGTTTACATTTGTTTACCAGCGAAGATTTTAGTTACCATCAGACCGAGAATGGTGAAGCGTTTTTCCGAAATAGGGGAGAGGGATGGAGGGTGAGTTTTTGGTTGCTTGGGGTTGAAGGATATCGCCGGAAACTGGCAACTGAACTTCCGCATCCGCTTTACGTACCCGATACCCGTGCGAAAGGTTTTCGGGGGTCGAGCCTGAACCGAGTCACTCGCTTCGCCTTTCTTCCCCCCGCCAACAACAATTTCCCACACCACCCCATTCCCCCGCCCGGGTGAATACTTCTACCCCTATAAAATCATCGTCGGGGTGGGTGTTGATGGTTGATAAAAACGGTTCACCATCGAATCGTTGGGTGGCATAAATAGCGTCTCCTATTCCTTGCCACCTCCACCTCTTCACCTTCCTTCCCCCCTCCCGCTTTCAACCCCCCCTCGCCCTCCTTTTCATATCAAGCGCGACCTCGCAAGTGATTCGAGATTAGGTTCCACTCTTCCTCCGGGAGTTGACGACGAGAAAGAGAGAAAGAGAGAGATAGAGAGAGAGAGAGAGAGAGAGAGAGAGAAGAAAAAAAAACAAGTGTGAATGTGAATGTGTGTGCCGACGACAACAGCCTGAGCTCGAGATGGTGCGATAGGGCATCTTCTCTCGCAACGGTACCAGATCTTTGCGGCTTCCACCACAAAACGGTCCCGTCCGTAAACCGTAACCGCCAAGACACCACAGTACGAGCCATTTTCGCTGGCCGCGCGACGCTGTGCCAGGGAAATTTTATCGAACGGTTTGTTGTCCTAGTAAATGGGATGTCTAGCTGTTCGCTTGTGGAAAATTTACACCCGACCAAGCCGACGGACGCTTTCAAGTGCTGCGGAGGATCTTGCTAGCTTTAAAAGTGTTTATGAGCTGGGTTTAAAAAATATTTAGAAATTCTTGTATAAATTTCTAAGAAAGCGTTTCCTAAAAACCAACCTGTTGAGAATCGTTTGCAGCAACATAAATGTAAAAAAGAACACATTTCGCATGTGTCGCTTGCACAAACTTCCCTCATTGGCTGCGCGTAGTAGTAAAGCGCAAAAAAATCGTAAATAAAATTTACAAGAATAAGCCAGGCACAGTGCTCAAAACACGAAAGAAAGGGCGTCCGGTTCGGTAGACGATTAATTGTTTTCTCGCGCGCCCCCGTACCCGTACCTCAAGCGAAATGAGTTATGAGTTGCGTTCCGCCCAATTCGTTCCTGGGTTCCGCAAAGCGCCACTGCCACTGATCATTGATTGATGGGCCGAGGGGCGGCACTGGCTGGGTACAGTACTGGTTTTGAAGGGTTTGCTATCCTAACCTCGCACACATTAACTGCACACGGAAGGGAGGGTGACAAATTTTTTGACAAATGATCCACCAGACAAGGAAACAGTTACATCCACACCGGAAGTGAGCAAGTGGGCTTGGCATGCGTAGGTGTTCGTTTTAATGTTTTCTTTTTTCGCTTTTTTGCTGTCAAATGATGTAGGGTGATTAAATTATGGCCAGCATCTTTGGAATGGTGTCCGTTGTTTGTGTATAATGTTTCACATTGTAACAAATAAGTTTATGTATAATGTTTCATAATTACACTGCTCTTAAACACGACTCACTGTTATATCCCTTCCATGACGTTGTCGCCTAAAGTTATGCAATTGAAATTCATTTTATATCAACTGCCAATTGTCGAAGATTCCTTCAATATTAAGATCACCTAACTAATTTTTGTCACAAGATGTCAAAATGCGCTAGTCACACCTTTGATTGACTAGAGAATGATACAAAAAAAAAAAAGTATGCATACTTCTAGGCGTTTGCAATACAACTCAATTTTGATAATGCTTTTAAGACAAATAAAAACCATTTTGTTTATACAATCATGTCTTCTCTTTCTCTCGCTTAATTTATTTCTTCTCTCTTTCTCTCATTGTCGCCCAAAGTTATGCAATTTAATATAAGTTTATATCAAGTGCCACTTGATAATCTAGTCACCTTTGATTGACTGGAGAATGATACAAAGAAAAAACGATTGCATACTTGTAGGCGTTTAGAATACAACTCAATTCTGATAAGTCTTTTAAGGCAAATAAAAACTATTTTGTTTATTAAGCCATGTCTTCTCTTTCTTTCACTTTCTCTCTCTCTTTCTCTCTCTCTCTCTCTCTTTTCTGACTTTCTCTCATTCGTTTATCCTACGGCGCACACACGATCGTTTTATTCGTGTTTAATTATTCAATAGTAACTGCATCCGGTAGCCATTTGTAAATTGTAAATTTAATCAACACTACCGAATGCATAGTTTTCCACATATTTTTCACTTTGTACACAGCAAACAACGATTTATCTTTCAAGTAATTCCGCATACAAATTGTTTGCGATGCAAAGAATTCAAACTTCTAACCATCAAGGCATCAAGGAAAAGTCGTCGTATCAAAAAGGGTCGTGCTATGAGCATCCTATGAGACACTCATCTTGCATTTAGAAAAAAAAGAAGCAGAATCTAACACATTCAAGCCAAAGTGGCTGGACGGGCTAGTCAGCCAGTGCACAAACACTTACCCGGTACGGTAGCAAATATTACCGGAGACGGAGTTGCTAACGATGATTTACCTTGCTTCTTCATCAATTGCACACCGAAGATGTCTTCAAAAGCGGCAGCCTTCAGGGTAAAGGCAAATAAATCAAATTGGAAAACTACTTTGGTAAAAAAGGCACTAATATTTGTAGCGTTATGGTTTGATATCTGGTAGTATGGTCGACCGTACGGAAGACAAACCGACTCTACTTGGGAAACTGGGAAACTTCACCTCGGGAAGGTGATGTGGAGCGGGAGGAGCTGTTGGTAGCGAAATAAAAACGATGAACCCTAACGAGAGCACACCGAGGTCATGCAAAGTCACTGAAAACTAGCAACAAAACTTCATCAAACACCACTAGAAACACCACTACAAGCATACCATTTATGTGTGTGTTGTATGTGTTTGTATGGAACGTGTGTCCTTTACGTCCTTCGCACCTTTATTCGCAACCAAGCAACAGCGATATTTGAATGGTCTACATTTGTATTCTTTTTCTTTTTTTTTATTTGGCATAAACTTTTTGCTCACCCCTAAACTGTCCTTGTCCGTCCCTTTTCAGTTCCCTTCCTTTGACGATAAAAAAAAAAAAAAAACTCCAGAACCTGGAGTTGGCCGGAAACTATCGACAGTCGTAAAAACTTACTCCTGCAATTGAGCATAGCGTTCGGACCGACTGCTTGAGAGCATTTCAATGTGATTGCCACCGTAATGCTCGATTACAAATTGAATAATCTCTTCCATTTCCGGACGGTCGGTTCCGGTGGAAGTTTGGAAACAAATCTAAGACCAATATAAGATGGTACACACTGTTGCAGTGAAGAAGCTACTCGTACGGTGTGCGTAGAGTTTCTTGCACTGTTTTTTTTGTGTGTTGAAGTTTTACCATGTAGTAGTTGCTTTTTTGTGATTTTCATTTACATCTTCAAGTTCAAATCAAATGGGGATTGTTTTTGTTTTATTGTAGAACATTGTTTCATATTTTAAACGACAATTTGTTACACCTATTGCCTACATTTAGGGGCAAAAGTTTACATTTTGCATAGTAATTTATTCTGTGATTATTGCCTTTTTTATTATGTGATTAAATTTTGTTGAAGTGATAATAGACTTCCCTTATTTTAAATTATTTACAATTATTTTAGACGACTTATTTTTTACTGTTTTTTTTTAACTTTAATAGTGTAAAGTGTCTCACATTGTGGAAAGCACAAAGACAGCATGTTCTACAATCTCCATCTGTTTTTTTCCTGCTCCCATTTTCTCTTTCGATCACACGTCCCCCCTCATCCCGCCCCAAAAGAGCACCGGAGTGAAAGTTTTACCGTAACGCAGAAAACCAGCCCGGAAGTAGCTGTCTTTTATGCCTAAGTGCAAGTGACACGCGGAACAATTCCGAACGGTACCCATCCTTCAACCAAGCTCGACCGTATTTTCACTTCATCCATCTCCCTCCTTCCCTCGTTCTCCCCCTGTTTGCACCCGGGGAAACCCTCTCGATCGGAACGGATTGACACACGAAAGCGGTTCGCTTCGGATAATTTATTCCCCGCCGTAAAGATGAGCGAATTGAAAAACTTTTCCCGTTTTTCGACAGTGACAATAAATTTTATTTTGACAATCACCGTCACCCCAGTACACCGAGGTTGTACTTTTTCGGTTCCGGTTGGGTCTACCTTTTTTGAAGTGTTTGTTACCGTTTACGGAGGAATGTCGGCTTTGCCAGGGTACGAGCATCAACCCTACCGGGCTCACAACCAATCGATCTATCCATCCTGCGGGCGATCGTTCGCTGCATTCCAGTGAACGTTCATGCGATGAAAATAAGGGCATAAGATGAATTTTCTTCGAAAGTCGTCATTCTTTTACAGGGTAATCTTGAAACAATCGAGAGTGAAAAACAGAGATAGATTGTATTTGAGAAAACCAATAATTACTTGCCTACGATGCGTTCTCATAAAAAAAGTCATTCAGTCAAGTTTTTCCTCTCCAGAACAAAAAAAAATTAGACATAATCGTGTCACTTACATACTGTACAAAGTATCGCTAAGCGCCTAAATGTATGCAATGTGATGACAAACGTACGTTAAAAACACTAACAGCTCCTTAATTCGTTCACCACCTCGCGGAAGAAAAACCATTCATCTTCAGGCATGTATTTCACTGACCGCACAAAAAAAATCCCACCCATTCATTTTTACCTGACCTACTAACGGCCATCTTGCATTTCGCATCGCGCCCGGTATTCATCCCCCTGTGGCGTAGAGTGGCGTGGAGATTAACCACAGGCGAAAAGATATTAACGACACACGTGAGCAAAACCCCTGTGGTACGTGGGTTGAAGGAAACAAAAAAACAAACGGGAAACAGGTGAACTGCTACATATTTTCGCATTCATACATTCCGTACGAATTTAGCGACCGTCGAAGGAATGAGACAAAAGGACATTCATGGACCATTCCTACACTGGGGTATTGGGTTGGGTTTTGTAAAATGGGTGATTGGCTAGGAAGGGGATTGAGGAGTAGATTTGCCCGTAGTCAATAAAAACTGTCACTGGACGTGTGCGTGTGTGTGTGTGTTCTAAACTGCCAACAATATAGAAAACACCCCCCCCCCCCTTCCCCGCCAAACCCCAAACCCCCTCACACACACATGCATGACACAATTGGACAGCCGCAAACATGCCGGGACGGTACATTCCGATGCAAATCGCAAACATAGGTTCTGCCCACAATATGGGGACAGCCGCGAAACGCCACCGTCAACTGCTGCATAGTTGTAATTTTGTCAAATGTGAAAAGAATGCTCCAACTATTGGTATGGTGAATGGTAAAATTGTGGAGCCTTGTTTTTTTCTCGTTTTATTCCGTCCCATTGTGTACTCCCCGGACACGCTATTGTTGGTGGTCACCTCAAGCATTATTGTGGTAGTAAATGCAGCATTTGTAGTGATAGAGAGTGGAAGGAAAATAAAAAAAAAAACAGATTTAAAAAAATGTGCATCAAACAGTGTGACTAGGAATGGTCAGAAAAACACACAAATTAACAGCTTCGCGTACTGCTTGAAACGAGTGTAGTAACGACGCGTAAGGTGGAGAAGTGATTTAGGTTTAGGTCAGCAACAGATCACATTTTTACCTTTTCCGACCGCGCTACTCACAGTAATACGTGTGGTCATGAATTATTTTTGTCCTGTTTGAGGTTTTTTTTAAATATTTCCTTAAAAAGTTAAGTTCTTCAGTGAAAAAAAAATGTTTGCAATACTTAATTTTGTTGTATGCAACAGCTGATAGATTGTTCCCAATTCACATCGATTTCAACGTTAAACCCAAATCGTATGTACATAATCCTTGGAGAGTGTACTCAATTCTTGAGTGTACACATGCAGCTTCAAACTATATGAGGCAGTGTGAGTGGCTTTTTATTTCCAGCTCTCATACGCATTCTCTGTTGGCGTGCCGAGGACAGCTGGACAGAGCTAAGCTAACCATCCGGAAGGAGATTGTGTACAGGTCGTACTGCAGCTGACAGTTTGCTGCAAGCGAGACTCAGAAGTCGAACGTTGGCTACGGAAAGCAAACATGTGTACCGGGCATGCAACTGTCAGCGGACGATTTTCGATTGTATCACTCGACTGATTTTGACTGTTGGCCCTTGTGTTTGTTGTCCGAAAACAGCAGCACACATTTAGACCAAATAGCCCAGAGATCCAGCTCACACTCGCCGAAAGATCGCAAAACTTCACAATCAAATGAGTGCCTCAAACGCTGTCCCAATATTTTATACGTCAAGTATCCGAAGTAATGTTTCCGGGGACGCGCGTACAAGATTTTGAGGTCGAGATATTGGAGGTATCTCCGGAAATGATGGAATCGGTTAATGAGCTGAGGATGAGGCTGAGCGGATTGGCTAACCCGCATTAACCTCACAACCTCCATTAGCAGTGACGTTCGACAGTGGTGCATGCGCATCCATTTAGCTGTCACTTTGACATAACCTTCTATCCGGTGCGTGCGATAACCACCACTACCCGACTACTAACCTACCTGCCGGGTGAGGTGAGCATTCCGTTAATGTAAACTCAAACCGCACCCCCGCTGTATCGTGGTCCACACTAGCACGGTGCGACAGTTCGATTGGAGGTCGAGAAGCGGACTCATCACTTGAGTGATGACAGCATTTTGCAACAGTTGCGCGGTTGTGGTTTTACGCACACGGCCGTGTATCGAGAGACTGCGGTGTGCTAGTGTGGTACCGGTGGTTGATCAAATAAACGCAGGTGAGCTGTTTGGGGAGTATGTGTCGATAGGTTGATGACCACTCGTGGACTTTATTTTAGGGTGCATTTTAACTTTATAACGTGGAGTTGTGAGCTTCAGACATAGAAAACAACTTGTTAAAGGTTAGTTTTTTTAATGTTTATTGAGTTACTCAAGGAATTACGGAAATTTGAAGTAATTCTTCAGAATATTAAAACCGCGCTATTTATTTGAAGAAAAAAATCCCGATCACACGATCTACATCTCTTCCCAAATTTGTCTGCTCCAACATCCGGAATGAACTTTCTTTCGTGCGCTACAAGCGATGCCCAGTTTCGTTGGAGAAACTCCAACTCCAGTGCCCAACGGTCGGCAAGTGTTCGCACCCGTAACACACGACTGGAAACTCGCGTCGGTGCGTCCCGAACGCGTCCCGAAACTGCCGGAAGGAAACGGAACTAATATCGGGAAAGGAACATTTTTAGCCCTCCCACAAAAATCCCGGACCTAAAGGCGGCCACCACGGGTACAGCCGTTAGGCCAACCCGGACAACCGTCCGTTGGTGGGAATGAGATGACCGGCGCACTGTCACTAGCTATCTACTTCCCTTCGCTGATGGTGCTTTGGGGCGGCATTGGAAAACTTTTGCCGCTTCCGTGCCGTGGGTGAAAAGGCGACGGATGATGTGATGGTGGCCGTGTGAGTGGGACAATCCATGCCACTGCAAACGCTGGAGAAGCTCGATTCCCGAAGACGGCCCCAGACGTTCGGAACAAACACGACCTACTGACCAACAACTTAAGAGTGGTGGGGGAGATCTGTTTAGTCTACGCTCCATTATGCGTCCAACGCGGTGTACTAAGAAAGCTTGCTTGCTATCTTCGTGCGGTAAGACGAACGATATTTCCCCTGTCCAGCATGCGAAGTCTGCATCCGAAGAATCGCTCGCAATGCTTCGTTCAGGAACCACTCCTTCGGCTAGCACTAGCGCGCAATCGCCCACAGCATGGGAATCCAATCATTCTTGACGTTGGAGACTTCGGATACCCGACCGTCATTTAGATCTGCGAATGAACACGGTGTTCATTCGTTGGAATTATCATGCAAAAAGGAAACATCTGTACGGAGCGCACGTCAGTGTGGTGCTGGAACATCATCCTGACTGTAACGAACAAAAGCTTCGCTCGTCCCATTACACCATCACTACCCAAACTGTCAAGCCACGTGTCATCCATACCCCGGTTTATGGAGGAAACCCCGGAATATAGGAAAAAGGGGGGAGAGAGAGAGAAATAGAAGGAAAATACCCGTCAATATTCAATCACCGGCAGCTGGTAGTACAACGGATATTTGGGTTGAATTTCCATTTCCGACCTTTTGCGGTTTTACCTTGCCGAGGGTTTTTGCAGAAGTGGAATTAGACGAGGGGGACTTGCTCGGTGCCGGAAAAACCGGACACCACACACACTGCCCGGATGTACACGCACGTCACGCCAGGACGACGAACCGCGGAAATGGTGTTTTATTGTGGTCGGGCACGCGTGTATAGTCTGGTGCGGTTTTGTACACTGCAGCAGCGGACCTGGACACATAAACACACCAGAAAGGCCACGGCGATCAAACCGATCCTTCCTAAGCGGTGAATGAACCACTCGGGGATGGAGGAGTTTGCTTTGCATTAGATCTGGATTTTTTGTTTTTTCCATATATATGGAGCTCCATTGTGGAGTGGGGTTTTGCTGGTGGGAGTCCGGAAATTAGGTACTTCCGGTTGTGTCCATTGATAGCACAGGTTGTCTTTCCTCTTTTGGGTAATGACAGCTTTTTCTACCAGATATGAATCTTTGCTAGACATCACTGGTGGATAATGTTCTGCAAGTTGTTCTAATATCTTCAATAAATTTATTGGAGTTATCTCCCAAATAAAAACTTTCCACCAAAAACCCTACAGATATTCGCCATTTTTATTGCATCCAGAAGCAATTCATGATCACTCACTGATAGGACCCTGAAATACTTCAACAAAAGCACGAAAACTCAGTAATTAATAATATATTGCATACTTTTAGGCGCTAGATAGCCAATAAAATAGCTCTATTACCGGTAGTAATGCCAGTAGTTGTGTGAGGATCTTCCCGTCACGCTCGCATGTCTTTTGCCGAGTGTTTTAACCGCTTCAATACTGCTAATATCCCAACGGACCTCGTCCATAACGTGATATGGTAATTTGTTTCTAATTCTAACCCATTCTAGCGTATGATTGTCGCATGCAGACAAAGCAACATTGACGAAACCTGACCATCCAGCAGACAGGAAAGAAAGTGAATAATGGTTTCGAAACCTGTTCGTAGGCAACTAAAAATCGATCTACTTGTTTATCTGGATGGTGCTCAACGGTAAGGTGTTTACCGTGCATTTTACACGGCTCAGATTTGCTGGGGTGAACAGGGTGGCTATGTTAAGGTGGAGGTGGAGTAGTAGTAGCATCAACCATTTGCATATATGTCGGTTCATCGTCTGAGGTTGAGGGGTTGAGTTGAAACGTACAGGTTAGCTTTCATCAGTACGTTCCGGGCTCATACAGTACGGTACGGTCTAAAGTTGTCGGCGAAATGGTACTCCGGCCGAGAGAATGACAATGAGCAGTTCATTATCATTGAGATGGGGTTAAAAGTGAAGAAGAACTAACCGTCAGCCCTGATACTTTATTGTACCAGAAGCTGATGATGTTTGAATAATTCAAAACTTATCGAACACTGCACAGGTACGGCAACTTCACAATGTCTGCAAGGTTACCGCTTGTCGTTGAAAGTTTGACAAAGCGTACTTTTTTCTGTGTATCTCTTATCCTGGACTATCTATTAATTACTAACTGCAGAGTGTCGATGTGTAGACGAGTTTCTACATGTGAAAAGATTGCCCAACACAACGTAAACCGCTTACCCCGGAGACGGAAGCTAGGGTCGGCACACCGGTATGCTCTTCAAATCGATCTACCGAGCACGTTGAATATTCCGAACAAGACACACATTTTACCAAGCCTTCTCGATGGGGTTTTTGAAAATCAATTATTTCAACACCTTCTATTCTGCAATAAAACAAACTCAACATTGCTCAGAAGTGTAGCCACTGGGTGATACCTAAGCCCCGATATCCTTACCAGCTAGACTTCTTTTTGTGAAACTTTTTTCTCTCTCTTTATTCTCTTTCACTCCATCTGGCCTTCCTTTCTGCTGCATTCTTTTTACATTAGCTACTTACTTTAGGTTACACCCTCTATCCCGCCCTATTCCCATCGGCATGGGTGAGCCCGGTTCCTTCTTCGCACTTGTTAAAATAGTCGCAACAAATTACAACTCAAGTCGGAAACGTGACGTCCATGTCAAGTAGCAGCAGGAAGAACTTAGTTCCGGGACGGCCGACCTGAACTGCCAGGGAAGGGATGGTTGGAGGTAAAGGTCAACCTTCTCCGGACTTATTAAAGACCCAGTCAAGGGGTGCACGACACTGTCACACTTCTAGGGATGTCCGGGCTTTCGTTTTTTTTCTCTGTCTCTTATTCTTCTTATTGCTATCCCTCTATCTCTCAAACCCACAAACTCAACTCCTCCCAAACACCATCGGATCTTCGGTAAAGAATCTGCTTTTCGCACGAACTCCTCAAACGACCGTAGCAAGCGGGCTGACAGCATGACAAAACTAGCGAACACGTAAAGCCACGCCACGGTACAGTGGATCGGGTTTTGTTAACTTTGTCTTTTCGGGCTTCACGGCCACCCACCCACCACGCGTACGTTCCAGGGGTACGTGCAGGGTGTGATCCACGATACGTGGGAAATTGAATAAACCAGCGCTAGTGCGCCTGCTACTATGCAATGACAAACAGCCGAACGCTTCAAAGCTGACTTGGCTCGTTTCTTTACTGCAGCTTGTTTTTTTCCTTCTTGCTGTTGTTGCTTTGTTTTTTTGTTGTTGCGAAATGATCTACCAGCTTAGCTTGATATTCGCAGTCGGCGACATCTGCCACACGTCTAACCGCAATAAACCGGTGCAGTTTGTAGCGTGATGATTCGCTGATGTGTGTACAAGGCAAACGTTTAAAAGAGCGTTTTTTCGAAATTAAGATTTGTCAATAGAAATAGCTAAAATTGTTTCTTCTATTTCGAAGTAATAAAATCTCGTGTCTCAACACTTGTAATAGTTGCATCAACATTTCAAAAAGCAAATGCTCATCTCAATTGCTCACCATCTTACTAGCTGCTTAAAGGATTACTCCTTTTTGTTTTCGCTCCTTTCAAGCCACCTATAATTCAAGCGAACAAAAATGTGCACAGTTGAAAGCTTCTTGTGCCTAAAACGAAAACAAAAATGAACGAGCGACAAACCGTGCCGCTTTTGCCTCCTCGCCGTGTTGAGTAATTAAGTTTAACATAAATTTCATAATTGGATAAAAATGCAAATCCGAAAACGAGCATCCGCGTTGGCACACGACCCGACCCACCCAATTGGGCTGCCCAGGGTCACCGGGTGTTGAATTGCGATGTCGTGACGCGTTTTGCGTTTTATGAACTTCACTTCACAGCTTCCTTCGCGAACGCGCGCAAAAAAACAAAGCGGAATGTGGAAAAGAAATTGCAATTGCCGGCGCCCAGCAGGAAACGAGGCTGAAGGATGGCAAAGGCGGAGAAAGAAAATAGGACCGACAAGTAGAAATATTCTTCGCCCGGGTGCGGTTGTCGTGAGCTGCCTGACAAGTGGTTTCCATTCATTTGCAAACAAACGGTTGAGTACACTGGTGATGCGTAGATGAATTCTGGGGGTTCGAATGTTGTTAATAGTTCTTTTTTGCAACCATATAACTGGAAAGAAGGAAAGTATTTTCTAGGTTTACCTTTTACACCAGGCAATGATGACTCTCGAGTGGACAATTTTCTTGGGACGCACTTGAGACATATAAACTAGAGAGTATTTCAAGATATCGTGCACTGGAGTTAGACATTGGCACACAAACATCAGAAATTCTTGCTGATGTCTATGCAGATATCAAAACGACGTTCAGCGACTGCTGTCTAACAGTAGTGTTGGTCAGTGGAGATAAGAAACTAATGAACTCCAATAAATTTTAAAGTAGTCTCAGTAACTCTCCAATTCTTCAATATCGGTATCTTTCATATCTTTCTTCTTAAAACTAATTCTTCCTTTTTATCTTTTTTTTTGTTTTCAGGGCTCACACTTCAAAGACTCCTTATCACGGCATTATCACCTAGACAAGTAGTAAGTACCAGTTTATTTATTTATTCTTCAAAATTCTATGTCAATGTCGTCTAAATGATATCTTGGGCACTAAATCTGATCGAATCAAACTCTGTTGAAACAAACTCCACATAATTCGTCTAAACTTTTTGGGAAAACTTCCACACTACAACTCATAATAACCTGACAATTCTAGATATAAGTCTCATTTATCATTTGTCGTCTAAATGATATCTTGGGCACGAATTCTGATCGAATCCAACTTGTTGAAACCAACTCCACATAATTCGTCTAAACTTCTTGGAAAAACTTCCACACTACAACTCATAATAACCTGACAATTCTAGATATAAGTCTATCATATTGGTAACTGATGATGAAATAATTTTACCCCAGTGTTTCTCTGTCGTCATCTCATTCATAAGACACCTAGTTGATCACCTTAACAAAACTTTATTAGCTTTCGCTTTGCATTTAGACTGCAACAATCATAGAAAGCACATCACTTCCGATTAGACAACAGATGCATAACCTTACCCAACGGTACTGCAACCGTTAAAGTCTGAGTAGTCCCCACTCCACAACGCTGCCCAATCACGGCTAATAGGTTAGGTGTCCGCGTTGGCCTACACAAAAACGATGTGTAGCTAGCGGAAACAGTCGGAGTATTCGTCGGAAATTTGCTAAAATTAGAACAACTCCCGGGAGCGACCTTCCTGCCGATACCGTTCACATAACGCCCAATGTCTGGCACTGTGTGATCTCTAAAACGTTTCTCGAATCAGCACCCCGAAAAAATACTCAACATGGACAGCAATACTGAGAACACAGCAGCACAGCTAAAAAGACAAAAAAAAAAGATCGTCCAAGTACCTCCGAGCACAGTAGAGTTGCAACCGTTTCGAAGCGAGAAGTTGAACAAACCAAAAACCAAAAAGAACACGGCACATAAAAAAAGCCATACGAGATCCTGGCTGAAAAGGCGCATATATCCCCACATCCCGTTCGCTTCCATCTACCTCAACCCTAAAGCCTAATCAAACGGATCACGGAAGAATCTTTGATGTGTTTAAAAAATTGATATATTGAGACAGCAGGCCGTGGGGCAGCAGGATGAAACAAATTGAAACGAGCGGGTATTTTGAGTGAAAGAACCGGGGAGAGAGAGAGAGAGTAATGGATGGTGGTGGGGAAGAGTAAAGGGAAAAAAACATGAAAAACGTATATTCAGCTGGCAAACTGTAGCCAAAGCTACACTCAAGCGAACGTGCCCGGAAGGCTTGGTACGGTTTGTAGCGGTGGAGCCGGTGATGGAATCGAAAGACAAGTGTTCAAACGCAACGTTTTTTTTTTGAAGTATAGATATGAATTTTTTACTATTCCAAGCAAGAATTAGAGGGAAGTTTTAGGGGATGCATGATGAAGGGAAGCATCCAGATGGTTTGAAGGATCAGCTAAAAGACGCCAATGGCTGTCATGTGAAGTGGTGCTGTTGCGGTGATGTTCATCCCGCTGGAAGCTACTGTTAGGTTGTGCCCCTTTTACGAAGGAAAATTTGGCCCCCGTGCTGAGTAACCGAACCGGGAGGTGAGCAAAGGTGAGCAGGAATGATTAGGATCCCGGTATGTACGTCCCTTCGTGTGCGTTTCATCCACGAATGATTCGAATGCCAAAATTACCCAATTTTCCAAGAAGGCCGCATACAACAGTGTACGATGCGCAGTGTGAATGTTGAAGCAAAACAACGAAAAATCATCAACGTGGCGAATAGGCCAAAAAAAAGATATTTCCCATTTTGCGTGTTTTTCTTTCCATGCCGGACGGCTCACGGGAGAAACCCGGAGAAAGGGGGGAGGTTGTGAAATGCGAGATGCAGTATGGAACGGAAATCGGAACAAACAAAAATGTGAAAACAAAACAGAGAGAAAACCGAAAAACAAAAATAGCTCTGGTCTTCTTTTTTACGGGAAAAGTTTGCTTTCGATCTTCCTCAGCGAACCCCCGTGCCCTTGCCGTGTGCTGTAGAAAAATATTTTCTTCCTTAGAAGACCGCACCGGACCACATTGCGCCTCCTTGCTGCGGGCGTCGGAATTTGTGGAAAAGTGTTTGAATTTTCTTCCATTTTCATCCTGTCAGCTATTTTATTTTTATTTTGTTGTTTTTTTTTTGGGATTTTATCTTGCTCACATTCACTGTACCGATTTGTAAAGCGAAAGCAAGGATGCGCTCGAATAGACACATTCCAGTACTGAATCCATCACCGTAAACCGTAACCAGGTGGAGCATCGTTACGGACTAGCTAGAAGATGAAGATAATTGCTTGCTACGGACATGTTTTTTTTTTTGTTCATGTCCTTCGCCCATCTTTCGCTGAGAAGCTGATCCTTAACCCTTCTCTCGGTTTGTCTTTATACCCCACCTGCTCACCCTTTGGTCTGTTAAGCCCAATCGAATTTCGTTTGATAACGATACCCAACCCGTCATCCTTTATTTACTCACCATCCATCCGTACGGGTAACTTCAATGGCAAGATTCAATCGGACGCTAATCAACCGAGACGTTTGACAGACGGACCAGTACCTCATAGTTCCGAAAATGCACGCAAACACCGGTGCATACCATTTTCATAATGCTATGAAGCTTTCCATCAATTTACATACCACTGCTGGGGATGAATTTTGACGTCGCTTATATTTTAGCTCAGGCAGCCACCCAGGGAATAAACGTGACGGAGGTCGTCCAGATATCTGACTTCAATCGAACCAAACCCCTTTTTTGTTGGCGCGTAATATTGAGATGTTTTAGCGAAATGTTTGCTTTGAGGAAATGATTTATTTAGAACTTTGTGTGACAGGTTGCCCAGCACTATTCGCCCGACGTGACTGAACTGCGTACGATCGCCGTCCATTCTCGTGCTTTATTTGTGTAGTAAATCCGATTGATTTGGTTGGATATCGTCAAGAATGGATTACAATCATTTAAAAGTACATTCTTTTTTAAAATATCCTTACACTTCTTCTGTTATACTAAACCTTGTACTAAGAGTTGTACTAAAAGTTGTACTAAGTATTGTTATTTTTGACAGATGAAAGTTTACGACCTCTCTTTCAATTCTACAAAAACTACCAACGATTAAAACTTCTAAAAATAATACTCCCGCTCCACCCCATTTCCTCTACAACACTCACCCCCTCCCCTCCAAACAAAAAACCACTGCGAGTACTAATCTTGAGACAAATCTTACCGCACACAACCATTAAACGTCAAAATCGTTAAATTGCCTTCCGTGCTACCTGGATTCCCCAAGGGTAAAATTAAAAACTTTTCACACCTTTACATCATTCGTCGGGGCTTGCCAACAGCCTTAGCTGCCGGCCATTGAACCCCACCCCCTAAAATCCCAGCGCTCTCTTTCCACAGCCTTTCCGAACCGTCTCCAATGCTCACTCCTTCAGAGGGCTCCTTTCACGCAGATGTCCACTGGGATATGGAAACTTTCCACAGTTAACGTTTTTGTGTTTTGGGGTTGCAAGGGAGGGGGGAGGGGGAAAACAACGAAACAATAAAAACAACACATAAAATCTCTACTCTACTCCTCTGTTTTAGCGCTTTCCTTCACCCTCCGTTAAGTAATTCAATTTTTTTTTGTTATTATTTTTTCGTTGACTGATTTATTGGCTTGCTGACTTGTTGTGATGATTCCAAATGCACAATTGCATTCAAATTCCTCCTCCCCGACCACCACGTCCTCGAAATGTATGTTCTATGTTTGTGTGTGTGTGCATGCATAAGCCGGGCAAACCCCAGCAATTCGTCGATATTTTGGCAGCGCACGTATTACAGCCCTATGAAGACCCATAACTATAACCTGGCAAAAGCCTCAAATGCTTGCCAATTTGCGTGTAATTGGAAAATTAGCATTATTCAGTTGCACCGATTATGCAACCGGTGCAGCGTGTGCTACAACAATGACTTGGACCCCCCCGCGGGGGGTTGGACGGTGGTTGGTGGTAGGAAGATGTAGAAGGAAATGGCGAATATTGTGAGGCGAGGTTTACTTCAGGTCGTTGCTACAACAACTGCATCGCGGGTGCATAAATTGATATCACTCGCGGCGCAACTCTCTCCACAACAACCAACCATCGAAGCTCTAATAAATTTTCACATACCTGTACATGTGTTTTTAGCCGCTTGCTTTTGTACAACTCTCTATATTTGTGTCTGTGCGACGCGTATGTGAATATATTTTTGCATTCTATTACACCGAACCGAAATGCCTTTTTTACTGCAGCCACACACTGTACGGTGCGGGAACGGCTTATCTGGTGGTCAATAAATTCGCCAACCAGCCAGCCAGCTTTTCGATGCACTTTTCGGTGTTCGGTGTGTGTTTGGATGCCGTGTTTTGCAAGACGTTCGGCAACAAAAACGCGACCCGGTCAGGCGGAACGTCCGTTCCCCCCGGAAGGATGATAAATTAGGCTAATTGTTGAGCAGAGTTTTATTGAGTCCCGGGTACCCGGTGATGGTGCGCTTGCATGCTACACAAAACCCTGTCTGCCGTTTGTTTGCTATCCGGCATGCAGTTAAAGTGTTTCGTTACGTTACGCGCCTGGTACTGGTTTTGCACTGTGCACCATTAAACCGTGCCGCAGCAAACCATTTGGTACGGTGGCGAGAGCTCACTAAAAGCGTAGATCGTTTGATATTGATTCTTGATTTTCTCGCCCACATTTGTGCTTCGACCTCCTGAAGCAATTAACCATCATTCACCAAAGGAAAAAAAAATCCTCCCACTTATTCTATTGGGTAGTTTCGTTCGCAACACTTTCACCCCAAAAAACGACGAACGAGTTTCATTAATTACCGAATTATCGTACGGCAGAGCGACAAAGACGCTCAAAACACCTTGCTCGCGCGTTGTCAACGCCGTTGCCCCCCCGTGTCTGTGGTCGAGAAAACCCGGGTTTTTAGGTATCGCACACGCTGTGGCGCTGTCCCGGCGTGTAAATGAACTTGCCAACCATCCCGACCGGGGGCCCATTCCATCGAGCACATTTTCACACTTTAAAACACCGTAACAATGCACCACTTCTACCCCCCGGGAGGGGGGGAGGGGCGGTGGAAGGGTTGAAGGGAAAGGGAAGAAGCATCCTCTGCAGCTTTGCTAGAGACATCGGCAAAAGACGTCGACGCCCTTTACCGTCGGTTTCTGCAAATTAACACCGAAAGTGGTAGTGAGAGTGTAATAAAAATTAATTTTATTAAAAACATAAGTTTCACTTTGTCTTTTCGCTTTTACCAGCGCGGGGCCGGGGGGAGAAGGGAAGCTAGTGTTTTTTCGGGCGGGTGTTGGGCGATGGGAAGTTCCGGATTGTAGTATATTACCCGGGCGCTTCCATTTTACGTTCAACTGCTTCCACCGCACTTCCAGACATCGGGAAGTACGCTAGCGCATAGCGTTCAGCCACCGGGGGAGGCCCGGTTTGCTGATGGTGCCACAGCATCTTGTGCTCGAGCTGTGCTGAACTGTTGCTAAAGACTTTCTTTTCGCTCGTGTTTGTTTCGATTCAGGCACATTGTGTGTAGACTTCTTTACGATTTAATTTACACGCGAATGCACATTTCAGTGTTTCACAGTGGTTGATGCTAGTGGTAGTTTACGCTTACGTTGAATTATGGATTCGAACCGGGGAACGTTTGGCAGTCTCTCAATATATACACAATTAAACACAAACGATGTGGACAATTCAAAACAGAAACGACAGTCAAATAACCACCGAAAAGCGTCGAGGTTAAATTTGCGTACTACTCTTCGTTTTTTTCGAAACACCTAAAAGTATGCAATCTGTATAACAGTTTAGACTTTTTTACTGGTTCCGATGTGTTGGCTACTTTGAAAGATATTATCCATCTGTCTAAGAGTGGAGAGAGAGAGAGAGAGAGAGAGAGAGAGAGATAGACCCCTGAGGTTACAACAATATCAACATCCATCTGTCACAAATATCATTTTCAAAGGCAAGATAAACGTCAAAGCTTATTGCATACTTTCAGGCGTTTTAATAGTAATCTTTTTCTTATGCTTTTGTGATATGAAATTTGAAGATTTTTAATGCAAGAGATTCTTGCAAGTCAATAGATCAGCACACAAAATAATTCTAGGCAGGTTAAATGACAATGTGACAGCGGTCGAAACATCAGTCGCAGTGCTTGATGGGAACATTTCTAAAGTGTTTCTTCACGCTCAAAAAAAAACAACACTCACCCCTAAATGGGGTTACGGGCAACAAAGTGTAAGGAAGGGATTAAACAATTTATTTCGACTGCAACACGGAAAACTCGAAACCTGCATGCTCGAAAAACTTTTTTGTACCGAACTGGACACACAGCTCCGGCAGCCGTTTTGGGACGATCCTCGCGACCGGAACTTCACTTGGCCAGTGATCCCGTGAGTGTGGCGCTTAGTGGTGGCAGAAAAGCAGAAAAGCACCAAAGTTCAGGCGAGTGTTAAAGTGTTGTTTATAATTGCGGTTTTGTCTGGTGTGCTCGTATATGGTGGTAAGCTGGTCCAGAACTACTTCAAACCGTGCCGGAGGTCGCTGGTCGCAAATGTGATAAATGGTGTACATAGTTGACCCGAAAGTGTTGTTGTGACAGTTCATCATTTTAATTTTGCCGGGCAAGAGGATTTAAATGCAACACACAACCATCGAATTGCTGAAGGATCTTCAAACTTTTGGCGCATCTGGAATGGGTCTGGAGCTAAGATGCGTATTGAGGTGCTGCGGAGGTCATCAAAAAGTCCGCCCGAAACTTGACCCAGGTCAAGTTGTCCAGCAAACTATAATGGTGGCGAGATATTAAATGCTATTTTACGTCTAGATCCTTCAAAAAAAAGACTTGCACACCAATAAAACAAGAACAACCTAACGAGCTCATTTCCACCGGCAAACAACAACCAAAAAAAAAGTCCGAATTAAAGGTTGTTTGTTACGTTTTGTTTTTTTCTTCCGCGTTCTACTATCTAGTTTTGCAGATCGGCGTACTCCACGCAAATACCCTCCTCCTCCTCCTGCACACTTACTCAACTTCCGGACTATTCAGCTTTTCGTTTCCATCTCGCTTTTCTTACACTTTTTTTTCGTTTATTGTTCCGTTCTGGTTTCTGACACACACACACACACACACAAACACACTTCAACCAACATCCATTATACCGAACAATTGTGCAGGTACCGATACCCGATGGGGTGTTCACATTCCGTGCGCAACTTTAGTAATTAACAATTCCTTCCTTCGCGTGCCAGATAGCTTGCAGTTTGGAACCGGGGGAAACCGGTCGCGTTCCAGAATCTCACCACCACCACCACCAGAACCTTCACCCGTCCAGGACGAATAATTTTCCGTAACGTACGCTGCACACGCCGGATGATGACCGGAAAAAGTGGGCGAACTCGTGCTGCACCGGAAATGCAAAGTGATACGGCAGTGACTTTACGGCACTGGTATGGGGTGCCGCTGACGCCAACCGGTCAACACACCCGATACCTGCAAGGCTATAAATAAAGTTCTTCGTTACATAGATAGCAGTTAAAAACGGGAGCAAAGCAATATTTGGATGGAGTTAACCAAAAACAGAAACATTCGTGCAATTGATGCGCGAGAATTGGGAGATATTGAATATCTGGATATTGAGAATAGTATGGACAAGTAGGTGAATATCCTTTACATATAATAATAATTTGTTAAGAAAATATTCGCAGAAAGTCCATCTAAAACGAGTTAATCTAGTGTACTTATCAAGTACAGCGAATCCTTAGAATATCTGAACTTGGAATATCTGAAGTCTCTTAATGTCCACAACGCATCGATCAAGTGTAAGGTTTCTTGGGGATTGGGGATAAAAAAAAGAACTAAACTAAATCTAAAACGAGTTAATCTAGTATACTCAAGTACAGCGAATCCTTGGAATATCTGAACTTGCAATACCTTGAAGTCACTTAATGTCCACAACGCATCGATCAATTGTAAGGTTTCTTGGGGATTGGGGATCAAAAAAAAAGAACTAAACAAACATGACTGATGAAGGCAATATATTCATTAAACACGATCTCAAAGTGTATGCAATTGCCCTCTCTAAGCGCTGCAGTGAATTTCCAATGACAACTGTACACACACGTGGTGAGGTAGTCCTTGTTCTACACCTTTCTTTCCTTTATCTCCGCGAACGAAAAACCGACCGGTACCGAACGCACTACCATAAATCTGCCGGAACCGTCGCAAAAATAAACTCCTACTACTTGTACAAACCACTCCACAATGTTTCCACTTCCACACGTTCAGTACCGTCCGGATCCACAGTGAAACAAAACGAGAAGGCGAAAACAATTCTCCAGCCGATTTGATTCAATTATAGATTGTGTAGTGTCGATTTTGTAGCCCACTCCACCGAGACTTCCAGGCCGTCGGCAAGGGCTGGGTTTTTGGGGATGGGAAACGGTGGCTTATGCGATGGATTAAATGATGGCACAAGGCCTCCTGGTTATGTGTGGACTGTGTTGGTGAATGGCGCATATGTGTGTGTGTGTGTATTTCTGGGAGTGGGTCGGTGCGAGTTCATGCATATAGTTGGGACAACGCCTCGGTCAGTCGGAATACCGTAGAATACCCGAATATGGCGGCTATCCTCTTAAGCTGCGGTGACTCTGCAGTGGTAGTAGTAGTAATGGTAGTATTAACTGTCGATGTTGTTCATTGTTGCTGCTAATTGTTGGAGGTGGATTATCCCTCCCCTCCCGGGTGCAATGTTTCACCCCTTCCTACAACCTGACATCGTCCCTTGCCACCATATCCATTCAAACAGTCACCGTCGATTGAGCACAATCGATGAAACCGTACCGCTATTTCCGCTACGATAATCGGCTACTGAACCTCCCCGGAAAAGGGGGGGGGGGAGGGTGTGACACTAACTGAGGTGAGGGAACGATTTTACAACGGTGATAATTGCAGATGAGTGGCGCACGCCAGGCAAGGAAGGCGAATGGGAGGATGCAAATTTTCCTATCAATTGACCATGACTGGAACGGTGACTCAGTACCTCCTCTGCATGTGCCTAGTAGGAACTCTCGGTCCATCGTACTCTGGCTTATGCCCGTGGGATATGGAGGAGGGCAGAACTGCTTACAACAACACCATGAACCTGAAGAATGAAATTGAACCGACGTCGGACGAAGCTTTAGTAGTACAAATGGTCCTGACCGGCGTGACACAGCTAAGGAGGGGTTTTGACGTTTACTGTGGGCTTCATTCACTCTGGAGCTCAGCACAGCTTCTAGTGTCCTGTAGCAGAGGGGCAGGTAGACAACGTTTTGCTGGTATGCTGGCGGAGAAAATGGAGAAAAGATTTATGAGTTTTTCTATTTCTTTGTGTAGTTTAAGGCAAAAATTTGTCTTCCTCACACGAAGTATTCTTTGGGATATTGTTTTTTTGCTGCTGTTGCTACTATAGCTGCTACACGCTGAGACACCTTGCCAGCCAGTGATTGGGTTGAGAGTTTTAAGGCTGCTTCATGAGCTAGACAAAAAGCCATACCCATCACCTAATAAAATGGGGCGTATCGGTGTGAAACGAGGGTAAAACCCCCCCTTTTAGACATTAGCTTACAGTAGGGACAGAATTCGGTCGCTATCGCTCGGTGCTGCACTTTACTCACAATAAGTTTGGCTGCCGTTCAACCGGAAACCCATCAATCATAGCCGGCTGATTCAGCCTGTCTTGCGCTACCTTATTGGCGGTTTCCTGTTGCCACCTTACGACGAATGACGTGGAAGAGAAACGAAACAACAACACCATTCCCCCCTCCCGACGGTCAATCACTTATGCTGCAAGCGATCGCACACGGCCCACATTGTAGCGTGGAGGATTTTTGCAACTGCAACCAGGCACACCTCGCACTTCAAAGATTATGGCGCATTGGCAGGCATCGACAACAAGTGGCGCGGCAAGTTTCCTGCGGAAGCTGTGATGACTAGACAGACATCAATTAGCGTGATGGCTTTGTCGGCGAGTTACAGGCGTGATACGACACTGCACTAGCACTCTCAGATTGCTACAGTGTAGCAATCACCAGCTAAAGCATGGTACTCTATTTCTACATCATAGTGTGCATTAAAAAATTAATGTTAAAGCTTTCTCATAGTAATGTGGAGCTTTTGGTATCCTATCCAGGACAGAAGTGGTGTGCATTTCCTTACTTTAAATTCCAAACTTGAATAAAAATGTACCAACAATGCCTACTTTCGCTAATACTGTTTTTATTATGAAAGCCCCTAAATGTAGGCAAAATATGTAACAAACGATTTTAATAGGTAACGAGCATAATTAAAGATTGCATACTCATCAGGCGCAATTTATCTCAGACATACAGTAAGGATCGAAAAGAGAAATATAAAATCTAGATTTTACATAATTTTTGCAGCAAATAGATGTCTTGTAGTCTAAATTCTCAAAAAAAATGTGTAAAGATGCAAATTTCACTCCATAAGATCTCTCGACTGTCGACTGTTTACGAATGGCAAGGAAATATTAGTTTAAATTGTCGAAAGGTACACATTTGCTATTGACGAATAGCAATTGTCTCCTGCTACAGCAAGCTACAGCAGAAAGATATTGTTTTTATTCACAGTAAATCGTTCGCTGAGTGTCTTTTACTTCCCTAGTCGACTTCCGTCAGAGCACCGTCTGACACTTTACCACTGTCAGGAAGCCCGGCCTGATCTTCTACCTGTAGACCTACCTGTAGAAGGTGGACCATGCGTTGGGCATGGTTGCTATTCATGTATGAACGTAGAGCTGGTCTCTGGCACAGTGTATGATAATATCGTTCTGATTCAATTTCCCCATGCATATGGATGAGATGGGTTGATAAACTTGCTGACCCTGCCCGCATCCATGCAAGCTAGCCTTCGGGACCCGGAAAGATCTACCCCCCGGGCAATAGGGAACAGGTACGTCTACTAATCGATGCCAAGATGTGGCCCAATGCAAACCGAAAGTAAGCAGTGATATTTAAAAATACCCCATACTATGCTCAGCGCAGTTACAGGGTTTTTCAGCAATAATTTAAAATTCTTAAAATTTCCGTCTCAATTTGACAGTTTCTCGACATGAAAAATGAACTGCTAAACCCTGTAATAATTTCTCAAATTATGCAATGAAATGATTTTCAGCATGACGTCACGTTGACCTGATGAAAAACCCTGCCTTTGGCAGCACAGGCTCAACAATACGTTTTTGACCAATGGCATAGATTTGCGTATTGCAGCCACATTCTCTCCGGTTTTGCGATGGATACAAGCACACTAAACACCGGTCCTGCCCCAAACAGACACTCACACACCAGCCGAAGTCGGAACGGGTGATAAATCGTTCTTCGCAACCCGCAGAAAGACTCTCTGCTACGGTTAGAGAGAAACCGAGCAACAACAATAGACAGCAACAAAAAATGGCAAAACCATCCACTACTACTACATCGTCCCGCTTCACACCGCAAAACGTTGCTACTTTTTTTTCTTGCACCGGAAATGCCCAAGCCAGAGCCCATCAGGACGGCCCTTTTTTCGGGTGCTTTTATTTATTCAAATGGTTCATGGTTCGATCACGGACAGCAATGGTATGAACAGGCCGGTACGAGAAGGAAGACACAAGATTAGCATTGCAACACTGGCTGACAGGTTTGGCCTCCTGTGGCCATGCACATCCGGCACTTCAGAACCGTGCCGACCGGAAACCGGAAGCTTGATTGCCAATTCGTTTGTACTGTTCGCACCGTTCCTGTTAGACGGAAGGTGCTGCATGTGGAGTTACAGGGATAGACAAGAGAAGATTTTTACTTTTCGTACCGTAATGGTAGATTTGCTCAGGATCAACACCGGGCCAGCACTGGATTAACCAATGACTCGTCTACGAGGTGCATCGTGAGTGTGAAATGCCTTATTGGAAGATTTCTCACATCTAGAGCTCTGTTTGGCGAAACCTGTGCAAATTACTTCAAGATTTAAACATTGCATTGTCAGCAATACCGGTCCCAGTAACATCAACAAATTACTGCTCTTTACTAACATCTACAAAACAGCAGCTGCATGAGATTAAGCCTAGTTTATGGTGTTGGAAAGAGCATTGCTAGATAATGGAATATGTCCTGTGTTGAAGTGTGAGCTGGATACTAATCAGAGTTTCGGGCTCGATTTAAAGGAAGAGTTAAATACAATCTTTCTTAAGGTGTCCAAAGCAATCTTTTCGCTTCACGCACATCACTAACATGTCTTTCATGAGAAATTTAAATCCAACCTCCACGAACGTTTTCACGCCAGATATCCAAACATCAGCACCGGATCATCATCGCCGGAAGAAACGCATTATTTCGTTTGTCAGTTCCTGAGGAATCATTCAACTATTACGTAACGCGTAACATTGGGAATATTATTCCTTTTATCGGTCTTTATCGGTCTGATCTTCGACTTTAAGACTTCTCTATGATAGAATTGTGATTTTTGGTTTAACTCTTCAAATGTTTTACTGTTTAATGTTCCTGGCATAACTTAACAATTGCCAGGAAATGGTATGAGTCGATGTTTGATGCCCTATATGTACGTACGTCGATAATATCCGAAAAATGCCTTCCATCGGTGAGGACGTGGTCAATCTGGGAATATGTTTGCTGTGGTGATCTTCAGGTATAGCGAGGGATCTGCAATTCGCAGGCACAGGAAGCAGAGGAGAGCAGCACTACGATACCCAGAAGGGTGATGACGAAGTGCCTCTGCCACATAGCTGAGCCGTTTGGAGGTGCAGATATCCTGAAGATGTCAACGTCGGAAGGATACATCGAGTGGGGCTCGTGACAAGGAACTCATGCCCCACCAGGAAGGTGCTCGTCAGCGACTCGTTCGGCACGAGATGTAGAGGAGTACAACGGACTAGTTGGCTAAATCAGGTGGGAGACTCCACCTGTCTAAGATCGGATACAGCCGTGGTTGGATGACACCATTTTTGGCGATATATTTAAGCCTGAGCAGGCCAATAATTGAGAGAGAAACCTCAGAGGTCGTTAAGACAAGAATAGAAATAGAGAAATCTTGAAGGTCGTTAAGCCAAGAATAGAAATAGAGAAATCTTGAAGTACGTTAAGCCAAGAAGAGAGAGATAGCTCCTCTCCCTCATACCAGCGTTACGTAATCATTGAATAATCCCTGGTAGGCCTCAAACATAACGCCACAATGTATCTGCGTGTGGCGTGCACGAACACCACCCTCACCGTGCACCCACGTGAGGGCTGGAAAATCACGAGCGCATGGTGTGAAATTTATCATGCATACCTTCAGGCGCCGTCTTTGACTTCGGCGAGAAAGTCACTGGCACACATCTATCCCAGCACGGCCATTCCTTTCTAGATCGTTCTACTTTCTTTTCCTTTCCGTCCTCCTTCCTCGTTCTCTACAGCTTTCTTTCGCTTATAATCACTGACAATCGGGTGCAGGAGGTTCGCCTTCTTTCTTCCGAAGTAACACGCAGTGTACGCTCTCGCTCTCATCTTTCGCCATCCCCGGACGCGGAGAAGCGTTGAGAGAAAGCAAATTTATTTTTTATTGCACCCCTGGCGATGATAAAACCGAGCTGAAGTAGATTAAAAAATTCCACATCCACCCCGGAAGCAATCCGCTTTACCATCACCCCTCCCACCTTCCCTTTCTCCCCGGCGGTGGTCCTGATTTGGGGCATTTTCCGGTACCGTTTGGTCTCGCAGCGCATACACTTTTTAACCCCCTCTGTGAGTGTGTGTTTTTTTTTGTGTGTTGCCGTTCAATTTCTTGACGGTCGTTTTCATTTCATTCCGTGAATTTAGCCGATGGTAAAAGTGCAAAAGGGAACGACACGCCATCAGGGAAGACGAAACCGTCACCACCATCGTCAGTGTCGTCTTTCGTTTTCGATCATGCACTCGGTACCACAAGCCCGAAAAATCCTTATCTTATACTGCTCTTGGATCCTGCTGATCCGTCATCCTAAATCGTGGGGTCAAATTTCGATTGTGAAAACCTGCCCGCCGCATTAGAACGTCCGCTCGTAAAGGGAAAACACTGTACGGAGTCGGTGGCGAATGAAAAAAAAATTGGTGCCACGGTGGTGAATATGTAAAATCCACACCAGGACAACCGATGCATCATGACTGCATCCCATAACCGTGTGACGTCCGACAACGACGTCCGACGGACGGGTGGCCAATGGGTACGCTGCAGCACGGTAATTGAAAAGTATCCGAAAGGGCGTACTTGAAAGGCTACGAAGCAACAAAAAGGGAAGCGGTGCACATAAAGAGATGAAAGGGTACACCGAAATGAAGCTTGGCTGCGACATGGGATGCAAAAGAAGGACGTGCTTCTATTAAGGTAAGGATTTGAATTTAAATTATTGAAAAGCTTTACATTAGAAATTATTAGTCTAGGATCACGGTTAGCGAAGCGTACACTTCCTAATGGAAGCCAATGTTTGTTTATTTATTTATGTACGGTTTTTTTATGAATGTCCCTTTTTGCAGGGTCTATAAAGGATGATTGTGAACTTAATCATGTTCATGGAAAAAAAGAAAAGGGTAAAATTTATTTTTTACGATTTATTTCTTGAACTTTTGTGTTCATAAACTATCCCAACGATGTTTCTTTCTAACAATACGCACAATGTCGTCCGGCACGAACAAACTTCAACTTTAATGAGAATTAATTTCTCTAAAAATTAATTTACCGCCCAAATGTATGCAATCGAGCGCATCCCGTAGCTTGAAGTCAGTATTTGCGATTCCGTCAAACACTTTCCGGGGCAGTTGGGGAAAACAGTTTCGCTCAAAAACAACTCAAACAACCAAAACGGAATGCAGACCAACATGAAGGGTAGAGAATGGGAGAATTGTTGAAAAGGGTGGAGGGTTGGTGAGCGGTGGAGTAGCCTGGGAAAATTAATCTTCCCACCCTGGGGGCGTACGAGTGCTGGTGTGAGGAGGTAGGGATGGAGAAAGAGGAGGAAAGGAGGCGAAGGATAGTGAGGTAGGGTGAGCCAAATAAATAAGGAAAGCTAAACTTCATAAGCGCAGCCATTGCTTGGGTACGGAAAGAAAAATACAAACATAGAAGATGTTCCCTGGTTCGCAAAAGGCATTATTGTGTTGTGCCCCGTGCAGTTTTTTGGTACCAAAAAAAAAAGAAACAACAACATCAGCAACGAGAAACCAACAAAGCATAACCTAAACCCGGACACGGGAACGGGAACCCTCCCCGGTCTAGCAAACCGCCGGGATCGGCGGGTGGAAAATGAAAATCAAAACAACGAACAATATTAGAAACGTGATGTATCTTTAAAAAGTTCCTCTGCAAACAGTGTATAAAATTTTATTAGAATGTGAATCCACTTCAAACACCGGGCAAACGGGTGCGGCACAGGGTTGAATACGTTCCGGAGACGTCCTCTCTCGCCCCCGGGGAGGGACGATACCCACATTCCCATGACAGTAATCGAAGCCGCGAATGAAGAAAGCAAAACTGCTTCGTATGTATGATCTGCTGCACATGGTTACGGATGCTGGAAAGTGTTTGTCCAGTGAAACCATCCCAAGAAGCTATGGGAATTCAATGTATGGTTTTTTTTATAGCAAACCAAGGTTTCTCTACTTGTTATGTTGAGACTTTATTCGTATTTGTTACACTCATTTCAACTTCAAATCGGTATATAAACTTTCAGAAGGCTTTCTAACAATTCATCGCCTTCTACGAGCTCAAGAAATGCTCATAATATACAGTTCTTAGCCACAAAAGGATTCACGGGATCGGGAAGAACATTATTTGCATACATGCAGGAGTTGCACTTGATTGCAGTGAGTATCCCTGTAATCGGGCCGATTTGTTTTTAATCTTATAGAACGGCTGTATTGCTTAAAGCTATTTGTGACTTCATCTAATTTACAAATTCTCATTGGTTGTGAAATATTTCCTTCTACGAGCCTTGAAAAAAACACCTTATTAGGGGATAAACAGACCAATACACCAATTGCATACTTTCGGTTGTACTACTTTTATTATACTCCAATCACATTGCCTAAATTTTGGCGCTTCAGATCTTATAAATCAAGTGAAAATACTGAAGATCAATTCGAAATTCAATTTAGTATATTTGTGTTAGGTCTTCAACACTAAGAAAATAATGTATTTAATGTTTAACTATTTGCTATAAAGTACTATAAAATTTTTAAATAACGTAGTACAGAGGAAAAAATAAAACTATTCTTAACAGATATGCAATCTTTGTTCGAGTATATCGCCGTATCGAAGAGCGCTATACCAAGACTTAACATTTTCCCATAGCTTGAAGACATTCTCAATCTCTGAAAGGCTTGGACGACCAACTAGCGCTCGGCAACCGATATGGCGCAAAGGAAAGGAAAAGATTTTTTTTGTGTGTCCCTCCTTCCTATCTTCCTTAGCTTGTTAAGAAGCTAATCGGAGCCATGATAGTGGATACCGGACCGGACGCGCAACAGTAGGGAAAGAAGACGAAAGGTTGTACAAACTGACCGAACGTGCAGCGCGGGAAAATGAATGATGGAAAATCTAATATTAAATTCCTTATACGCCGGGTGAACGAATGAAGCGGAAGAACGATGTTGCTGATGAGCGGGAACAGAGTTAGAGGTGGATGGTATGAACGGCAAAAGATGCCAAGACGTTTCTATACCTCAACCCACTCGCTGGAGGCGAACATCGGAAAAGTGCAGGAAAATTCGGAAGGGTTTTGTTTCTTTTTTTCGTAGAAAAGAAATGAAAAAAAAAGGATAATCACAAACCGAACACCGAGAAGGACGTTTTGCACGGGAATTAAAGGCTTCGAAGCTTCGCAAAAGTTTCAGTGTATGGGAAGTCGTACAAGCATACCGCCCCGTAACCGAAACCTTTCCACCCGTTCCTTCGCTCCGTGGTAACGCGCTGATGGGAAATTTTGAACTAGAAACAGCGCGCTACCACAGCCCTTGAAGAAGCAAACCACAAAGTGATTCAGTGCATCCGAGCGGACCACGATTGGCAATCCTGGTGGCAATAAAGTGCCAAACCGTTACCGATACACCCGGCACTTCCTGAGTGGAAGCGTTCTAACAAAATTAAAATCTGCAAACTGAGGCAGATATCGCGGGATGTATCGTAACATCGCTCGCGCAATGCACCGCGTGTGCGCCTTGATTGCTGCAATGCTTTTGCACTGCCACTGTACACTACCGTCCGGGTTCAATCATATTGGAATAATATTGCTTCTAAGAAAATATGAAACACACACACACACACACACTGCGAAGCTACCCAGCTGCCAATACGATGCTGATTAAAGGTTATTTCGTTTCTGGGTGGTTGGATGGTATAGAAGAAATTGATTCTACTAAAAATTGCAAGTATCAGCTCTTTATGACAGTAGTATGTAAGTGGAAAGTATTAAATGGTATTGCTAAAACCACTTAGGAGAATAGTTTAAGTAGATAACTTACCGTATAATTTAAAATTGATGTACAAACTTTTAAACCAAACGTTCACTTTTACTGAACATAATGAAGCTCGATATTATTTTTTTTATTTTTAAATAATTGCTTAGTTATAAATTTTTATGCTATTATTAAGATTAAATTTAACATTTATTCTTAAAAAATAGTAATAAAATCATTGTATCATGTCAAATAAAAATATAATAAAAACAACCTTAAGCTTAAGCTTAAGCTCTAATTGTCAAAAACCACGCCTAAAAGTATGCAATACGCATATCAAAACGATCAAAGGTATGAAATTAGCTAATTTTGAGTGACCTTTTTGGAGGTTTCTTTATTTTTCTGAAAATACAATAATTTATTGCCAAAGAAAATAATTAAAATATATTATCGTACTTACGATCTTATTTCATACGTTCGCCTAACGTCAGAAGTAAATGCTTCACTCACTAATCCACCCCAGGTCAATTGATCGTTTTATTCACGATGTCACCATTTTCAATGAATATCACTTTTGTTTCGTTTAGTAGTTGTTAAACCCGTTCCCGCTTCGGATTTTGAAACACTTCGCTGCCCATTGCCGACCCCTTAGAATTGCGCTTTGCCCTTGCACGCTAACTAGCTTGGGCCTTTTTTTGTTTTGTTCTCATCCCCGCCACGGTACGCAATCATTTCCAGCAGGGAGGACGGGTCGATCACGTACCCGAACTACACGTACGTGTTTGGAATGAGTAAAGTGCGGCCCAAAAAACCGATCCCAACGGTTTGGTTTTGCTTCCTGCCAGGTACGGAAAGAAAAGTCTTTCCCCTAGCTAGAGGAAAAAAAGGTGTCGAATTGATTTTCCCTCACACGTTTCTCAGGCAACTGTGGTGCAGCGAGGGGGGGATTATTTCCATCCAACCTTTATGCAGGCTTAGGTAAACCGGCCCGGATAACCATTAAGGTTGCTTTCCAATCGGTTTTCCCCAAGAAGCCGTATATGGCAGCGCCCGGTAACGTAAAGTTAAGCGACAATGGTGACAATTGATACACCCAGAAACCATTTGGCAGCATGGCAGCATGTTGGGTAGTGAATTTACTTTCCCCCCCCCTGCATGGGAAAAAACTTTTATTCCTCCACGAGCTGTTGCCCGATGAAAATGGCCCGAGCAGGTCAATAGGCGCGTGGGTTCAAGTGGTCATAACTATAAATTTATGATAGCGTCCTATTCAATGTTATTGCCTTCCACGAGACCAGGTATGACCTGGTGGGATATCATTGCAGGCGGGGTAGCACTTGGAACTAGAGAGCACCGAGATCACGCTTTAAGGGAACTGCTGCTTCGTGTCGACTCCGGGCGCCCGAATGTCTGCAATACCGAATGAAAAAGGCTAATTGATAATGTGTAAAATTAGCATAACGGGTAGACTTTTACTTTCCACTCTTCTCAAGCGTGCACGAGATAGAAGGGGAAAAAGCGTCAACCGTATCCAGAAAATTTTGCCCTAGAAAGGCAATAAAATTTAGGACACTTTGTATACATTAAGTCACATTTGTCGACTGGTGAAGCATCGCTCCATATGAACCATTTCGGAATGGAAAATGTTTTCCCATCACAATGTGCTTCGAGATATTGCTCACACAAACACTTCCCCAATAAAAGAAGAGTTTGAGGTTACTGACAATAGCTCCACTTCACACAGTGTTATAATAAGCTATATTTAACTCTTAATATTAGATTTTACTCATTCATACAGTACTAGAAATGGTTCCCTAACTAGGTACTCATTGTGTAAATAAATATCACTCAACCAATTGAAGTTACTGCCATCGTTTGCATCTTCAAATGGGATAACCACCAAGAAAAATTTAACCTCAAAATTAGTACCGAATACTTCGACGCAAGCCGCTGCATAATTCGCACCCCTTCTTCCTTGTTCGCGTTCGCGTGCGATGTGCAAACACACCAGCATTCACCAGCAAATTTCCGGTCCGGCACGAATGAATGGCAAATTTTGATGGCTGTAAAATGTGGCGAATGACGAACTGCTGCAGCGGGGGGGTTTTTTTCTCTCAAGTGGCAACTGTACGGTCCTCCACCGTAATCGTGCGCATTGTCGTAATAAAATCAACAAACCGGGCATTATATCCTGATGGCAAAATGGACAATCTTCTCGTTGCGCACAAACCCAACAGTATGGAAGCCGGAAGCTGGTCGGAAGGCATTCACCAGTTCATCATACAGTGCTAAAATTGCACCTAAAGCTTTGCTGCGGGGTAGAGGAAATAAGGGAAGGCAAGCTGGGGATGGGCAAGATTTCGATTATACCAAGATTAGCAATGAATCTTCCACCGAAAATGGCCCATAAAAACCCACGGATCCCACGGTAAATCGCCACTTTACGCGCGCTTATGTCCCTGGCCCCGGGATGTCCCGGAAAAGGGCATACACTAAAACCTGCTAACCGGATAAGACGAAGGGGGCGTAAATGGAAAGCGGGAAGGATCGGGAAATAGGAGAAAAAGAAATGGCGCTAGGGTTCATTCATCGTATCATTTTGTTCAGTTTCGTTTTTTTTGGTTCCCACTGTCTCTTTCGCTTTCGCCCTACTGCGTTATCACTTCGTTGCCATTCCCTTCCACAGCCGAAACGTAAAGAAATTACTCACACGAAGCAGTTACGCTGGATGATGTTCCGCGGGTTGCATATGTGCCGGGCGCGGCATTACGCGAGGGCCATAACATTACTCTTTCACGATAATGGTTTGAAGTAGTCGGCTCATAAAATTATGATTATTATGCCCTTTCCACCCGCGCGGGTGCTGTTTGTAACCCAGGCCCTGGTAAGCTTGGGTTTTTCGCTATTTTGTTGCGTGGTTTTTGAATGAATGTTCATTCATTTGTTTTTTTTCTTTTATCCTTTTTTAGTTAGTTGAATATATTTTTATTCAACTAACTTTGAATAAATAAATAAAGAAATTTAATTCTAGTTTTTAAAGAAATGAATGAAATAAAAATTATTCTATGTTTTATTTTTAAAAACTAGAGTTAATTTCTATAAGTTGCCAGGGAATTGGGGAAATGAAAGAATTAGATATGAACAATTTTACAACTGCTCGTAATTGAAATATTATTATCCTACTGTTATTAAATAAAAGAAAACAAAAAACAATCGAGAAAAAATGACCACACTTTTACCCTCGAAGTAAACTCCAATTCAGATACATTTTTTTACGTTTGATGATTTCAATTAGGCAAATCAAACGATATGCCATTTGCCATAAACTTTGCATACCTCTCAGGCGAATCACTCCTGATTGAAGATATTATCATTTTGATCTCGGTTTTTGTTTTTCTTTTGCTACAAAAGACAGAAACTAATGTGTCTTCTCCTGTTCCGGATGGGTCTAGGGAAAATGAGGTGTTAGGAAGTGTTATCCAACACACCTTCCGTCCGTTCCCCGTACACCATTAAGCCACCAGAGTCGGAAAGCGAAACGAATTCTCCAACACCATGGGAAAAATGGGACAAAATTCGCATCTAACACCGACGCACAGACGCACACTTTATACAACGCAATAAGCCCATCAACCGAACCGAACCGAGCGAGACCTAATGAGATGAGCAAAACGCAAAAACGCCACCGGTTACAGCTAAGGCAAGGGAAAGGAAAGTAAAACTTGGCGCTCGCTTTTCACTATTATTATTTTCCTTCCTTTCTTCAATTCATTTTCTGCTTAAAATGTGGCTGTCATTTTTACCTCCTCACCCCGTGCTAGGCATCGGCACATACTAGTTGGAAAACACGTCCCACTTCCCGTTTTTTTCCCCTGTGCCCCACCCCATCTATTCCCATCCATCCGTCGCTTTCATCTTCGCTCGTACAAATGTTTTGCGCGTGAACAAAAAAAAAATAGAAAAATAATGTAAATTTAATTTAGAAACTTTGCCGTATGCGCAATTTTTTATTTCCTCATCAAAGGCAAAATCAAGCGAATGGTATGGAAGCGAAACGAGTTTCGTTTTTCCTTTTTTTCGTTTTTTGGGAGATACCGTATCAAAACAACAACCATTGTGCAGAACAGTGTGCGTTTTCATCGGGAGTCGTGAAGAATTTTGCAAAGCGAAACGCCACGGTGTCGCGCTGCTGCCCGGAACGGCACGTTAGCATATCGTTTGACGATTTTATTCCAGTTTTGCTCATCATTCTATTACCCATTCGGGCGGGCTTCGGGTTTTATGCCGCTGCAGCTAAACTTTTCTTTCTTATTTCTTACACTGATAGCTCACGCGCCGCTCGCAAAGACGGCACGTTTCACTGGGAAGATGGTATTATATTTATTTTTTTGTTATTTGTTAGCCACTCTGGGACGTTCGATGAGCTTGAGCTAGTTAAATTGACTCAGTTTCATGTTTTTTTCTGGTACTTATAAGTTTGAACAGTCTGCCGCTTGGGCAGGCTTGAAATAATCGTGCCCGTGCAAAGCGTCCCTTAATCAGCACCGCAATTTATCTTCGAATAAACCACTATTTGGAGTCGCTTTGTACCCGGCGTATGTACACACGCATGTACACCCGTTTGCGCTTTAAAAGTTTCCCATTTCGAACAGCATCCAAACCTATCCCCCGAGCCCATAACGGAGTGAGGAAAAACCTCAAAAAAACCCCCCGCACCACAGCACGGCTGTGCTAGGGCACACAGTGCTAACCCAAAGTGTGGTCGTACCGCATATAAGTAATGAGAGAAGAATTGAAATTTTATTACTTAACCGCAGTCGAGTGCAAATAGCTTCGGGAGATGAAAATTACTCGAATGGTTACTCGGTCGCTTTGCCAGTGTTCCCGGCCTTTATCGCCTTCCACGTTTGGGGCTTTTTTTTTGCCCCTCCCCTTTGTGTGCTACGGAGAATGATTTACAGAGCGATAAAAGGGATGAAGGCGATGATAAAGGACAGCAAAAAACGAGTCAAGGTAAGGTGTGTGTGTGTGTGGGTCTAACAGCAAACCAGCAATAACGGCTGAATGTTCAAGCGACGCAACATTCAGGAAAAGTGGACCGTCTTCTTTTGCGTACGTTACCGTACGCAACAGCAGCAGAAGGGGGAGAGAGAAAAAAATCCTACCCAACCGAAGCTGTAAAGGTTACCATTGAGATAACAGAGCACACTGACTTGTAGCTGGTGAAGGAAGCCTGGTACTCCAACTCGGGTGCACGGTGAAAGGATATGATTTATCATTACAGTTCCCAGGCAGGGACACAGTACGGTATGAGTTATGCGATACATGTGAACTCGACGGTGCTTAAGTGGGCACTCATCAATTCGGTTGCCAGCCGGACAGAGAGGATTAGCAATAACATTTGCCATTCACGATCGCGCTGTATGTTTTTTAATTTCTAGCCTGTGGTCGTAGAGATACGGTTCAAAGCTGCCCCGGTACGGACACTCATTAAGCTGCTTAGTAAATTTATCATACTGGCTTTTTATTTGAATTTTATATCTGCTTGAAAGTACAAGTTTCTGGATGGGATTGAGGATCAATTCGCTTAAAATGAAAGACAGGTCTGGAAAGCAGAGTACCAGTTGTCGACGAGGAATTTAAGTGGAGTAGTAGAGTAGTGGAGGAGTTCAATCACCTCCACAGGATAGTTGTCAAGAACAATCTATACGACGAAATCCTGAGGTCTATTATAATAAGATGCTCCACGCACTCCTATAATCTAGAACACTTGATCAAGGTATGTAAGGCAGCTTATATCACAATCTGTGAGGTCCTTCATGAGTCTTGGACGATATTCGCGGAGGACTCCAAGAACTATCACTTCTTGCTGAAGTTTATTCTGGGCGCTATAGCAGCGTGTGAGTAAGAGATAATTGAAGTACGTGATAAGGATGAGGGACTTACAAATGTCCTACCAAGAAGGTCCTCAACATTCGGTGCGAGGTGTACAACAGCACAGCGAGCTAGTTGACTGGATCAAGCGTAGATCAAGTTGTTGGAGATTGGATGCAGAGTACCTTTGGACCAAATGATCTGGAAACGTATTACCTGTCCTGAACAGGAAGAAGAACAAGAAGATCTTCATAAATGCTAACTTTGTTAGCGAAGAATCCAGTATCTCCGTGAGAATAACCACAGCAGGAAAAGCGCCTAAAAGTATGCAAAATTAAAAAATAATCAGAAGAAGATTTGGTACGAGTTTTGTTGGACCTTGGACCAAATGATCAGGAAATGTATTACCTACCCTGAGCAGTAGGAAGAACAAGAAAATCTTCATAAAAGATAACTTTTGTTAGCAAAGAATCCGTGAGAATATCCACAGGAGAAAAAACGCCTAAAAGTATGCAAAATTAACTAACAGTCGGAAGTAGATTTGGTATGGGTTTTGTTGGTGTGAAAGATCGTCACCGCTACTATGTACACTGCTCCACCGACTCAGCATGGAAATATCTTTGACTATCTTTGCGTCCCTGATTGGATGAAACTTCTCCCATCAATCATTTTTCTGCTATTTGACCCCTCCACATACATCCAACATTCCACGAAAATAAGCGAAGGAGTGCTCTAGTACTTCCAAATTCCTGTTGTTACAACAGAATTACAAAAACACTCGAAGCGCAAAGCAAAATTGAGCTACAGACAGACACATCGGTCACACATCAATCCACCACGACGAGAAGTGAAAGACCGACAACTGAACCAGAAAACGTAAACAGATCGTAAACGAAGGATCATAAAAGCTGAAAAGCTAACCCGTACGAATGCTTGAAGCTACGCAATTTCAGCGATGATGTGAGTGAAGAAGATTGTCTTTCTTTGGTGTTTATTTCCCACCCGGAAAAAGACGAATGGGTGTTGTGAGAGAAAAAAAAAGCACAAGCCAAGAAGTGATTCTGTGCTACGAATAATACGAATGAAATTCTTTAAATCACAACGCACAATACTACAACGAGAGGGAAAGCCATACTACTCAGCCATGCTACGAAACATAAGAACGGACAAAACAAACGAGTTGTACAAAGAATTCTTTCATTTTTTCCTTCTAAAAAAAAGGAAGCAAAACAAAAAACAATGGAAATGCTCGATACGGTGTCAAGTGCTGATTCATCCGGTAGGGCAGAAGGCAGGAAAGGCACATCAAACATCGTAAACCGATGATGAGGTGGCAAAGAGCGTGACATACAAAGCGTGGTGCTAAGAGCTAGCGAACAGGAAAACAGAAAAGTGGAATTGGAGAGTGATAAATTTCCCATAAAAAAAAGAGACGAGCCGGTGGACCGGTGGCCTTAAGTTGTGATTTTAGGGAAGTTTCGAAACGGGACAGCCGTAACGTTGTGTACAGATAGAACGTTCTAGCGCAAGAGCAACCAACGGATGAAAGACAAAGGATAAAGCAATACAAACTACAACACAACCACACACATTCGCAGCTTAGGGTGTGATCGAGGAAATGATGAAGAGAAACCATCTGCCTCAAGTCGCGGGTGAGAAAGAAAAAAATCTTCCCATCCACAACCTTCACTATAAAATGGCGTACAAAGGGGGGGAAGGTTGCAAAAGTTCGTTCCTGCCGGTTGCATAACAAAACCCGTGCGTCTCCATGATGAAGTGATGCGCGCGTATGGGAGAGACACATACTGCACGGTTCGATAGATGGATGGAGACAATAAAATATTCAATTCCGCTCCGCTCACATTCACTGCCTGCCATGTGGTTGTGGACAACCCGATGAGATAGCACTGTAGGAAAAAAATTCACAATAAGTCGGAAAAAAATAAAAGCTTATTTAAAAATAGAAGGAAAATCTGTGCCTTAAAGTTAAAAATCTGTTTTAGTTAATTTACGCCTAAAGGTATGCAATTTGTGTCATTTTTGAGTTTACTAACAGAACCGGAACTAATTGGGTATAAAAATGCTATAATGTAATAAAAGAATAGGAATTGCATTCAATTTGCATACTTTTAGGAGTATCGCTCTAAAGATGAGCTAAGGTTTTGTTAAAAAATAATTTGGTCTAGTGCTTTTCGTCCTCTTTTTCACTGTGCATGACATGCTGCACAAAAAAAAAACGACAAGCACAAGAAAACAAAATCATCTCGTATGTTGCATGAATCAGGATGAAAGCGATCCACCGTTATTCACACAGTCACGGAGCACGGAGTGCCGAGAATGATTGCTAACCCGGAAGGCGAACAGGATGAATACCAATAGAAGATTATGTTTTGATGGGTGAACTCGAACCAACCCCGCTGTAGACGACACCGGTTTGTGGCATAATTGGCTGGAAAGGGCGCGGCAATGAAATGCTGTTACAATCGTCAAAATCGACTTTCAAACAGTCTCATACTGGCAACGAAATCGGTAGCACGGGCTGTGGTAGCTTCAGCATTCCGCGGTGCAGATACGCGGAGGTGCAGATTGAAAATGAATGCATGAATAACAAACAGCGAACAGCGAGGGTAAAACACAACAACAACAAAAAATACTAAAACAAAACAAGAAAAGGCAACGGGTAAGCGAACAGTAGCCGAGCACGCCTGATGGGGTAGTTATTTTTTCATCGCGCAGCCACCCACTTAACGCCTGTTTCGTGTTTGATTTTGTTTCCGATTGCCTTCACATCCGATCAATCGAACCAAACGGCGCAATGTGCGATGGGAGGCCACGGCATGGTATGGAAGCACCCTGGAAAAGGAAGCAGGAAAAGGTTTTACTTTTCCGCCTCGTTTTGTAGCGGATTTACGCTTTGGCTGAAGTTTTGCCTCCCCGTGCACACACACACGTCTGTATGCGCCTGAATGGCTGCAACCCGTATTTGTGTTCGTGTTTCATTACGCGGAAGATCGTTTGCGGGAATGCTCTCCCTTCATGGACCGTTCGGTTTGCACTGATTGCTGAAATGATATACATTTGCCCGGTAGCTGCGGAGTGCGGCGGGTACGAATGTGCACGCGCGTATGCGTTAAAGTCGTAACGGTCCGTTTGGAAGCATTGTTCCTGGTGGTATGCAAATCATGTACATCACGCTTGATAGTGAGCGGATCAGCTTCAGGGGTCTCTATTGTTATTATTAGACGCTAAACGTGGGCTTTGTGAACAATCTGGAGTGGATTTTGCGGCCATAGTTTAGTGTTTAACGTACCGTAACCACCTACAACAATTATGTTTAGATTATCATGTATGTCTTTCGGCGTTACGCATTAAGCGCCTAAACTTAGGCTTACATTTGTGGTATTTGAAACGCCTACAGTTATTGATTCCGCTTATCAAAACAGTCTTCAAAGTCTTCTGAAAATCGATTATGCTTCAACACAAAAAAAAAAGAAATATTTTCTAAGTAACTCTTTAACGGATTATTCACACACTCACGCACACACCTATGATTACTCTACCAAGCATAAACAAACAGGAATGTCTCACTGTAAAGATTGTGAAGAATTTTCCGCTTCATCCATTCCCTTCCTAGAAACATGCCTATCGTCCAGTGCCCGTGTGTTTCTACCGATCGCCATCGATTTCTAATCTACCCCAATTGATTCTACTCACGCAGCGCCCATAAAAGTGCCGTACGATTGGCCAAACGATTACGCTACGGAATATATCAGATATTGGTCATGTCACTCCCGAAGACCGGCACTGCTGGAGAACCAATACGAGGGTCCAAGAAAAGAAAAAAAAACACTAGAACGAGTTCGGTTTGTAGTTGCCCGTTTGCAATTTTCCAGTTTTTCTATGTTTCCCCCACCTCGCGGAGGGTTTTGGGGCGGGCCTGCTGGAAGGGAAATAAGGTTCTGCACCGAGACCAGGTTTTGTTGTCATCCCGGTTTTCAATGTCTCCGGATTTGGAAACTAACCATTGTCACGCGCGTACCGTCGTGCTGGGCAGGAAGCGTGTGCCGGAACTGTCATGGTGCTGTGACACTTGTTTGGAGCTCGTTTCTCGTACGGTAGCGTTGATAGCATCGATTCGAAGGATAATAATGAATTTATTAGGCAGGTAGAAACAATGCTGGCACGAAAATCGATTCGCAGGACTTGAACTGGTTACGGAGGTTCACAAAATTAAGGTTATGAAATGTTTGGAAAAACCTTGAAATAACTCACGACAGTAAGCACATGAATGGTATGAATATTTTCTAACATATGCTACTGTTGCAAAAAGGCAATTGAAGTGATTTTCTGAACTAAAACCATTTTGAAAATAATAATGTTTGCAATTGTTGTTTTTAGGGTATTTTCTATTTCGGATTGCATACTTTAAGGCGGATTTAAAATCAATCATCTATGTTTGTTTTTACCATCATGAATCATCGTACAGCCGTCTCTCTGTGGTGTGCTGTGATTACTCACATGAAATCAGACCAAGAACAAGAAAACAACATTGAATTGATTTGTGGTTTGATTGGTCCTTATAACAACAACAAAAAACCGTACATTCCATATCGCGCAAAAAGGAAATGAAAGACTTCACTTCTTCACTGCTGCACACGTACAAAAAGAAGTAAAAAAAAGGACAAAACCAACTACAAAAAAAAAACAAATGCCTACCACTTACCATTTCACTACGCTTACGATGTTCCATTTTGTTCCGTGAGTCTCTCTTTCTTTCGGTTTTTATGCTTCCCTTTCCTTTTTTTTCTTGCAAAAAAAAAACCCATTCCAAACAGGAGATAATAGCCGATGACAAGGGGTGCTGATGACGTGATGACGCTACACGATCCGCAGCACGATGATGCGGTTTTGCTAGAGTGGCTTTGTCAATTTTCCCACCCATGCCTCGCAAACTTACCGCCCCTAACCCCCTTCCCCCCCATTCCCAGCAAAAGGCATGCCTTTATTATTATTTTCCCATGCGCCCGAGAAATCGACACTGGTCATTCCGCACCTAACACCCCACTTAAGATTGCGGATCTCAAAAACCATTCCTGGGAGACGGGAGGGGGGGGGGCGAAGGGGGGGAAATGGAAAGAAAAAACGGTACCACACACAACGGAAAAAACGGAAAGAAAAGTAAAACGAAAAACGTGAAATCTCGGTCGCTGAAGCGGAAAAACTCGTCATCCTGGTGACGTGACCAGGATTCAGTGGACGCTTTTTTTCACTATTCGACTGGCTGCTTCCATTCCTTTGTGTGTGTGTTGTGTATGTGTGTATGTTTTGAAAAACGCTTGGGGCTAACATAACCTCTTCCTGCCACCAAGCTTCTCACACATCGCTACTTCAGTGCTTATAAAAAAAAATCCCTCACCTAACCTCAACGGACGGACATGATACGATGAGGATCGACTTCTCTGTTTGACTTCTGTCGTACCACTTTCATGCTTCTAGGTTCATTGCTTTCCCCTCCTGTATGTATACGTGTGCGTGTGTGTGTGCACTGTTGGAGAGTGTCTTTCTGTTCACTTTCAGCCACTTCGCAACACCGAATCCATTCTCAGCTGGAATGGAAGCTGGCCCGGTACCACTTCCGGTACCAAGTGGGGCCAATAAAATATATTGTTGTTGTATCAATTCACCTTTCCCAGCGTAGTACGTTTCGAATCCATCTGACACTGGGTAAGTGTGAAAATGTCCTGTTACAAACGAGAAAAGCGAGGGTGATTTCGTTGGGGTTTTTTTTTTCTTTCTTCAAACCATTTTCTTCTCGCTTTTATGTGGGGATGATTTTTTTTTTCACGTTGGATTTGTCTCCCTCTCTACCTATGTTAGTGGGATCTTTCCCTTGTTTGTGCAGGAAGGGGGTTTTATGATACCACGCACGTATCAGCTACTTCCTTCTCAAATCGAAGCAGAGGAAAAAAACGTGTGCGTGTGTGTGTGTGCCGGTATGAGAAGGTGGAGAAAGCGAATCGATGAAGACTTCCGGTAAGAACGGAAAAGCCAAACACCCACCCAATTGGAGATCTTTCAGCAACATCGACCTTCTAAGCAAACCTGCCACTGCAAACAAAACCAACTCTTCCATCGCTGTGCTCCTTTCCAGCCACCTCCCTCGTTAGGAGTTCGATTGGCATTCGCAGCGGTCCATTCCTTTCCCTTCTTTTTCCCGCCAAAGGTTGATTGTTGCGCTCCTTAACACGAATAACGAGCGCCGGATCGGATTCTCTAAACGGATTCCGCTCAATCTTCTATTTCGAACCGAGCACTACTTCATGTTTGCCATCTCCCCAAGAAAAAAAAACACGAAGGAACTGCGAACAACAAAAAAACGCCCATATATTGTACCCGAGTTTTCTCCTGTCCGATTTGGTTCGGGGTTTTTTTTTTGTTGCTATATTTGTGTAAGGTTTTTTGTTAAGGAGCTTCCTATTTTCTTTCTTACCCGGCCTAAGGAACGGCAGAAAGAGGCACTTCGCACACAGCAAGACGCTGATACGAGGGCGAAATCTAAAGATCAGACGGTTGGAGGATAAAGGAAATGTTCAAACGTGAGAAAATATTTGATTTTTCATGGCACAGTACGACACGTTACCCTATATTTACACCAACACGTTCTCTACATATTACTGTGTGAATTATGTGTGTGTGTCTGGTTTTGTATTGAAAGTGATAAGTTAGGTAACAATGGAACACGACATAAGTCATCTATTATAATAATTCCATCATCACTAACTCTCCTCAATTTCCGAACAAGCAATTATTTATGGGTTAAAACTGACATTACACTAAGTGCATCAAACATCTGTCAAATAGTTTCGTAAGTTCACACTAGAGGGCGTAACTGAGGGTAAGAAAAGCTAACCGAAGTGTGAACAGTGAATAGAAGATGCTTGGTCAAATCGATTCAAACGATAGTTTGCTATATTCTTTCTTAAAATACTCACCTTCGAACGAAGATATAAAATGGGTTTCGTTTAGTCCTTGCGGGAAAGAGGCCATAAAATAATCCCTTCCCATCAATATGATACACCAGCATATACGCTCTGTTAGTCCGATCACGTGCTGCTCCATTTCATTTTGCAATGCAAGAAGCGGGAGAAAAAAAAGTAAAGCAAAACACAACACAAGAGTGTCCCTTTTTATGCCGTGGATGGTATATCATAACAAACACAGTGGCGTGACGTAGTTTAGGATTATGGATCCACTTCTCCGCACACTAGGAGCCTGATCGGCTGAGTAAATGGAGCGTAAAAGATCCTCCGGATAAAGATTCAATTGATGCCTACACCAATAAGACAAGCCGGCTAGAGACGGTTTGTCTCACATTCTCCTTTGTTGTGCAAGTGAGAGGGCAAACATTTGAACGTCTTCAGTTTTCCATTTTTTGCCTCAAACACGTTCGTGCTGCTTGCGAACGGTAGATACGGCTTCCCGGCGGACGCTAACGTTGGCAAGGCGGAAGGGATTTTGTGGATTTTAATTTTCCTAAACCATGCTGTATTAAAAAGTTGTGGAATTTCTGGTGGCTTGTTCGTTACGTAACGTGAAACCAAATGCACGAGCAGCTTGCATGAACCTGAAAGCAAGAAGTGTTTGGAAAATGGGAAAGATAAATCTGAAGCTCTAGAACAATATCTTGAGTTGCTTTAATAGTTGATTTCAAAGATTTAATCATCTCAGCTAAATGTAGTTTTATTCCCAACTGAGTACAGTGTCATTAAAATAGTAGTTTTTATAGTTGCGAACTGTCACTACATTTGTCATTTTTGACAGTTCTAAGCTGTCATTATAATAGTGTATGTATAAGTAATATGGATAAAATATATTTAGTACAGGATCAGTTCTAATATCTCATGCCTTGACTACTAGATAACTAGATGTCAAATGTAGTAGTCTCTCGATGATTGATTGTCAAAATACCTATACAAAGTAGTAGTAGTAATCATTCTCACCAATACATTACAATGCAGAACTGTCAAAATGCAAGTTTAAATATCCAATATCAACACTTCCTATTATGAAACTTCATTACTCAGTAGACCTTGTCATTGACGAAATACTTATGCACAATCCTTTACTGTCACTTTGACACTTGATTATTTACTTTTCTGTCAATATCTGTTGCAATAAGCAACGAAAAATAAAATTAAAAACAAAAACACAAACCGAGAAGATTAAACAATTCAACAAGAAGTTCCATTTTCCAAAGTTTTTTCATCCAACAAAAACTATTCACTAATCCAGATGGCAAAGTTATGCCTTAAATCGATCGTTATGCTTATACAGAAAACTTCTTCAGATTTCAGCGAGAGCACTACCGACCAAAGTGGCGTAACCGAAACCACCAAAAAAAAAACCCGGTGACAATCTGTTGTACCGTACCCGACTTTCTTCGTCAATTTCACCACACAATTAAAACTCCCACCCAAGTGTCGCCTCGTGTGGTAAGCAAAATAGCCGTCACGGTATCGAGGAGGACGGAAGAAAATTTTGCTTTCCCATCAATGCAACCGGCCAGACGGAAGTGCAAACAATGGCTGCACCGGTCCGCCCGCGGTGCCGGACGCTTTTGCCCGAAACGGTGAAGTAATAAATAACTTGCGGAGATTAAATTTCCCTTCAAAACTGACTCCGATGCGCTAGGGCGTTCTACGCGCCCAAGTGTGCGCTATTAGCGTGGAAGTGTTTGCCTTTTGCCTCGGCCAAAACCGCTGTGCGAAGTTGGAGGTAGAAGAAAAAACAGTTGCTCCAAAGTTTCGCATCCGTAAACTTCAATGGCTGGTGAGGAAGGACCGCAACCATGGCCGTATCGTCTGAGTGATGAATTTATGTTTCAGAATTTTTGCGCGAATTATCCGCACGCTCCACTCGGGTTTTGCTTGTTTATTTGCGTATTGTTTGCTATTTTCGGCTGTTACTCTTTCCTTGGAAGTTCCTTTTGTTTTTGTTTGTTTGCTTTTTTTTCGCGTTTTGTGTGCATTCCGGTAGCAGTGTTTAGTTTCCCGAAAATTTTACGTCCAGACTCATCTCTCTCTCTGTGCCGGGTCGTTAGGGGGGGAACAAAAATGGAATGGAAAGAAATTCTTGCTCCCCGGTGGATTCATTTGGAAAACGCACAATGCTGTGCGGCCCTTCGCGTTCGTTACTTAATTCCATCAATACGGGATTCTTGCCATCTCCAGCACGTTAGCACTCGTGCACATTCTAGTCGATTATTTTTGCTTTTGCGTATTTACTACCGCCTCACTTACGCAACCGTTGAAGTTACTGCCACGCTTGAACACCGAGTGAAAGTAGCCAAATTTAACTAAATGTTAGCCGAAAAGTGGGTAAGGCCCTTTAGAAACTCCATCCAAGGACAACGTATGAGTGCTCGGGCTGTAGGAAAAGCTTTTTCTTTCTCTCCTTCTTTCGTTTGTCTGTGCTCCTCACCCCCAACACTTTCCTTCCATTGTGGATGTGCCCGTAAGCGGACACATAGCATCGTACTGTATCAATACGTCCACACCCAGCTTCCGGTGTTTGTGCCGGGCCGAGGACATACCGGGTGCCTACGGGATGAAGAAATTTCTTCAAGCCCACTAAAAGAATTCAGTTTATTAAATTCTTGCTAAAAATGCTCCAAAAAGACCCCAACGCTCGCCCGTCTTTCGCGGTCCCATGTTCCCCACGAAACAAGGGTAAGCAGAGGGGGAGACGAGTTGTGCACAACACAGATCAGGACGCAGGGTATAGCAGGGAGCACGCAGCAGGACGGGTGGAATGTTTGCATTTTAACTAGGGATCGTTGATCTTTCTGCTAAAGGAATTGTGAGAAGTGGTGGGGAAAAAAAAGTTCCTAAAACCCATAACATCCAATACTAACAAGGGAAAAGATGAACCGTCCGTCAAGGATGAAGCAAGGCTGGTAAATGGATGGTTTGAAGTGAACGCAAAAAAAAACGGAGAGAAAGAAAATAACAAACAACGATGGTGAAGAACAGCAACATTTTTCGTTTGTATTAGACAAGTAACAGCAAATGTTACCCATAAATGTTCCAGTGAAACGGTTTTGAGAAGTTATGCTGAAAAGATTGCATGCCTTAGATTTTGCACCACGGGCGTACATCTGGCATACATTAATCCGTATAAATAAGTTCTAATTTTGTACCTGGCAATGAAAAGGATTTTTCAATGTTATCATAAAGATCATGTGCTGAGACAAACTACGGAGCAAAATGTAAAAAATAAAGATTCACTCAAATTATCCTTAGGTTGCATAACTTTAGGCGCTTTAAATGAATGTAAATATAATAATACATCAATAGTATACATTTAGGCGTTGTATAAAGTTATAAATTTAGTGTTCTATTTTATAAAAGAAAACCTAGAAAAGAAATAGGTTTTAAAAGGAAATATTCGCCTAAAAGTATGCAATTAGCTTGACAAACTTCCATTTTTATGTGAAACTAAGCACGTACATTTTTTTACACATTTTCTCTTATTTTATACACGCAATCTCACTCAATCGTAACGTCGATTAAGCTCCACACTCGACCATTAGGTCTTGGAACCGGAATTTAGGCACTTAATCCATCGGAAATGTTTCAACTATCGCGTAACTTTCGTACACGCCAACCCGGTATGCGTGCCCGCAGGCTACAAATCGCTCGGTAAAGTGTTTCCGGGTTTTTGGCCGGAAGCATTAGAGCTAGTATGGTTGTGTTTTACTGATTTACTTTGCCGAAGCTCGTAAGGAAACGGTGTCACTTAAAGATGCATATAAGAACACGTAATGAAACAGTGAAAAATACAACATAAAACTGGTTTTTGCTTTACAGAGTCTAACAGTGAGGGGTGTGTTCTGGGAAATGAAAAGTCGTATCGGTCGTTAATAAAATACCATCGAACAAAAACGCCTAACTGCTTGCCAAGCGAAGAAGTTAATGACAGTAGATAAAAATGGCGCTGCCTTTCACAGCTGCTGATGCTGTGTAGTATACTTTCAGGCGTAATAACCGCTTCATGAAGTGATAAAGAAATTAAAACAAACAAACCAAAAAAAAAAAAAGGGAAATTGTTCCCATCTGGACGCGTGCCCATATACACACAGGCGTGCAATAGTGGCTTCGTGTGTGTGTTTTTTTTTTATTCCTCATAACGTGTCACAGCAGCCAGGAGATGGTGGCTTACAGCACTACTAAAGAAGGTGAGGAAAAACAATTTTCAACCCCATTGCGATTCGCATGTGGAGATGAAAACATAAAAACCAATTCAAAACGAACGCGGGTAGAACTCGGTAACATCGCCTTGCTTTTCGTATGTTTGTGGCTGTGTATACAGGGGAGGAGGAGGAAACAATTTATCACCTCACACCTTTGCCGTAGATTCCCTTTCCCTTCCACACCTGACAGGCCGTTGAATTTCATCAGTGAAATTAGTGTGCGTGTTCGAGAAAAACGGAATGGGGGGAAAAAAACATAAACGAAATGGGCCAACAGGCTGGATGGATGACTGTTTTTCCAACATCCGGTGAGTAAAAATTCGGTGAACCGATGATACAAACACACACACACGCATTCATATTTATAATGGAAGGTTTAGGGTGAGCCGGAAGCGGTATGTGGTAGGCTTTGCAGAAACGTACAGACAAAAACAATACTATGTAACAATCGGAGCACACCGAAGCACCGCACTGAAAGGATGGACAGGCGCTTTTCATCGCATCGACACCCCGTAAGGTTCGGTGAAAGCATAAATGGAAATTAATTACCGCTCAGCCGTGAAGCGCCCGATATGGAACGCATGTGTGTGTGGGGGTGGGGGAGGGGGGGGAGGCGAGAAAGGAAGGGAAATGCCCGGAGGAGGGGATGGAGAGGGCAATCGGTTTTGATGGCTTTATTTGTTTTCGGGTTGCCTTGTGCTTCTGGTTTTCCTGTCGAGGCTATTGTGTCTTTCAACTCTTGTGTGTATGTTGAAACAGTCCACAACCCGTTTCTGTTGGTGCTGTGAACTCTGCCTGAAAGGCGATGAGTTCCAACGAGACTGAAGCCCGGTTTTTTTAGAATTTCCTAACACTTTAAACTCAACATGCAAAAAATGATGAGGAAATTCAAGCGATTATGTCTAATGCACTGACTCTTTACGAACTCAAGACACTGATCATTCGTACAGTAAAACTGGAGAACTTGATATCTGGCAACAACTAAAGCCGGAATATCTACAGCTAAAGCGAACAACAGGTTCGTCCTGTCGTGCCATACTTCAACCAGCAGCAGCAGCAACTCCTTGGCCATAACAATAATCTCTTAATCCACCCAGGGCAAAGACACACAAACCAAACACACTCCGGCGCTCAACAGCCACTCAGCAAAACCACTAACGAACTGAAGCTTGAGTTCAAACCGTCTTGCGGCACCTTACCAGATCACCCCGTCAACACATACGCGCTCTGATCATGGCGTTAATTCTTGCTCGCATTATTATTCCGACCCTCGCCCTCCTCAGTAATGGCTACCTGCCCAGGTCACAAAGACACAGAGTGCAGAGTGTCGACCGGGCCGATGAGTGGCTGTTCACTGCTAAACGAGCACTTGAGCATTTGCTGCTACTACGATGACGCTCTCAACTCTTACCGAGGCAGCCCGTAGGCAGCCCACTCGAACGGCAAAGATGATAAGAGAATGCCCCTCGACGCTACTCCCGTAGTCGTACAGGAAACTCGGAACCCCAGCGGCAAGAAACCTCCATTTGCAATACTTTAAAGCGATTGTTTCTACTAAAGCTCCGTGACTATTTCACTAAGAACCGCTCGGTTCAATACTGTAGTGCAAATTGTTGCGTACTTCATGTCTAGTTTCACGTAGTCTATCAGCCACCATGTCAGGAAAGGTGTGTTTTTGTTATCTTCAGCAATAGGTAACTCATCACTTTCTAGCTGTCTTTGCTATTGAAGATATATTATAGATATTGATATCTTTCTTTTCCTTCCTTCATTATTTTTCATACCCGATGGAAGCAAAACGTTTTTTTTATTCTTGTTTTAGAATAATGTTCATACGCCTGAAAGTATGCAATTTGTTTGTTTTTTTATTTAAGAAAGCAGTTATGTTAATTAGATTGCATAATTTTAGGCGTAGCAACCTGTAAGTTTGTACAGAGTAACAAACAATTTTTATTTCGAACTTTCGTTAACACTTTTTTTCAATTGTTGATGAAAAGTAATTAATTATCTAATTCATTATCTGCTGTAAATTATATTTTAGCAATGTCTGCCATGACAAGATGTCAAATTTGACCCACCCAAAAAATCATAAAAGGTATTTTAATTACTGGCATTAAAGGTGTGTTTCAATTTTATACGCCCTGCTCTATTGACGCGTTAGAACATTTGTACCAATTCTGCACGCGTGCTGACAATCACTGGCTGGTTTCATTTCATTAGGTGTTAACAACTTCATAGCCATTGCAAACAATTAACCCGGCGCAAATTGAAAGCCACCCTTCCACCCTTAACACCGTACCGCAGCGCACGGGGATAATTTATTAATGCCATCATCGCCAATGCTCATTATGATCACATTTATATCATTAGATATTTGATTCTTTCCGTCCGTTGGTTCGCACCGCACGCATCACGAACGTTAAGCATCCTTCTACATCCCGCATCTCGGTGAAAAGCCCCAGCGGTGGGCATTTTGCACGTAGCTTCATTTTTATCCCAATCCTCCATTTGGTGCTGCCGCCATACCAGTTTTCTCCATTGCAGCATTGCCGTACATGGATTAATTTACAAAATACAACACAACGAAAAAAGTGAATAACACTAACCACTTTATACCTCCTCCCACTTTTTTGGGTACGTTTACGCCACCACGGCTAATGGGGCTAAATATTTGCATCCCGGTCAGCAATACGTACAAAATGTGTTCCACACAATAACAAAAAAAAAGCGAAATAAAATAAACCTCATAACCTCACAACCATCAGCGAGGGGAAAACGAATAGGAAGAATGCCACTGGCACCGTGTTGTTCCGTCATTTTCTTTCCATGGGCTTTACTGCGGTTCCCCGCACCGTTACTATCACCCGTAACGCGATTATTACTGCAACTGCCCTGTGGAGGATTATATGATGGTTTAAAATATGAATTTTATGAAAATCTTTCAAATTAAATTTTATTTCATACTCGCAAATCCGTACCAACGCGACGATTCAAACGTAGTATGGAGGCGCAAGAGACAATGCAAAAAAAAGTTGAACGATATGTGGACACGGATACTATTGTGCGAGTTAACTGTGCAATTCAGCTTAATTTTTTTGCCATTGTTTTACCATTTTCCTACTTTTTCGTTTTTACTACATTGTGTTTTGTTTTTGGTTGGATTCCATTTTTTTATTGTTCCTCTCGTGATGTATTTTTAAATATCATACTTTTTGCTGTAATTAATGTTTATTGCATTTCTCACATAATATGGAGATTTTCATAGATATTTCATTGTCAGCTTTGTATGTTTTAATTCAAAGTTTCATAATATCTTTTTGTAGATCGGTAAATATTTAATATTTACATGTAAACAATAACAATGGTGCTCGATGAAACATTTTAAAGCATTATGGATTTAAAAACAATTAAACCCTGCCACTATTGGTATGCGTTACATCTTATATCAGGCGTTACAATTTTGCGCCTAAATGTATGCAATTCAAATCACAAACACGTGGTAGGATTTTAATTTTTATATCAGACGTTACTATCTTGCGCCTAAATTTATGCAATTCAAATCACGAACACGTTGTAGGATTTTAATTTTATGTTTTTGGCTGAAATGTAGCGCTTTATATAATAAATTATTATTAACTTATTTTTTGCTAAAATAAGCACTAAAAATAAAAACTATTATATTGAAAAATTGTAGCATACTTTTAGGCGCTCTCCTCATTATAAGGAAGCAAACACATCGTATTAGGTTGCATTATACTTTCTTTTGGCTTGGAAAAAATTTATTTAGAGCAAAAAGTAATCGTTCATACCCTTCGCACAGTAGATCAAACATACTGAAATGTCATGAAAAATAACATCCCAGATAAATGTGACCCGTGTCCTGTTAGCACTGTGGATGTTAAACGTACATAAGGGCTAAAATTCCCACGCTGTATAAGAATTAGGTCGATGATTTTTTATTCTTTCCTCCACTGCTCCATCGCTATCTCTCTACCTAAAAACACTCGAAATGTCACCGGAAGGAATGTGCCGAGTCGTCGAAGCAAAATTTATCAGTTGACTGCATAGCCGTCTTCACTCACTGCGTTATGCGAATGCTTTCTACTTACAGTCAGCAGAAAGAAGAAAATAGAGAAAAAAAACCCCCGCCTCTCCTGCTTCCGCTCCAGCTGGATCCGACACCCAGTTCGTAAGCGATTCCGTAGCGGAGAAGAAATTGAAAATGATCCATCTTCACCGGAAATAGTGTGTGACACGGGCAGCACAGCGCAACAGAGCGCCCGTGGGACATACCGATCTTCAAAGAAGAAAGTGCCACCGTGACCATCCGTTTCGCACCGTTCCAGGCTCCTGGATGCGGGTATCTTGTCCTCCAACGTGGCAACAAACAAACAACCAAAAAAAGGAACATATCCGGTACCATCCACACGAATGTACCGGCAAATGTTCGCTTTCCCATCCTCAGCCTAGGTGAGAAGCTGCATGGTTGTGGCGTAAGGCAGCGGCAGTGAGGGAATGAGAATGTTTCGGTTTTCGGCCATGGTTGCGATTTCAGTAAAGTGCAGAAAGCGTATAATTTATGATCATGGAATTACGACAGTTTTTCCCTGCTTGGGGTTTTCCGATTTTGTTCATTTTTGTTGTTGTAGTTAAGCTTTTTTTTTTCGCCTTCCAAGAGCGGTTTGTTTGTTCCCCTTTCATTCTACAACCGGGTTCGGGTTGCTTCACTATTCAATATAGCTTTCACCATTTTCAAAAGCTTCAGCTGAAGGGGGTTCCTTTTTATTTTCTTCTCCTGCTTGTTTCATTCTTTGGGCTTGACTTTCCGGTGTGGGTTGTTAGCTGGCTCGTTAGCTTTTGGGAAAGATAGCAACTTACCTACGAGTTCATTTTGCCTCGTGTGTGTTTTTTTGTGGTTGTTGTTGGTTGTTCTGGACCACCGAAATGACATCGCCTTTCTTTCGCCGGGCGGTTACGGATCTTTTATTTGCGGTAAGTATCTCCCACCGTTCAGCCGGAACCGGGAAACATTCAACAGCCAAACATGTGTACGGTGTTTCGTTTTTCGGGGTTGATTTTTTGTTGTTGTCGCAATTTAAGTGCTTAGATTTTGCATCACCAGCGAATGAGGAGGTAGAATGGTAAGGGGAGTATTCGGATGAGGAGAATTCGGAACATATGTACTGGAGCTCGTAGAGGAGTGGCTGCAGCAGCTTACTCTGATCATGAAAGTACCATTTACGTTTCATATTAATGCGGTTGCATTACCTTTATGATGATGGTGGAAAATATGTATATTTATCATACTTTAAAAAGCATCCCACGAAAAGCTGTTTATTTTTCATTACTCTCTATAAAGAGTTTACGCTTTTAACCTTACCGTTTTGTTGTTGTACATGTCGCAGATAAAACCAAGGTACTTAAGGAATGGTTATACATTATTTTCTGCTTCAAAATAAGCTTAGCTTTGAATGAAGATTCTTACATGTTGATCTGTGTAAAAGATATGCAATTCGCAATACAAATCATGATCATCAAACACATTCATCCAATCTTTGACATTTCGTGATTACGCCTAAAGGTATGCAATTTTAATTACTTATCGATTAATCTACTAACATCGATCTCTCTTTCTCTATTTCTTTATAATTTAAATCTATCTATTCATACCGGGGACGGTATTTCATATTTGAAGATATACCTTTATTACTAAATTTATTCATTTGATCATGATTTGTTTTTTTAACCATTTAACTCAGCAAACACAATATAATCGAAAAAAATATAACAGCACAACATCCCAACAACCACGATGGAAACTAGTTCCGTTTCCAATACTCATACTTTGCACCCGTGCTGTTCCGAATAACTAAACCTATTGGCAATAAATTACTCAACGCTCGATTTCACCAGTCCGACTGTCAGAAGATTGTTTTACAAGCGACATCAACAACTTGAGCAATAAACATTTTACAGCACCTACCGGTAGTCGGTATTCGCAAAAAAACGCGAACATGCTTTACGTTCTGAACCACGGGGTACGTCCGAACCCCCGCGGGCTGTAGTTTGGTCGAGATGCAGTGGGTGAATTTGGTTTATTTACTATTATCTATAACCTATTTTGATTTGGTTTTTGGTGAGTTATCTTTTTTTTATTGATCGAAGCCATTTTTGCTATTCGAACATAGTGTGAGTTGTGGATTGTATCGTAAAACGTTTGCACAGTAAAAATTCTTACAAGAATTTTACTAGCTACAGGTTTTTTTTTTATAAATCGATTATCGAGTAGTATGTTTCGTTTATAAAACAAATCCGTATAGTTCACATCTGTAGCATTTTGAAAGAGAAACCCCTAAATATATGCAATTTTTTGTCGTAATTGCAATTTTAATCGTCCGCAAGCGCGTATCTGTTAATGTTTTAATTAAGAAAAAAAATCATTACACTTATTCAGTAACTTGATCTAGCTTTGTAAAGAAATGATCATAACCTGTTATTGTTTCGAGCAACAGTAATCCAAAAGACTATTTCAAGATCATGTTTACCTCTACTTTTCTCCTTACTTCTGCTTTGATCCAGCTACAAAGCTGAACAAAAAATCCTCAAACTGTGCTGTTACAGTGCCACAAATTTTGTTGTTATTTTTTCCCCGAAAACGCTACAGGTCAGCACATGCGGTACCGGTATTCCAGAGAGCGCATCCATACCCACCTTTCCCATGCCCTCGCCCCGTTACCATAGAGCAATAAAAAAAGGCATCATTACGAAGTGATTTATCGGTCCCGAATGAGTTATTAATGAGGAAAATTGATTTATGGCTAGACTGTGTTACGAGACGATTCGCGTACCCGCGATATCAAGTTTTATTTTATTTTTTTTTTGCGCAAAGAAAAAAAACCGCCCCAGAAAAAGGCCGGCAAACGATGGCTTGGAAAACGGCAGGTGGGTTAGGGTGCAGTAAATTTATTGTCAATCACAAAGCGCCATCAAAAGCAGACCGATGGCAAAGCAACGAATACGAACTAATAATAAAAACGGACGGATTTGATGGATAAAACGCGAACGCAAAAGCGACCGCGCGCCTAAATGTATGCAAACCCTGAAACAAACACTAACCATTTGCGCTTGGGTGGGCGGTTTTCGCAAGGACGGCAGGCGACAAAAATAAGGTTAGGTTTTTGGGGAGGGGGGAGGGGGGTGGGCGGAGGTGGGGATGGATTTAAATAATTCTCGCTCACCCGTTCTCTGGTCAGATCCGTTACCTCCTTTCGGGACCATACCATTCGAATCTGCCCAGGAAAACTGTCAACAGCGCGAACTTATGCGCAAATAATCACCCAGCGTTGTTTGTTTGAGAGATAGGAGAACAATTGGGGAACGTTCAACCAACCAACCTCCTGTCAAACTACGACCAAACGGTGCCAATAAAATATGGGACACCAGCGAGACATTAAAACGCGATTGCTATTACCGGTTAGGGTTAGCGTTCAATCGTCGTTGTCTTCGAACTATGTTATCAGCAGAAGCAGACATTCAATGCTATCAAGCATGTGTGAGCGAATTTGATATCATCGTATGCTTGATATATCACGGCACTGTCATACCGAATCCCAAGATAAACCCGTTTTCCGAAACAATAAAGGTGTTGTACGTGACTTAATTATAAATCTCATTATCGGGTTGTCATGGGTACTTCCAGATATACTATCCACTGTTAGATCTAGCAAAAAACTTCAGGCTCTCAGCTATTACACTTCTATGCTAATCAAAACAGTGGCTATTCATTGTTTACAACCTTCTCTGTTATCTATAGGTAGAGGTTATGATAAACCAGTCTGTTTATTTGTGTGGCAATACTCAAACTCAACTCAAGATGATAAGAATTCCATCCATCTAATTGTTCGAAGTGTCATCTCTCAATTGTTTCCATACGCTTATCAGTTTGATAATTTCTCACCCCCAGCGAAGAATCACTAAATATCGTTTATGTAGTTCTCAATAATTTAGTTACCAACACAACGAACAAATTCTATCAAATAACATCACCATTACGATGGTATCAACAACAAATCAACAAGAAAAAAAAATTAGATTATGGAAAGTAGTGGTTTTATTCAAAATTCTAAATTTTAATTTCCATACAACGTGAGTCCCATTCTATTTCTCTTCTGCCCCATAGGGACACACAGCTCTGATCAAGCGTTATGCACCGCATTCGTTGACACGAAACATTTGCTTAAGGGAAGATATACAGTCAGTCAGTATTTCCACAGCTGTATTTCCTTTTTTTTACGAATATCTGGTTAAAATGTCAAATTGCACGTTCCTATTGAAAAAAAACCCCTAATGAGCAAACTCATCTCTTCATGCAAAAGCGCATTGTTGTTCAATGTTCAAACTGTTTTTTTTGCTCAAAAAACTTATTTCAATTTTTTTTACTAAAACCGTGTGAATCGAATGATTTGAATTTGTTCTTTACACAATTTACTTGTAATTGTCAGTAATGGCAAGCCAAAAACCTCTTGAGTTTGTAGTGCCACACACGAATAATCATTGCACAATTTCTTTTGAAGAGCCCTGCGATAAAGGGTTTACAAATTTATCAAATTATACATCACAATAAATTTTAAATTTTTTTTGCTACGTTTACCCTCAAAACACCATGAAAACACCGTCTATATGAGGTAGTTTTCCTTTAAAAAAAAAATCACTCCTCAAAGGAGATATATCAAAATATTGGATCTCCTTTCAATCTTCCGAGTGTATATCTCCTCCTAAATAAACCTTTCGCACGATACGCGGGATTGCAAGTTCCCAAAAGCACGGACACACAATGTGTACACAATCATAATTTCGATCACGCCCCCTATAAAATAGATCCTACAATTTCTCCTACCAAAAAAAAGTGCTACACTAAGGAAATAGCCTGCCTAGATGTAGTCCTCCTTAAAAATCGAGCTTAATGGACCAAGCGTCCAGCATGGAGACGCCCGGTTTGCGCACGGTTACTACATCTCCAGCACGCTCTAGCTCCAACCGTCCAGTGGCAGCACCGGACGCATCGGTATAGAGGGTGGCCGTCGTTGGGACTTTTCCCAGTCCAACAATAATTACCCGCTCGAGCCATGTATCCGTCTGGTAGGTGGCGGTGGTATCAATTTTCCTGCAATGAGAATACATATTAGAATTAATATTTTAAAACCCAATGGTCGTAATCACGTTAAACACTTACCGACTGCTCAGTACACCGTCGCGGAATTCAAACTCCAGATAGAGATAATGACCGCGCCGATACTCGTAGCTTAGCTCGTCGTCGATGTATAGTGTGCCCTTCGCACGTCCTTCCCGGTCCAGTGCCACCGTCAGTGTGTACGGATCGTGTCGCATCAGTGTCGATGCACGGCGGATGCGTTCCTTCGTCGGGAGAATTGTGCCACCGCGCTGGAACACTGGCACCTTGTAGTTATCAACCGGGATCGCTTCCAAACCCGTGCCGGTGTGCTTACGGTACGTGTCGCAATCGTACCACCAGTCACCTTGGCCGTCAGCCCGCACCGGGAAGTATACCTCGCGGCTACGCTGCTGCTTCTGGTCCAGCACCGGTGCTACCAACAATTCATCCCCGAGCAGATACTGATGATCGATCGCAAATGCGTTCACATCCGTCGGGTAGTGCGCCAGCAGTGGACGCATGATTGGCAAACCGCTACGCTCATGCTCGTAGAACATCGTATACCAGAACGGTAACAGTCGGTAACGCTTCCGGATCGCATCGCGTATGACGAGCTTTACCTCCTCCGGGAATAGCCACGGTTCGCGCCGCTTCGTATCGATATGGGCATGCGAACGGAAGAACGGTTGGAATGCGCCCGTTTGATACCAGCGCGAAAACAGCTCACCATCCGGATTGCCAAAGAAACCACCGACGTCCGCACCGCAGAAGCTAATACCGGCGACCGACAGTGAAAGGCACATCTTGATCGATGCCTGCAAATGTCCCCAGTCGGCCATGTTGTCCCCAGTCCAAACAGCCGCATAACGCTGGCTGCCGGCAAAGTGCGACCGGGTAAGAATAAATGGACGCAAACGGCCATTACCACGCCGCAGCAAACCATCGAACGTTGCGATCAGCTGCATGTGTCCGTACAGGTTGTGCACATCCCGATGCTCCAGTCCACCGTGGTGTACATTATCCTTCAGCATCGTTACCTCCGGTCCGTTAAAGACGGACGGTTCATTCATATCGTTCCAGATGCCGACCGTTTCCGACTGTTCGCGGAAGTTTTCCAACAGATACTGATCCGCATAATGGCGCCGTGCGTCCGGGTTGAAGAAATCGACATAACTGGCCGCACCCGGCCAGCACCATCCTTCGTAGTCACCGCCGTCCTTGTTCTTCACGTACAGGCCCCGATCGGTGCACTCGTTGTGGAAGAAATAGCCACCGTCCCGCTTAATGTGCGGATCGATGATGATCGTCAGATGGCGCCCGAGCTCGGTCAGGTTGCGTATCATTTCCACCGGATGTGGGAACTTGTGATGATCCCAGGTGAAGTAACGCTTCCCGTCCGTATACTCAATATCCAACCACATCGTGTCCATCGGTATATCATGCTCGTCGAACTTTGCCGACACCATCTCCACATCGCGCTCGTCGTTGTAGTTCCAGCGGCACTGGTGATAGGCAATCGCGTACAGCTGCGGCAACGGTCCCTTCCCGGTTAGGTCGGTGTACTGCCGGAACGCATCGGTCGGTCCCGGTCCGAGCAGGACGAACACATCCATAATGCCACTCTCCGAGATAAAGTTGGCTGCCGGCGGTTCCGTCTGACTGTTCCACGATACCAGATTGACCAGCGACGAGACAACATCCGTGTCACGGTTTGCGCTAAACACATCCACCCACGTTTCGGCCGCATTCAACCAAAACACTGCACTGGTGGATGTTTCACCATGGCCATAAATTACTGGCACGGAACCGTACAGTGCCATGCCGTTGTTTAGCTCGTACTCGAACACATCCAGATTGTACAAACGGTACGGATCCGTACCCTTCGTTGCCGTGTGTCGCAAAGCGAACGTATCCGCATGTTCCGGGATGCCAAACAGTACCTTCGCCTGAGGGAAGGTAAAATCTAGCGCCAACCCTTCCGGACCTTTCGATTTCGAGTCGTGGTGTGATTTAAAATTTTCCTCCCATGCACCCGGATCGTCTGCCGGTGGTTCGTCCGCTTGTTCCGCCTGTTCACCTTCCTTCTGTTCCTGGTCCGCCTGTCCTTCCGCATTCTGTTCCGCCCTCGGTTCCGGTTTGTGGCGCAGATGCTCGAACCGCATCATGCCTTTACCGTTCGCCGTCACCACCAGCTTACCCTGCTGGAAAAAGTCCACCTTGAACGGTGCAACCTGGATGGCGGCCTTCACACCGTTACCCTCACCGCAGGCCACCATTATCAACGTAGCGGACGTACTTTCCACCTTGGTAGGACCGTACTGTGGTTCCTGCACGAGCGCATCCTGTACCCGGTATCTCACGCTCAACGGTTGCTTCTCGTCCACCTGCATGTGGAACGAACCACCACCTTTCACGCATGCCAACTTCAGCGTGTACTCGTGCTTCGTGCGTTGATGTGTAAGGGTCAACGTAACGTACTGCTTGAACTGCTGCAGCGACTGTGGCAACACCTCGAACTCGCTCGTCTGAGGTTCCAGCGACCGCAACCGGCTGCCAAAAAAAGGGGACGAAGGAAAAGAAACACCGATAAATTATAAAACCGGCTTCGTGACACCCGGTGTACTGTGTGCGGGCCTATACCTACCGACAAAAACTACTCTGTTCGCAAGTTTTAAAGTTGTTACGATCAACGCTTGCCACCAGAGCGATCAGGTGGCAAAGGGCGATCAGAACCCTGCCCATCCGGATCATGCTGCCGTTGTTCGCTGGTTAATATAATTTATTAAGCTCTATTTCCTTCAGCACAAAAAAAACCGCACACCGCACCGTGCACTTTGGTGCTTCTCCAGTAAATGGAGTCTAGATTTATCGGTTTATCGAAGTGCCTTTCTTCCCGTGTTTCTCCGTTTCCATACACCAAGGACCGGAGTCCTACGAATGCTTCCAAGGGTAGAAAAGCACCGTACAACGCCGTTCCAATGTCGACTCGAATTTTTCCAACAGTACGCTATACACGTCAGATTGGTAGGAGTTGTGTCAAAGTGACAGTGCGAGCTTGTTTTATACCAACGTTTACATCGTCTACGGACGACTATTTTCCAAACAGATACTCCGATTTGCGTTGAATGAAGCATATTTACCTCTACAATAACATCTTTATTACAATGAAATGATAAACATTTGATTCAATTACTTGTATCAGGAATAACATCTTCCAAAAAGCTTCTATGCGCATAACGCACAAGACGATTATCGACCAGAATCTATTGCGCTCTCGCTCACACGTTCTCCAGCTTAGCACGTTTGACGTTAAACAGCTGACGTGATGTTTTCTGCAATCGTCTGCCGTTGCGGCGTTGTCAAAGGTGTCGAACATGTGATAGAAAACACTGAAGAATATAATTAAATTTTTAGTTTATGAAACATACCCTTGAATTATTTACGCTGCATCTATAAAAAGATGCAATTAACGAGTTGATTTTACAAATTTACGAACTAATTTACTTCTTGTTTTGAATGACAAAACTCACACCAGGAGTGATCAACATTTTCAAAAGTATAACTCTATCAAAGACATAATCTCGTCTCGTAAAGTATCTTTTCTTTTTGGTAAAGGTGTAAAGTTCCCTTTTTAATTCATCAGCTGACTGGGGATAAATCTACATACCAACGACGATCAGTTCTTTATAAACAAATTCCATGCTAACAAACTCATATGTCAAAAGTGGCGTTTCGATTATCCGTGGCATTTTGCATTTTCGGAATGAAGTACTTCTGTATTTGTTGGATGACGTTTTTGCCACATAAATAACCCATCGTATTCACCGTCACCGTTAAGAAGTTGCGCTAAGCCAAACACGTACCAGTGGTCCGTACTGCCCTTGCCGTGTAGTGAGTGTTAAAACTTAAGCAAAGGCAAAAAGATGAAGGAACCGGACGCGGATGGGAGTGTCCCTACCGATAGGCCCCAGGAGATGTCGATGGCAACACGGGAAGTGCAAACGCAGCAGACGGAGATAGCGGCTTCGATCGTAAGCGTCATCGACTACGGTGGATGAAACCCTTCGCAAACTACCTTGACGTGGACCGTACTTTATACTCTTTACCTTGCTTGTAGGTACGCTCCAGTTTGGCAGAGATAGAAACGCAAGCGTCCGCTATGTTGAACCATCTCGAGTACGTGAGGGGCGGGCAAAAGCAAACGCAACCGCCACAGCAACCGAGCAGGGATTCATCCGAAGAATCACCCACTGAATCGTACGGACTCAATCCGACGAAGAAACCACATACGGAGGTGCTTGCCTCGCTGGAACAGCTGCTCACGAGCTTGCTTGCGGAGGAGGATGGTAGTGTGGAGCAGCAAGAATTTGTGCTGCCTCCGCTGGACGAAGCATCCCATCTAGCGATTCTACAGCACTCGACAGCCGCCTATCTTAGTGCGCTCGAACGACACCAGCTGGCACGGGTTGTATCCCGACTGGCAACCGATACGGTTAGATGGCTCGGTGGGTTGTTTAAATTCACCGAATGTCACGCAAACTACTGTCGGGATGATGCCGAATGCACACTGCAAGCAATCCGGCTAGCGCTCGTCCACCAGCAGGGTGAGGCACGTGCCGAAGCGCGACCATCCGGACCACCGTCCGCCCACACTATCTATCTGTCCGAACTGAGCCAGCTCTTCACGGTGCAGCACGCCTGCCGGTACCTCGGATTGCCCCTTTCGTGTATTCGCATCGTTCCCTGTCAGCGAGCGGAAGACGCACAGGATGGATGCGGTGGGCGGATGGATTTGCAGCAGCTAAACAACATGCTGACGATGGATGAAGCGGCCGGACGGCAACCGCTGTTGCTGCTGGCTACCATCGGCAATCCGCTCACCGGTGTGTCGGACGATTTGCTAGCGCTAAGCTCAATTTGTACCTCACAGCGCATCTGGCTACACTGCCAAGGGCTTGGGCTGGCTGGACTTGCACTCGCTTCCACCTGGTTAGACAAGGTACGCACAGGTCGATGCAGGTCACCGTCGTATATAAACTCATGCGCTTGTATGCCCTTCCACCGCTTTCATTTTAGTCCAAACGATTGCTTAGCTCAATGACGCTCAGCTTGAACAGTTGGCTCGGTCTGACCGGTGTTCCATCCGTGCTGGTGCACAAAGCGCGTGCGTCCACCGTTAAACCAAGCACCGTATTCGACAGTGATCCGATCCTATCTAACCGTGTGTCCTGCCTGAGTGTTTGGTCCGTACTGCAGGCACTCGGGGCGGACGTCGTGATAGAACGCATCTTTTTCGCATTCGAATCCTGTCAGGCACTCGGCAAGATATTGCTGCAATTCGAAGGCATTAATGTACTGGTATGTGCGAGTGCAATACATTGAGGTGCTTCAAAGCTTTGGTTATTTTTCATCGCATATTATCTCTTTTACACACACAGAGCAAGGTAGCGATTCACGACTCTAGCGAACAGTATCGTCATGATCTTGAAAATTCTGCTAATTTCGACGTAAGTTAACAATATATGTAGCTTATTTGATGCGACAACCAGCAATTACTAAATCATGTGAATGTTTATCATTCATTCGCTCACAGATGCTTTTCGAGCAAAGCATACCGGTGCTACTGTTTCAGTTTGATGGTCATACGGACAGGCGTAATCGAACGGAATCGGATACGGAGCAGACAACAGCAAAAGCGATAGAAACAATGTCAGCAACACCGTCGCCAGATGCAGAACCGAAACCAGTAACGCAGAACGTTGAGAAAACTTCCTCCAACGCCCAGTACTACGATCGCCTTAACAGCTGGCTCGGGCAGATCCTGTTGCGTGACTGCGGCCAGCTAAGTCTGGAGATGATTGAACACGAACAGCACGGTATCTGCATCCGGTACTGTCCGTTTGTGCCCGGGTACAGTGAGCAAGTGCCACGGCTAACGTCCGACATACTTGCCACGTTTGCCGGCTGTATCGAAACGCAGATCGAAATATTACACTCGACGATCCGGCACCGGGCACGGTTCCAGCGGCTGGTCGCCGAGAGTGGTGTTTTGCGGCTGATCGAGCTGCACGATTGGGCCGGTCTCGGTGGTGTGTACTATGTGCCGGAAGGTTGGGAAACGCTGCTCACCGACCAGGCAAAGGGTGAGCTGAACAAGCTCAATACGGCGCTGGTTGAGGCGCTGCAGGCAACCGATAGTGCATTTTCCCACGCCGAAAGTAGCGATGGGTTGATCTGTGTTAGGTTAGGTGTACTTTTTATCGATAAAAGCCCAAAGTACGCATTATGAAACATTTTCCATTAATTCATTCAGATTCGGCATGGTAACGAGCGAAACGGATGTGGAGGAGCTGCTGGAACTGGTGGTGCATACCGCACGCGTTGTGCAGGAAAATTCCAAAATCCTTGACACGATGTCGGAAATACTAAAGAAAGGCATCGAGGCGGCCACGATCGATCTACAACGAGAGGCGGAGGAAAAGCTATGGCAGGAAGGTATATTGCGGCAGGTGCCGCTGGTCGGGCGTGTCGTTAACTGGTGGTCACCGCCAGCGAAGGAAACTGGCATGAAGGGTCGTAGCCTTAACCTTACGCAGGGTGTCGTTGAGAGTACGGAAAACATTTACAAGTGAGTTTAAAACGAATGAGAAGTGACAAGTGAGAAGAGTGAGAATTGGTTTTTATTCACTAAGTGCCCGCTCGAGTCCGAGATCAAAGTGCGCATAAAAATGATTTCAATTTTATTCAGGTATCACATGCAGATGACGCCGAAAACGTCCCATCAGCTGCCCGGCAACAAAGGTCCACCGGCACCGCTCGTGCAGAAAGCAATCAATGCCGATCCGGATGAACGATCCGTTCAACATTCGCGCAATGCCAGCTCGAGCAGCGAATTGTCCGGTACCGGTTCGGCCGGTCGCACCATCATTCCCGTGCTACCGAAAGCAGCACCCCAGCAATCGCCAACACAACCGTCACACGCGTCTCCTCCGGCAGCAACGAAACCGGCAACGCCATCGAATGCAAACATGGCCGTTGCGGAGCCGCAGCTCACCTCGGCGCCGAACGATGGTGCTACAACCGAACCGTGAAAACGGTAAACACTGACCATTAACCACACAAACCAAGTGCGGATGGGAAATGGTCATGCTACAAAAACAAAAAAACAAACCATTTTACCCCGCACCGGGAGCTATCGAGTTCACGTTTACCAAAGCTTTTCGTTTGTTAAAGGTTTTAAGCTGTACAACCTGCCTGTTTTTTATTTTATTTTGGTTTCGTATTTTTGTGCTATAGAAGGACACTGCTCTGTTCTTTGCAAAAATCCCAAACCCCCTTTTCCCCCTCTATCCACGTCCCACCCCATGGAACACACCATTCCATTATAGATTGTAATTCTAAAACAAAGTGTATAGAATTGTGGACAGCGAACAAGCAGCAGTTCGTGCGTGCTCTGTTCGGGCACACGCGTCATCTTGTCTATCTTTTATGTTTTGGGTTTTGTTACAATTTAAACAATTACAACCGTGCTTACTAGTATTATTACATAGTTGTGTGCTCAAATTAGCACTCGCACAGAATGAAGCATTTGTGTGAAGGGTTTGATTGCGGAATAGGAAGAAAGGTGCAACTCGGTTCACGCACATTTCCGGTTCTTGAGTATTGTTGTTATCTTTGTTTACTTCATTGATTTTAGTTTTAATTTACGAAGTAAAAGACCTCACCTTATGGCCACACATAAAACGTGGTGTAGTAAAGAAAGCACCGGGGGCGTAGAGTATAGGGCAAACGAAACAACAAAACAAACACAATAGAATGCAAGCATCTGCTAATGATCATTTGGCGTTACGGCCTGCTTAATTATGTGTTTGGAAATTATGTACGAAATTGGTGGAACGACGTCAGCTTTATAAAAAAAAACGCTACTCTGTTCCTTTTCCGTACTAATTGTTATTCAAAAAACGAATTCTTACGAAAAAAGTTCGTAGTAACGATGTTTGGAACCAGGTTTAAAAAAACCCTTTCTAGCTGTTCCATTCCCTTTGAGGAGTAAACGAATTCAAACTTCTCCTTGTTTTGTTCGGAATATTTCCCATCGCTAGTGTTATTCGTATTATTTGCTAGATACACACAACACTTATATGATTATCGCACGGTGCATTGTAAGGATGTGCTCCCTTTATTTGTTTTATCGATTTATTTTATTAAATCCTTTCAACACATCCTAACCCCCCCCATTCCCTACACATAATTAAAGAAAAAGCCCCCCTCTATCCCACGATACAACGAGTTAAATATTTGCGGATGTTTCGGCAAAGAATACTATAAACCGCAATAATAGCAGCAATCAAAATTAAGCCCATTTAACAATTAAACTTATATGCGATGACGCACATACAAATATACGATTTTGTAGCAATAATACAAACATCTACACCAAACACATACAAACACACACAGACACACGAAAACGAATGTGTTGTTAAAAAAAAGAAACAAACATGCAAAGCAATATACGGAGATATAGAAAGTTACATACACAGATATACAGCATGCATTTTAGAAGCCATTTTGTTTTTAAACACAGTAAAACAAAAACATGATAATAGTTGTTATTGATAACGATAGCGATGAAATTCTATGTTACCTCTTTCTCTCTCTCTATCTCTCTCTCTCTCCCTCTATTTCTCTCTCTCTCTATCTCTCGATCTCCTTCGATGTTCGATTTTTGTTTTTGTCCTGCAACGCACTTGTTTGTTATCATGTATTTGTAAATAAGCGAATAAAAACGTGATAAAACCTTTTTTGCAAGCGTCCGTACTGATGTCGTTCGAAACTTAAGCCGGTGACTTAAGCCCGCGTAGAAGCGACAAACCCCATCCAGAGTCTTGGTGTTGACGTTGAGTTTAGTTTCCATTGTTTATTGAAATCATTATCGCTTTTTTCCCATTGGCTAGGTTTCCATTTCAATCCCACTGTTTAAACATTTGTTTGCTGTTTCCTGGCTGGTTGTTTCAGTTTTGTTTGCATCATTTTATCTGTTCATCTTTTTTCCTCTTCTCTTCACCTTTTTTTCCGCCCTCGCATCGGTTGTTCGTATAATTAACATTGTTTATTGACTTTGCCGGGCAGAATCTTTGTGGCATTTGGTTTCCGTTTTTTTCGATGTAGGGTTTACTGTTCCAGTTTTCATTTCATGGTTTTTGTTGTGTTTGTTTTTATTTTCTTAACCTTTTTTTACGAATCTTCCCATATGCTGTTTGCTCCTGATCGGAGCCACCCCTTTTCCTGCTGCCAATCATTCGCTCTATTGTTCTACATCTCTGCATCTAAGGGCAATTTATGCCTTTTTTTTATTTCTCACAATCGTTTGCGTACGTGTATGGGGCGCATAGTTGCATTTTTTTTTGTTCTATTCCTTTCTTGTGGTTGGGGTTTTGTGAAGAGTACATGTTCCCAGCATTACTAACCGGGGGGGTTTTTTAACACCTACCAAAAAAAAAAGATTACGGTTTTACTTCATTCGTTTAACATGCGTGTTTGAAGGATTAGTATTTTTCGCACTCACGCTCGAGCGTTACGTTAATTTATTCTATCCGCTGTGATCGGTCACGTTTCACGATCGCGCGCGAAGGATTTGTTTTCTTTCCTTTTTTGGGTACACTGCATTTCTAGCTTGATGTGTTTATTTATATATAGTTTATATTTATATACGGTATTTTATATCTATGTATATTAAAGGATGAAAAATGCTGATTTTTACTGTTTTTTTGCTCGCCTCTTTCTCTCTCTCTCTCTCTCTCTCGCTCGCTTACCAACAAGTCTTTTCAGCTGTAGAAGAATTTCGCAGTGACGAAGAAGAGGGAATATGTTCCAAACCCCCTATTCTTCAATACGTGCTTTATTGTTTGGTTGTTGTGTCAAATGATTAATGTCCAACGCGATTCCATCTACGCCGATTGCGTTGGCTCACACTTATCGTTCGATTCCATTGCCGACAACGTCGCACTTGCGCATTTAATTCTTATTTTACAAACTTGCCTTCTTTGCGCAAAACTACAAGTACAAGTACAATATGACAAACAGAGATAACGCATTATGAAATATTTCGCAAACGAGACACGATGTAATACAGCACAGAGAGGTGTATAAGGTTTGTTTGCTGACGCAAATTTTTTGGAATTTTAATTATTTACTTTACGTTGGTTTTTTTTTGGTTGCTTTTGGCGTTTTTTTGGGTTAGAAATTCTCACGTAAAAAGCCGGTGTTTGTTTTACTTTCGCGTACATGACATCGTTTTTGTTTTTTTTTTTGTAACATGGCGGATGTAGCGTCTCATACACAGAGAGAGCGGCATCCTTTTCCGGGGGGGTATCGAGTACCGGCGTCGAGAAGGAAACAGCTTACACATAACCAGGAATAGTAGCCTGGCATCACAAATATACTTTCAAATGGTGTAGAATACTACCACTAAACAAAGAAAAAACTGGAGAAAAAAAGGGAAAATAGACATTACACACAAAAAAAATCAACTAAAAACCTTTCATCTGTCCAAGCTGTCCGCGATTTACTGTGATTAGCGATTGTTTTATTGTTTCGGTTACTGTCTTACTGTTACTGCCATGTATTTGAATGTATTCCCTGCCATCTCGTACCCTTTTTTTTTGCTACTCAAATATCTTGTCGCCTGTATAGGTCATAATGTAGTGCAAACGTTCCGCCATCTTTAAAGTCAGCCATCTTTTAGCCAGAGGTGGATGAAAGTAGATGCGCGTGCGTTGATGTGTTTTGTGGGTGTAAAATATGCACTAGTGCAATGTGTTTCGAGATGAAGATGTTGCATTTCGCTTTTGGTGTGATTTTTGTGTGTACATGATGCTGAACACGCCTGTTCAGCGTCAGTGTTTCTTCTCCTGCTTGCGCCCAATTATGCACACAGTGGTCGATGTTGAGCAATTAAAGTTTCCATTACTTGTTCGTTAATCAGCCTTGTTTTGCCTATTGGTATTTTCGTTTAAAAGTACATGTTTGTTTACTGTTTGTTTTTTTAGTTTTCTACGGCCAGCACTTCGTTGGTCGTGTTTCTTCTTCTTCTGTTCACCATATTAGCGACCAAATCCGTCGACGTACCTCTGGTTCGTTATTGTTTTGCCAGTGTACTTAGTAACAATATTACCGTAGGTGAGAAACACAACTCAAATCGAAAGAAAAAGGAAAGAGGTAATTAAGTACGGTTTTAGACGCGGCACACCGTTGCAAATGGTGCGTCCGCCATCTTTGCCGCCATTGTCACACAGCATTCGTCGCACGTGCGCGTGCATGCTGTGCATTTAGTGTTTTGTTTTCTTTTTTTTCTCCTTCGAAAACTCGAGGTAACCATCACCTGATTAGTGTTTTTTGTTCATGTATACAAGTGCGTCGATTGTTTTTTTTTCGTGTATTCGAGTTCGAGGTGTTGTTGGTAATAGTACTAGTAGTAGTAGCACACGCGCAGTGATTCGTTTTGTGTAAATTGAAATACTTCTGTTCGGTATACAGCATTTGCTGATACTGTCAATAATAATAATAATAGACGCGTTTGCAATTAGGCTACGGAGTTTAGCTCAAATCACACCAACATGTTCCACAAATGCTTCCAATGATTGTAAAAATCGTGTATTGCCTACATTTAGGCGCTGTTCGTGCTCTTCCAGGTAAAGGAACATCCACTATAACCTATCCTTCCGCATAATGACGCTCAGCTGTCACGGATGTAAGCGCACGTAGCGTGTTTATTTGGAGCCTATCTATCCTTCGGCCCCACCGGTAACTACCGCACTTCACTTCAAAGCGACACTTGCAACGAACAAACCCTTTTCACTTCACAAAGCGAAACAAACACAATATGCCAGATCACAAGACGTTTCTACTAGGAAAAAAACAACAAAACATAGCAGGGATTAAAAAACTCCCGAAACGAAAGCCACTACTACCACTATCGGTTTTCGTTTATACTTCTAGTATGCTTGTATATCTCTATAAAACTATCCATAGTTCGTCGTGACGATTTCTGCAGTTGATGCGTTCCGCACGCTAGAGAGTTCATCCCCAAAGGGTCACCGGTAAAATTGGCTGTCCGTTGTGCTGTCTGATCTGCTAGTGTAGTGGAATTTTGTAATTTAATACACGCGCAATCGATGGTTTTTTCGATTTTCTCACACGTTTGTTCGTACAATTCTTACTTGGCATTACAATTCCATAATGTTGATAGTTTTTGTATCCAATTCCTGTTTCCTCCTGCTCTAGTACACAGAGAGAGAGTAGTCCGCTTGTATGTGTGTTTTGCGTGTATTATCTTCTCCCAAATTCTAATCCTGAAAACGGGGGGAGGGGGGAAGGGAAGGGATAGCCTAGTAGTTTACGGTATTTACGATAAGTATTTTTACGTTTTTTTGCGCATTGCTACATGATTTTGACTATTTGGTTTTGTCTTGTTTTACTTCTATCTGCGTGTCACATGAAGGAGAATACAGTTCCGAAGCAGTTCCCCTACTGCTGGCAGCCATGTTGAAACTAATCACTCTGTTAATCACTGATCTAACAAACTAAAGAGTGTTTTGTCATGCTGGTTGCATACATTTTGGCGTAATTTGCACCAACACTTAAGAATACTTCGTTTCTTAATTACTTTGTTATTTTAAACCGAGATACAGGGAAAAGAAACCAAATTCGTCGCTTGGTTTTGGTTGCTTCGAGTGTTTCGAGGCAAAATAAACTCAATAAAACATTTTAAAAAAAACAACTAACCTAATTTATAGTTACAATTAAAACATAAAACGGCCTGTAATCACTTCATGACTCACAAACATGGCTGCCTGTACCTCGCTTGATTGTGCATTTAACCTCAATTAATGTCCTCTGTACAACGAAACCACGATCTAAAAGCGATCGAAGTTTGCAAGCTTTTCTCGTACTTGTGCTCTTCCTTTTTTTTTGTTTTGTTGCGCAACCTTCTCTTACACGTTTTATTCTTCGCTATCGGCCACATTTTCCAATGCTTTTGTTTTTCTTTTTATGTTTTTTGTTTTGCACTAGGTAGAACCTAATTGTAAGAATTGTTTTTAATCTTAGCATTTTCTTATCTGCACTAATAACCTTACAATTTTCCTACAGCGCTAGTTGTATATTTACGATTAGCAAATTTGTCGGTTCCGTCCGCGTCGTACCGTCTTCATGTCTTATTGTGTTCGTTACGTTCGTATGCTGCCTGTAACAATAGTTATGTCTTGTTATTCTTTTGTTAATTGTTTTCACCCCTCCACAAAATTGCACCAGCCCGCATTGAAGCGCAATTGTGAATAAGTGAAAAAGAAACAAATCAACAACCTACTAAAGACCAAAATGTTCCATCCGTTGCATTTTTTTTTGCAATTCGATCCCGCTCGAATCGAAATTGTGTTAGTACCCGTCCATTTACAGCTTTACAGCTCTGTCACCGCGTAGAAACTGTTTTCGTCGTGACCATGTGCAGCGGTGGCCGCTTTATCCGGTATGGTGGTGTCACCGTTCTGTATGCTATCACCCATAGCACCACTGTTCTGCTGGCTGATGCCATTACCATTGCTTTCCATCGCTGATGAGCGTAGTTCTTCGCTGGTTGGTGGCGGTGGCAACCGAAGCCCCTGGTCGTCCGGGTGACTCTGCTGCTGTTGCAGCAGTTCCAGCGGTGGAGGGGGCAGAGGTAAGGATTGGATCTGGGAGGTGGTCAGTCCGGCCGTACCGTACCCGGACGAGGAACCGCCGGACGAACCGGATGAGCTGCCGGCCGTTACCGGTGGTGGTGGTGGTGGCGGTGGTGGCAACTGTGAGGCTAGATCGGCCGGTGTTACGACCCCAGCACCATTAGCACCGTTACTTAGCGACTGCTGCTGATGTTGGTGCTGCTGCTGCTGCTTGCCGTTCAGATTGTTCGGTTCAATCTTCGGCACCGGTATTGGTTTGAGTGTCGCAAACTTACTACCATTCGGATGATCCGTCAGCAGCTTCCGCTTCACGTAGATGTCGTCCTTGCTCGTGGTGTTACCATTGCTGGCACTCTTCGGTATATCCGGCAGTGGACAGTTTATGATCGACGGCAACGGTTTGCTGTTAAAGCCGGGCGTCGAGCTGAAGGTGGTGGTGTTCGGATTCTTAGCACCACCATTCCCCTTATCCGGCATTCCCTCACCAAGCTTACCCGGTGCTGGATGAGGTTGCTGCTGCTGCTGCTGTTGCTGCTGATGATGCGTCTTACCGTTCGGATCATACTTTCCATATTTGGCAGTCGAGTAGATGTAGATCTGCTTGTCCGTACCGGCGGCGGCAGTATCGTTTGTGGTCGTATCGCTTCCTGCCACCGTGGACACGGGCTGTGGCAGTGCCTTCTGCGGATTGCGCAACGGTGGTAGGGGCGGTGGATTGTCATCACCGTACACCGGTGGTAGCGGATGGGCACCCGGTACACCGGCCGCACCGTGCAGCTTACGGTTGATGGTCATCGTCTGTGCGGGATGGACGTGGCCGGGTCCTACACCGGCGTGCTGCTGCTGGTGCAGGTGAAGATGATGGGCGGCGGCAGCTGCTGCCGTGGCGGGATCTAGCATCGCACGCTGTTGCTGCAGCTGCTGCATCTGCAGCTGTTGCTGCTGCTGCTGCTGTTGGTGGCTGTGCGTGTGATAGTGCTGCTGCTGCTGCTGATGTATGGCGGGCGGATGGAACTTTCTATCGTTACAGGCGGCGTAACTTCAGTAGAAGTCGTTAGCGTCGAGCGTCTTGCAGTGCTTACTGAGGGTGGCGTACTTGCCGTTGTTCGGACCGTGCAGATGCGTCGGGCTGCTGTGCGACGGCAGGCGCCCGAGCGTATGAGTACCACCAGCGCGCATCATCGCCTGATGGTGATGCATCATGTGCGCCTGGGCCTGAGCCTGGGCCTGCTGGGCCTGGGCATGCGCCTGCTGATGATGCATCTGTTGCTGAGCCTGCTGCACCTGACTCATGTCATGCTTCGCGTTACGCCCCGGATGCGCAATCGTGTGTGACCCACTGATAACGGGCGGACTGCACAACAATGGAACGAGAAAAGAAAAGATGGTAGAAAGGTTGAGGTGATGCCCGTTTTGCACACCACTTACCCCTTGGGATGATGTGGAAGTGTACGAGTGTTCATGTTTTGATGACTCTGTGGATGCAATTGGTGTGATACATATGACTGCTCCTCGACCTGCGCATAATCATTCCTGCAATGAACCCAACAAACCGGCCAATGTGTTTGCAATGTTTCCATGACGCTACTTCAAAAGAGATACTTCCCCCCGCTTCCCGCGCTTTCCCCTCATACTCTCCCTTACCTACCTCTTGCGTATGTAGATCCACGTGTGTGAATCGACCCAAACCATTATGGTGAGCAGGATGGCCGCCATAAAGCTGGCGATCAGCATCAACACCAAACCGAGCAATCCACACTCGCACAGTCCACGAGTCGCTACGAGGTAGCTGTAGTGTACGGCCCGGCAGTCAACCAGTGCTGTCAAACCCGTCAATAGCCGCTCGCACAGTTTAATGTCCGCATTTACCGACCCTAGCTTCGGTGCTAGGCCTGCGTTCTTGAAGAGCACTGGCGAAATTCTACAACGTGGAGCAAAATACAATTAAACTACGATACCTGGACAAGGAAGAATAGCAGTTTGACTTACTTCGATACGATACTCATCGCGTTCCGCGCATTATTGATCGCATTTTGTGACTCTCGCAGGCGCTGTGTGAATGGGTTCGAGCGGGATATGTCACACTGCGTGTAGTAGAGCAGTATGTCGGCCGGCAGCTCATGCGGCGCTTGGTGCACGAGGAAATCGGCGGGATCGTTGCACAGGTCACCGACGGCAACCGAGGTCGATAGGTAGAGACCGGACATAAGCCACGAACCGGTTACCGCCAGCAAACCGCACACGCTGAACAGTATGAGAGCGCACCGAGAGTGACGCGCAACACCGACCAGCAGTACCGCACACAGCACGAGCAGCAGTGCCAATATGGCGACCGTTCCCGGCCAACGGATCAGCTCCCACTGATCGCCTTTCTGCGAACGCATCAAAGCACACTCACACGTATGTTAATCAAAGGGAAGTTGGAAAGACAGAAAACAAAAGCCACTACTTACCGTTAGGAAGTCGGTTATGGTCAAACCGACAAGTGGGCGCCGTATGTCGTTCGCTGCATTCTTCGCAATTGTGATATTACCCTTAGCTGTGAGGAGTGCTTGCTGCAGCTGTGCCAGGGCTGTCTGATTGTTGGTCTTCTGGTCGAAAATGTCCTCCAGCTCGGTGAGCTGCTGCTGGATCTTCATCGTGAGCGTGTTCTCCAGGATGAACGTTTGGTTGCGTACGGATGAGACGACACCGTCCACCTTACGACCCGCCTGTAACACCTCGAGCAACCCGTTGTGTAGATCATCATTTCCGTAGAGCCCGAGACCGATCGCGGCACAGCACAGCACGGTTACGATCGAAAGCGTCACCTTCAGGCTGGTAATCGAGTGTGCGGGTCGTGGCTTTCTGTCACAGCAGCGCGTTAGCAGATAGAGCAGCAGCCCAAACAATGATACAATCAGCAGGGCGGCCGGTATCGAACCCAAGATACCGAGACTCTGTTGAAAAAAACAATACAAACAGATGTAAAGCTATGCATAAGAAGGAAGCAGAAAACTGGCACCTCGATATTCAGAGAAGATGTAATGAGCAACAAGCAAATATATTTCAATTATCAGAATTACTGCAGCTGCAGATCAATACAATACATGAAAGAAAAAAAAGGACACAACAACACAAAGAATGAAGGTGTTCCGAAAAGTCAAGTAGGCCAACAGTAGGCTATACAAACCAATCAATCACAATGACTGAACAGGGCACAAGCATTTTGTCATCGCCGTGAAAGCACCAACGCCCAATTGCAAATCCCCCGGGGTGCGGAACGGAAAGGATGGGTCTGATATCCCACCGGTGCCAAATGAGATCATTAGCAGCAAGCAATCCTTGGCATGTAACCCATATATTTTTTTTTTACGTATAGTTGTCACCTCCATCTCCACCTTTTTGCACACACCGGAAAATGGTGGAAAATACAAACGCAACTTAAAAAAATCGTCAATGATGCCATCGACGGGTTCTGTCTTTCTTCCGTTTCTTCCGCCAAGCCAATAGGCTTGATATGGTGTACGGATTGCAGAACTTCAGGCGCAAAGCAAGCAAAGCAAAAAGAGTACGCTCAAGAGTCGACATGAAGAAACTGCATGAAAGCATCAAGATAGGCATTATCATTGTTGCATACTCTTTCAAACATCACACAAACACACGCTTGCTCTCGCATTCTTACTACTTCTCTCGCTCTCTTGCCTAGTTTTTTTTGCGTCCTATTTTGAAAAGATAAGTTCAATGAAAGTTTAATCACCTCGAGATAGACGTCATTTGATGGGCGAAATGTGTTGTTGATGCGATGGAAGGTGATGTTGTAGTGTGGCAGGGCGTGCAGCAACTTCGCTATCAGCGGCACCCGGTATTGATCGTCGTCGTCGGTTGTCCCCGGGTAGCCCATGGTTGCAACCGTCGTCCCTAATGTGGACGAGAAGGATGCTGCGGCAAGGTAGGTGAGGATGCGTTACGCTATGCAACTTTCTTCTCGGTAACGCTAGTCACGCTTGGATACGCCCGTCAATGGCCGCCCGTGTGCCGGTTGAACGTGACGTTTGACGCTGGGCAGTGGATGTCCACGGCTGTCCCGCAGATTGAATGGTGAGGATGTTACTGATGGACGATACAGCTTCCACGCACTTGAGTACTAGTGCACTGTAGAATCGCTTTTCTCTTTGCTTCACACGATAGTCAGCAACAACGAATTGTTGAAAGCAATAGAACGGAGCACTAGAACAATGACCAGGACAGTGACTCACAGGAATAAGACACTTTATCAGTGCATCACCAACCGCACATACACACAGAGGTATCTCATTCGACACAAATCGTAGATACGATAGTTCGGGTAACTCTCTAGAATTCGTTGCCCATCAGGACGCTTTTCAGTATTGTTTGCCGTGCTACAGATGCGTCACATCCAGTTTTTGGTGAAGTTTTTGCAATACATTACCACTTATTCGGCAACCAATATACAATCCTCACTTCCTTTTCACCCACACCCGGTACCGTCGTACCGATAAGAAGTGGCACCCCTGCTGCGGAGCAGTTTAGGATTCCTCACCAATTTCTCTTCTTCGACCGTCACCGTTGCCAGATGATGGTTCCGTTTGGTCGGGCGGTTCTTTACCACCAGACCCGGACCCAACACGTCGTCCCACGTTGCCTCCTCCGTGGGAGGTCCTTCAGACACTTCTGTAATGCCCACTAGTCCACGAACCCTCGTCCAGACTGCAGATACTGCAGGCGGAAATGGTTTTTCGTACTAGCATTCGGTGTAATGCCACCCAACGTCACCAACACCCGTAGACTGCATCGTTTTGCCTCCGTGTAATATATACCCGTGGTTAAATCCCGTGGAACCACTAACCACTGCCCGTCATCATCACCATTGACGGGATGAATCAGCTCAGTTCTACGGCAATCGTATCATGTAAAGGGATGGTAATGGGCAAGAAAGGAAAAAACACTAAATCTGAAGCAAATTCTCCTTGCACACGCACGTAAAATTACACACATACAAACATACGCGCGCACACGCAACCCAGGCTCTTTGTTGTGCGCACCCGTGCGCGTCTGCTGTGTGACAGAAGTGAGAGTGCGTCCTTTTTTTATTCTTTCACTGAACACCCTTTTTCACGGAAAAGTGAACACTTCTCGTACCGTTTTGTACTTTTCCTTTCACATTTCCTGTGTTGTCCTTTATAGTATCTGTGAATAGGACTTTACTGCACATTACCCAACACTCCACTTCCCCAACATAGTACACACAGTCGCCGGGAAGGAACGAAGGGTCTACTAACTTCGAACACTGGGACACTTCGGACACCTACGCAAAACTGCACGATAAACACCGTTGCCCTAGTTTTTATTTTTGCGTTGCCTTCGCCGTTACTGATACCCGTTGTCGTCGCCTAACACCAGGGATCTACGCAGAACATTATGGAAGTGGCGATTCGCCGTAGGGAAATTGAAATATCCTCGCCAGAATTGCACGCAGTAAACTCTGGTGCCTGGTGCGAAAAACAGCTCACCGTAACGTGTTGGTGCGCTTTCATGCTCCGGTCACACCCTTGTTTTCTTTTTTCGTCATCCTCCGTCGGTGAACGCTGGCTTGGGCCTGGAAGTCTGGTCTTTGGTTGGTGCTGCCTGCCTGCCTTGCCAGGATAACTGTTTTGAGAGCCGAAGAGAGTCGCGTGTTGCGTACAAACAGGGAGAAGCAAGAAACGGAAAGAGAGACACATACAAAACAGTGAGAGAGAGAGTAAGGAAGAGCGTGACCAAGGGCTGATGATAACATGATAGGGTGCGATTTTTTTTGTCTCGCTCGGCAAAGGGAACTGTAGGGTAAGGACCTTTTATGCTCTACCACGATATCATCTCTCCTGCCAGATGTTCAACACTCTCTACACTTCGATTGCTCGGGAAACCACATGCACTTTCCATGTATCTCTCTCTGGAAATGAGCACGAGTTGGGAAAACTCGAACACTGCGCCAGAGTTGCTCAACTTGTAGTTCTCTACCACGGCACCCGATTATCCGGGCGGGCGGTTTTGTGTATCGTTAACGGATACGCGGATACGATCTATATGAGCCACACCTCAGCCACCAACATACATGATTCATACCATTTACATGGAAAGGTTCCTGATAGGACGCGTTGCGTACTATACCAGAAGGATTCAAGTAGTTGATCTACCAATAGTACATCCTTCTTGTGTCAGATGAGGTTCTTTCCTTTATTCGTTGGTATTCTCACATGAAAGTGACTGATAGGTTAACTTTTTCCCAAAAGAAAATTAAAAATTACAAACAAACGCACACACACACACACACACGATTTCACCCATACCCGATTCGCCTTCTCCCCTCCCTCCCACACAGATCACAAAACAACTACTACATCTCTTAGCACAGTAAAAGCAAACCACCTGGAGCTGAAAGCATGCGTGTATTTTGAATCTCGTAACCGATACGATTTATTTCCTTGCTGCCCCGAAATTCACTATTGCCTCCAAACATCCCTGTCGTGTTCTGGCGGCCCATACATTAGCGGCCGTCAGATCGAACACTGACAGGCGGCCGCAATGGTAACCGTCTTGAAGCGCCAGTACTCCCGCAACGGTTCCGGCAGCAACGTTGAATGGTGATCCTGCTCACCCGACTCGTTATCGGTCCGCTTGGTGAGGACGCGTACCTTGTACGGGATCTCCTTGCAGCTGGAACCACGCCAACATTTGCGACTGTTAGCGCTTCGGTTCTGGCAGATCGCGTTCACAATGTAGCGTGGAAAGTGCGTATAGCCAAGGTCCAGCAGCTCGTACTGGAATACAATGACAGAAATGTATAAACCAGTATTGGATGTATTCGCCAACAGACAACGTCATCGCTTACCTTTGTCTGACACGCACAGGAAGATGGATACTGTGCGTACAGGTCTGCAGATATCTCACGGTTAAAGTCGGAACGCTTACGTGCTGCGTACCCGGGCAGGCTGGAATGGTCTACCTTTCCGCCATCTGCTACATCTGGTTGGCTCTTGCTTGAAGAACCCGTAGCCATATGCTTTAGATAGTAGCGAGCCCAGTCGTATTTGTGCAGTCGGTCAGCAAGCGGAAAGCAGTTGAGAGATGACAGTCGATCACCACCATCGTCTACAGGTTTCAGTGTTGGCATATCTTTACCATCCGTTCCATGCCGCGTCGTTCTGGCTTTGTCACTGGTGTGCGAACTTCCCTTTATATTGAGAGAAGTGTCTGGATCGTCCTCCTCCAAGTTACCGCCAGATGACGATATGAGCAGATGCTGGAAAGCATCGTTTGGGAACACCTCAGCATATTTCAATCTTCCATCGATTGGCGCTAGTATCAATCCGAAAAGAAAACCACACACAACCAGCTGCAGAAAACAAACGTTTTTAAGCAAAAAATTAAGTACTGTACGTTCTAATACGGCCACCATCGTGCACTCACCGTGAGTCTCATGATTTGTTAGGCAGAAATATAAATCGCTACAACCTTCGATGTGGCTCTCTGCTGAAGCCTACGGAACACAGCACAGCTAACAACTATTCACCATTTCATTGCAAAGCCGTTTAGGGAAAGCTTTTTTTCAAACAAACACATACGCAGACACCTTTTATAAGAGATAGAACGCAAAGATCGCGCTGAGATGAACGTTGTTGGGCAACGTTTGGCACACTACTGAGCAGTGTCCACGAGCACAAGCAGTCCTTTTATAATATGATGCTAGTACCGTTGCCCGTAGCTACTAATGGACGCTACCGAAAATGGCGCACGATATAAGATTACCGCTGTCGAAGAATCTGGGTGCATCTACTCCGCATCACTGTTTACTTCCACTTCCTGTACTGACCTTATGCTTGGGCCCGTACCTGCTTTGTGTTTTGTTTTCCACGAGATCCATTTTCTGTGGAGGATGTATGGATGTATTAAAATAGAAACAATGCAGTATCAGAATGTTGGTGAATCAGTTCCGTCTTTTCGACGCTGTTCATTGATCAAATGGACGTCGTCGGTAACTTGATTCGCTGAGGCAAGGACACGTGGACTATCTGAAGAATTGCTGACGCTATTGCTGACTACTTAATAAGAGATGCAACACATTTCAAGGTTCGACAATGGCTTCAATATCCATCATGCACGCATCCTTACTATCCATCAAGGCCATTTGTGTGTTTAAAATCTACTGGATTCACGTGATGACCGATAATTCTAATAGTATCCGCCGTAAATTGGACGAGGAAATTGGAAATGTGTGTGGAAAACCTGCAACGGTACGCACACCAGTCGATGGTGCAAGCCCAGAAGCGGAAGAGAAATGGATACACCTCATGCACTCCCATGTTAAACTGAGACTTCTCCACACAAAAAAAAGGAAACGAATGTCAGTGCAGGATTGTTTCTGTGATGTTTTTTGTTTGTTGGTGTTTTAGGTTTACTGCCTAAGTCATCGACATGAAAATGGTGCTTAAATCTTGTGTCCCAATGCTCCCCTGCGCTGCATAACGGGACGTACACTACTAGCCATGTGTAAGTGCCACACAAAACAAAACAGACATGACATTCCTTTGAAACGAACTCCAACCGTAAGTCCCCCGAGGTGAGAGCAGGATAAAAAGATAGAGGGTAGGAATGACTGTAGCAGAAAGGGAACCGCTTCCAACCGCACGTAAGCCATCGGGCGGCCATAATCGCAACACTGTCGGGGAACTACATGGAACCGAAGAGGGTTATGGAACAGGTGGCACACGCAGGGTACGATTTGCGTTCCAACCGTCGGCTTAAGGTGCTGGAACTGGAGCAGGCAACTCCACACTACTAGGCGCTTATGTCTCGCGACCCACGACGCCCATGGCAGGCAAAAAAAAAAAACAAGCGGAAGGTACGCGGGTAAGCCCATCGCTGCCTGGCAGAATGGAAGCCGTAGCAGTGTCTCCACTGACTGACTGACACTATCTCGAGAATATACACATGCACACCGTTCGCCGCCCAGAACCATATACACATCCGAATCGGTGATCGAATCGATCGATTCCGAACGAAGACAGTGTAGCCAGTTGGAGGTGAGCAATCCCTTACGGTGTGCAGAGCAGTACACAGCGCAAGCGAAGGACGTGTAGAGCAGTTTTCAAAGCGATAGTTCGATCGGATGCTACCGAGCAGACGGACCAGAAACGGTCACTAGACATCGGACCAGCTGGACGCATGAGGAATCCCATCGATACCGGGGGTTCTTCTGGCCGCAGTGATGAAACGAAAGCAACGCCGCTACAGGTACCATAGTGTGTGAGGTTGATAGTGAGGAAGATATTTAAGGGGTATTCGCTCAGAATTTCTTTCTGCCCAACAATTTCACAGTACGTTCGGTTTCGAATTTGTCGAAGTGGGGTTTTTTTTTGTAAAAATTTTCGATCAGAATTTAGTGCCCAAATTTTCAACAACTCCGCCATCAACATTGTGTCAAATGTCCCACTGCTCTCGCTTGCTAGTGTTGCCACTACAACTAATCAAACTTTCTGTTTGCTACTTCCAGAACGACGTTCAACTCACTGCAGCTGCAGGAACTCGAGCGTGCCTTCCAGCGGACGCACTATCCGGACGTGTTTTTCCGCGAGGAGCTTGCAGTACGTATCGATCTCACCGAGGCCCGCGTCCAGGTCTGGTTCCAAAACCGTCGTGCCAAGTGGCGGAAAAGCGAAAAGACCACCGTCGGCGGAACAGGTGAGCCAGATTCGCAACAGGACCAGCAAGACCCACAGCAACTCTCCACGTCATCATCATCGTCTACCGGAACGACCACACTTTGCGCACGTGTTGACGGAACGGGTGAGGGTGTGCTGGGTGAAGTGGGTATACTGGTGGATGTGGGCGATGGAACAGCTGGAAGCAGAATGCTGGACGATGAGGAAGATGACGATGGGTTGGTGCTTACTGACGAGGTACTGCACGGTATGGGTGGAACACTCAAATCTCAGCATCATCCCCATACGGTGGGCGTTTTGGGAGGCTTGGGGAAAAGTGCAGGACTGAGCGATCCAATGTCGGCTGAACAGTCGAGCCATCATCATCACCACCTACATCATCACCTGCAACAGCAACATCAACACCAGCTTGTAGGTCCGAGCTCTAGGGCGTCCTTACTGGATGCAGTAGATGTCGGTCTACCTGGTAGCTCGAGCACAGCGGGACTTTCCTTCGACGGTGGTTCGCTGCACAGTATGACACTCGGATTGCCGGACGATCCAACCGGCTCGGGACCGGTGAGCAGCTCCGGCTATAGTGTGGTGGATGCGGAGTTACCACGTCTCACAATTGGATCGCTCTCATCCCCCGGCCGTCTATCGCCCAATCTCTTCCTGAACCTCAACTTCGATCATCTTAACTCGCTGGATGGTAGTCGGTCCAGTAGTTTGACGTTTGAGTGGAACAGCTTCACCGGCACCAGTACCACCTCCACCTCGACCAAGCTTACTCCCTCGGGTACGTCATACACCACCTCCGTGAACAGCTCAACCGACGGTCTAGGGACGGTTAGCGCGACCAATCAGGATGGTGCTGGTGGTGGTTGTTGCTCTCTACATCCAAACGATGGTACCACACAGCAGCAACAAGCGCTACATCATCAGCCACATCAGCACCATCAACAGCATCACCATCAGCAGCAGCAACAGCAACATCCGGCCTCCGTGTACGATGACGAGATGAAGTTCCTGCACGTGGACCACTTTGGTGCGATGGAAAGCTTCAAGCACGAGTCCCTGTTTAACCTCGATCAAACACTGCTCAGTGCGTCGGGGCCTCCATCCACCGATCAACCGCTCACGCTGCTGCAGCAGCAATCCCACCATCAACAACTACCATCACATCCTCACCAGCATCATCATCACCAGCAACAGCAGGTGCTGTGCGGTTCACATTCGGCTCAAAAGAATTCCCTCCAGCAGCAGCAGCAGCAGCAGCAGCAACATCACCAACATCACCATCATCACCATCATCACCACCATCACCATCCGCACCATCAAGCGCATCACGGTCATCATCTCGGTGTGCTGGTGGATGAACTGTCCGGTTTCCCATCGCTCACCGACCATACTGGTGGTGGCGGTGAGGATGAGTCTGTTACCGGCCAACCGGGAACAAACGCTTGTGTCGACGATCAGCAACGAGCGTCACCTTCGGAGCTGCTCGATCTTGAGCGACCGATCAACATACACATCAACGTGGAGGACGGTCTCGATACGCTGCACGCAGATGAAAAATTCTGACGCTAGCTATCGACCACCCCTCGAGCACGCTTGGTCCAGTGTACAAACGGTGATCGCGTGTGCGCGTGGTGTGTAACGAAGAGTGGCAGCGTGCCAGCTTGTAGCTAACTACTGTTTAGTGTTTTTTTTTTAAATCTAGTCTGCCATGTTTAATCTAGTCTGTTGGAAATCCGACTCCAAAAGCATCATTCCTCAAGGAACCCTTAGAGACCATCTTTGGACAGTTAGTGACGTTATAGAGCCAGTGTATTGATTGTCGGTTTTCATCAAGTTACCAGCAAAACGGCTTTTGTTATCTATTTTCTTCATCCCGTTACTATCTTGCCATCCTGCTGAACCATTGAGTTATAAAGGAAGAGAAATATAACAACTTTTTCACCCGGTAAAAAACGCGATTGTACCATCAAATTGTGCGTTGCAGTTTTTAGCTTAAATAAAACTATTTCGACTGTGTTTGGTGAATATTTTACAAGCGTGTGTGTACGTGTATTTCTGGTAGTGCCTTTCTGTAGAACTCCATTAAGTAACACCGTTTCGGATATTGGACAAGGACTCTCGGACATTCCGAAAACGAGAGTGCCTGTTGGTTTTGACTTGAGTTTTTTTTTGTTTATTGATTAATGATGATGTCTTAATTATTCTGTGTTACTGCTCGCCCACCGTACTTTAGTTAATCCTTTTCGATAAATACACTCACGCACACCAAAGTGTACCGTTTTACACGCACACATCACACGCAGGCGCACGCACTGTCAAGGTTGTGTACTGTCACTGACTGTGACTCTTGTAGTGAAGATAATTTCTTTCGAATAGTTCTATTGCGTTGGAAAGGGTCCCTTTCCCAGTTATGGTGTCTCTTTGCCAATTCTTCGTCGTCCAAAAACAAACGTGTACGCCCACGTGGTATGTATGCATGTGCGTGTCTGTGTACGTTTAAATCTGTGTGAGATGATAAAGTTGACGGTCGGTATCGCGGTTGGTACATAGAAACACTTTTAGCAAAAAAAAGTTTATCACTTCTCACACCTCTCGCACATCACACCCTTTCAACCTGCGCCACTGCCCTTTTTTCTCTTCTCACTGTATTGCTGTTTCTTTCGCACTTTCTATCTCTCTCTCTTTCTGCACCCTTATCTGTTCTCTTACTAACTTTTCACATGTTCACCTGATTGAAGCATTTGGGTTCGTTTGCCATTTGCAGTTTTAGTTTTACGTTTCTTTTCTCTTCATTTTATTACTTATCGCTCACTTTCAAAATTTCCTCTTCGACGACATTCGCTGCAGTTTGGGTAATTATTAAATATATATATATATATTCGAGAGAGTGTGTGTGTAAGTATATAATATATATATAGCAATAGGGGGGGTATAAAAAAACTAAATGGTCGTACCTTACCATCAGAGGATAATTTTGTCCTCTAATGGGTTTTTGTTTCTTTTTTTTTGCTTCTCAAATAAATACAAATGTTTGCATTCTTTCTTGCACGTTTGCAACCGTTTCCAAAAAAAAAAAATACACTCCACAAAACTAGGGCGCAAAGGCGTCCTGGTGTATGAAATACTATTTCGAACGGTTTACCTAACCGTACTTTTTGGATTGAAATAAGATTCTCTTTCCTTTTTTTGCTGTATATGCGCATATGCGTGTGCCATTCGATTTCCCTGACTGTTGCAGTTCATAAATCATACACGTATAATATACTACTAGGCTAAATGAGTGTAAGTGTGTATTATTCGCTTGATGCACTAGTTTTTTTTCTCCATGCATTTCAGATGTATGCTGCCCGCATGCCAGTGTATAACTCCTTCAACTACAGCGTATGTATATATGTGGGTATGTCCGTGCATGCTGTATGTGTGAATCGATAAGGTAAGATTGAATTGCATGTTACGTGATACACACGCACACATACACACATACACACACACACACATGCCTGAATAAATAGCGTAAATATGTGTTGTTTCTGTCAAAAATAAAGACCGACTGATGACCGAGCTTGTCCTAAAACGGATCCTGCATTCCATCAAGCCGCACACACACACACACTTTCCTTCGTCGGTTAAGAGAAGAGAGAAGAAGGAAAAAATATAACGCGGAAAGAAAATGAGACAGCCTGCGCAGTACGTGCAAAACGCACTGACAAGCTGACCAGTTTTCCCCTATTCAGCACCGGCGGTTAGGCGAAGAAAACCCGAAACCGTTTCTTCCCTACCCGCGCGCACCAGAATTGAGTGGTCACCTACATGTGTCTGCTGCTGATGCTACTATAAACTATTAGGAGCGGTTCGAGCTTAGTATTCCCACTGGGTGGCAGTGTCGTAACCGGTGTCGACGAGCTTGAACGTACCATTCTTGGTAGCGCCCAGGTAGCGACCATCGCTCGAACGCAGACAGATGCGCGTTGGTTCGCGCAGCTCGATGAAAAATCCGTCACACGGTACATCCGAATCGGCTGCGATGCCTTCACCATCCACACGCCAGTACTTTCCATTCTGACCTGTACCAGCCGATGGGAAAAAGGAGAAAAGAGAAGCGTTACTAAATTATGGTTCCGCCATCTTGGTTGTTTGCTGCAATCCTTACCCTTGAAGTGGACGATACCCTTCTGGGCACGCTCGACCAGGATCGTTTCGTAGATGGCTTTGTTGCATTCGAGCTTGTTGCTGCCCGGTGCACGATAACCAACGAATCCCTGCTCGCACTTCAGCACCAGAATAGGCCGGTTGATCAAGTAGAAGTAGAACTTGGTCGTCTCTTCGATTGCTTCTGCGGTCGCAAACAGATGGCCGGAGCGTTTGGTCGCTAGCAGCTTGCCGTTGTTCGCACGGAACGATACCGAACCGTCGCCGTGCCATTCGAGCTCGAACAGTGCGTCGGCCGAGCGTCGGTTACCGGTCGCCTGGATGCCACCGCCAGTCGACAGACACCAGTAGCGATCCTGTGTGGTGCGCAGTGCCCAACGGTGAGCGGACCAATCGAACTCGAGCTGGAACGTTTCGTTCTCACCGATCTCGTCCTGGTTAGCCGTCACGTCCACGCCCTGCTTTACCGACACGTACTTGCTGTTGAGCGCGGCAATGAACGATGCCTGTGGCAGTGAGTCCTCTAGCGAGAACAGCTCATCGCGCGTCACCGTCTGCGAGCGTGACTTCAGGACGGCCTTCGAGCCGATCGGCGATAGATAGAGACCGTGCCGGTCACGCAATGCCAGATGTCCGCTGTGGTACTCCGCCGAGAATAGACAGTCGTCGGTGCACTTGTTCTCCAGTTTACCGTTGGAGTTCAGATATCTAAACACACACAAAGAACGATTAAAAAAGAGTTCATCGCAAGCTGTGGAAACCAGGAGCACCTGGATCGATCACCTACTTATTGTTGCACGTATGCAGCGCATAACGGCCATCCTCGTCGGCACGGAACTCCAGCGTGAACAGCGTATCCTCACCCCACGGAATGTTCGCATCGACATGGATTTCATCCTGCGTGTCGGACAGATGGGCGAACCGTTTGCGACCAACGGAGCGCAAGTTAACCTGCCAAAAAAGAAGGCGAACAAATCATTGTACCTCAAGGTTCTACAATTTCTGGGCGAATTTCTCAAGATACGCACCTGCGGCCTAGCAGCCAGATGGACACTCCACAGTTCACTCTTGCCCGGTGCCTTCGCCGTGCAGGTTAGCTTTTCCGGTGTGCCACCGAGGAAGTAGCCACGCTGCTCGTTCTTCAGCGCCCAACGGCCGGAGTTGTCGTCGGTGATGCTGATCTGGAAGCGGCTGCCCGCATCGCGCTCCTCCGACTCGCACAGCACATTGCCGAACGTATCCACCGACAGGTAACGGCCCAGGTGCGACTTCAAGTAGATGATACCTGTTGCAGAAGGGGACGTAAGGTACGGATTAAGAAGTATGCCGTTTGCATTTTGGGGGCGAGATGCCCGAAAACAACAAAAAAAAAGAAAGAAATAGAAAGCTCCCCCCTCTCACCCGTCCCTCTCCTTCGCTCTAATAAACATACGAAAGCCTGGGCACGTGGAGCATGGAGCTGATCACTCTACCAATAAGAAAAATATTTTCTTCATCAAACGTTTTACCCACCATCATTACACACGCAATCTGGTCCGGCTAGATCAACCAACCGAATCGTGATGGATGCGCGCACACACACACACACATGCGCACGTCCAGTGCTAAAGCGTGCCAATAAAGGCAAGAAACCCGCCCGACAGCACGCACCGGTGCACGCGATCGCATCCGAAATGCTTAAGAAGGGGCCCCCGGAACTAGGACGTACCAATATAAAAATTCAACCGCATAGTGCGCACAGAGACGCACTGAAATAAAAATTAAAGCCTCACACCGCTGCTTCCACACACACACACTCCGCTCGATAATTGGAGAAAACTCATGCAGACGTACATGGGCGTACATATTAAAAAAAAAATGAAGAAAATATATACCCATCCAACGGTCTCTCGGAATCGAAATGACAGTAATTTATGGGAAAATGAAATCTGTATCTTTTGCTGCGGAACACCGAATATTTGGAGGCATCGGTAAGCTCCAGTTTGAAGTAGGCAGGAGGTGGATGTAGAAGACGCACACCAAAATCAATCAACCATCATATAGCTACTAACGGGGTAACGATGGCGAGGAGAACAACTCCGTACTACTCCGTTCCATCGTCTGGCTCGGCGCTCCAACACTAGACACACTGCTGGAAACAATTCACGTCTCCACAAGCTTCTGCTATATACCTCTAGTTATTAATTATGATACACTTATTAACTCCTCACTACAGCGAGTGTTTAGTAAGCAGAAGAAGCACAACAAAAAAACACGGATACTTACTATCGCCAGTGGTGGACGGTTCGAGCGTCCAGAGCTGCTTCTTCTTGAGGCTTGCGCCGTTCGCGTTCAGCTTGTAGCCGAACGTTTCGGCCGTCATGTATTTGTACTGGCCATTGATCAGCCCGATCGTCCACCAACCCTTCTGCTGGTTCTGTAGCAGGATGTCACCGTTTGTATTTATCTCGTACCCGGAACCATTCATGGTGGCGACGGTCGGTTGGAGATACAGGGTGGCTGCCTTCGATGCTCAACAGAGCCGCGTCACACGCAAAGAAATCGGTAGATTGAAGGACAGGGAAGGGCGGACAACCGTCAACTGGGGTGTCCGGGACGGTATCTAGCGTTGAGTTCTGCAAATGGAATCGAAATTAAAAGACGAAATTGGAAACGGATCAGTAAACGGCGCGTCAATCATACACGCGGGTTGTAGGCGAACTAATGGTTTCCTTTATTAACGAAACGTCAAACATCCATTATCTCTTAAAAGTTTCTGTGCGAGTGGACGATGCAGGTCTCACCCTTACTTCCGATAGGGATTAGGTGTGCAACCTTCCCGGTGGAACATAGCGCAAAACAATAGCATTCTTTTCTGTTCGTTTGTTTTCGTTTCCTTTTTAGAAGCATCTCTCCGGCGAGTTGTAGCGTTCCTCCAGAGTATTCCGGCAGTATCATTAGTAATGCATTGCACGTTTTCACTGGGCAGACACACCACACCATAACGTCAATCAATCCACTTGATAAACCGAGCTCGGCCACAAAGCGATTGCAGTTGTGAGTAGCATCCCATTTTGAATAACGATTCCACGACATCCGATCTACCTCTCCGATCCCTCTCCTCCACAGCTCCAATAACTCAATGTACAGGACACTGCAGGATGGCGAGATCACATACCGGATGCTAATGTCATCAACGGAACACAGACACATACACACATTTCAAGAAACACGGGACCGACATATTGAGAAGGTTATCCGTACACCGGACAGTTGAGCCGCGTGAGGTACAGTTGATTGAAGCTGAGCTGAGTGAAGTTGAAGTTGCCGAATCGAAAGAAGTCCCTCCCGTATGTCTTCATGCATGCAACACAACACATCCTATTCACCTTTTTGTACTGCTGTATCGTATAGCACAGAAACACCCACCAGTAACGACGAACGACTTCAGCCTCGTGCGGACTTCACCTGCAGACTGTGGACGGTATGCATCGTCCGACATGCCCGAGGCACTCCTGCAAGACGCGGTACCATGATTCGCAGTGTCCATCTTTCTCCCTCTCTCTCTACACTTCCCCTTCTTCTTCTCCAATAATCTCAATCTCTTCATTTTCTCTTTCTCTTATTTCGCTTTTCTTTCCCCTCCAGTCCCCCCCTCAATTCCGCTCATCCACACCGAACCTGAGGCTCGTTGCGCTTCGATTCGCACTGGTCGAGGAAAAGGCTTTTACTGGCCCCTGAGTCATACGGAATTCTTCCCCTTCCACCGGGTGATACGGGTGAGTAGTATATCCACACAACTACCAAAGTGATACCCCTGACCTTCTCCCTGCTTAATTCTCAATTCGTTAAAACACTTTTTTGCCACTATTAGGCATGAAAAACATTATTCTTAATCATACCCGAACACCGTTGAGGAGAGATTCGATTAGTGAGTCGATTACCCTGCCGGGTACACACCATGACTCATGTATCTCTTCCGGAACCGTACGTCGATTAGCAGCCTTATCGTACGCTTTCTTTTGTGCTGAAGTTCGCTTATTTATATACGGACAGGACTCTCGGCAAGGCCGTACCGATAAATACGCACAAACGAACCATGACCAACTGTGCCAACATTGGCCAGCTGATAACGATGTCCGATGTTCTGTCGGTTGTGTTGTTGGATCTTAAGAACACAATTGATAAGACTGTTTAACGCAGGGTATAAGAATGTGCAAACGAAGACGCGTGCTCTTAGACAGCACCTTAGCCGTCTATAATGTTTTTATTGAAAAAAAATATTTATAAAAACTAAAATCTCTTTTCCATACTTGAGCCCAAGATAGTATAGGCAAAGGTAGATCTCGCTTGTATTAACGCTTTGTAACACACAGGATGTGTCACGTACAGTGTAACATCATGTCATCCAACCATGAGTAAGAATGAGTCTTCCCAATGTCGGCTTCGTGCTCGTTTTTAGAATATTAATGTTGCGCTGTAGCTACCAACGGATCTCCCAATCCATCCAATGAGTCACACACGTCTCGCCACCGCTCAGATCTTCCCAAAGAACACCCTCATAAACAATCGAATGCATCCGGTAGGGTGCTTTCCATTATACCTTGGACTTCGGTTTCCTTCCTTTTTGGCCAGAGCTCGTGCCATTCTTTACAATGCGGGCTGCAAAACAGCGAATTAAATAAAGAAGAACGTTTTTGAAAGTAAAATGAAGGTAAAAAAAAACCAAAACCCTCGACTAGTGGAATACAAAAAAAATCCCATGACGACTCTCAAGGTCAAGAGCAGTGGAATATATTTTTTTTTGAAACTCACAAACAAAAAAAAAACCCCTTATCACCCTCACGTGCATACAGCATGTGCGCGTTTTCCTTTTTGCCTTTTTCTCTTTTTTGTTTTGTGTTTCGCCCGGAGACGCTTTGTTCCAATTTCAACACAGTTCCGGCCACAATTCGAAATGTAAAGAATGCAGAAGAGCACTCAACTGTCTGGTGTGAGATGCCCGCTGCGTGTGGAAAAGCTAACGGGAAACCCTCACCCTTCCAAACCCTCGTCCACCCCTCCTATCCATATATGCAAAGGGTGCGAGCGTGGAAGGGGGGTGGGGGGGGGGGAGGTGAGGAGGAGAGTGGTCTTTGTCTTGGCTGACGCACATACAGTGAAAGCGGACCGTGCTCCGCTGTTACTTTGGAAAATTGGATGAAAAAGTCGCGTCCAACCCCTCTCATCCCCGCTCCCTTAACACGCACAACTGCAGTCACTTCATCTCCGCTTTTTTTTGTTGCCAACCGCGTTAAGAAAACGATCGCAATCTTTCGCCAATCATTCCCATCTTTTTTTTCTTTTTGTTGCGAATCATTTTTCGCGATCTCGACGCACATGTGTTTCGATGTTATTTTTCTATCTGTCTTACCTATTCTTGTTTTTCCTTTTCGCACCCGTATCCGTCTCTCTCATCCATATTCTCTATCTCTCTTACTTTGTTTCATCTCCATCTGTGGCTCTTCTTAACGACTTTCTTTTTCCCTTTCACCCTCTTGTTTTCTTGTTTCATTTTATTTTCCTCTTCACCTAACCCCTTTCCTCTTGGTTACACACACACATACTAAGGGGCGGTTGCACATTTTTATTTTTATACTCCCCCCCCCCTCCCCGTTTTTTAAAACGGTAACTATGGGTGGCTCATCAAAATGCAGGCGGCGATGGTTAAGCAAAACAAAACCAGCGCGAATACACGATTGATGCATTCATCATCACTCCAACCAGCTCCCTCCAAACCTATCCATTCCCATCACTCCATCGTATGCGGGAAAAAGAAAACAAAACAGCAAATTAAATTAAATATTGTAGCAAACAAAAAAAGACACACACACACAAAACAAAAACAAAAAAAAAACGATTTTATCAAATGTGCTTTTGGCACAAAGCGAAAAGCGAACAACAACAAAACACGTCGATAAGCAATTATGCTGCAGAAACGTATGAACGTACCGGGGGGGTAGATAAAATAAAGGGCAAAGTAAAATGCATAAACAAATGCGAACAATCGAGCACAACACTTGCAGCTTAATTGACTCCACTAACCCGCAAAAAAACTAATGAACATCTCATTACGGGCCAGCAAAAGCAGAGCAGATAAATGCTGGCAATACCAGGAGACCAACAAAACGGATTAAACAAAAAAAAAGAAAGACCCCAAAAATGGAGCAACAGTGCCTTAACTTTGTTTTCCCCTCGTCCCCCCTTCCCCTCCCGATTGCCCTCAATAAGCTGCGAAAAAAATCGAAATCTGCGATCAATATTTGCAGCGTAAAAAGATAACTTTAACCAATTTGGGGGTACTCCACAACACCAAAATCTAGCTGCCAGGGGGGGGGGTTTGTTTTGGGGCCACGGGTAAAACCAAGAGGACCGTAAAATGGTAGAAAGGTGCATTACTGTAGCATACATACAGGCGTATCAATTAATCTTCGACCTCTGAAACGATCGCGTATCGAAAATGGGGTTGCAGAAAATGGGTGGAAAAGAATCGGCTGGTGAGGAGGGATGGAGGGAGGAGGAGGGGAGGTGGTAATGGAAGAAAAAGATGAGGAGATTGTTTGTCGGTGTAGTAAAATACAAAATTAATGTTCCACTACCGTTACACACATTTACACATACACGCCGTCTGGGCAGTATTATGGTACATAAGAGAAGGAAGTTTTTATTTTACCGTCCAATGGTTTTTTGTGGTTATTGTTTTTGCTTGTCCGATCGTAATGAGCCGTTTTTCTTTGCTGCTTGTTGTAGATAAAATTGCATTTCTTAAACTTTTTGTTTAATTTTTTATTTCACAATCGCCCAAATGTAGGCTAGCCGCATTACTTTGCTGGCTTAAAAATTCATTCTAAAATAGAATTTTAATGTTAACAAAATTACAACGTTTCCGTCACCGATTTGGTACTTCCTTGATTGTGTATTAATAAAACTCATCTTTCGAGACACTTGGACACACGTTGGGGGGGTTTTTCCCTCCCATTTTGGCGTGTTTTTCTGTTGCTCTTTTTCTGTCTCTCGTTCGTCATCAATCATTAGAGCGGTCCGTTTATATCGGGCCTTTACGAGCCACACAAATGGCCTCTTTTTTCTATCCTCCCTTCCTTTCTCATCCACCACACACCACCCAGAGGTACCCAGGCTTTCTTCTTTTTCGGGCTGTGTGATTATTTATTTACACTTAATTTTCCACTCGCCGGACCAATATATACTCGGTGCCCGGTGCCGTTGCCTAATTAGATGTAACTGTAACGGAGGCTTTTGCTTCCAAGGGGGGGGGGCAAGCGTATAAGACGCAATGGAGAGCAGGCAAAAGAAAATACGCACACAAACACACGTACAGAGAGCATAACCTGGGCCAGCTTCCTCACGGCTGTTCGGCAACCGTGCAGAAGAAGAAAACATTGGAAAATCCCTGCCAATTCGGGTTGCTCTTTTTTTAGTTGTTTCCGTCATAGCTTCGTACCCACGTAGTGTATACGGTGCGCGGTTCAGAAACGGGATTATTTTTTTTTGTTTTGCTCGGTTTTTTTTTTTGCAAAACGGTACAACACACCTTAAATAAAATTGTACTCCCAATTACGAATACACGTAAATGCAATAAATATATCTATGTGTATTGCAGCTTTTTTGGCATTAGACTGTTCCGCATTAGACCTTCTAACGAAAAAAAATGTAAATAAATGAAGTTGCACCACTTCCGTTTCTAAGCCCATAACCAACTCCTGGGAAGGACGGTTACAGCCACGGGATGAATGAGAGGGAGTGGAACACATTCCTATGGTTATTATAATTTTCCACTGCATTTGCTTGCCGCTGCATCTTCTACCCTTTATTTAACCCTACAGGAAGAAGGGGGAATTGTGTGGAAAGGGTCCAATTGGCCAATTTTGTGCGAGTAACGGTAATGGAAAATGTTTTTTTCTTCCTCTCTTTCCCTGAGAGATGGTAAAAATTTCGATCGGAATCTGTAAAATTGCAGATTAAAGCGCTCATTCTGCGTAACAAACGGAAATCTTTCCGTTGGAAAGACTCTAACCGAACGGGAAGCAAATTTGCATTCCGCACACCCGTTAGAGTCGACGAAAGCGTCATCGATTTTTTTTCTGCTATCAATCAATCTGTCAAGCAGATTGATAAGAGCAGCTCGTTGAAAGAAGCAACTGTTTGATTTTTTAATAAGTTTTGAGTTTTGAAGTCGTAAATCGTTGAATGTCGAGTTGTTTGTTGGGCTCTAATACTTTTTTATTTACACGACCTTGTGTTCCACTTGTTCGATCTTCCGATGAAGAAGACGTAAGTTAATTCCACCATCATTGTCGAGGAACAAACCTTCGTACCTGCAACACAATGCAGGGGAAATTTGTTACTCCGCAATGGCTATCTCGGGACAATTTTCTTCTTTTGCTTTCATCACCAAAAGATCAATGAAGTATTAAGGATCGAAAGAATATGCAAAACTTATGCAAAGACGCAGAAATAAATTCCACACCAATCATGCGATCATTGTATTAGTCTATCCCTTCAGGATTTCAAGAAAATCGCATTCTAAAGTAAGAATGAAATAATTCATGAAAAATATATACCTCGGTTTTTTGGTTATAACTCAAGTATTAATGATCGGACAATTACGCAAAACATATGCAAAGATGCAGAATCAAATTCTACACAATTCAAGTAGACGTTGTTGTTGTCTATCTCTTCAGGATTTCAAATAATTCGCAAATAAAGAAAATTTTGAAATATTTCAATTCGGTTTTTTGGTAATAACTTTAGTACTAATGATCGGACAAGTATGCAAAAAATATGCAAAGATGCAGAATTGAATTCTACACAAATCATTTAGACATTGTGTTCGCCTATCTCTTCAGGTTTTCAAGAAAATCGCGAAATAAAGAAAAGTTTGAAATATTTCACTTCGATTTTTTTGTTATAACTTTAATACTAATGATCCGAAAAGTATGTAAAACACATGCAAAGATGCAGAATTGAATTCTACACAAATCATCCGAACATTGTAGTTGGCTATCTCTTCCGGATTTCAAGTAATTCGCAAATAAAGCAAAGTTTGAAATATTTCACTTCGGTTTTTTGGTAATAACTTTAGTACTAATGATCGGACGGGTAAGTAAAACACATACAAAGATGCAGAATTGAATTCTACACAAATCATCCGAACATTGTAGTTGGCTATCTCTTCAGGATTTCAAGTAATTCGCAAATAAAGCAAAGTTTGAAATATTTCACTTCGGTTTTTTGGTAATAACTTTAGTACTAACGATCGGACGGGTAAGTAAAACACATACAAAGATGCAGAATGAAATTCTACACAAATCATCCGAACATTGTTGATGTCTATCTCTTCAGGATTTCGAGTAATTCGCAAATAAAGAAAATTTTGAAATATTTCACTTCGGTTTTTTGCTAATAACTTTAGTACTAATGATCGGACGGGTAAGTAAAACACATACAAAGATGCAGAATCGAATTCTACACAAATCATCCGAACATTGTAGTTGTCTATCTCTTCAGGATTTCGAGTAATTCGCAATTAAAGCAAATTTTGAAATATTTCATGAAATATTTCAAAAAAGTCAAAAGTGTCGGAGAAAAAATGAAACTTTTCATGAAATATTTCAAAGATGAAAAGTTTCACAGAAAAAATGAAACATTTCATGAAATATTTCATGAAATTTTTCATGAAATATTTCATCAATTTTCATGCCAACTGATTAATGAGGAGTCAAGGAGTCTAAAACAGTTGAAGTTGGGGCGAAAAACCAAAAAAAAAAAGCAAAAAAAAAATTGGGCCCACGAACCGACGAAAATGTGAAAAATCAAAGTGAAAAAATACGCTCCAAAATATGAAAATCTGATACCATCGATTAGAAAAAAGCAAAAAAAAAATAGGGCTCGCGAACCGACGAAAATCTGAAAAATCGAAGTGTAAAAATACGTTTTGGTTTTTGAAGTGCTACCTCCTCGCCTGGTATGCTCTCCTGTTACTTGGTTGCTGCAACTGGTACTTTTTCGATACTTTTGGGTACTTTTGGATTTCGAAAACTACCAGGCGAAATGGCTTGAAGTAACAGGAGAGCATACCAGGCGAGGAGGTAGCACTTCAAAAACCAAAACGTATTTTTACACTTCGATTTTTCAGATTTTCGTCGGTTCGTGAGCCCTATTTTTTTTTTGCTTTTTTCTAATCGATGGTACCAGATTTTCATATTTTGGAGCGTATTTTTTCACTTTGATTTTTCACATTTTCGTCGGTTCGTGGGCCCAATTTTTTTTAAATTTTTTTTTTTTTGGTTTTTCACCGTCGCACCCCCTCCTGCACCTGTTTGAGGCCCCCTAGACCCCCAACTTCAACTGTTTTAGACTCCTTGACTCCTCATTAATCAGCTGGCATGAAAATTGATGAAATATTTCATGAAAAATTTCATGAAATATTTCATGAAATGTTTCATTTTTTCTGTGAAACTTTTCATCTTTGAAATATTTCATGAAAAGTTTCATTTTTTCTCCGATACTTTTGACTTTTTTGAAATATTTCATGAAATATTTCAAAATTTTCTTTATTTGCAAATTACTCGAAATCCTGAAGAGATAGCGAACTACAATGTTCGGATGATTTGTGTAGAATTCAATTCTGCATCTTTGTATGTGTTTTACTTACCCGTCCGATCATTAGTACTAAAGTTATTAGCAAAAAACCGAAGTGAAATATTTCAAAATTTGCTTTATTTGTGAATTACTTGAAATTTTGAAGAGATAGACAACAACAATGTTTACATGAACTGTGTAGAATTCGATTCTGCATCTTTACATATGTTTTGCATAATTGTACGATCATTAGTACTAAAGTTATTAACAAAAAACCGAAGTGAAATATTTCAAAATTTGCTTTATTTGCGAATTACTTGAAATTCTGAAGAGATAGACAACAACAATGTTTACATGAACTGTGTAGAATTCGATTCTGCATCTTTACATATGTTTTGCATAATTGTACGATCATTAGTACTAAAGTTATTAACAAAATACCGAAGTGAAATATTTCAAACTTTGCTTTATTTGCGAATTACTTGAAATTCTGAAGAGATAGACAACAACAATGTTTCCATGAACTGTGTAGAATTCGATTCTGCATCTTTACATATGTTTTGCATAATTGTACGATCATTAGTACTAAAGTTATTAACAAAAAACCGATTTGAAATATTTCAAAATTTGATTTATTTCGCGAATTACTTGAAATTCTGAAGAGATAGACAACAATAATGTTTACATGAACTGTGTAGAATTCGATTCTGCATCTTTACATATGTTTTGCATAATTGTACGATCCTTAGTACTAAAGCTATTACCAAAAAACCAAAGTGAAATATTTCAAACTTTGCTTTATTTGCGAATTACTTGAAATTCTGAAGAGATAGACAACAACAATGTTTACATGAACTGTGTAGAATTCGATTCTGCATCTTTACATATGTTTTGCATAATTGTACGATCATTAGTACTAAAGTTATTAACAAAAAACCGAAGTGAAATATTTCAAACTTTTCTTTATTTGCGAATTACTTGAAATCCTGAAGAGATAGACAACAACAATGTTCAAACGAATTGTGTAGAATTTGATTCTGCATCTTAACATATGTTTTGCATAATTGTACGATCATTAGTACTAAAGTTATTAACAAAAAACCGAAGTGAAATATTTCAAAATTTTCTTTATTTGTGAATTACTTGAAATCCTGGAGAGATAGACAACAACAACGTCTACATGAATTGTGTAGAATTTGATTCTGCATCTTTGCATATGTTTTGGATAGTTGTACGATCATTAATACCAAAGTTATAACCAAAAAACGGAGGTACATATTTTTCATGAAATATTTCATTTCTACATTATTTTGCGATTTTCTTGAAATCCTGAAGAGATAGGCAAACGCTATGTTCGCGTGATTTGTGTAAAATTTATTTCTGCGTCTTTGCATATTTGTTGCATATTTGTCCGATCATAAATACTAAAGTTATAACCAAAAAACGGAGGTACATATATTTTATGAAATATTTCATTTTTACTTTATTTGCTTCCCGTTTGGTTAGAGTCGTTCCAACGGAAAGTTTTCCGTTTGTTACGCAGAATGTGCAATTAAGCTTTAGATTTTGTGGTTGTTTATGGCTATTCCGGTAAAATCACCAACGGCACTGAAAGGTTCCGCCGGTAATATTTGCCCATGCCAAACCAAATTGCACCATGAAAATGGGAGAAAGCTATGGAAACGCTTATGGAAATATAAATATCAATTTTTCTTGTTTTCCCTCCCCCCCTCTTTTTCGCTGTTTCCAACGATGGATGAAAGATAAATTGCATACAGCAGCCTGACTTTTAATGGTTGCTCAAATGCTTCGAAACCTTATAAATAGAATGAATCATGTACGAAAGAAATGCGGGAAATATGGCCTTAGTGTGAAACGGAAACATAACTTGCAGTAATATGAAACGTCAACAGCAACCGACGACAGATGACTCACCGCTGGAGCGGAACTGCAAATATGGTGACGGCTTTACGGGGTTTTTACAGGCGCTTTAGGGGAAACGCCATAAAAGGAAAGGACGCGCGTACATACAACACAACTTTGTATATTTTTATACCGTTCGCAGCACAACCCGGCACTAATGCTCAGGCAAGGGCTGCGGCTTCAGAGCGCAAAGGACCACTCATGAACGGGGCCCCGAACGACCGTGAAAACTAAATACACGCACATACAAACAAACAAACGGAAACCCATCTGTACAACACATTTTTGTTCTATTTTCGTTGTACAGAAGGGACATTCCCGACGACCCATCAACGGATGTGTCTCGGTCTCTTTAAGAGCATCCTGGATAATGTGCTGAAAAAGTTGTGGGTGAGGGTTTTTCCTACCCAAAAAGGGAATCAATTGCTAATTTTGAACTAACGTTCGCCTTACGGAACAAAAGAATTCTATATTGCATATTTCGTAAAATTGATTGCACGCTGCATGCACGTTCCCAGGGGTCTGTATCCTCTATATGGCGTTCCCGGTCTCTAGCTCAAGTTTACATGCAAGGATCGGTTTCTTTACCGGTTGCTAGGATACACCGCACAGGACACGCGTTGACATAGCAATAGTGGTAAAACATTCTCTCAATGCTGCTGCTCGTTAATTTCATTCTCTCTCCTGGCGTACACAACACGATTGCGCAGTAGTAGACGATAAAAGGTTAGCAGCGAATGCATATAAGCAATTGTACCAAGATGTTGTGCTGCGTATTTTATCCAGGGTGCGGCCAGAGTATAGTGGAGTATTAGAATGCGAATAGACACACTTCAATAGGAGGTTATAGTTTCTTTCCCTGAATGCCCATCATGGGGCGTTGTCCTTTTTGTCGCCTTTACAAAATGCTTGGGGGTTTTTGGAGTGCTATACAACAATAATAACCAAAAACACGCGCACACACACAGAGGAAAATACAACAGATCTTGCTTCTACCCTTCCAGAGGCAATAGAAGGAGAGAGAAAACACACCAACACATACCGGCAAATGCCCGGAAGCGCAGCCAGCTACGCAGTGAAGAACAAAAAAACATCGAACCTGATGTGGGGGAATTGCCGGGAGATTTCGTTTCTAAAAATAAGCATATTTAATGATGGGCAAAAGTTCAATAGCCGCGGCTATCCTTCCAATCCGCACTGTAGGTGAAGCTTTACACACCTTCTTCGAACCATTACATCGTTCTCCCACGCGCGCACGTAAGAATAAGGCCCGATGAACCAAGATGCATCCGATTCAGTGATTTCTTTTCGGTTTTGGTTACAACCTCCACAACCTCCAGGCATTCCAGCACAGCATATTGCTGTGTACGAGATGTGGGGTATATTACCCAAGGGTAGAGGTCGATCGATTAATCGTTTCATTTTGCTGCCACTGGGTCGTTTACCTTTGTCCGTTTCAATTCTATTCCCGTTGTGCCTTTATCTCCACCTGACGCCTATGTCACAAGAACCTGAACTCTAGTCTAGCAGTAGTTAGGTGAGTACATTTTAGCAAATAATTATTATTTGAGTTTCGTTTTCTGCATTATGATTCACCAACAACACCGGCGACTTCAGGCGATCGACTCTGGGAAATAGGCGAAAGCCAAAACCCCCAAGACAAGTACCGTTTCTGAAGAGACGTTAGCAGGCCCCTACTCTGGGCGCAGATGACGGATCTCGCACCGTCATTCATGATGAGTGCTGAAGCAGCGCCAAACGAAGTAGAGCTGGAAAGGCACACGCAATCGCATATACTGGACAGGGGGGAGGAATAACTGTACCGGAGCGCGCAATTGCTTGAGGTTTGTGTTTGTGTTACGCTTCTGCGATTACGCTTCCAGGCATCATCCCATCGTTCATCACCCGGGGTATATCTTTCTTTTTCTACCTTCTGTTCTCCTGATTCTCCCGTACTCGCGCGCGCGCACGATCTCGCGTGTACCAGTGCATTGCCCGAACCGCAGACGGTTCCAGCTTCGTCGTGCTGTGGGTCTTCCGCATTGACCATGACCATGGTAGGGTGAAGTGCGTTCTGTCTCTTCTGTTATAGTGCCCATCTTCGCTACCATCGGCAACCGTGTTCGTGATGTATTGCATGCGTTTCTCTCGAAAGCCATTGTTATGCTACCAAACACACGCTGATTATTATCACACGCACACGTATGAGAGAGGCGAGGTGTACAACAAGGTACACCTTTGTCTGCTCCTCGCGTAAGCAAGCAGTGCGCGAAAGCACTCGACCCAAGCGTCTAAACGTGCCTTTAGTCAACGAGCCTCCGGAGCACGCCCTCAACAGTAGTAGTTGACACAATGCGATGCGCACACTAACGAGATGAGATTGAAGGATTAAAAATTGCAATATAACAAGATCCACTCAGTGCTTCTTAGATGAGATGTAGAGATGTGTGGAGCAGCGTGTGTTGCGTATCACAATAGGACAGCAAACTCCCTGGCACAATGGTGGAAGGCCTTTAAGAATTATGCATTTGGGCCGGCTGCATACCTCATACCTGTAATAGGAGGGCGCGCGTTTTGTGTTTTCACCAAAGGCAACGCACATCTTCGCCGTCTGGGTGCATTGGTGCATGGGTGGTGCACCACGCCATGTGCATTGCGTGTATGCCTTTAATAATCACCCGCGATGATGAATAGAGGACGGTGGAGCCGGATAAGGGAAATTGGAATGAAATTGGTCCGACTGCCGAGACAACCGGCAGGTAGTTAAGCAGCACCAAAGCTACTTAATCAAGACCCCCTAATATACGGAATGAGAGGGAAAGGAAGCAAGATGGCGGAACGGTGCTGGTGCAAAAGGGGAAGAAAATTGAAAGAAATACATGAATAAAGCACCCATTCCGGCTCCCAGGCAAGTGAGGTGAGGTGAAAATCTCATCCCCCCCCCCAAGGGCCCAACCCTCTTTCCATCGGGGCTAACGCTAAGCCCGCATTCAAAATCCATCATCTTTCCATCCATCATCTGGATCTGGGATGTGGGGAACAGGTAACTTTCCAATCATATCACACACCTAGGGTCCGGTTTACGGCGTACGGCAAAGGAAGAGAAAGTCACGACCGAGCGATGCAATCGATTGGGAGGTTGCGACTTTGAAAACCAGTAGCGAAATAAGTAAGGTTTAGATTACGTTATACCACACACCAGCAGATAATTAGGGGACCGCGCGGCAGATCAATGCCTAACACTGCTGGACGCCATCTTGTGTCATCTTGGGCTCATCATGCAGTCGCTTCTGCACGGTCTAACACTCACCAGACAGTAACACTTTGCGGTGGAATGTCTGTTTTGGAATTTCTTATCCATCACGAGCTGTCAAGTGGGATTGCATGAGCATGCGACACGATTCCGAGAGCATTTAATGAGACTCGGTGCTGCAATTCTATCCTTCTAACTCGTTTTTTTTCTCTAGAATGATCAAACTGGAGTGAATGCAAGTACATAAATGTGCTTGCAGGTTTTTAAACGAAAATCAACGGTTCGAAGTTTTAAAATAAACAACAATTTATAAGGATCCTTCCCTTCTCTACAATGTTTAACGATCCGTAACCAATCGACGAGTTTCAAACCATCGGAACGATGGTTTTACACACAGTACGCAAACCTAAACCGGATATGTCGGGTTGCTGCTACGAATTGAAAATACATATTAATTTACAGCAATGAAGACAAGACAACCAGCCGGTGTGAAGGAACTCAAAGAGGCGGATGGAGAGACTGTCCGAAATTGGACAGTGTTTATGGCATCCATCGCAAAACATACCGAAAACCGGCACCTTTGCTGGTGCACAAATACCCGAACAAGAAACAGATAGAAAAGTATATTAATAAACCCAAAAAAAATCACACACACATATACACACTCCTCTAATGGAGGAGAGTAAGAGGAAGACTACGGAGGGAGGAACGGATTGAACAAAAAATACTGCAAGAAAACGCAAGAAAACCGGAACAACCGGAGTTGCAAACAGCGAAACAAGCAAAATAGGCATCGGATACCGAAAATACAAATTGGTACAATAAAAAAAAACAACAACAAAAACCTCAAAGTCGATGACATCGGGCACGGTATGTCAAATAATAAAAAGAATTGAGACGGAGCACAACGCAGAAATAAAAACACCAAACACAAATGCTTTACAAAAAAGAAAGCAACACACAAAAAAAACTTGCCCTACACTTGGAACGGTTTTTTTGAAAGTCTTGAATATCTTGGACACCCCCTGGTGAGGTCCCCAACTGTCAACTAAATCGAACTCATGCAGTGGAGCAAGGAAGTGGAGCGGGTGGTACAATATGATACAGTTGAAAGTTAGTCTGTAAAGCGCTCCTTAGTATAAGCCCAATCGAAAGCGTAAGGTTTTCAAGTAATCAGTTTCAAGTCATTTCTGCCAGAAATTTGGCACCATCTCCATATGCTGTTCAAGGTCCCAAAACGTAAAAAAGACCTCCACAGCGCATTCTCTATGCTCGATTGCACACCAAAACTTCCAATGTGTGCATGTATCTTGGACGAATTCTCCGTTGCAGAGATTGGATGGTGAAGAAGGGAGGATATGCTTATATATATTTTGTGGGTTCTATAATTGGACAGCCGAAGGCATGTACTGATCATCATCATCATCAGCCGCTGCTTGGTGAGATGTTGGCTGGAAGCAACATTTCCCGAAGTACCGGTGCGAATTGAAATACCAGCACCATGCATAATTATCCTTTTTTGCCAGAGCCTCTAAGCCTAAGGGCAATTTCTTTGAGGGAACTCGGATACAAAAAAAAATACCTCCATTAAACTACCCGCTTCTTCTGTGTCTAGAAGACGGCAGAAGATGTGAAAAAGTGGGAATACCAGAGGAATTTATCTTTATTTTAACTGTACGAAAAACATTCCAATGTATAAGGGATTTTGTTGGAAATTCTAGACCAGAGTCGTATAGTATGATAATAAAGATATAACATATAGGATATATCTAACCTATCGTGTCAGTAGATGTAGCCCGACTTAAACATTGAAGAAGATCAATCGAAAGCCACTCTTCACCAATGAAATATGAACTTTCAAAGGAAGCAGTAAACATGTCAGCAAAACCTTAATACATCTGTCAATACAAGCTGATCGGCTGTCAGATGACAGGAACTATTATTACAGCGGAACTCCCGGTAATCAAACCCGATCAAACATGATTCTTTAGTGGCTAAATAAATTATTGGAAGGAAATTGACATCAATCAACTTCCCTTGCCCTCCGTTTCTCAGGATATTCTTCACGCCAAGCTTTCTTGGGAAGTGTAGACGAAATGCCCGCCAGGGCCGGATGCTATGCGCCCATGACAGTGATGCGCGAATCAATGTGCGCTAATGGTTCGTGAAAATGTTTCCTTTTTTCGCAGTGATGATGCATGCCCGGTAATGTTACCAGCACCGTGCCTCTCGCTTGACTTTTGACTCTTTTGACTCTTTGTGGAGATGTTTCGTTCTTCGTTTCTTTTATCGTTATTTTTTTTTCAATCTTCGCCATGTTTATATGTGCAACCCGTTCCTCGAACCAAAAAACCCAATTAGTGAGCAGCACCACGGCTGGAACCATCGGGGGGTTTTTTTGTGTACGATGCAAATAATGCTTCTTCACAATTGATAGAAAATCTTTTACGGCAAAAGCCTTATTATCCCCCTCTGTCCACCCTATTGCCCATCCGCGCACCAAATCTTCCTTAATGAGCAGGCGCAGCGCGCTTCGCGAAACATAGAAAAACATGTTTCGCGCTTATCGGCTGGCGCATTTGTTTGCCCTTTTTTTTCTTACTCCTAGCTCGCATTTTGTGCTGCGGCAACTTTCTGCTCTCGTTTGCACACCACACACACTGTACACGCTTTTGGCTGGAATTGGATGCAGACCATAAAAGAGAAATGGAAAGACGATAAAGAAACATAAAAAAACATATACACAAACACATGCTCACAAACACGAGAAGAAGCATGTTTGATTTGCTTTTACTTCACCAACAGGATCTGGTAAGTGAAATCCTCTAAGACGCGAGACACGACGCAACATTCAAAATCTGCCACGTGTTTCCCAAGCACGTGGTCTCAATCAAAGTATTGTGCAATGGTTTTGTGTAGAAAAATATATTATTTTAATATTACACTCGAAGTAAACATTGTGTAGACTTGTGAGTTCTGAGGTGTCTGACAAAACTGGTTCCAGTACCAAGACCCAACTAACATTCTTGAACCCGTTTCTTCAAAAATGGAGAGACCTGCACCGAAGCACTAAAGGAGCATGCGTGTTCATGGATTCCGGTAAAGAATAATTAGCGAACGAGACACACTAACCAAATGTTTAAACGAAACACTGCGAGCCCAAGCATTAGCGAAGATGAACCAAGTTGCAGGTGAGAAACAGCGCAAACAAACAGGTGCACTGACAGCATAACGTCACCGGTTCCGTCCCCATCTCTCGGGCAACCGGAGATCGATCCGTTCCGCCGTTAATCCTCCATGATGGGCACACACAAATCATCTCATTTCACTGTGGAAACGAATCGATCGCGCTCATCCGAATTGAGTGCGAGTCGATCGATCGCCAATTGAACGTTCCGTTCCGGTGAGTGTGGTGCGTATGCACTCACATTGGTTTCTCTCACGGGTACAGGTAAACAGAGCGAAAGCAGAATACATCTTTATTTTGCGTTTTTTTTTCTTCTTCTTCTTAATGCACACTACCACTCACATACGCACATCTTGCTTTAGCCGAAGCAAAGAAGAAGCGAGAAAACAAAACAGTGCATTCATGGCTCCTTAATTGTACCGGTATAAACGATCCCCCTTAGAGATTTTCTTTTAGCGTTTCCTTTACATTATTATAAATAGCAAACAAATCAACAATAACAACAAAAAAAACATTGAGCAAAGTGCAAATTATTACTTCAAACTCTCGCAATGATTTTCTTCCCGTTTAATATTTAGATTTAGTATTTTTTTTTCTCCAATATTCGCTTCCTACCGGGGGAAGGTTTCCTTTAACGCTCGTTACGCTTTGTGCCACGGATGCGCAGACCACGGGGAAAAAAGGTTCGTTTCCCTTTGCGCAGTCACGGTGCCATACCCACTTCCTTTCTTCTTCTTTTATCACCTTTTTCGATTCCTTCCTCCCTCACGCTTCGCGTTCCTCTTTCACGCCACCCTATGTCTGAGTCTAGGGGTTTGGTTTGCAACTATTCCTGGTAATTCCCTTTGTTCTGTTAATCAAATAACAATCTAGCACGGAACCACCGGTGCTACCCAGGTGGATGAGACAAAAAAGGAAAGGAACCAGAGAAGGCACCAGAAGCACCTTTTCAGCACAATCGCCCAAGCAGTCAAAGACCTTTCCGCTTTTCCTTTTTTGGAAGACTCAAACAAATCGACCTGTCCCCGGTTGTAATTCTTCATAGACGAAATATCAACAAAATTGTATTATAAGTGAAGAGTTTTAATTGTTAGTTCCAAAACATAATCTTTCCTAGTTGCGTTGAAATTGAGGAGAACAATTTTCCTCAAAAATTAAAATTTTCGAAAAAAAAAATTGGAATATCTTAAAACAGGACGATAACATCAGAAGTGGATGTGAAATGAGAAAAAAAAGTATAACACACCCACACACTGACATCGTCTGTGCGTTAACGCACGGGGTTTTTACACTAACACGCACAAACAAACACACCTTTTCTGGAGGATTTTCATAATAAACCACACATGCGCACAGAATGAAGTCATCAGGACGAGAAGAAGCACAGACAAGAAAAGACTCCCACCGGTATGACACCGGCCGGTATCGACAAACGGTGTACTGCGCGTTGCACGTTAGAAAGGATACAAAATGAAACAGAATTTCCTAAAACAAAAAAAAATAAATAAGATGTAATGCCTACCGCAAAGGACGCCGCTAGAGGATGCGTATGTTGTTGTTGGGCTGGATACGGTAGTTGTTTGTGAGCGTAGTAGCAGTAGTATAACCAGTAGGTAGAGGTAGTACAGATAGTTGCTAGTAGTCTGGCTGTGGCAGTGACGGATCCTTTTGGCCGGTTGGGTTTGATTACAACGCTTTTCTCACAAAACTCTAAACGTATTGCACACTGTTAGCTTGTTTTCTTTCTTTTCTTCTGCTAGCGCTATGTGTTTACCGCGGAACAGAACACGATCTTTGGCTCTCAGGACACAACGGTGTATCGATGCACAGATTAGAACGGATTTGATTGAATTTAGGACACACGGGACACACCACTACGAAAGCGCGTACGCGTTACGGGTAACGGATGCTCTACAATAAACACTGTGTACTCGAGACTCGAGAGTTTCTTCACCTTTTTAGCTTGTAACGCCGGGGTTCGCTAGATGACGCTCCTCAAGGGGGGGTTTGGGTTATAAACGCTTATTGTGGTTTGATCTTGGTTTGATTGATACCGTCCTGTAACGCAGGACCTGTTCGACGCTGCGCTGGCTCAACAACAGACTATGCAGATAGGAAGGATGGTACCTTTCGCACGGGTGTTTGGTTCGACTACTCGCAAAGGGTAGAGCTGAGACCGAAGCGTTCGACTTGGCTGACGGAGCACAAATGAAGTTGGTCGGCGTACCGCTTACACAGTTATTAGTAACGGAGCGCATCGGCCGACACGCACCACACCACCACCACGCATATACCGCCGCGCACGCACCGACACAACCACCCTCAACACACACAGAAAAAAAAGAGAGCGACAGCGAAAGAGAGAGAGAACGCGACGCTCTCCCAGCACTCATGGGTGCGTGATGCTGCAAGGAAGAAGCCTGGAAACGTAAAGAGATATGACCCAAGCAACGATCGCTCGAATTGGGATGCGTTCGAGCTAAATTTTTCTTATTATTCGGCACAAATCCCAGAGAGAAAGAGCGTGCGCCGTGAGAGTGAAAGAGTGCGATACGCGGCGTTTCACGGGGGGGTGGGAAAAAGATGGGGTTCGCTTTTCTGCAAAAGCTCCAGCCAAATCGAAGAGCATAAATGTGTACGTTTTCTCACCCCTTTGAAGCTGAGTGCAGGGTTATAGCAATCTGCAGCATGATTAAATTTCTTTTTTAAAAAAATATTTCATTGCAAAAAACATCATTCCACCAATCAGCTTAAAAATCAAATACAAAATATCACAGTAAAATAAAATGCTTTCTGATACTCTTGAGCACAATTCCATATTTCTATTAAACAAACACTTGGAACGCTCCAGCTTATTCATTAATAGTTCAAAACCCCTGTTATACGAACCAAAAAATCATACACAGATCATCTGCTCTTGCGCATTTTCCCCGGTTTGAAGCTCGGCTTCAGCCCACCGTGAAAATAGAGCTCATCGTTTCGGGTGAGGTCGATGAGCTTCCGGAGCGAAAGGTACGATGAAGCTTCAGCCCGTAAGGTGTGATAAAACTTACAATCACCTACCGCTCATTCAACCATAGAACGGTAGCCGGATGTTGCCGGGCAAGATCGATCGATTCGATACAGGATTTCCCGCATCCCCTTGGGGGCATGAAGGAAACAAAAAAAAAACATCGCGGAACATCGCGACTAGAGCATTTGTTTTCCATGGTGGAAATTCGTGGAAAAACTTTTCGTCTTCTCTCATCCGTTGGATCGGTTGGAACGATTCGCCTTAAAATGCATCATACTTTTCTCCCTCGTTGATGGAAAGTGATGAGGGGAGAAGAGGCACGGAAAGGGTTATAACGTTTCGAAGGTTGTGGAAAGCTCATGAAATTTTATGGCACCTTCGTTTTATTTTTCTCCCCTTTTCCACCCTCCTTCACAGTCTTCAATGTATCGGAGCAAAACGAAAACAGTTTACCGCACGTGGAAAACTGTGGAAAGCCTCACCGTACTAGTGCTACTGGACACCTTCGGCAGGTGATAAATCATTAGGCCGTTTTTTTTCAAAAAGAGGGGGAAAACGCAAGTTTAGCTTCGTTTGGCACGAGTTTGGGTTGCGGTTTTCTGCCCAGTGTTCAGGTATCGATCAACGAAACGACGATGAGCCCGTCGCAAGACCATCGGGCCCTTGTTTATGGAGGAAGAAAACTCGCTTTCACGCCGATTGAGTAAAGAGCGAAACGGGGCCTGGGGTAAGGTGGGAAGCGAGGCGCGTTAAAATCGCGATCGCACAGTGCCGGGCACGCCAACCTGTGGTGCTCGTGGGGGTGATAAAACCTACTCCCCCCTTTTTAGCGTCCGCTCGGCGGCAAGATTGGCTTTTGTGTCGGTCCCGTGGCCACACATTCCGGGGGCATTGTTTTCCGGAGCGCAACGAAGCGCCTTGATAAATCATCCCGCCACTGCAACCGGTTGCGGGATCTGTGCGCGACGGTAGCAACGGGCCAGACCAACACATCCGGTCGATCGGGAAGCAAAGCAGCAAAAACCCATCAAACGCTATTAAAGCTATACAGAAACAGGTGCAATATGAAGCATATCGTCAGTGTTTATGCCCAATGTGTGCGCTTGTTTGTGTGTGTATAAAAGATGGCCGCGGGAAGGTGGAAGTTCACCTGGGCGGAGGTTTCCTAACCCGGATGTGTATGGTTGTGTACTGTTGTTGCCCTTTTTTTGTTTTGCGTGAGATCCTTTTACCGTTAACGTCAATCTGTTTCCTCCCTTCAAACTGAACACAACATTGCCTTTCCTTTTTTTGAGTAAATTTGCAAAATTTTATAAAAAGATTTTTTTTAATGCCAATTGGTTGAAATAAGCTTCACTTCACTCAAATAATGCTTTAAATTAAAAAAATCAGAAAAAAATTTCAAAAAAATTTTCCACTCGAAAATTTCATAAGGCTTACCCCTTACGTTTTTTTTGAGAAATTTTGCAAAAAAAATAAAATTGTTTTATTTTAATGCCAATTGGTTGCAATGAGTTTCTTTTCACTCAAGTAATGCTTGAAATAAAAAAAAGAGTGAAAAATATTAAAAAAAACAAAAAAATTGAAAAAAATGAAAATTTTCCTCATTTTTGCACCAAGTTTTGCCTATAACTCGGACGGTATCCAACGGATCGCCAATCTTTAAACTGTGGTCGATAGATGGCACCAATGGCTACATTTTCTTCTTGGAAGGCCATGCCCTCAGATGTCTGTGCCAGAAGTTATTCGAGGAACCAAGTTCCATACCCTGTTTGAGAAAATGTTAAATTTTCCTCATTTTTGCACCAAGTTTTGTCTATAACTCGGTCGGTATCCAACGGATCGCCAATCTTTAAACTGTGGTCGATAGATGGCACCAATGGCTACATTTTCTTCTTGGAAGGCCATGCCCTCAGATGTCTGTGCCAGAAGTTATTCGAGGAACCAAGTTCCTTACCCTGTTTGAGAAAATGTAAAATTTTCTTCATATTTGAGCAATGTAGCAAAATTCAAAAATATGATATATTTTAATGGGAATTTGTTGCAATAAGTTTCTTTTCACTCAAATAATGCTTTAAATTAAAAAAAGAGTGAAAAATCAGAAAAAAAATTTCCAAAAATTTTCAACTCGAAAATTTCATAAGGCTTACCCCTTACGTTTTTTTTGAGAAATTTTGCAAAAAAAATAAAATTGTTTTATTTTAATCCCAATTGGTTGCAATGAGTTTCTTTTCACTCAAGTAATGCTTTAAATTAAAAAAAGAGTGAAAAATAATAGAAAAATCAAAAAATTGAAGAAAAAATGAAAATTTTTCTCATTTTTGTACCAAGTTTTGCCTATAACTCGGACGGTATCCAACGGATCGCCAATCTTTAACCTGTGGTCGATAGATGGCACCAATGGCTACATTTTCTTCTTGGAAGGCCATGCCCTCAGATGTCTGTGCCAGAAGTTATTCGAGGAACCAAGTTCCATACCCTGTTTGAGAAAATGTTAAATTTTCCTCATTTTTGCACCAAGTTTTGTCTATAACTCGGTCGGTATCCAACGGATCGCCAATCTTTAAACTGTGGTCGATAGATGGCACCAATGGCTACATTTTCTTCTTGGAAGGCCATGCCCTCAGATGTCTGTGCCAGAAGTTATTCGAGGAACCAAGTTCCTTACCCTGTTTGAGAAAATGTAAAATTTTCTTCATATTTGAGCAATATAGCAAAATTCAAAAATATGATATATTTTAATGGGAATTTGTTGCAATAAGTTTCTTTTCACTCAAATAATGCTTTAAATTAAAAAAAGAGTGAAAAATCAGAAAAAAAATTTCCAAAAATTTTCAACTCGAAAATTTCATAAGGCTTACCCCTTACGTTTTTTTTGAGAAATTTTGCAAAAAAAATAAAATTGTTTTATTTTAATCCCAATTGGTTGCAATGAGTTTCTTTTCACTCAAGTAATGCTTTAAATTAAAAAAAGAGTGAAAATTAATAGAAAAATCAAAAAATTGAAGAAAAAAATGAAAATTTTCCTCATTTTGCACCAAGTTTTGCCTATAACTCGGTCGGTATCCAACGGATCGCCAATCTTTAACCTGTGGTCGATAGATGGCACCAATGGCTACATTTTCTTCTTGGAAGGCCATGCCCTCAGATGTCTGTGTCAGAAGTTATTCGAGGAACCAAGTTCCATACCCTGTTTGAGAAAATGTTAAATTTTCCTCATTTTTGCACCAAGTTTTGTCTATAAATCGGTCGGTATCCAACGGATCGCCAATCTTTAAACTGTGATCGATAGATGGCACCAATGGCTACATTTTCTTCTTGGAAGGCCATGCCCTCAGATGTCTGTGCCAGAAGTTATTCGAGGAACCAAGTTCCTTACCCTGTTTGAGAAAGTTTTAGAGTAATTTTGCAAAGTTTTATAAATTGATGCATTTTAATGCGAATTGCTTGAAATACGTTTCTTTTCACTATAGGCGTTCGCAAACGCGTCATTTGCGAAGCATGTAGTGACGGGGTGACGGACGTTGTATTGTGAATTTTGCAGCTGTGCCGTTTGCTTTCTCTATCATGCATTGTTTTGATTGTTTGACAGCCCCTAAAACCCCCGCCGATAAAATGGCAGCCCCATTCGCGTCGAGTTGCTAATTTTACATCGTTTCTTTTTTTTATTACCATTATTGCACGCTTCGCACGAGGCCGAGTGTCGATTTGATTTAGGCTCTAATCAGTCTGCTTGCGACGAGTGTTTGTATGTGTAAGGTGCTTTTGTTTCTTTTACTGCACTTAGCTATGGTGCTATTTTATGTATCTTTAATTTATATTGCTATTCTTTACCGTTTTGGTTTTCCAATCTTACCCCCATCGTAATGAAGCTATCTTTCACCTCATTTTCCCTTCATTTGTTTACAGATTAAGCTTTAATGATGGTTTCTGGTTTTTTTTCACACTATTGTGTTTGCTTCTATGTATATTTGAATGTGTATGAACAAGAGAGCAAACGTAGGGGTGAGAGAGAGAAAAATAGAGCGAAAGAGAATATTAGTTTTCTTCCTTAGTGTTTCTACTATCGTAATGACAGAAGCAGCAATGCTAGAAATGTCATTGAAACCCTTTATCAGTCACATCACTCAGAACCGTACCACCAAACACATCCACAATTATCCCAATAAAAGTACATCAATCTGAAGGAAGCGCAAAATAAATACCAAACGCTGCGATTGCATATAACGTTATGCATATATGACAAAATGCCGGTGACATTCGATTGTTGAAGGAAAAAAATTGTTTAACGACCACTTCAAACCCGTTAAGATAGCTGGAGCTATAAATCTCACATGACTGTTTGTCTAAAATGTGGTTTTTATAACCATTATTTAACGTGTGTGCATTGACAAACGTTTTAATAAGCGCTCTCAGGTTCACTGGGTGCTTTTCAATTATTCCTTTGATGATTGTTATCAATGTTGCCTTCGGTTTAGTGCAATATCCGAACGGGTTCCCCGATCCTTATTCCAATTTCACATCTTCAGATACTCATCTACCCAAGAGTTTACTCACAAACACATTCTGGTACCGTAATTCAACTCTTGAACGGAAGCTGTAAGAATCAATTTGAACCAGGCTATTTTCTTTGGTACGCTACATAAACGAACCGTACCATGCGCGTAGGTGTCAAGCTGTCAAGTCGCGCCACAGTACACCGAGGCATGCCCGATCGTACCGTGCAATGGCCATTTAACCGAGGTCACTTACATAAATCGCACTTGTTTAGACTCCACATGTGTCGCCCTTTCGTTTTATGCTGTTGTTTCGTGTTCTGTCTCGCATTTCTTACCCGGCTGCTATATACAGCTTGCAAACCAAGCAGACGCGCGCACGCTTCTCGCATCAATTAGCAATTTCCTCGGCTGCGACAACTGACACTTTCAAAACAGCGATCCCGAGCGGACTGGAGTTTGGATTGGCCTTCGTTTTTGACAGTGCGACCGTTTGCTTCTATCTTTTGTTCCTTCTGTTTAACTTCCGACACGGCAGTGCGCTGGGATCGGCATAATTTGCATCTCAAACCGTCTGGAAGGCAAGGCCGGCGACTAGCCGATGGATAGCGGAAGGATAAGCAGGAGTAGGAGCTCGGAAGGAAAGGCTTAGAACGTTGCATGTGTTACCGGTATGCCACAAACCGTCTGTCCGGGTCCGGAAGGGCATGGCGTTGAAAAATTGTGCTCATAATTAGGTGTATGTGTAGTTTTCTTCATTCACTCCCCCCCAATTTTGATTCTAACCTCCAAACTAAGTCGATTTGGTTGTTCACGACTCTGCCTCAACTAGGGAGATTCTACTGATGGTGACCCAAAATATTCAAAATAGGAATTTAAACCACCAAAACTCGCAAAAATTATAGCAACACATTTGCAAAGTAACAACAATGTTTTGCTGGTTGAAATCTTGTTGAAAATATCTTTAGCCTCCTCCCAAAATTTTAAGTACTTAGATTAGTTCAGCTATCCCCAGTAGAAGATCCCCTTCGCTGTGCACCGAGAGCAAACGAGATCTCCAAATCCCACACGGCTAGATTCACTACCACATTCACAATGCACACACACACAGTGGACACTTACCCGAATAGTTATCCCATCAACTTTACTGATAGCACTACAGGCGCTATAAAGCAGCGTTAGATTACGGCGAGTTGATTTAGTACGATTCGTCACGCTTCATCGGACACCTTACACCTGGTGACGGTAGCGCTGACCACTAGCCCAATCATTAGAAACATTTGCAAGAATAATTTCACGCTCCATCAAACTTTGTTGCAAATCAATTCTCTTCAAGAATATAACCAGTGTAGTAAGAGTATAAGGAGCGCTTGTCGGCAAGTAGTGCGGTGTTGGCTCTCTTAGTAGCAAGAATGTACTACATGCTGCCGTTTGTTTATATACTCTCTTCGGTGGCTTGGATAGTCCAAACCGAGGGAGATCCTGCGGATGTGTTCGACTCGGTATCTTCACCATCACCCGGCGATGGTTTTCAGTGTCAGCGTCCGGGTCGCTTTGCCAATCCGGACGATCCGAGCTGTCGAACGTACCTGACCTGTATCCCGGATAACGATCCCGACCGGGGTCCGTTCATACTGCGCCAGGACGAATGTGGTGTGAATGCACTGTTTAGTGGGCGCTATCAGCGCTGCATTACTGGGAGTGATTGTGCTACCCTCGAGGACTTTTATGCCATCGAGTACGAGTGCTACGAGTGCGGTAAATTCGTACTGCCCGGTTCTACCGACTGTCGGCAATTTGTGAACTGTCTCAAGACAAAGGATCCGGGTGTGTTCGTGCCGATTCGGCAGAGTTGTCCCGCCGGTAAGCTATTTTCCGACGATGCTCACGCTTGCGTGCTGGAGGAAGAGTTTGAGTGCGGTTCGGCAAAACCGACCACAACGGCTAAGACGGCACTGGACGCGTCCCCGCTACCGTCGGCGCAAGTAGCAGACGCATCATTCACCGGTGGTCATCTGTCAGACTTTGTGTGCCTCAGCCCGGGACGCTTTCCAGACGAATCGGTACCGCACTGTCGCGGGTATCGTTGGTGTACGAGCGAACGTACCGCCGAGCATGGGGGACGTCTCGTGTCGCGGAATTTCCTCTGCGAGGCGGGCCAGGTATTTTCGGAGGTTGAGAAACGATGCGTACCAACCGAAAGTTACCAATGTCCGGATGATGATGTCAGTGCGGATCGGTTCCGGTGTGTCGCGGTCGGACGGTTTCCCGATAGGAGTGCAACCGGATGCGAGCAATACTTCAACTGTCAGCAGACTGCTACCGGTACGCTGAAGGCTGCGCTAGCCCAATGTCCTGCGGGGACAGTGTTTTCCTGGCTGACGACACGTTGCGTCCCGAGCGCTGAGTACGTGTGTCCTGTTGGAGCGATCGGGGCAGATCTTGCAATTGCGGGTGAAACGGTCGCGGTCGTACTACCCGCACTGAAGCAACCGGACCAGACGGGAGAGATCGAGTTGACGAACCAACGTGGCAGATCACATCGCAACCGTTGCTCGAGCTCTGGTCGTTTTGCAAACGATGCGGACGCCTACTGCCGGACGTACTTCATCTGTACCCGTGATGCAAGGGGCGCTTGGGCGAGAGTGTTGGTGCGATGCCCCGCTGGTACATTATTCTCCCGCACGGCTTCACGATGTGTTGGAAGCGAGACCGCATCTCAGTCACTCTGCCCGGTGCGTGAACCGACTACGGTTCCGCCGGTAATTGCTTTAGACGTTGAAGATCCGGACGAAGGTTTTAATGGTAGCGATGAAGAGCTGGAGTGTAGCGAACCGGACCGATTGCTACCAAATCCGACGGATCGTACCTGCCGCACGTACTTCGGTTGCCGGTGGGATGATATTACCGAGCGAGCGGAACAAACGACGCGACGCTTACGTTTACATCTTCTGCAGTGTCCTCAGGGATTGGTGTTCTCCACCGGTGCAGCACGGTGTGTGAATGCTAGCTCTAGAGCTCATCTGGAGCACACGGTTACCGACGACATGCCGGATGATGGGTCATCTGAAGCTTACTCCACATTTTGCGGTGAGCCTGAGGACGGCTCAGGAGAATCCCCCCTCGACCATTCTGCTCAACCATGGTCGTCAACATCAACCGTACCGGCCGTCAGTCGGCAGGAATCATCATCAACGGAGCAATCAACAACAATCGCTACCAGCACCGGCAAACTTACAACATCAAACGCACCAGACATTAGCAAACGGATAGCGCCACTGGACAGTGCGAGTGATGGTGGCGGCGGTAGCTTCAGCTATTCGGGACCCGTGCCGGAGTATCCGTGCACCGCAACAGGTCGTTTCGCCGACATCAACTCGGTCGACTGCCGCTCGTACTTCCTGTGCAAGCTGCAGCAACCTGCCGGGTCATTCGTTTCGGTGCATCTTACCTGCCCGGACGGGATGGTGTTTTCGCGCAATGTCAACAAATGCATCGTGTCCAACCGGCACGTCTGCTAGCCCCAGGCGCATATGTGGGCGTTATTCGCATCAACCGCGTTTACGGTTCGTGTCATGAATTGGAATAAATTGTCTCGCAACCCTAACCTCGTACGCTATTTTAGTGTGTCGAAATGGAATCAGTGTAAAATGCCTGACAGGTCTAGGCAATTCCCTTCCTATTGAGGGGGAAGCATTGTATCACGTGGCTTTGTTCTAATGCACAATCAGTTTAATGAGATAATTCCGAACGTACAGGATTAGAACGTTCCGTAGTCAGGTGTGTCACACACCTGTTACATCACATCTACTAACATCTTCTGGGAACCTTTCTGGATAGCTGACGGACTACTTGTTGTATGTATTGGTCACGCAATTTCAAACAGTAAGTAACCGACCGATGAACGGGTACTGCCCAAAACCCACATCAACGAAATAGACGTTTAAAGCTAGAAAGATAATGCGCGTGCTGCACCGGTGCTTTATCTAAATATTTATAAACTGGCTTGATTAGAACCTGGCAAAAAACGCACACTAAAACGACAGAGAAGATTAACGGCAGTGAGCAATGAAAACCATAGTAAAGGAATCGTGTGCAGCCAAGCGCAACCAAAACTGTGCGTCTGGAAGGAAAGAAAAGGCAAACACGTGCGTGTTTATTGGGTAGTGATCGCTGCAAACTCGTCTTCCGACAACTACCGCCGTCGACAGCAACGGTGTGGAGAAGTTTCATTTTGTGGTCGTAAAATTGAATTAAATTGTGAACCATTCGGTTCTGGCCGGTAGCTTCCATTGCTCGTCCAACTGTTGTGGCAAAATTGTAACGATACTGCGTGTGGTTGATGTATTTTTTTCTTCTAGAACTCAAATAAACTGATCGACAAATTGTGATTTTAGTCGAACAGTAGAAGCGATAATGGGAATGTTTGAATCGCATCAGTTTAGCAGTTGACATTTGATTTCTTCAACTGTTTGTGTACTTTGTTTACTAATTACAACTGTCAAACGCCGGTATAGTATGCAGCTGTCATTACCATACGTCAGTACAAGGCAAAGGATCTTGAAAATTTGAAACACGGCCAAAATCTGCAGCACGAACAACACTTTTTACAACAGATAAAAAAGCAACACAATTTCAGTCCAATTTGTGTAGATTTTCGATTTCCACATTTTCCCTTCATTAGCAAATAGAGAAGCGTTGCTTTATCATCTCCGTTAGTGGCAAATCAACCGACGCGTTGCTTTCTTTCCAACGCGATATTACCCGTGTTGGCTGGTCGATCGGACGCTCAAACCGTACCGATAAGCACACAGGCAGACGAGCGTGCCTCTATCAACCCAGGTGTAAGTATAAATTAATCATCTAGTTTTCTTGCTGTTACTAGCCGATGTGTTCCAAAAAAAAAATTTCACTTCCAATCACGACAAACAGACGATCGCAGTTGATGGAAAGCATCGTTGCATACGGTGCGGGGAATTGGGCTGAACCGAGAAGCTGATAAATATATATCACCTTCGTCGTAAAACGAAGGCCCGAAAACCGATCGAAACATGGCAGTAACCCGCCTGAGGATGTACACTGGCCGAATGAGGCCGGGTTTCTTTAGCCGACCCGGCCAACCGATAATGGGTGCATGTGCAGGTGGCTTTGAAACGCAAAGAAAGCCGTCATGATTGGATGAGGATGAATTAATAGAGATGACCGGCGTGTTCCGTGTTTGCTGTCTGTCTACTAGCTTTAACCAGTCATCAAACCACCCAAAAAAAAAAGCACGAAATAAACGGGAAGGTCTGTACGAACCAAGGTCTTCAGCTTTTTGCTGGACATCAAAACATACACTTTCTGAACAGGCTCTCGCCCGGTCACACACAATACCCACGGGTATGGCGAAGAGTCGGTATTTGGTGGAAAACTAAACTTGTTAGAGCCACTCTCTTACTGTCCTTCTTTTTTTTTAAATCCATTCTTCCTAAATCAACTAAAAATGCAAGATCCTAAAAAGATTAAAAACACAAAAGCTAGAGAGAGAGAGAGAGCGAGAGAGAGAGAAAGAAAAAGGCGGAAAGAAAACAAAACTAACCTCAAACTTTCGGACATGATCGGGCGATCGGTAAGTCCGGAGCAATGGCGCCCGTAAAGTGAAACTCATCAACCGAAGCGAGCAGTATCAAACCGGCATCACGGAATCAAACCCCGGCCAGCCCCGAAATTGAGGGGGCCTTTTTCTACATGTTCGGAACGCACTTATATTCCTGATCGTGATGGACGAACAGGTAGTGGAGGCGATTTATTAGGTCAATGGTAATTGCTGCAACAATTGTGGTACGGATGCCGTTGCGTTTTGCGGCCTGATCATCTTCATCACTGCCAAAACCCAACGAGCCAGTACCCCCGAAAGGAAAACCACCGAATAAAGTAGCAAATAGGAAAAAGAAAGTACTAAATCAAGCTTGGTGGAGCTGTGCGCGTGCAGTTTAGGGTGACGCCATAATGATGCAAAACTATTGGACAGGGTTTGCCGCGAGGGAAAACCTGGTTGGTGAAAAGCTGTTCTTCCTGAGGTGTGTTTAGAAGTGAAATTTTATTTGATTCCTAGCTGTACATATACTGCTTCTTCTATTAGCTAGTCTGACTAGAGCCAAGGTGACTAGCCAAAAAGGTAACGAACCTAAAACTCATCCATTAAAGAAAAGTTTGCGCAAAAATAAAAGAAAGGGGAGCTAGAAAGGAGGATGTGGTGTGGACAAGAGAACGAAAATGTACCCATCCAGAATAGCCGTGCTAGCGTGGAAAGGCGTGAACGATCTCGATGAATCATAAAATGTAACAAACAGCGAAACGGTCAGCCACATTTGATAGCCCATCCGAGCATGATCGGGCAACGAATGCTGAAATACTGTTCCGATATAAATGTATCACTCCAGCACATAGCCGGGCACACATCTGAGCACATTAAAAAGAAGTAGATAGAGCGTGATAAGAATTAGTCCACCAACTTCATCATGTGACGTGTGTGCAGCTGTAGAGCGCCGTACCGGCTCAATGCGAGCGAAGTGAGTTACAATTTTGTCACGATCGCCGACTCTTGCCTTTCCAAAAACCCCACACGCTCTGTGGAAATCTTCCCATGCTGTTAACTATATTCTTCATAACTTTCCTTTCCGGTTCCGGTTAAAAGAACATTCGTACGTTAATCGGGTGTGGAATATATACACCTCGTTTCATCTCCTACCCAAATCAAGTATTTCACACTTTGCAGTGTGTTTGCGGCTCTTGTGTTGCGACTCGCTCGTCTTTACGGGCAATGGCACAGAAAACGATACCATCGTGTTCCGGACGGCGGCACGCCACTTGCCTTACCGCGAATCAGTTTTTTTATTAATTGTGCATTTCGTTTGCATTTCGTGCAACAGTGCAACAGCTTCTTTGATGCACGCACGCACACCTTTTGCAACGCATCGCGTGGCGCGCGTTACCGTTCGGAATAAATTTCGGAGTGCAACGCCGGTTTTTGCCAACGCCGAAACACACGGGGGGCACTTTCGGCCGCGGTGTGCATGCAATCTAGCACGCCCGGTATGAATTATACCTGGGACTTGATGTGTTTCGAGGTAGTTATCTTGGATTCGATTTCGGTGCAGGTGGAACCGACGTCCGGCACGCGTAGTGTGTGCAGGGTTCGCAGCGAAATGGTTGGAAAGGTGAGGATTTTTTTTATTATTATTTTGGTTGTTAGCATTTTCTCCTTTCACCTAGGCATGGGCTATGAATGGTCATAAAATCTGGAGCGTGTTTGATGGTCGTTAACGGTTTAATAAACCGAAGGCGTTGCACAGGTAGAGTACAAACGCGGGAAGCAAATTACAAACTTATTAACTTAATAAAATTACTTTATGAACGCTTTTTCCGAAACCGTCACATTAGTAAATGGACATAATAAAGCAATTAGGCTTCGGCTGGCGAAGAAAACAAAAACCATGCAAAGCTGATTGCGTATGAAAAATGGACCTTCAAGATATTGGGTTAAAGCCACGTTACTTCAAATGTTAAGCGTTACTTGGACAATTTTCTCTGGTGGCATACCTCACACGATCAGCAGTTTCGAGTACGGTCGACACCACTGACCTACAGAAAGCAGCGTGGTGTGATCGGTAAAGAACCTGTCAGCACTTTTAGCGCCATCAGCCTGTTTTTCTTTTTGGTGTCTCACCGTGAAGTGCATATCATAGCCGAAACGAAATTGGCGAATCATGTATGCTCTTGTGACATTACTTACTTAATTCGATCAGGATATATTGTTCTTTTTCCTATTCTTTTAAATATATTTGATTTACCAACGGTCCCAGATCAGACGACCCATATCAGACGTGTTTCACTATTTACTGTACGATTGATCTGGCGCGACCTACTTTTGTAGAATACAACAGAATTGATATCAAATCTCAGATCCGAGAATCAGTAAAACGAAGTCCAAAAAAGCCAGTTATGGCAGGCATGACGTAGGTAAGTCGTTACGCCAAGAGAAACAAGATCTGGAAATGTTAATACTTTTTCCTAGTTTGTTGCATCGGTTATGATACTTTAACAAGCGGATGTCGTATATCGGGATGTAAGCAGTTTTCTAAGTATTTACCATTTTATGGTTGTAATAACAATATATCGTAAAAATAATAATATATAGTACTTACCAACATGGATGAAGGTTTCACGCTTAATATTTTGATAGGGAACCTGGAGAAAGAAATGATTCATGTTATTTGATCAACTATTACTAAAAAAAATATACTTTGGCATGCGCCGCTGTATGCATGGAACGCTCTAGCTAGATTCGCTACCCATTTTCCAAGTGTTTTGAAGGTTATAAAATAGCCTTGACTTGTTAACTAGATGCATTCATCTTCAATATGTTTGAAAAATTACCAAACGGTTATCTTTTCCATAAGAACGTAAAAAAATATGTAAAAACGTCAAAATGCACAGTTACATTGCGTTACACAGTTATGTACACTAACTATAAACAAACTGTCAAAACCGTGGTGAGAAATTTGACAGATCAGCAAAACAAACACCATTGCATGATAGCGCGTGTATGGTGTGTTAGCAGTTATTCAATCGCGTGCATGTTTGGTTGCAAATCCCTGTATCGAATGCCCGGCAATTTCTCATAATTGAGTTAAATTTGCATTGGTGTTTCCTTTTGGATGCTAGTACGGTGGAAATAGATGAAAATTTACTTCCCCGTCTCGCTTGCTTTAAATCTGCAGCGTACCGGAAGCTAAGAAAACACATCCGAAAAAATGTTTTCGTCCAATGCCGTATCCTCACTATTGCGTCAGTGTACCATATCGTGGTAAGCAGACAGTAAACATAAGCAATTCGTATCAAACGGATACAATTTCGCTTTGGCATTTCCCAACAGGAGCAACACCATCGTACCGGTGCGTTCGAAAAACTATCTCAACCGTCCCCGGCTCCGGAATCCCGTGTGGTTCGTGAAGAAGACACGCACGGTAAGTCCCCCCCCACTAAGAGTGTGGAATATCCCTGCTAGAATTCTTGTTTGATGCAAAATTTGTGCACTTCTCATTGCCAGCTACACAATGAACAATTCACCACGGATAATACAGCCTTCCTGAATGAGGTAAAGCGGGAAACGATACTGGCAGCTTCCCAGCGTAATCAAGCCACTTTGCTAAATCTAGCGGCTGGTGAACAAAATGGTCAGCTAGCCCAGTGGAGCCCGGGCTTAAAGCGTACCGGTGTGATTGCGAAAAAGATTGGACAATATCCGCTATGGACGAAGGATGGACAGAAAATACGTACCACACTGTTGCAGGTACGTTGGTAAAGGATCGATGCTTCGTTTGATCCGATTCACGACGGTTTCCTTTTCCATCCGTAGATAATCGACAACGAGGTGGTGAAGTACATCCCGCCGGAAGAGTATCGACCGGCACAGGAACCACGTCAAAGCCGTAACTGGCGCAAACCGTACGGTTGTCTGTTGGTTGGCGCGGAACACGGTGATCCTTCGCTCTTTACCAAGGAGTACGCTGGGCTATTCCAGGACTCGGGCGTACTGCCAAAGAAACACCTATGCCGGTTTATCATCTCACCGGAAGCCCAGCTACCGGCCGGTACCGCACTCACCGTCAGTCACTTCCGCGTCGGCGATTATGTGGACGTGCGAGGCCTTACCGTGGACCGGGGATTTCAGGGCGTGGTGAAACGGCACGGTTTCAAGGGTATGCCAAAGTCGCACGGTGTCACGAAGACGCACCGCCGACCGGGCAACATCGGTGCCGGCGGTAATAAGGCACGCGTTTGGCCCGGTACACGTCTGCCCGGCCATATGGGCAACCGGTGGCGTGTGTTGCGCGGTCTGCAAATTCTACGCATCAACCCGCAGTACAACGTAATGTGGGTGATGGGCAGCAACATTGCCGGCAACACGAACGGGATCGTGTACATCTACGATACGATACTTCCGCTGCGAAAGCCCGGCTCGAAAGACGGACCAGCCGGCCCACCACCGTTCCCGACCGCGCTCGAACCCTTGCCGGCGAACAGCGGTGACGTTTGGCTGGAGGATCTGCACGATTTCCGAAAGCTTTCGATCACGTACAGCGCAGGTAGTGAATAGATCGGTGTACCGCCTGTAGAATAATGTTAAAATGAAATAAAAATAAAATATTACCTACAATGCCATATATTAGTGCAAATTCGGTAAAAAAAAATGATAAGCAAATTTTGTGCAATTTTCGTGAGATTATGATCAATTACGATTAAAAGCGTAGAAGATCAGAAGTATAAATTTCTCTTTTAGCCCATTCACTACCACCGAGGGCTTTCTTTCAGCAAATGCTAATGAAATTTATGTTTTTTTTTTCACTTCCGGTTTTCTTTCAAATTGCACTGTACAGTTGTTACATTTACACATACGTGTATTTCACGTTAACAACTTTCTGTAACTGCAATAACATCACTTACAATTACTTGATCCGATCCATTCTGTTCCTCCTTCTGCCCGTTGGTGGTGTTTTTGGCCGGCAACATGGCACCGTTCCGTATCAACTCGTCGCGCGATTCGACACCACGCTTCAGCAGACAAACGAGTGCGGCGGCCTGTTCCGCGTACCGTTTGTTCTTCTCCCAAAATGAGCTAGTGTACCGCTGACCGTCGAACCGAACGAACGCACGGAACAGTTTATCCTTCTGCTGCACATCGTACTGTGCCCGCTCTAACCCATTCCGGACAGCGTGCAGATATAGCTTAGATTTGGGCAGAGTATTGTCTGGAATAGCAAACAAAAAAACGAAATCTACTAAAACACCCATCCCACCCGAGAGTACTTGTCCTGAATTCTTACCGTCCGTAAAGTTGGACCGTATGAAGCAAACGTTCTCTTCATTCAACGGTTCCGGATCTGTTTCGTGTGTTTCCTCAAGGCACTGCTTTTTGCTCGTAGCTGGTTCTGTTTCATCCGTACCCGTGTCACCGTTTTCAGAATGCGTTCTTGGCCGGCATGCTCGTCTACCCTTGATGCCAGCGAAATGGTAACGCAACTGAGTTTCCCGACAGTAATCTCCCAGTTCCCAGATGTCGCTGGAAGGGAAGAAAAATAAAACATTTCGTGTTAGCGTTGATAATAGAATGCTTCTAACGCCATTCTCTTTGTACCATATCTGTTGCATTGTTTGACTGTCGAGCAAACGTCTTCCCACCGGACTCTCCTGCAAGCTGCGCAGCATCATCTGCACGCAGTACTTCGTATTCGAGGGTGAATTATCGTACCGCACGGATAGCTCAAGGTATCGGCGGATAACGTCGTCCAGCGGCAGTGGACCATCCGCACGGAATATGGAACAGTTCCACTCGGCGGCACGTGCCACCATAACGCTCGTGGTGGAACAGCGCTGCGCAAACTTCTGTATATCGTGGCGGCGCGCTATGCTCTGTGAGCCACCGTTCGCAATGACGGGAATATTCAGAGCAGTTGCCACACGTGCAATCGCATCTACACAGGAGCAGAAAACCAAAGAACAGAGAGATAGCATCAAGATAGAAACAAGCGCGTGTAGCAAAGCAGCAAAATGCTTACCTTCATTTACTGGATCACGAGGACGTTCGGTTTTCGTGCGTCCATGCACCCCAATTGCACTAATCCCGGTGGACTGTAGTTCTTTCGCGAGCTGTACCGTATCGTCCGGATCGGGCATCACCCGTATCTTGCACGTCACCGGAATGCTTACGCTCTGTACCAACCCTTCGAGAATAGCTTTGGCACGGGGACGATCGTATAGCAATGCCACTCCCATGCCTCCTTTGATGGAGAAATCTTTCGGACAGCCCATATTCACGTCAATCGCTGCTACATCGTTCTGCATCTAAAATAAAAATAAAAATACGGAGAAAATAATTTAAAAAAAAACTGACAAAATCGCTCATAGATAAACCTTGTTTACCATGCGTCCCACGGCAACCGCTCGATCTACGGACGCCGTACCGATCTGCAGAATCACTTTCCCCCGTTCATCCGGGCAGGTCCGGAACACAACCGTACCATCGGTTTTGTCGATGTAGTCAACCGTACCGAGCACCTCTGCAATACAGAAGTACGTTATTGAATAAACCTAACAGAAAATGCCTTAAGACCTACCGTTAGCATGTCTTTCAGCCCGAAGCAGCTTCCAATCGATAATTTCTTCAGTATAAACTAGATCCGCACCGTACTCTAGTGCCAGGAGCCGCATCGGCAGCGTACCGACACGGACCATCGGCGCCAAGATAAACTTGTGTCCATAGTCGATCGATGATTTCATGATGATGATGATGTCCTTAACGTGTAGGATTTGTTGGCATCATTCGGAACCGGAAGTGTAAAACCCGGCAGCCGTATTTTTGGATTCCGATAGGGACAGTCCCCGCCACACTATTGCCAAAACAGACCAATCAAAGAACTGTCACAACAGCATTGAAGAAAAAGAAAACAATGCTACCGTTAGTATGCTAAACATGATGTCCTTTTTGACGATTATATTGCCAAATTAGGACCTTTCGCTTATTTATCGATACAGAAAACATTGCTGGTATTCTCAATAATCTTTCGTTAATACTAACCAATGTTTTCGGTTCAATAGATTTGAAGGAAATTGGTTTGTTTAGTCAGCTAACAGCACATCTCGCGACCACCCCGTACATCTTTGTAAAAGAACGATCCGATCCGGAATTATAACCACCTTACTCACACTATCAAACCATCGCCTCGTGTACCGATGTGCTGCATTCCATGCGCACCGGCTCTATGAAGCGTTTGACGTTTCGCCATCAAACTGGTTTTGTCAAAAATCTGTTTGTTTACTATTTTTCTACACACGAATATTCTTTACCACACAATTTCTCGCTCGTGATTTCATTTTCAACCAACTTTAGAGCCCATCAAAACACCGCAAAACGATCGAGCGTGTGATTATTGTGGCCGCGGTTAAACAATTACTGGTCGTGATTATGAGCGCACCATCAGGAAGTGTGTGCACAAAGGAAAACAAACAGCGTAGCATGAGCCGCTAGAATGTGTTATGTCGTGATCGCTAAGTTCATTCGCCGGCGATTGGTGTTAGCGATTATTTTTCTTCTTTCCCTGTCGTACTGTATGGTGCACCTGATTCGTAGGGTAATAGAAAGAATAATCTCACCCCGTTACCATGACAACATGGTTGCTGAAATGTGTTTTTTTTTACATCAATTTTCCCTCGCACAGAACAACAACCTAAGCTTAAATGGAGACTATCTGCAGACGCAGCTGTTGCTGCGTAAAAATATTATCTGGACCAAAGCAAGACATTCGCCAGGGCGTGCAGGGGCGGGTGCAGATCCGGCAGCGATTGTGGCGGCGGCGGTTGCAAACGAAACCGATGAACTGCCGGAACCGCTTACCTGCCGGAATTCGATCCAGGGCAAATCGCTTATCGTAGACGACCGTGGATATGTGTGTTCCCGGGCAGAGCTGCTAAAGAATGGTTGCTGTAGCGGGACTGATATCGAAGGGAACAGTGAGGCAAGGAAATTGTTTCCATGCCGTACATGTTTGCCGAATCGTTGCTGCGCCGTGTACGAGTACTGTGTATCGTGCTGCTTGAACCCGGATAAGGTAGCTGTACTTCCAACCACACAGAAGGTAAAACGTGTAGAAAATTCTAAACTCTTTTGCTATTTCTTTTTGTAGCGACCAATCCTGGAGGAAGTGTTAGCCAAAGCGAACGGTAGACAGGTGGCACTGTATGCCGAAGTAACCGATCAGTTCGAGCTGTGTCTCACCAAGTGTCGCACTAACTCGCAATCGGTACAAAATGAGAACAAGTACAGAAACCCCGAACGGAAGCACTGCTACGGCGAGATGAATGATGCATTGTGGCCTTCCGCCAACGGGAAGGACACACAGAAAACACCCCCGGACGATGTCTGATGGATGGGTTTTTGAGGCACGTAACAAAGGCAACAGGTACATGCCTGGCAACAGATCGGTCACGAGATTAAGGTATTCGGAAGGTCAATTTTTTTACTTTACACTGCTGGCATTGGTGTTGGTCCCCCCAGTCGTTGTCCTTTCTTTTTACCAGCATGCAGTGCAAAACCGAAGCAGATTAAAAAAAAATAATTGTATTGCTATAATAAAAACAAACCATATTTGTTAGACACAATAGTACGAAAAGTGAATCTTATAATTAAATTTTTGCTTTCGTTCATCGGTTTAATGCTTCCCCTCTAAACGTTGGTTGTGGTTCGGGTAATTACACGTCTTAAAAGTTAATATCTCTACCCTGAAACTGCATGCTGTAGTACTAGTATTACGTAAACGCGTGTCCTACACGCTCCTTCAAACGTACGCAAAAAAAAAGCGCAAAAGTGAGAAAAATGATGCATCCCATGGCAAACTGTGCTGGCTAATGGTGTACAGTTTACGACCCGAACCCATCCGGGCATCGTATCGGGGCCCGGAATCGTTTGTTTTCCATCCGGTGGGTCTTTTTTCTTCTGCTGATTAAACCCATATCTTACCCGCCCCCGGGACATACCCGGGCTGTGTACCGCCCGTGCCACGCAGTACGCAGCATCGAACAGCACAATTCGATGATGGTAATTATTATTATGTTACCTGTTGCATTTATCGCCCCGCTGTTCGCACTCGTTCGCACTCCTTCCCTCGTCTTCATCCTCCGTAATCCTGCGGAGGTCAACTGAACGTCAGCAAAAATCGTTCGTACTGCTTTAATGGTTGGGGGGGAAGGCCAGGTCAGGAACGGAATGGACGACGGTTTGTGCCCGTTTGTGCCGTGCGTAGTTTTTGGTACACCGTGAGGGGTCGGCTCATACACAAGAGCACAGGAGCAACAAGCCAGCCGGGCGGATGCGCATGCGTGACTCGAAGGCGGCACGCAGGATACCGTCCGAACTGGGCCCGAGCATCGTACACCGCTTCGGTTGACGGTGGGGCATGCGGAAAGGAACGGTTTCCCCCCGGCCCAAGAAGAGTGGTGCCGGAGTTCCAGCACTGACTGTGTCGCTCATGGACGTCAGTCTTGGCGGTGAACTGTTGCGAACAACTTCATCCTACTCCTACCGCAACCAATCAATCTATACAGCACCTGAACGGACCTATCATGTGGTGTTACGTACTGGTCAACGGGTGCTATTTAATCTAACAACACAACGCCTAGCCAAAATCAGTTGTACCATCGCGCTGTTTCACCTGCCGAGACCAAGCAATCGTTATATCGGTTCGAATGTTCGAAACCGCGTTGTACGTTTTTATCCCGGCCCGTAACGAAAGCAAACCAAAACAAGCCGTCGTGGTCGCGATACGATTGCAGGTACTGGTAACCGGCATACCACGTGAGGTGCGTACACCTGTAGCGTAGTTAAGTTCCTTTACCGTGGGCCAGTAATAACACCTCCAAAACCAGGCCTACAAAACCCATCCAACTCGTCCATCAACCCGCATTTATATACACGAAAAAAAAAACAAAAAATATAAAATTGTCGCATAAAAGTGCTGCAGGTGATCAGTGTCACAGTAAAAGGTAGCACCGGTGAATAGAGTAGCAGTACGCCTCCAGTGCGAAGTCGTCGAAATCCAGCATTACAATCCCGTGAGAGTTTGTTCCACCTTGTCGTTAAGGTGAGTGAATGTAAAAGTTGGTGTGCCGTGTTACTTCCCGCCACCACGAGCTGTATATTGTGGGATCCACGGATGCGAAAGTGAAAGTAAAGGACTTTTAGCCCTTCTGCTACCCCCCCATACCCCACGCTATATCAGGCGCTTCCGTGACCGAACAGGGACAGGGCTTCGGTTTCTATTTGGATATAATGCTCAGTAAGACGCACTGCTTTCACACATGCAACGGCACTGTCCGTTGCGTGGAACTTGCAACAGGAGCTCAACAGATGGTGTTGACCGGGTAAAGTTCTCTAGCATCACACGCTACGCAACCTGTGGCCAAATTGCGCTAGACGGGGAGTACTATTCCATATGCCAGTTTTAGGGAGCTTGTGTACACGCACGATACTATCATATCTGATCCACCAGGCTAGTCACGTCAGGTGGCAAACAAACTTGAACTAATTAGTTGGCAAAGCTAGAAGCGTGTGCCTGAAACGATTGGGTTAGACTACAGCAAGTAATCTAGTAATTCTTCACGATAGGGAAAGATCGACAGTTTCAGCCACCCAGTAAGTGAGGCACCAGTGTAGCAGGGCAAGGTGGAGTTCCACCTTTTCCAGGTGGAACCAATGTAGGTAGCGAAAGATAGAAGAACAAAAATCAAGAGTGTTCAAGAGGATGAAATAAAATGTTTATAACCTTACACCGAGCATCCCAGGAGCACCCGAACAGTCTCGAAACGTTTCTGTTTTGTACTCCACCTACTAAAGCCAGCTGCCTGCGTGCATATCCTCCGCATGGCTTAGGTTAAGTGAGTGGCTACTACTTGGTTGGATGTGCGTCTTCTTTACCGAGAAAACTTACGTGCCGAAGAAAAGCCCACATCGCGGTACCGAAATATAATACCGAGAGCTACACACACACACACACATACATTGTACATGTACCCACCCGTGCGTGGATAAACACCACACATATCATAGGAACTTAGAAGATTCTGTCCCTGCTGTCCCAAAAAGAAAAAGTTTCCTAGTAGTATTTAACGAAAGAGACAGCAGACAGCGTAAAAACGGTAAATTATAACGCAAAGTACCTCCAATCAAACGCATCGTTTCCACCGATCACACACACACAAAAACACACGCACGCACACACACAAACCAATTCTTACGGGGACGAGTTTTGAAGTCGTGATGTGGCGTGGGAAATGGTGCCGACGTGCAGATTACCAGCAATCATCAAGCAGCCGAAGCAATCTGTCAATCTAATCCTTGGCACCGGAAGCAACCACTAATCCCTCGCTGCTCTTGGTGAAAGGAGACGTAAGGAAAACAACAAAAAAAACACACACAGGTAGGTGCTACTGTACCGGTTGTTCGTACACAATTCCCTGTCTAATTGAGGAAGAAGTCTCACTTTACGCTTGTGCTCGTAATACTCGTAACCGTAACCGAGCGGAAAGATACTTTAGAAAGTATGTGTTGAGCAAGGATATCGAGTATTATTTCCTATTTAGTATCAGAGTACTGGGTTGGGGCACAGTTTGCTAGATCTGTCACTTTGACAGCTGTAGTCTCGTTACCAATGAAGAGTAATCTGTAGTGCTTTATGCTAAAGAGCCAAATAAGTATTGAACTACCTTCACGCAACCTAATGAAATACGTACTTAATTACTATACGGACACTAAAGAATATAGAATGAGATATTTGCAACGTGTTCGATAACTCAGCATCAGTATAACTCTAATGGCCGACCAGACTTTTCGTGTTTCGTGTGAAAAGTTCTGTATAAACCTTGGTTTAAAACTTCCAAATATTTTAACCAGATCTCTAGATCTATTCAACAAACAAGGATTTAGAAAAAACGTAAAAATAGAAGAATTCTTTAATATATTTAAGAACCTCAACAATTGAACCACAACAGGCTTTGTCATCTCTTATTATTGAGGTTCTTAAAAAACATAAAAAACGATACCAATTTCATTTATGCTGCTTACTTTGCTGATTGAAATTTGTATGTTATTTCTACGCTGCACCTCTCTTTTCAGCAGTAGAAACAGCTCTTCGCGCTGTCTTTTGAAGTGCAGGCTTCTACTGCTGCATCAAAACTACTTGCGTGGAGTTTCAATTTCGGGCTAACGAGAAAAAAAACATCACAAATCAGCCTCCCCTTTTGGGCAGGTAAGTTGCAGGAGGGCACCCAAAACACCAGGACACCAAACAGCTAGGATCTGCCCGAACGAGAGATGAACAGTCGCGTCTACCGTCCGGCACGGCTGCACCAGGACGATACCGACCGCCATCAGCATCATCACCATCATCAGACCGACACCAGCAGCCAGAACCGTTCGCAATGGTACCGTACCAGCTGGAAATACTTGCCCTCGTTGCCGTGCTAATCGGTATCGTTGTCAACTCCTACATTGTCGTTATCGTTATCCTCACGAAACAGGTAAGTCACTAGCAATTCAATGCAACGCAGCAACCGAGTTGCGAATCGATCAGTAATCGATTCGGAAAATTGTGTGTGTGTGTGTGCGGGGGAGTGCATCGTACCACGGGGTTTGTAAGCGTTTCCCCGGGTGGGCATACAGTGCAATCTTGTAAAGTGGAAAACCCGACCGGGAAAAAACCGGATGGGAGTGAGTCGGAAGGGCCACACAACAAAGCTCTTTTGAATGCTGGAAGGTGAATAATCTTTCATCGATAACCGTGCGTGCGGTGTGTTCGCGATGGGGTCTATAGAGCTCGATTTTAAATGCAGATCTCTAGAGGGAAAGAGAGACAGAGAGAGAGAGAGAGAGAGAGAGAGAGAGAGAGAGAGAAGGAGGGAGGAGTGATTACTGTATTGAAGTAAAAAAAAATTCGTCTTCTTCTAAACGAATCACGTCCTGCGGATATTTCTCGCGCTGTAATAAGCCCATCGTCTAAAAGGTTTTTTTTGCAGTCGGAAAAGAACGGTTAGTTCTAAAGAAATCAATCCAAATCAGAAGGAAATGTGTGGGTTTTAGCTTTCTTTTTTTTTCTTTCTTAATACCACCAATGTTACCGCAACAATCCCATCATATCAAGCCAAAGAAATAAGTAAAGTATGTTAATACCTTCCTACACTGTACGTGTGTATATAATTCTTCGTATATCCCACTCTGCCTGCTGCTGGGGAGGGGGGGTGAACTTTCCACGCGAATTGCTTCCAAAAAAAGCGACGAAGACGAAAAAAATGGCTCCTCCAAATATATCGTAGAATTGTGCGAGAACGTCACAAAAACCCACTTCGACAGCACCTGACAAACAGAAGGAAAACTAGTGGGTTTTTTGCTGAAGGTGTGGAAAACAAAGTTCTGCTTCGAAACCGCACACGGTCCCTATCTTTTGCACGAATTCAAAAAGTCATCAAGATGCCAAGATCCTTCACCGTGGTTGCATTTGAAGTGCTCCGAACGCCGACTGTCGCTGAGTGGGTCCCGCACCACATCCCCCCCCCCCCTCTCTTCCCCAAAAAGCCGCTGGAGTGCTGACGATGATAAGGCGGAACAATGGGATTGTCATGGGTGCCAATGTAGTGCCGATGTACGGTGGCCATTGTTTGTTGGCCCATTGGCGAACGGATACACCTTGTGCCCCCGTACTAGCCAACACCCCCCCCCCTCCTCCCACCCCCCCCCCCCTTCCCCCTTTTTCTGCTAGGTATTGGTGTGTTCTACCACCGACAACTCGCGAACCAACGGCTTCCAGCCCCTTAGATGGGGGTGTAAGTGTGGTTTTTTGTTGTTGTTGTTGTTGTTTTGTGTCATCTAAATTTCATTTCCCAGAAGGCGCGGTATATTGTACACCACCGCCCGTCACTTTTCCGTGAAGCTTTGCTTTATAATCCCGTTACGGGCAATAAGAGGGACCAATGTCGTGTCTCTAACCTTGTTCAATTTTCCGGACGCGTACCGTCAATATGCAGTTTTGTTGTTGTTGTTGTTGTTGTTTGCTGGAACCCATCCAGTACACCAGACGCAAAAAACAAACTTCAACAAAATAGGCTAAAAATCGAAAGGTACGTAGGTTAAACCGGTACGGTACACACACACACACACCGGGGAAAATAGGGGTGAATGCTTTCTAATGAAGCGTATGCTGACAGGGACAGTGCTTCAAACCGGATGGAGACGCCTGGTGCTTCACCTGGTGGGGGTATCAATTAAATATTTAAAAGTCAAAATTTTCAACACTACTTATTTGAAATGGTTGAAGCGTGCGAACGTCCCAAAACCGGTACCGTTGCGAAGGGGAACCGTATTGGGGATGCAAAAGGGGGGTGGGGTTGGGGGGGGGGTTTCGTTATTTTCGTCCCCTGCCAGCAGCCATCATGCTGTACGCGCGATCACTTTGGATTTAACGCGCTTTCATCGGGGTGCTTCATCCAGCTTTTAGTTTCTTTTCTTTTTTGGTTCATCCAACGTTAAGGATACGGAACAGATGGTTCGCTTCACGTTGAAGTTTGGTAAAAGTTCTCAAAACGTACACCGCGCCTTACGCTCACCCTTCGCCCGGTTTTTTTTTGTGTAGGCCACCGAAAGGCACACACACAGATAGAGACACACCACGTTCAAAGGATGAAAGGAAGAGTGCTTCACGAACGGTGATAGGGGAGGGAGAGGGGAGGAAACACTACGGACGAACGAAAATTTATCAATAACATTCCAAAGCCCTTCGTTTCCCGATTACCACCCCCTCGGTCACCACCCCATTTTGTGATGCTTTCACTCTGACCCTGGTGGTGCTCGGAAAACGGAAACACCTTTCGTCCGTACTGCCAAACGTGGAATTATTAAAACAACGACAACTGTACTTGGAAATAAAAAAAAACCAAAATACACAACACATACATAGAAAATGCATGAGGAAAAGTGAAAATCTTACCTTTTCCCCGTTTGTCGAAACTTTTCTCGCTTTACTACCGGTTAGCCAATTTCTGCCACACTGTTTCCTAGCTTGGGCGTAGTTGCCCTTCGCTTTCCGCGCAAAAAGGGGTAAGGAAACGGTGGGAAAATTAGCTGAGGATTGTGGATGAGAGATACAAACATCTCATGGATATGTTACAGCACGCTTCCCCATCTCTTGATCCTTGTGCTTTTGCTCTTTTTTAATATGTGTGTGTGGGTGGGTGTGTGTGCGTGTATTTTTTTTAGTATTCCACCAATATTCGGTGCTATATAAATATACATCTTACTGAACGCTCGATGACGCAGCAACCGCTAGAAAAGTGTTGCATTTCAATATCCATCACTTTTGGGTGCCATTTCCTTTACTTTTCCTCCATCGTAAGCTCCTTATGCTGTGTCTCTGTGTGTGTGTGTGTGTGTGAGTGTGTGTTTTTTTATTACCATTCTTCACTTTTATCGCGTGGAAGTGTGTTTTGATGAAGCATGGTGAAAATGGTTAATTTTACCACCCCACCACTTTTCACCCCCTCAATTCTTGGGCGGGTAACGAATGGAAATTGTTATTATATTTTGATTATTGCTCCGATATTGACCGGTTATCGTGTTTGCCGCCGATTTTCGTGTATCTATTTTAAGACCCCAACGCCGTCCACACGCGCGCGCGTCCCATTTCTTTTGCGTAATTTCGTTCGCCCGGTTTTGTTTTTTCCCCCCATTTTCACCGGTTTTTTACACCGGGTGTGCTCTCTGCTGTTTAGCCACTTTCTCGCTTCATTATTTTCATTTCCGATCCCTTTTCGGGTTTTTGGCTCAAAAAAAAAACAACGTTCACATCTGTACATCAGCGTCCGTAACAGCGTCTTTACCGATTACAATACCTAAAATGTGAAAGACGAATGGGGCCTGGGAAGGGGATGTGGGGAAAAACCACCCACCAAACCATCAAGCGCAACCGATGGTGAAAATTTAATGATGCTCGTGTCCTTGCGAATCTTCCTTCGGAAAGTTTGTCCATGTGGTTGTGTTTGTTAACGCATTTCACTGTATTCTTTTCTCTGTGATCACTGTATTTTTTTTCTGCTTCTCCTTTATTGTTTGTGTGAGACGGAGGAGAGAGGGCTTACTTCACGCACCAGCTTTTTGACGAGCGTTCCACAGCCCGATCCAGAAAATGTCTCATCCTTTTGTTGTTTGTTGTTCTGTTCGTTGCCGTTGTGAGAATGGATCGGTACACCACACGAAACGGCCGGTTGTGTCGTGTGTCTTCGCCTGTGCCAAAAAAAACCCTTGCATGATCCGCTATTCCGTTTTGTGTGTAACGTGTCTTTGTTTTCCTCCACATATATTTTCTGGAAACGAAAATTTTGAGCCGGAAACAATCGAAAACGTTTTGCCGATCCGGTCCTATTTTTAGCCGTTTAAAAACTCGTCCTCTGTACCACATCGCGGTAACGATCGTTAGGTACAGTGAACTTTCCTACACTAGCTCCCATACCCGCACCCAATCCATTTCCCCTGCTTTCCCACCACAAGAAAAAAATGGTTCATCTGCTGCGAAGGGTTTAGGTGCTGCATGCGGTGGAAAATCGCCGATACGAATTCGATTCCCAGTGGCACGATTTCAATCGACTTTCTCCTAAGAACTCGTCCGAATCGGTACCAGCGTAGGCAGGCAGCAGAATGATAACTGTAGGATGATTGGGGAAGGTGCGGGGGGGCAAAAGTGGACCACGAGGGGTTCTGGTACATGATGTACAAAATGAGATAAAAGCATATGGGGTGGGGGGATGCGCATTAGCAGTACGAGAAAAACAACTTCTGCTAAACCACACCGAAACCACACGGGAATCCTTGTAAATTCATTCCGTGTGTTTCGTGTGTCTCCCGCTTGTTTCCCATGTCACCTTCATCCGCTCCGGCTCCGCCCAAGGTGTATATAGGCACAGGTTGGTAGGACCATCTTTCGGTGGTGGTCGGTTGGTCAATTTGAAACCAAATATCACCAACACCAGCGTCCTTTAACCCGGGGGAAGAGGTGGGGGGGGGGTGTTTTTCGTTCTGCTGAAAGTGAGCAGAACGCGGGGTACGGTAACGGAGAGCGAACATAAGTGCTCTTTATCCTGGTGCAGGAGACCTGTTGCTGTCTTCACTTTGTGGTTCCGGAAAGCTCTAACGGCATAGGGTCGGGAAACATCCCAGTAAAATAAAGCTTCGGATTTTATTTCCATCCAACCAGGCCACAAACATATCCACACCATTTACCGGTCCGTAACAACGGTGTTACGGTTTGGCTGCGGTTTTGTTCTACTGCTTCACCCCATTTCAACAATTCATACACATTTCCGTGCGTCCGTGTGTGCCTATGGTTTCACGTACCAGCACGAGTTACCCGATGCTGTAACGAATGCTCGGTCCAAAAATTAAATAAATCAATCAATGTCGGAATGTACTACTCAACCCTGAAAGTTCGACTCGGTTTTTGCAAACCAATATGGGAACCGGCAATGAAAAATGAAAGCACCAAACAAAAAAACACACATAAATACCTTTGCTTGCGGTTCGGATGGGAAAGGCTCATCAAATCGCTCATAATGGCCAATTTAGGTTTTTTACGTGCAAGTACGAGACAGGTACTTTTCCGTTTTCTGTTTTCGCTGTGAAGGAATGGTTAAGCGAAAAAAAAGTACAGAAAAATTGTGCCGCGCACACTGTATGAGCTCACCCGACCGTAGAAAGAATCGTAGGAAGATTTGCTGTTTGCCTCGCGCCAACAACGGTCACGGTGTGCTGTGCCGGGACGGGTGGCGTTCCTTCGCCTTATTTCAAGTTGATTGAATTTGATATATTTTGCAAGCATTCACTCGCGCACACACACACACCCGTTCAAACTCCCGTATTCTTGAGGTAGTTTATTTATGCCCTTTCCCTTTCCCTTCCGACCACTTCCTGGTACCTGGTGAAAGATGAAACGCCAAGGACGGCAAAAGGAGGCAAACGGAAAGAACCGAAACCTCACTCGCGATTGTCGCAAATACCGTCAGCTACAATTTCCATCATTCCAGCGCTTGGTTGGGATTTTTGTGTTACCAAACCTAACTGCATGACCGAGGCTGCCAAAGCTTGCCCCCCGTAATCAAATTGTTAAGGACGAAAGTAAGTAAGCGACAAAATCCGAGTACCGAGCGTGACTATCTCACCTTCCAGCCCGCCCCCCGGGGGCGGGTGTCGCGATGTGTTAGTGCGTGTTTGATTTTTTGACAAGCAAATCGATGCCCGAACCGAACACTGCCACCGAGAGCAGTTCCCGCCCAGTGTTTGCACTCACACCGTAATAACTGTCGATTCGAATTAAAGTGAAAAAAAGAAGAGGAACATGAAAGATGTACACAGAAGTGAGATCAATTTCAATTGGACGTTACCGATTTTCACTTACACACAAGCTGAGTATCCATGGGGATACGGGCTGGGTGCCCGAACAGACAAACAAACGAGCAAAAAAAAAATAGATATTGGACATGTATCGAAAAGATGAATCCTCAAGGTTATTGCGAGCAGGTTCGTCAAACACGAAAACACAAACTCATCACAATGTCTATTTCGCTGTGATTGACTTGCCCCCCGGGAGAAGATAGATCTGGGGTGAACTCCCCCAAAAAAAACAAACAAAAAACACACACACACATACGAACACACTAACACCCACAGGTGACAGGTATATGGGGAGATGTGTCCTACGAGCGGCCGAAAATGGATCCGACTCGATCATTACCTATGCACGGCAAACCTTGGAAAAACTAAACAAAAAAGGGAATAAAAAGGTTGAGCAGTTGCGAAAACAAAATGATCCAAAACCTCGTCGGGAATCGGAACTCCGACAGCGAGGGGCCCGGCCCTATTGTAAAGCTATTTTTCACCTTACTTTATTGCATTACTTGCCACTCGTTGGGGTTCGTCGTCTGGTTCGTACGGGGTTCCCGTACGGGCACCAGCCAGAACCGAGAGCCAATCATCTAAATGGAAAAATCAATCTAAATTGATTGAAGGTAGCTTTATTATGAGTGTTTTGCATTTTCCGGTGGACACTTTTTGTTGGAAGGGATTGGATAGATTCTGTTCCAATACCCATTCTCAGATACATTGCATTTTGTCCGCTTCATCGGAATGAGATTTGTCAAATAAAATTTAACTTTTCCCTCTCCCAGGTGCACTATTTGCGGAGCACTATCTGCTGGAACAATTTCCAATTTAAGAATGAAAAAGGAAAGCACAGAAAAAAAACGCACACTCACATTACAAGGATTAAGTAGGATGTGCGTCGCACTACCGGGTGTCCGGGTTCTGGGCCCTCGGTAACTCAAAATACATTAGAGTACACTCACTCAGGAAATGTCGGCCCAGATTCAATGTGCTACTTAATGCCCGGCATACCTCGTCTATAGATGGGTGTGTGTGTGTGTGAGGTTCCTGGGTAACTAGCACCCTGACAGTAGCACGCCTTCCATCCATCCATCCATCAAGGCTCAGGGTGTAATTACATTTGTCCTCGCTCTGGTGTTCGACTTCCTCATCAACGTGTTCCCGCTTGAGCGGGGAAACCGCGCGGGAGAAGGAACCCGTCAGGATTCTGCTTGAAGGATGCACCGGATCCTGTCAGTACGGTTGATTGGCTTTTATCGTCGATCGCTTATGACTTTTCGCTTCCCGTTTTCGCGGGCAAACCGATGCCAAAGGATGCCATTGTCTCGTGGTTTGAGCGTTTTTTTTTCCTCCATCTTGTTTTTTTCTTTGTTCTGCGGAGAAAGCGCCATCAATTCCCGTTTTTCCATCCGCCCTAATCTGTCGTCTAATGCCGGTGCGGTGGAGGCGTGTGCAAGCCGCATTGTATATCAAATGGGCTTATTAGAGTGACAGTTAGGAAGGGGAAAGAATAGAGCAAAAATTATTGGTCTGATCGCAAAAACGAGCCGATTTTGACATTAAATGGTAATTCCATTCCACGAACCACTTTTTTTTGTTACCGCCGAACACTTGGCACAAAAGTGTGCATGAAGCAGGCGAACGGGGTTTGTGCTTCGTTTGTCGCTGTTTTATATTTTTGTGTTTCCCTGGTGCTTATTTCCAAGAAGCAATACCGTCTAAATGTTTCGGAAACGATGAACTGATGCTTCCAGGACAATGCGCTCGACGGTATTAGAGTTCAAAAAGTTGTAAAAGTTCTACGAAATGTTGCAGTTTCAAGGAATTCTAGAAAATAATATATCGCGAACCCGATAGCTAGATTCGCATGATTTCACATTCGAAGAACTTCATCAAATCTTCCACATTCTAACATCCTGTGATGCAATGAGCGTTAGCGTTTCCAGTGATAAAAGATATTGGAGGTATTCTTTGAAGTTTGGAACTGTTAGTAGAATATTAAACTCAACAACATGGTGTCTAGATTCATTCCGTTTTGATTGATTTTGTATCGGATGGTACTATGCGCCTAGAGTTATGCAATAAATAGCTTTTAAATCACAAGTGATGAATCGAAAGCGATCACGCAGCTTATGATTGCATACTGTTAGGCGTTTTAAATTCACAAATCTACTGAAGCGATAATAATAGTTTGCAAATTCGAATAAAGCTTTTGTTTAGCGTAATTGTTTCACTATTAGCGATACGCTCGTACACTATTTGTCTACGTAGCATTACAAATTATAATACAAAGTCACGTTACAAAACGTTTGACAAGATTGTTTGTAATCGCTACACGGTAGAAACAACAAATCGGGTCTAATTAATTATCGGCCATACAGCTTTTCTACGCTGACGTGTAACAGTTTGCACCTCTAGAAAACCTGCCAATGTCCAGCGGTGAGCGTGGAGAGCAAATCAAAGCCAAAGATGAGGCAAATGATTTGAGCTATAATTGCGAAAACGGGCAAACTAACAACGAGCGATAGGCAGCACACACACACACACACACAAAATGAGGAAGAAAACTTTTCGCTCCGTAGCACATCGATCGGCAGCTGTGGTAGTTTGGGAACCCCGGGGTTCACCACTCTAGCACGTTCCTTTATTCCCGGTTGCGCATTCCCTCTTTGCGTAGTCTCCACACGTCTCCATTAGCTGTCGAAGCAAATCATAATACCCGGTGCTCAGTCCGCAGTAGTTAGTGCGATTTTGTTTGCATTACGGATTACGCTCGCCTGGCAAACAACTGCATCCATTGGTGCTGAAAATTGGTTTGCCTCGTGCCTTGGTCGCAACGGGCAGGATTTTGCACGATACGGGACGGGACACGGGCACACGGGCTCGAATCCGGGGCGGTATACCAGGATCGTCACCACCGCCACCGCCGTGTGTCCTAACGGTGGTCGAATAAGAAACCGAAACCGGTCCCAGTGTTTTGCCGACCCGAGAAGAAAAGTGAACAGGTCGCATCGCATAAATTCGCTCTGCACGGTGTAGATATTTTACGTCGTGACCGGGACTGCTTTTATTTTATTTTATGTGTGTGTTTGTGTTTTTTTTTTCTTTTTTGCTTTCCTTCAACATTCTTTGTTTCTTTGTAACCATTTTGAATCATTGCTTTTTGTTGTGCTGTTGTGCTTTTTTTTTCATTTCCTTCCCTTTTTTTTGAGCGCATTTTTAGCGCACTTTCCATGCTGATGAAAATGGAAATCGTACGCCTGAATTGCTACTATTTCACTACACGGCTACGGGACATGCCGTGTCGGTACGCGCCTGGCAGGGCTGCAATTTCATCACCGTACCGGGTTTCCCGGGCTTTTCGCTCGTCGTTCGACGGCTTCATCGTCAGTCCAGTCAGTCCAGGCCAGAGGGTGGTGGGATGTCCGATTATTTATCACCGTGCCTACCGATATTGGATTTCTAACCCGATGCTTCCGTGCTTCCGGTGTGGAGAAAGACGGAGAGGCCAATTATCGGACAACGGTTGTGACCAATGCGACGATTGGCCAGTTATCGGAGTACCGGTACGATTTATTTGCTAACCTACTTTCCTACCACAATGCCAGCTTTTTATCCAGCCGGTAACGATCGGTGCGTATATATAAATGTACATGTATTTTTTTTTATTTATTTTCCCCTGTACGACCATTACCGGTGCGCTGAAGCGATTAATTTGTACAAGTTTATTGCGCTTAGCATTGCGCTCCCGTACCTGGGTGCTGTACCTGTTACGGTAAAGCCCCCCCGGGGGAACCGTTGCCAAGATAGTATTTGTTGTTTTTTTTTCTTCTCCCCTTTGCCTGGTGATAGACCGGAGATGAATTCCAATGCTTATGACTTCCACCGATGAGACCGACATTTCACGATGCACCCGATACCGATGTCTTGGGCTGTGTCTGCGTGACATGAGGGAGGAGGGGGGAGGGCGGGGGGCATGATATCACATTTCTTATTTTTCAACCGTCAACAACTTTTAATTGGTATGTCGGTTGCCGCAGGAACGCAGCCAGCCAGCCAGCCACGAAGCCGGCGTTGTTTGTTCGTTTGTTTTCTAGGACGCGCTTTGTTCGCTAAAAACCACCATCTGGCCATCGTTCTTGGGCGCTGGAGGTTGTTAAGGAAACCGATACACACACACCGATCCGATGTTGTGTGTCGCGGCATAAGAAGCTTTTCCAAGCGACTCGTCCTAAAGCTGGCAGCACGAACGAAGAAAAAAGAATGTATATATAGTTCCTCCTAATTGCAGATATCCTTTTAATAAGCTTCTCCCCGCCACCGCCGTTCCAGCGCGAACGTGTCATTGCGCTGATGCATTAACTGTTGCATCGTTTCCATTCTCGTGCTTCGCAGATCACATTCGCCAGCAAGATACTGCTGCTCCATCTGGGCGTTGTGAACGCCGTACTATGTCTGTTCTATCTGGTCTTCTACACCGCGAGCTTATTCCAGCTGCTACCCGTAGCGCTGGACGCAATGGATGTCGCCTGTCTAATGTTTGGGCTCTGCTTCAACACACTCCACTCGATCGCGCTATGGACGCTGTGTGCACTGAACTTCGATCGGTACTTTGCTATCGCTACGCCGCTACACTACGGGACATTCATCAACACCAAAAAGGTACGATTTTTGTTTATTTGTTGTAGTAAAGCAGCAGTAGAAAAATGTGTCTCCTTTGTAACACATCGCATCTGTTAGCAATATCTTTAGTAAAGCTCCCAATTAACTATCACGCGTCATGCAGATTGCATACAATTAGGCGCGCCCTAGTTAGGGCGTGTTATACAGTCAGCATTTTGCGCAAAAATTGAAGCAAAATGTATTTTGGGAGTTCCATTACAGATTAAAATATGATGTGGTCATAAAATGATGTACGTTTAATAAATCGCACAATATAAAGCACACTACGGCAATTACATTGTATTGCACTGTCTCGCACTCTATCGCATGTTACTTGATCTAGCTCTCTCTCTCTCTCTCTCTCTCTCTTTCTTCTACACCTAACTGTTCTGTGTTCTGCCTGGTACGCCTTTATATCATTTCTGACACCTGGCGACACACTCCCGCCCCTAACAGCAGGTCCTGATAACGCTCGGTGCCGGTTGGATCGTGTCCACGCTGTTCAGCTTACCGCAGGCGGTACGAATCTCGGCCTATAAGTTCGACAGCGATTACGAACTTTGCCTGCCGAACCTCCAGACGACGGAATCGCTCATCTACAGCATCAGCTTCGTACTGTTCACCATCCTGCTGCCGATAGTGCTGATACTGGGCTGTAACATGAAGGTAAGCGTTCCCGTAACTATGGTCCTAGTCCGAAGCGTTACGTCATCCCCGTAGTTGATTTACCCAAGCGCCGCCAGCTAACGCACGTTACCGGTCTCGCGTAATTACCACTGTTACTGCTCCTCCCATACGATAAATGTCAAATTGTGCTCCGGCAGCAAGCAATGACAGCAATCAGTAAGTCAATCATCATCATCATCATGCCACTGAGTAGTTCCCACCACCGCCAGTACGAAACAGGCGTGTTTTTACGACACTTCACCGGTTTGAAGATACCGGTCGAGATTAGCTTTCGACATAAAGTGGCACCTTTTACCACCCGCAAGCTCCTTACTTCTGTGGACAGGGTGGTATACTATATTTAGCGCTTCCGAATAATATCGTATTTAATTATGTGCCTCCCATACCATCTGCCCTGTTGCGGAATGTATCAAAGCCTGTACCTCATATAACTCTCACGCTGCTGTAGTGAACCTTCCCAAAAAAAACAAAAGTTAATTCCCATGTGAAGTTTTTTTTCGTCTTCGTCTTTATATTCCATTCCAAACAGGCTGTATCCTTCCTAATCACTAAAAACAAAACACAAAGTACTAAATAAAAAAGAATGGAAAAAGCATACATACACACGCACACACACACAAAAGCTTCACCTTTGCTCATGAATATGGATGTGTGATAAACTTCAAAAGCTTAGCGTTAGTGTAGCTGCCCGTCAGCTGCCGGTTTGGAAGGCGGGAACAAAGATCAGCTACGATGTAATTGCGCCCGAATGGTAGGCAAGCGTTATAATACGTTACAAAGTCAATCGTGCGGTAGTGTAATGTGCGCGAGATTTCGATACGAAGCCGTGATCCTTACGGCTAAAACCCCTGGAGCCCGGGTACGGGTAGGATGAGCCTCATCATCATCATCATCGAATCGCTTACCATTTGCATTATGACCTGGTGGCGCGCGCCTGGATGCTTTTGCATCATTTGCCCGTTGTGATGGCTGCCTCTAGCACACGATTTTCCAATTTTGCGCTCGCCATCGAACACCAGGGCTGGTGTCGTGGAGGCGAATGGGGACGGTTTTTGTGTTCGTGCTTTTGTCACGACTGTTAGCAACTGGTCGAAGAGTCTGCGGTAAGCAGGACTGGAATCGATAAATCGATTGGGAACGATATATTTTAATCAACTTCCCAATCGGTGAGCAAAACGTGCCGTTGCAAGCACCGTGCCAGCTCTTGGCCAATGGAAACGAATAGTGGCGTTTCGTCCCAATCTTTTGTTACCACGGGTAAAAAACAAGTGGTAAAGGATTATATCCCCCGTACCTGGTGCAGAAGTCATGAACCTTCCTCAAGGACAGTTCACGTTCCTGCATATCGATAACGTTAAAGGTGGTAACCTTCACCCTTGAGCTTGGCTTGTACCTTCACCACCCCATCTTTTGTGGGATCGGTTTTTGTTTTCTTTTCACCGTATTATAATACCACACGAAACCGTTACGTAGTGTTGTGAAGGGCAGGCCTGCCTTGCATTAGATTGGACTAGCTTTTTTTTTCGTTTGTTTTCGCCCCATTCATTTCGGCAGGTACTGATGATCGCACGCTATCAGCGCAACCGGATCGCTTCCGCCATCCTGGAGGTGACGCTGTCCGCTCAGCTGACCATCACGCACCAGCGGAATCCGTTCTTTGTGCCGAACGCCGGTACCGGTCCGGCCGGTTCCGGACCGGCAGCCGACTGCAAACCGTACACGCAAGCCTCGAACCAGAACAATCCGGCCGCGAACGTGATCCAGCTGGTCGGATCGGCCATCCTGTTTCACTGTCCGTACTATTTCGTCATCCTCTGGAACAGTATGCTACCGTTCGTTGCGAACGGTTGGCGCACACCGGCCCTGTTGCTCAATCTGGCCTCCTTTCTGCTGCTGCTGTCGCCGACGATCAATGCGATCCTGTACGGCGTGCGAAGCAAAATCGTGCGCCGATCGTTCCGCAACATCTGGCGCAAGCAGAAGCAAAAGATCGAGATCCATTACGAAATACAGGCGCGCACACCGTCGACTTGCGGTTCCCGGCGGCCATCGCTCAGCGGCACACAGTTCCAGCAGCAGCAGCTACAGCAGCAACAGCAACCGCTGCTCCTAGCGTTTGCGACCGATACGAGCCGGCCCGGTTCGGCCAGCGGTGGTGGTGTCCCGGCACCGGACACACGCTCCGAGATCGGGCTGGAAACGGACGGCTGCACGCTGCACGATGCGTCCCTACAGTCACCGCTTAGCCGCGTCAAGTTTGGCAGCTGTTCCGCATTGAGCGGGCCCCTGTTTGTATGCAATCCGACGCCGCCAAACGCTCAACAGCAGCATTTGCATCATCATCATCAGGCGCATCATACGCATCACGGTGCCGGACCACGGCCAAAGATAACCATCACGAAGATACACACCGATGACGATGCGCCGGGCATTTTACGGTCACCACCGCCCCCACCATCATCGCCGCTCTCGCCGACTACTTCCGCGTTCGAGCATCATGGGTTCGATATAGCGGCAGCCGCCGTTGATGGCGGGCGGCTGCCGGCGGCACTCGTCGCCACGATACCACCGATCTGCACCACAGACAATCTCAGCGTCGCTGGACAATCAGGTGCCAAGCTGCACCCCGCACCCCTCTCGGCCGGCCCCATCTGCCTCGAGCCGAAGATATCGTTTAGAAAGTTTTCCTCCCTGCAGGAAATTTTAGGCAACGGGACTGACTAAAAGCGAATATATACTTATATACTTAGACATATACATACATATATTTAATATATATATTTAACATACATAATAGATGTGAAGCAAAGATTTACACTGCTAAGCAAAGTCGTGCTTGCTCTCCACCTTCCCGTCCACCTTCTCTACCCGTTTTCCCTCTTCTACCCAAAACACCCCCATCCTTCTTCTTCTGCTTCCTTCTAACCCTGATCTTTAATGTTTCCCGTATGACGATGGGATGTTGAAGGGCTAAAAACCTTTGGGGTATAGTGAAGCAGTAGAAATAGACGAATTTAGTTTGTGTGAAGAACGTTTCTTCCCCCCCCAAAAAAAAAAGAAAAACAAAAGTCCCATTAACAAAAAAGCATTGTATGGGAAAATGGAACAGTAAGTAGTAGCACAATCGCAACCAAAAACAAAAACCCAAAAAAAAAGAAGAACATCGTAAATCGTTGTAGGAAAGCAGCAACACGAAAATCACGATGTAAAACAAAACTAGAAAAAAAAATTATTTAAAGAAAATGGACGAAACGAAAAAAAAGATAAAAATCAATCGCACGACGGCGTAATCGCAGCCCTTACACCTAAGTAAGTGATGCAATCGAAGGAATTTAAAAAAAAACAAAATGAAAAACACCCACCCAATCACCCATACACAAAACGCGCGCGCGTTGTAACGAAACAATCTTAGGTAAACGTATTACATCTGCACGTACAAATCATGTTTTGAGACTGTAGTGCAAAACAAAACTTAAACAACAAACAAACAAAAAAGACACGGTAGAGCAAAGCGAGAGCACTTTCCCCACCCCAAGCAAGAAGTAAAAAAGGTAACAAAAACAACAAGAAAAGAACTAAAACCAAATAGACGAAAAGTACAATAGACAACCGAACCAAAGTAAGAGACAAAAGGAAGATAACAACTCAGTTAGAGAAACGAGAGAAGCAACAAACAAACAAAAAAACAGAAGAAGCAAAAAACTCTCGTCACCGAAAAAATTAGTGGTCGATTAGCTCACGCGTCATATATCAAGCTAAACTAGCAGAGGAATTCCGGGGGTAATCCTCTTTACCTATACAACTTCGAAACGGCCAATCAAGCCACCACGGAATTGCAACTTTGCTCCATATGATGTAGCAAAATAACCCGGCCCGGTACATTAAGCGGATGGAATAAACTAAAACGGAAATGTTTTTTGTGTTAGCTCCAGCGTTGGCTCGGTGTTGTTCAGTTTGCGATTTGCGAAAAAAAACCCCCTCCATTCGATGACAACGCGTACGACATGCGAATGCTTTCACCATTTTGTTTTGCGAACTGTGTTCCCCGTCAGGTGCGGGCCAGCGTTCCGGGGGGTGTGTTTTCCCCAAAAATGCCGATGGTAGAATCGTCCCACACACACACACACACACACACAAACACAGGAGATGGTAACAAAACACGACGCTATCGGATGCCGCCGTTATACAGCTTCGTGCACGAAATTAGCGTTAATTATTCATGCTTCCACTCGCAAGCCACGGTCAAACCGGCGAAAAGGGCATTCCGGAAGCCCGTATAATTGTTTTAAGTCCAAGTTTACGCTCCTCCAAACCGTCTTCTCGGCATGCACACGTATGTGTGTGTGTGTGTGTTTGTGAATTTGTTAAGGTGATTCCGAAGTGTACGTGTGCCCCGAAAAATAGATTGAAAGTTCCAAACCCAGATGGCACCGAAGAGGAAGGATAATGGTGGGCTGGTAGTATAAACAGCGCAACGAAAAAAGGGATACGGGACTGCACAGATATCAATTATTACTCACTTGGTCCTTGAGCGCTGAGTTTAAGGTTAACAATATCAAACAAACACAGAGAGAGAGAGAGAAGAAAAAAAAGTAAAACAAAAACGAAACGAATCCTGGCCAAGCGAAACGAAGGAAGTGGATAAACATGGCGGTAGGTATGGTTAGAATGCACGTATCAACGGGATGCGTGTAGATACTTAATCGATCCAAAGAAAGAGTAAGAACGCATGACAGAGATGCCAGAGAAGTTAAATATTAGAGAACCATCGGTTATAAATAAGTAATGGTTTCTTCTGCACTCTTCTTGCTTTCCTTCGCTCGCGTTTTGTTCCACTTTTAATACGTTTCCCCCACCACCTTTACGATTCAAAGGACTTTAAAGCTTTAGTCGATTATCTTAGTCTTCTGCTTTACCCCCCTACCACACATGTACCACATGTGACAGTCCGTCAATCATGAGTAGTAAACATTGTTTGACAGCGTAGTACACCCATAACCCATAATCCGGTTGAAGGTCGCCTAAATTGCGGCAAAACAAAAAACACCACTCGACACATCATTGCTGCTCGATTGTCTCACTGGATGAAGCGAACGGTTATTAAACCGCATCCCACGTTCTGGATGCACCATAGCAGCTTCAAATCTCGCTGTGCCTTTTGCGGGAAATATTTACAACCATTTTTACAATATTAAAAAAGGAATGCGAAAAAAAACAAACGCGTGTGTGGAGAGCGACAAACAAAAACCAAAAAAAAGACCATCAAGAACTCTTGACTCACACCGAGAGAAGAAAAAAAGAGAACGATGTCAACAGGTTCGTGTACCGTAAGCCGTCCACCAATCCTCTCTAGTGTGTGCCTTTTTATGGCTGGTAAGCTGTGAATACATACCCGTAGATGAAGGAGGTAAATTAATACATTCTGCAGGGTTACTCGACGTAATGGGAAGCAGCGTCAGGATGCATTCTCGATTCTTGCAGTCTCTGTTTCAGTGTAACAGCAGCATTTTTAAGCTTCGCCGTAATGAGCATTCGCCGTGTAAGAGAAAGTTGTAAAGCAATTTACTGTTTTACTCTCCACACCTCTCCTCCATTTTCCTGCATTACAAAACACACACACCCGTGCGTTACCGTTCCACCCGGTAAAGAAGAGCTTCAGAATAGGATAGAAATTTAATCGGAAGCGTTACGAGCCAGACTTGTTTTCCCTCATCTGCATTCCACCCGGCGCTTGTGTCAATCTAGCAAAGTCGCCGCGGGAAAGGCCACACTACCACAGGAAGTGTCTATTTTTAGTCAGCCGCACACTCATCACAGTTCATCGTCGCCGCCGGAAGTGTTTCGCCGATGCACTTCCTTCCATCCCTTTTGGACTGGGGTCGGATAACAGGGGGAGGATCCGTTTTTTTTTGTTTCCACCGAAAGAGTGGAAGAGAGAGAGAGAGAGAGAGAGAGAAAGAGGAAAAAAATAGCACCACTGTGCGATGTGGCAGACAGTGTGGTCTAATCAACTTTTTGCACCATCAACTGATGCGCCGCTAACTAGTACTGGTGAATGTAATCAAACCGCTCTCGCTGACACACTAATGTAAAGAACCAACAATAACATTCACTTCCTTTTTTTTCTCTACCTCGTCTACCTTAATGTAGTACCTTTTTGATGTGGTACACCGGCATAACGGCTTTTTTCCGGGACGGGATGTGCAATAAAGTGACAAACGGCAAATGGCAGAAGTTCATTTATAGAAGCACATTTATAAACTCGATGTGTTTACCACAGAATGGAGTGGATGTGGAAAACCCCGTGTCCACCACCCCCGATGGGTGCACAATTATATACGCACCGGAAGCGTATGTATCGCAAATAGACCGATGAACAAATAAGTACACGAACCCTGTCGGTAACATTTGACGGCTATATGCTAATGGAATGGCGGACGGTAGCTAATTACGCTTCTTCCGATAAGTGCCTGAGACAACGTTGCATTGATCATGGACGACATTTCTCACCTTGACCACTGTTTGGAGATCATATTTAGCCGTGCACTATGACGGAACGTTCGTCCATGAAGTGTACGTGATAGTAGTTGTGGCATAAAATCATTCATTCTAAATGTCAGTCTATAGCATGTAGCAATACACATCCTTGAGAGGAGTTTGAACAGATTCGGCCGTAGCCGCAGACTTCCAGAAGCGTCTAGATCACTCTTATCGCGTTTACTGTGTAGTATTAGCAATCATTCAACGTATTCTCTTTCTCTCTTACGCTCATGAGCGCTCAGAAATAGGGAAGACAAAAACAAACATCCAAAAAAAACCTGCCCAAAATCTCAATGGACCTCTTCTTATCGCGCGTATGAGCGCGTTTAATTTAGACGAATACCTTCGACGACCTCGACCGTAACCCACAGTACAACCTTCTGGTATCTTCCTGTCACGATCTCGTCCGATGCTGTCTACTGTTAGGGGTGTGGAGCAGATAAACCGTACATCTGACTACGCACCAACCCCAAACCGTCGAACCGTTCCTCAATCGTTTCCCAAGCAGCAGTAAGAATTGGGTCATGAAAAACCCCTATAACGGATAACACCATGTGAGGTGTGTATTTTAAAAAAGACAGCAACACGCAATATCAACACCAACAGAAATGACCTGGACATTGTACGCAGAACGGCAGAAACGTCGCATGTTGCGACACCGACGACAGCATTACATTACACAACGCCCTCCAACAACACGAACGCCGTACGACCGAAAATAAAAACCGAAACCAACAGCGGTGCAAGGGAGACGTACTAACCAGCAAAAACCTGAAGTGGAGCCGAATAACAAAAAAAAAGGCGGTAAAAATATCGTTCCCCCTGCGAAAGAGGTCGGCCGAGCAGAGATAGAACGGCACGGATGTGACCGGACCTCTCTACTACCACCACTAGGTCCGGGGCAAATACCACGTGGATGTAGAAGAAGCGATAGGCGAATGATCACTGATTAGCGATCGCAATTCGGAACCTTGCCAAAACGGGAAGAAGCGCTTGATCGTCATCGTTAGAGCCTGATCCACAGCCACAGCACACGGAGTTACCGCACAGCTTGACCAGTGCCGGAAACATCTTCAAACGCGCGCGAGCAAACACGTACGTGTTGGTGAATGGTGATCGATTCGGTGATTGTTCTGATTGCTCTATAATATTCCGGTCCAAGTAGTCTAGGGGAAGTGTCACCCACTGGATATACGTTATCTCAATCACCCTGTCTATTATTGCTGGAGGTGGATCCTTACTCTAAGCCGAAGTGCGTTGCAGCCATCATGGTGACGTACTGCTGCTAGTGTGTCTCCTTTCATCCTTCCTGTTCCGACGCAACGGCAAACGTGTGAACGAGAGTTTTGGTGCGGAAAGAGATGATCAACCGGTAATGTATTAGCCTCATCTAACTGTCAATGTGCCAATCAGCCAGCAAGAAACCGCAATCAAAGCGAAACCCCTACCTTCAACATTGTCACGTGCTCAATCAATGGTGTACCAGTGGGGTAAAGCTCACCACATCCGGCGATATACGTTAAAGCTCAACGCCTCTGGGCATCATCACACGCCACCAGGATCAATAAGCTTAAGTCCCTGTAGCCTCCTTTTACTTGGTTCTGATTTTCCAGAACACACATCACCACATCCGGTGGTAGGAGTAGGGACCCATTTTTATCGTATCCCGGTTTTTTGTGTTACTGTTCTGTTCCGTTGTTCCACTGCCGAATACTTACATTCTCCAATGTTATTTTTGTTTCGTTCTCGCATACACTCCTATTGCCATATTTTCGGTGACATCTAGATCTCGGCTTTTTCCCAATTTCCTACGCTTTCGCGTTACGCATACCATTTCTTTATGTGGTTGGTCTCACGTGTGTAGCGGCTGTGTTTACCATCTACGTCAATGTGTGTGTGCACAGCTATGGTTCCTAATGTGTCCAGGAAAATCGACCGCTTGGTGCATAGTCGGGACGGAAGATGTATCAATATTCCTGCGTGCCACTCGCGAAGAGCATGCGCACGGCCGGCCGCGTGTCGTGCAGGTGATTGAACACGATGAAGTAACGATAGATGCCGATTGTCTGCTCTGGAGGGAAGCAAGATGTGCTTGCAGTGTGTTAAAAGCGTGAACATCAGACATATAGGGAGTTCGCTGCAGATAATGTAGCCGTATAGTGCCTTCTGTCTTGTGTTGAAGATGTTTCGGTTCAATATACGGTAGCGCACGATGCCAAATCTTCGCTTGGACAATCAATGGTGCATATGTTAATGGTTTGACACATTCGTCGACATGACAGTGAATGTTTGTTCTTATGAACCTGATGTTAACCATTGCGCCTTTAAACCTTTTCTTCACCAGCCGTACACTAGTAGTATACTTCCATGTACCGCTCGTAGCGGTTCTGCTGTACTGGTTCCGGCCGTATCTGTACGAAGCTGGCATCGGTTTGCAACAAACTGCACCACATCATGGAACGTCCGACGCACTTGTACCGCCGGATCCGGGCCACACCGATCTGTCGGTAAAGCTGTCCTACACCACACTGCACATGTATGAAACGGCGGCCATCTGCTCAGATTCGGACATTTGCAGTAACATTGGTCGGTAAGGTCGTCATCCGCTTCTGTTCCAACTACTGCTCCACACGTAAATGGAGCGAATTGTTTACTCCATGTATGGCCATTTTTTTTCTAGAGATCTGTTAAAACGGAATGGTTCGGCAGTTGATGCCACCATCGGTACCATGTTCTGTGCCGGGCTTACCAACTTGCAATCGATGGGCTTGGGCGGTGGGTTCGTGATGAACATTTACCGGCGCGAGGAACGTCGTGCCTACACGCTTGATGCGCGGGAAATTGCAGCCGGCAAGGCAACGGAAGATATGCATCTGCACGATCCAAGCACCACAAACGAAGGTCCACTGTCGGTGGCTGTGCCTGGTGAGCTGAAAGGTTACTGGGAGGCCCATCAACGTTTCGGACAACTTGCCTGGAGCGAAGTGTTACGTCCAACGCAAGAGCTCTGCCGCGCCGGTATTCCAATCTCCAAGCACATGCAAGATTCACTATCTTTCAACTCCAAAGCGCTTACCGACGAGCGGATCAGGTACGGCACGGCATAAGCGCTCAGTTTCCAATACTTTTCTGTGGTGGTATTAACTGTTTGTGTTGTGCTATCCACCCAAAACAGAGACCTTTTTACAGACCCAGCAACTGGTCGTCGAAAGCTGCAGGGAGACTACATACGGCCAACGAAACTGTGTGACACACTCGATAGAATCGCGTTGGAGGGCGGCAACACACTGTATCAGGGCACGCTAGCGGACGACTTTGCTGCGGATCTTCACGATATGGGCAGCATCATAACTATGGATGATTTGCGGAGCTACAGGTAGGCCTACTATTATATCTTTCGACATTTACAGAGCCTTGTGGGAACTGGAGCTTCCAGGAAAATAGATGTGTACAGTATTATATCAGATAATAATGTTTGTTTTGTTTTAATGCTACAGTGTCCGCTGGAATGAGTCCATTCCGATCGATCTGGACGGGGACACAATGTACGTGGTGCCACCACCGGCAAGTGGTGTCCTGCTGGCATTCATCATGAACATCCTCAAAGGTTATCACTTCCAGCCGGACGATGCACGCAGCATCGAACATGCCATACGTACGGTTCATCGTATCGTGGAGGCATTCAAGTTTGCGTACGGCAAACGAACAGAAATCGGTGACCCACGATTCGTCGATGTGGCTGAGGTAGGTAATCCACCGTGGAGACCGATATTGAAAAAGGCAGATAAGATACAATGTGCAGATAAACCCTTCTACCCGTAGCTTACGTCTAATCTCACCTCAGTGGAGTACGCAGAAGCTATCAGGAACCGTATAGAAGACGCACTAACACGGTCCGAACCGGCAGACTACGATGGTTTCTTCTTCACACCGAACAATGATGGTACCGCACATGTATCAGTGCTAGGTAAAGACGGCTTCATCTACGTCAAGTATCAGAAATAACTTCTCCCCATATGATCTTTCATTTCTCGTTGCACAATACACAACCCCTTCACACATCACCCAATAGCACCTTCTGGAGATGCAGTATCCGTGACGAGTTCAGTGAACTTTTAGTAAGCTTTTACAGCACTGCATGTATGCATTCCTTGGCGTCCTTTTCAAACACGTCTTCATTTTCTGTAGCTTTGGAGCGGGCTTGATGGGGCAGCGTACCGGCATCATTGTAAACAGCGGTATGGACGACTTTTCGTCGCCTGGTTTGCGTAATTACTTCGGACTTCCCGGCTCAAAAGCGAACTTCATACGGCCCCACAAGCGAGCACTTTCATCCATGTCACCTACGATCGTAACGGATCCGGAACATAACGTTAAGCTGGTGATTGGAGCTGCCGGTGGAACCAAAATCACCACTGCCGTTGCACTGGTACGTTTTAGCATTATAACCACCTTTACCTTTAACTATTGGGGATTTATCTGATTTCGTTTCTCTCGGCAGACGATAATGCGTGTGCTATGGTTTGGGTATGATATCAAGGAAGCGATCGATGCGCCGAGGTTTCATCATCAGCTAATACCAATGGCAGTACAATACGAGTACGGCAATCTGGATGTAAGCATATCCTTAGGATCACTTTGGTTTAAGATCAATTTTAATCTCCTTCATGTTTCGTTACTCTTCATTGCACTTTGTAGCTGATTGTTAAAGGATGGCGAGGTAAAGGACATCAAACGACGCGTTACCGAGAGCGTGGTTCTATCATTTGTGCAATCGCCCAGAATGCATCCGGGGTATATGCCAACGCTGACTACCGGAAGGGTGGTGACGTGGCAGGATTCTAAAACAACGGCTCTCTTTCTCTCCAGCCAAGCTTTGCTGTCGATTGCTGTGAAAACCGTTAAATGCAATATGTAATCGAGAAGCTCTTGGTAGCCATAGGACAAACAACGCACTTCGTGCGAATTAGCCTTAACATTGCTGTAATACTAGACATAAACTTACGGGTTATAAGCATTCGTTACTTTGTAATATAACCAAAGCATTTAAAGAACTGTATTCGTCAACAAATGAAAGACCTGCTCAGCGTATATCTCTTGGTGCTACGTAGATAATGTTTTGTAATACGCAGTTAGGTATGGGTATTAACAAATGCCAGAATTATTAAACTTTGAGTACGTCAAACGTAACAATCTTTTCATTTATGGTTTGTCATCGTTAAACCGGCCGTCTTATAACCGAATATTATCTGTGCTGCTCGTACTTTGGAAATGGCGTCCTGAAGACGGTAGCATCGAAGGTGGCAACCCATTTAAGTTTCAATATGCTCAAGCAGTCAAATAAACGTACTCCATCTCAATAATGAACCATAAAGTAAAATAAACTGCAATGAAACAGAAACCCCCCTCCATCATACATCTATCTATTATCCGTGTTATTCCCTTTCCGGCAAAGGTTGGAGTTTTTGCTATTTAAAGCACTATTTAAGTGAAAAGAAACTTATTGCAACAAATTCCCATCAAAATATATCACATTTAAAATTTTTGCTACATTGCTCAAAAATGAGGAAAATTTTACATTTTCTCAAACAGGGTAAGGAACTTGGTTCCTCGAATAACTTCTGGCACAGACATCTAAGGGCATGGCTGTCCAAGAAGAAAATGTAGCCATTGGTGCCATCTATCGACCACAGGTTAAAGATTGGCGATTAGTAGGATACCGACCGAGTTATAGGCAAAAGTTGGTGCAAAAATGAGGAAAATTTTACATTTTCTCAAACAGGGTGTGGAACTTGGTTCCTCGAATAACTTCTGGCACAGACATCTGAGGGCATGGCTGTCCAAGAAGAAAATGTAGCCATTGGTGCCATCTATCGACCACAGGTTAAAGATTGGCGATTCGTTGGATACCGACCGAGTTATAGGCAAAATTTGGTGCAAAAATGAGGAAAATTTTCATATTTTTTTTAATTTTTTGATTTTTTATTATTTTTCACTCTTTTTTTGATTTAAAGCATTATTTGAATGAAAAGAAACTCATTGCAACCCATTGGCATTAAAATAAAACAATTTTATTTTTTTTGCAAAATTTCCCAAAAAAAACGTAAGGGGTAAGCCTTATGAAATTTTCGAGTGGAAAATTTGTTTGAAATTTTTTTCTGATTTTTCACTCTTTCTTTAATTTAAATCATTATTTGAGTGAAAAGAAACTGATTGCAACAAATTCGCATTAAAATAAATTAATTTTTTTTTGCAAAATTTCCCAAAAAAAACCTAAGGTTATAGCCTTACGAAATTTTCATTTTTGTTGAATTTTTTATACTTTTTTCTATTTAAAGAGTGGACAATGGAACGCCGTTTATCCGTACTCATCGCGATTTGGCCCCTGCCGGATAAGCGAATATAACGGATTATGGGACAGCCGGATAAAAGGTCACGCGTAATCGTCGCTCCACTGTGCTTGCTATAAAAAGGCTCATTTTGACAGCGCGTACAGCTTTGTAGGAACCTTGGTTTAAATGCAAGGTTAGCTGGGTTGTCAAATATTTCACCGCTCAATTTTCATTCTAACTTTTGCGTCCATAGGTGACTGTTGTACCAAGCAAACCAAGCGAACCGAGGTCGAGTCTCTGCATTAATAGTCTTTCCTGCTAAGCGTATATTTTCCATTGTGTGCGTGTAAAAGATGGCTGACGAAAAGAAGGTATGTAATAGTGGCAATAGAGTTAGCGTAACTTCTTGCAAATGGATGGTAAACTAACTAAGGGGAATTGCGTCATTTGCTTGTTTCAATCCTCCTGCCTGTGTGGTCCATTTCCGGCGTCATTGCGGCGTGTGTCACCATGATGCTGTCGGCTTTACGGATACACGCTCATCACCCCTTCAATCATTTCTTCAAAATGCCGGGCATTTGATGCGCTTTCGGTAAGTCTAATGGTTTTATCAAATGTGTTTAGCTTGAAATAAGTACAGCATGTTGAGGAAATACTTCAATTGTAACGCCTGTGTAGATTACTTGTGAATGCTTTTTTTTTTCTTCGGTAAAACATTTCTTACCCCCTCCCCTTCTCTCCCTTGTTCCACGTCCTCGATTCGATGAGATTGCTCGAATAGGTGGGGACGCCATTACAGCTGCGAACTGTGCAAGTGTCCCATTGTTAGTTATTTAGCGATTCTTTTTATTTTCCAATGAACTGGAAAATAGATTAGTCATTCAGCCAGAAAACAAGTAGCATTCTCAGGAAAAGGTTATAAGTGCAGTTGAGACTTGTACGAACATGTTTGAACCTGTCACAATAAATGCCCTTTCTTGCTAGCTCAATAGTGATTTTGTTGTTTTTTTTTCATTTGCCTAATGATTTATATTCTTTTCAATTATGTATAACTATAGGATAAGAAGAGTTCCGAAACTGAGCATATCAACCTGAAGGTCCTGGGACAGGACAATGCGGTGGTTCAATTCAAGATCAAGAAGCACACACCACTCCGCAAATTGATGAACGCTTATTGCGATCGTGCGGTAAGTTGTCGGTGGACTGTAATTTCTTCACTGTATCAATTGCAAGATAGCTGGCTATTATACTATCACACACATTGTTTTTGTTTTTCTCCTGGCAGGGTCTGTCGATGCAAGTGGTGCGCTTCCGATTCGACGGGCAACCAATCAACGAAAACGATACACCGACAACCCTCGAGATGGAGGAAGGTGACACAATTGAAGTCTACCAGCAACAGACCGGCGGTACCGCTTAAAATGTAACGTACGTTACTAGATTTAAGTTTTTTTTTTTTTTGACTATTCCAACTTCGACTTACGACCGTATGCTGATGCGGTATTTGTATGATTCCATGAAATTTCTACCTTCAACTAAATTTATGCAAATGTAAAATCATTAAATTGGAAAAGACGCGCTTAACTCGACATGGCAGTGTCAGTCCCCACCGGGGGTTGAAAGTGAACATGTTCCTACCCAAACCAACCAAACGCCTGGGTAGTTAACGTGTTGAAGACAACAATTTGTTAAGGGTTTTGGTGCCCTTGCTACGCACGAAAGAGACTATTATACACAAATACAGAAAGCATAAGTGTCACGAATTGTATGCGTTGGAATTTATAAGTAAACATGGATGTCAATATACACTTCCGCGTATCATTTAGTTCCCCAGTTCAAACACAGCAAATCTAACCAAAACACAAAAGATGATTAATTTTCTCCCGGCTAAACAAGTATAATTGGCTATATTGTCAGCAGAAATCATAACGGCATAACATTTTCTCATACAGAACAACTGTAACATAATGTAAGCTTCAGAAAGGATATAAGGGTATGGAACGAGCCAATAGGAAAACCCGCATATAACAAACCGATTGATCTGAACTGCACGGAAATATGTTACATGGAAAATAAAAACACAACTGTCTGTACAAGGTGAAAATTAAGTGTTTGCTTTTCTCATAGGGCATCTCATTACAAAGAAAGCTAGGTAACGAGTTGTCATAGAAGATCATTTATGAATGGAAGCATTAGTGGCGAATCTAGAGTTGGAGAATGTTAGTATCGGAACAAACGTTTGATCGTACTTACTTGTACTTTGGTGCGGAGAAGAAAACGGGGCCCTCTGTCACACAACTATCAACTATCACTTCACTTACACACTTCAACTATCAACTACCACTTCGCCGCTGGGAAACAGGCATGTGTCTTTTTCGTAGAATTGCTCTGATAAACGATGCAAATTGGATTTTACGTATGAGGCAAAGTGTAATCAACAACCCCAGGCCTGCGATTTTAAGTGTCGTTTGAAGTTATGATATCAGAATCATTCCTTACGGACCAAACTACATGCTTAGGCCAACATAAACTGTCCAATAACTTGATTGTAAACATCATTAGAATCGTTTCCTGGCTCCGTTTTCTATTTCTTTTTCTTAGGAAGAAAAACAGAGGGAAAACGATTATTTTGTTTTCCACACGCTCGTTCGAACCAAAGTGGGTATAACAGGAGGTGTAGTCATGTAGAACATTTGGTTTTTCTTATCGAGGATCGACCCCAGTTGTCAAATCCCATGCGTTTGTTCATGTGTGTTGGTGAATGGCAAATGTTTACATCCGTATTTATATCGTTGCCACAATCAAATCACTGATGATCACATAAGCGGTAAATGCGTTGGAGTAATGCGTATGATCCAGAAGAACGACGACACGCCACATTTTTGGCCGAAGTTCCACTCAATACTTTACAATTAGTGTGGGCACCCACTGCACTTACATTGATCGTCGACCGCTGCGGTCAAACTGAAATTCAAAATGGCAATATGACAATAACCGCTGGTAGCGCCATCTGGCGCGAAACGGGTTCTGTCTTGCTCAGGTGACATTGTTGCTTTCTTTTTCGCTCCTTCACGATGACAGTACGCTGTCAAACTAGCTGTCAATTGAACAGAAGGCGAGCAAATTTGCAGTGTTGGTTTGCCGAGAAGCAGTGAGATTCCATTCCCGCACGGAGCAGAAATAAATTACAAACCTACAATCATGTCGCTGGTTTCGCACATTCTGCGCCGTTCCATCTCGCAATCAATCGCCCGCAATGCCCAGGTCGGTGGACCATCTGCCGTGGCCGGCCATGAAGGTAGGTTGGATGGGATGTACTTTTTTTGTTGTTACTGTTACCGTGTGGCTTACATAATATCAGCTGCGACTGGTGTTTTGCACATCTACGAATTACGCCTGCACAGTGCGACTAACAGTTTTACTTTTCCAGCCGGTGGCTACAAGGTGTGGAAGAAGCTGTCGTTCTTTGTGGCCATGCCCGCCGTCGGTCTGTGCATGCTGAACGCTTACCTGAAGCACCAGGAGGAACACGGCCACCCGCAGCCGGAGTTCGTCAAGTACGAGCACCTGCGCATCCGCAACAAGCGTTTCCCGTGGGGCGAGGGCAACAAGAGCCTGTTCCACAACCCACACACCAACGCGCTGCCGGACGGTTACGAGCACTAGAGACGAGATGCGCGACGGATCACGTACATCCCCCCTGGCGGCATCAAACATCCGGTAGTGAACGCCACAAGGAAAGGAGCGGGAGGGACGTTCCATCGGGTATCTGCCGCTTCCAGCCGGCAAATAGTGTTGTTTAAATAAATTCTGCGACCGAGTATGATTCAATAATGATAACATTGTTGTTTTGATTCGCTGTAGAGTTAGATTAAGAGGGAAGAGGTTTAGATGGAAAAAGGAAGAGATACAGGGGTAAAACATCCAACTAGATGTGGTTTTGTATTTCTAATGTGGATATTAGTATTTTACCTTTTAAACTCCGTTCGTTAGTGATAAATTACATAATAATTTTAGGTACTTAAAATGGAACAGTTGAACTGCTTCGGAAGCTAATCCTTTTTGTGATACAAAACACCACAAAAAATCCCAAACACAAGAACACAACGTGTAGAAAGAAATATTTTATAATTACATTTAAAGTAGTAAACATAAATAAGGCTGCACACGTATCAGAGGATAGAATCAGAACATAAAATAATAAATAACACTGACTTACCGTAATCCATTGTCGGTGCCGTTTGGAATGTAGCGTCTCACGCTTACAGCTTGGTAAAGATGATTAATATTATCATAAACATAATTGCGAACGCTAGCAGCATTATGCAATGCATCTTTCGGTTTTTGCGCTGGTACGATTCGGACTTTTGCAGCTGGCGCAGCCCGTCACTGACGCGCACCTGTGCCGATTCGATGTTGTAGTCGATCCGGTCCAGTATCGTACCCTGCTCCTGTATTAACTTCGAGATGTCCTTAAAGATGACGTTCAGGTCGGTTATCGAATTCGTCATGCGCAACACCTCGTCCTCCCGGCTCTTCAGCAGCTTCGTGTTGTCCGCCTGTATCAGCATGATCTGCTTCTGGTTGATGGTGAGACCGGTGGCGGGCAGCTGAAAGAAATCGTCCAACAGCTGCTGATCGTCCCCGTCGTCGTCGAAGCTGGCACCAGCGCCGGCACCGCGCCCATCCGATTCCATCTGCAGAAAGTTATCGAACGTGTCGACCGGATTGGATGATGTGTTACGAATAATCGTGCTGTTACTGCTGCTGCTGCTGCTTCCCCCTATACCACTCGGACCGACACCAGACAGACCCGGCTCGTTTGCTTTCAAAGTGCGAGCTGTTTTGTGTGCCTGCAGCAGCCGGTACTGCTCCGTCAAGCCCTGTAACATTATCAAACAGTGCTTCTGAATGTTTTTTAACAGAATTTCCTCCAGCCCTGTTTTGGGGAAAAGAAAGACGAATGTTAGAACTAGGGAGGTAAACGAGCAAAGCTATCCTTTAGCCATACCATTATCCATTCGGCGTAAAGAGTTGATATTGTCGTGACACCTACAAATGAGCTGTTTTATTTCCATCATGTAGCTTTCAGTCTGGAAACCAAAGAAAGGACAACTTTATTAGTATCTATTTAGAAAATAAGACTTGTATCTTACCGTGCTGCTACTGGTGTTATTTTCATCACTCAGAACCGACCGAACTTCTGCCGTTTGAAGCTTTTTTACCTCGTTGATACGTTCCTGAATCCTACAACATCAAGCATACGTAGCAATATACCCATTTAGCGTTTCTTTCCATTACTGCTAGACAAACAAATCTCTTACTTGAACAGCAAATAGTTCGCTTCATCGTACTTTCCAATCCATCGTGGTTGTTCGCTCGATTTTCCCGCTGGCTCAAGCAGATTTTCGTTGTCCGAGTGCTACCACAGGAGGGAAAAGGAATCGAACATTAAAAGAAAACCCCACACATATGCTTCACTTCACACGTATACCTACATTTTCATAACCAACGTTCCGGTTATGCACAGCATTGTTTCGTAGCATATGAAACAATTCGGTTAAATTACGATGAGACATGATGGCAAGCTGAGTTTTCCTGAATTTACGGAATGATTTTTCCTTGCAGATCTCTACCGTTTTACACCTGTTTTCTGTTTGTTTTCATTGCGATCGATATTGGACTGACGTTCCCTTGTTTGACAGCATGGCTGACGGCGGTTTTTGGTATTTTTTTACCATGCAAATTCATGTAAATTATCTTTAAAAAATGAAACATATCAATTCATTGCCAAATTGGATGAAAAGAGCTGTTTGTAGCAAAGCAAAAGATACATTAGTATTCTTTCTATGCAATTTCCTCCAGCATTATATATTGGAGGTTGCGTGCTCTATAGTTGTTGAAACATGTAGCCGAATACAGAAAATTAAACCTTGAAATGCAATTTCTGATTTTACTACCATGTCTCACATTATTAGTATAATGAAATCAATTATATTAGTAGTATTTTACCTGGAAAAGTGTCGTTTTATTATTTTCTGTTCTGAATGTAGCTGTCAGAGCGAACATCAACAAACACGCGGAACGTCAATGCGCTCCTTTGACACTTACATAATTCGGTGCAACTTTGGAGAGCGGTAAGGGAAAATTCTTCATTCAATAAAAACGATTTATTGTGAAATACTTTCGCTAATTCATTTGCGCATTACATTTCTCATCGCCCACTGGACACACGCGTAACCCGCCAGCCAATGATTCGCAATTTCTGGAACCGCTACAGGGTCGTGATTATCTTTCCAGCGCTAGCGTTCGGTTCGATTGCAGCGGACTACAGCTACACCCGGCAGTGGAAGAAGGCTCGGCTGGAGCATAACAAACAGCAGGTCCAGCACGCGTAAGCGGTCTTACGAAGCCACCGTATCAACCTAATCCCACTATCAAACGCCAGCTAATCGCCCCGTTGTGGACGTACGATGTTCGGAATAACGCGTCAGTATCTGTGGAGTGTGGTGCCGATGTTTGGGTTCGGCATTGGCTGGTTCCTGGACTGCAAGGAAACGGAACGGATGACGATGTTCCGTGACAAGAGTGCACTCTACGGACGCACACTGAAGGAGGGTGAAAAACCATCGTGGCCTTAATGAGAGGCGAAGGATGACGCAGGCAGAACATTTAGGCGGCAATAGAAGCCTGCTCGATAGAGCAAATCGAAATACAATTATGTGAATCCTTAACGATAATTTGTGTATTTATTTTGCTTGCGATTCACAATTCGTGCATGCATAGAGTTAAGTTAAATAAATACTGTATTATTTCTAGCACTCAGGAGGGATAGAAACAGTAAGAGGCGATGAGGAATCTCAGGTTGAAAACACGTTTCAAGTGGGTACTACTTGTTGGGATTAGAAAACACGTTGTAACTATTTGCTCTAGATTTCCACAACAAGTTAGAACAGTCTGCATTTCATAGCAAACCGTTTTCTATCTAGGTCGACTAATGACCTAGCTTTATCCTTTTCTTTGGCAATATAATTTATCCATCCATTTCTTTGTTCAGTTTTCCTCAAGGAAGTAGGTTTCACGGTGATATGCATAAGAAGTACGTACTCTCTATGTAGAACACCGGTTAAGCAGATGTACATGATGGAGTAAAAGCACACAATAAGTAAGGGGATGAAAAGTACAGAAACAGGGGGGGAGAACCAGAGACGATAAAGAACGATGTAAAACACCCACGATGCTACTACGCATGAGCGCATTGTCCGAGAAGTTCTTGTTTATTTTTCTTCCAACACTGGCGGAATGCGCTACCCTACGGTGGAGATGAAAACTGCACGCTACATGTCCTTATGGTGTGCTCCATTTTGTTTTTTTGTTTTTCCTTTCTTTCGAGAGGAGTTTGCTGAAGGGGCCAAACCTGAACAGAAAGAGCGAAAACATTTGCAAGGACGGGTGCACCGTCTCGGGTGACCGAGCAAAAGGATCAAACATATGTCAAAGGATCCGCTCGGTGTCCTTGCGGCCACTGGATGTAAATAAAGGTTTGGAGAGGAAAATCTTGCACCTCCGTAATAGGGAGAACGAGAGAGAGAGAGAGAGTACTGGATGCGATAGTGCTCGCGGATGTGCCAGCAACCAGCAAACAGGATCGGTTTGGCACACTTGGCTAAAGGACACAAATTCATTCAATTCATTCATGCACACGCCGTCCGTACGCGGTGTCCGTGTTCGCTGTCCCTGTATCCACACCGCTGTACTGTAGGGCCAGAGTAGTGGCAAAAGGGGGGAAAGGGGGTGGTGGAAAACGGAAGAAGGGACTGGCTGGAATTGTGGTGCGGATTCCGCTTTGGCTTTGGCTCGTTTGCATTTCGTTGTTCGGTGGCGGATACTTTTCGGAATAAACCGTGCGTGTTACTGCAGTATGTGCTCCCCTCGGTACGGTGCTTTTCCGGAGTCTGCTAACGCTTCGGGCCTGCTGTGCGTCAGTGTGCGAGTGTGTGTGCGCGTAAGGGATTGCTGTGTGCTGCTGTGAGTGTATGCGTGCGCGCGCGCGCACGGTCCCGCGTATGTGTGTTGGGCCCTCTGCATGGGTGGCTCTTGTTACACTCTCTCGTTCAAGTCACTGTAGTCGTTTCCCTGGCCTGACATCCACTATTCTGACCGCGACTCTATCCACCCCACCACCACAAAAGGGGTGCGCTCAAGTGTTGCTCCAATGATGCAGATAGCAAGGGGCGATTGAAGCGCGAAAGCACAGATTTTGCGATCCCTCCGATCGGAACCACTCACCACGCGGCAGCCGATGTAAGTGGAGTAAGTGCCCTGCCACGGGTGCAGAGTGTCCTGCCACTGCGGTTAAGGTAGTAGCAAAAGGGTGACACTTGAAAGAAGAGGCCTGTGTGTGAGTGTGGCCTGTGTGTGTGTGTGGGTGTGCGTGTAAGTGTAAGGGTGTGCATGCGAAAGAGCGCTACCGCAGCGTGTGCCATCAATCAAACATCTTGGCCACTGGATACGAAGAAACCATAGCAAACAGCATATCCAATCAACGTTATCAGCAGCAAGACGCTACCCCTTGCAGGAGCTCGGTGGCCCAACCCCGCACGCTAGCGGTGTCCTTGGGGCGGGTGATAAGGACCTTCGAGGAAACCGCCGGAGTCACCATCCAAGGACAGCGAAGATGAACACCGTCCAGAGTACGGGCCATGCGACCGTTCGGAACAAGAAGGACTCGCAGTTCGAGGTGAAGTGCAAACACAAACAAGATCAGTTCAGTCGCTCCCCTCTTCCCCCCTCCCCCCTCGCATTTGCTCCCTTCCTCCCCCAAAAAATCTATTCACCCTCTTTGATCTTTCCGAGCAGGGGACATTGCCAACAAAAAAAAAGAAACAAACAACCTAATAATAATAACCCAACTTAATTCCATCCAGCATCCAAGTGGTTCGAGCTGTGTGCTCCACAAGTCCGCTCCGCTTTCCAAATATTCCAAGAGTACCAATCAATTCCCAAAAGTGTCCTCTCGCTTTTCTGCACGCTGTTTTCCACCGTCCGAGGCAGCTGGTGGGAAAGGAGAAAACCGAACAGCAGACCATTTACTCCACTGCTCCACTGCTCTATGTCCCTGCTGTCTCTTGTCCTGCTTCAACCTGTGCTAATTTTATAGTGCCGCCTAACGACCTAGCCTAACCTCAAACCACTCCAACCAGCCAAAACGATTCCTAACCCTACTTTTTTTTGTTGTACTAGAGCGTTGCGTGGCCTGCCTATAGTGGCTCGTTTAGAAGTGCTTCCTCTTTTGCCTTTCTCACACAACAATAACAATTCAAACGATAAGAGAATCATACAACACTGGACAGTGCCTAACAGTGACCGTCTTTCCGTCTCACCGTACTGGAATTTGTTTTCTCCAACAAAAATATAAAACACCCAAAAAAGAAACAAATGTCCTTACAAGCACAACACAACAGAAAACTCTCTCTCTCTCTTCCCTAACCTCAAAAACCTTCCTTTGCGTGTAACGGCACAATAACACAATCCAAAAACATGCCGACGTGTGTTGATGAATGTCCCTGTTAAAAGGGGATTAGAGAAGCGCCCAAAAGAGAAGTAGTAGAAAGAAGTAAAACCAACAACAACAACAAAAAACCACAATACGTACTATGGCACATTAACCTATAACCAATAGAAAAGCGCGCGCGCTTGTGCGCGTGCTTGTGCTCTCCTAACCTCAATTAAACCAATCCTTCACCCCCCCCCCCCCTCCCCCCTCCCCACAAAAAAGAAAAGCTCCGCTACGCAACACATTAACGTGTGAAATAAATACATAACATACACACATACTTAAATAGTAACAATAGTAAATCGCTAGAGCAAGCAAACAACAACCAAAAAAATCGAACAACAAACATACAAACAATAAAGAGAGAAAAAAAGTACAACAAAACATTTTCTACACATCTACTAAGCAGAAAAGTAACGCAGGAAAACTGATCGCTCTTTTCTTTCTCTTTCTCTCTCTCTCTCTTTCTCTCTTTTTCCTTTTCTATCTGTATACTAACGTTCTTCTTCTTATCTCAACCAACTCCTTTACTTCTCTCTCTCTCTCTCTCTCTCTCTCTCTCTCTTTCTCTCTTTTCGCTTTTATTCTTCTGCATAGGAATTAACTGTCTCTTCCTCGGAAAAAAGAAATTGGAGAGGAATTTTTATTGCGCTTTTAGTGATTGCTGCCGTATTGGGGCTAATTGTGTTTTCCATTCTACTTCTATCACCAGGTGCATTGTTTTTTACCGTGTTTCATTGTTTGTTTGTCTTTTCTTTCTAAAAAAAAAAACAACAAAAATATAAAACATTCACCTAATACATGCTGAACACCACTAAACAGAAACAAAAACAAAACGAAACCAGTCTCTCTCTCTCTTTCTCGCTCTTTTTCTCGTTTTAATTTTGTTGTTTTGCTTTTCCCCTCTTTGTTCACTCTTTTTGTACGTCTGTTTCACTGTTTATTAAACGTTCTTTCATTGTACAATTGTTTCTTACATTGTTTATCATGTAAGGGTTCCGTCTTTTTAATTGATCACTGTAAGATGTCCCGCATTACCTACCCACAGGGTACACATAATCACCAAGTCTCCCCCCACCTCCAGTACACCCCCCCAGTTTTCTCCCTTTTTCCGGTAGTGGAATGCATTTTTGGTATGACTTTGCTCGATTCCGGAAGGACGAACGGAGTGTATAGAGCCCCATATAACGCACACTAATGTAGTTGAAATTTAATTTAAAGCATCCACATCTGCTAGTACGCAATCGACACTGGTTGCACTAATGCATGTGTGTGTGTGTGTGTGTTTGATTGTATTTTAATTTTTATTCTTAGTGGCTTCTTTGCCTCGAGCTGCATCTGTCTTTAAGGGGTGAAATCATCCCGTAAAAAGGGTTTGTTGCTTACGCTCGCTGTCCTTGTTTCGCTTGTTTTTCGCTTTGCAGTTAAAAAAATTAAAACAATCCCAATATCCTTATCTCTCTTTAGCAGTGTGAACTCTGTATAAGTGTATAAGTGCTTCCAATGCTCGTACTGGACTGTGAACTGTAAACTAAGTTTGCCGTGTCGGGTGTGCCAGCGAAAATTAAATTCCCCTTTAATGTCCAACCAGTCAAAGGCCAGTGACGTCATTACGATTATCTACGCTTAATGCGATTAAATTGCTAAATGTTTGGAATGTTGCTTGTTCACCACTAAAATGAACCGAAAATGGTAGTTTAGTGTGAAAGCACGTGCCTAGACAGGGTCAGATTAAGCCCGCACGAGATGGCTGTGCGTTTGAAATTTCCAATAGCGGAATCTTTTCCCCACTCGATAGCCCCGATCCTCCAACCCCATTACTATCCTTCGATAAGTGTACAAACAATTAAAATTTGTATTAGAAAACAGGAAACATTTGTATTTTGCACCCCAAAGCATTTATCGTCTGTTTTTTTTAAGTGTTTTGACACCTGTCATTCTGTTTGACACCTCTGTTTCTGTTGCATCGTGTCGATTAGTAGACCAGCTTAGTGAGTAAAGTTTAAATTAGAACAAAATAAAAAATCAAAAAAACTATCGCTAATGGTACATTAAAGTATGTGTGTTGATGTTCATCCTCTCTGTCTCTCACGCAATCTCACTCGCTCTAACTATCTTTCCATTATACTGTTTGCTGTATCCTTTGAGTTTTAATCACACACTGGTTCAATCTTTCATTTGCTTTTTTTTTGTTTTAAATTGTTTGGGTGTGTGTGTATGTTTCGTGTACCTTTGTGCCTTTTTCGGTGTGATTTTGTTTTCTCTTTTCTTTTTACATTTTATTTTTAAAAAAAGTGTTTCTCTTTTCTTCTTTTTTTTCTTTGGTATTTGTTTTACCGCTTCTACCATTTTGTGTCTCACCTTTACCTTTAACCCGAAACCGCCATTTTCCGTAGAGATCGAAAGCTCGAAGCTGCACGGCCGTCGCATATCGCTGTACGATATTAAATCGGGCCGATATGAATGGAACACACAGAACGGTTCCTGGATTAATCGTAAGTTTGGGGGGGGGGGGGGGGGGGGTTGGCCGTACGGTTGGTTGACACAATTATTCTTACGAAGCTCGTTCTTTCTTCCTTCTGTCCCAACCCATACACCGGCAGGGTACGAGTATGTGTTCATCAACTCGGAAGGTGGCCTAACTGCGCTGCAAATCACCCGTGACGGTGGTTTCCGGTTCGAGGTTCTCATGAACAATGCCACCTTCGTAAGTGTACATCCTTCTTCCGTGTGCAAATGTTTCACCACTAACCACTTGCAAACTACTACTACTACACACACACTTACACGCAGAGGCAGCTGAACGTTGACAGCTACGATGTGTCACCGGATCGGAACTTTGTGCTGCTGTACGCGTCGAATGGTAACACGCAACGGTACAACCGCAGGTAGGCCACCATCACCGCACCGATGGTGATTTCCTGTGCCCGATGGTTGAGATTCTTAAGTGTTGTTTGTATTTTCTCTCTCTCTCTCCCATAGCTACTATGTGTACGATTTATCCTCGTCGAACGTGTTCTCGCTGTCAGCGAAGGAATTGGACACGACGGCACCACAGCTGCAGCACGTCCTGTGGGCGCCGGTGGCCTCGAACGGTTCCGGCAGTGTCGGTGGTGAGAAGACGGCCGGGCAACAATCCTTCCATTCGCCATCGTCTGCATCGTCATCGTCCTCGTCATCCGGTTCGTCCGCATCCGCCACGGCCACTAGCTCCCAGGGCATTGCGTACGTGCACCAGGGTGACATTTACTACAAGCCGCGCGTGCAGTACGATCTTATCTGTCGCATCACCACCAGCGGTAGGTGTTGCCACTTTGTTTTTGGGGGCTCCGTGAAACGTGAGCTATCTGTCTCTCGAGGAAGAATTGTTTCTAACACTAAAACGACCCTCATTTTCTACTCAAACTTTTCATCTACATTAACAAAACTCCCACCATTCAAATCTCTCTCAAAATGTATATTTTCCTAAAATATTTATACAAATATATGTGTTCTAGGAAGCGACTTATAAACGAGTTGGCTCCGTATAATGACCCATTCAAGGTTCGACTCACTAAAAAGAGTCTAAAAAGGGTAGACACTGTGACTAGTGTTGGGTCAAGTAGCTCTTTTGCAAGCGCGGAGCGCACCGCTCTCGCTGTCTAAAGTGTGCGGTGCGCTTAAGGTACCTATAGCCTAAAAAAAATTACAAATTTTTAGATTATTTTTATTTTTTGATTATTTTTCACTCTTTTTTTTATTTCAAGCATTATTTGAGTGAAAAGAAACTCATTGCAACCCATTGGCATTAAAATAAAACAATTTAATTTTTTTTTGCAAAATTTCCCAAAAAAATCGTAAGGGGTAAGCCTTATGAAATTTTCGAGTTGAAATTTTTTTGAAATTTTTTTTTCGATTTTTTTTCTATTTTTAATTTAAAACATTATTTGAGTGCAAAGAAACTCATTTCAATCGATTCGCATTAAAATAAATCAATTTATAAAATTTTACAAAATTTCCCAAAAATAGCTATGGCCTTAGGAAATTTTACAAAATTTCCCAAAAATAGCTATAGCCTTAGGAAATTTTCAAATGGGAGCGGGAGCGCACACAATAAGGTGAGCGGAGCGATTGAGGTACCTCTTTCGCTCTTGACCCAACACTAACTGTGACTGGTCGTTCTAGTGTTTACAAGATCCTAAGCAATGATATCAATCTCGTGTCAATACCACTCAATTCTGTCAATTCTTTTCCTTTCTGCCCCGACAACCGTCTTGATGCAGGACGAGACGGACCGGTACTAAATGGTGTGCCGGATTGGCTCTACTCGAACGTGCTGGAGCTAAAGGGACCGTCATTACTCTTCTCGCCCGACGGACAGTATCTATCCTTTCTCTCGTTTAATCTATCTAGCGTACAGGAGTATCAGTAAGTATACGATTTTGCACGAACCCATCCACTATCTGCACATACTTTGCTACAAAACGTGTGTTATTCGTGCAGATATCTCTGGTACGGTGATGGACAGCAGTATCCTAAGATACATAGCCTGCGCTACCCGAAGGTACATTCGGCAAACCCGAACGTGACGGTGTACGTGGTACATCTGGGCGTGCTAAAGTACATCTTCCCGAAACCGGTCAACGTGCCGGCGTACATCCGTGCCACGGACAGTTACGTCGGCGGTCTCAGCTGGCTATCGTCGACCGAGCTGTCCGTAACGTATGCCAGCCGCAATCAGAGCGTATCACACGTACTGCTCTGCCGAGCACCATCCTTTACATGTGTGGAGGTAAGGCAACTGAAATGTTTTAAAGACATTGTTTTTTTTATTAAGGGAATAATCGATACTGGGGTGACCTGATTGATCAACCAAAGGTTCATCGATGTTTCTAGACAACTTATTGGAGTTAATGATTTTATTATTAGGTCTGCAAGCAGGTTTACAGTGGTTTATACATTAAACCTTCATAGTCAGTAAAATAAAGTCAAAAAAAGAAAAACAATTTTTCCGCCTTTGTGATGGGAAAACACATTTCCTCAACAACATAATAATGGAGTCATAAGTTTTTTATACAATTTATATAAAACTAATATCATTATAAATGAAATTTGAAACTGAAGTTTAAAAAAATAGATTTATAATCGTTGCCGAATGATGCAAACAACTTTGATGGAGGCGCCCAGTACTTTATGCTATATTGTTAGTAATTCCACCGAAACGACTGTGATGGAGGCGCCCAGTACTTTATAAAATATTGTTAATAATTCCACCGAAACGACTATATGAAATTATTACTTTATTTATTTACCATAAAATATGTTATAAAGAAAGCTGATTTCAGAATGAAGTCACAATTCATAATTTAATGTAAACTATTTGTGTACAAATATAACACCGCACAACATACTGGGCGCCTCCATTCTTCCTTTTAATTTTTTAACCAACACGTTTCGTTTAGAGATTTGCAAAGTGAGTAAGAGCGAGATAGTGAGTTGAAAAGTTGTATTGAATGAGTTTCGTTCACTCACTACGAGGAGTTTAGCGACGCTTTTATCATTTACTCATTCAGGAGTGTAAGCATGCAGCCGTTGAGTTGAGTTGCAAAAAGAGTAAATACGTGAGTTGTGTTCACACTTTTTTTATTTAAAGCATTACTTGAGTGAAAAGAAACTCATTGCAACCCATTGGCATTAAAATAAATCACTTTTATTTTTTTGCAAAATTTCCCAAAAAAATCGTAAGGGGTAAGCCTTATGAAATTTTCGAGTTGAACATTTTTTGAAAATTTTTTTCTGATTTTTTATTATTTGCTTAATTTAAAGCATTATTTGAGTGAAAAGAAACTTATTGCAACAAATTCGCATTAAAAACATTTGTTGTACACGAGGTTTTTGTTGTATTAATAGTAAAGAAAATCATCTGATTTGCAGATTTTCCAAGAGAAGGCTGTCGCCAACTCGTGGGTATTAATCGGTGAGACGCCATTGTTTATACGACGTCCGGCATCACTGGAAAGTTTCGCTGCCGATGCACCGCAGCCTGCACCAGCAACAACACCTGTGACACCATCGACGACAACAACGTCACCACCACCGACGAACCCGCCCGTACCAATGATGCCGCGCCATCTGTACATGCTGAAGCGGTTAAATGTGCGTGACGGTTCGCACGGTTACTATCGCCATCTGGTGCTGGTGCTGCTCGGTACGAAGCGCACCATCACGCTGACCATGGGACAGTTCGAGGTGACGGAAATCGTCGGTTATGATGAGCGCCGTGGGCTCGTCTACTTTATGGCGGCACCGTACCATAAACCGGGCCAACGGCACCTTTACAAAATACCGCTCGGGCTCGAACAGATGGCATCGATGACGGGCGGTGGCGGTGGAACAGCTGGTTCTGGTGGTACTTCGTTCGATGCGAACCCGGACACCGGCCGTCCCGGGCATAATGCGAGCGATGTGCTACTGTTACGCCCGTTCGGTTCCGCCGTACCGTACTGCGTGACGTGCGGTCGTGGCCCATCGGATGGTAGCGAAGATGACGGCGGTAACGATACACCATCGAAGCGACCGAACAACTGTCTGTTTAATCGCGTCTCGTTTAACGACGATTACACGTACTTCGTGCAGGAATGTCTCGGACCGGAATCACCATCCACGTACCTGGTAGAGGCCGGTTCGGAGCGTAAGGTGCGCGTACTGAACGATGGCAACGAACTGCGCGAACAGCTGGTCCAGCTTGCGAAGCCACAGATAATGACGTTCAGCGTACAGATTAAGTATGATTTTAACGCGCAGGTTAAACTGTTCCTGCCGCCCGGTGTGAAGGAAGACGACGATTTACAGCTGCCGCTCATACTGCACATGTAAGTGGGCGAAGAACATTGGGTTTTTTTTCGTGAAGTGCTTGTTATGTTTTTCGTCTTCTCTTGCTTCTGACCCACTAGTGAGGCCGGCCCGGAACGGCAGCTCGTGTCGGAGGAGTACAGCGTCGACTGGAACTGGTACCTCAGCAGCCACCAGTCGTACATTATCGCACAGATCGATGCCAGGGGGTCCGGATTTCAGGGCGAATCGCTCAAGACCCAAATTCGTGGACGCGTCGGCATCGAGGTCGAAGATCAGTTGGCCGTGCTGATGTAAGTTCGGTGTTCGGGTGTCCACAAGAATTCCATAATGACTACTAAACGAACTCTTTTTATTTTGGTGGCCAGGTATTTGCGGGACAACTTGAAGCTGGTAGATCCTAACCGTATTTGTGTTTATGGTACGTGAAGATGGACACTTTACGCACTGGAATCAATTTTTTGAAATATCATATCGTTTCACAGGCAAGGGTTACGGTGGTTACATTGCGATGCAGATGCTTGCTACTGATGCGAACCAGGTGCTGAAGTGTGTGGCCGCCATTTCACCTATCGTTTCCTTCCGCTACTACAGTAAGTACCGCTTAACGGTCGTGAATCGCACGAACATCTATAAACCTTGGTTTCGTGTTGTGACACATTTTGCAGATTCCTTCTTTACCGAACGGTATGTGCTCCAGCAGGACGACACCGAGCGGTCACTGATCGAGTCGGATCTGTCGACCAAGGTCGCTAGCCTGGCGTCCAAAAACTTTCTGCTCATCCACAGCACGGCCGATTGTGTTGTGCACGAGCAGCATGCCGCACTGCTCACCCGTTCGCTCGTCAACCGGGGTATTATCTTCCGACATCAGGTAGGTGTTTAAGGTTCGGAATCGAAACATACGATCATTCATACAATTGCTCCCTCACTGGCCAGATGTACGTCGATGAAGATCACGAGTATCGGAGCGTGTCCGAGCATCTGTACCACACGATCGAGACGTACATAGAGGAGAACTTCGGCAACGATAATCAGGACTGGACGTCAGCATTCTTCCTGTCTAAAACGTAGTTCTTCCAGCGGCAGGTAACCGAAACGAGAGCAAACGCAACAACAACAACAACAACAAACCAAAAAAAAACCCAAAACACGTTTGATTAATGATAGAGTAATGATAATTTAAAGATAAAAGAAAAGAAACAACAAATAATTAAAGAAGAAGAAGAAGAAGAAAATATAAACGAAAGCAACATTTTGCATGTTAGAAACGGTTTGCTAAAAAAAGAGGTAAACAAAAGATACATATAATGTGGGTGTACGAACAAAACAAAGCAAAACTAAATGGAAAACAAAACATTAAACAATAAACAAACGCGTGACATACATCCGCACACGCACGCACACACACATGCGCGTAAAGGAAGGAAAAAGCGGACGAACGAGAGGTGGATTTGAGTAAATCGAATTGAGATTAAATACCTAGATATTAGACAGGAGAACAAATAGCAACAATTTCACCGGAAAATTGATAATGAATAGTTGTGGAATATCATACCTAAGTTATTTTTCTTATTTTCTTTAAAGAGAAATTTAAACTTCCACCAGTGCAGGATGGTTAATACATGGTGTTAAATGTGTCGTTTATGTTAGGCAAGCTGTGTGTAATGTATGTGATGAATGTTAGATGTCCCGCATACACATTCACCGATGTAATTAAGTTCTGCTGCACCGGAAGATATTTCCCTGATCCCAATTAGTATTATAGAAGCAGATATCCCCCACCCCCCCGTGTGTAGGAGGGGCAGAAAGATCATTTAACAGGATTTTAGAATTGTTGGCAGCCTGAATGTATACAATCATTAATTTTTGTGTCGCGCTACCAATGTTCTTCAAAGTGGAAACACACTTTGGACACACATTTTAAAAGCGAGCCCTTTAAAAGCTTCCGATAAAAGCTGGCAAATTGAAAAGAAAAGCTATTGCATACGTTCAGGGGGTCGCACATGTAAAACACAACGCAGTGGTTAATGCTTTAAGGCGAGAAGCAAAAAAAGGGACGAACGGATTCTAATAAAACTTTTAATCAAGTAGCACTGTGTGTGTGTGCGCGCGCGTGTGGATGTGAGTGTTTGTGAATGTGTGTTGATTGTGCGATAGATTTTAAAACAACAGTCAAGCAAAGGGAAGCTCAGCAAGTGAAGCGCAAGCAACAACAACAAAAATATCCACCATTTTTTGAAACTTCCCATTTCACTTTTGTTACTTAAAGCAAAATCACTCCCGGTTGGAAAAGGCAATGAAACAACAAAAATGGAATAGCGCAAAAGAAACAAACTAATAAAAATTAAAACAAAAAGACAACAAAACAAAAGAAAGAAAAAAAAACCAAACCAAATACGAATATAAACTCGACTAATTTATTGTGTTTGAATTTTTTTTTCCTTCATTTTTTTTATTAAATAAGTCTTTACTAACTAACAAGTTCAAAATCACGCCGAGCGGTACAAACTGTCTGCCCATTTTTTTGTAGCCACTTCACTATTAATAATCACTAGGTGTGGACTTGTTTCGTTTTCTTCTCCCTCTGTTGTTGTTGTTCTTGATTTCTTATTTACATCACCTTTACGTGAAATCTTAACTCCATTTGCCTTTAGTACAACCTCACTATTACACCGGTCAGCCCATGACATTACCCCCTTGGTCTAAATAAGAGTTCATTCGAAATAGTGTGAGCCTCGATAGTGTGTGTGTGTGTGTGTGTGTGTTTGTGTATTTCTTTTTGTTTACTTTTCCCCTTGTAACATGTTGTTAACTCCTTAACTAGAGAGCCAACGACGGGACTGGTACATTTCTTCATCCCAATCTCTCCACTTTATCGCACTTTTTTATTTATGATACATTCCACATCGTGTTGAACGCGCGCGTTGGCATCGTTCTAATAATGCTAATAACATAAGAGACTCGTCGACAATTCATTTACAAAACCAGTTGATTCTATAATTAGATTTGCTTTTGTTTTTCTTTAGTTTTTTTTCTGTTTGTTTAATATCTTTACCTACATCAGGTGATGAGAGTTTGATGATTAAATAAACAAAAGCAAAACAGATTTGACGTGACGCTTCTCCCGCCTAGAACTAGCTCTATACATGGTTAGGTTGATCACACTCGGCTTTGCTCCATTTTTCCTCTCACTTCACGCTTTTAGGTAAACAACTTTCCAACAACAAAAAAAATACAGAAAAACATTTGCCTTGTGTGTGGAAAATAGATTGCGTGCACTGACAAACATGGATGGCCGGAGCAACTGTTTTGTTCTTCACTATCACTTCGGTCTGTTTCTTCTCTATTCTCTTAACGTCCCTTCCTTCCGGCAGAGGAGCAATTGATTTACTAGTTTTGTTGTTGTTTTTTTTATGTTTACATTTCTTTCTCTTAGCGGCTTACTCGATGCTTGCAGTTACACCGAAAGTTTTGCATAAAAATAATGATAATAATAATAATTGAACATAGAATAGAAAGGTAAGATATCTGATTTTTGTTTTTTTTAAAAAAAGGAGAAGAAAACAAACGTTATATATTAATTAACACACCGATCACGCTGTACTCTGGAACACCATCGTTCTTCTTGCTTGGTGTGTGTCACCAGCAGTTTTGTCCTTTGCCACTTTACTCTGCTTCTCTGACACGTCTGTTCCATATATTCCATTTTCTCCTCATGTGTACTTTTGCTGTGTCTTATGGCGTGACTTTCTCTCTCTCATTCACCCCCCCCCCCACCCCCCCGTCGAGTGTATTACTTTTTCCTTTTTTTTTCTTAACAAAACCCGGCTAGCTAACTAATTAATGCCCATCAAGAACAAAAAAAGTTCCGAACACATTCGAGTGTTTTGGTTGAACGAGCGCGCCTTTAAAGTCTCTGTCCCCGTAGACATTTGGTATGCAATTTCGCTGCTTGATCCTCTACATAACAACACCAATAGCACATAAACACACACAAAATATCCCTTTTGCAGTTTGTCACTAGCCGCTCACTAGTACAATCGGCATTCACTTGATTCACTTTCGCTGGAAGACAATGGCTATATCAGCTAACATTATCGCAACTTTCAGGCCATTTTGCTCTGGTTGTCGCCGTATGTGTATCCATTCCATATCGATCGACGCATAACGGAACAATGAATGTGTCTACTTGAATAAGCGATCACAATGTAGTTTAAATGTAACGGCTCTGTGTGACGTAGACCCTTGTGTAGATTAATGTTCACAACCTTTAGTTACGCTGTCCAGTGTTGTTACATTCTTCACTTCCAGTTTGTGTAATACCGCATCGTGTTGCAGCGCTCCATTCGTGTTCCATATTTCCTTCCCATTGCTCAACCGGTGTGTGTCTTGTGTATCTTTTCCTTCCACCATCTAGACGAGTGTACGCGTACACACTGTTTGCTTCCTTCCCCCACCATTTTTGCCATCCCCGTTCCGTTGTTTGTGTCTGTCTGTGCGCGTGTGTGTTGCATTCTTAAGCTTTAAAACCAATGGTACCCTTCTGCCAGCGTGCCATTATCGGCAACAGTGACAGTGGCAAGGGGTTACGCGGTTTGCTTCCCGGTTCGGGGCGCCGTGGATCGGTCGCTTTTACAATATCTGGTCGAAGCAATGCCGCGTTGTATAAAAAAAAGTTTGTTAAAGAAACGAAAGTAAAAAATTGTGAAAAAAAATTTATAAGACAAACATAATAAAAAATCACACAAGACAAGAAAATATCTGACAGAAAAAAAACGTTTTACGACACTTATTTAAGATGTGTTGAGAAGAGTGTGTTGTGAGCACAAAATAAAATTAAAAAAAAAAAACATAAAAAAACACTTGTTGTGTTCGCTAGATTTTCAGGCAGTTAAACAAGGAACGACACGTTTGAATGGCTTTTGAACGATACCGGGTGTGACAGGATGACAGAAGAAAACATAACATCACTCGCAACGGTGGCAGGATCCTTCTATTCCGATCGTGCGTTTTCACTTGGCAGCATTTGCTACATTCATTCATTTTGTCTTCCTATCTCTGTTTCGCGCTCCGCTCATTTACGTGCCGCTGTTAAAGCGCACAGTAGAAAACCTACACTATCATGTCCGCTGTTGCTGTAAACCCATCTAATGACGAGATGAGCAATGTCGAGAAAAAAAAATAAGATAAAATACAACTACAACAAAAAAAAACCCTAAACTATTCATTCCTAGTGTTCGGTAGAGATCATCGCCCTTCCACAAAGCGCGGGAGAAATTTGCCCGTAATTTGATGAATTATCTAAAAAAAAAAATATACCCTCCTTAGTGAACCCTGTGGCTTAGGAAAACGCTACCGTTTTAATTTAATTCATTTATCTAATTCCTTGCGGTATTTTTACAGCCGGACGTTGTGTCGTTGCACTGATTTTAATTGTAATGATGGCAATTGAAAGCATTTCGCGGAGGAGACGATGTACCTGTTTATCTTCCATCTTTCCATTAAATCCTTTCATATCGTTTCATCGTTTTCTTCGTTGCCTTTTCTAATATACACCGAAATTTATTGAGGCTACTTATCATATCTGTATCTGTATGTAATCATTCTGTTTGCTTTATTTTGCGCAAGATCTTTTCTGTGCAGTTCGATAGGAACTCGCATACGCTACTGCTATGCGATATGTAAAACAGAAAATTTCGAATGCTACTCTTTGGTAGCAAATCCAAATACCTAAGCCTGTCTATTGTTACCCTGCTATGCTTTGTGCATTTCCGACCTGTCGCACTAATTATGGCGCCAAAAATGGAAATTTCGTGTTTCGAAAGGGTTTTTCTTCTAAGCTGCCCTAGGATGTTGCGCGACCATTGTCTTTTCGATGAAGTTTCCTGATCAGTTATACCCTGCATTGTCCTTTGGCTCTGTCCGTAGCTCTGTCATATCTATTGCAATTATTCGATGAATGGTTGTGAAGCGCGATTGATGGAAACGAACACACAAACGGTCCTTGGTATTTGGGGTTTATGGTTGTGTGATGTTAGCGAAATCAGCTTTCCCCTGCCTGTGGGTGACTGGGGCAGCTGGTTTCGCTCCTGGTGGAGGGCTAGTGGTGGTTTTGCTGGTGTGTGATTGTGTGGATGCACTAGTTGCTACAGAGATGATTTTTTCATCTCGACAGACTGTGGGAACGCTCCCGTTCGGTGTTGGTGGACACATGGGCATGCGAATTACATTGCTCATGCAGCCGCTTGTCTGCAGGAAGCTTCGCGAAGAATGGATGTCGCAGGGCCTTATCTAAAAAGAAGAACACATAAAAGTAAAAACAATGAAAAGTCAAAATTTTGTACGTTAATACAAAAAAAGTAGTCCGTGTCCTCCAAGTAGTCCTAGTCGTCCTTGCAGCAACTTCTTACCCAATGTTATACGTTTGGTGGGTTCGTATTCTAGCATCTTCCGTATCAGATCGAACAGCTGCAGGTGTTCGGGTTTGTCCGAATGCACATACCGATGGAGCGGTTTGCAGCTGCCATTCACGTACCGCCCATTGGTAGACTTCTCGTCCCAGTCTAGCTTGCCGTAGTGGAAGTATCGTGTTCTAGTTTGCCTGCAAAAGAAGTACTTGGGTAAGTAGGTGATAATACACATAAAGAAGCACTTTTCACATTACCTTGCCATGCGGTAAGGGATGGTACCAAGGATGCGTTCCATCATTGCCAGATGTTCGCGGTTGTCGTGCGTAGGGAACAATGTTACTCCGTGATACAACTCAAACATTATACAACTGTACAGGTGAAAACAAAATCAATAAATTACATATAAAAAGACAATAACAATGATGAGGTCATTCGATTTCATTCTTTCTTAACCTACCCAATCGACCAAACATCACACGGATGTGTCCAGCCGAGCTCGAGTATTACTTCCGGCGCACGATAATGGCGGGTGGAAACGATCGTACTATGGTGTTCGTCGTCAAACGTTGCACTGCCAAAATCGATCAGCCGTATATCCGTACACTTGATACGGCGCGCCGACTGCGATGGCCTATCCACCGGGAAGATGCGTGAGCTGGTTGTGCTGTACTCCGAGTCCACAAACAGTATGTTTTCCGGCTTCAAATCCGTATGCGTTAGGCGACTATCATGCAAAAACCGGACGGCATAGCACAGCTGGTAAGAAATATGCCGCACCTGATCAATCGGATACGGTGAGTAGTTGTTCTCCTTCTGCAATAAAGAAAAATGAAAGAATTCGTTAAAACCTCAATACATCTTGCATATTCGGTACACTAGAATTCGGTTACTTACCAGAAAGTCGAAAACACTTAATCCAAGCATTTCGAAACCGATACACGTATGCCCATGATAGTCAAACCAGTCCAGCATCTTCACGCACAAGCTGTGTAATGGAAGTTTAATAATCATTGTTTTGAGGATTTTTCTTTTGAACTATTTTTATGTGACGCTGCTTCCAATCGAAAGCGGAAAACACTTACTGGTCAAGATCGGGATCTAGTTGCTTAATTTTGTCCAGCGCCCCAATTTCCATCTCTGCCGCATCACGATATTTGTCCACGTTCTTGATTATCTTAATCGCCATTATATGATTACTGCATTCGGAATACAGAAACGTATGACGTATATTATGAAGCAAAATTTTTAAATGTGATAAATTTTAATGGGAATTTGTTGCAATAAGTTTCTTTTCACTCAAATAATGTTTTAAATTAAAAAAAGAATAAAAAATCAGAAAAAAAATTCAAAAAAATTTTTCACTCGAAAATTTCATAAGGCTTACCCCTTACGTTTTTTTTTGGGAAATTTTGCAAAAAAAATTAAATTGTTTTATTTTAATGCCAATGGGTTGCAATGAGTTCCTTTTCACTCTAATAATGCTTGAAATAAAAAAAAGAGTGAAAAATTAATAAAAAAATCAAAAAATTGAAAAAAATGAAAATTTTCCTCATTTTTGCACCAAATTTTGCCTATAACTCGGTTGGTAACCAACGGATCGCCAATCTTTAACCTGTGGTCGATAGAAGGCATTAATGGCTACATTTTCTTCTTGGACGGCCATGCCCTCAGATGTCTGTGCCAGAAGTTATTCGAGGAACCAAGTTTCATACCCTGTTTGTGAAAATGTAAAATTTTCCTCATTTTTGCACCAACTTTTGCCTATAACTCGGTCGGTATCCAACGGATCGCCAATCTTTAACCTGTGGTCGATAGATGGCACCAATGGCTACATTTTCTTCTTGGACAGCCATGCCCTCAGATGTCTGTGCCAGAAGTTATTCGAGAAACCAAGTTTCATACCCTGTTTGAGAAAATGTAAAATTTTCCTCATTTTTGTACCAACTTTTGCCTATAACTCGGTCGGTATCCAACGGATCGCCAATCTTTAACCTGTGGTCCATAGATGGCATCAATGGCTACATTTTCTTCTTGGACGACCATGCCCTCAGATGTCTGTGCCAGAAGTTATTCGAGAAACCAAGTTCCTTACCCTGTTTGAGAAAATGTAAAATTTTCCTCATTTTTGAGCAATTTTGCAAAATTTTAAATGTGATAAATTTTAATGCGAATTTGTTGCAATCAGTTTCTTTTCACTTAAATAATGTTTTAAATAAAAAAAGAGTGAAAAATAATAAAAAAAAATCAAAAAATTCAAAAATTTTAAAAATTTCATAAGCCTTAGCTTTTTTTTTTTGGGAAATTTAGCAAAATTTTATAAATTAATTTAATTTAATTATTACCGTTCTATATCACGGGCCTTGACCACGCGCCCAAAGGTACCTTCTCCCAGTGTAGAAAGGATTTCATCTGCAAAACGGAAATAAGAAAGCGATTTAATAAAAGAATAATATTTCTATTTACATCAGGTCAAACAACCGACGAACCCACGCGGACGAGGAACTTTTACTTACATCTGTTGAGCAGTACATCGCCGGTGCGGTAAATTAGATGACCATCAGCATCATCGCGAATGCTCGGTTGCTTCTACCGATTGACCGGATTGGAAATGATCCGCAAAACAAACAGCAAAAGAAAGAAACAATTAGTAAACGGTGGTAACGGTGGTCTGTTATGCTACAACACAAAATCAACGTGGAGTAGTACTCCACATACACTACATACAAACATACACACAAGCATTTAGTATACGAAAAACCTCGCATTATGATCATCACGATTTGGAACTCAGCGGTATTCAGCTATACCTCAAAAAAATAAAATAAAAAAGGGAATAAAAACAAAACAAACTTATTTTAAATTCATTACACACGCATGCATCTCAAGTCATCGCTCGGTCAAACTTTCAGTCGTACGAAGGTTTTGAAGTGTTAGGCATCAATTACGTTTGAGATAAAATGCACCATGCTTCTCTGGTACGTTAGAGATGGTGTATAACTGCACTGTTCATCCAAGATGGCTGCAAGAGAGTAAGCTGTTAGTACAGTGAATGAACGAATGAATTGGTTAATCACGTTACACATGACGTTCATTTACACAAACAAGCAAACAAACTAAAAAAGAACAAATGCACATAAACAAGGAAGCATGGATCGTAATAATGGGTAAAAATAATAATTGATGTGTTTTGAGTATGATAGATGAGGTTCATGAATATGATGAATAATGGTGTGAGTAGATTGGTGTTCATCCTTACGAAGGTGGACAGCGCTTTGGGGATGCGCGACCGGAGACCGCGCAGCTGATTCTGAACGATCCCACCACCGGTGCTGGATAGTGCCGCCGCCGTACGGCTGTTGTAGGCGTGCGATGTCGTGTTGATTGGCAGGATGGATCCACCGATCGGCGCACCATGATGGTGATGCGCTCCGTACGGCAACTGTTGCCCGTAGTGTTGCTGATGTCCGGCGCCGTTTAACAGATGTGACGCTACATTCTGCACCGTGTAAGACTTCTGCAGACCGCCGCCACCGAGCGCTGTGCCGGTTGTTGCTGTACCGTAGAGTTGTTGCTGCTGTTGCTGCTGCTGTTGATAGTACATGCGTACATGGGACGAGGAGGTACGCTGACGTTGGTAGACGGCACCACCGGTAATCGATTGATGGAGATGCGACGACAGTACGCCACCGAGAACCGAGCTATCCTCATCCGGTCTTGGTGACCGTTCGGCTGTGCTCGGATTAACAGTCGCATGTGAACGACGCTCGCGTCTCGGCTGGGATGGTGGTTGTTGCTGCTGCAGTAGCTGCTGCCGGGACGGATCATCAAGCGGTGCATACTTTTGGAGCAAACTTTCAATTTCCCGCCGCCGGTTGTGACGTTCACGCTGCCGTGGATCTTTACTCTCGCCGTCACCCGATGGGGAACCGCGCTCATCATCATCGCTCGACAACGGTACGGTGCAGATACCGTCCGCATCAAAGTACCGACCACTTCCCGTGGTTGTTTGACAGCTTTTTCGACGCTCCTTCTTAACCGCACCGTCAGCCGCTAGTGTCGTACCACCGTCATCATCGTACAGCTGGTTGTAGTGCTGATGGTGATGATGATGATGGTTGTGATGATGATGCTGGTGCGTATGCAACAGATGTCCCATGTCGGTTGTATCGCTCCGCTTGTACGGTTTGATGGTGCGCCGTGACTTACCGGTCGCGGACGCACCGGTCACCTCGGACAGTAGCTCGGTCGGATCGTACTTCGATTTGAAGACGTTCTCCTTGCTCGCGCCGTCCCCTGACTGGTGGTGGTAGTTGCCGTCCTCCTTCGTCCGTACCTTCGTACCGAACGACCGCAAACCGGAGCTACGATCCGTACCATACGTGCGACCGTTTCGATCGTACAGACTGTCCACCATCGACGAGACGCCTGATGCACCGGGCGTACCGGCCGCACTGGACAGCTTGGACGTGCGGCTACTACTGCTGCTGCCACCGAGCAGCAGCTGCAGCTTGTACGGAGTGCGCTCCTTAGCGCTCGAGTACGATTTATCACGCACGATACTGCTCGTCGTCGAGCTTTTCATCAGCGGGTTTAGCAGCCGCTGATGCTGATGGTACAGACCACCCGCCGCAGAGGACGCTGGTTCGAGCGTTTTCTCCTTATCTTCCTGCTCTTTGCGCCGATGCACCCGATCCAGTATGTCCGAGTACTTTGATTCTAGCCGTGAGATGGTACTACCACCACCGCTACCGGTAACGCCGCTGCTACTGTTACTATGGCTACTACTGCTATTACTACTGCTGCCGGTTGCGTTCACTCCACCCGATCCTTTGCTCGGGATCACTAGCGGTGTCTTATCCTTATCCTCCGTAGTGCTTTCGCGCTGCAAAATTGGAACGTATCGACGCTATTGAAAGTCATCGCCCCTTCGCTTACTGTACCAAATGGAGAGAAGACGAGTACTCTACCTATCTTCATGTAAACCCTCAACTATTTCACATTTCTGTCACATTCTACCTAACACTAACTTCTGCCCAATCAGAAACGACTTGGGTAGCTACCTTTTAATCGTCTCCTCTCCATCAGGAACATAACCTCCATTCACTGAGTGGTCGACACTTACTCTGCTGCGTGTGGTTGTTGATCCGGTCAGCACGGTGTTGGATGTCGTACCAGAGCCGGAGGACGATGTTGCCGCCGTTGGTGAGTCGAAGCGTTTGCCGAACGTGCGAAACAGTGGCTTATAGTACGAGCTCATCGTACTGTTGAAGCTGCTCAGATATGGCGACCGGTGCACCGAATCGGTGGATGATCCGAGGCTGCCATAGTCGGAGGTGTTTGTCGCGCTACCGCTCCCATGCGAAAGGATCGAACTGGTCGATGCCGATGTCGCTAGCTCGTTGAATCCGCTACGAGTAGCCCGGTTGCGGGTAGAATCGCGAAAACAGTTTAAACAGTAGAGAGTAGAGAGATATTAACCGTTATATACGCGTATGCGGAAGCGTGTCCTTGCGACATTCGTGTGCTTTATATTGGTGCCAAAACTATTGCCCTTCTGGTGGTGCGTGATAGTGGCGGTGGTGGTGCGTTGGTTCTTCACACGACAGGTACGGGTACAAAATCTCAAAACAAACACCGTTGGAGATTGTTTTTTTCATTCACAATATTGTCACAATGAATGTCAAAAGTGACAGTGACTTGAACAACTAAGCAAGTAGGAAGATATTGTGCTATTCACATTATCTTCATCTTTTGGGAATATGCAACAGCCATGTTTTGGTCAACATTCCCATCATATTACCAAGAATTTCCCGAGGTCATCTCAATGTACTGGGATTAAGGTTACAGCAAACATCAGGAAGAAATTGTGAGTGTGACCTAACCAATGTCTAAATTAGAAGAAAAAAAATCACCCACACAAACCCCAACACAGCTGATGGTGGTGTAAACACACACACACACACAACAGATCTCCTCTCATAATGCACTGTGTCTGATGTACGCAATTTGCAAAACCGGTGACCCTCACTCGCGGTATTCGTTTCGCACATATGTGCACACACACACACGCAACACAGACCTTCCCTAGTGCCGCGTGTAGAATTTGGCGAGCTGTATAAATCGAGCCTGGTCGAGATCGCAATGAAAATACCAAAATTACACTTCCTTGCTGGCGCAAAATTCCCATGCGTATGCGCAGAAGGCAACGAACAGAGACGCGCGGCAATGAAGCGCGTTTTTGTGTAACGTCTTGTGTACACACGCTTTGTCTTCTCCCCCTCCCGTTGTGGGAGGGTAGCAGCGAGAATAAGGGGGAGGGGGTGGGGGGGGAGGAGGAAAATACTCGCAAACCCTCATCAGACACTAAGAGGAAATCATTGGCGCGGTGCGATTAACTATTCTATTTTTCCCGAACCGCGGGGTGTTTTACCCCGTCGGTGCTTATCTGAAACCCACCCTTACATATGCTCATGTGTGTGTGTGTGTGCCTGTGCATCACATACAAAAAAGGGGGAAGCGTACAGAGGGCGATCAAAAAAAATTTTTGCGGCGATCGTGTGTTTTGATGGTTTGGTGACGTCGTCCCGCACAAGGCCGACGACCGAAAATTGGTCGATTAGATAACAACCTTCATTCCGAAGGATGAGGAGGTGAGGGGGTGCGGGCAGGGGGTGGGGTCCAACAAGAGGGGATGGAAGCATTGCTTCCGGTTTTTTGAGGTTTGTTTGTTTGTTTGGAGTATTATGTCCCATACTATTGGAGAGTATACTATACTCCTGTCCAAAAAGGTCCTCGGGATATTGCGAGACTACTTCAGACACGTCTATATCTTCCTGGTTCTAGCGTTGGGTACGGGCCCAAAACTATTATCCTAGTTGCAGATGATGTAATACAGGTTTTCACAATTTCGTGTCCTGATATTCGGAATTCTTTGCTATTCTTTACCCGTGCTACACCACAAAACTGAATATCTGGAGGCACCTCTTCAAGAGAATCCGTTCCACACCGCGCGCACACACTCACACACAAACTACCTTTCAAGCCCGCATTTATCGAGAACCCTTTTGCACCAGCGGCTAAACCAAGACGCACCAAACCCCTTTAGATGAGCAATAGATATACGCGTATGGGGGTCCCCATTATTACCGAAACTGTGATCGCTTCTGTTGCGGTTGCTGCTGATGCTCCAACTTCTCGCTCGGATTGCGGCGGAATCGCTGCAGTATGCTGCTGCAACTGTCCGACAGCAGCTGGGTAACGCTCGCGGTGTTGCTGCGTATGTAGCGGCGCCGCACACCACCACCACCGCTGCCGCCGGCCGTCACCGTGGTCGAACCGAGCGACGTTGTCCCGAGACCGGACAGACGATCGGCTGACAGCCGGGTTGAGGACGAGGACGACGTGGTGGACGCGGCCGAACTGGTCGCAGACGACGGTGTCACCGTGCTGGCCGCCATGGCCTTACACTTTGGTGTGATTGCGATTCCGAACTATCTCTCTCACTCTCTCTCCCTCTCTCTCCTCCACCTTCCTGTTTTGCTTGGATGCTGGGTTAAGCGATTAGTTCGGCACTATATTTTTTTACTCTTCCGTATATTCACTACCACAAAAAAAAACACACACACACGCTTTATATCACACGCTGTTTATCTCGCTTGACACGCGCACACACACACACGCGCGCGCACACAGTACGCGTTCGATTGTTGCGTTTGTTCGGGATGCTGGGCACTGTGTGTATACTGCAGAGAAAGAGAGCAGGAGTCGATCTGCACAATGCGGGTCACAATACACTCTCTAAATCACTACGAGCGGGGGGGCAACTACGGTACGGCAAAATGCGGTGTTAGTGATAATTGAACCGTACGCGTTGCGTGCGTGTTTGTGTTTGTGGTGCACAACGAAGCGGACGTTGTACGTTTGCTATCTCACTCTGGCGGCATGGGGAATATTCTACCCATTCGACCACACACTTGCACAGCACAAGATACACGGCAGCGGATTGCCCATAGTGCACAAGATGGCTGAGGCTGAAGAATCATTCACTTGACTTCCTAGCTCACTGGCTAGCGATAACGATCCTCGACATGGAGAATGTCTTGACTCAAAAAAATAAAAAAAAAACAATAACAAAACAAAATTCCCTACTATCTTTGTATTCTTCACACGATTCCACAGACACAAACAGAAGAAGAAAGACAACCGAAACATTTGCCGCAAAGCCTAATGGCCATCATTAGGCTTGGTCTGCAAACAACCCTCGCAAATTTTTCAGTGTCATACTCCGATCCGATCGACAACAAAAAGCTGCAATAATCGCTTTTATTTATGTGTTAGTGGAAAAATTCCACTTGAATCACGCACGTGCGTGATACATACCGGAAATTGGTTTCTTCTATGTCTCCCTAGTAGCTGCTACCTTTGTACTTTTATCGATGTGTGGGATTTAACTTATTTATGTGTAGAATTATTTCTTATCTACTAGTAATACTTGGTTTATATTTTATTTTAAATATATTTTTTTCCTCTTTCCTATACTTGGTATAAATATGATGTTTAAATCAATGTCCTTAATGGGCATTCACTTCTATATGACTATTAACACGAAAGCACGGCGACAATGGACGCCGTAAGCCGTTGATGATGGTCGAATATTTAACGAAACAAAGCTACAATAGAACGGACAAAGCGCGATCGCAACGGTAGTGTTGGTTGATGATGGAAAAAATAAAAAAAAAAATAATCAAATCAAAATGACAATACGGCAAAGAACGGCCGTGATTCTGAAAAAATTAATTTAAAACAAAATTAAATCATCTCCCCCCCTTTTGTATACCTGTTATCATTGGATGTAAACTGTAAAGATGTCGTTTTGCACAGTCGCTATACAAATAGGGGTTGGGGGGAAAAAAAGGGAAACAGGAATTGATGGACAGGAATTGTGTAACCTGTATAAAGGGTGAGTGGAACAGGGGAGGGTAAGGGAAATTATGGTTGCATAATGAGTCGTGTTGTAACTGATCTTTTCTTCGAAAATTAATATGCAACCCCTTTAAAGAATGCAAAAACACGTTGCAAGGCACTGAATACACGAAAGTGCCCCCGGTAATGTGAAATATGAATGTAAGGGAAATATAAAGGAGAGAATAAAAAAGGAGAAGAAAGAAAGAAAAACAGAAAAGTGAGAAACAACGAAATGAACAAATGAAAACAACGGTGTTTGGTCAGTAATCACGGAAGCACACAAAGCACCAGGCGACTCCACCGAAATTGTTCATCCGCTCTTTATAGCCAACAAATAGATGAAGGAGAGATGGGATGGGGGGATGAAAAACAAAAATACAAAAAGGGGAATAATGTTGAGTTGAGCGATGTGCGGCAGAACAGTTTAACGACGACGAAGAAGTAAAACGAAACAACAACAAAATGAAACGAAAATGCAAAAAAAAACGAAACGAAAAGGGCGGACAAATGTGAACGATGAAAAGTTTGCCAACGATGGTAACATGATGCAGTCGATGATGAGAAAGGAAAAAAAACCCTAAAAGGGGAAAATGTCCTAGCTACTATGATGATGATTCAAAAGAATAATGCAAATACTTGCTCGTGTTGTTGTTTTTTTCTTCTTTTTTCTGTTTTTTTTTGTGGCCATACAAATATAATTCGACCATTTTATTATTTTATAAACGAATACAATTAATCAAGCGCATAAAAAATAAACCATGCGGAAATTGCATGTAACGGCACGTACGGAAGGATAATAACGGCTCAACTATAGTATGACAATTGGGTGTGTTCGAACATTCATCTTTTGCTATGGAGAATTTTTGTTTTGCAGTTTGTGTCTTTGTAAAAAAAATAATCTAAAATTTGTAAATGTTGGAATCTTTCGAAATTAAGGAACATGTTTTGAATGTAATACGTTTTTTTATATGTATGGTAATGAACTTTAAGAGTGAAAAAAAAATACTTCAAATGCGCTAACAAAATAGTAAGCTACCGTATTGCGTGAAACGGTTTTTATAACTTAAATAACTTTTTTTTTTTGCAACATACAACTCGGCATATTGCTTATGTTTGCTGATTAGTAAAATTGAAGCAAGATTAAAAAAGCGGTATATTATGAAGAAAGAAAAAAGATCTTGAATATATAAAGATCATATAGAAAATATATAAAAATGGTTATCATATTTTGATCTCTTTAAACACTTCTACCTTTCATCAACATTTTTAGTTCATTTTCAATGATTTATATACGGAATATTCCGTTTACAGGGTATCCTTAAAACGGGGTTTTTCCCCTGATTTATCCTCTTTCATTATAGTTCTGTTGCTTATATATTCAAAGTGACAGTTTTTTTCTTCTAAAGAGCATCCCATAAAACTCGTGAACCATATTTACTCGATTACGAATGGATATTTTCCCGTGCATGAAATGGTAGAGAAATGGTCATGGAAAACTTTTCTCCTCTCTACTTGTTTTTTTTTTTTGTTGTTTTTGTTTGCTACTCATAACTCAGGTGCGCATGTTAGAAGACACAGACGTCATCAAGCTGTTGAATCATCCTGGATTAGAAGATATTTTTGAACGTACGAAAATGATGACAATTATACATGGAAACTGCATCTAATAGTAAGATATTATTTTTTCCCCCTATTGAAACTTCCTTTTTCATGCAGGTTGTGCGAAATATGCACTGTTTGCTATCAAAACTCCAAACAGAATGGTTGTACAAATGTTTGCCGTTTCACCTCGTAAAGCATACAAACAAATGTTCAAAACCAAGTGGAAATGGAAGAGAAAAAAAACACAACCGAACGAAAGCGATCGTTCCTTCTAGAATAAACTTTTTAACGATGTGTTTTCTTTCTGCCTCGACGCGTTCACAAATGTTTCGTTTGGAAACTGTCGCCCAGCCCCGCTGCTGCTGCACACCTTTTCTTTTTCGCGCAATGCGGTTGTGCGTCGTCTGTATTGGCAAAAAAAACAGCGACGGAGGGGGGGACTACAAGGGTGAAATGTTGTTTTTTCTTTTGGTTTTTGTTTCTCTCCTATCGTTCCGTTTTGCGCAAATGTGCGCATCATTCCCTCTACCGAAAAGGAAGAAAAACGAAGGAAAAAAAATCTTCTTTTTTCCTTCGACCAAACCGTTTTTTTTTTTGTTGTTTATGGCAATGTGGCAATATCTACCATTAACACCCGTTTCCTGATCCTCTATAGCTGTTGAACCGCATCGTATAAACTCAACGAAACGTGTTAAAAAAATAAAAAAAAATAATAAAAACTAGATGGAGGCGCCTGGTTGTTGTTTCCTTTGCAACCGAAAAGGAACGTACCTCGATGCGTGTAAATAGTGTGACCAAGCATGGTCTCGTTCTACCCTCTCTCTCTCTCGCCCCAAAAACCGGTGGTAGAGATTTAATCACGCGCGTTATAAAAATAATTGCGCAAACAAAAAACGTTCAAAAAACAAAAATACAAAAATAATTCGTTAAATTGATTCCGGGTGATTTAAATGGAAGGAAAGAGGCAAGGTGCACGTTTGTTCATTTATATGCGTTGCTAAGTGGTTTGTAAACGAGCGAGAAAGAGAGAGGGAGAGAGAGCACATAAATCCTTCTCTAACAACGTGTTGTCAACTGTGTTGAGTGATAGATTTTTTTTATTCTCTTCCCACTTTTTTCTATTGAAAAGCGAGAGAGAGAAAGAGAGATAGTGAATTAAACAAAAATTGGGGTCGGTTTAGGGGGTGGTGGACCCCAATATATGTGGACGCATTATGTCACATACATATTATGCGCTAAGCAACAACAACAACCAAAAAAAAACATCCGAACAAAATGATGCGTGAGAAAGGAAAAGAAAAAAGAGCGTTACAGCGCCAGAACGGGAGAATGAGTGGCAAAGAAAGCACCGTCACGTCGGCTAAACATCGTGTCGTGATGTTTTTATTTTTAATCCAAGCGAAGAAAATTGCGAATGGAAAAAAAACAAGACGCAAAGGCTACTACAACACACTGTCGATAAATGGGACAGGTGGAAAGCGAAAGAAACATTTAGAGAGAGAGACTGGGGCCGAACGAGAAGGAAGGGTTGGGAGGTCTTTTGGGTGAAGTTGTCATATTGCGTGGGCGAGATAAGGATTGGATGCGCACGGCCAAAGGGGAAGAAGGGGAGGGGGGAGGAAAAAAAACAGGTAAGCCGGACGACCCCCGGGGGCTAGCTCGCAATTCGGGTACTCGCACGTTGAGAAAGGTTCTCGAATGTTTTGCAGCAGCATGGGCATCAAACGAGTAGTCCGTAAACCGAAACACGCGCGAGTTGCGCACAATTTTTCGCATCCAATCGTGTGATGACGTGCGCGGCACACACACGCACACACACACACACTAGAAAGGCTTACACTTACTCCTTGCCTTGCTTATTGCCCTTTTCTACCTTGGGTTGCTTTTTCTTGGTTTCAAAAAAAAAAGATAATTCGCAATGTGTCATATGCGATGGTACGTCATGGTACAGAAAAAGAACCGATTCATTTTAAACGTTAAATTACCTCAAAAAATCCCCTTTTTAGAACCTGTCTTTTTGAAGTTTTCTTACAAAATCCCTTTAGTAATATTTTCCTGAAGTTTAAATTTTAAAATCCTTCTTAAAACATGTCAAATCTTCGAATGAAATTAACTTAAACTCAGATAACTTTCGTATTCTCCAAGGTTTGCCCAATTGTTGTTATCTTTCCTCCCTCATCCCCAATAGCTGATAGTTGCAAAACATCCCGAGACACTGAGGAACGGAAGAATTTGCCGAGTCCTTTCAGTAATATCCGCTTCCGCGTTGACGAGTTTGAAAAGGTTGAACTGTTGTGGATTGATTGTCAGAAAAGTGAGTTTGAGCGCAGAGAATTGTAATCTCCAAATCTCCAAAAAATGGAGAAGCCCAATATCTGAAGGACACTCCGTTCAGCATCACCTTCAACTATTTGCATACTGACAGTGTCCTTTGCTCACGATCCACTTGACCTAACTTGATGCACACTCACACACACAAACACACAAACACGCACATACGCATAGGTGTCACTTCTTAAACGCAATGGTGCTGTAGCAACCCCCAAAATCAATCACCAAGAATCGCCGAAGATTTGAGAACCGATCATTCGGATCGGATCACACAGAAACGCACTGGAAAATTCGATAAACTGTAACCTTATCAGCGACAACTACAAAAGGTACGACATTTATACGCAACTACACACACACATACGTAGGGCGCACATACACACACACACGCGCAAAAAAGCACCTCTTGGGTGGGCGAACGAAAAAAAAGCCGCAATTCAATAATTGGTCGAGGGCTGCCCCCGAAACAAAACCGAGATACGCACGGCGTGCCCGCTTACGCTGGCGCGGTAAGGAAGACTACGTGGCCGTTTAGTGTGCTCTCTGGCTTTCCTACTGCGGCTTTCATCTGTCTAGATGCTGTGTATCTAGGTGTGGGGTGGGGAGAGATTGGTGTATACACTTTTTTTTTGTCTATCTTCCAAATGCTTCTTTTCCACCTTTTTCCCAACCTTTTTCTTGAGAACCAAGGTTCCTAGAGACACAGAGGTGAGATGGGTGTTGAAGGAGATGGCCCCCGCAATGCAAAAGAGACTTGCTCTCCCCTCCCCCAGAAATGAAGAGAGAAGCCCGAAATGTAATATACACCTTGTTTTTTTTATTTTATGTTTCGCTGTCTGTGCACCTCCTTTTCACACGCTCGGTGCGATATTATTAATGTCGAACCGGCGGTTTTGAAAACAGAAGAAAACACACCAAGAGAGAAAAGGTAAAGGAAAAACGGTGGAAAACTGTACGTGGTGAGATGTGTGTACGGTATCCCTTAATCCCGGAGAGTGCGCGATCTCCACAAAGGTCTTCGGACACGGTGCGCCAGATAGACCAAAGCACCGAAATAACATCGCGCAGAACCCGCAACTACAGCTTCTATTTAGCTACCTCCTCAAAAAAAAACAACAACCGCTCGGAGAGACTGTATCACTGACTGTAAAGACAGATCCTCTCTCAGGGGTATTTCAGGTTTTTGTTGCGTGAGTAAAAAAAAAACAACTATTTCAAAAGAAAAGCAAGAAAACCAATTTCTCTCTGTGTGTCTCTTCAGTGTGTGAAGATTTAGAAGAAGAAAAAACATCTCAAAAGGACCACCAGCAAAGGACTAACATCAAGGCAGGTTTGCTCCATAACAACAAGAAACCCCTGAGTATACCGAGCTGTGGACCAGCTGTGTGTCACCAAATCTTTCTTCTTCATGTCTCGCTCGTTCTTCCGATTTTCTAAACCCGTCTCACTCACTGCTTCAAATTTGTATCTGATCTCTTTTCCTGCATCATATCTTTTATATCGTCCCTTTCGCGCGTTCTCACGAGAGTTACACACGAATTAAACTGCGCGCCTTTACGTGAGGACAGCTATTTATAAATTTTCCCCCATACCCCGCGCAAACCCTGCTCTTTCTCGTGCACCACACATCCTTCACAAAGGTATCTGTCGACAGTGATCAAACCACGCATCCATCCACAGACACGGCCGTTAGAGATGGGGGGGTCATCACCGTCGCTTCTTGTTTGGGGGAGGGGAAAAACGCGATTTACTCAAGATCGCTACATCAATGAGCTGAAACCCATCTTCTGAATAAAAAAGAATGTTATTCCTATCTCTTTCTTCTACAAAAAAACACATTCTCTCTCTCTCTCTCGCTCTCCCGCTCTATTATTAAGTACGTTTTCCTGTATCGTCCTACCTCTAGCATGTTTATATTGGCTTCAACACAAAACAATCTCTGGTCCCATTTTCATGCCGATTTCGAGAAGAAAAAAAAACACAAACATCCAAAAGCTAGGGAAAAGTGTCACGCCGAAGGGGAAATATCGTATTCGAGTAAAAACAGTTCAAGGTTTTCCGTGCGTGAGCGAACGGACAGGGATACTCCATCTGTACCGTAACGTAACGGTACGTAACGTCACTTTGACATTTATCTCTCTACCTCTCTCTCTATCTCTCTTTCTCTCTATCTCTTTCTCTCTCTCTCTCTCTCTTTCTCTCTCTCTCTCTTTCTCTTTCTCTCTCTCTCTCTTTCTCTCTCTCTCTCTTTAACTCCTCTGACGCGGGATCTTCTCTATGCGTAAGGTCGTACCCAAAATGTTACTACAAATTATGTCTGTTTGGTTTTTTTTTTATCTTCGCCTGGGTCACAACCATATTCGATCATCTTTGTATTAATGTGTCCCGCTTCGGTTGGCGATCGGTTCTTGTTTTTTTTTTTGGTTTCGCGTTATTTCTCAGGTCGCTCCGTTCCGCAACACGTTCATGACACAAATACTGGCCATAAGGCTGCCTTTTTGTACGCAAAACACACTTAAATTTGCTTAATCTAACCAATGTTTGTATTTTGTCTTAATACTGGGTTCGATTTATCAATGGCGATCTTATCCATATCCCATACATCGCATCTAATATAAACCTCACAATAGAAGGAACGAACGGTAAGATCACAGGCAATACGCACCTGAGACAGTATCGATTGCGCTGGTCTTATTTATATTGTGTCTTACTCGTTTTAACTGTCAAGTACACATCACTTTTGCTTTGTCTTTGTTGCCCCAGTTGTTATTATCTTTGTCACCCTAGCTCTTTCGACATTATTATTCACGCATCACTGTTGCTTTGTCTTTGTCTTTCAACTTTTGTCTCTTTCTCTTTCAACTCTTCCGGTTTCTCATAGATTCAAAAAAATATGGAAATGTTTCACTTAACCTACAAATGATACTGAAACTCCTTTTTTCGCAAAACAACGTTTTCCTTCCTTTGATTCTTTTTTATCTTCATTCTTTTTGATTACATATTTATGTAAAATGGCATACTTCATTTTGAATGTTTTTTTTGGAAAGTTACAAAAAAAAATTTAATTACTATATTCTCCATTTAGTTTGGCACTTCCACGAGAAATTGTAACAAAAAATAAAAGAATAACAAAAAAAAATATTTCATCTGCAAATCATTTTCAACTGTTTACTAGCCAACCCTTTTTCTTGGGGGGGGCATTCTTTGTTTGATCCTTTGTATTCTGGCACTTCTGGTAAATTATATACATTGCAGGTGAATCAACAATATTTCCTATCCTTCGAAGGATATTCAATCTTCAATGAAGTCTTCATCTTCTTCTAAATCTTCAATGAAGTCCAAATCTGTTTAATTATTGGTCTTTTTTCGATGTAAAATTTTTCATTCAGTTCTTTTACTTATTAGAGCACCAAATGGCACTTTATATAAATTTTGATTGGTTTCAAGAAAATACAAAATATTACTCAAATCTACTATATTTACAATTTAGCTTGGCACTTCCAGGAGAAATTGGAAAGATAGAAATTTAAAGTGATTAAAAGCTATTATTTAATTTGAAAAGAATACTGTTTCGTTATAAGCCCCTTTTTAAGAGACATTCGCTTACTGATCAGTTGAAAAGGTGAAAAAAAATCAAAAATATTTCTTAACCTACAAAAGGATACTGAACGGATCGATTAAATATGCCTTTTTTATAGGCATGTTCCGTCATATAATATGTTTATGTGGTTTATAGGTACCTCAGATAAATTATATACAATTGAAGAGAATGAAACATATTACATAATTTGCCAACAATATTCAACTTCAAAATTATGGACCTTTTTCTTCAGTATTGTACAGACATTTTCTTCAATATAATATTTTTGGTCCGACTTGTCCGGCTCGCTTATTAGTGCAAATGGCGCTTCATATAAATGTTGAATGTATTGAACAGAATAAAATAGAATTCCAACCCGACGAAGGGTATGCTACTTGAAGACGATAGGCCTTTGTTTCGCGACATAATCTTCGATGTATTAGTTTACGTCTAACTCGTTAAGATATAAGCGATCAATGTATCAAATGATACTTCATATAATTTTGAAGTTTTTCAAGAAAATGTAACATACTTCTTAACCTACAAAGAATATTCAACGGTTCAATTAGAAGCCTTTTTATAGGCATATTCTTCGATATGACACTTTCCGTTTTGTTCGATTACCAAAGCAATTTGTGTAAAAGCAGTAACGGTTTCACGAGATTATAACATATTACTTAACCTACAAACGATATTGAGTACCATCAATATCTGGATTCATCCTTAACCGTTTTCCTCAATAGATAATTTACTTGCAATGTATTTGCATCCGAAACCGATCGTATTGTGAATGAATTGTGGTGTATGGCGTTACAATACAGGATAAATGTACAAATATTCGACTTAAAATAATACTTTTTTTAATGGAAACACACAAAATGTTTAAATGATGTTTGTAGTGTGATAAATCGAACGAACTGAACAATAACATGCCGTAAGCTACTCTCATCAGAACACACCACAGCACAAAAAAATACATCACGCACACACACGCACACAAATACACGACGCACAAGACGAACGAGCTTTTGTGATCATTAAAAGCAAGACTTGGTGTGTACAACGCGTCACAATCAAAGCTCCATCGATGGAGAGAGCGTTTGGCGATAAAAGTAAGCAAATGTCAGCTCTCATAAAAGCCCAGAAAATCTGCCAGCAACGTTTTGTGTACGGTAGCGCAATTTAAAAAAACAATAGCGTATGCGCGTTATCAACGAGTGGCATGTATGTGTATGTGCCACGCAAAATGGAGAAAAAAAACGAACGGCAAAAGCTAAAATCGATTAACGCAAAAATGGAACATCGCAAAAGGCGCATCGGAAGCTTGCTCAATCCATCCGTGGCTTTTTACTCGGTACTACCTCGATATCGTTCGGTGAACATTGCTCCTCGGGCGACTCGCTGTCCGGCTCCTGCTTGATCGGATGGTTGTTGCCTGATGCGATGTTGGCGGTATTGCTGTTGCTGCTGCTGCTACTACTGCTGCTGCTACCGCTGGTGCTGTCATCACTGAACGACTGCTTGTTGACTCCCTGAAGGTACGATGGCCCGTACAGCTCATACGGACGGTACAGTAGTTCGGTGCCTGCCATTGGTTGACTCGGTGGGCACAATGTTTGCTCACGCTGCTCCTGCTCACTGACGTTCGCATCGTTGTCGACCCCAGTCAAGACTCTGGTGTCCTCAGTCGGATGTACTGGTTCTCGAGGATCCCGACATAGGTTTATGTTTAGATATGAACCTTTACGTTTTACCGTCGAACCTGACGTACCCGGTTCAGCGTAGGTGTTTGATGCTACCAATGATCCTACCGTACATTCTTGATAGTATCCGTCCGGGACTTCCGCGATGATGGTAGGCTCCTCCTTTACAACTTCAACAACGTCATCGTCCGAGTCAACTTCCTGCTTCACCGACACCACTTCATCCTTCACCTCCACCACCTCCTCAACCTCCTCAACCTCCTCAACTTCCTCATGATCCTCTTCATATTCACACTCCTCCAACACTCCCTCATACTCTTCATCCGCCACCTGCTCTTCATCCTCCTCGTCCACTTCTTCCTCAACCAGTCTCTCTGCGTCCCCTTCGTTGTTAACGTATCGAGGATCGTTGTCCTCATCGTCCGAGTCGTTCTCGATACCGTCGCGTGCTCGATTGATAACATCCAATGCCAACAGCAGATTGTTAATTCTTGCTGGGTCTTCTGGTTGACCGGGTGAACGATAGAAACTGTCCCAGAAGCTCGCATTATAAGCAGTATTTGCTGGCTGCTGTGGTTGTGTAGTATACGTGATGTGAGTCGCCGATTGAGTTAACTGGAGACGGGACGGCGGTACATTCGATCCGACCGATGACGATGCACTGGCGGCAAAGCTGTGCGATCGAGCCGGGCCAGTATCGGTGATTGATGCGTGCTGATGTTGCTCTTCACCACAATACATTCGATCGTTCGATGCAGCTGATCCAGTCATTTGCTGGTGTTGTTCTGGACCAGTATAAGCGCTGCCTTGGGACACAGTTCTAACGTTCGGTATAGCAGATCCAGTCATTTGCTGGTGTTGTTCTGGACCAGTATAAGAGCTGCCTTGGGACACCGATTTAACGTTCGGTACAGCTGATCCAGCTGTATGCTGGCGTTGCTCTGCACTGTGATAGAATGGTTGGTGTGCTGCAGGAGGTACAGTTGGGTACGGGAGTTGGTCTGGACCCGTGTAACTGCTGCTCTGGGACACCGATCTATCGTTCGGTACAGTAGATCCAGTATCACGATATGTCCTATTGTCCGATGCAGCTGATCTAGTCATGTGCTGGTGTTGTTCTGGACCAGTATAAGAGCTGCCTTGGGACACCGATTTAACGTTCGGTACAGTTGATCCAGCTGTGTGCTGGCGTTGCTCTGCACTGTGATAGAATGGTTGGTGTGCTGCAGGAGGTACAGTTGGGTACGGGAGTTGCTCTGGACCCGTGTAACTGCTGCTCTGGGACGCCGATCTATCGTTAAGTACAGTAGATCCAGTATCACGATATGTCCTATTGTCCGATGCAGCTGATCTAGTCATGTGCTGGTGTTGTTCTGGACCAGTATAAGAGCTGCCTTGGGACACCGATTTAACGTTCGGTACAGCTGATCCAGCTGTATGCTGGTGTTGCTCTGCACTGTGATAGAATGGTTGGTGTGCTGCAGGAGGTACAGTTGGGTACGGGAGTTGCTCTGGACCCGTGTAACTGCTGCTCTGGGACACCGATCTATCGTTAGGTACAGTAGATCCAGTATCACGATATGTTCTATTGCCCGATGCAGCTGATCTAGTCATGTGCTGGTGTTGTTCTGGACCAGCATAAGCGCTGCCTTGGGCCACCGATCTAACGTTCCGTGCAGCAGATCCAGTTGTGTGCTGATATTGCTCTACACTGTGATACATTGCTGGGTTTGGTGAAGCAGGTACAGTTAGGTACGGGAGTCGGTCTGGACTAGTATAATTGCTGATGTGGCACACCGAGCTATCGTCCGATACAGCTGATCCAGTATCACGATATAGTCTATCGTCCGATGAAGCTGATCCAGTCATGTGCTGGCATTGCTCTGGATCAGTATAACTGCTGCCTTGGGACACCGATCTATCGTTCGATACATCAGATCCAATTGTGTGCTGATATTGCTCTGCACTGCTATACATTGCTGGGTTTGATGCAGCAGGTACAGTTAGGTACGGGAGTTGGTCTGGACCAGTATAATTGCTGATGTGGGACACCGAGCTATCGTCCGATGCAGCTGATCCAGTATCACGATACATTCTATTGTCCGATGCAGCTGATCCAGTCATGTGCTGGCGTTGCTCTGGACCAGTATTGGTGTTGCTCTGGGTCACCGATCTATCGTTCAGTGCAGCAGATACAATTGCCTGCAGGTGTTGCTCTACACCGTGATATATTGCTGCGTGTGATGCAGCAGGTACAGTTGGGTACGGGAGTTGGTCTGGACCAGTAAAACTGCTGCTCTGGGCCAACGATGTAACATTCGATACAGCTAATCCAGTATCACGATATATTCTATCGTTCGATGCAGCTGATCCAGTCATGTGTTGGCGTTGCTCTGGACCAGTATTGGTGTTGCTGTGGGTCACCGATCTACCGTTCAGTGCAGCGGATACAATTGCCTGCAGGTGTTGCTCTGTAGTGTGATAGATTGCTTCGTTTAATGGATCAGGTATAGCTGGGTGCTGGCGTTGCTCAGGGCCAGTATCAGTGTTGCTCTGGGCCACCGATCTATCCTTCGGTACAGCAGGTTCAGTTGTGTGCAGGCGTTGCTCTGCACTGTGATAGAATGCTGGGTGTGATGCAGCAGGTATTGTTGGATTGTGGCGTTGCTCTGGACCAGTATTGGTGTTGCTCTGGGTCACCGATCTATCGTTCAGTGCAGCAGATACAATTGCCTGCAGGTGTTGGGTTGGGTACGGGAGTTGCTCTGGACCAGTATAACTACTGCTCTGGGCCAACGATGCAACATTCGATACAGCTAATCCAGTATCACGATATATTCTATCGTTCGATGCAGCTGATCCAGTCATGTGCTGGCGTTGTTCTGGACCAGTATAAGAGCCGACTTGGGACACCGATTTAACGTTCGGTACAGCTGATCCAGCTGTGTGCTGGCGTTGCTCTGCACTGTGATAGAATGGTTGGTGTGCTGCAGGAGGTACAGCTAGATACGGGAGTTGGTCTGGACCAGTATAACTGCTGCTCTGGGACGCCGATCTAACGTTCGATACCGCTGATCCAGTATTACGATATATTCTATCGTTTGATGCAGCTGATCCAGTCATGTGCTGATATTGCTCTGCACTGTGGTAGGATGCTTGGTGTGCTGCAGGAGGTACAGTTGGATACGGGAGTTGGTCTGGACCAGTAAAACTGCTGCTCTGGGTTGCCGATCTAACGTTCGATACCGCTGATCCAGTATTACGATATATTCTATCGTTTGATGCAGCTGATCCAGTCATTTGCTGGTGTTGTTCGGGACCAGTATAAGCGCTGCCTTGGAACACAGTTCTAACGTTCGGTATAGCAGATCCAGTTGCGTGCAGGTGTTGCTCTGCACAGCGATAGATTGCTGGGTTAGGTGCAGCAGGTTCATTTACATAGTGTTGTTGCTCACCGACATGATAGTGTCGTTCGTTCGATGCAGTAGATTCGGTTGCGGCGTACGGTATTGGTGGTTGTCGATGTGCTGCTGGTATTTCCACCGCACCATACGTACTATACTCTGTTGTTTTTTTTTTGTGTGTTTTGTGATAAAGGATGAAGAATTCACAATCGCTTATCCGGCTTATGTAGATCGAGCTAAAACATTATCTCATCTCATGTAGGTAATTGTTTTGTTTATGGGTGTTGGGAATAAAGCAAACTTTTGGATCCATGTAGGTGCATGCAAAGGCGGCAGGTTAGTTCAGAAGTGGCATCGACTTACCGCACGTTCGTGAAGCCTGTGGCTCGGGCGTTGATGATAACGGCGACAGTAACGGTGGCGTTACCACTCTTTTCTTTTTTGCCGCCTCCATTTCACGCCACTGTGCCATTCTTTTGGTAAGCGTTTCACCCAACGTTAATGGCTTTGCTGCTGTTGGTCAGATGGTTTTGGGGGAAAGTGTTCTTATATTGACTGTTATACTTACTATACAATCGTAAAGAGACGCATTAATGCCGAAAGGGCTATAATTAGGTTTAGTGGCACATGCGCGTAAGCGAGATCCATTTGTTTTTTTGTTTTTAGGGAAAATCGGGAAGTGGTGGGGAACTAATCGGTTGAAAGGTTTGCATATTTAATACAATCTTCTCACCTAGTGGCTTGCGTGGCGCCGCCGTTCCTACTGATGATGTCTGCTTTTGCTGTCCCGAAGATGAGGCTGCTGCTGTTTCCGTTTCCTTACAGACAGCCGCAATCTCACGATCCAGTGCAGCAGTCAGCTCCGGTGACCACAGATTATCGCGCAACAGTTCCTGTACCGATTCCTCCGCCTGTACGGCTGCCTGTGGCGCTGACTGAGCCGCTCCGTCACGTTCCGGTTCGGCAGCATCGGCATTGGTTTTTGTTGCACTGGCCGGTGGCTGTTGTGATGCTGCGTTCGTAGCAGTGGCTGCCGTTGTTGTTGGTACTGATGTCGCACCGCCCGATTGCTGTGACTCTTCCGTTGGCGAAATCAAGGATACCGTCACTACCGCGTTATCCTGTTGCAGTGGAATCGTGAACATTGGCTGGGTGCGTGGATTGTTCTGGCCGGCAGCGGGGGATGCAGCAGCAGCAGGAGCAGCAGGAGCTGCCGTACCAAGATTCATGTTGTTACGGTTGCTTTGCTCAACCGTACGTCCACACGCGTTCGGTGCGGGGTTCGCATAATGGAACATTCCACCCGAGGTCGGACGTATGCATAGGGGTGGCACTGGAACCAGCGAGTATGTTAGGCTGGTCACCGTTGACGATGGGTTGCTTCGCTGCTGCCTTTCCCATGGTGCCGCCGGTCGGTATGCGCCAGCCGGTACGAGGATGCTACCCGGTGCTGGTGCAGAGATTCGGCCACTTATTTCACGCCGGGCTGGCGGCATCGGTGCCATGATGCGTTCGTAATCCCACGTACGGGGCGGATGGTCCGATGTGCGATTCATCGTTGCATCGGCCCAGAATTCGCTCAAATTGGAAGCGGACCGTTGTACGTCTGGCTGGTTTGACCGTGCCAGTGGGCTGGTGGTATGGTGTAATGCCGACGGTCCCAACGCTGGACTCGAGGAGGACATTGATAAACCATGGGCCCGACGGTTCAGCTCGATCGGGCTCCGTACTGTTACGCTGCCGCCCGTCAACGGTGGACGGCCCACTATTATTGGCTGGGATCTTGCACCGTCGCTTCTACCAATGTCCAACATTGAGCTAGAATAGGACGTTCTGATGGGTTGATGGGGTGGCTCAATCTGAAGCGGATCCTGTTCCTCCTGCGGGGGTGGTGGTGCAGCAGCTCTAGGCACGACTGTCGGAATTCCATGGATCTGGTACAAAGTGTATTGGGTGCCCATAGCAATCGATGGTTGCAGATGCGGACAAGGGGCAATCATGTTACCGTCACGCACATGATTGGTGCCAAGACACATGTGGCACGGTGACGGTGAATGATGCTCGTACGGGTGCTGACGTGCCGTGTAGAGCGGTAACGGCTGCATCTGATGCCGTGGGGACGGTACCTGCATCAGCAGAGAACGGGCTTGCTCTTGTTGCTGCTGCTGCTGCTGCTGCTGCTCAGTTTGTTGATACGGTTGTTGCGGTGACCGCTGTGACTGATGTTGCGGTGGCGCATCATGCTGTACTCGCCAAACATATCCATCATATAAACCGTGCACGTTCGTCAACGGTGAGCGATGCGATGATTGGAATGGTTGCTGCATTTGCCCTTCATGCGCTCGTTGATAAATAAACTGCAGCCCAGCCGCTGGATCTGGATGCGGTTGCGCTGAATGATACTGGCGCGGTGGGTACTCCATCAGCATCCGATGCTGTTGCTGCAGCAGCTGCTGTTGCTGTTGCTGCTGTGTCATCGCTTGATTCGCTCGTTCTACCGCATTGTTTGGCGGTACGGTATTGGTAGGCATCGTTACTTGTTTTACCGCCTTTTGCTTCTGGAGTTTCACTTCTTTCTTAGCTGCTGGTGCTGCTGCTGGTGTTGCTGCTGCTTTCTTACGCGGCTGTGCCTTCTGCTTCGATGAACCGGGTTGATTAGCTGCATTTACCTGCGCAGCATTCGCAGCGGATGATGTTTTACCGTCTGTTGTGATATTTATCGAGCCCACACTTGTACTGTCGGTTGCGTTCGCACTAGCACTGGTAGCCGATGACACTTCATTACTTGGATTTGCTAAATCCGGCACTGTTTGCACTTGCTGCTGATTCTCCTGCTAAATGGAATAGACCCGAAAACCGAACAGGCAAAGGGTGAGTGAATGCACAACAGGAATGATATGACCAATAAAAAAAAAACTATAAAGGATAATCAACCGAACCGAAATAAAAGCAGTGCCGAAATGCAAAAAATGTTTGGAATCACAAACGCTTACTACTAAATTCATTTACTCTCCAATTTATTTTAGTAGCTTTTTAAGAGCTCCTCCGTTTTGAGGTTTGAAAATAAATATTTTTTGGTGAAAATTTTAGCATCAAATTTATTGGATCTTTCGCTCTCGCCTTTCTCCAGAATATATTAGAATAGCTACAACAAAAAAACGAGCCAGAACTCGTCAGAAAAATATCTTAAATTGCTCCCTTTCTTTCACGCATAAGTTTTTGGTGGCGCTGGTGACGCTTGTAGCGTAGAAAGTTATTAAGCTCGTACAAGACGTATTGCGAGGGCGTCACAAAGTTCAATTCTTTGTTACTACTGCCACCACCATTGAGCGTAAGGCAATGCCGATCTAAATCAAGCTGTACGGCTAACAGCCAAAAAATCAAAACCGAAGTGCATTGTTTGTTTATTTTTCTTTTTTTTTGTGGGACGACGTTCAAGCGCACCACACTAACGTCAATAGCTGCGCCGTATGGCGCATTGCCAGAGGTCCTTTCTGTCGTATGATGCGCGCAAGAGAGACAGAGAGACAGAGAGAGAGAAAGCAGTATGATGATGAGGAGACGAGATCGACCAAAACTGTCCCCAACAGTCCCCACACAAAGCATACCCATTAAGAAAAGAAGCCATTATTCTTCCTTTCATTGTCACACACATACACGCTCGCCTTGTGTAGCTTGTCAAGTACAAAACAGCGTAGATCACTATCACGGGCGGAAGTTGTCAAGAGCAAATAACCGAAAATAACACCAACACTTCGAGTGTTTATCGAATTAAACATTTATTGGTAGAAAGGGGGGGTGGAAAGGGGTGAAAAAGTTTACATTCGAAGGTGAAAATTGGCTTTCTTTTTCTTTTTTTTGACCGAGAGCGCCAAATTCGAAAGCTTGTCCTCGATATCCTTCTTTTTGGCACACCGATCCTTGCCGAATCCGGATGTTTCCGTTTCCGTTTGAGTCACGTACGGGTTATACAAAACCCGCACCCGCAAAATGCAGCTAAGGGTGACCTTTTGCCACCCTGCTTTTACCCTGCTCGCTGGTCGGTTTGTACTGAAGCAAGGGCGTCATGAGAGGACGTTACATTTTCGACGCGGTCAACACCAAAAAAACCCAGCTTGCTGTCTTGACATTTTTCGTAACGCAACGTAACGCAAGGACGATGATGGTAACGATAATGTGACGTGACACGTTACGGTTACGGCACGAATGCTGGCCAAACAGTTTTCGAAACAAACAAGTTACGAAAAAAGAACAAAAATACGAAAATTATAAACAAAATAAAAAAACAAAAAATTAGATAAATAAAAAAACAAGAAAACGAATAAACAAATAAACATAAGGAAACGTATGATGACCTTAAGATAATGAAACACTGATAAGTAATAAAAACATAATAAAACAAACATAAGAAAAAAGAAACAGAGAAAAATCAACATACATCAACAAATGGAAAGCAATCCTTCTAAAACTAAGTAAAACATTTTTGTTAGAAACAAAAAAAGGAGGAGCAACAATGGTAAAGGACATAAAGATAAAATCCGAAAATTCCTAAAAATGCACAAGATGCCAAGGGAGATGGGGGGCCGAGTAAGGAGAAGAGAATACTTTTAAAAAAATCACACTACAGAGTTCAAAAACATATCATTCCTTATGTGCAGACACAGGTAAGTTACAAACAACCAACCAAAAAAAACCCCCGTCGCCGTCGACACTAGTCACAAAGAGACAAACACAACGGAAGGTGTGTAAGGTGGGCGTGCGGCAAACCTTTGTAACGATCACTTTTGCCGTCGGTTGACCCTTGCCCGATTTCGGCTTGTAGATGATGACCTGGGTGGTCGGTGGACCTTCGTGGTCCGGTTTGAATATCTCCTGAAACGAGATACCCGACACCGGCACATCCTTGAGCGTTAGCTCGCCGTTCGGTCCACTGCCCCGGATGGTGCTGGGGACGGCAGTGGCGTTACCGTTAGTAACGCCGGCACCACCAACACCAACACCACCACCACCGCTACCGTTTACCGCTGGCGCGATCGTTCCACCGTTCGTCATTTCCGGGCCCTTCCCGTTGGAGCACGAGCGTGGCGGTGACTTGGAACGTTGGTTGCGCGCATCGATAATCGGCACCGCCGCTACTGTTTCCACTGGGGATGGTTTTTTACCGTTCGGTTGCCGCAATCCGGCGGTACCGTTTGTTTGGGCCGTTTGACCGTTTTCGGTTTTGCTGGTTTTGACACACGCTTCATGGAGATGCTGCTGCTGCTGGTGCTGCTGCTGAGTTGCCTTCGACGGCACTGTACTATACTGTGATCGCGACGACAAAGTGTTGAAGAGACAGAGGGAGAGAGAGAGAGAGAGAGAGAAACGGGGTGTGGATAAGGGTGGAAAAGTAAAATAGAAAGGGATCAGAAAATCAACCCATCACCAGAGGAAAATTTGGTTAGTTTGGAGCAAAACAGGGTAAAATAAGGAGTTGGAAAAATTATCTAAACATGGAATTAGACATTTTTGTCCTCAATTGAATGGTGAAAGAATAGTATGGAAGAAAAAGGACAGGGTTGTCAAACATGTTTGTGCCATAATGCATGTGTAAGACCTGACGCAATCAACCGAACCGAGTGGGAAAAAAGCGGACAAATCTTCGTATCGCCACTTTCAATACGGCCAAATTTGTTTCTATCCTCTTCAGCTAATTATTGCTCACTCAATATGTGAACGAAATAAACAAATCTTGGATCCCATTCCGGACCCGGAACAGAAAACCACATCCGTTTAATTGGGTACAGCCGACGGACGGCTAACGCTGTGACATCACGTACGAAGGCACCGGAATTCGCAACGAGTAGCACATTCCGTAAGCCCGGCACACATGTACGGTAGAATGCATTCGCTTATGCCACAATAAAATCTCGCACAAATGATGATTCGCACCACAGGAAGGAACGTGTGGATGCAGCTGCCTCTGATTGTTTGCCGGAATGGGTCGTAAAGTACTCGGGTAATTACTTTTTTTTCGTAGGAAATATTTAGTCATCATTTTTCTGCAACGCTTTTGTCCCATACTTCTCAATAATTCTGTGATAGATATATGCTCGTTTGATATCGATATCAAATCAAGTTACAATTCAACCTTCATGCATGGTTTGCTATCACTTCGGATGCTTGCAAACATTAGCATTTTCCAAGGGAAATGAGCTCTACGAAAGCACTGATAGGGTCCGCAAAACGAGGTCGAACCTTCAGGAGTCTTGTTCAGGGTTGTCAAATAGCAAAGAAGGAGAGAAAGTTCGCAAAAAACAGCAACAATTGCTTTAGCTCAAAATAAAGAAAACGCTTTTCCATTAGGGACGTTAAATTTCATCGATGATTTTATTTGCATTTTTCCGTCGTACGAGTACGAACCGAATGACCCACAATCAGAGGAAGAGATTCATTAGCAGTTTTTTTTTAAATTAAACAAATATTACTTCCAACTAAAGTGTAATCCTGCCTTCGATATTTATAAAAAAATAAATTCATCCCGAGCGACCTTTGTTGAATTATAAAGCGTTAATTAACAGTTGAGAGGAAATGCACATTCAATACCTTGAAAAAAAAAATGATATTTTTGGAATTTAAACAAAACTACCGAAAAGTGTTGGATTTGAAATATTTCTACTTCAAACTGAACACATTGGAAAATAAGTGAAAAAAAATAATTTCTTAACAGCGCTAGAAGACAACCTTTTGCTTTTCTCTTCATATCACTTTAAGAAGAAACTTGAAAAACTCGATTCTACGTTACTTACTGGTATTCAACTTCTTCTGAATCATCATCTTCTGAAGATGATTCAAAAATTATTTTCTTTATCCGTAACCAGGCCCTATCGTGTAAGAACGACTCCGCTAACCACATACACTATTCTACATGCATGTATTGTACCTCTTAATTGACCATAACCACAGCAAAAATGCACAAATTGGTACTTATTCGCGAAGGCCTTACGAATATTTGCCATAATCGGTTTTAAGGCTGTTTTGCCTAATTTGAATAAATGACAAATAAATATTTTACCGCGGGATTTAAAACAAAAAAAAGTAACATTAGTGTTGCAAACTATATTCATGCATATGTATGCGACACTAAAACCATAACATGCGACGTAAAAATATCGGCAATGTATGTCAACCCTCAATGTTTTATACTCTACCGTACATTATTTCCTTAAGAGACATTATTTGTTGTTTCCTTTTCCTTTTGTTTCTTTTTCTTTTGTAACTTATATTTACAATTTTACAACTACTAATCCATTTTTATGATGTAAGGTACGAGTTATAAATTTGTTCCACTAGTTGCGATTTTCAATGAAGAAACTTTGCCGACAAAACTATCCCTTTAGATTTTGAGACTGTACCATCAAAAATCAGGTAATGAGATAAGGTTAAAAGATGTTTATGGGGAAAAAAATTATAACAATTAATTGCTCAACAAACAAATGAGTCTTTAGTTTAAGGAGACTAAAAGGCTGCGTTATGCGGTTCGAAAATCATTTCAAATAAGCCGGGCCCCGTTTCCCGTCGGCTTTTTTGCGATATGAAAAATCCAGTCGAACAATTCAACCCTTTTGCATATTGAAGAAGGGAAGATCTAAGTAAAGGAATAAATGTACTTAAGATATAAAATATTTAAAATCCAATACCCCATCGTACGCAGGAAGAATTATCAATTGCAAATTAAGTAAAAAAAAATCAACAAACCTTCTGTCGCTTAAGTGTGAAAAGAGGGAGAAAATTAGAAGAAGAAAATTACTGGAAATGAAATATCATTCATTTGAGGAATGAAATCTCCATTTCCCGTCGGCTTTGTAAGAATCTGAAAAGCAGACACTTATACCATACAAATATTCAAACCGTTTTGGGTTTTTGGAAAAGGGAAAACTTACAGAGGGAAAACCTACCTAACATCTCCAACTCTTTTTGTACCCAAAAAACGGAGTATCACCTTTAACATTGAATGATTGAACATTGCTCAAGAGCTCGAATCGAAAACACTAGCGCACACTTATTTGTTTGGGGGGCGGGTTCGTCGCTTTGGAAACATCAACGCTAGCGTCCAACGAAACCGGCCACCCGTATGCGTTCGGACCGCAACGTTGAATGGTTGAATGGTTTGATCTGACGAACGGTAGCCCGTGTTAAACGTCTGCCCAGGATACGGTGATTGCCGCCGACGGTTTGGTTGATTGCGATGCATTTTGTTTTGTTTGACCAAAAAAAAAAACTCAGCCTATAATTTGATTGTATGTTTGATGGGTATGTGAATATTTGGACGTGAATGCGAAATGATTGTAGAATTCACGCGCGTGGCAGGATTTTTTGGTTTGTTTTTTTTTTTTGGGTGGTTTTTGAGAGCTACAGAGTGTAAATGATGGGAGGAATTGTGGATTAAGCTGGTGGAAATGAGGTAAGCATTTTGTTTTTGCTTTTATGAAGTAAGATATTTACGGTTTTTGTATATCCTGGTTTGCCGTGCTCCGCCGACTGTGTTTGCATACTATTTCACCGCACCGCACTGTTACTCAAAACCGTTCCACTACTTTAATACACCCGCAGCAAGTAGTGTTTACACAGCGTTGTTTAAAGTGAAATGTTTCTTTAATTCGCTGTAAGCCAAATTAGTTTCAAGCAAAAAATGCTCACAAAAAATATTTACGATAAATGGGGAGGGGGGCGTAAGGAAATTTTCCAACAGAATATAACACAATGACACAACGATCCGTTACGTTACACCGATAGAAAACCGATGTTTGTAGTTTGTAAAATGTTTCGATCGTTTCACAAAAATCAAAATTGAATGTTTTTTTTTAATCCGCTTTATTTCTTCCACTGCACAGAGGAAAAACTCTTCCTCAACTTCAAACACTTCACTGTTTAAGAACTTCCACTATTGAAAATTAAAAAAGACTTCACAACACAGTTTAAGAATTCCCCGCGAGAACAACTGCTAAAGATGACTTGTTCGAACCAAGCAAAGAAATGAAGTGATCCACCGATGAACGATCCTGACACGATCAGCCCTTGCCGGTCCCGAAGCTCGCGTCGGATCCAAACGCTTATGCCACACGCACACCAGCACAAACCGTGCGCGTTGCATATGTAGGCAATATGCACACATAGAAAAGGTGTGGCCTCTCGCTCGGGCAGCCCACCGGTTTAGATGGTGGGGCCGTTTTTGCGATGCGGTAGGCTCTTGCTTACTCCAACTCCAACAAAGCAAATTTCTAGTCCCGATTTCCCTTCTCCCTTTTCCCATTCCCCCCTTTTCCCCCCACTGTCGATCGTCCTTACTCGCATGAGACCCACAAAAGACTATGTTCGACGCTCTTTGTCATTTGCTAAAGCACCCCTCCCATCCTCCCCTCATACCGCTCCAGCTAAACCCTTCGCCCATGAGTCGCGTCGTCGCCGACAACATCCGAAACGGTCATAAAACTGCACCCCGGTATCCAGCTTCGCCGAGTTGGGCGTGTATGTGGCTGGAAGACGAACGAACACTTTAGGTGGTGTTCTACTCGATCGTCGCTTTCGACGACGCGCACGATCACGATAATGAAATGATTGTGAAAATCTAATTTTCTAAAGGAAAACTAACCGTTTCTTAACAGTTGTAATGATTTTCACACTTAACGTGCGTTACGGTGGGATAAGCTCAAGGGTATTCTATTATGAGGTGTTTGATGAAAATTCAAAAAAGAGGTTTTTTTTGATTTCATGGAAAATTATTCCAAACGATTTTCCTGCATAATTGGTTACCTATTTTGCTAAGACAAAAAAAAGGTCGAAAGTTGTTCTAAATGCACATTTTTGTACTGCTTACTAACTGCTAATACTAATCGAATGTTACCGGTGTTTGACACCCCTGTCCGGTACGCTTCCCTATCACAATCCCGGTTTCTTTCTACTTCGAACAAATGCTTGGTCAGGGAATTGTTCTGCTACCAGCAGCAAGCGTTCGTTCCCTCGCACACAAGCACGCATATGCATACCTCGGAGGCACAGGCCGTCATATAACCGGGTATCGAAGAAACAGGCCTACAGTGGAACAAGGGTGTTTTTGGAGGTGAGGATGATGAGTAGGTCAAGTGGGGCGAGGGGGGGGGGGGGGAGTAGAAAACGATGGAACGTGAAAATCAGCGAATAACTTCCATCGCGTTCGGCACGGTGTTCGCGATGAATTCGAACAAGATGAACTTGATTCATTATGCGAATTGGGGAAATTCATCCACAACTTCCCACCGCGAGCAAATGTACGGATGGTTTACTTAGCGTAAGTACAAATGAATTCCGGATTCCAAAACGTAACGCAAATGTTGGAGAAATCCAAACTTAAGTTTTCAAAACCATGGCAAAAAATATAATACATTCGATCCACCACCGAAGGCTTCACAACAGAGTACGGAGAACAAACTGTGCGAGGGTCGCGCTAGAGTCGTAAAAATGTATTCCAATGCCGTATGTGGTTATACGATGGAACCCATCGAAGGTATTGTAGATGGCAGCCGCACAGCAGCCACACATCGGCAATTGGAGCTATTATTCTACAAAAAAAATGTGTCTTTCCTTTTGTGAAACAGAAACAGACACAGCCTCCCCCCCCTTTCCCAACCCACCCCACCCAACTCGTCAACCCTTTCGCGACGCGTCCACAAATATTTGCAAACACAACGGCAACAACGGTCGAAAGATCTGGCGCAAGAAGCGAAGGATCGTAAAAGTCCCCGACGCTGGCAGGATTAATATTTGGTCACACGCTGGATATCCTACGTGTTGGGCGCAAATGCGCGCGCATACACACACACACGTGCGCTGGCGAGATGCAGTTTTAACGTTCCGTCTGGGGTCGTAAAAATTCTCGCATTGGCGTTTTGCAAAGTTCCGAACCGAAATGTTACGGTAGGAGGACAAGAAGAGAATGAGAAATAGGGTAGGAGGTGGAAAAAAAGCGACGCGTAGAGCAAGATATTTGTGTCTGGGCCAATGGTTCACCGTACCAAGTGGAGCAGATGCCGTCCAGGGAGATGAGTCTTATGCTGGAAAAGGTGTGGGTCAAAGATCCAAGAAGAAATGTGTGAGCTACCGTGTTGGCTAATATAGCGATACCACCATCGGAGATCGTACGGCCACTGGAACTGCAAACGATCGAGTCGGGTCCAAGGAAAGACCTTCGGAAGTCTTTATCTTAACGACCCCCAAGTTTTGCAACTAAACGGAGCAAATTACAATACATGCTGGGAAATGGACGACGTCTAGGCATCTTGGAATGCAACTGTACTGTTTGCGACATTGATTCTGATTTTCAAGGTTGTGTCCCACTGGCAAACAGATACATCTGTACGCTGTTGAACAATTTGAGCCTGTTGTTAAGAGTTGCATCAGAGTTGCAGTTGGATCTCTCTAGAGTGACTTCTTGAGGATGTGTTCTAGCGTCTTCTTGAGAAAGGAAACGAAACTATTCCGTTCCTCATCTAGAGTTATCGGAAATACAGCAGTAACTCTCAAACCTGGTAGTGGACGATATCACTCTATTCTATATACGAAAGATACGGTGGATCCAGAGTATCATGAATATCCTGAAGACATCCTCAAGGAACCGTTGGTCCAGGGTCTGTTTATTTCGAACCGGTGAAAAGACATCATCAAAAACGAAAGAGTTAAACATCCAACGATCGAGATGAAGTTGTTGGACAACTATAAGCAAACCAGATACGAATACGAAGTTTGCGGTCATTATTTCTTGCTGTCTTTTATTGCTTAACAACAACAACAACAACAACAGCAACTAAGGGAAAGCTTGTAAATATTTTCATTCAATTTTTAATTAATTTTATTTTTTGTTTGCTATTTGCCGCTTTTGTGAGTTTTATAATACTTCCAACGGGAGAGATGATTTGAGCACAGCATTTATGATGCTTTGTGGTGTCCTTTTGCTTTGCATGCGCATTCGCGATACGGGGACCAGGCGGCACAGTTTGCGCCAGGCGTAGCGAACGAAGGGATGGAAACGGCATATACGCGGAAGAGGGGGGTTATGAAGGGTTGGGGCGGGGGGTTTCAGTAATAAAATCACTCTTTTACCCAACACACGTTTGCGAGGTAACATTTTCGATTAAATTGAGGAGTTTTTTGCCGATGCAACCGCGGAAGGATCACAAGAATTGCGCTTCCATAAATTACGGGACTCTCTCCCTTCTTCTCGTCCACCCTTCACAAAGAGGCCGAGGCCCGCTTTTGGTATGTTTTGTATTTTTTTTTTTTTTGCAACGAGAATCACTCATTTAATTGCAAAAATTTTACTGTTTTTTTTTAAATTTCGGTTTTCCACCCTGTGAGGGTGTTATGCTGTTTTATCTAACTTACTGTGTGAAAACTGATATCAAAAATATTCGCACCGTCATCGAATTGCTGAACGGGGAGTGTTTTGTAGTTCCGGCGAAACACAAAGCAGAAGGAAATAGTTTCTTTTTGTTTGATTTTGCTTACGCGAAACAGGGGGTGATTGTTGATCCTACAAACATTCCAAGCAAATGTTATCTACGGTACGAAACATTACACGCGGATGTCGGGAACACACGCGCGGGTACGACGAGCTGCTGCGAGAGAGCGAACTGTAACATCTCCGGACGGATGAGAGTTGTGATTTCGGCAGCCGATTGTTGTGAGAGATCACACACAGACGTTTGATGCGCGTTTGAAGAGCGTTTGAGAAGAAAGCAAGCAAAACATCGGATGTCGGATGTTGATTTTTGATCCATTTTCTACCACCCTGCTTGAATGCTGCACCATTTGGGCATGGTTGATAGTCACAAAGATGGGAGATAATGAGGGAAAAAAAATACATAACTTCCCACACACTCGCTGGTACTGCATTAGAACGATTTAATTCTGAAAAGGGGATTGCTTTGTGGACACCTGGAAATTAATCTTCACCGAATGCGGATGCTGGGAGCGAGAAAAAAAATCTGCCACACATCGCCTAGAAACGCGTGAAAAGAAGGCACCTCCTTCGAGGACGAACCCAATAATCTATAGATTGTCGGGGGGCGGTTTTTTTTTTTTTTCACCTAGCTGCAAACACTTTTTATCAATGACTTACACGACTTATGCGCACGTACACATACACCCACACATACTTGGCACCCGTCGGTAGGGCAAATTCGGGCAGGTAACACCAAACAGTGCACACAAGACACACACACACACAGGCAGCGAACCCCCCAAACGACAAAAAAAAATCGGCCAAATCCCCTACGTATACACCACTTGTTGTTGAGCGCGTTACTGTTGTTACCCTTCTGGCGGGCAAATTTTCTTTGCCGCCGGTTGCAAAAGATAGCGGCGCAAACGGAAAAACCTCTACCAAACCTGTACTGTCTCTTGGGGATGAATGAAGGGGAGGGGGGGAAGGGGGGGTGGAGGTAAAGCGTGAGTAGATTTTGCGCAATCGCCACTAAAACACAAGCGCGCAAAAAGATCCTTGAGATCTTTAGGAAACACACACCGGCCCCGCGAAGGGGGTGAAAAGATAAATTAAAACAACACCATAGGGGAAGGGGGGCGGGGGGAGAGGGGTGGAAGGGGGAGGGGCGAATGAAAACCTGCAAGAGATAGTTGGTAAGCGATACAAAACACTGATCGTGATCGAAGATGAAGAGCGAGAGCGTGCGAAATACGGGAGAGATTCATGAGAAGCAGCGCGATCTTTCCTACTAAAACAAAAGGAAAATTTCGATCCGCACTGTGAAAGAGAGAGAGAGCGTAACAGATACTAATTAAGGGATGATCAGGGATGTCTTTCTGTCCGTGAGAGGAATGCACACAGAGAGAGAGAGAGAGAGTGAGAGAGTGATTCAAAATTACGTTTAGAATAAAAATACAAATTTTCCTATCTTTTCTCTACCATCCCATCTTCCCCCACCCCTTTTGCCAAAACGTTTTCCTTTCGGGAAAATCGATCGAATATACGTGTGGTTCTGTTGCTCTGTTGTTGCTTCTCTGCGCTCATTGACGTAGCGGGTGCAACCTTGCAAAACCTTAGCCCCCTGCTTGCGTCATCAATATGTAAGAAGGGGCTGGGGGTGGGGGGTGGGTGAGAAAGGGTTCGAAAAAATGAGTTGTTTCACGCACCCCAAGCGCAACCGCTACAGGAAAGGTTAGGGAAGAGTGTGTTACCCGTGTTCGATGATAGCAGCAAACGGCGCTACATTCCAAGCCGGTAAAAATTAACACCATTTTCCACCCCCCCCCCCCCCCCCCCTTCCTCCCTCTCCTCATGCCCTACACAATAAACGAATGCCACCACACATTCGGTTAATCGGTGGCCGGGAATGAAAATGGCCAATAGTGGGGGAGATGGAGAGACAGAAAAGTGGGTGGGAAGTGTGGGGTTGGGATTGTTTGATGTGAAGGAACTAAAAATAATGATTTGCCGATGTGAATCCTTTCCCATAATAGACATCCATCCCCTTCCCACCCACCCTTCGTTCACCCCGCTTGTGTTTTCCCGTCAACGGTGTTATTTATGTGATTGTGTAGGAGAAGATATTTGTATCGCCTAACGTTCGATCATCTGACGAGTGACCGAATCGAAAAGTTTGAAATTAAAACACACACACACACACACACACACACACACAGCGACACACTTGCAACACAGCGGACAAACAAATTGTTTTACACCCCTCTATGTCTATGTCTATCATGTGCGCCACGGAAAACGCGCAAGTGTGTCGCTAAAACGGAAGCGATAGAGAGGGAAAGAGAGAGAAAGAATGTGTGCGTATCGGATGAAATGCGCTTGAAACATGAGCGCGATTGCGCAGCAGGATTTGCTGTGTTCGAGCGTAAAAGAGAAAGAGATGGTGACAGGAAAATCATAAGAGGTTTGCGTGCTTTCTCGCTCGCACACATTCGCGTCATATACACCATATACCGGCCAAGTGCATGCGCACGGGAAAATCGGGCACGAATTCGAAGTTCGGACGAAACCGACAGGAAGGAGAACCGACCCTTATGGCCATGTGCTAGTGAGCTCAAAAATAACGTTAAACACTACACCACGCACACACACACATCATGTAAAGAAACTAAAATGCGAAACATAAAAAAAACAAATATAGTTATCGAACCTTTCCAAACTTGTGGACAAGGTTTTCCACCACCGTCCGAAAAACAAATGAGCGCATTCAGATCGAAGATAGAGCGAAAGAGGAAAACTAACCGAGACCCAGAAAACGCGACACTATGAAACAAGTGCAGTACAAAACGCATCTTGAAGCAATAATAATTAGACGCGGTAGAAATTGAGCAGCTCGAACCTAGACCTGAGACAAAAATGGGAAAAAGTCCTGACACAAAAACGTTTGCAAGAGAAGTGTCAATGGAAAGGGAACAACGAGCGATCGGGATTTTGTTTTACAACTTTTCTTCACACCTAGGAATGTGTTTAGAGTGAGGTAAAGTGGCAGCAATTTTACGGTCCAATTTCTAACAGTTAAACCTTGGATGGCGCGGAACCGATGTTTTTTTTTCCTATGTTTGGTATAAACATGTGGTAATGCAATTGGTTCATTGATTTCATGCATGATCGTACATTCCCCTTTCCTTCTTTCTAAGTTTTCCTTAATGAAAGGAAAGATTTTAACGACTTTTGGCTATAAGAGTTTCCTGGTGACTTGGTGACAATTTCTCGTACGCCTTTTGAAGCTGTTCTATTGTCTGCAGACAAAAACTGATAACGTTTCGAGTTGAGCGAAACCAGTCATCCAATATTCTATGTTCCACACCTTAGGCTTTCCTCCGAGCGACACAGTACAAGTCTTTTTTACGAATTTTTGTTGTAATACCCTCTCACTTCTGAAGAAAAACCAACGACTTATATGACCATGGAGTGATGTAGAGACCTAAAGCTAAAGACCTCAGGGGAGCTCCTTCAGGAGATCGAAAGAATTGGGATCACATTGAAGAAATCCTTGAACAATATGGGCATAATACGCAAAAAGGACAATGTCCAGATTTTGATGGATGAAGAATTCTGCTTGACTCCTGTTTGATAATGGCAAAGATAGACAAGGAGTTCCGTGTACGTTACGTTCTCCAACAAGAAGATAATCAATGACGACTCCAACATTATTTTCCCAAAGAAGATCCTTTTGGAGTAGCAAAAAGGGAACTTTTAAAGTGTCTTAACCTCGCTCTTCGTATCAAGAAATCATCTGACGAGATTGAGACTCCTCCCAATAGATACCTCAGGCTATTAGGACTTCCATGGTCTAGCCTAATAGGGAAGATTGCTTCACTAATTGTGATCTCAAACAGGATGTTCAGTCGATCTCCAAGAATACGAACGTCTTTGCTACAATGGATGAAAATGGATGAATGAAATGGATGAAAATGAACGGAAAACAGGTTTGACGTGCCGTCGGCTCCGTTCAATTGTCGATTAGAGAAATTATCTGATACACAGGGGAAAACTTCAATGAATCTTCTGTTCGCCTTCCTTACGTTGATGGATTGAACAGTCAAAGAATTAAGTCAAAGGTACAAACAGCAACCAAACGTCTTCTCCCTTACAAGGGCAACAAGATGCTCCATACCCTTAGGGTCCTCCTCCGTTTTCATCTTCCATCAAAACCCCCATTGCTTCGTGTGCGAATTCTCGTGCGAAGGAAAGCGAAGCGTGCATTTAAGGGTCATAAAAAAACATGCTTCAACACCGCACAGAAGATGCAACGTGGGCTTTACGTTTGTTTTCCCTTTTAACGTACAAATTCGTTCCAGTGGAAGTAGCTTCGCCAAAGATCTTACGCGCCTTGCAATGGTGGAAAACCCAACCGTACCGTCCGCGCGGGCTAAATTTAGAAAACTCCACTTTGCGGACATTACCGACGGACAAACAATGGGTGAACATGGGTGTGTGGGCTAAAGGGGGGGGGGGGGGGGGGGGACTTTTGGAAACGAATGACTAGGTGTAGAGATGAAACACCATTTTTACCACCCGGCTTGATGTTTTTCAGGATGGAAACTTCCTTTTTTGCCACACATGCAGATCTCCAAGAAGGAAACTGTGTTGCTAGGTGATATTTTTTTTCTTTTCCTTTTCGATAACATTTTGACTGAAACTCGTCACAAACTTAACGTAAAATAGAAACATCCAGCTTGTGAACTGCACATCGAAAGGAGCGCTTAATCTTAACCGAGATAAAGGGGTTAAGAAAAACAAAGAATTCTTTCAACTGTATCATTTCCAAGCTAATATGATTTCTTTGCATCATAATAATCCTAAATAATTTCAACCCGTGAGAATCTCTACCAAAAGTTTGAAATAGGACAAAACGAGTTCCGAGCGAACGCAAACAAAGGCAAGTTTGGTTTTTGGTGCGGGAGGACGCGTTGGGTTAGGGTCACCCCTAAAATACGATGACTACCGTCTGTGGATGTCTCAAGCTCCTCACCATTGTGCGTGTCTGCCGTCCACCAGAAAGCGGACGCGTGCGCTATACGATCGGTAACGGAAAAAACGGGCGTTAATTTAGTTAAAACTTGAACTTGAAACGACCAACGACCAAAGAAGAATAAAAATCAAAAGCGGTAGCGTAGCCTCTTGCCATTAACCTCGGGGTGATGAGCATCAAAAGCTCGGCAAATCAATGCAACACCTTTTGGGGATGATGTGCGCTTTGGTGAGGGACGAAACAAGGGAAGGAATGATATAAAATCATTCAACAACATACCTGACATAGCCCGACTGTAACCATGAATGATTTGTTTTTTTTTTCTTGGTTTCCCTTTTTCTGCCAATTTCTGCCAGTCAATTCGCCCAACATCAATATACATGTCTCTCTCTCTCTCTTTCTCTCTTCTTTTTTTATCGAAATCTGACGAATGGGTAAATTTGGCTGTGATCTTTTCCGAAAGCGACACTAAATCATATTTCACTATCATCTCTATTAAACTCCCGACGGCAGGATTAGCCGTTGCTTACGCACCAAACGGTTCCAAGTTTTTGGAGTTGTTGGACAAAAGCTCGACTGTGACTTTGGATGCCAGACGGCCCCCCACAGAACCACACTTCAGGTTTCATTTTTATGATCAAGTTTTTAAATAACATTCCGAACCCATCAATAGCGCCGAATGGAACAGGAACTCGGTTTGCCGAAAGACCGAACTAATTAGAAAAATATAAAAAAACGAATGCATGTACGAATGTAAGTCAACGGGGGAGCGTTCGTACATTTTACCTAAACAGCTGAAAAGAAGTTGTCGTTTGGTTGCGTCTTTTTTTTTTCGTTGCATTGATGAGACCAAGCTTAGTGTGCTATAAAAGTTGGAAACTTAATTATTCGTCACAACACCGTATCCTTCGGCTATTGCTTCTAGAGCGAAACGAGAACACGCGAACAAACCGACTGGTAATAAAAGGATGTGATTGGTTTGATCTGTTTTGAATATTTACTGCATAACAAGAAACGATTTAATTTACAAAACTCGAAATGCTATAATTGTGGCGGGAACCATCTTCAACCGAAAAATGCAGCTTTTATTTTAACTACCTCTTAGAAAAAGGCTTTATAGCAGGGATTTAAAACACCCGATTGGTTTCTTCACGATTTCAAAAGATTAAAGGACTTGCAATACCCGTGATCTTTGACAGTTTTGACATTTAGTATAAGTACACATTAACACTTAGGACATACAGAATATAAATTAAAGAACAGTTTGAATGAGAATTTAACATAATCATAATATAAAATTGCATTTTCATTACCTGTGAGACGGGCGGGAACTTATTTCAGCAAACCATCAACAAAATGCACAAACTATGACTAACATTTCACTATTCACACACTTGACAAGATAGGCTTCGGAGCATCACATCGCATAGAATATACTGATTATATTATGAGGTAAACAAAGTTATCTAAGTACAGATATAAATCGTTATAGTTAACCACCGTTTGACAGATTACCTTTTGGTAACGCTTTTGGAAATTTCGATACATTTTTTTAAATCCATCTTAAGCTTTCTTACAATTATAATTGTATGAGTAATATTTTTACATCTATGATTTGTTGGTAGAAATATAAATATATAATTTATAATTTAAAATTTTCTTAACAAGTATCTTAATTAGTTAGTATCATTTTGTTTTTTATGCAGTGTAACTACCTTAATAAATAAATAATCTTTTTATAGCAATAATTTCCATGACACATCAGACACGTATAATTTTATAGCAGCTGCATAAACATCACAATATAAATTAACAACCTCACCATCTGTATCTGTGAAATGTGCATGATTTAAAAAAAAATTAGACAAACTTTGCGAAAGTTCACGCGAACGAACCAGGGAAATTGAATGATTGACTGTTTGCGTACCGGATAACGCGGGACCAACACGCTTTTCCAGCACTTTTAAATTTTCTAACAATTCAAAGGCAAAACAAAAAATACAAACACCGCATTCCAGGGAACGTTAGCAACCTGTTGCATTTGCTCCGGGGCGGGTTTGAGAATTTATTTTTATCCGCTGGCGCCCATTTCCGGATGCGGTGCGCGTTTTCTGACGCAAAAAAAGGCGAAAAACAACGTAACATAAAATGCATTCCGCAGAACGGAACAAAAATTATAAAAAAAAGGAAATACAACGGAAAATCTGTTCCAACCGTGTCGGACTGTTAGCAGTCCCTATTAACGAGCTTGTTTTTAATTAACCATGGCAGATAAATGTCACCGAAGCCATCGAAGTTCTGTGTGTGAGAGATCATTTTGCGCGGTTTCGTATTATGCTGTTAGGATAGTTGTTGCACTTCATCGCATGCATGTATGTATGTATGGTAAAAGAAAAAAAAATGGAGTATAAGCAAAAACCCTGGTACTTACCTCTTCGGGATTGCGGGAAATCCCAAGGAGTTCGGAAAGCCGCCTAACTCGACGGGATGGTAAAACTGGGCGGGTTAATATAGGCCGCGGTTCTCGGACCGGCCTTTGCGGTGGATTTTGAGCCTGAGCCCGTGGATGCCGACGGCTCGGTCCAGCTTGATCGCTGTAGATGGTGTGGTGAAAGAAAACAAAAACATTAATTAGAAAACTATTCAAAATCTAAAATACATGAAAAATATTGCTTAAATTAGTTACAATTTCAAATCGTGGAATAATATGTTTTTGGTAAAGTAATATTTTTTTAGTTAACTAAAATTTTGCATTATCATCATAATAATTGTGCCTCGAGATTCGGTCTAGGACACGGTAGGTCGAGGCCTCAATATAACCGGAACATACGCCATTCTATCTCTTCTTCCCTCACTTAACCCTCCCAAACACTGTAGCGTACGACGGATTAGCCGACTTCGTGCTGTATCTGGTAAGGTATCATTAAATGGCATTATTAAATGTCGTTAAATTCACTAGACATATATCTGCACAGTTTATGACCACATTAAAATCTAGGATGGTGTTATACAGGAGTGGCGTTATATACGTGAAACACGTGTAAATACGTGTTGCTCAGTTCGCCACCCGTTTCGGGCGACAAACAGTTCGGGCTGTGATCATCGTCTGTCGTAACCTGATCGATAAATAGGGTCGCTCGCGAATAATCCGGATGAAGGTGAGTCTCTCGCACGCAGCACGTCAGATGGCGCTTCATACTGTGATAGCAGATAAGGAATTAGAGCAGGACAAGAACACCTTGTTTACGAGAGCAGAAGAACTAGCTGCTTTAAGGCTTATTAAGCAACTTAATCCTCAGGAAAAAAAGGGTCAATCGGCTAATGAGACTAATTTAAAAACACGTGCGAAAACTAATATAACTTTAATTGTACAAAGTCGCCGACATTTTCCAACAAACCTTGGAACGACAAAACTTAAATGTATGAATAGAAATAAAACCCAAACCTAGCCGTTGACGAAGCAGAAATGTTTTGGGCGACAGTATTGATTGGTCCGGACTTCTGGATCAAAAGGTAACCAAACGGTAGAAGTCTCAATGTCACCAACGCTTCCAAGTAATTGGAAGACCCTCGTCCAGGAGAGTTTTAACTATCAGCTACGTAACAGTTATGCGTTGTGCGAAAGTCATCCAGTCTGACAAGCCTGATCTATTTCATAATATTATAGCTTGATTTGAAAACAAAAAATCGTGTCAAATGTTGAGGATTTTGAGAAACTTTGGATTTCAATATCTTGTTAACTGTCTGACAGAGAGATCTTCAATTTCATTACTTGAAGCAACTCGTTTAAAGCTGCATTTTTCTTGCACAAAAACATGTTTTATACACTCATAGTCACACACGCACAGAAACACACATTTCTAAGATCTAGGTTTATTCATCCCTCCCAGCATTCGAGATGCACCTGCTATGGCAGCATGGTCGGCAAAGTTGGTACCAACCGGCCTGTACAATTCCCAGGATTTAAGTTTGTGGAGAGAGAAAAAACTGTGACCAATTCTAATGCTTTTCCACCTGTTGGATCCACTCGCCCCACCGCTTTTCCAAACTCCGGCGCTCGAACTGGACACTTGGACTGCACTGCACCACGGTTAAATCCTCTTCCTTACGGTGTGCCTTTCTATTGACTGGCGTACGAAATCAATCGAACGTTGCACACCAGCCGCTCATAAAAGTAGTTGTGCGCGACAATTATGTCCACGATGACCGGTACGCGATGCACGACTGTTTATCAACTGGGCGATCTTTCGCGAGATGTCTAAACCTCGCATGACACCATTATCCGTGGGATTGGAAGGGACCTGGGGGTCCGTCACCGGGGGACGGACGAAATTGCGGAAGTGTGAGGGTTGCGCAGCGGTTTGGGGATAGTTTTTTCCTGCTGCTGCTGCTGCAGTCGGACACAAAGCAGTGTGGGCCGCGACACCGACTAGATCCATAGTTCGCCCCGGAGAGGATCTCCGGACAAAAAAGGCCGACCAGGATTACAGCACAACACAAACGTTCGGACGCTTACGGGAGAAACTCTCACCGTGCAGCAAACACTAAACTCTTCCTCATCCCCGCCACCTTCAGGAGATGGATAGAGGGTTGTAACTACAGGGTATGTGTGGGTGGTACACTAACGGGATTAGGGAAAGGTGTGGCCACAAACTAACCAAAAAACCCTTTCCTTTTACTACACAATAGCAACGATAAAGAAAATACATCCTTTTCTTCAGAAAATGGAGAGAGAGACATACGCGATAAGCGATTTGCATTATTCATACCTTCGGGTCGCAAATAGACAGGGTTCTTCAGACGCTAGCATAAAGTGAGCGGAATACAAAAATAAACAAAATGTATTACACGAATGTATACGACGATAGTATGACGAGAAAGTAGATCAGGATGACAACGGTTAAGAATTTATTCGCAAGTATAAACGCACCAAAAATGACAGTTTGCTGCATACTTTAAAACAAATCTGACACTTCAGACAAAAAAACCTTCCAATTAACATTTTTTGTTAATATTTAAGCAAGGACTGACTATCCAGCTACGTGGTAAAATAAGTCTAGTAAGCCAGAAAATGGCCGGCGTGACCTGTATGGTCGTTAAGCCAAGAAGAAGAAGAAGAAGAAGTTAATGTTTTCAAATCATCAAATCAATCAGGTATTTATTTGCGTCGAAAACCCCTGCCCATCTTGCGGAGGAAAAGCTAAGTGCAATGTGCGGCTAGCTGTGTAATTTGATATGACTTTTACCGATCACTCACCCCAAAAACTAGCTCTCCTCTAATAAAAAGGATAAATTTTCTGCAAACCCGATAGGATTTAAAACAAAAAACACATCATCCTTTTTATTTTGGTAAAGAGTGATTACAATAGGTGCGTAGCTAGTTGCGTTTTTGTTAAATATTTTCCAATGGAAATTAATACTCTCTCTCTCCTCTTCTCTCTATATCTCTTTCTCTCTATACTTTTTTGCAAAAACCCCTTCTTTTGTTCCATCTAATACCATGCGCATTGATGATTGCTTTAGGTCAGTGAAGCTATTTCTACCTTTGTGTTAGCGAATTTGCGTTTCAAATATATTCGTGCGCTACTCGATGTGGAGTATTTCTGCCGTACCGTTCTGTGTCAACTGTCATCTTATTCGTATTACTAATTCAATACTCTAATCGCCTCTGGTAGGCTACAGTTCTTAACTAAAGGGCGCAGTAATTAGGGTCTGCCGAAAAACAAAACAAAACCCATTATTTGTTTGGCCGAAGGATATGGCCTAGAAATTATGACGGTGAGTTGTGTGGTTGACTTAACTGCCAAAAATATCACCCCCCCACCGGTTCAAGGGAACATGCAAAACATGCAAACACACAAATCACACCCCCTTCACGATACAAAACAAAGCGGAGTAGCGAATGATTCCGAAATGGGGAGTTTTAATATGAATCACAGCGGTATAAACATTCTATGGCCGCAAACATCGCATTGGCTATTGGGTCTCCTTTCTTTTGTTTCGTTTCTTCCCACCCATCCCGATAATCCACCAATCAAAATGGAAGGAAATGGAATAAAATAAAGAACCGGCAAACTCTTAACTTTGCGACGCATAGAACCTGCACCGGTCGCGACACATTTCAACATCAACTGGACGAGGCGCGCGCCCCCAAAGAAATCGAAAACCACAGGCGACACAACGCCTAATTAATGGATATTTATAACACTTTATGTGCGGTTACTTGCCTTACACGGACAGGAGGAAACCTCTTTTATGAGTTGTGAGATGGCTTTGTGTTTTGTGGTGCTAACCTTATTATCAATATAGAAACAAGACACCACCGAGTCTCAACATAATTTCTGCTACTTATGAAGTTATTTTGCGAAGTATAGATTTCCCCCATTTTCAGGATACAATGCGGTTATTGTCTGCTGCTGGAGTTCTCTAAATCGCTCATGGTCATTATCACGGTCTTTCGGACGCCATCACTCGATCTCAGTTTGTCCACAACCTAAAAGGACTTTACGGGTTAGATCGTCCGGTGTCATTCGAATGACATGACCAGCCGTCCAATGAAGCCTTGCGGATCTAATAGGCTGTACGATAGTGAGATCGTTGGAATCTTTATAGCGACTCCTCCATTGTTTTTGGACACATATGGGGTCAAAAACCCTTCCCCAGTATCTTTCTCTCCAACGCGGTTCGTCATCTTTGGACGTCCATGTCTCAAGGGCACTTGCGAGTACCGGAACTATAAAAGTTCTTTAATATCAATGCGGTGTTTTAAGTGCAGAACTTTCCTCACACTGTAGGATCAACATCAATGTTGATCTTTGACCCGAGAGAGGTGAAGTTTTGGACGACTTCCAGTTCCAGAAGTTTTGAAAGGATTCCCGAATCTCCAGACGTGCCAGAATCTTGAAAAAGTCTTCATACAATGATGAGTTTAATCGCAACAGACTACAGTCCCCTTTTGCTCCAATCCTAAAGCATGGTGAGGTTACATTAACAGTCGACGAATATCCTCCTCCATCATCCTATCTACGATCAGGATTGATAATGTTTCAGCATCTTCCCCATCCTCACCCTTGTTCCCTATTCCCTCAAAATTTTTACCAGCATTGTTTCGGCATAAGCTTTCCGTACATCTTACATGGATACAGGTTGCGGCAACAGGAATGGGATACATCTCCGCACGGCGTTTGGACTCGTCAACTCATCCCAGGGATGTCCTGCTGAATCTCGTCTTGATGAGATCGAGTTCTAATACCACTCAATTGTTGACAGGACACTCCTTCTTCCAGTGTCATCTCCAGAGAATGAAACAGATCCGAGAAGCTCACTGTCCCGAATGCATTGATGTAAGGGGGAATGTCACCGAAAAATGTCTTGTTTGAGTGTCTGAGGTTCACTCGATCGAACAAATTACGGAAATTGGGCAAGAATTCCTTAGGCAATTGGGACGATCTTGTCTCACTCGCATTCAGCTCGCTTTTGCTCAATGCCATCAGGGAGAACAGTCTCATTAGTGGTAACTCCATCCTTATCCAGCTAGTAGACCACAACTGGCAATGTAGCCAGCTCCAAACGTCAATCCAAGCTGCCCCAAAAAAGCCGATCCAAGTCGGTTTTAAAATCAAGTGAAGTGCCCAAGTGGCTCCAAGTCAAAAGGCTAGTTTGTTAAAATATCATTTTCCGTTCTTTTTTACCATCTATTTGAAAGTTTGCCTTCTTGATGCATTATCAACCAACAATTCGCCGTAGATGAGGTACCTCCCTTAAGGGTCTTTTTATTATCCAATTCAATCCACTGCCGGACCACACAAAACTGTGCTTTCCTTCGGCTGTATCGAATGCACTGTTAAGCGTAACCGTGCACAGATTAGTCACACCATCCAATTGCCCATTCCAAGAATGCCCGGAAGCCGTCCCAATGATTCTAGCCGCAATGGATAAAACTGCATCACAAATCGACTGGCATCTCGGACGGACAGATGGTTAAGAAAAAGACCAAAAAAAAGAAAAATCCTTTCCAGACCCTTCGATCATCGTTCGGCGTGTGCTTGTGCTTATCCCGGTGCTCATCCCGAAGCGGCACCCAAAGCTGCACACATGTCACTGCACCGATGCACCACGTGATCGATTTATAACACCCCCCGCAATTGGTGTGGTGAGCAAAATGTTTAACCTCCGGACCACAAAACTTGAGACCGAACGGAGAAGATTTTTATAGCCCTTCGCTGCACAGCACACCGTTGACTGCATATGACGGACGCGTTCGGTACGCGTCTTTTTTTTTTTTTTTGATGCACCAAATGCACCGTTTTGGGCACTGCCGCTATGGACGAATGCCCAAAAACTTATGCATTGCTAATGAGTTCATTAAATAAAAATGTGTAAAAAATAAATAAAATTAAATTACCCAACGCATATCGCGCACAGCCTCCCGCAGAGGAGGCTGTAAGGCGCTGTTGGGCTTGGGTGTATGGTGCCAAACTAACGGCACCTTGCAAACTCTTCCACGAGCGACACGGGGCAATAAATGGGAAAATAATTTTTGCACACCCAAACAGCACCCGCAATAAATGGCAATTTGCAACAAAAAAGGGAGAGAGGGAGGGAGAGAGGATTATTTTATTGCGCACCGACACATGATTTCCTGTTGCTTTATCGTATAAGATGAAGCAATCGTTGCCATGGTGTGGTTAACACTCCAGAGACATATAGAAACGAGCTTCGGAGATATGTTTTTAAAACCATCGCCAACTTATTGCTGGACGATTTATACTAGGAAGATGAGTTTAAGCTCCAAGCTGTCCCTGTAACGGGGAAATTGAGCTGTTTTCCCTGTGATTTTCCCTAGGTGAAGAAAATTGACCCTTTTGGTATAGATTAAAAAATGATTGACAATTTTAATATTCGCTTCACATTGCCGAATGACACCAACACGATTTCGAAATGGTAGCATCATCTACACAAAACACCTGCAACACGTTATTGTACATGAACTGCACAAAAACAGACCCAAGCAATGCAAACGGTCGAAACGATAGGTACATGTACAGGAAAGCAGCTTGATGAAATTGAACCATCAAGTGTGGTTGCTTACCGTGTTGCGCTGAAAATAGGACAAACAACCTGGAACCATCCCCCGTGTGTGTTTCGATTTTTAGGAAAAAAGGGACGAAGACAGGGAGTATTGTACAAACTTTTACACCATGCAGATGACAATATGCCGTGTGTAGAAAATAGACCGCTTAACGTCAAATTTATGGCAAAAACTCTTCCTATACCAGCTACCAAGACGCCATTTCCCTTCAGGTGAGTGAATCTGTCCGCAAACGATAGCATGTGGTAACATGATAATGTTAAAAGTGTTGTGTATTTTTAAAACTCGGCTGCTTTTGTGGTGCTAATTTCATCATTCGAATCAATTCGAATATGTGAGAACATGGAGAAGAAAAAAAAACCCCTCCCCATTAGCTGCACTCGAATGATATGAGTTCATTTTAACCGAACGGATGAACTCGATTCATTCCGTTATCGGAATTATTCATTCATCGGAATGATTCATTTTGTTCGAACAGGTTTTTTTTTGCTGCCCTTTCATCAGATTCTTCGATATGAATCATTGTAGAAAAATGTGCTTCTAAGGAAGTAGGAATTAATTTATTACACTCAGTGCAAAATAGATAAATGAACACGCATGATGAAGAGTTCATGATGCGGATGATTAAGTTTTATTGATCTTTCTGTCATGATATCGAACATTTTGTCCTCTATTTATTGAAAGCAAAGTAACCAGCTAGCTTTAAGCGCAGATGCAGGGTTCCTTCTTAAAAACGTTTTTTTTTTTAATTTTTATATAATTATATTTTTTATTTATTTATTTATATATTTTTTATATTTTGTTCTTATTTTTATATAAAATTCCATTTTTATAAGCAACTGAAGGAGTTGCTGTGTTACATGAATATAATGCGGATGGTTGACGGTTAGCTAAACAGATGTTTCCATTTTTGCTATTCGCACACAGGGCGTAGTGTTTCGCCGGTTAAGCGTAACCACCTGCCTTTGTGTACATCCGCTCGTATCGCCCTACTGGCAGACGTTGCTTCATAACACAGCTTGTCTTACAACGCGGATGCATGTACTAGAAACCGATACTAAACCCAGCAAGGGGGTGCGATTCTATCGCATACCACAACGAAACCACTTCCTTGAGGATCGCCATAAAGCCCGCGAGACAGGAAGTGACTGCTGGAAATAGTCACCAACGGTCCCGGAGGGGTTGAAGGAAAAAATGCGTACACCTTGCAAAACACAAGATATATAGACGGGAGAGACACAAAGAGAAGTTCTGGTGACGAGTGTGAAGATTTCTTCGAAGAGCTCTAAATTCCGTTGGAAGAGGGAGAATAGAACTAAAGACATCCGATTGCGCGTACGTGATCGTGACCAAATTCAAGACACAATCAAGATGATTGTTGATAGGGAGAAAGGGTTTTTTTTATTGACCAGCACATACCAGGAAAGACTGTTGGTGCCCTTTTGCCCAAAAACGTTCTTGTATGTAGACATGAAAAACGCTGCTCCAGAAGATTTTGGTTTTGGTCTAAATCCGAAGGGAACGGGGGTCATATTTCTCAACGAGAACTTTCGTTTCGCTTCCGTGACATCAACGGGTAGGGCGTGTAACGGCCCCCTTCGCTGTCGATAAGCAAACCGAGCGACCCGATACATCATTGTCCAAAGATTTTGGTTTGAGACTCACCAAGTTCTTCCAGATTATTTCTATTACCCTTCGCACGGGGGGGAATCGTTCAGTTGTTCCGCAAGTAAGTTTTATTATCCTCACCAACAGAACAGAAATGTTTACTGCATGGCCCGGCGACCGTAACACGTAAACGCTGATGAGACGCCTCAAGGTTTTTTTTTGCGCCAAGACGGCCAGATCGCGCGCACACATGCGACACATTAAGTGTCAACCGTAAAAATTAATAATTGCATGGTTAGGTTCGCTAGTAACATGGGTTTTGGTTGGGTTTTGTTTAACATACCTCATGGTACTCCTCATGTGTACGAACCCGCAACTGTGCACTGTGCAGTGGTTGCAGATTACCCCGAAGAGATCAGAGAGAGAGAGAGGAAGAAAATCAAAACAGCTTCATCCCAATAAGAATGCGTTCTTTTTAATGTCTTTCTAAACATTCCGACGATTTTGACTGTCTACGATCTTGAAGCGAATTTTTTGAATTTCTTTTTCATTTTCCAAACAATCAATATATTCTACTCACTTAATTGTTTTTAACACTAAAACGACCGATTTAGTCATTTGGATCATTTAGTCATTTTATTTTTTTTTAGGGTTTAAACAATCCTAAAGCAGTTGATACATGCTTTAGATATGTCTATTCTTCATTACTAAGGAAATAATTAAATATAGTCCAATTCTTCAAAATTCAATTTAAAGTACCCAACAATGTAGTTCTAGTGTTGGGAACCAAATTATTGATTATGTGTCACTTGCTTTTTACACCCCACACGGAAACGAACTATAAACCCTGACATGATCCATCTTCACGTTTTATACGCACCATTGACCGGTCGAAATATGCCCGGGGGTAAGGTTGTTTGTAACCGATCTGGCGAAAATTGTACTCTCCAACCCTCCAAGAGGTTTAGCGCAAGGTGTACAAGGCAAAACGTTTACACCCACGCGCCTCACCAACGGTTCGGCCGTACGCAAGAGGGTCCTCTTCCGAGGGTAACACCTTCGAAAGGTCAGCCGGTTGCCGGATGGGTCAAATACAGTTGTAAGCGCGGGACGCTATGTTAAACGTCCAACAAACAAAATCCCCAAACCCCATTCCATCAACTGCCTCGTTGTGCAAAAAAACAACCATCTGAAGCTGAAAAATGATGGCCAAATAATATTAACAAAAAAAAAGCACTCTATATTAGGTTTCACCCCACGGTTCAATGTTATTGGAATATGCTGATGCTGGAGCCGGTGAGAACCAAACAAAAAAGCGAAAGTGACTGTTTATTGATCTGTGGATTTTTTTCATCGTGCCTTATTTGTTTAAGATCTCCTCAAAAATATTCCTTCCGCAGTGGGCGTTCTGTCGGTGAGATGAAAATGAAGAACAAGAAGCTTGAAATTATGCAAAAATTTCAATTGTTTTTGTTCAATATCTTTTGCTACTTTTTAATTATTTGTTTTTGTTTTTTAAAAGCTTTTTAAACTCTATTTTAGTACTCCGTCGCAACGGTAGATGTCGCTTTTTGAAGGAAATATTATTAGTTATGTATAACTCTTTTTTTATATATATGTGGTGTTAAATCAATATAATGTTTTCAATTTTCTGTACAATTTTTCTATCTTTTTCCGAAAATTATTCATTTTTTCTTTTTCTAAAATCAACTTCAAACGAAGCGCACTGCATTTTTGCCGGTAAGATCGCTTTCCGAAAGCTCTCTCTCTTTCTAGCGCTTATTCTCGGTTGAGAGCAAAATGCCAAGATCACTCAAACATGGCGTACGCATTGCATACTTTCAAGGCGCTTAACCTCATTCACAATCTTCTGCTTCCGCGTGTGGACTGGACTTTCCTGCCAGTAGGAAATAGTAGTGGGAACGAGCTGTCGTGTCGTTCATTAGCAGAGTTTTTTGATTGATTGATTCAATTGAGCTGTCATGGCTGTTTCTTTTTTTTGCTTTGATTTTGTTTTGTTTACTGAGGCGCCATTGCCGAGTGCGGAACAGGTGACAATGCAGGGAACAAAGCATTATTCACCGGTAGAGGGCGTTTCTCGCGCGCGGAAGCTTTTTGTTTCCGAAGATGACCGCGACGGGGCTGATAAAAGGAAAGATCGAGTGGAGAAATACTTGATCATGGGATTATTGAGAGCATTGACATTATAATAACGTGTTACTTCTATATGCACTATTGGAGGACGATCGATTACAAACTCCTACAGTTGGAACAAATTTCCTTACATCAATTGAGTCGGAACGACAAGAAATCGAAGGACACACCGATAGCGAAAAAGACAATCACACCAAGATAATCAGCGCGAAAGGTGTAGGAGTGAATGCCTCCACAGTGTCGTTACGTCACAGGCACTACACAATACTCTTTCACCGTGTTCGGTTCGCGTGATTTTTTTTTTGGGGGGGCCGTTCGCGTTATTGCTCAATCAAAGGCAAACACCCGTGCTCGACTGCCATTTAAGGCAGGAACCACTCACCGGACGCCAGTATGTCTCAGATTTTTTGGCGATCTTCGATTCCCAATTGCACAACAGGCGCTGCTAGCCTTGCACCATGAAACAACTGTCCGGGCGGACAACACGCTGCTGACAACAAGATCGGTGTACGAGCTCCGCTACCAGATGGTCATGGACAGGTTAGCAAAGTTCGAAGCCCCGAACCGACCCCGACCCTCGGATCGTCCATAGGTTGACAATGTCTCCGGTTCGCCACCATCCCTTTCAAAGCCACCGCCACATATGGTGTCGTCGAGTGTGCGCTTTGACACCCGCTGTCATAAATGAGAGAATGAGGTGTTTTTTTTTTCCTTCTTTTCTCCTCAGTCTTTGAAGCACCAGTCAACGATCCTTAGCCGCGCGAACCGTAAAAGGATCCTTACTCCACCGTCGCAGTGTGTGCCGGCGGTTGGCCGCCTTCCCACCCTTGTCAACCGTGCGCCCATGGGGCTTCGAACCACCGTGAACCTTTACCTTGGCTTTCGGGAGACAACGCGGAAACGACACAGCTGGCGCGGATTTGTTTGCACACTTGTTTGCGCGCCGTGAAAACGATTCACAACCCGCCCGGATGAGTTACGGGTCCTTTCACGATGGCCTGCCCGACCATCACCTGGTCGAAACTGGTCCTATTAGCCCGTGAGTTATGGATGCAATCGACAGAACAGTGATGGACGACCGTATGCACCTTGCTGCGAAGACTAACGGCAAAGGGATTAGAGTAAGTCTTTTTTTATAGCTGGTCCCATTAGCCATTACTTCCACCCTGGGCCCTGGACAGATCCAAACGCTGTATGATAATTTATCAACCTTTTCCGAACGGTGCAGTCTCCAGAGCGGAGTGGAGAAAGAATAAAAATGTCATTTTTCCAATTCAATGACAAATTTTAATCCACTACACAACATGCATTCCTGTGCCCAGATGATGCCAATCATTCTGTTAATTATACACCTTCTGCGTTCACTGTTCCCCTTCACACCTTACTATGAATATACTTGCAACGGAAGAATAAAAATAAATCCGCTTAAGTTTTAACGTGCACATAACATGACTCGTTTTCTTTTACTAGCTTTTAACAGTTTTTTTTAGCTTTACTAACTAGAATGGTCACGATGAGTAATTTTCTTACTCAAACTGAGCAGGTAGAAAGATATAACATGCCATTTTTGCTCATAATAATAAAATCGTTAAAGTTTCCCCTCTTGTCTGATCGTTGAAGTCTTTCCTTTTGCATGGTCCTGTAGCTGATAAGGATTTGATTTTATTTATGGATGTATATTAATTTTACGTTGTTTTAACATGTATTTTTTATGTTTACTGCAATATAAAGCAAAAAAAATAATTCATGGACTATTATTTTTATTTTACAATTATTATATTTTTTATATAAACTATAAATATATGCTGTTACATATATTACGCTTTTTGAATAGTAAATTTATATTATTTTAAAGACTTGTAAAAAATACCAACAAAAGAGTAAAGAGTTTAGAATCCAATGTACTTTAAACAGTCACAAAACTCCCAAAAAAAATTATAATAAAAATTCACAATCAAAATTAATTGCAACTCATAAAACATCAGAACTAGTAATCAGAACTTGACGTTATAAATCAAGCACAACCAATGACACATTAGTTGCCCGATTGACGGCGTCTATCATACGCGTAAGACCCGAACAGCCAAAGATTCCTAAAAAAGAAAGGACCACCGAGTACAGTCACCCTATTATGGCAGCTGGTGATACCCAGATGCTTGGTGACAATGTCGGCACCGCAAGCACAACGCCGGATGACTAATTACACTCGCGCACTCCCCCCTTCTGCTTCTTTGTGACGCAATATTCGAACAATTGCTTCCAAATGTTAAGAAACACGGAGCATTCCAAAAGGTAATACGAAGAAATGTGATATAAAAATTTTAACGCATGGATTTCGCTGAGCTGTTCCCCTTACCCCCTCCCCGCTTACGTTGAGAAGTTGTGTGAAATGAACAGAAATCTCTTGCGTGTATAAACTGGCTGTTGACTGCTTTTTTGAAAATACCACACGTTCGTTGTTTTACAATTTTAGTTTGCATTTTAATTGACCATGAGCAAACGTGCCAGAGCAAACCCGCACGGCAAAGCAAACGAAATAAGAACAGAACGACAGGCATCTAGAGCGACAGACGCAAGGATTACGTGCCGAACGTTGAACGGAAGGCCCCCCTTTTATGGACAATTCATTTCCAACCTGTTGCGATATGCGACAGGCAAAAGGTAGCGCTTTTGTGGTCGATTTATCTACTAGCAGTAGCTGCGGGCTATACACGGCCCGTTCCGGCCCGAACCGTTTGCAAGAACTAATCGGTTCCTATCGCGCCAGACAACCGTGACCATCCTACACATCCTCGGTCTGGGAGAGATATTTGTCTAGGGTAGCCGAACCATTTGTGATGACGATGTGGCGCAGGCACAAACGGCAGAGAAAGGTACGCCCGCAGCTTGTATCCACGAGCTACACAGAATGGTAACAGACAGACATTCGCCAGGTATAGGACTCGGACTGGACATCTACCCCCGTTGTCGTGTCGCGCGTCTTGAACGCGGGTGGAGTTGGAATTCTTGTTGGATGATAAATTTCTACTCCTGTCATTGGCACCGGGCAAACACCGGGAAAGATGAGGAAAAGTGAGGTTATGGGAGACGATCTGGCAAACACGGTTCGGAACTCGTTCTCTAGCGGCTGAGCGAAGAGTTATGAGAGGTGAATGATTTATACGCGCAAAGGGCGGCAGAGACATCTGGCCGTACTCCATCTGGTGTACTCCTGGCCGAGGATTGGGCAAAACGAAGAGTTCCCACGCACCGCTGTAGAATGCAAGCCAACCATCACAGCCCCAAGTAAATAGTGGCAACTTCGAAAAAAAAAATGGAATCAATATTTTATACCAACTCTGGGAGGGGTGGGATAAGAATGATGGCGTGAGTAACCGAAGAAGTGCACAACAACCTGCGGACTGATGCAAGTAGCCCCCCCAAACCAAAACAACATTTGGAGGGTATAAATGTCGCTCACCCATACCGTGCTGTATGTTGATGCAAAGATGCAACAGAAGAAGGGTGGCTGAGAGAGATGAGAATGGTAGGCAAAAGAAAACGGTGGGACGATCACCGTTTGGCAGTAGCGCGCGTGGTGTCCGGAGGTGATATCGTGTTTCTCCCGAGAAGTCAATGCACGGACGCGGGCGAAATCGGGCATCGATCCGTTTTGGTGGCTCACAGCAAACACACGCACCAGCCGCAACACTTGCAAGGAGGGCGAAATTAGTTTGTAAACGCGAACGAGCGAACGAATGAATGCGGTATGATACGCGTGCAAAAGAGCGAGCAAACCAATGCCGATGCCCATCGATGGGGGTTGTGGTGGACCGGTTTGGAACAAGTCAACCCCGTCACAAGCACCCGGGAGGCCCACCACCCGTCACCGGTTACTTTGGGAGTTTCGCAGACTCTCGACGCAATGTTGGAAACATATAAACACACACACACAGTCGAACAGAGAAGAGCAGGCAAGACAACCCAAGAGCAATTTCACTTTAGGTATTGGTGACTGACTGCCCTTCGTTTGGTCAAAAAAAAATATCTCCCCAAACCCAACCATCGCTAGAGTTTTCCAACGTTTCATTTCCACACGAGCTACGAACGAATAGCAGCGAGGAGGGTGAGGAAGAGAAATCGATAGGGTGCAAACGGAAATTCGAGAAGACATTGACTTTGACGTAGTGTTGTGTAGTGCCCCGGCGTTGAGACCCGACCCGAGACCCTGCCGACATTGCGTTCACGAGATCGCCGCTACCTTGACAGATCATGTCCGTCCCTCCAACTAGACCTTTGCCGTGGAGACCTTGTTTGGGCAACGAAATGCGAGCGTGCGCACGAGAGAGAGAGAGAGATGGAGAGAGATGGAGAGTTCGCAACATTGACATTAAAAACGAATATCATAAAAAATAACCCATCGCTAGAAAAGAGATCCAAAGTCTGATAGCTAGTACATGCTGGTGGGCTAGCAACTAGAATATCTGAACAATACCCTTACTTCGAGATACCTTGGTAAGATATTGAGAATCTTCAAACCTCAAAAATATTGCAACACGAAACGAAATCATCAAATCAACTTCAAATGCTCTCAAAGCTAGTAGTTAATGTCTGGACGACACTTCGTCCAATGTAATCAAATATGAATGCGCGCCTCACCCATTAATGAGACACACGTGGTACACATGATATCTACTTACAGCTGGCCAAAGTTTAATGGCGCTGGTACGGGTAAACCCGTACGGTTGGTTGATGCTGCTAGTGTCGTGGGGTTTGCTGCAACTGCACTTCTTGTAGGCTGCTGTTGCTGCTGCTGTTGTTGTTGTTGTTGTTGGTCAATGTCTTGGTTGTTACCGTTGGCTGGCAGCGTGAGACAGATCGTGTTGTTGTTTTCGCTGCTCTCGTTCGGTAACCGGTTGCACTTCGGAACCCACGTAGCGACGGCCACGTACACCGTCGACCTCTCACCCTCCTCCTCGTCCTCGTCGTCCTCCTCCACACCGTCATCTTCCAGCTCCTCCTCTTCAAACTCCTCGATCTGTGTCTCGCCGTCATGGCATTGGAGCCGTTCCTCATCATCGTCGTAATATTCGCGCCCAGTATTACCATTCGCATCGGGACTGCACGCAACGGCCCGGTTCATACCGAGCCGTGATCGTTGGTAGCGGTTGCGCACCATCTCCTGCCGTCCGTCGGTATTACCCGAATCACCCGGCCGTCGCTGAAGCAACTTCCGCTGGGACGAATCTTTCCGGTGGGAGCTGATACTTTCGAATTTGTAGTAGTAGCTGCTATGATTAATGTTTCGATATTCCACGACGGACGTTTGTGCACTACCGGGCGATTCGTCCTTCTCCCGCTGGTGCTCCACAGACTGAGGATCATGAACCTTCGTGAAGTCCACGTACAGTGCGTCCTCGTCATCGTGCTCTCGCTCGATAGTCGAAACGGATCGGCGTTCCTCCGCAAGGGTAGTGTTTGGAGCGGGCGGCGTAGCTTCGTCCGAGGACGAAACACTTCGGCTGCGGTGCTGCAGATCTTGCTGTGTCATTGCGACCCGTCGTCCAGCCAACGTCACACCACCGCCTCCCTGCCGACGTGGTAGCAAAGCGTGCTTTTTCGACTTCCGAAGACGCTGGTATGGATCACCGATGCAATTGTGTGTATCTTCCTCCTCTTCCTCCTTTTCGGCATCTGGCTCCACTTCGTTCAGCGGTTGAACAGTGTCCGAGTCCTGGCCGGAACGGCGGTAGTAGAACTCCTGCTCGAATGGCAACCCGTTCGGGAATTTGCTGGAGAAACATTCGCCCAACAGCAATCGCCTATTGCGATCGGTCGGTTGATCACGGTCAGCGAGTGGCAAACGCTGCGGTATGGCAGACCCTTTCTTCGGTCCGGACGGTTTCTGTCCACCGTTCGGGGTCACCGTTACCGCCGGTTGATGGTTTTCGTTGTTCTCCTTAATCAAGCGCCCGGTACGATTCGTCTGCTGCTGCAGATGATTGTTGTTGAGCAGATCGATCACCCGCATATTGTGGTGGTGCAGTACCTTGGCAACTTCGCGCTCGGCGTCCTGCGAAGCCGCGGATCCGGTTGCCTTCTTCGCAACCGTACCGACACGGCCGGACGTATTGGTGAGCGTCCGACTAGCTACGACGCGCGTCTGAGGTTTGTGCGCATTGTACGTACGCTTCTGGGCAGCCGTCGTTTCGGCTCCTCCAACACCGGACGCACCACCGTTTGCACCGCCATTGGGTCGCGTATACTTTGGTACGATCGATTCGACGGATGTTCCGGAGCTACCGGGTGACTTCCGGCAGGCGAGCGATGTCTGCAGTAACCGGTTGCCCGTATGGTGGGGCTGACTAGCTGTGGCACTTGCCATCGTGCAGAAGCCGGACGTCGTGAGCCGCCGGTTCCACGCGTTCGGTTCAACGATCCGGGCCGAGCGGGCTATTATTCGGGGCGACTGTAACAGTGGTGTGTCACCGATCGGTTCGCCCAGTTTTTTCGCTGTTGAGCCTGCTACTGCTGCTGCACGATGTACTGCGCATCGGTCCGCGTGTGACTGCTTACCAACTGCTGACGCTGCAACGGAACGTCCCGTACCGTGCTCTTGAGCAGGCGGCTGCTGTTGTGATGAGATCTTCTGCTGCCTAATGGCAGCAAAGGTAGTGGTACTGCTACTACTATTAACCCAGTTACTACTGGACTGACGCGCTAAATTCCCGATTCGGTAGCCATGTGGCGCCATCTGCAGGCGAGCAGCGGAAGCTACCTGTTGTCCTGCTTCGGTACCGGACGAATGACGCGTAACCTGACTAATGCTACCGTGTGACAACCGATGGTTAGCATTACTACCCGTGCCCGGAGCGATGTTACTATTCCCGGTTGTTGACATCCGGAACGAACCGTACTGCCGCGAGAATGGCATCGTCGAAAGGCTGCTGGACATGATGGCGGATCCAATTACTGGCGCACCAGTTTAGATCATGAAGAAAGTGTCTGCGAAATGTGTGGAAGACCGGTTACTGTACGAGTTCAAAACAGTTATATTGACCTGTACGCCTGTTGTCGTCAACAGTCAATCAGCGCGTTGATTGAGAGAGTTCTGCCGTTGATTGTCGATATTCGTCGATGATGATGGTTGAGCGTGTGTGTGCGCGCGTGTTGAAGCAATGGGTTTTCCTTTTTATCACAAAATTGTGATTTGTTGCACAGAGATACAAGATCACAGACACAGACCACGGCACGCAACAAAAACGGCCGTGAAGGTCGCCGTTTATTACGATCACACGACGGTTTTGATGAGACCATGAGACAAAATGACTAGACTGGCACTCATCTACGCATATACAGTCGCACCGACACGTATATATCTACATCTACACAACGGGACGCGGGCAGTACACAACACGTTTTGTACGATCGATCTCAAATCGGATCGGATCATAGAGCATCTGGAGCAAAACTGGAGAAGAATACGTCTACGTCTTCACACTCCTTTATCACAGAACACCACAAGGCACAGGAACTGTTCACTAGCTTATCCACCTCGCACTTGCCAATCGTTGCCACGACCGACTAGTAATGGATCACATCGCACCGCTTCTCCCTGACGCATTTGACGAAACGCGGTAATATTGGTAGATGGCGTACAGATCCCGCGAATGGGCAGCTACCTATTAAAGAACGCAATTGCAATACATAGTACCATTATCGGACTGATAGCGGTACAGTCGTGTCATTGGCCCCGCAACACGCATGAATAGCTCACGTTCCATTATGCACAGACGTTCGTTGGTTTCTTTGCACACTTCCATTTTCTCCCGGTCCTTCTTGGGGATTGAGTTTTGGTAGGATGAGTACGTACAGTACGTACAGTACCGAACCCCCAACTCCCGCGATACCAGTGAGTCATTTCGGGCAGAGATTAATTGGGTCCCCACGGAGGAGATCCCGTGTGCCCCATTACCATTGGAGGTCGATTTCTACAAATATGGTGCCAAAAGCCGACAAAGCACAGAGTACGAGATATAAAGGGGGGAGAAGACAACCAGTCAACAAGGACTCAATTAAGACTAATAAAGTGTAGTTTGCCACTTCCCGTCGCATTACCGTGTGAGATGATGTTTTCTTGTTCTTTGACCTTCCACATTCCCGCTTATTTATGAGTTCCGAATGAATTCCTCAAGCTATCTTAACATCTTAACTATCTCTTTTAGCAAGAACACTAAACTATCGTATATCGTGCGGGAAGTCTTTTCGTCTGCGTTAAGTTTGAAATAAAAGGGGTAGAAAACAGAGAGAAGCATTCTGACAAAATCACCCTAACCACATGCTCGTTTTTTTTTCGGTTCCTTGTCACTAAAGCTAACTGCTGCGAATCGGATGAAATGAAATCCAACAAACTGTTGCTCCGACACAAAAACACACCTTCTTTGTCGCATCGGTTTTGTTTTCCCATTCTTGCTTGGCACTGGGCGCGTTTTTATATCCAACCGTTTCCATGTCCACATGTTTTCTTTCTCGCCATCTTTTTGTAGTTATCTTGGCATTGCTTACTGCTTGAAAATAAACAGCTTTACATAAACCACACGCTTTAAATTTTCTCGCTGCAGGATCGTACCAGGGCAGTCGGCGGCATGGAGAAGGAGGCATTCGTTTAATTGAAAACCAACCAGACGATGCGAAACAAAAAACAACAAACGTACCATACGCACATATGGTTTTGGGGACATGGATGGTGGTGGGAAAAAAAGCGTCACAGCGACAACAATGTGTCTGAAAAATGAAGAAAAAAACTGATTCTACCTCACCAGAAACCTGGCTGGATGTATGTATGCACTAGTGGTGGGTACTCCGGAGTGGATTCATGAATCTACTCCGACTCCGACGTATTAAAACCGGCGTATACTCCGAAGTAATTACTCCGGACTAATCCGGATTTAACTCCAAAATTTTAAAAATTGATTTATTTTAATGCGAATTTGTTGCAATCAGTTTCTTTTCACTCAAATAATGTTTTAAATTAAACAAATAATAAAAAATCAGAAAAAAAATTTCAAAAAATTTTCTACTCGAAAATTTCATAAGGGGTACCCCTTGCCATTTTTTTGGGAAATTTTGCAAAAAAAAATTAAATTGTTTTATTTTAATGCCAATGGGTTGCAATGAGTTTCTTTTCACTCTAATAATGCTTGAAATAAAAAAAGAGTGAAAAATAATTAAAAAAATCAAAAAACTAAAAAAAAAAAAAATTTTCCTCAATTTTGCACCAAATTTTGCCTATAACTCGGTCGGTATCCAACGAATCGCCAATCTTTAACCTGTGGTCGATAGATGGCACCAATGGCTACATTTTCTTCTTGAACGGCCATGCCCTCAGATGTCTGTGCCAGAAGTTATTCCAGGAACCAAGTTCCATACCCTGTTCGAGAAAATGTAAAATTTTCCTCATTTTTGAGCAATGTAGCAAAAATTTTAAATGTGATATAGTTTGATGGGAATTTGTTGCAATAAGTTTCTTTTCACTTAAATAGTGATTTAAATTAAACAAATAATAAAAAATCATAAAAAAATTTCAAAAAAATTTTCCACTCGAAAATTTCATAAGGGGTACCCCTTACGATTTTTTTGGGAAATTTTACAAAAAAAATTAAATTGTTTTATTTTAATGCCAAAGGGTTGCAATGAGTTTCTTTTCACTCAAATAATGTTTTAAACAAAAAAAAAATAATAAAAAATTATAAAAATATTCAAAAAAATTGAAAATGGAATAACTTTGAAATGATCTCCAAAGTGTATTCCGGAGTTGACTCCGAATTACTCCGGAGTTGATACCGGATAACTCCGAAACTCCGGTACTCTACATCCAGCTATCTTGACCGTTGCACATACAGAAGACGATTTTTCCTACTGATAAGGAAACACACCAAAAGTGCCACTGGAAAAAAATCCCCTATGCCATGCCCGGGGAACGGGTCGACATGCTTTGAGCAAAACAAATGGAACACAGCTAAGCCGGAAAAAGCCACTCGACGGTAGCTGGTGAAGAAAACAGAAAAAAAAATCACCCATTCAACAAATCAACCGTTTTACTAAGAGCATCATTTACGCCGATTGCCAGTGACGGGTTCGCAATCGGGCGTGTATCGTGCCTTTTGCAACAAAAAAAAGAGCATGAGCCGTGCAGAAGCCATGGACGATAAATTGAGTGTGCAAAGAGTGAGGGCCTTATCGGTTCGATTAAAAGCATTGATTTTCTTAGCTCACTTTCAGCTACGCTTGACTGCCTCACAACACTACATCACTCGACAACAAACATACACACACACACGAAAGCATACTGAATGGCGCGTGACCCGTCATCCGCAAGAGCTAATAATCCTTGCAATTATTTATCGCAACTATATCCGGGGCGTAAAAGAGGTAGCACACTCCCAGGAGGACGGGTAGCACACTCACGCAACTCCAACACTGTGGTACAGTGTAATCCCGAAACTTGAGTGAAGCAGTTCGCCTTCTTCGCCTATTGAATCACTTTATTGGTCCACTCCACACGCGCGTGGCGTGGAGTTCGAGAGCTTGGGTCTCCCGTTTGCCCAGTAGTTTCATGGCGTGTCTCTTCACTTCATCAATAAACCCGGAATAGTAATTATGAACTGGCTGGTGGAAACATGTGTGGCTAACGATCTGTTTCATTCTCCCTAGCATCCTGATGGTACACTCGCGACAAACAGATAACAAGCACAACCACAAGCGATGGTATGGAAACCACTATCGACGTGCTACTAGACGTGCGGCGAAGCAAAAAACGTGTTGGTACGGGAATATGAGTCATGCAGCAAAACTGTGTGCCGTTCCGTGGGTCCTTGGACGAAGAACGGCCGCTTCTGCTCGACGTGACTACTGTGTAAGGGGATACTACACACAAGAAAAAAAAACTGAGCTACATCGCAAAATCACAAGAGAGCAAGAGAAAGAGAAGGAGAGAGAAAGAAACAGAGACAAATGGCGGTAGATATAAATTACAAAATGGCACGGTTTGTCGATCGCCACAGTACGCGATCGCGTTGTGTGCGCACTGGTCCACGCAAAAAAAAACCTAAAAGAGGACCATATGTGTGCAAGATGGTACACCATGACGCTATAAGCAACAAAGTACCATCAATTTCTGCCTTTCCGCTGCTTTCCTCGTGTTCCAACCACCGGCACAAAACAGCAAGAAAACCCCGAACCGTTGCAAGATGAAAGTAACATGTTCTCAATGTCATTTGGGAATGGGTTATATGCCGTCGCGTAAATTGGTGATAGCATCGCTGCATTTAGATGGCAAATTAACCAGACGCTTACCGGCTGCCTGGACTGATGTGAAGTTTGAGGCATGATGATAATACAGCGGAAGGGAAAGAGTGATGAAACACTTACTTCCTGATGCTGAGTAACGTATGGTTTTGGGAAAGGCACAAAGAAACTCGGAGCATGTGTGCTATTCCGATTTTAATTTTGATTAGAAACATTTGGCACTAGCTGCGGGCCTAGATCTAATATTGTTACACACAGACTAACGCACCCAAGGCCGTGTTGCGTATTACGAGAATATTGAGTGTGGAGTTGGAAATTTGGAAATCAACAAATGGCATCATCTGTTTGCCACGCATTAATCTTCAGCAAAACTGATTAATTCTGAATTATTCGGCATGTACGTGCCTTGTATTATAACTCCAATCATAACTCCATGTAAGTGAGCTAGTTTCCAATTTTGACTACCAATCTCACGCGGTCTGACATATAGTCCGTTCTACTTTCGCCCCGGGTTCCCGGGGATTACCTGCCTTCCGAGTCGGATATCGCTCTTTAGCTCGTTGACCTAATGACCCTCTGACCCTGCAGAAGAAGGTGTTCGCCGAGTGCCGAGTGGAATGAATAAGGACCCCCTCATTAGGCGCTTATGATTGGCACGCGACCCCGCACGAGAACTCCGATTCTCGAGCACGAGAATCGTTCCACCAAAGGAAGTGTACTGTGGGTGGCGCTTAATTGGAAGCAATTTTATTAGCCGGTACGCTTTCTAGAACGAGACGTCTATGTAACGTCTTGCAAACGGTAAGCAGGGGTGGCAAAGCATTTCATTAGCATCTCTGCCTTCTTTTTGAGGTTACACTGTCGGACTGTTTAGCATTGTTGTAGTCCACTTCTGTTCTAGAACTGGAGCATGGCATAAATTGCTGCCCCAAAACAAGTTCACAGTAATAATCGCCTGCTTTATGAAGAGTAATGTAATCTTTAGGAATATTTTTAATTTGCGCAATGGCGACCAAAGGATGATTTTTGCCAAGGTGTTTGTTGGATCCTGTATCAGCACAGCGAAAGTGTCTTAAAAAAAAAGAGGAAATGCTGTAGTGTCTTCAGTGTGATCAAGTGTTGGACAATACCCACTAAACCTGTGCCCTTGTTCTACTCGCTACAGTTTCAAGCTACACCGTCACCAGACAAGCGCACACAACAAGGCCCCGCCGCAGTAGCGGTGCCATTTGGCTCTCTCGGCCCAAAAAAGGCAATGGATCGTGGCTCGGTAAGCCCAAACGGAGCGTTACTGCGGAAGGCTCATTAAGTGTGTGTGTGAGAGAGGGAGAGATGGAACCCCATCGAGAAGATGGCAGGAGCCTTACGGACGGACCTAAAATGGTAGATCTTCGGTCGCTACTAGTGTGGCGCAAAATGGGGACTCGCAAGGATGAATACTCGCGCACCGGCTCAGTACATTATTATGAGGTTTAGTTTTACGCTGTTTTGCGAAAGGGAACGCACTGATTGCCTCATGCATTAACAGCAGCAACATATTGCCGTCGCGTGTAGGTGTAGGTGGCAAATGTACCAATATACGTTGGATTAAAACCCTCAAAGGAACTATCCTCAACAATATGATAGATATTAAGAATTTAAAATATGAAAAATAAAGAACCAATAAGTTCAAAATAAGTATCTTTTTAAACGTCACAAATGTCATCTGTCAAAAAGTAGTAGGCGATCTGTCAAATCTGTCAAATTTATACATTAGAGAGTGGATACTATTAGAGTTATACTTAGAGCTGTCAAATAAAAACCCCAGTATTCGTAGGCCATTTGGGCAATGTAAGCATTTCTTGTTATCAATAACATGCTGCAACTCTACACCGTAGTTGGGGCCAGCACTGAGACGGCAAGGGTTGAACCAGTTGCATAGTGCAGCATACTGCAACATGTGCAGACGTACAGAGACACACACCAACGGCCAACACCATTTCCGCCCACTTGACTCTGGGCTCGGGCTGTGATCATAATCCGGCACCGGAAAACAGAGAACCCTCCCCCCCCCCCTCCCCCTTAGGTATCGGGTGGAACCTGTTCCAGTGACGTTATTTGAGGTTTTTGGGGTGGGTGTCTTCGCGATGGGCGCAATGTGTTGCAAGGGAAGGTGGTGCATGTGACTCGGCGACTTTAAGATTGATTTACGCCAATTGCTTCTTGGGCTTGTTTCAATATATGTGCATATTGAGGGAAGCATTAAAAAGATCTCTAAAACCCGAGGTCTCGAGACTCGGTACACTACCACTACGCGTCCATTACGCTTCCATCCTTTTTTTGCACCTCTCTCTTCTCTCTCTCTCTCTCTCTCTCTCTCTCTCGATCTCTTTCCGTTTCTCATACATTGCTGCATGTCGTGCACCCTTCTTTAGGCTTTCTTGCGCTGCAAAGTGAAGTGAAAAATCTTTTACAACAACGCCTACCGATCTTCCGATCCTCCAATTCCTCCCTACCCTTCTTACCACCTTGTATCTCGCCCCTACATACTCCAATGATTTGATTTCCTTTTCCGTTTTCTTTTATCTTTTTTTCTTAACTCCACATACATCTCCTCCTCTTCCCTCTTTACTTCCCTTTTTTGCATTTTTTTTTTCTCTCTCTAAATATATTGAGATTTTTCTTGGTTTTACTTTTCCTTCATGCAACGGCTGACACAGAAACCATGGCACCCAGCGGATCAACCTATCTACCCACCCGGACTGCACTTTTATCCCCCTACGACTCTTCATACCTTCCTTGTCAACAAACTACACATTACTGAGCGGCGATCAGTACGATTGATTTTTTTTTCACCCTTTAGAAGGACGTTCGGTTACCCAAAATGTAACAAAAAAAAAGTTAAAGGGGGGGGGGGGGGGTATATTATTAAAAACTTCCGAAAACAATATGAGTGAGCTTTTGCGCTTTTATGATACAAGCATAAAAGAGGCAGACAGCAAGGAAGAAAGAGAGATAGAAACACACAACCATTAAAATATCTCTCCCCCACTCCCCATTTAATTGCCACCCCGAACGCGAGCATAATTTGTGCAGCGTGCGCAAACATTAAATTTAAAAACACATACCAACAACAAAAAAAACATCAACCACCAGACAATAACAACAAACAATGGCACAAAGAAGAAAAACCGAAAATATCAATTCTTCACTTTTGGATGGAAAAAAAAGATGAAAACCGAGAAGAGCCAAACAATTAGCCCAAACATCCGATATTCCGACAGCCGATCGACAGTGGTGGCTGAAGTGGTTTTAAACATTACCCCCAAACCCACCCGCAGCGCAAACCCACCGTCTGGAAGCTTTTTTGCTTGCGTTTTGCAACAGTTTTCGACACCAAACGATGCTTCCGAATGTGTGTTCGAAAAAATCTTCCGCCAATGGTAATGCGTACATCGCTCATTTTCCTTCCAAGCTACATATAAAAAAGAAACACACATAAACTTTTCGCTCTTTTGGATATCTTCCTACTTTTGTACGTAAAAAAAGGGTAAAAGATGTTCTACAAAACGTAAATTGCACTGTAAATGCAGCATCGGAATGTGTTGGTAAAACAAATTCATTGAAAAAAAATACATCACACATACTACAGACATCGGACTCTACCATGTGGTGGAGGCCGAAAGAAATGGGAAGAAACTGATAAGAAATATAAAACGGGAAGGGGGAAAACGCACCACCGCTATTGATACGGTTTGTTTATGAAACAAGCATGAAAATGTAATGCTGTAACGCGATGCAATTCACGGTCAGCTGCACGACTGCCCTGCGGAAGGTATGTTTTTTGTTGTTGTTTGATTTGCTCAAAAGTGGAACAGCTCCACGCGCTGCTTAGTAGCGAGAGCGCACAAAGACGAACCAAAAAAAAGGGGCGCAAATAGAAGAAAAAAAGCAGGAAAGAAAAAATGATTGTAACATATTGAGTATAATTTCAACTTCAAATTTAATAAACTAGGTACTCAAATAGATGTAAATAAATTTACAAATATATCACCCTAAATAGTTTTAATATTAAAGACTACAATACAAAAGTACAAAAACACACAAAATTTTGTAAAACAAAAATATATTCCCCAATGAACATTTTGACAGTTTCTGATCAACCCCAAAAAACTTATTCCACTCCGGGGACTTAATTTTGACAGTTTCAAATGTCAAAGAAATTATAGTAAGTATAAGTATAAAGAAATTATAGTAGATTATGGAATCATCATTTTTGCAATAATGTCTTAAACTTTTTTTTTCTTTACTTCAAAATGGACATTAATTTAGAAATCCATTTTGTTTTAAGACCCTAGGCGTATACACAAACGACAAATATCGTTTGCTAGTGGTGCACCTCTAATGAGGAAAGCATTCCCATTTACTATCAACTGGCCAATAAACAAAACCACACCTCAACCGTCACGAGAGTTGATCGTCAACAAGCCCGTTACAGCGTTTCGTGATTTATTTCCTGATAACTCAAGTGGCGCTCGGTCTCGGACAAAGTATGCAGATGGGTGGGCGAAACGGGTAACGGAGACACACGTCTCACGTCGACGAAGCGATAAGATAAAGACACTGCCAGAAAGCCCCTCCCCGTGTGCGAATGCATGCACGTTACACCCAGCAGAGGTTGATGGAATGATTTTGGATGATCCTGTTTGTGGAAGATCTCGCGAAAGCAAAGCTGTTTGATTGATGCTTGATGGGCTCGATCGGTACACTGCACGCGGCGAAACGAAACCATTTTTACCGAAAGGAAAACAGGTTCAAAAGATCGTCCCGGACCGGAGGATGGAAGAGGCAAAGAAACCGATTTTAAGTTTGATGCGTGCGCGCAAACACGTACCAGGATGCGAACTTTTTTATCCGCAACAACACACACACACACAAAGACGGCCCTCCGATCTGGTGATCTGGCGCACTTACACAGAGACAAAACACTTTGCAGCACTGACCGTTTCGCAGGATAATTATCGCCACCCGTTATCAGGCGTTACGCGGCGCGGCACACGCGGCGCAGTTACGGACCGTTTAGGACCGGGATACGGAGCTAACACGATAGGTGCAACCAAACGGGAATATGCCGGCGGCGACGGCGGCAACGACCGCGACGGCACAACGACGGTTCGACAAAGTAACGACTGCTGCTGTTCTGCTGCTGGTCCGTGTCCGAGTCGAGCGAATGCGTGCGACCGTGAGTGAACATAGCAAGCGACTGAACCTGCACGGAAACGATTCGACTAGCGCGACCATGGAGAGCCTTCTTCTGCCGGAGTGCGCCGGCTGTAGGTGTGAGTGTGTGTGAGTGTGTGTGTCCGCTTACTGGAACGGGGGAATGGGTGGGCAAAGGGCAAAGGGTGCTGTACGCAACTAGGAAGAACGGGACGAGTGTTGTGACTGATCCAAGTATTACTCCTTTAACCACCGTTCCGTGGAAAATCACAAAACAACGCATAATGATCTATTAACTGTAAGAATAATAAAATTAAAAAAAACCTTCACCCTACAAAATGGTTCCACATATTTATAAGCCCTAAAAACACGTGTAAAGTAACTTTCCAGCCATAAACCATATATCGAATTTTGACCGGAAATTTCTACCGCCCGCACCCATAGTGCCAATCTTGATTAATCCCCTCGCTCCGCTGCTCGCACTGCGGCAACCTCCTTTAACCCAGACAGCCGTAGAAACGAACACCACACACATCGGCGTGCGTCGGTTTGTTTACAGCAGTGCACGCAAAAACCCCTTGGTCAGATTGGAAAAGAAAAAGCGCAAGAAAAAAAAACAGTAAAGGAGAATGAAAAAGAGCGAACACGCATCCGTAGAGAGATTGGACCGGTTGGGGAGCCTACTGGACGAGACGCACACTGGACGCAATATCGATAGGTTTTCTTTACTAATTTTGGACCCCGGAACTTCTGGCTGTCTGACTGACTGGTCACTGTATAGTGACATAAGTTCAATCTTTGATGACTTAGTTTTGTTTAAGTAATTTTTTTTTCACTGGTGTTACAGGGTTTACTAGGTCTCCCGAATCCGTAAAATCATTACTCGACACTGGGAAATGCGTACTAGGCGAACACGCGTCGCTGACTGAATGTTTATGCTGCCTATTTCGATACTATCAACATCCGTTACAATTCATTCGATATAATCAAATGAATATCATATTGTTTATAGATTTTATCTTAAACAATTAATCTCCATAAACTATAGCAATAATGAAACATAAAAAATACTGAATTCCTCCTATCATTAAATGCAATAAATGTAGGTAAAATATTAATTTTGCTTCACACGAACTCAAAGAGCACTGAAAGGACGAAAGATAAATAAACAAATATAATAAACCAATTCAAAAAATATTTATTTTGTTTTTCAAATGAAAATTAGCTTCGATTGTAAAGCTTACGTTTAAATTTTTGTCGATCGATTACAATGGAGCATCGATATACGTAGACTAAACAGGTTACATGGGGCGGCTCGGTGGTGCATGTGATAAACGGCGCCAGTCCACACGGCCGGACCGGGTCCAAATCCCATCCGGACCGTCGCCCCGTAGCAAGGACTGATTATCCGGCTACGTGGTAAAAAAAAGTCTAGTAAGCCAGAAATGGCCGGCGTGACCTTACAGGTCGTTAAGCCAAGAAGAAGAAGAAGAAACAGATTACATTGACAGATCATTGACAGATACGCATTTCCCAGTGTCGAGTAATGATTTTACGAATTCGAGAGACCTAGTTTTACCATGTTGAAAAGAGTTACCGGATTCGATTTTCGATATACATTTTTGGGATACACATTTTACGTTGTTGAAAAGTGGTGTTAGGGAGTTGTGCTGGCATGAGAAACCCTGTAAAATACACAGCTTTGGCTACGTAATAAAACGCTTTTTTTGTGTACCACACTGTACTTCGCCAAGTTCAACATTCGCTCTTTCTTTAGTGCGCTCGGTATACCTTCGCAAGCGTGTGTGTACCACTCGTTCGTTCGCTCCCAAAAACGCTTAATTTATGCCATATTCGGGGACACCCAACACCCTGCACCAGTGCCCAACTGATACCTTGACGCCCGATGTTCATTTCGTTCGGTTTGCTGATCATTTGCCATGAGGTGAACGGTTTTGTTTTGATTCACTCCAGCTCCATTAGGGGCTTTCTTTGGCGAAGTATGAAATGCCTAACTTGCTTCAAACATAAACAGAACGTTTTGTTGAAGAAAGTTGCTGCGATTCTTCCTAATGAGCACGTGCATACTGGTCGACTGACAGGTTGACGGGCAGTGTGTCTGCTGTTAATGTACTATTCAAAATGAAAAACAATAAAACACTGAGTACAACCACATCGTTCCATCCGCCGTCTGAACGGTCTGTCAATGTTAAAACGAAACACAACCAAAGGTGCAACACTGCAACACTAACTGAAAAACAAATGAACCAAAAAAAAAGACCTCAAAAAACGTGTGTGCTGCGAAAATTCTCGCATATCAGCAAACCTTACCCCTATCAACCCCAAAACGTGAGGGTGTCTCGTCTAGCGTGTTGCGAAAATTATCACCCCTCTTCAAGGCGGGTCGCTGTCGCACGCACGAGGTGAACCTGTGTGCCAAAGAACCGCGGAATGGAAAATAGGGCAAGGTTGCAATCATCGTGCCGTTCGGTCCCGGTATATGACACATCCTTACGCTCCTTGAACCTGTTCCGCGTACGGTTGGTATCATTCTCAACGTAGGTGAGATATATATTTTTTTTTCTTTTGGGAAAATAGTCGATAATAAAGAAGCTAACTACTCTCGTGCAAATGTAAAAACAAAGAAAAAGTTATATTATTTAAAAACTAAACAATAAAGATGAAGATCAAACATATTAAGAACAATAAAGCTGAAAAAATAGAAAAACATAGAAAAAACTGATAAAAACTAAGAGCAAAAAATACAATGAATTACAGGGTTACAGATGAAAAGAAGTTCATCCTAAACATTCTAAACATTTGCAAAAAATTGACGTCCCATTGTGTCGGCTGCAAGAAGAACAAGGAAACAAATGTACGCGTGTATGTGTATGCAGCAAGAAGAAAACAAAGCAGCTACATCAGGAAAAATAAAACCAAAACAAAAAAAAAAGATGCATAAGGAGACACATAACAGACGGTACCAACAAACCTTCTCAAGGTGGATCACAAGAGCACCACAGCAAAGAGTCGCTAAAGCAGAAGAGAAGCTAAAAACCGAACCGCGGGGAAGGTTATTGCCGAAAGGTGAGACACGGGGGCAAAACTGGCGAATTCGAACAAACACATACACACACACACGCAATTCGATGGGCAACAACAAAAAACCACAACGCAAAAAGGTGAAAAGTGCAGAGATGGTGCCACTACAAGCATCAGCCGGAGGTCATACTTTTGCAGAAACTACAGAGAAGCGCGTTTTATATACGCACGTGTATTGATCAGTTACCGTAATGATTTGTTTAAATTCAATTAATATTCAATTAAATAATTTTTAAACAACGGAACAGATTTGAAGGTATGTACATCGTTAAGCAATTTGTTAAAACTTCATTTGTTTTAGGTTTAAAAAACTAACATGACGTAACCGTTACGCATTCTGACAGTTCTGTTCTGACAGTTCTGGTCTGACAGTTAATGGACGATGGATTGCTTATTTATTCCAGTACAAGTTCCAGTGGATTAAATTGAGTTGTTTAACTGTTTGAAGCGAGTGTAGCTATGCAAATCAGCACATGTCCACGCGTGTAATGCGGTTTCTGCAAAACTTAAACCTTAAAACGAGTGGTTACTGTTTATCCTACTTTTTACGATCACTTTGACAGATAATGGCGTACAGTTTTGCATAAACAGATCTAGTACTGTATCCATCATCATCTGCACCATCCAATAGAGACCCATGAGCTGACAGGGCTGGTTGTATTTACTCGCCTCACAAGAGACTTCTTAAACTGATGATTTATGACGCACGTATCCAGTGTGCATTTGACGCACGTTACATACGGTTCATAGCGGCATTAAGAAGATATTAAGAACTTGTCAATCCATCGCGGGATCGCGTTCGGGCACTAAATTCCACCAGGAAACCGATCATTTATGGTCAATACAAGGCCAACACTTTGCACGGGCCGCCCGTAATGCCAAACTCGATACACCGTCTAGGGTCGTGTCTCGCGACTAGCGCCACACGACGACCCTTTTAGTTTGTGTGTGTTTTTTTTTCTGTTTGCTTCCTGCACCCTCGTCGAGGATGCAATAAACCAAACGTACCGACTCGTACCCGACTAGGTCGGTTCGGTGGGTTAAATTGTGAAAGGGAAATGTCATTTGAATTTCATCGATACCGCACGTCATTGATTTCTTATCCTTTTGCGGGGTAAACCCGTACATCGATTCTCCACGACCCTGTGCTGCTTCTTGGGTGCAGTTTTAATGCAGAATAATATACCGGAAGGGTCCGTTGTCCGATGCAACTACGCAGTGAGGGAACGATATCAAATGACAGTATCAGTAAAGTCAGGCTATAAAGTGCAATAAACGTTTAAGCTAGCAGGCAAACGAACGAATCGTCCCTATATGTCCTTGTTAGTTTACCTCCACCTGAGGACCCCCAGATCCTAACCGTCTGCCAACAATCGATTACACAGCCATGACAGTGACAGGCAACATGATCGTCCATTCTATCGGGTGCTATATCCCGGCGGAATCACCAAGAATACCTCTTCCAGTCATGCAACGAGCATGCTTCAAACACATAAAAAAAGACCCCAACAGTACCAGCATAAGTTACCGCCAGGGGTTCGTCGATCAAATTTCCTGCTTTTATTGGACAACAAATTTGCAACACGCGCGCTTGGGCGGCTTTGATGTGAGGGATGGGGCAGGTTGTAAAAAATAAATCCCCCCCATCCGGATGGGGCAGGTGCGGTGTATGCAGGCAACGTATGGCTGACCTTCACCGTTGACGACCCGTTCCCACTTCATGTCCAACCAAGCCAAAAACCTTCCCGTCAAGAAACAATCAATTTCACAATGCAATAAGCAGGCACAGTTTATCTTACTTCCTCTACCCTTTCTGGCTGGGGTATAAAGACTTGCGAGAGCGTTCTTATCTAATCGCATCAAAGTGAAGAAACGCTTCCACAGGACGTCGAGAAGGTAGTATATCAGTTTGAATAATATCGGGCATCTCGGCAACAGGGCAAGTGGACGACACCATTTTTGCTAGCAGATCTCGAATGGCGTAACAATACAGTAGAGACCTGATAACTTCATCAAGTCTGTGCAGAAGAACAGAATTTAGACGAGTAATAATCTCCTAGAACCACTCAATATCCCGTGTTCTCACCTGATAACTTCATCAAGTCTGTACAGAAGAATAACTAAAATTTAGACGAGTAATAATATCCTAGAATCACTCAATATCCCGTGTTCTCAAACTTTTTGCTAACAGATCTCGAATAGCGTAACAATACAATAGAGACCTGATAACTTCATCAAGTCTTTATAGAAGAACAACTACAATTTAGAAGAGTAATAATATCCTAGAATCACTCAATATCCCGTGTTCTCACACTTTTTGCTAGTAGATCTCGAATGGCGTAACAATACAGTAGAGACCTGATAACTTCATCAAGTCTGTAGAGAAGAACAACTACAATTTAGACGAGTAATAATATCCTAGAATCACTCAATAATCCGAGTTCTCACACTTTTTGCTGGCAGATCTCGAATGGCGTAACAATACAGTAGAGACCTGATAACTTCTTCAAGTCTGTACAGAAGAACAGAATTTAGACGAGTAATAAAGTCCTAGAATCATTCAATATCCCGTATTCTCACAGATAACTATACAAATACTACGCGAATCGAACAGTACTTTCGCTCTTAACAAACCAAGGAAACGAAGACTTTCTTCGTCCGAATTGTCTAAGGTAAAGATGAAGATCTATCGAGTAAAAGGTGTGCACACACGATTGCATTCACCAGTGCGTGGAATCCGTGTCGTTGCTGGCACGTGCTTTTTTTGCGACTCCGAATATTATACAGAAATAGATAAGCGCAGCAAACCTGCTGGTACAGCACACCGAATGGTGATGAGGTGTAATGCGCTCAACGCTTTAAACCGAAACTCACTTTCCGATGCGTGTTAGTATCGTGTCAATTTACTGGGGTTTGGTGATGGGGTGCATGAATTCATTCAACAACCTGGCTCGATGCATACCGAAAGATGGGCGCAAAATAAAAGGGAATGAAGAAGAAAACAAATTTCACGTATATATATACAGCAACCAGCGGAGATGTTCCCATTTTCACTCCACCAGCGACCGGTGCGCATAAGTTTCAACTCATTTCCTGTATGGCATGTGGAAGTGAAACCATACGTCACCCACCGGTTTCCGTAGACAATCGACTTTCCACTCTGTTTCACGGCTACTATTGATAGTGTTTGAGATGCCTCGGTATATTGGAGGAACTACTCCACTCGAACACCAGCAAATACTGATAAATTCTGACTCCATTTTTTGTGGATCCAACTACGGACTCCATAAGTAGCAAGATTCCATCACCGAGAGGAAACAACTACCTCACTCTTCAGATATTCGAATGCGAAACTCAACAGGTAGGTTAAAATTAGCCACCATCACCATCAAAAAAAAAACCTCACGCACCACCCGGCTGTAATCTTCAAGGAGATGTTGAAACAACAAACAACAAAAACTACAATTCGCTAAATATCAACCCCTTTACCAGGCCCATATAAAGGAAGAAGATAATAAGCTATCCGTAACCGACATCTCCAGTTGATTGGATTAATGTCAAATCGATGTGTAAAGTTGGAAAACAACAGCGAAACGGAAAAAAAACGAAAACCAAGTCCTCCTCCTCGCGGACTCAATGGAAAGCATTTTGGGGGGGGTTTTGGAATATGTATGCGGCGGATCAATGCACAGATAAACCAGCAACAGGAATACAATAGCTCTTTGCCCGAAAAACCGAACCCGTACCCGTTCATAAACCAAAATTCTAAACGACACACCATTCGGTCGGTGTGATTATCGTTACTATTAAGATTATGACAAATGACACGGTGGACCGTAACGCTGCACCTACGAAGATAGGTAGGTAGGTAGTGAAACAAGTTGACCAACTGCCTTGGAAGTTTCATTTTTATTCCGTACCGTCGGACAGCATTGAATGATCGACTTGTAAACGATCACTATTGAAATCTTTCTATTAATAAGCCCATTTGTATGTCACTCACCTACCCAGATCGTGTTGAAGCTTCGCTACAAACAGGCAACGAGCAAAAACCTTTACGACCGTTCGGTTTACGCCAAGGATCCATAAAGTACGGGATTTAATAAGTTCCGATAGATCATACCAAGCATACCCGGAACGGTACAACATTCCATCAAAGAACATATTCATTCTAGTACACATGAAACAGCGAAAAAGGTACTAAACTGTCAGAGCAGTAAAGGACATTAAGCATATCATTGCTTGTTGTGGAGCACCCACCAGGACATTCGGACGCACTAGTGTGCATTTTATTATCCAACCGGGTGCGCGCGTAGGTTTTTTTATCGGCATTCCTGGTGAAATGGTGCAGTTTTAATGATTCCTCTGTAAGACGTAAAAAATGCATCGGCATTTATTGCATGGCCTTGGCAGCGAACGACGCCAAATGCGAAATGCGTCTGATCGCCGTAAAATTGAAGTCATAAAAACCTTCTGCTTATAGGATGGTATATGTACCTTAGCAATCATGGGGGACATTTTCTTGGCCCAGGAAATCAAGGAATTGCATACACAATTAATGGCGTTGTGCGTTCCAAAACGTCCTACGAATCGCGCGGGTTTATGCATCCCGATCTTTATATCGATTTAACTAGTGTCATGACCCAAACCTTCTCGCTGCTGTCAATCACGATCATGCCATTTTATTGTATTTCCGTGCAGTAAACAAGCAAAAGGAACCTAACTCCGGCTACCCGGTGTGCGAAGGAAGAAAGCTAAAATAAGAAAAAAAAACCTCCAAAAGGTTCATCGGTGTCGTACGAACGTCGTTAAAATAACTAGGAAGCCAAAACCACAACCTGAACCTTCAGAAATGCTCATGCACACGGTGGTGCATATTGTTGCTAACTCCTACACAACGACTGGCGGCGTCTTCGTACACCGACCACAGCTCAACCGAAGCCGAAGGTTGTGGTCATTGTCTCTCACTCCGGAACCCGCAAAAAAAAAATAACAAAAATAACAAAAAGGAACCCTAACCAAATGCCAAATAAGACGATCCATTATTATTGGACGGGATTACTGCGCATTGCTCAAAATAGGACCGTACGCAAGTGCTTATTAGTTATGATGTGAGATGTGGGGCCGCCACCACTAACCCACATACGTGAACACTTTGACTACAAAGCAAATATCTGTCAGCTGTTGACCTTAACCTCGCCAACTGTGGAAAGTTTTTGTTTCGTTTGCTTTTTTTTTTGTACAACCAGAGGTTGTTGACAGGCGAACACATCTCAAGAGATGACACGTTACGATCGAATACCTTCTGTAGATATTACTTTTGCTTTCGTTCACCTGTCATAATGTGAGCATTATTGGCATTTTATATATTTTTTGGTTCCATTTGTCCGATTTGGTTTGTTATTGTTGTATCTTTTTAGTTCCTTCATAAAATCTAGACTGTTTTTTACCCATACAGAAGGTTAATGATGAGAAAAATAAGCTTATTATTGGTTGAGAGATAGTCCATTAATCAGCTGACGAAAGTAACAATTTTATAATCGCAAAAACTTTCCTTTCCAGCTCACTTAGTGTACTTCCAATGATGTATGAACTTTATCTCTAGACAAACAATTTAGATATCGTTCAAAATGATACAATCAACTGCTCCTTTACATCCTTTTGGTGACGAGAGCTTTCGTTGATTGTTTTGAATAAGTTTTAAGTTATACTGGACGCACTTTCATTAATGAACACTCTCAAAACGCGCTTCTCACAGAGCGTTAAGCGATGTTTGTAATAAAATTGTATCTTTATAAATATTAATTAACTGTCCTAAGAATTAATATTCATCTTAATCAATGCTTTAACAACCAGTTGTGCTTAAGAAAACAACAAATAGTACTAAATACATAAGCAACGGGAAACGTTTTCAGTTCAAAATTACCCATCCTTAACACCTAAACATCTTTGGATGTTTTTATAAAATAATTTGCTTACAATTATACTTATTTCTAGCAACGCTGCTCTTGAATATCATGTACTTAGCGTCTATACCATGATAAAAGAGATCAATTGATCTATCAAACCCCTTACCTCGGATCGTCGTGCCGCCTTCGTTTGTGCCGATCGGTAGGATGGTCTGCTAGCGACCGACGTCTCTTCCGGATGTTCGGCATTATAGTCTAAAAAGGCAAACGGAACATGTTAGTACATTTGGGTTGGAATCCGAAGAGGGGTATGAATCTTTTCAATCAGCACCGCTGCATCAGCATGAATCAAGGGTGAGTTGTTTGTACGACAACTAAATGTTTCTATCTCCGCATGAGAATATTATTAGGCCTGCTGACGGAGGAAACCGATTTCTATTCCTCCACCGAACGGTGGTATTCTGATTAGCCGTGTAAGGGCACAAACAACAGGGGCATTCCGTCCACAACATCACCCATTGAAAGATGCTGGCGCTACACCGAAGCGGCTGCTGGATTTGGCTGCTGGAGCCTGGAACCGGATCTTGACTTACCTTGATCGGTGCGGCCGATAGTATCTTCCTGCTGACTTGTAGCACCAAAGCAGAGATCGGATGTGTCAGTAAGGCGAACAGATGTGTTAACATTGAAATATTGTTTAGTTTGCAATCCGCAAACCAACAACAGCGACACGGATAAGATTGTATACACGCCACACATATACACACGCACGGGAAATGACCGGACAACGCGCGCGCACACACACACTTACGAACAGCTGCTTTTGCTTGCAGTTTGGTGCACCGTTTTCGGCGTCTGACAGGAACTTTTGTGGCCAAGAGAAACGGAGGAAACAACGTTTGTTGTTTTGATACGGAACCACTAAATCACGAACACCACCACACAAATGTGGACAATCACCAAACTTTGGTTGAAGGTAGAATTTGAAAAACCAAAATGTAAATGAAATTATAAAACACTACGAACGAAATCACTTTCTTCTAGCTAACCTAGCACAGGTTGGCCTGTTTTGATTGATGAAGGGAGAATCGGATGCCGGGTTTTCACTTAATTTACAAACCAACACGCCTCAAGACGGAACCATTTGGAGGGAAAACTTTAACTTTTAAGCACCGTTTTATGTAACTAAGAACTACGCACAGAATTTGTAAGCGTTGAAGCTTCGAAAATGGGCACACAGCGGTAAGAAGTTCAGCAATTTAGCAAGAGCCGTGAAAAAGGGGCAACACTTTATTGAAATGCAGAAAACCGTTTTGGAAGCCTGGACCGGAATTTTGACAGCCGCTTGTTCCGTTGACAAACAATCGCTCGGTTGAGGCAAAAGTTCGCGTGGTTTGCCCTTTTAGCGTGTTTGCTATTGTTTCTGTTCTTTGTTAAATGCTCGAATATAACTATTCAGTTAGAGTTAGATTTATTATTTCTGCAGCAATACGCAAGATTTTAAAAGAACACATGAATGATTATGTTATGTCGCATAAACGCCAAATTTATGCGTTTACCCAAAGGTACGGCGAGCAAGGGTTGTTTTGGAACGAATACCATCACAGAATGTGCAGAATGGCCATAAACACCCTCCCAAGCATCGTCTTAAGGTGCAATTTTATGCTACGACGATGTAAATGGAACGAAAAAATCACCCCTAAACGAACAGGTCGCCATTTTATTTGCGAGCATAAACATCCGATGCCGGTGGTTCACGTAAATCACAAACCAACATGTTTTGAACCGAACAAATTGCAGGGAAAATCACTCTCACTCTATTGGCCACTGTTTTAACGTAACTAAACCTAACTTACGAATGTTTTTTTTCGCGATCAGGGCACGGAAATGCACGGAAATGGTCACGGAAATTTAGCAACAAGCCAGTTCAGAGGAAAATGGCAACTTTGGTTTCGGACCGTTTCGGATACTTGAATATTTTGACAGCCGCTTGAACAGCTGTCAAACATCGCCCGGCTGATGGAAATGTTTGTTTTGTTCGTTATTTTATGTTTTAATAATTATTTTTATTCTTTCTAATCATTCTGAAACTATGCTTGGAATCAATATTTGTCTTTTGTTTCTATAAAATTGTTCAAGATCGAAACGATAGTGGTTGTTACATATTATCTGAACAGTGAAGCAACAAAACATAGAAACAACTTGCCAAATATGATAATATTAACCTTTAAATGATTCCGAACGGTTCGCTTTATTTAACTGCATTGTATTTACTTTCATTTCTCACATAAATTAATGTTAAACAAAGGATTTTACATGATTTTTTACACCATCATCATAATTAGATTTTCGTTCAATGATTTCGCCCAGCAGTAGCGCCATCTATGTGTCAGAATGCAGTTGTCAGGATGGTGATGAATTTAAAACTACTGTTATTTTTACTTCTATTTTCAGAAATAAATCCGGAAAATGTGCTCGAAATTGATTACATTACTACTATTTATTAATATTCGTAAATATTTCACATATTATACGCATCTTCATTGTGATAACATGTCACAGAATGCTGTGTGTGCCGACAGTCGTTCCGGCAGAAGTCGCGGTCATTCTCGAAAGAACAATTTCCTGCGAAGAGAATATTTTCCAGATTGGTTTAAACTCATGTGTTCCACTCATCAACCTTCGTGAAAAACTTCCCTAGCTAGCTCCCTCATAACAAACTTTCCGATCTCTCATTGCTCTCGAGCGTATGCGCGGTACGGTTTGTATGCTGTTCCTCCCATACCACGGGCTGTACACGTATATGTATATGAAAATATCATTTGCGCTCATTCGATTCTTATTTGACTTGCCATTCGGATCGCTATGGGGGCCAAGTACTTAGGGAGCACTGCAGTTCAACGATACGAAAGCGGTAAAACCAACGCACCAACACCAGTGTGGCCGCTGGTCGTACCGGTATGGTGCAAATCGTTGCGGCCTATGATCATGCGCACATGGGGGCTGGCTTGGGACTGAGCTTGGAATTTCCCGAAAAACCGGCAGCAGGAAACGGCACCGACCACATGGACCGCTGGCATAGCAAATGCTGTCGTACATGGTATGTGGGAGGATGGTGGGTGCGGTCGGACGCAGATGCAGAGGGTGCAGAAAACCAAGAGAAAGCACCGAATGAGAGCGTAACGTCGTGAGAAAGTTCGTAAAATGGGAGGTTTTTCCTGTTGCGAAGAGTAATATTGATTCTTGTGTGGAAATTTCACCGGGAAGGAGGGGGGGGGGGGGTAGGGTTGGAAAAATGGTACGTAAAGGACATGGGTGGGGGGAATATACTGCCACCGTTTACGAAGAGAAGAGCAAGATAAAAGCAAGGAATAGAAAGAGAGAGGGAGAGAAAGAGAGAGACATAGAGAGAGAGAGAAATCGAAGGTGACGAAAAGAAATGAAATTGAATTTCTAGTGAGAGCGCAGGAATCTGTGCAACGGATAGTGCTTCGCCAAGTGCAAAAGGGGAAGCAACAACAACAAAAAAAAAACGGCAGAGCAAAATAGATCCTGCCGGGTGGAAAAAGGGAAAATTGGATACGCGGCGAATCGGGTATCCAGTGTTCTCCCGTCCGTCGCTCGATCTAGTCCTGCCCGCGGATGTGTGCGTGTGTGTATGTGTGTGTTTCGTGTATGTGTTGTGTGTGTGTGTACGATAGGCTATAATCTACCCGATAACCATTTGGCTGATAGTATTTAGAAAACATTCTTCCGAATATTACAAAAAAAAGCAGTCACGGCACGTCATTAAAGCGATTACCAAACAAACAAACAAGCAGCAACAAAAAATGTCTCGTACCCCATACCCGTACGGCCGCTAGTGGTGTGTTAGTAGTAAGCTTCTTTCGCCGCAAAAACCAGGCCGCATGACACCTTAGTACACGCACGTACGACCCCCCCACACACACACACAGCATGTTTGTATGCTAAGGACGGCCCAAAAGCGATCCCGAAAAAATTCCGGATCTCACCGAGCGAACGAACAAGGGGAAAGAGAGAGCGAGAGAAAGAGTGTGCTCGCAATACTTTAAAGAAAAATCGCAAGATAAGGTAATTTTGTGTGTGTGCAATCGGTTGAAAGCACCTGCAGCAACCGCAGCACGTGTACCGTGTGGCAATCAATTCCAAAATCCGCACCTTCTGTGATACCGTGTAATGAAACTTAAGGTTGATTTGCTGTGAGTGTTAGGTATCGTTTCGGTAGGATCTTTTTTTTTAATTTTAATCCATTAAAAAAACACACACAGCCCATCAGGGGGTTGTTCCACCGGGAAATCATCATCCCTTTTGCATCTGATATCGCGCGTACAGTGGGAATACGATGTGTGTGAGTATTGGAAACCATCCGGTTGGGGAAAAACACTCGAATAGATGCTTAAAAAAAGGGTGGTTTTTGGAAAGAAAACCTTGAGAAATAAACTCACATGGGAAAAAATTGTCAAACAAGAAAGGGAAAACTACAATCATCATATCCCCCCGCTCGACAAGCGAAAGCGGTTGTCAGCGAAACCCGGAGATTGACTCATGTGGTGTAATTAAGATACTGAGTCTACTCCACGCTCACCGAACTAGTGCGGCGCTTTTAGGGCAAAAACGGTTCGATTGTCCGGGGGTGCTTTTGCTCGATTTCATTGGCAACTGTCAACGGGCTGTTCCACGCTCCAGAGGCTAGATTAAAAGTCACACCTCACCCGTACCAGCAAACCGGAAGTAAATGTGCAAACGCAACCAGAGAGGGAAAATCACACACACACAGTGTTTATTTGTTTCCCCCCCCATTCTACCAAAAACCTGCCAACCTTAGCCACCCTTTTAGTCGGTCGTGTACAGATTTAGTGCGTGTGTTATGTAAAGAATTGGGCTGCCATTTGCAAAACACGGTCCTGGTGTGACAAGCACACACACGAACCAGGCCTATCATAAATGGTTTTGCATACAATCAATGTGCGGATGTGATTTTTTTTTGCTACTTTCATTGTTTTGTTTGTTGAGCAAATCTGTCTCATCACACCGATTCTGTACATTATTCTTTGTGTTTCTTGCTTTTTGTTTTGGTGTGGAAAGGCAAGCGAGTGTCGTTGTAAAAAGTTTCTTTTTTAATAAACTGAATGGTTTGGTTTTCCATTTGCAAAAAAAGTTTGCGTAATGGCGGCAACGGTTTTTAGAAGTTGCAAAGAGTCACACCACGGGGGTTTGACAATTACTAAAGACAAGAAAACACAATCAACACTAGTAGATGCTCGAGGCGGCCCGGTGGTGCATGTGATAAACGGTGCCCGTCCACACGGCAGGACCGGGTTCAAATCCCATCCGGATCGTTCCCCCGTAGCAAGGACTGACTATCCGGCTATGTGGTAAAATAAGTTTAGTAAGCCAGAAATGGCCGGTGTAAGGCCTGTAAGGTCGTTAAAAGCCAGAAAGAAGAAGAAGAAGAAGAAGAAGAAGAAGAAGAAGAAGAAGAAGAAGACTAGTAGATACTCTTAATAGGTGTTTTTTAAAATTTTATTTATTTTTTTTCTATAGCCGAATAAAACTATTTCGGCTCACAAACCAACACAAACACACACAAAAAAACGTTGTTGGATGTGCGTTTTGTTGTTATTGGTTTCTGGTACATTCGCTGTAACTGCTTCAGACTCCGAAATGTCACGCGCTAAGGAACCTTGCTGCCGTGTTTCATGTCACGCGAGTGCACACGAACGGCGTTGCGTCTGCAAAGCGATCGAGCACGTGAGCTCGGTACGAAAATTATGCCTTTACCTTTGCCTTACCGTACCGTACCGAAGGAAGGATAATGTGAGGGCGAGTGGGAAGGGGAAGGAGAGGGGAGGGATTGGGTGGCAAACAATTTTAGTCCACTAGCACCCTAATCGAAACAATCCCTCCCCTTCAAAAAAAACTGCTCCACATCCATTCCTGTTCCGGCCCGCTACTACACGTTTCGATGACCGGTGCAGTACAGTTTTGATCTATTTTAAACCGTCAAACTGACAGTCGGCAAAAAACGGAAACCTCCTACCCGGCCTTTTTTTAACTCTTCCCCCCTTGTTTTCACCCCCCCCAAGTAGTACAAACTAGTACCATGTGGGAGAAGAAAAAAACAAGGCGACGGATAGTTCCTTGGGCGCAAAACGGTGGGACTATTTGTGCTTGTTTTGGAACTGCGGCTTTTTTCTTTGCGAAACGTGCGATCATCTGGTGCAGACTTTGCTGCTCCCCCCCCCCCCCCCCCCTTTTTTTCTTATTTTCACAACTAGCTGTGTATGTTGTACACATGTCCGTGACGGGGTGCGTGAAATTTACGAGTACGTGAACGGTGTGCGAAATGATGCTAATTAGGTAGCCAGGGGCCCCGTGCTCGGGATAAAACGGTTTCTAAGGTTCTAATGTCAACAAATGTACTGCCTTGAAGGTTTCTCGGTGGTGCGCATAAGCTGTGCAAGCAAGCAGGGAAGGAGCGTTTGTCTAACTCTAGCTGCTGCGTTACATGCAGGAACGTAACGCTAGCGTGTATACTAAGCGCGGTGTACTAACACTCACGTACTTGTGCGCTTCCGTTCAGTCAGTTGAGTTTGATTGTTTGTTTTTTTTTTTGTTTTCTTTTCTCGTTGTGATTTTTTTTTCTCTCTTTCGTGTGCTGATATTAACTGCACATTTGCTGTATTGTTTGTTTTCCCAAAAAAAAATTCCAAACCAATTTTCGACAATCTCAATGAGTTTTGCGAGTTGTCGAGCAGTTCGGGTTCGGGTTTTTCGGATTGCCCGTGTAGTTGATGATTTACACAGCGATATCCCGCACGCGGGGATACTGGGATTGAAGGTTTGTTTTTGCACCAAAAAACTTAACCACCACATTTTGCTCTTTATTTGCTCCCGTACTCGTTCGCAGGCATATATCTCACGATTACATAAATAAACATGTAGGTGGCGGCGGGCGTACATCGGGGCTAAGGGAAGCGACAATTCAACGCACGTAACCATGCGCTCGGGACGGGTTTGAGTAACAAAAAAAAACCCGTGGAGGAAACCTCATTCTACCGGACGAAGTGAGAGAGTGCGACCGCAAGCAAGAGAGAGAAAGAGAGAGAGATAGAGAGAGAGAGAGAAAGATAAATAGAGAATATAAAAGGTGCGATATCTAACCATTTGCTGGATGCAAGAAACCATCTTTACCGCGTGAGCACACCGGCCATTGTACGGGCCCGAAGGCGAGAGATATTTTCCCAACCACCCCACCACTCCCCACCCACCCCCCCAGCCCACCATTTCGTTTTTGCGCTCTCAGCACGCGCGCAATCCGAAACGGTTATCCCGTCGGGTTGGACCAGTACAGCCGTGTCCGAAACGGTGTGGACTGCACCATTATCTATTCGTCCGGACCGCATCAAGCGCATTTGGAGCGTGCGAACAGCTTACACCAGAGCGCGGCAGAACAGTGACAGGACATCAGCCGGTACGGACTCGCTTGCGACAACGGTCACGCGTCAAACGGGCATACGCAGCGGGGATAGCGATAACGCGATTCTTGTTTTGTCTCGTTACTCGGGGCTGGTGCGCGACGGTACACCCGATCGAGCACGTGCAAAGGGGAAACAAACACAAAAAACAGTTTGCGGAGAAACCCAGTGTGCGTTAGATAATTTACCGCTGTAGACAAAACAAACAAAAAACCCAAAGGTCGCGGACGTCAGACGGACAAGCGGGTCCACCTCTCCGTCACGGTGGAGCCAACGCCAACGGTCGAACCGGTGGCGATGGCCCCGGATACGATTCCGGCGACCGGTTCGTCTGACTCGTCCGGGACCACGTCCAGCGGCTCTACGACACTGCTCAAGCAGGTGCATCGTATGCTAACGCCACCGGCCGATCTGCTCGAATGGAAGGATATGCCACAGCATCTGCAGTTCAACCCGTACGTGCTCACCGGTTACCGGCCACTGCAGGGTGTGAAGGGTTGCCTCAGCAGCCTGTTCTACGTACACAATGAAACCATCAATATTCTCACACACGGTAAGTACTGCCAACAGCTGTGGCCTGTTGCCTGAAAGTGATTCGTGTGCGTAACGTACTACTGCTGTAACGTACTACTACTGTACGTTCACCACGTTCAACTATCAAATCAGTCATCAGATCAACTTATCAACAATCAACTATCAAAAAACGTGACATATCGACTATGTTCTTCTTTTTTTAGTGAATAGGACCACTGTGTCGCGTATAGTAAATGAAGCGTTACAGAGCGTTACACTGTAATTGTTTTAGAAAAAAAAGTGCAACTCCCAACATTAGTGTAATAGTAGACACGTTCTCCTATACACCTAAACATTACGATCTGTTCGATTAACTATAATCTACTCTTCTTTTGCTTTTCTCTCTCTCTCTCTCTCTCTCTTCCGTTTTCATACGCGCGCAATACGATTATCGCCGACTATCATCAATGATCTGCGACTGAACCGGCTCTGTGCAGGCATTCCAATTGTCTACATCCTGGCAACAGTGCCGGCAATGATGCCATGGGAGAAAGATTATCGCTTTCTGTCGTGGTGTCATCTGGTCGGTTCCGTTGCACCATGGTGCGGCAGCTTTGTCTACCATCTGTTTATGAATCTGGAGAACGGCGAGGGCATCTACTACCGGCTGCTACAGCTCGACATGCTCGGCATATGGATCAGCCAAAGCTTCGGTAAGCGGTGTCGAGATCGTCCCCCAGCGTGTGTGCGAATTATTTGTACGGGAGAGGGTTTGACTACCCTGACACCTGGAACTCTTCACTTTTGGGACGCTACACCGGCGATAGAATTGTTTGCGAGTCGTTAAGATTTGATCCACAATCGTCGGTGTGGTAGACTGCATGATGAACTATGACCGCCATGAGGGTGGCTCATATCCTTAACGCTCAAAATGTCAATATGCATCCCAAAAAGGTGCTGTACGTTGGGTAGCGTTTGAATGGATCAAAATCGGCAACTGATACACCCGTGTCCTCCCAAACAACACCCATCGTACGGACGGTGACTTCACGGTTATTTCATTTTTAAAAATTTGTCTAACTAATCGAAATGAACCAGTCGGTCGTTCGAGTGTTAAAGTACAGCCGTCAAAGCGATCCATGACATTCCGTAACACTTACATCGCGTGATCTACACACCTTAACCAGGGATGTTAAACGCTCATCTGTCACGGTTAACATCTTGCATACCGCAGAGCACATCAACAGTAGGCAATCCCTAAAGTGTACTAATGTGGGTTCTACCGTAGTACCGGCCGGATCATACCAATTCCCCGTTGGTGGTTCCCCGCTAATCTGACAGATGTGTTCAACATCCCTGCCGTTAGGTGATGTGGTGATCACGTACCCAAACATTGTATACTTTTGCGTGTCACAAACGACGCCATGTGCGTGTGAATTGCGTTACGCATGCAAATACTTATAATCTTCCCTTGTTTTTGTTTTTCTTCTTCAACACAACCATCATTAGGAGCGTTACCGATGGTAACGGCAACGGTATACTGTTTAAATTTCCCATTAAAATGGTTGCTCATCATTTCCTACTCGCTGCTGTGCATTTGGGGCCTCTACAAGGTACGTTAATCTGATCACATCTACTAAGAGACGAATGAAGCGGCCCTAGGTTTCAAAGTCTCTCCAAGTCTAAGAGCAACATCTCTTTCCCCCCTTTTTACTATCTCGATTGGTTCGTTTTGACTTTTATTGAATCGAACGTTGATTCTCTACCGTTCTTCCTATTTTCTTCCTATCCGCCATGATTTCACACTTCCAAACTCCCAAAAAAAAAACACGCAGGCAATGACGGCTTCATCGCCTTGGCAGCGACGGTTATGCTTTCTGCTGCCGTTCAGCATGCGTATCATACTCACGTTGCTGCGAATCTCGAAGCTCGGTGGCGGAAATCCTACCTCACTCACTCACGTCTTTCTGCAGGTAAGTGGCAAACATCGGCACACAATTTGGCCAAGGCGTTTTGCCTTGGGAGGGGATTTTCTTTTCTGTTTTTTTTTTGTTTCTTTCTCGTCGTCCTGAACCCCGAGGGGCATAGCCCCAGCCCAGGTGCGACAACCGTAAACACAATTAACTTCTGGCTGGGTTTTTGCAGTTCTAGTCTAGATGCATCGACCGTTTTGTCGCAGTTTCTTCCGCTTTTTTGATGATCGCCCCACGAGCTCCATTATTAATGGTCAATCAAACCGGTGGAACCGAAGCTGAGGGAGGGAGAAGTTGAGGGTTGTGAAATGAAATTTATTTTCCATCAATACCGGTCAAACAAAACCACCAGAATGCCCCCGGTGAATGCAGTGAAAGGGCATTAATTTTTAAGCGAGCTACCAGTTCTAACCTTTTTTTCGTCGATTCTTGCTCTCCACACACCCACCCCAAGGGATGGAAGAAGGAACGCGAACCGAACATGCCAACGGTGGGGGTGAACGGGACAAACGCGATGATGGACAAACACGGACCGGTGCTAAATAATGTATACTAATGATAGTTTCAAACCGGTAATACACCCTATCGGCGATTGCAACTCAATGAGAGCGTCAACGAGCTCTCGAGAGAGAGAAGGGTTTAGGGGAAAAGGGAAGAGAGACTGCAACAACAACAAAAGAACAATGTAACGAATGCGCTATCTCCCCTCAGCTCTTCTCCCCCCACCCCTCCCCCCCTCTACTAACTTCCATTTCCTTTCCTTTCTTCCGGATATAGCATGCTTCTAATCAAAGCGAATGACCATTACCGGGACAATAGAGCAAAAGTTTCCGACGCGTTTCGACCAACGCTGAACGTTGGACCCAGCCAGTTAGATAGATAGTCCATAAATTACTAACGACCTTAATCGCTCTAGTGCAATGTTATGGCTGGCATGTGATCAGCCGTAGCGCCTAACGGTTGCCTACTTGCAGGCGTTACGGGGCCGTCCTGCGAGTGAAACAATTCCAACCGCGCCCTCTGTCACGTTTTGCCGAAGGTGACCCGAGGAAGTGGAGTTGTAATCGATATGGAGTGCGCGTGTTCGCTTGTGCAACCAAAACCGGTAATCAACCTGCAATCATATCCGTTATCATATCCTTGTACCGGGCAGCACGGCACGCGCATTCATCAGGAAATCACGCGTTGTGCCACGCTGCGGTGGGATTTGTTATTTCATAAGTAGAGAGGAAAAAAAAAACGTATCCTTCTTGCGGGTTGGGAGAAAAAAAACCCTGGTGAAAACTGCATGGAATTATAGGGGCACCTGCACCTGGGCCACCCGTGGTGCCCGTGGCTGTCAGGATGACGATGGGTGGGTGGCATTATTACGATGTCCATTAGCAATCGTGATTTGATGGTCGCTTTTGCTGGTACTTGCTACTGTTGTGCAAACCGAATAGCGTTACCCAGCTGCATTGTAAATGTATGATTTCATTGTTTCACTTTGTATCATTATCGTTATTATGCCCTCAGTTTTGCTTCCGACTGTCGCTGCTCCACACTGCTTGCGGTGTTGTCGCATTATCCGGTCGCATGTGTTGGATGGAGGAAGCAGCAAAAAACAGCAGCACAAAGGCAAAACACACATCTATATATCTATCTAAATGTCATACCATTACCAATCCCGAACAGGATGCCGTGTCGGCCGTGGGTGGAGTAATTGGAGCGATGCATATCCCCGAGAAATGGTTTCCCGGAAGTGTTGACATCTATTTGAACTCGCATAACATCATGCACGTCCTGGTGGTTGTTGCCGTTTACTCCATGCACCAGGTAAGTTCGACATCGTCACGTGGTGCCACCGATGCACCAACCAACTTACCCCCCCAAAATACATTGACACCATCACCATCCTGTGTTGTGTTTCTATCCACGTTCTATCCTCGCTCTCCTTGTGCCTGTGTGTAGGTGTATTTGGTTTTTCTGTTTTATTTCCTACCTACGGAAATTCGATCAATACGCGAGCAATTTAGCTGTTGTACACGAGATTTTCAAGGTTTCCATGGTGAACCGTAGCGGTCCTACGAAGCGTAAACGCGTTGATGAGAAATTCTTATCTTAAAAACAAAAAAGCATATTTTGTTCCCGAGCAGGCGGCAGAAATCATTGGTTAGAAAACTAGATTTTTGTGATTTTTCATACAAATTTCCTCACTCCTACAAACCAGTCTCGTCTATTGAAGGCTTCAAACTTTGTGTAGACAAAAATGGATAACTTTATCAATTAACTCGTAACTATCACTACGAAAATATTGAAACAACTTTTATAGCATCCTCTCACCTTTGGAAAAAGACCAGAAACATCTACCAGAAGTCTTTTATAGGAGCATTAAGTACTTTAGAGACAAAAGACCGAGACAAAGTGACCTCAGGTGGGCTCTTTTAGGAATAGGTGAAGAAATAGTTGAACAAGAAATACTTCAACTAAGAAAGAGCAACTCCAGATATTGAAGATTTAATTTTCCAACAAAAGCGCATCGTCGGGGTTTTGTTGGGTGACTATTCCTACTTGACTCCTTCATGATAATGATCAAGATATTCATGACTCCAGATATTGAAGATTCAATTTTCCAACAAAAGCGCATCGTCGGGGTTTTGTTGAGTGACTAGTACTACTTGACTCCTTCATGATAATGATCAAGATATTCATGACTCCAGATATTGAAGATTCAATTTTCCAACAAAAGCGCATCGTCGGGGTTTTGTTGGGTGACTAGTACTACTTGACTCCTTCATGATAATGATCAAGATATTCATGACTCCAGATATTGAAGATTCAATTTTCCAACAAAAGCGCATCGTCGGGATTTTGTTGGGTGAATAGTCCTGCTTGACTCCTTCATGATAATGATCAAGATATTCATGACTCCAGATATTGAAGATTTCATTTTCCAACAAAAGCGCAGCATCGGGGTTTTGTTGGGTGACTAGTCCTGCTTGACTCCTTCATGATAATGATAACGATATCCATGGAATACCGTGTACTTTATGTTCTCTACCAAGAAGATATTCAATGAGGACTCCCATCCTTCCTGAAGCTGTAACTTGCTTCAGTAAGTATAAGGAGTATCGAAGAGTGATCTTCATCATCTGAGGAGATTGAGACTCCTCCCAATAAATACATATAGATACCATTAGGACTTTCATGGTTAAACATCCAACGGGGGATCTGCTTAAACAATGTTAAGACCTAGTCAGAGGATCAGTCGATCACCTTGGTTACGAAAAAGCTTCATGAAAGCTGAATTAACTTGTTAACAGGGAATTATTGGATAAATGTTTCAAGGATTTTTGGTCGCGCAATAGGGAATTAAACGACTTTAGTGATTGATGAGTCTAAGGAAGCCAGAAATGGCATGACCTTAGAGATCGTTAAGCCAAGAAGAGAGAAAGAGATCTTGATAAGTAAGTTAGCCTGGTTTATCTCTATAATCTTGTGGTTGTCAGACATCTTTCACTAACTATTTGTTGTAAAATAATAAATCTATTTATAATACAAACACCTGTGACTTTCCCACCGGTACAGGCTACCATACGAGACATCGAATGGATGCAGCGGGCAGAATGTAATGGGCTCAACTATACCTCAACGCTTAACATAGACTCTATCAACGGGTCACACCTGGAGCTATGACTTGTACCGGCAGGAGTAGCAGCAGCATCCTTAGCTCAACCGTGTGCTCCAACCAACCCGGTGCTGACCGTCGGGCGGGCGGGCCCTGTCTGCCACGCTGCCAGCAGCCGCTGACCCACATCCTGTACAGCCCGGTCCCGTCAATTTGGTGTTTTCGATTCATCAAACCGTTCGAAACGGTGCGATTTGCGAGCCGTGTGTTGAAGTGCGCCTTCGATAAAACTAATTAGGCACTGTCGTCCACAAGCAAGCAAAACGGAAAGCAACAAACAAACCGAAGCACGTTTGCAAACCGGTAGTGTGGAGGCAGCACTACTGCCCCCCGGGTAATGGAATTAATTGTGCCCAGAACCAAAGCCACCTACAGACAAGACATTCACACACACATACATACACACTCATTCAGGCTTCCTCAAACTAACAACATTCTACTCCAACCACTTGAGCTTGCTGTTTGCCGTGCACTGGTAAAGGCTACTACAAAATGGCCGCTGAACTGTGCTTCCCTTGGTCGCATTGCTTCATGTTTGGAACCAAAACGGGATGGACTCTTCCACGCTCCAACCCGGTAGGAATATCTCATGTGTCTTCTCCTTCCAAATAATAGACACATATAAACACACACACACACCAATACAATGACACATACGTTTCGATACGCTTGTGATCGAGTGAGGTGCCTGAACGAGTACATTGGGAAGACGAAGAACAACAAAAAAACAGAAGAAAAAACAATACTCCAGTTTGGCCGGTGAAGCGAGACCCCTCTTAATGTGTAAGCGTATAAAGAAAAACATTTGAAGAAGAAAAAAAACCTGTGCTGATGCTGGGATACAGTCCTAGTGCTTTAGTCTGTAGCTGGGTCAACGGGCTCGTTGACGTTTGGGGTCTAAAAGTAGTAGTGCGGTGCAGGTTAAACGTCACAAGTGAGGGTTACTAATCATCTGGCTGTCAAAACACGTAGCAGTCAAACTAACACACATTCTATCCTCTCCTTCTTTCACTAATCCTCGATCTCTATCTCTCCTCTCTTCTTCTTCTCTTCCACTGATTGCACTTGTTTGAAAAGAGTGTATATCCGTGACGCTCCGTAGTATACAATATGGCGGCCAGTGTGCGGTACACGCGCTGCCTAGTGATGCACGTGGATAGAAATTCCTAATTGCTACTTACTACCAGTAGATAGAACAAAATTGAGACAATTCATATTGATTATCGTGTGCGCGTGTGTGTGTGGGTGTGTGGGTGTGTGTGTGCATCAGCATACGTAGCTTAATGTCGTCTAGGTTAACATTAATGAAAAGCGTAGCTTTAGCGAAAGTGTTGGCCCGAATCGCTTTATGGCTGACCATCATCGGCAGCCATGTTTTGCAAATTCCATCTCTGCACACATACACACACCCCGACACACTCACGCACGCACACACACAAACACACTCTGTCTGCCACACGAGTCCGGGTACTTCGTGAGGCGTTTCTTTGCGTTTTGCTTTCCACCGTCTGTGCGGAACATTGCAAAAAAACAAAACCCCCCTTCCACTTTGGTGTCGAACGTTCCCCACCAGTCCCGGACAGGTGTGTTCCACGTCAAAGGTTAGCAATCCTTCGTTCGTCGTACCTTTTTACCGTAGGAAACTAGCTAAGAAACTGTTACGAAAGGCTGTTTAAGTATTAATTTTCCCAAAAAAAAAAAAACAATGCTCTAGCGTTAAGAATAGACTTACTATACCTGTGGCAACACACACACACACACAAGAAGCGTTGCTGCCGTTTAGCAACACTGTATTTAATGGAGAAGAAGAAAAAAAAACTAAAAATAGCTAAAGATGAATACCAAAAACAAAGAAAAAAAACCCCGTTTAACAAAACACATTATCGATCTGTTTTCCTTCTGATTCAAACACCTGGAACACCTTCCCCGCACCGAATCGTCGTGCTTCTGAGGGGTTTTTCTTTTATTTGTTACGTTTCGCGTAATGCCCCGAAGTTTGTTTTGGGGAAACTGGTATCTGTGATCGCTTGACGTTGACATTACTTCCCCATTTACGCATCTTTCCGATTTCCTGAACCCATTTTCCTTTTTTAATTGCCATTTTGTGTTTGTATGTGTTTTGGGTGTGTTTGAAACTATTCTTCCAACTAGCAGATTCCAGCACATCAAATCTGTTCCGGTCGGTTTTTTTTTCTGGGGGATGCATTTTCGGTTTTTGCGTGTTAGGTTTGATCGTTCCATCTGGGTAAAATCTGAACTTCTGCTTGATAAGCTACAACCGACACACACTTTATGAAACAAAAGCTTTATTAGCTATTAGCTTGTAGTGCAAAATGTTAGCGAACCTGCGAATTATGGAGCGTCTCCTTTAGTATCTGCACAGTGTGCGTCAAGTCACTCTGTGGGGCTTCTGTTCCTTCAACGTGCAACACGTTTGTTGTGCAATTTCTTGAACGTATTTTTTTTTTGTTATTTTCTAATCTCCACCATTCACCCTCCCAGTCCCTTTACTAGCTATCGTTACAGCCCCTACACTAGGAGTGACACGTGAAATGACCAGGAGTACACCACTCTTTAGTAAAATGGCAAATCCACCAAAAAAAAAATAAAACACTACTGTGCAATGTGATATTATATTTTTCGCGCTTTAAAGTGTTTAATAGGTTTTTTTTCTGGGGAGGGGGAGGACTGCAGCAGCAAATCATGCAGAAAGAGAAATGAAGCGTGGGTGATTTGAACATTCAAAGCATTGGCTGAACAATGAACCTTTTTGGGATGAAAACAAAATTTAGGCAAAATGATCAAGGTGAAGATGAGTATGGAAACCGTAATTTCCCACCCTCCGGCAGAAAAGTAACATGCAGAATTACAAAGCAAAAACCAAACCAAAAATCAATTAAGCTGTAAAATGAGCTTTCGGCGAACCAGGACGCCCGGAACCATTCTTTCATAGAAAAAAAAATTTCCGCAATTAGTGATGGTAAACGAAAACGAACCCGTCGTCACCATGGTAGCGTTACCGTTGCTTACCGTTACCGTTACGACGACACAATTCCACTAGCGGCTTTACGTTACGCGGACTGGCTCGCCCCCCTGCACAGCGTAATCTCTAACTAGTTGAAGTTTATCACCATCCTTAAAGGTTACCGTACTGTTTTGCTTCCTTCAAACGTTATTCGTAGCGAAACACATGAAAACAAAAGGAGAAAGAAGAAGAAAAAAAAGGTGAACAAACAGAAATAACATATAAAAACGTAACTAAAATAATAGAAATTTATACATATGTAAAACTCACAACAATTACTTCAATATTAGCTACACAGCATACACAATACACATTACGCGAACATGCAGTACGAAACACACACACAAGAGATCGTATCGTAAAAGCTAGAAAATAATTGACGTTGACCAAAAATGAAGAAACAAACAAAAAAAACAGTAAAATCCAAAGCTAACACACACACACACTCATATAAACAAACACGCAAAGACATACTTCGATCAAGTTATTTCTGGAACTTGAGAATCGTACATTATGTAATCTAATGGACTTGTTTTAGTGAGTTTAGGAAAACAAATATGAAAGAAAATAAAAACAAAACTGTAGGAAACCTTCCATTGAAATAAAGCAATAATATATACAAAGTACTTATCTAGCGCCACGTTTGTTACACCGGCTGATAGTGTTTTCTTATCTACTGCGAATCGCACATGTTGTGGCGCAAAACATTGTGAGCACGACGTCAACCGGGTAGGTATTTTTATTTATATTTTTACAATGTTTGCCGCTTACCAGCTGCACCAGAAGACGTTTTAACAGATACAAGTAAACATATTCCTACTCTTAAATATGGGAAGTAGTGTTTAATATTTTACATGTAATGATTTTGATGGAGACGCATATTCATCACGAAGGACTAGGCGTCTCCTTTAACTTATTTGTTCTATCTAAGCGCTAAATCACCAGGCGTCTCCATCAGATATTTTCTTCTGTTAGATTATCTGCAAAACCAGCAGGTTTAGATGTTAATGTTTATGTAGATATAAAAATAATGTTACTTCTTTATAGCTTTATAATAATATTGACAAACTAAACGAACCTGATAGATTTCAAGCAAACGAAGGAACATTCATCAAATTTATTTTTTTCTATTTTCTTTTGAATAAAGGATCCAATACATTTGGCATTGTTTCAAAACGTGTCTTGGTTTCATTAGTTTCGTTATTTTGCTATTTTTGTTAAGTTATTACCTTTTTCAGACGTTTTTATTCTCTTATTTGGTCGCCTTGTTTTGGGAAAGTTGAGGATAGTGGAAAGAACTCTGTATGTAGAGGGAATAATTTTATTTATTAAATTAGAACATATTTTTCATGTATACATTCCATTAACAGCTAATAGAATATAAATTAACAAATATGTAATGTAAACATTTGATCAAATTCGGCGAAAACAGCAACAGCTATTTGGAGTACTAAACTCGCGTAGATAAACGGCACGCAACATGTCAACCTGCAGATCAGCAGGAGAGCGAAGTCGGATTTATTTATTTTCTTTTCGGCCATAGGGAGGAAAAGAAAAACAACCACAAGACAGGAGTTGCTCAACAAGCCGGGACGGAAATTCCTCGTAACGAACGTTTGCAAACATCCGCTTGCGCTGTGTGTTCCAGTTCCAGCTGCGCCACATTTTTGTTTGTGTGCACGGTGCACCTGTACCTGTTCAATCGCAGGTAGGCCATGATATGGTTTGTGCTGCGTTTCACCGCTTGTCGTTAGCCGTCAATCCCGTTCATCTCGGTACACAGCGCAACATTCGGCGGTGTCGCAACTGAATCGGCAAGAGGAAAGGGAAAGAAATTCTGCTCCTAGTACTGCAATCAACGAATACCGGGAGATACTGCCGAGCGCATGTATGCCGCCTTCGTGTTCAACCCGCCTGTTGCCGGATTGTGAAAAATAAGCATGTTGCTAACAGTCGGTACACACCCACTGCTAACCATTTCCTGTCGCTCAGCGCTACCGGGATTGTTGCTCCGCACCGCTTACCATCGTTCGCTGTACGTTCCCCGCAGCTGGATCGGTCGTGGAGCGCGCGGACTGCTGCCGTGCAATGGACGGCGTGTGGGTCGCTTGTCCTACGACACAAAGACATGGTTCGGACGGGATCATACCACTACCGGCACCCTGTTTCCATCGGCCAGCATCGGTAGCTGGCAGCGTCGCTATTCGTCCAATCTGAAGAAGAAGCAACCGCGCGTCGTCGCTGTAAAGTCGGTCGAGGGTTCGGAGCTGCTGCAGAATGTGCTGCAAAAGAACAAACAGCTGCTGCAGGAAAAGCGCGATGTGCTCGTGCGCGATATACGCGAGCGTAAGGAGAAGGTAAAGGAGCGCGTGGAAGAGGTCATCGAGCGGGAAAACATTGCCACCATACCGAACCTGCTGTGTATCGGGCGGATCGTTGCGTCGCCCTATCTCGGGTACGTGATCGTGCAGGGCGAGTTCCGGCTGGCGATGGGTATGCTGATCGTGGCGGGATTAACCGATCTGGCGGATGGATTGATTGCGCGCCACTGGCCAAGTCAGGCGAGCCGGCTCGGTTCCTTCCTCGATCCGATGGCGGACAAGGTGCTGGTCGGATCGCTCGTTATCGCGATGTGTTACAGCGATCTGCTTCCGCTCTGGCTCACCGCCATGATCCTATTCCGGGATGTGTTTCTTATCGGGGCCGGCTTCGTTATACGTTACATCAGCCTTCCGCAACCGGTAACCGTTTGCCTACTATCGGTTTCCATCTGTCGTGTATGTTAACTTTCATATTCTCACTCTATTTTCAGCGCACCCTTTCGCGGTACTTTGACGTAACACACGCTACTGCACAGCTGGCGCCAACCTTCGTCAGCAAGTTCAACACTGCCGTACAGCTGGTCACTGTTGCTGCCACGCTCGGTGCACCAATCTTCAATTACGTCGACCATGCGTACCTCCACGGGTTGTGGTATCTAACCGGGTTTACCACGGTTGCGGCCGCCGCTAGCTACCTCACCAGTAAGGACACGTACAAAATTCTGCGCAAAAAATCGTAGTCCTGTCCTGTCCCCCAGCTCCTATCTTAATTGGTTGGAGTAGTTCTTTTCTTTTCACGTTGTTTGACTCCCCAAAAAGAAACCCCCCTTTTTCGGTGCCGTATTTTACTACCCACGGTAGACACAGGTTTTGGTCCAAAAAAGAAAAATATGTAAATAAATAAAGATAGTTCCTCATTATTAGATAATTTTCTGTTTGTTCGTTGTTTCTATGGTTGAAGTGAAGCATTCATAACTGTATAAAAGTGTGAAATAAGCGTATCTATTTCCTCCAACGATTCTACACAAAACAACCACAACACAGTTCCATTTTCTATATAATATACGTTTACGTGGCCACAATATACTTCGGCTGGCGATACATTTCGTACGCAAACTCTTCCTGGTGGGATGGATCAAACTCCAAGCCGATAAAGTCGAACTCTAGCCGAAAGCTACCTTCGTGGCCACCGCGTGATCCCACGGAAAAGCCCACATTTGTGATCCGGTTGAGCGGTACCGGACCCTGCTGATCCTGCACCCGACCCTTCGAGGCGAGAAAGAACTTTGAGAAGGGAATTTTCGCCACCTGCCAGTGTGGTCCACCACGCGTGTACAGCACATAATGGTAGATATCGTTCCAAAGAATATCGTAGTAGCCTTCCGCGGTAAGGTTAATCAAATAGGACCGCCCATCACCGCGTACCTTTAGCACGAGCGTATTATACTGGCTCCAGTCGTAGAATGCGTCCCGTTTGAATGATTTCTGGATGTGAATAAGAGAACAAGGGTGTGAAATTGCTTGTGTCTTCTGTACCAGTTTGTGGTCAACCTTACCCTTACGCGTAGACTCTTGATATTAGCGTAACCAGCCCGTTTGATGCGGCCATCTTTTGGCACACGCGATTCCAGTGTGCCGTGAAACAAACCGTACCCAGCCGGGCTTGGTTCGAGTGCTGCCTGCGAATAGCCCTCACCGTGATCCTTGTCCGTCGTTACCACCCAGCGATCTAGCTCGGTTGGGTTTTCAAACCCAAACACCACATCGATCTCACCCGGTCGGAACACTACCAGCGGATCGCTTTCCAGCTTCTCCTTCCACTCCTGCTGAAACAGTGCGAACTCTGTGCGCAGCTCCTTCAGCCCGTTTATGATCGATTTCTTCAACGAAATGCGCTGTTCCGTCTGGTAGCCACCTTTGCGATGTCGCTCCCAAAACAGCCCGCTCGATAGAACACCCGGCCGTATGAGGTCCGTCTCTAGCTGGCGCACCAGCAGCCGGTTCTCGCTGCCATTCTGTCTTGTGGATGTGGTGGCCCTTTGCGCTAGGGCATGATACTCCCGCTCGCAACATCTACCAAACGCTACAAACCGATGCCGAAGTCGATACATTCCCAACTTGTGTGTGGGTGTACTCAAGAAATGTTTGATTAATCGAACTGACCGTTTCTCATCGTTCCGGCACAACCCGGCACAATATTCTACGGAGCAGTGAAACTGTTTGGTAAGGTGACAGCAAAATATTACGGTGCAATCATGACTCCGAAGGGGAAATAACAAACCGCTGTCAACGGTGATCAGCTTCAGTTGCTGGTACACGGATGAATGATAAAACATCTTTTTTGCAAGCCAACAAATGCAGAAACGCAAAACGAAAACTTCACAGAAATTATTTGTTGATTTTATTTCCTTTTTTTCCGATTCATTGTTCACACAATTATACAACGATGACTAGTGCACAAATATGTATGGTTAGTAACCTATTTTTTTGTTTTTGTTCACTTGGCTGTTTTTGTTCCAAAAAAACAAATACATATTCCTTATATTACTACAAATATAAAATATTGTTTCCTTTTCATGTATTTTTTTTTCTTTTGTTTGGTTTTGTTCGTGTATACCGTGTTCTGCTCCACGTTTCAGAGGCTCAATGTTCACTATTTTTCCTGCACCGTTGCCTTTTCCCCGAATGAAGGATACGGAAGTACACCTAAGTCTTTAAGAGATCTGGTACGCAATCTGCTGTACGTGTGTAATAATGGTGTAACGAAAACGATTGTTACGGATACGGTTGTATGTTTTACTAGATGTATGCAAAGGTTTGTTTTTTTGTTTTGTTTTTCAGCCGTTCGTACCTAATTGTAGCCTAAGGTCGATCTACTTGTTCCCTTCATATCTCGTTGATTTGCATCGCAACAGGAATTTCATATATTCGCGTTTTGCTCTCCTTGGCGTTTCGCTAACTTGTATGACGACAAGACTGAATACTGGGGCATATAAATATGTAAAAGAGAAACTAGCAAACCAAACCACTCAAGCGAACTAGTTTGCGAGAGAAAGCAAACGGTAAAATTAGCGCACACGTATGGAAATTGGTTGGACGGGTAAGATAGGAAGTTTTAATGCAAATCGTTTCATCCACCCACTAATAGCCTCCGTTGGGAGGATCGCTCAAATATTTATATAATTTTAAATAAATGCTGAACTATTCTAGGTGCTCTTTAGCTATATAGTCAGTGTATCAGAGTGTGTTTTTTTTTTGTACGAATCATATTCAGTTTTGGGTTGTACTTTCTAAATAGCATACGAAGGATGCCGAGACAGCTTTAACACAGCTCGCAACCACCAAGCCGTACTGAGATCTATGAACGAAGCGAAACGTAAAACCAACGGTCGAATGTTTCATCACACTGCTCCTCACACCCGAGCTGGACGATGTTTCCTTCAGGTGAATCAATCACCGGCCGCCTTCGACGGTATTACCTTAGACCGTAACATTGCCACAAGCCGTGAGGCGAATACCGTGGCAGAAGCGAGATTCGTGGTAGGGACCGATTTCACCACCGGTGCTGCAGTCACATCGAGCGGTGTGTAGCTATTTTCCAGCGAGCCACCACAGTCTGCAAATGAGAAGGTTTACTCACGCAAATGTTCCAACATTAGCCACCGCTCACATTCACTTACCGTTCGATGTTTCATCTTCCTCGATGTTGAGGTTCGAAATGTCGGATAGGGTAAGATCCTTTTCCTCATCCTCCAGCAGCAAACTCGAGTAAGACTGGGACGTGTTGTTGTCACTCAGCGAACGGGAGCCCGCCATTGTAACCGCTGCTCCTACCGCTGTTGCCGCCTCCTCCACCAATGGATGGCTGTCACCTTCCGCCACCTCTACGTCCGGTGCTTCCTGCTGCGCATTGTAACCCTTTCCATCCTCATCCTCGTTGCCAATCGATTCCGGAAACGAACAGCATGCTTCGGATGATTCGTCACTGTCGCTGCTACACACCATAATTACTTCGTCGATGTTATCGCAACCGGACGAGGAGGATGACGACGAGGAACGGGACGAGCGGGACGATGCCGGTGAAGAGGAAACGGAACAGGAAGATGGAGACGAAGCGGATGATTCTAATGGTGAGCTGCAGTTAAAGTTGTAATTTTCGTCACTTTCACCCGACAGCTCATTGCTCTGCATTTCGCTGATTTTGGACAGAATGTGTGGATAAAAATCGCGTGCAGTCGTGTTGTTCGGCTCGTACTGCAAAACTGTGGATGATTTGCAAAGCAACATTCAATCTAGAGTGTTAAACCGAACTCTTAACTAAAACTATTTATTTCTTTATTTAATACTTACTCTGCTTGCAGTACTTAAGCGCATTTACATAGTCACGAATCATGATGGCCGAAAGAAACTAGAAAATAAAATTGAAACGTGTTAGAAAAGGCCCAACAAAGGGACATCATTCGCAGCTTACTTCTGCCAGCAGTTCGGTTGGGGCTGATATGCTTTCATCGGCGTCCGTGTACTCGGACAAACTTTGGCTCAGATCATCGTTCGAAGGTGAGTGTAGCATCGTAACGGAATCGGCTGTTGTTGGAACCATCGCTCCACCAACGGTACACCCGTCTCCAGCCGCCTCCGCACCGGGCTGGTTGTTTATGTTCACCGTGTTTCCGTTCGTATCATCCAGGAGAGCCTTCGATGGGAAGCGAAAAGGAAGTTGATTAATTAGCGACTAAAATAGAATCCCACTAAGAAGCACAACCTGTGTGCACTTGTAGTGTTCGAGAGGGATGTTGTTTGTGGTGCTGTTCTTTAAAAGGACATCAAAACGCATATGCTAAGGTGAAGCTTAAAAAAACTAAAACTTGTGCTTGTTTCGAATTGTTTCGCCCCCGGGTAATCACAGCATATTATGTTAGCGGAAAACATACTAATTTAATGGACGGTATTCGTTTACTTCAGCATAACACACGCAATACGCAGCAACCTACCAACATATTGCTGTGGAAACGATCTGCTGGACAAACACCAACAGGACTTACCATTTTCGTACAATAATCGGACATCGGCGCGCAGCACATCGATACAAAACCAGTGGCAATTCCGTTGATTAAAGCATAGCGCAGTTGCTTTTCCCTTTACAAAGTGGCACTTTTCAACAAATTTTTGCACGGGAAACGGGTGTACGAAAACAGTTCGCCTGCACTTGGTTCAATTTTTTTGATCCTGATTTTGTTGTTGTTTTTCCTGGTGGATGTCTGCCAGAAAGAGAGGTTTGTTTCCGAAACCGAAAACAAAACAGAACTACTGCTATCCTGCTCTTTTTCTCTACCCCTAAATGACAGCCCCGTTTATTATAGCAAACGTCCGAGGTTTATAGCGTTGTCTTTGACAGTTGTAAACTGGTTGGAGAGGGCATGTAATTTTCATCAATTAAAGTATTCAAGAGCTTTTATGATGAAATATTATTATTTCTTGTGAGATTTTTTGTGTAATTTTATTTTAATGCCACTCCAACTAAGATACAGCGTAAAACATTTCGAGTGACAACAAATTCTCTCTTTTATTAACCTTGTAATATGTCGTTACATGTGGAACGATTTTGGGGTTTTACTCCTTCCGAAATAGCATAAAATTGTTTGCATTGATATATTAACACAGATACTAATTTTCAATAGTAATTCCCTAAACAAAATCATTAATTCTCTGACCATCAGCGCAAACAGCGGTGTCCTAACCTTGGCACAATCAACGAACATTGATGATTGACAAATTTGGAAAGGGTGGCGCTAGTGGCGTAACTTGCGTAGTCCCGCACAACCGTCAACGTAAAGCAGCCGTCGATAAAGGTTCGCCGACATTTCCCATCATCCTGGGCAAAGCCTTTTTCTGAGAAACACAGCAAATTTTAAACGACCGTTTTCCCGTTTTTTTGTCCCAGCCCGTGTGCGCGCGCGTCTCTCGCTCTCTCCGTGTGTGTATTTCGTGTACGTGTGTCTATTTTCTACGTAAACGGGCAGGATTGGTGCACCCAAAAAGGAGAAGCGCGTTCCTTTTCGGTGGATAAGGGAAGCCGCACCGTGTGGCAACTTGTGTGTTGACTGGACCACTTCATGGTGTACCGAAAAGCGAAGGCACACCAGGCGACGGCAGTCGAGCAAGGGCAGAAGAAAATTGGTCTAAAACGCATCGAAAAACGGTTCGCTGGCTGCCAGTGTGGCAAAGGGAAAAGTTTTTCCTGCTAACCGAGACACAACGGAAGTGTGCAGAAGAGAAAGTGGAGGAAATTCCGAGCAATAGAAGGAAAAAACGGCACACATACGCAATTGTACCCCGTAAGGACGATCCACGCAGTCCCGCCGTGTTTGTGTGTGTGTTTCGCGTGTAAGAAATAGAAAGAGACAGCAAGTGGCAGATTAAGAGAGCGCGTGGTAGAGATAGAGCGAGCACGAGAACCGTGCACAGCGAATAGAACGAGAGTGTGAACACAGGGGGAGAGAAGGAAGCAGAAAAAATCGAACATTTACTGCGTGCGTGCGAGCGCGTCTGTGTGTAGTGTGGCCTTTTGCAACCTGGTTCAAATATGGCGAAGCCTGCTCAGTTATTAAATATTGAACCGGCGAACGAGCTCAAATTCCTGGGTAAGATTCTATTCGCACATTCAAACACGGGTGTAAATCGAATGCCAGCAGATGAGAAGTGTACGCACCCGTGTGCGCCATCCATCCACCTGATTCACCCGATTTCGGTTCATGGCGGGCCAAGGGAAGATTGATTTTAGTATGCGGTAGGCGAAAACGTAGCCGACTGCGTGTGGCCCCTAGCAGTAAAAGGCAGGTGGAGGGAGTTCGCTATTTAAATCCTTTAACCAAAAGAAAAACCTCCCATCCCCCCCATCATCTGGTTCGTAGCGTTGAAAAGTGTTGTGCTACCGGGACTCTGTCCACACACAGGGACAGGGTGCGGTGATAAGCGCTTTTCATTCTCTTTCCCATATCCCCCATACTGCTGCTGCTGGGCCCTTTTCCGTGTCACTAGCGCGCCGTGACGCAGCACGTTTAGGGAAGACGGGCATAATGCATCTTTTGACTCGTCCCTCCCCCCATTGCCCTAGCGCCTAAACCTTTCAACGCCCTATCCTTTCAATGTAACCAAAAAAAAAACGGGATGACGACATGCCAAAAAGGCGCACAATACATTTGTGACCATCCCTGGTGACCGATCGCCGAATGAACAATCGAAATCCAGAAGTTATATCCGCTATTTCACTGTTACATGCGCGGCCCTGTGTAGTTGTGTGTTTAGAACAACGTGTGCTTAAATAGATGGCGAAGCGCGCGGACCCGGGGCGCCGGAAACGACACATGTGGGTGACAGGGCAGTGATGAGGTTTAGAACTATGTTGCGCATATTTATATATATACATAACGCACCCCTCGGCGTAACGTACGATGCAATTAGTAAATTCGTCATCATGATGTCACTGCAAAAAAAAACAAAACAAAAAAAATGGGTTAAGGATATTTTCAAATTCGCTTCTTTTGTTTGACTGAATTGAAAATCACTCCAATCAAATTCGTGCGCGCATTTGTATGTGTGCGTGTGTGTGTGTGTGCGTGGTTTGATACATCCTGATTCCCCAAACAGCACCGATCAAGTCACCCATCAAAACAGGATGTAATGGAATATTGAACACAATAGAACGTGAAACTTTCCTTCAATCAAACCGGAAGTACGTCGATGGTCAGCAATCAACCGACAGAGCGCGGCGAAAGCGGAAAACCCTGCACACACACGCACACACACATGTACATGCAAAAAAAGGGATTCAAAAGCGAAAGGGAAAAGGGATGTGATGGAACGTATATTGGAACATATCCTTTGCACGCCACACACATCAACAGGATGTTAAAATTCTATTTGTTTTCTTGTTTTGTTTGATTTTTTCGATTAACTTTTTTACTTCCTCCGTTAGTAATGTGTCAACTAATATTATTTTGGAAACCTTTTCCGCGTGTGGAACGATATTTACAGGCCCGTTCCGGACTGCTGTTGCGTCGTATATGCGGCTCACCAATCCAACTGACCATGATATCTTTTTCAAAATCAAAACAACCGCACCGAAGAAATACTGTGTGCGACCAAACTGTGGCTTACTGGAACCCCACGAATCACAGGAGATAGCCAGTAAGTATTAACTGTTGTAATAAATAACATTCTAGCCTAATTTGGTATTTATTTACACCTTCCATTTTTTTACAGTCGTTCTACAACCGTTCATATTCGATTCGAATGAAAAGAACAAGCACAAGTTCATGGTGCAATCGATGGTGAAGCCGGACGATGAGGAAATCAACCTGGAGGACCTCTGGAAGAAGTATCCGGAGAAGCTGATGGACTCGAAGCTACGGTGCGTGTTCGAGTGCCCGCTGGACAGCAACCAGCCGGCACCGGTTGCCGAGTCCGCTACGGTGGCAGCACCACCCAACAGTAAACAATCGGCTGGTACGGACCGTACGCATTGCACCTTTTAATGTACGTTCGTTTGTACCGGCTTATTTTAATTTCCCCCTTCATTTTATTTATTTTCGACAGCAGCAGCAAGCAACGATGCCGGCGCACAGTTCGCAAACGCACAGTTTAACGCGATGAGCAACGAGGACGAGCAAAAGTCGGAGGCGTCACTGCTGAAGGAGGTGAAGAAACTCCGGGACAACGAAAGCGTTTTGCGTCAGGAAAATTTGCAACTTCGGGTAAGCATTGATGCATGGTTTATCCAAATGTGCTACACTACTTGTTTTTTAATAGTAGCGCGAATAGTATAGCTACTAGTAGATACCATAACAAAGTTGCCATAATTTTACAATTGAAATTTTAAATCAACTCAATATGGTATAAGAAGTACATAATAGTATAATAGTTCTATTTCAATAACCCTGTAAGAACATTTCTAGCAGATGCAATGTTTATTCACTAACAAATAGTTTTTTTTTATGAATTTCAATTGTACAGAAAAGATTAACCGTACGGCAGAACGTGCCTGAAAAAACAAATCAATATTGTTATTTTTTTGTATGAAACTCGCATGTACGTGTGCTGGTTGGAAAAACTAATCAACAATGGATGAACAACAAGCTCCACTCGTGTGGTCATGTAACTTGAGGGAGGTGTTTTTTTTTGTTTGTTACCGGTCCTATTTTCTCTTGCGAGTTACGTGTTACGTTAACGTTTGCCTTTACAATATGCTCTACTTTACCCCCAAAAACGCTTCTATCTGGGTTGCTCCTTTGGGTGTGTTTAATTAATATTTCATTTAAACATGTTTGTGTGTTTCGTGTGGGAAAAATAACAAATCGTTTCGTTGTCCTCGTATCGTCTCTGGGTCGCATAACGAAGAACATATGCTTAATCTCTTCTTCTCGCAATTTCGCGTGTTTTTTTCCTTCTTCTTAGGAACAAATTATACAGCTACACATGCAGGTGGACGGACGGGCCAAGGAGCAATCGTCGGCGGCCACCGCTGCAAAGTCTGTCCCGGTTCAGTCGGTGCCCGTACACTACCAAAATCCGTACTCGCCACCGCCACAGCTGGCACGCAATCCGCCGCTGGAGCTAATGTACACCGTGATTGCCGCCGTGGTCATGGGCATCATCGGCATACTGATCGGCAAGGTCATGTACAGCGAAGGCAACAAATAAAGTTTAATTTAACGACGGGTGGGGACCGGCCGGTAAAAGAAAACGTTACGCCTGCCGGACACGGAACGGAACGACGATGGTGGCGGTGTTTATTCGGGACGTAGGAACAGCAACACACGAAAAACGGGGTCGAGGGGGAGATGGGGGAGGGGTTGGTAAATGCCTGGAGCAGTAGACGAAGATGAAAGGAAGCGGGAGAGGGGATTAGGGGGGGATAAGGGAGAAGGGATTGGGGGGGGTAAGGAAGGGCTCAAACGGTGGGCATCTATGCGTTGGAAATCATTTCAAACCAATAAACCCCTTACATTTGCGCAAAGCAACCACACTGTATAGCGACAGCAGCGCCCCCTCCTTAGTGCACGGTTAAACACGTGCAACACGTTGAACGAGAATTGAACCCGGAAGCCGGAAGGCATAAAGACACAAATATGGATGGTATGGATGGATTATGAATGGATGGTTTATGCGAAATTGCGATCGAACGGTAATATGTGTGTACTCGGCGCGCCGCACCCTGTTTATTCTTTGTTTATTTGCTTTGTTTTTCCCCCCCCCCCCCATGGAAGGACGTAACGATTTGCTAAGAATAGGAAGAACGTTTTCGTTGATAAAAAAATACCCTTCAATGAAAACAGTTGCATCAAGTGATGGGAGCGTTTTGATGTCGAATCGCATGACGTTTATCGGACCTAGTGTAGAATGAAGTAATGGGTAGTAACCGATGAGCGGGGCAAAATATAAGAAGAAAATAGAGAAAAAAAATATGGGAAATACGGGAATACACAGGAGGCCACAGGAGGTGTGAAGAGGAACATATATGCCAGGAAGAAAAAAAAACACTGTGTACGAGTACCGTCACTCTCACCCCACTCCTCCCGACAAGCATAGATTATAAAAAAAAGTTAATAGGAAGAAATGGTAAAAAATGTGAACAATTAAGTAAAACAAAAAAAAGCAACAAGAAAAGTTATGCACCTATAGCAGATGAAAAATAAGACAAAAAAAAACCCAACACAACACACATACACAGTATGATACACAGACACAAACACCCCCTCCACACACATAGGACACACTCATATATTTCGTCTTGGGAAGGAAATTTGGAATTTGGTAGAAAACATGGTACACCAGCTTAAATGCAGCTTACATAATATAAAAATGCCTAACATTAACTAAAAAAAAACAAAAGAAAGTTGAAGAAGGTCAAAATCAAGAGGATTCAACAGAAAGCGGAAGAAAACAGCTAGAAAACAACTCACACAAAGAGAAACATTGCCTGGCAAATAAAAAAGGAGACAAAAGAGATATGGATTGTGAAAGCAGCAATTCGATTCAAGGGGTGTGTGTGTGTGTGGTGATGAATAGGAATGCGAAAAACCACGCGCATTATGAATTTTGGGGGAGAGGGGGGAAACGTGATTGATGGTGACACGAAAACGATGATGACGATAATGATGATGATGATGATGATGATATAAACGCAAATAAACGTAGGTGTTGAAGCATCCTAGAAATGCAACAAAAAAAAAACAAAACAAAAATGAGCAAAATTAAACAAAACAAGCAAAACACGAAAAAGCGAAATCAAACGAGATTTATGTTAGCGGTATAATAAGTATTTGGTTTTGTTATATGAATACGCTATTGATCACACGTTTCTTTTCTTTCTTACCTGCGTTTCTACCCCTCATTTTTTTTTCGCTTGGATGATAGTTACGTTTCTTTTGTTTTTTTTTTCCACCCTATTATTAGTTTGCTATGATTTGTACATGTTTGTACTGAAACAACAACAAAAACTAAACAAAAAAAAAGCAAGCAGATAGCAACGCTGTGCTGTGCTGTTTTTCGTTTCGCATGATGAAGAGTAATGTACAAACTTTAACTACCAAATAAATTGAATTATTGATCAATAAAAACGTTAAATTACCGAAACACTTTCCCTTTCTTTTCCTATCAGGAATATGATAATTTTTTTTTGTTAAAACGGGCGAAAAGGATATATGAAGCAGAGAAACATAAAGCAACCCACAACAGTTACACACGCATACAATCATGTAGAGGGAAAGGGGGAGTTGTTTGGATCAGTGAAGTCGTGCAATTGCTGGCTGAATATCCTATTCAGGGACAGCGCAGTCCAGCTGTATGTAATCCATACAACTATAGTTCTAGTTGCGGTCGGATCGAACTCCAGTACCGTTTTCATGTTTTGTTTTTGCTTTGCGTTTTCAACTATTTATATAAATATATACATAAATCTTGATTAGGTAACGAAAGGAAGCTGAGTGTAGCAATAGCGCCGTGAAGTTCAGTATAAAATTCGTAAAGAAAACTAGAACAATATCCTAATAAAGTGATGCGCCCATGTAGCTCAACCCAAAATGCGGAGTTGCTCTGTAGGTAGTTTTGTTGTCCTGACTAGTTCGAATGGTAGTTCTTTAGTGGCCACAAGCTGCAGCAGCAAGTTATCGGAGAGGAAATGTAGGTATCGGGCAGAGGGGACAAGAATTGTTAGTTTACAAATTACCTTCATCATCTAGCAAACGCCTTGGATACGATCATTTCGCTATAGTGCATTAGAGAAGAGTTGAATAAAACACGCGTGCCCCCGTTTTGCTATCGGAGCAACGTTTTGCCTTAGGTTTGAGGTGTGTACGAGCTGCATTTGGTTCGAATAATGTATCTTGTAATGATTTTCGGGGCTTTTTGTTAATTTTTAGCGCACTTTTAACTTCTTTTCTACTACTAAAAATTATTTCCATTTATGGAAAAGGACATGCTCCATCACTATATCGAGTCGGCACTCACACACCCCACACACACACACAAACACTAACACAAAACAATCAGAACCGATTTAAGCTGTAGTAAGTACGAGTACGAATGTAGGAAAACTAGCGAAAGTGGAAGACGGTAAATGAATAAAAAAAAAGAAACAGGTGTAATACAAGTCCGAAAAAAAGGAATTAGAAACAAAAAAATTGGATTTAAGTTTTGTTAACCATTGGCCCACAATTCCAGCCCCAAAAAGAAAACGGAAAGGATCGTTAATGGAGCATTACAGAAATGGAACACAAGCAGATATACAAACAAGAGGTGAACAAAAGCAACAAAAAAAAACAAACACAAATTACTGAGTCTTAAAAGGCCTTCTGCGATCTTTATCATTGCTGTTCTTGTAAAACATACCGACATTAAAACTGCAAAAATAATAAAAAAACAACCATCCCGTATTGGTACCATGTAGCCTTCTACGCCTCCTTTCGTTCGGGTATTACATATGTGAAAGCTTTTAGTCGCGACCATGTGCGTAACCGTAACGCAGCCACTTGATTTGTTCCGCGTTGATTGATCGGTTTGATGGTAAAATTATTGAACAGTTTTTTGTCCCATATACGGAATTCGATTGATTGCTAACAAAATAATATCCTTTCGTTTATTCTCTCTCTCTTTTCGTTCCTTTTGTTTTCTTGTATTGTTTTTGCCTGCATACGCAATAAAGAATGGAGGTTATCGCAATAGAGAAGTTTGATTTGTAATTCGAACCTTCGGCATGGCAACAGCTAGAGACGTCCTCCCCTTTAAACTTGTGCCCACACGATAGCTGGTGACGCAATCAATCACTAATGATCAAATGTTTCACCATTGGCAGGACGGTAACACTCTGCACGATCTAGCTCGCTGAAACGATTAAAACAAGCGCACAGATGTATCTTGCTTCCTAAGCTATCTTCCGCTTGGTCTACTTGGTGGTACAATCCATTCCTAACCTCATTCTCATCTCAACGACCGACCTCCATACACCTCCCTACAGCTCTCGGACGCACTTACAGACCAGGCCAAGCCCGCTAAACGATTGTAGTGACTGATTAAAAAAAAAAGTACGTTACACGCAATATAGAGACGTTACCATAAATGTGGTTTCATTTGAAATAAAACAAGTATTTAAAAAAACATCAAACATGCGTACAAACACATGTCCTTAAATTAGCAAAACTAAAACTAATTCGCAAACTATTAAAAAGCGGTGCGTTTTTCCTCATTCTTGCCCTTGCGGGGAGATAAAAAAAAAGAAAGCAATTTGAATCACGGGTAATGAAAGAAAGGGGAAAAGGTGGGGTTACATATCAAAACACCAATTTCGCCAAACGCGGGTAACTGTAACTGGGATTGCTTCTCTCTGTAAGGTATTTAGTTTTTGGATCGGCTTTTAACAGAAAATAACAGATTTATTTCGCGCCGGTATTGCTACCCAGGCAAGGCATTATTTGAAATGATGATACATAGGTAATATGGATATATGTGTATATATCTATAATATAGGTAATTCATTTTGTTTGCTTTCCTTTTCGTGTTTTGCTTCTTATTCATACTTGCTTTGTTACCGCGTATAATCACCATCATATTGGAGTCTCTACCTGTGTGAGTGTGTATGTCTGTATGTGTAAGTGCGTTAGAGTTTCCTTTACCGGTAAGTAAATGTGTTTTCTTTTTTGTTCGGCTCAAACAAACTACACGCCGGCTGTTCGAATCTGAAAAAAAACCGAACCTCTATCCACCCCGTTCCATCCTAGGATTGACCGTCCGTGTATACGAGCTACACGAAAAGGTCTAATAGGTCAAAATATGGCAGGCACGACCTAGCCAGGTCTTTACATCAAATAAGCAGAAGAATGGTGTGTTAATGCATCTTAGGAAAAACAACATATGTTTTGTTTTTAATTCGTTATAATACCACAAATATCAAGAGACATCCCCCTTTTCTTTTTTTCTTCATTTTTCCTCACACATACACATTTACAGACACACGTACACAAACACATACATTCACTCGCTTTCGCTTTTCTTCGTGTCCTTTTTTTTGTAGGTTTGAATTTTTGCTGCCCCAAGCTAACCCTTCCTCCCCCCCGTTCTTAGGTTCACCATGCATTTAGCCTTCCTGTCCAAAGTCCTCGGTAAACTTGTTCAGCTTTTTCATGTCGTCCTCGTTGACGGTTGGTTTCGTACTGGCCAGAGATTTCAGCATGTCGTTCTAAAATCAAACAATACGATATAACATAATCCAATCATGCAAAACAGAACAACAAAGCTATTCCCTTACCATTGTTACTGGTGGCTCGAACAGCTTATCGCCCGGTACGTCCACCCACGTCATCTCGATTGCGCCGGCATCACCGGGACTGCACGGTACCAGCAGATCGTCACAGATCGTTTGCTTGTCCACCGGTGACGGGCCGCTCACCTGCTTGAAGTGTGTCGCCGTCTGCACCTTCCGGACCGGTTGCATCAGCGCATCGCGCACCACGATCGAAATGTCCGAGCCGGAAAAACCGTCCGTTTTGCTCGCGAGCGTACGCAGATTCTCCTCCGTCAGCGTGTGGGCCGTGTTGCCGAGATGGATCTTAAACATCACCAAACGGGCGTGCTCCTCCGGTAGCGGGATGTAGATGCGCTTCTCGAACCGACGCCGGATGGCCGAGTCCAGTATCCACGGTGTGTTGGTAGCGCCGAGCACCAGCACCCCGTCATTGTCACTGCCGACACCCTGCATCTGCACGAGGAATTCCGTCTTGATGCGCCGGGCACTTTCACTTTCGTTGTCCGACCGGGCGGAACAGAGTGAGTCGACCTCGTCGATGAAGATGATTGACGGTTTGTGAGAGCGGGCCAGCTCGAACAGGTTCTTGACGAGCTTTTCCGACTCACCGAGCCACTTGGAGACGAGGTCGGAGCTGGACACGGAGAAGAAGGTCGAATTATTCGCTTCCGTCGCGACGGCCTTCGCTAAGTACGATTTACCGGTACCGGGTGGCTGTAAGGGAATAAATATCAATTGGTAAAGAAATTCCAAGAGAAGATACTTAGCACTAATTCACAGTGAAATTGCCCCCAAAAGACAACATTTCGATACACTTACCCCGAACAGCAGAATACCTTTCCACGGCATTCGCTTGCCGGTGAACAGATGAGGAAACTTGATCGGCAGTATGACGGCCTCCTTCAGTGCGGTCTTTGCACCTTCCAGTCCGGCCACGTCCGACCACTTGACGTGCGGCTTTTCGAACACGATCGCACCCTCGAGCTTGGCCTGCAGCTTCTTCTTTTCCGGATCGTCCGAGTCTGAATCGGAACTGTCGTTTCCTTTCGATTTGTCATCCTTCGACGCACTGTCGCCGTCCTTTACCGGTTTCTTCTTGCCCTTCTTCAGGTAAGCTTTCAGCTTTTCCGCCCGATCCAGATACTGGAAGCACTTGGCCCGGATTGAATCCTTCGCCTTATCGCCCTGGGCCTCATCTGTGGGGTGTATGTGGGTATGCATGATAGGAAGATTGTTTTGATGGAAGTACGAACCCGTACGAAACAACACTGAAATCACACTCACACTTGATCGCGTGCAGAAAGTATTCTACGCCATGCTCATAGAGGCGTAGCGCTTCCTCGTAGTTTTTGTTCCGGTCTTCCTCCGTTGCCTTCGTCACAATGTCGATTGCCTTCTGCAAGGTTGAACCGGACGCCATCGCTGAGCCAGTTCACGTTCGCGTCCAACTCCAGGTACGGTTCGGCAACCAGGATCCCCGCTTTAGCGTGTGTATTTTCAGCTGTGGAAAGAAGAACGGCACGGCGTACGGCACAAATCAATGAACGCTTTTTCATTCATGACATACAAATCAATGAGCGTATGACTAATGCCATTGATTTAAATCAGATTACTGCAGGCAGTGTGCATGCATTTTGAATTTACGCAGTGGCGGAGCGTTTGTTGATGAAGCTGCTAGCAGCGTACCTAATTTGCACCACTAATCCACTATTAAGCACTTATTTCCGACCGTAAATTTTTGCAGAAGGCACTGAAAAGCAATTTTAAGCTAGTAATAAACAATGCTTGTGACGGAGACAGCCGAATTGACAAAGGCGTTGAAATTCTTGCACGGCACGACACGAGAAGATTTCAGCCGAAGGACAGATGCGTTTATAGGGTTGGATTATGCACTTCAGTTATTTGAATCGTTGCTCTGGCAGTTGTTTTTATGGGAAATGTTGAACTGCATCTTTAATAAACTGGGAAATCTTCTCGATTAATAAAATTCTATCGAACAAAGCTTTTATTTCCACACTAAGTAAACTCTAATCACGCCACTGTTTTGTTTCTCATTTCTCATTACTCATTTAAAGCAAACATTCGGTTTAGCAAAGAACCACAACGTTCATTATTTTACACAACATCTCCTTCGAATTGGTAAAGTCTATTGACTTTGTTAGATATTTTAGTAATCGAATACTTAGATAAGAGCAAAAATTTATTGTTAATACAGGTCTATGTGTTAAAACAACGTCGAAATGAGGCTATATTAGAGAAGCATCAGACAAGTGGAATCCTTGCAGTTATGGAAACGATGTACGGCATCAACATGAACTCAGCAACATCAACATACTGTGGAGCTGCACAACAAATGCACAAAAATGCATCTTTGATGCTCATCTCCGCAATACCAAATGGTCATATTGAATGCTTGAACATAGAACATAGATTTTTAAACATATTTAATGTTGTTTTGTTTGGAGAAAGGTGGAAATGGGAATAGCATCGAGACACTCATTGATTTAAAAGTTCTACTAGGAGCGTTGCCTTCGAGGTTCTACATTGCAGAATAGAACTGGATGGATTTCCAAGTTCGGATTTCCTTTCGACCAAGGTCTTTCTATTGTTTTCCCTAGCATTTGAGCCAAACAGTGTCAATTCCTGATTTGCTAATTGCTGACGGGGTATTTTGTTTACGATTGACTTCGCGGGAAATGTGGAAACTGTCATGCCTGCCTGCTTAAAAATTCCGTTCGGTTGCAAAATTTCCTAAAACAAAATTTGGAAATTGTTCGCTACATTCAATACAAAACAAAACACAGTAAATTTATGTAAAACGATCATCAAGTCTTTAAAATTTTGTTAGGAGTGCTTACGTATAGTTTAACTGATAAAATAATGATAATATCCTATGTTCCAAAAGCGAACATACTTATTTTTTAATATTCCTAATTATGTTAATTATTGTTAAATATAATAATAATAATATTTGTTAAAAATCTATTTATTTTTTCCAACAATTCCTATTGTTTTTCAGTGCGGCGTGCCGTGTGAACTCAGTCCAAAATCAATCCTATTTTATGGCATTGTTACGCAGATGCCATAAAGCTGCTGAGAAAGCTTCTTCGCGCACGCACACACGCAACTGTCATCCGAATGTAAATAAACAATAGTCGCAGTCGCTAGCCGGTTACATCAAATCGGTGTTTTTTCTGATAATTATAAGTGAACGATTTAACACTGCAATCACCGTCTTCATGTTCGCTAGCGTTCGAGCGATCCAGCACAAAGTAGCACTGAAAGCACTCCTTCAGCATCCGGTACGATGGTATTCGGAGCGGAACATATTAAAGCTGAAAGAGCGCGGCTTCATACAGGACGTGTTTCCGGCAGAAACGATGTGCGTAAGTTGTGAATGGTTGCTTCGCTCCAGCTACTGATTGGCTTTCTTTGCTTGTATTTTAGTGACAAAGCCCGCACAATGCTGGGTTCGAAGAGTCAAACCGTGTATGCCGGGTTTGATCCAACTGCCAATAGTTTGCACGTGGGTAATCTGTTGGTATTGATTGGTCTGCTACATACCCAGCGTGCCGGCCATCAACCTATCGCACTGGTTGGCGGTGCTACCGGTTTGATAGGTGATCCTTCCGGGCGTAAAACCGAACGACAATTGCTAGAAACGGAAACAGTACAGCATAATGTGTCCTGCATTAAGCGGCAGATTGAACAGATATTCTCAAACCATGAGCGCTTTTTCTGGAATAAGCCTGACACGTTAAAACCTGTTATCGTAGTAAACAACGCAGACTGGTACCGACAGTACAGCTTCGTCGATTTTATGGCCAATGTAGGACGATATTTTCGCATGGGTGCGATGCTATCCCGTTCCTCTGTACAGACACGGCTTACCAGCGAAACAGGCATGAGCTTTACCGAGTTTTCCTACCAGCTGTTCCAGGCGTACGATTGGCTACATTTGCTGCGCCACCACAACTGTCGGTTTCAGCTCGGTGGTTCGGATCAGATGGGCAACATCATGTCTGGTCAGGAGCTGATCAGTCGCACCGAATCGAAGGAAGTGTTTGGCCTAACGCTTCCACTCATCACCAATGAGGAGGGCGATAAGTTTGGCAAATCGGCGGGAAATGCCGTGTGGCTGTCGGACGAACGTACCTCACCGTACGCGATGTATCAGTTTTTCGTGCGTACGCCAGACACCGAGGTAGACAAGCTGTTACGATTGCTCACCTTTCTACCAGTGCAGACGATCGAGCAGGTGATGGCAAGGCATCGTCGCACTCCGGAACTGTGGGAGGCACAGAAGCTGCTGGCGGCCGAGCTGACCAAGTTGGTGCACGGGGAAGAAGGATTGCAGAAAGCGATCGGCATCAGCAATGCGCTGTACAATGGTGATCTGTCGACGCTCGAGCTGCTGGAGATAAAGGACATAGCGCAGAGCTTCGGTGGTGCACCGCTGTGTGAGATCCTGCCGGAGCCGGGCATGACGGTGGTCGATGTTGCGCTTCGAGCGCGTTGCTTTCCGAGCAGAACAGATGCGGAACGGATTATCACTGCCGGTGGTTTTAGTATCAATTTGAAGAAAGCTAAAAATCCCTCAGAAGTACTGTCGCCATCAGTTCACATCCTTTCGAACAGGATATCGTTGTTGCGGGTAGGCAAGCGAAATTATTACATTGTCAAATGGTTGCTGTAATCGTTAAACCAAATGAAAATAAAGTAAGAATGTATAGATCACTACTCGTACCTCAACGAGAATGTTGTAGTCAAATGTGTTAATATAGAAATGGCGTATGGAGATAATGTTATGGTTTATTTTACAACAAATAGAACAGAGAATTGATGACCTATTGCTATCTACATTTAGCAGAGTTAAATGGTTCATTTTTGCCAAGAATTATGTTAAATATTTAAACAAAAAAACGACCAAAACCCTTTCCATGACCAACAACCCATTCCATGGTCAGCAAGCACTGAGCGAATGGTTATAAACTCACCGTGTACTGTCAAAGTATGATTGTTTACCAAAGTCCTACCAGGCTGAAAACGTTAGTATGAACAATAATGTGCAAATAGATAGTCAAGGTTGCCGAGAATGTGCATAAACTAGCGCGGTTTGCAAATTGCCACGGAAAACAGCATATAATGGCCTAAAGCTGCCGGTTCCGGGATACCGTGTTAGTGGTGCTTGCCAGTAATTGCAAGGGTGTGAGGGCGAGAAGCGGAAAGAAAGCCTGACCTGCCGTGTGGCTCAGAACAGCAAAGCAGAAGGACACAAATCAAAGAGTTAAGAAAAAAAAGGTACAATTGTGATTCTGTCGCCTGAACGTCGGAAGGTCGATGGTTGTTTTTCGTTGCATTGCCATCGCTGGACACACGCGCCACCAAGGCAAACGGTTATCACTAGAGTGTGAATTTCCCGTCAGCGCGATGTGCTGTGTGTGTGAGTGCGCGTGTGTAAAATTCTAATGGAGGTGCAGTGAGGCACTGCAACATCCCCCCAAAAAAAAAAACACAAGGTGCAACAGAGTTGAAAACATCGATGCTCACCCTCTTACTCGCTGCGGCGAATCGTTTACATGTTTTTCATTTGCCAAAATGCCAAGCTTTTCTGTTTTTTTGTTAAATGTCTCCCCTGTTTTTCGTTTCCTTTAACGTCATCGTTTGTATTTACCCGATGCATCATCATCAATCAAACGGCACATCAACCGGCACTCGACAAACACCATTAGATGTATCGCCTGAACCTTGCTGTAAGACCCTACAAAATGGTCCACAAGACGTACCTAACCTAACCCAACGCGGAAAGAACTGTGGCTGCTAGTGGAAGGAGCAGCACAAACGGAAGTGGGGTCGGATTTCCTATTTCCTTCTTGCTGAGCCAAACTAGGCTGCAGCGAAAGAACGTTCTATCTTACTTCCGGGGGGCGAGAAAAAAAACGCAAAAAAGGGGGAATAAAACATCGCTTACTCTACGCTACGGTATCTTTACGTTTATGCCTCAATCGTAATTATACCGACAGTCAAATATCGATATCTTGTTTTTATGCCGCCCGTTTCGGTTGTGCAGGCCATGACGAGAAGCATTGCTTTGCAGCTTGGGATGTAAATTAAGGCTGGTGGTTGCTCTTTTCCACGTACTAAGTAGTTGCAACAACGTCATACCACTTCACAAATTGCATTACCTTGCACGGTTGTACATTACGGTTCGTTATGGCTACTCAAAACGAATGCGCTTCTCATTCCCAGCGAAACGATAACGGCCACAATCTGTATGTCCACCACCTTAGTCAACGGTCTAACTATGGTTAAATTTCATTCTTTTTTTTTAGGATACAATTATGCCACATTCGGAGCGCAGAACAGAACTTGCTGTAACTGATCAAACACTCGGCTAAAGGCACTTGCGCCACACGCCTAAGACGCTACGACGCACCTTACGGAAACAGTCGGAAAGGTAACGGGATGCACGTAGGCGCAAATCACGGCCACCGTCCTAACCATTTATAGTGCGGAGGGTTCAATTTTGTTTTGTTCGCATTCACATCTTTCGGCTCAACCTTCGCACCGGTTGAGCGTGGGTGTGTACGGTCGGGTATGGTTGCTTAGATTACGATTGTGTCACGATGAAGTTCGGTCGAAAGGTGCGCCATGTTATGCTCTGTGCTGTGGATTTGCATAAAACCACACAAATTAGTGGAAGGGGAAGGGAATATATGCATTAAGACGTTCCGTTTTTGTGTCTTTACTTGATACAGTTTCGTTTGTACAGTCTTTCATAGCTAGTGCTAAGTGTGTTAGCACAAGCGCGTTGCTCTTAGCTGTGTACATTATAATTTATTGAAAGGAATGTAGTTTATACAATAATAAATACTCTAGCTACAGTAGAAATTATCTCGAAAATTGCAAGTTATTTAACGTATAATATATTTTTTCTGTTTTGTTTTTTGTTTTAGGTTCTAATTGTTATATTGAGAGTACGGATGTGTGCAACGAAACCAAACTACCAATAGCTGAAAGCCCGTCAAAGACGAAATTAATAATTAAATCCACAACTTACATTCGTTTTGGTTCGCATCAGGCCGTAGAGACACGCCAGCTGTGTCTAGTGGCCTTCCCCGTACTGGCCAATGTGGTTTCGGTGTGACCGTACGGCGTGATCCTGCTGCAGCATAACCGGTTTCAAGAGTTGGGTTTTTTTTTTTTAAATCGTCCCATTCATCTACTGTACAACCGACCGAACCAACACCAGGCCAGTGCAGGTCTGGTGTGCTTTGCCACCAAGCTGGATCTACTCTGTTGGCTAACATGCTTGGTGGGCGCGCTGGCGCTCGTGCCGATCGAAGCGATCGCATTGCAGCACCAGCTCGATGCGTCCGACGAAACCGGTCACGGTGGGCCAACGCTCGAGCAGGACAACGGCAAGGCGGCAACGACCGGCCTAACCAATAACGGTCACACCGGTGGAGGGCACCATCATCACCGGCAGCCGGAAATCGTTGACGATGCGTTAGTGCACGAAGAGGAGGAAACGGTTGTGCCGCAGGTTTCGCGCAGCATCAGTGCCAGCCATGGCAGGGGTTACGAGCGGACAAACGGTGGTGGTAACGGTGCCGCTACAACCGGCCGCAATGGTCACAATGCAAGCAGCAATGGTAACACCGCGGGTAGCGGTACCAGCAACGGCAACAGCGAATCCACTTCCTTCCGTGCGCCGAAAAAAGCACCCCAGGAAGGGAATGGTGTGCATCACGACAATGAGCACACGATCCGGATGCTGATCGACTGGAACTTCCCGAAGTGCTTTAGCTTCGAGCCGAAGGAGCACCTGTACTACCACATCGGGCATGCTCTGTTTCTGGTGGCCTTCCTTGCACCGAACATCCCGTGCGGGTTCCTGTGGTTGCGCTGTGCCGCCATCGCCGGCTGCATACTGATGGTGCTGTGGGGCTGGTTCGTCGCCTGCAGTCTGGATGCGGTCGTTTGGTTCAGCCTGTTCCTGCTGGTGAATGCCGTGTACGTGGTGGTGCTGCTCTGCAAGCTGCGCCCGGTTAAGTTCGAGAAGGAGATTGAATCGGTGAGTGCAAAGAGGTTTTATCGCTAGGTTAGATGGAATACAAGTGGAAGTGATATTGCACAATCAATTGCATTAGATTGCTTGAGTAGATTGCGCCCTGCGGTGGTGGGCCCGTCATGTAATGCAGCTTCCTAACAACAACGATTCCCGATCGGAATGATCGAATCGAATCCACAGATACACACAAACACGCGTACATACACTGAACATGTGAAATGTGTAGCGTAAAAGAAGAGAAAACAGCCGAACGAAGTCAGTTAAAAGGTAGTGTAGCTACCATGAGCTTGTCTTTTTTTCTATTTATTAGAACGATTACACTTTTATCACGTTTCCACGTGTTTAGCATATTATAATCGCTCCTAGCAAATGATGGTTGTTAAAAGTGAGACCTTTTAAACCATAAATTACCTACTCTAAACAACTAACGGAACACAGACGTTTAGCCAGATGATCTTACATAGCAGAAACCGACAGATGGTAGTACCTGTTGGCCTATTTTGTACGTTTGTGTACGAGCGAGTAGAACGATACCTGTCTTTGTTACTATAACAATGATTTATTAACGCTAGATTTTGCCTGTTTTCCGTTTTTATCGCTCGTTTAATACACCTTCACGATCCAAATCTTGAGGAACATCGCTGTTTCGGTTGTTTGCTTCCTGTATGGCACTGTTGTTGAGCGAACTGATCACAGATTCGGCTAGAAGGGAGGCATTTGCCGACCCGGCCGAGTGCTTCATAAAGCAATACTGTTTGTGTGTTTTTTTCTTCACTCATTTTCCCTATATCTCTCTCTCTCTCTCTATCTCTTTGTAAATGCTCTTTACGAGCAGCTGGGTTCTGGAAAGTGCACTTGCGTTCTGTGAACCTGCGTGCCAGAAGTTACTTCGGCTATGATGCACTTGACTGTATGACCTTATAAGCTAGTAGTGTGATAAGCTACAAGAGACAAAAAAAGTTGTTGCCCTCTCCGTACGCAACGGGTTTTCCTATTCTGAGATTAAACATTCGCAGAGCGGAGATCAGCAGTGGCGGAGAGGGACGTGCGGCCCTGTTATTTGTGAATGCTGGAATGGCTTCCACATACGATATTGCGCCAAACGCGAAAAGTGGTGCTACTAATCAAAGTATCGTCAAATAAATAGTCTTACATGCTAGTGGGGCTGTGTTTTGCATGTTGATTGAAGCAGAAGAGACCTTTGTTTTTTAAACGGTTACGCGCGTTGCGAGGTAAAGCAGATGCACACAGGTACACGTCAGCGTAACCATGTTGAGGATGGCGGTAACCATATGTATCTGGCGGAACTTTTTGTGCGTCGCCTTGTAGTGACGGGAACGCTCCAGACACCCGTTACCGGTACCATCGAACTGGCCGACCTCCTGACCGATCGAGGCCCTTGCCTCGATGCTATGCTTTTCGTGCATCAGGCGCAGCATCGGCGGTGCTAGGTAGAGCCGTACAAACAGCTCGAGGGAAGCTGTTAATGCCAGTGCCGCTATCTGCAGCAGATCGACCGGATCCCAGTGTGCGAGATTACGGTCGGCCAACTCCGGCCGGGTATTGCGGCGAAGCTCCACGAAACTGATCAAGCTGATCGTGCTTAGTCCGGTACCGAGCGTAAAATACTTCGGGAACAGTACCTCCTGAATGAGTCCGAATGTGTGGCGTGGTAGCGAAAAGTACAACGCGAGTCCTGTTGTAACAAAATGGGCGAAAAACCAAGAAGTGTTTGTAATAAATCATAAATATGGAAGGAGGGAGAGAGAGAGGGAAAGTACCCTTACCGGAAACGAATGTCATCCATATTTGTGCGCCGAAGTGGATGGTAAAGGAACTAAGATAGGCAATCTGCGTTAGCGCACTGCCTCGACTGTTACCCACTTCCAGCTGTCCGTCTTCACATTTCTGTCTAGCATCACCCTGACCACTGATCAGGTTGGGCCATAGTGCGACCAGCACCAGCGATACCACGATCGCCGATATTGCGTGACTCGGTTGCGTCGTGTTCGTCAAAATTCTGATCGAAAACAGGATGAGAGAGTGTTTGCGGATTAACATACGTTTTTAAGTTGTTCCATCGCATATGAGTGGCGGTGTGTTTGAGCAAGACGCTTACTTGTACAGCTGGCTTCGTTGAAGACGATGGGTTTGATCACGAAGACTGTGAAAGAGGGAACGTGTAGCACGCGTTGCTGCACCAAGAATATCCTGGTGGATCTCCTCACTCGTCGGTTCTTCACGGTGAACTCCCGCAGGAGTCTCCTGACGTTCAGGCTTCGAGTCATCCAACAGCTCCACATCCGGACGACCGGTTGCCTGCTTCTGCAGCAACGGGCTCGTATCAATCAAACGCTGAAGGCAGCACATCTTCCTAAAACTTGGTGGATTCTTCCAATGTTTGCCTTGGAACTAGTTTGCCTAAATAAATAGCTCAGGATACTTGGATTCTGGATTCCCGAGCTTATTTCTAACACACACAACGACACCGTACTTTCTTTCGCAACACTTTTTTCCTTTCTCACTTTTAAACACGTTGTCACTAACGGCAAAGGTAACTGGCGCTATTGACTTTTTGGGGGAGCTGCTGCTGATGCTGCTGCTAGCTCGCTGCAAAGCAAACTGTATAATGGCTTGGCTGTGTTCGCCTACCGATCGTATATATAAGACTTTATTTTCGTGTGCACCTCCTCGCACCCGTGTACCGCGCACGTTCCTCAGCCGTGTAGCCGGTTCGTTCCCAACGAAACGACCGAAGCAGAGAAATGACGATGACACCGCTAGAGCGTGGGTATAAGCGCGCGCGCACGCCATGAGTTTGCGAATACACACGCATCGCAGCAGAATCACTGGTGCATTCGTCTAATTGTGTGAGTGTGCCGCGTTGGACTTAAATCAATCGGATTTATATGCATTTCCGACACCAACACAACGGATGCAACGCGCAATGCAACGCGATGATTCGAAGGTGGATTAAACCTTATCATGTGTATGTAGCGCGCCAATCCCCGGCCCACCAAGGGACGATTGGCACAGGAAAAAGAAACAAAAGTGCAAATTTTAAATCCCACCCCTATTGGGAAATGAGCGTTGTAAGCGTCGTAAATAATGCCATACCCCAAGTACTGTCAAAATGCGCGAACCCCATCAAGGGAAGCCAACGAAAAAAAAAGTCACGAGATAATCGCGTCGCGTTTCGTCATGCGGTGATATGACATCTCGTGCTGCGGAGGAGGATGGTTTTACACGCAGGAGGGAAGCATGCTTTATATATGACTCGATGTATACATATACGTCCATAAATGGTAACGAGTTTGCTACAGAAAGTCCCCCAGTCTGACGTCGTTCGTTTGGAAGAAATGATAAATCATCGATCGTCTACTCGTCTGCCCGTTGCCCGGCAGGAGATTCTCCCGGTTGGTTATGTCAAAGTCCTCTAGCAATGTCTGGCGTTGGTGACTCGCACGTCATAAGTCGCTCGAAGGTGTGCCAGAATGCGCCGTACCGCGTGCTGTACGTAATAATCGACTTTTAATCTTGTACCGGGGAGATCTGGCGCCATTTCACGGGGTATAAACATAAACCCGACACGTGTGCGGTATTTTATGCTCAAGAGGCGGTATTGAGCTGAAGATATTTTAAGTTTCGTTTGCGGAAAGATCACCGAAGGATGCATCTTTATTATCTTGAAGCTTCCCTGTCGCAAATCACTGAAAGTGTTGTGCAAACTTTTTTCCTCCTCAAGTAGCGCTATTGATATATTTGAAGATGTGGGATTTTCCAACAAAATCCTCACCATCGTATTGTTGGGTTTTTTTTTGAAGAGATAGATTATCTGCCTCTACTCCGTAAGTACAAAAAAGAAGTCCTCAAAATCTCCGCCATGTTCTCAAAAATCCCATCCATATTTTTAAAACCAAAATGGGAATTTTTGGTTAGCTTTTTTTAAATTTTGTATTTCCCGCACTGTTCGGGTGGGGCACCCGATCATGATGATCGGTGACAGTGCGTGTGGACACAGGCATACTCGCGCGGGATAAGTTAGTGCGCGCGAAACATAACATTTCGCGTATGCTTTGGGGCCGTCGTGCTAAATATACAACGCGACCGGCCAAGGTGTCTACGTGACTAACCGCAAGTATGCACTTTGCGCATTGCGAATTGAACCACCTCATGCTGCTAGGTGTGTATGTCGGTGTGTGTGTGTGTGTTAGTTTACGGGTCTGCGATGATTGGCGAAATCCACGTGGGGTACGCCTGGGTGTATTGAGTGCGCATGGCAGACAGGAAACATTCGCGTGCTCGCTGGACACACTTGCAAAAACTATGTTGCCGTGGCATTGGCGTGCAATTATTTGCATTTTTTTTCTCTCTTACACGCGCCTATCATCGGTTTCTCCATTATGTCCAAGCGTTTTTTTTCTTAAATTTGGGTTACCAAAAACCAGTAACTCCAGGAACTGGAATCCTTCGGAAATTGACCGTTATCAGTGCTATCTTTCTTCCTTCTTCGTTTCGTAGGCGCTTCCCTATATAAGATAAGATCTGAAAAAACAGACACCGTACAACTCTGCTGTAAGTGGATTGGTATCCTCTTCCCGTTATCAGCAGACGCCATTTGTGTCAACACCTGTCAGTGGCGGATTGATTTACATCGATGCAATCATATCGTTGTATAGCGCATCATGAGTTGCTCACGCACCCATACCAACGCAACCCATCGCATTCTAAACCAACTCCAGACCAGTTAGCAACGAATGTGAGCAACGTCAGAACGATATTTGTCCATCGCGTCCAACTCAACCTTCACCTGTTAGATTGATGCCTTCCCCCCCGCAGCCCTATATTCAGGCAGAAACCCCAGCAACCGGACACCTTCGACATAGAATCGAGGTCGTCATACTTGCGATCCACCCCAGTCGCGTCCACAAGGAAGAGGGAAGTGTGTGGGACGAGTTTTGGTGGCGTAAGAGATGCGAATTTGGTGCCGTAGGTCGGTTTCGCACCATGCCGGTCGGGTTGGCAACTTTTATTGCTAGGTCATTGGTTTACTGAAGTGTTATGTTATGGTTTGCTATGACTCCTTTTATTAAGGTATCTCTTTGCACCGGGTTTCTCCCTCACACGCATGTCCAACCACCTTGCGCCAGCGGGTTGTTCTTTTGCACGTGATAGTCCGTGACGTGTTGATGGTTTGGTGTCGCGTTGTTGCCACCGTGCGCTCTCTACCGCGTACTAGCGGGATGGTGCAAACAATCACACCGAGATGTGCTAGGATCAGCATATGCAAGTACTATGGGGTGAGGCTTACTGCTGCCACCATTGGTTTGCTACTCTTTTGTGTGAAAACAATTTTCAAGACCTGTTACGGCTTTGTTCACTCAACATGCCTTGCGAATTGACTGTTGATTACCGTTTCGATGATGTTTTCTTCATTTAGTCGTAAAAACCCACCATATAAACTGTTGGTCAGGTGTACTGACCATATTCTAACAGAAGTAGCTCATAAAGAAATACTTTATGAAAGCAAAAATTACCTCACAAGTACCTGTTTTAATTCTCCCTTAAGGAGCCTTGGTAACGTTTCCATTTTTAATTACTCGTCGCCGCCATTTTGTTTTAAAAAAAACTCCCCATCTTATACAGTGCTCCATATCTCACCGTCAGCACTAAAGAGCTAAATTTATAGTACCGATAACATGCTATAATGCTATAATTAAATTATCCAGTAATGTACTTCAAACAACCGCTAATGCCCTGATTCCATCACATCTTTCCACAGGTGTACATTGCCTTGTTTAAGCCGCTGCGCGTGTCGCGCCATCAGTTCAAGAAGGTGCTGAACTGCATGAAGATAGTACGGCCGCTCAAGTACCAGGAAATTTACGTGCAGGAGAAAATAACCAAAGTCGACAGTTTGTCCCTTGTGCTGTCGGGAAAGTAAGTGCGCGATACCGTGCTAACGTACGGTTCTGCGTGATAAGCACGCTTTTGGCACACGCGGGTGGCCGTTCGTGAGACACCGCGTGATGTTGGCACCGTTTTGGGCCGGTGGAACGGCCAGATAGACGGCCCCTGCTCAGTCGCGCATGTCTCCGTAACGTCACCCCGTACAGTGCAGCGGAATGCGTCCTTCGTTTTACGTTCAAATTTTTAATATCTCAATTCTCATTCTCGTGCAGATTAGTAGTTTCACAGAATCAAAAAGCGCTTCATATAGTATTTCCTCATCAGTTTCTCGATTCACCCGAATGGTTCGGTGTCTCTACCGATGACTTTTTTCAGGTATACACAAAACAATGCAACAATAATAATCCACAAATCCTATATCACCTTTTGCTGCCTACAATGTCCCGAAGCGCATCCCGCACGAATCCATTACTAATCGGACGGTATCTCCCTTTTCGCAATGCCCTCTGCGTGCGCAGGTGTCGATCATGGCGATGGAGGAGTCGCGCGTACTCATCTGGCACCGGGACAAGCTGAAGCTATCCATCATGGCGGAACCATTCCTACAGGCAGTGTTTGATCACATCCTCGGACGGGATGTGGTGAAAAAGTTGATGCAGGTTACGCAGGTACGTTTAAGTGGACGTCCGTATCGTTTGTCCCCAGTGTAACCGCTTCGCTTCCCTCTCGCTCTCCTTTTCACCGTAGGTCAGCGAAACGATGGCGCAAAGCAATGGTTGCATTGCGTCAGGTTATGGCGATGATTCGGAAGATAAACCAATGCTGGTGATGAAGAGCAAAGCTTCCGATAATGGCGGGCATGGCCTGACGGCCTTGATCAATCGTCAGCTGCAAGGTGAGTCGGTTACGGTCCGTCCTTCGCTTTGTTCGTTACCCATCCCTCACCAGATTCCCTTCCCGGTGTTAACCGGTGTATGCTAGTCAGTCTTGTCACGAATCCATCCCGTACATCCAACATTGCTTAACAGCGTAGATTAAAGGTACATTGCACTATCGTTGTTGTACTACACAAGCACCATACGTAAAATGACACACGCTTCAATACACTTCACCATTACTTTTTTGATCAATGTACTTAATGATTAATGTGTGTGTGTGTTTTTTTAGTGTGGTGTGGTTATCGTTAGCTGTTTGAGTTAAGACTTTTGTTATCGCTTGCCGTTTGACTAATGGAAGGCGCCTTGCACGATTATGTCTATTTATTACTACATGCGTGTGTACATGTTCAAATGTGTGTTTGATTTGAATGCAAAACTACGCACCTACCTAATCCACCTGATTACGTTTGGTTTATGCTTCGATATTTCTTTTTTTTGCCAATTACAACCATTTTTTTATGAATTCTACTTCTTCTCTTTTCATCTACCCATTTGTGCGCGCGCGCGTCGTAGTTGTAAAAAGCCTGTAACACTCACCACAACCCGAACAGTTCCATTGCCGGTAGAGGGCGTCGTTAGGAAAATCAGCCTACAGTGTAGTAGATCGTTCCGATCCTTCCGGGTCATTGTGACGCATCGTTTTGTCCCGTCTCGTAGCCACGCTAGCGACATATTAACGGGCAATAACTTAATTCATGGCATTTTTACGTAGCGTCAATCCCTCTTCAGTTTCTTTTGCATATATTTTTTTGGGTTGGTTTTTGCTTTTATAAGTTGTGTTTAATATTTCGGAGAATATTACCGCCATCTGCCACGAATTAAGTTAAATGCCTAAATAAAGGGTTTTCCACATTTCCAATCCTTACTTTCCGTCCAGTGTTTCTGCCCATCCAAATCCGTCTCATTTTGGTTTTGGAAATTATTGGTTTTTACTTCCGTTTCGTACTGTTAGTTTCACATTTTACTTTTTTTTATTATAGATGAAAATGTTCCCCTTCTGCCGATCGCATCACTCTACTCTGGCAATGCACTGCTCGAGAAGGTGTACCACGAATAGGAGCCGGTCATGCATGCCCATAGATTTCTGTCCTCTCTTCGTCTCTTCAATATATCCTTCCTTATCCCCCCGTTCCCTTCTTTCCACGTTCCAACAAGGAACGTTTTGATTTGTACCCGGACACGGAGACGCAGAGAGAGAGAGACAGCATCAGCACCGGGTAGTGGAAGGAAACAGCAGAACTCCTTCCCCAAGTAATTCATCCCAACCATAATTGAGGGAAAGTCATCGAGGCATCCTTTGAAGCCTTCGCAAACCTGTTTGATAGTCATAAAATGCGCTCGTACCACTCATGCAAGCATGAATAATGGAATCGGGGTGCGTCCATTGTCCAAATATTACGATTAGGTTCACGGAACAGCAGTGAAGCACTGACAAAGATGCGACCTGGGGAGCGGTCGCCCCACAACAAAGCCTACCCCCGCCCCCTTTTTCCCTTTCACCTAAACTCTGCCAATCGTTCCCGTACCTAGCTTCAAAGCAAAACACGATCCGTTTTCGTTTCCTGGAAGCGCGGGAAATTGCATGCCATTTTACGTCTAGTACACCGTTATATGTTATTATACTACGTAATATTTAGTGTCTTTTTTCCATTTTACTTTTAACCACCAGTTAACCATTAAACGCGTACATTGTAGGAAGGTTGAGACGCCAGCGACGTACTCACACTTGAACGACTGTAAACGAATTACCTAAAAAACCGTAGCGAAACGAGCTACGGGTAACAAATGCAGGGCGAAGGATAATTTTAGACTTAGCTTAACACTTCCTAGTGTACAATGAAGCAACTCTTGGTTTCCTCATTTCCAGCCTTTAAATCATCGCTAATCGCTTGACGGTTACTCCTTTTTTTAATTACAATTTTATAGTGTGTTGTGACGTTATTTGCAATAGAAATGCGTGCATTTAGTTACTGTTTCAGATGCTTATTCGTCCTGTCACACATTTTCTACTATTTTACATTGATTCCTTATGTTATCTTTTCTACATTGTTTTGTACTTCTTTCTTTTGCTTTTCTAGCGTTAAACAATTGTATGCCTAATCTGTTTGCATTCCATTCTGAATGCGTCTATAATGTACGTTTCTATCACAACACTCTTACGCATTCTATAGCGAACGATTATCACTGTTTCTAACTATTATCTACACTTTTGCACACATTTCTTCCCTCTTCTCTCTTCCTTCCCTGCCCCCATGCGTCTATTTGCTGCAACAATTTCGATTATCACCTATCTATTATTTCTACAATTACTATTACTACCATTTGTTACTACGAATACCCCGCCACAAAAGCTCTCCCACGGATCTCGAAGTATTATTACTGTGGTAAGTTTCACAATGTATCCATTGGTTTTGGTTTTGAGTTTGTTCTATCCGTACATTATGTTTTTGGTTTTCCTTTTGCCCACCACCTGCTTTCTAGAGCCAACGGCGATAAATAACGATGGTTCATAAAGCTGTACAAACGAAAAGGGAAGATAAAATATGGAGCTATAAATGTTAATACATTGCCCACCGTTTTATATTTCCTTTGTTTGAATACATTAAAAGAAAAAATCGTTCTGTGATGGTTTTCTGAGATTTAACTTCGCTTTGGCAGTTAAATCTGCGCACTGGTGCTTTGTAAACAGTACAGCAAACATTTAGTTGCGTACAAACATTTAAGCTGTTTATAACTCGAATATTTTTCCTCCCTAATGTTGAAGCCTGATATATTTATGATTAACTTCAACAAATGATGATTCGATACTCATTGCCGGGTATTAGTAGGTTCAAAAAATATGCTTTTCATAACATAAATTCAAAAAAAGTCTCACTACAACGTTTATCATGTACTGATAGTTTCTAAAGCCGTTTCCTTCGGTTATGGTGGAAAAGGATGTTTCCAAAAAGCTTTGCAGTGCGAGTTCCTAAGGCGCTGGGAAGAAGAAAAAAGGAAATTACCATCTTTTTTGTTTTGTTTTTTTTTTTTTTATTTTTCAATTTGTTTTGTTAGTGGATAAGATCATTTTTTTTTTCTTCGTTACTTTAAATGAAAGACGGAACACCTACCATTTTGTCTCGCGGTGCAAAACATCCAAGCAGGGAAACACTGTACTTTACAAAACGTTACACAACGAAATCGTAAGACTTTAAGAGATACGCCTAGTGAAATGTTGCTCTTAATTAAGTAAAAGCAAAAGACAAAGAAGAGAAGAAAAAACAGACTTGCATAATCAGTCGCATTGGCAAGAGAATGATATTAAAAATGTGTACCCCCTCCCCTCTTTTTACTAAAGTGCATTTAACAGCAGTGAAATAATGCAAAAAAACGTAATAAAAAAATGAAAAAACAAAGATAAATAACATTTTCTTTAAGGGGAAAGCCCACACCAACATTAAGCACAATGTGCTGCTAACCTACCCCCCCGCCCCCTCAACACCCATCTCTTGTTATGTGGAATGCTTCATAGATTTAGGTTAATAATTATGTGTTATTTAATTCAAACGTCATTAATATGTAACATTATTTTTGTATATGTCCTGTACGCGTGTTTATCTGTGTGTGTGTGTCTATTTTGTTTTATTTAAAAGAAAAACCCCCACTTGTGCAATGCGTGTGCGCCTTTTATCGCAACACGCGCCACAATGAGAGAAAAAAGAAAAGTAACAAACGAAGCAACAAAGAAACAAAAACGAAAGAATGAAATAAAATGTAATGTGTAGCAAAGTAGTGAAGTGTTTTTTGTTTGTTTTTGTTTTTTCTTTTCTATTTTTTGTTATTTCTTTGTTCGTTTTTTTTTCATTTAATACGTTCTATGTACTTTACATGTATTGTGTATCGTTAAAATTATTTGTCTATTTTATTGAACATGTTGTAGCATTCTTTTCTTTTCCATGCTTGAATGTGAGAAAAATGAACAACTGTTTAATGAAAAAATTGGCACCGCTCTGTCACATCATGTTGGTTTTATTTATAACAAATCCTGTTCATAACATCGTTCCCGCTTGCCTGTACCGTTTTTTTTTGTTGTTTTGCTGTACACCTTTCGTTTTGAATGTTGTTATGGAATTACGAATTGTGACCCAATATTGTTACATTCCATGCACAGGTAATGGTTCCATTTGGTGTGTTTTCTATCTTTTGGAAAGTGTGTGCATTGTTTTCTTTTCGTGTACTTTTTTGTGCCGTGTTGATCTGGAATCCATTGCTCCACTCTACCCGTTATGGAGGAATTTTCTTTTAAATGAGTTTCAATATTTCTTCTTTTAAATTGTATTTGTTATACCAAAAAACAACAAAAAAAAGTCATTTATTAGTTTCAAATTCATCCCCAGTGCAGATGTGCATAGATCTAGTGCGCAACAAAGTTCCAATGTGAGCTTCGTTGCTGCCTCTAGCACCTCACGGACAGCAGCTTAGATGACGTTATTATCTTCTGTCTTGTGCCCTCTTTTAGTAGCAACTGATCATAACGCCTGGCGGCTGGGCCGTATCGACGAAACTGACCATGAGACGGCCGTATAGGAGTCGGACACCATCGCAACACACCTATCACCGTCTGCGCGTGTACCATACGTGGATGAGGCCGCCGGTACTGCTGGCAGCAGAACAACACTTTCAACACAACCAATTTTGTGATACTATAAATGTTATTATCTGTAAGAGGCCGTGGCCATGTTAAAAGAAAATAGAAAGTAAAGGGAGATAGAGAGAGAGAGAGAGAGAGAGAGAGATAGAGAGAGAGAGAGAGAGAAAGAGAGAGAGCACAGGAACAAAGGAAAAGATTGATAGTATAAAGTTTATAAAAGGATCCCGAAGACGGAATTGTTGGATAGTGAATGTGTTTGAGGAGTTGACACTGTTGATGGATTTAGACTTTAGTAGGCATTTATGGCTGCAAGTCAAACCACATGAGAGGTATAGCGTGCTGCAAGCAGCATAGACATCTTAACTAGGGTTCCAAAATTTCATCCCGTACTGTCGAAGCGGAAATTCGTGCCTCAGTTGAAGGCAGTAATTGTTCACTTAAAACCTTCCACTAAGTTTCGCCCATACTATCGCCCACTATCTCATTCCGTATGTGTTTTCTTTTGTCTGCATACTGTATTTTAAATTTTACAAACAAACAAACAAAATGGTTTACTTATTACCAAACTTATTCAATGGAAGGCTAAACAAAAAAGAACATGAAAAATCAACCATAACTACAATCTCTATTACGTAAACTTAATACAATTTTAAATGACAATACTATTAAACGACGGAGTTCGTCTTGTGATTGTTTTCCAAAACTCTATCTTGATTAAACGTATATTTAAAACAAAGAATTATAAGCAAATCAGAAACGTCTATACACGTGATGAGGCGCGTTTTGGTGGAATGCACGCAGCAGGCGACGGCGGTAGGACGGTAGGATAGCAAACAGGAGCGGGAAAAGGGTCTGCCAGATATCTCTGAGCATCAATCGGAACGGTCTGGTGTACTGATAGGAACTAATTTTCAATTTTTGCAATCGCTTGCCTTATGAAATACTATCGAATATTAACAGTAAATACTCATTACTAGTCTTCTGCTATACGTTAGGGCCAATTCATTCTTCAGTTATAGTTAGGCATCACTAGCTGACAGGTCCTAGCCTGTGCTAGAGTACACGCTGTTAGCGCCATACTGTGTTGTGGAATTAGCATTAGAAGAAACCTCCCCCATACATTGGAGAAACGATTGTGACATTGCGAAGTATGCAATCCGCACGACGGCAACAGCCTAACAAGAGCGCTGTCATCCGGAAGCTGTCAAGCCCCTCCTCCTGTTAAGCTGCCCACAGCTCGTGTCAGCTTTTTTTTTACCACCCACATGAGGATGTGTTGTCCTTCTGTGTGCTTTAGACTGTCGTAGACACTCACACCCCCTTACCCTTCATTTGCCTGCTGCCAAACACCATCCGCAACCCGGGGCGGGGTACACGATTTGTGTGCTGGTCAAATCGGTGGGCTTTGTAGTGCTGGGTAGGTCGTGTTTAGTGTATCACCAGGTGACAATTTACACACTAGCGGCAGCAAGTAGTAGACTAATCAATGGCGAACGTAACTGGCGTCAAAGTGTGTGTGTAACATTCGATGTGTTATGTTTTATTTGAAACAGTTGTATTGTGAAAGGTAAAGCAGGTTAACGTACGGTGCGCACTGTTCTGCGGAATAGTTGTTTTAAGAAAAAACAAAAAACAAAAACCAAACCCCATATGAATAGATATACAATAATTATAGATATATACATATGATATATTATATTTTTCCGTAGCCGACGTTAAACAAGTTGGACGCGTGAAGCGTTACGTTTTTTTCCTTCGTGTAACGGCAATGGCAGTGAATTGGTGTTCGTGTTAGTGAACGATGCGCAGATGCATCACTTAGTTACAGTAACGTCATCTTGCGGAGAAGCACGACCAGTCTCTCGTTCGTCATTTGTTGTGTTCCCTTTGATCACTTTGATCCTTCTCCTCTTTCCGTTTCTTTTATCTAACCCTTGTTCTCCCTTCCCTTGTTACCCTTGTTACGCAGATAACACTAGCTGGTCGTATAGTTATACAACAATTTAGGCAAAATAGAAATCGTGAGAGAGAGAAACAAAAAAAACACAATTGAGTAAAAGGTGTAAAATTTTCAACAAAAACAATGTGATGTCCTGGGAAGATGTGAATACTCGCCACAAGAACAGGACGCCTATGCAAAATGTTTCTCCCAAAAGTCCTGTTTTTTCCGTTTAGATAGGACAAAATAATCATCTTGCATCCACTGCTCTCTTCGAGCCAAGGATCGATAAGGCATACGAAACAATATTAAACCAACTCAACCTGATTCTGATGGTTAAAACTTGTCGAAAAAAAAGAGAAATATTGAATTAATCGGAAAAAAATACAAAAAACAGCATCCCTCACACAGACCCGTGCGGTAACAATCTGTCTATCAGACAGACAGAGTCAATGATTTTGATAGAATTGAAGATAATCGCAACAATTAACAAAAAAAAAGAAAAGGAAAACAAACCAAAATAATAACGCGTTGCATTTACACATACGAACACATAAACACAACTTAGCTCGAAAGTGTATGATACAACTAGACAATTTTAAATTGCCACTTACCGGTAACCGGGTGGGACAGATACCGGCGAGTAGACAGGTATTCTGTAATGCAGAATCAAACAACCACTCACACACATACCGAGAAGTCAGAAACAGAAAGGAGAAATAGAAACAGTAACTATTGGGATATGTTTGTTGTTTATTTGGTTAAGTTTCTTGTACCGGAAAGAAGTTGATTTGTTTTATTTTATTTTTGTGAAGAAACAATCTTTGAAATAATTCAGGTGAGTTAATTACCTTCATATAAAGTTAGTTATTTCCTGTCAAGTGTTTTATTATGAGTGAAGAAGGTTTTTAAAATTCTTTTTGCTAATATATTGTGATATTTTCATTATTTTAAACAGGTTCGAATCAACTTTACGCTCTGCTTCGTAGCTGTAGTTCATCAGAGCAAATGTCACTTACTGTGTGTGGCTCAAAGCGTCTGTTCTGTTTCTCTCGAATCAATCCTTTCGCCAGAGCAAGGCGGTTTCCGATCTTTTCCTCAAAAGGATTGGATCGTGAAAAAAGGTTAAACTGGGACAAACAGCACCACCAAAGGTCTGGGTGTAATCGATACGCAAAACGGATGACTTCTTGCCCCTGTAATACGATACCGAGTGGATGAGAAAAAATCTGGCATGTGCTGATTTTTAAACATGGTAAGAAAAAGACGCAATGCGAAAGCATTTCCATCGTAAAAAATGCAGCAATTTTTACAAAAAAAAAAACACTTTTCCACAAGTGTGGTGAGGAATGAAGCTAGCAACTGTTCCCGTTACGTTACGTATGGTGGTGCCATCTGTCGGGCAGTAGCGGAAAGTGGTTACAGAATCGTTGTTTGGCGCGCATCGGAACTAAATGCGCAGTATGCGTTGTAATGCGATCGTTTGCTGTTCATTTTGTTTTCTCTCTCTCTTTTTCTCTCTTACATTCGCAGGTCGGAGAAATTCACATCGCCGTACAGGAGTAAGCGAGAGGCGGACGTGTAAACGAAATAAAGGGAATCAAAGGGAATGAATTCTCCCGATGGTAGCTGTGTAACGATGAACAACACTCGGTTGCAGGGGTTTTCACCCTTTCTAGCTGATCGTATTATATTAAACCATTTCCGGCCTGAAAATGTTATAGGAAGATAAAGAAGTTTCCAGGAGCAGCACAATATTATTAATAGAGTAGATAAGCAATGGAAAAAAACGGAAAATTAAATCACCGTTACAGAAAAGTAGTTTGCAGAAAAATGGTTGCCAAAACTATATATTTTCTATTGCTGTTCGAGCATATTACTCACAAGTAAGTGTACATTTGGAAAAAACGCCCCTGCATTTTGGGGTGGAAAGCGTCCTAGATGAACCATTTGCATCCATTCATTCGCGATCGTTTCATTCATAAAGCGGCCATGCGAAAGAGCGAACAATTTTGAGCGAATGATGCACCCCCGAATGATCGATCCATTCGAGCAGTGTGCGTTCTTGTTCATTTCCCATTCCAGTATTCGAAGTGAGAAACACACTGGAATGAGCGAGAAAGTCAGCGTATCTGTGTGCGTGAGAGAGAGAAAGGGAGAGCGTGAAAGAGAGCAAGTGTGGATCGGGCACCGAACGGGAATGAACATCTTGTTCGGGAACGCATTCAATCGGGACCATTTCATTCGAGCAGTTGTAACTGATCGAGCCAGACGCGAGCACAGTCTGCTCTGTACCCTTGGTGTGATCGTGTCGTTTTCTGTTCAAGTTTTGTTCAAAAAAACACGCATTGCCTTTCGGACAAACTTTTTTGGCGCGTTTGGTGTGTGATCTCGTGTTTTATCTTGTGTTGTGAACTGATAGTTCTGTTCACAGAAAAAAAAAGATTTTAATTGTAACATTCTCCTCCTGAACATAACAATTGAAGTGTGAGCAGTGTTGATAGTACATGGAAAGAAAAATACTTAATGTTTACTTGTGGCGGAGAAAGCAATTTTAAATATTATTGATAAAAAAACGTAAAACATTGTAACGAAGCATATTGTGTTCAAGCTTCGTATTTTTTTTGTTCTCTTTGGTCTGGCAAATTTTAACGAAGCAACAGTTGTGATCCGGTTACAAGTAACAGTTGTGTGATATTTGTTGCTGGTGATGGTTTAACACGTTTGTACGGATTTGTACTGATTGGTAATTCGCATAATAGTGTCCAAAGAGAACAAACCGTACGGTGCGAGTGTGTTCTAGCGCAATGTCCAACGCGTGGCCCCCGGGGCCAACCGGAACCGGAAGGGTCCGGAACCGTGGCGGTACGGTACCGCCCATCAATCAATACCCCAGTCCGCTATCAACGGTAACCGTGCGGTTGCTGATGGTGGTAACACTTGCGGCAACAACCACCGTCCTCCTATCAACTGGAGCGGATGGGTCGATCATACCGGCGACAAAGACCGAAGAGCACGACTATGCCGGAGCATTGCAGGATCTCGAAACGGGCTGCATCAATCGTTGCCCCGACCAGGTAGGTTACCGATTTTAAATAGTAATGTCGAAAAAATTTGCAATGACGTCATCATATCAGCAAAATGGCGTCCGGAATGGGTACTACTTTAGTCATCAAAAAAAAACTTACCAACACAGAAAAAGCTTATTTTGGCGTCGCTCAGTCGCGTTTGTTAGTAATTATTCAGCAAGTGTTTCACCTAGTTAATTTGAACACTTAACTTGATTTAATTTAATTTAAATCTTGGTCTGCTTCACCTAATGAAGCATTCATGCAATATCTTCTTCTTCAATGTCCAGTCTCAATTTCTCTGGATAGTCTCTGGAAGTCTCTGGATAGTCAGTCTGAATGGAATACACACACGGAGCTCCCTGAAATAAGTTAAATTATTATACTCCACGATCAAGTAACTATTTACCTGACGTCCAATATTCTTATCGTTTGTATCCTTGATCATCCGTCAAGGTATCTACTCCGTTAGGCAATCATCATTGTTAAATGCTGCTCGTGAAAGACACGATCCCGATTATTGTCAAGACGCGAAGATACTCGTACATACATGACAAGAAATTGTGAAACGCGGCCAGGCTCACCAGCAGGTTCGCTCTTTCCTTCAGGGATTGTTCAAGAGCTGTCATATACCGATCGAACAGGTCAAGGTGAATGAACGCGTTCGCCCTTTTGCTCTGAATTTGTACCTACCTGTCCAATCAATCTTCAGCCCTGCAGCACGATTAGCAATAGATACAACTGATGCGCCCTGCAATGGTACGCGACCGACCGAAGCAGCGAGCGAGATTTTAATGATCGTCCAAGCGAGTAAACATTTTATCGCCTGTGCTCAATTTGCATAGCGCTGATGCTGTGATTGCACCTACTGATTGGGGGGGGGGGGACGGGGACAGGTAGTGTCGATCGGATCGGATATATGCACCTTGAACGTTAATTGTCCGAATGCAGTTCAGAATTATTTTATTGCGGCACACGTGCAGTCCAAGAACGCGCTGGAGAAAAAAAAATTTATTGTTTACGGTGCACTTATGGAGGAGTTGCTATTTCCACGAATTCCTTGGTGTGTGATTCATCTTATTTCTCTGGTTGTTGTAGAAAGATGCACCAAACCAATCCAATACAGTTGAATGCTCTGGCTTTATTTGCATTGTTTAAGCTTTTTGACTTGCACAAAGAAAGATAATTATTTGTCGCATACGCATTGTGGATATCGAACTCCACATCCCTGCTACCATACGATTATTGAACCTTCGCATTGTTGTGTGCGCTGGTGTCTATATCGTGAGAATACACGCAAACGCAAACATTCAATGTACAGTAGATGACAGACATGTGATCTCAACATCGATAAACTCGAGAGATATGAATGTTATGTCTGCAAAGAAGTTGGTGTACTATATCTTCACTGACGCACAAGGGTTTAGGTCTTTGATGCATCTTTCTGCGAGCTCCAGAACCTAGCTCCATTACCCTTTGATACGCAAAAGAATCTTCGACTTTTGCCATCAAAGCTGCTTTCCTGGAGCATGCGTATAGATTTGCGTCCATTAATTAATAATAACTTCACATACCTATTTACCTAGGCTTTAAATAGGTATACGTAATGTTGCAACTAGCGTCCCCAACAGATAGAAGAGATCGAAGCTTGAATTGAAGTGCTTGGACGATGGGGTTCAAGCGACGCATACTCCATAGCATAAAGTCCGTATTATGGGGATGCTGGTGTGCCTGGTGTTATGGCTTAGCTGCTGCTAATACACTCATAATGGAGGCAAAATTATAATACCATCCCCGTGCGCGCCCGTTTCAGCGCGATCCCCACCTTCGTTGTGTTGACCTTATCTGTGACAATTTGTGATGTTGCGCTTCCACTACCGTCGACAGTTGCGCCTCCGCAAAACGGGTAAGCGAACAATGATGTGTACCTCTGCTCCTTTATCACTGTACCTCACTGTGCCCCCCCCCCCTCCTCCCCAATCACACACATACACACATATACATCCAATGTGGAATGGGGCGAAAAGAATTTAACGCTCGCCGCTTACCGGAACCTGGTGCTGACCTGGAAAAATGATTGGTCACCATGCGGCTGGTACATGCGGCGAACCGTAATATGCTTTTCGTTTTATTTTTCTATTCCATGCCCCGCTCATCCATGTTCCTCATTCCTTTCCGTACCTAATTTGTTGTTTTTTTTTCGCATATGATCTATCAAGGTTCTAAGTACGGAGTTGTTGGGAGCCCTTCGCACACACCATGCATTCGTTCGCATGAGTAGAAATGTGGCACGCACTTGTTGCGTATATCCGAATGCCGAATTCATGCAATTTGGTTTTGTTTTCCTTTTTGCCTTACAACGGAGCAGTTGCGGTTTGAAGGGTTTTGAATGATTTAGACCAGGGGACTTCAAACTTTTTAGATAGCGAGCCGCTTTGAGGGGAACAGCCACCAGCTGAGGGCCAATCTCGAGATCTCTCGGGAGGGCCTCGCGGGCTGTAATTTTGAGACCCCTGATTTAGACCAGGGAACTCCACACTTTTTTAGATGGCGGGCTTCTTTGACTAGAATAGCCACAGCTGAGGGCCAATCTCGGGATCTCTCGGGAGGACCTCGCGGGCCGTAGTTTGGAGACCCCTGATTTAGACCAGGGACCTCCAAACGTTTTATATAACGGGCTGCTTTGAGTAGAATAGCCACAGCTGAGGGCTAATCTCGGGATCTCTCGGGAGGGCCTCGCGGGTCGTAGTTTGGAGACTCCTGATTTAGACCAGGGGCCTCCAAACTTTTTAGATCGCGGGCTTCTTTGACTAGAATAGCCACAGCTGAGGGTCCCACATCTCTTAGGAGGGATTCGCGGGCCTTAGTTTGGAGATCCCTGATTTAGACCTAAAAAGAAATTTAAGTTTTTAGTATTATAATTTACTCCCGTATTTTGTCATCATTATTTTCGCTTTCTAGCAACTGTCAATAAAAAAGCCCTTCCTCTCGACTGCTGTCGTTAGTTGATTGACTAACAAAACCCGATTGGAATCGCCGAGAATCGCCTCTGTTTCAATGCTATTTCGGTGCCACGGTACCCAAATGCTTAGTTTTGGTTCTAATTATGTACGCTGTACGGTATGTCGTACAGTGTACCCCATAGTTACACAGTCAATTGAACGAAAAGTCAATTTTATTTCCTCCTTATCTCCATCATTGGACCGTTAGTTCTGCCTCACCACATCGGACGAGGCAACTGCAGAGGGAACAGAATGGTTATGTAGAGACGGCGGGAAGCAAAAACAAAAAATCCTTTTTACGCTTACGGCTTAGTTCGAAAAAAACAGCTAACAACTTTTTTTTTCTCTTGTTACAACAAATCTTCCCTTCGTCGAAAATAATTCCCGCGCAGTGTCCGATCCGGTGCCATAAGAAACCTAATCGTCTTCCCTTTGGTGATTAGATAGTGCGCGTTTTTTTTCTTAATACAGCCCCCTTGGTACCCGTTGCACGTCGCTAATCAGTGAAACCGCGCGATGGAGAAAGCGCTAGAGAAAAAAAATACATATATGTAAATCGAAACGATTCAAATCGAATGAAGCAACACACTTTTTTGGAAAAAAGATGATCGATCGGATTTGAAGGCGCGCGATGAGTGAACGGAATCGAAGCAAAGTTATTTGCTGCATTAGAACCGATAGATAAGAAAGAGAACAATGTAGCAAACGGAGAGATTTCTGTACATTACAATCAATAAGTTGTAATCCAAGATCGATTGGCTGTGGCGAAATGTTCGCATCTCGCAGTCGTCGCCGTTTCTATCAGGTTGTTTTGTAATGTTCGGATTATGTTCGGATTATGAGTAACGATTTTTTTTCTTCCTGCACCTCCCCGTCACAATCAGAACCGTACGATCGATTGCTTTTGCCCGTTGCGCAACAGTCCGCTGCACATGATCGCATCGTCATCGTGACAGCCTCTCGGTGCCTTGTTGTGACCACGATTCGGATGGGTTCTCCTCCTACTGCTTTTGCTGCCCCCTTTTCACTCCAGCCACAGTCAGTTGAACGGCCTCACGATCGGTGTCACTACCAAAGAGTCCCGGCCGCAGGACCCGAAACTTGGAAAAACACGTGTTGCGTGTCAAATTGTGAAATTCCATCAATAGGGAGTCGTGTGAGAAAACTATCCGGTAGCGGGTCGGTGTTCAGATTACATGAAAGGCGAAGAAAGTGAAATGAAAATTCTAGTAAAAATTTCCCCCAAAAAAAAAGAAAAACATTTTATTGCCATTCCTTTGGCACGGAACTAATTTGCCTAATGTTTGTCAGGTTTTCTTTTTTTGCTCGGCAAGGGATTGGATGCGGCTGAACATTAAAACAGACCCGCAAACGGACCCATGCGGCTTTAATATTCAAAATGCTATTAACCAAAAACTGCCAGATAATGGTGAAAACGTGATACTAGAAGGTTATGACCCGGTCCGGAGCAAATCGTCTCAAATCAATAATAAAGATTGACACTACGACTTGGGGTGCTACAGTTCAGCCAGCCGTCGTAAAAATAAAGCTATAATACGTAACGCTGGAAATTCAATCCAGTGTATGTAAGTAATAATTAACGAAAATTTTTGAACCCAGTACACCGAAGGGGGTGAAGAAGAAAAAAGAAAACAATCAAAAATGAAAAACAAAGTTCTGTACATTTACCACCCAAAAAGGCATCGGAAGGCGAGAAATCAACACTGGTGGTCTACGATAACCTGTCAGAGCAAACCTTCTGGGGAAAGGACACATTTCATGCGCTTATCGCTAATCCTCTAATCCGTACCCTTTCGCACAAAACATTTCGATTCATTTCGACTGATTTGGTTATGTTTCTCGACCGACGGTACGGTGATCTGATGTGCAAGAACAATTGCAAATCCCCCCCCCCCCCCTCCGAAACATTCGTTTTCTGGTAGTACAGCCAGCAGGGCAGGGCTATTATATATCTCTGATTCACTCGCGAGTAATTTGCGTGCAGCATCGAACGCAACATCTACCATCATGCTTGTCGCAGCATTTCGCGTGTCGCAATGCTCGTCAATGGCCAATTGCTGAGCTCGGTCCCGCGTACCTACCAAACAAAAACAAACCAAAAAAAAATATATACACACCAATAATAAAGCAACTTCAAACACTGGAGGGAAAACTGTGAGCGAGTCAAACACACAACAACAAAAAAAATTGGGCGATGCAAGTGGATGCTCCTGGCTGCGGTAACTTGTGGAGCTGGTCAGTTTGGGCAAATCTCGATTGGGAGAGGGCGTGCTTGGGATCTTCGCGCATTCGCATACTCCACCAGAGCTATCTTCCTTCCACCCTCTCACACACGTTACACCATCCCCAAAAACAGGAAACCTACATCCGGCAGTTATTTAATCATTATTGTGCCGTTTTTTGACATTCATTTTTTTTTGCGTTATTTGCTGGTGCTGGTTTTGCGCTGCTAACCGCCATTACTGTGCTGAGTGTCCGAAGGGTTCCACATGGCAAATGTGTGCAAGGCTTACGCACAGAGGCTTACGTTACGTTCACAATTTGAATGGACCGTTTTTTTTGGTGAAGGATCCAATCTCCAGACGACACTTTCCTGACGACGCATCACGAAAGTGACCGGGATGAAGATAATCGTACACAGAGTCCGGATCCATCCGGGTAGAGCATCAGTGTGTAACAGTCAGGGATAGTCAAGAGAAATACAGTTCGGGTGTGTAACTTTCCGTTTGGTTCGATCTTGATGCAAATGTCATCGGGATGTGGGAGTCCTTGCAAGACGTTTTGCGGAGTTCCATGCTGTCTACGATGTCCAAACGTCATGCAGTACGTTATCGGATTATCGGAAGTCTTGCATCATTGCGTCTGAAACGCTTCCACTTTCCAAGCGCAGTGCAAAAGAAGGTCTATCCCGCAAAGAACCTTCACCGCCGTTGTTGTGAGATGATGTGTAACGTACAGCGTGGAATGTCAGTTATTTTCTCCCATCTACAAACAACATTGTCAGTAAACCTTGAATGGCTATAATAGTAGGCAAACAAAAAAAAGAAACGAAACATACATACGTACACTCCCCAGAATTCGAGAATCCCTATCGCTCTGGCTACTCTGCAGAGCTTTCATGTGCTGCACACACAACCATCTCCTGTAAGCGATAGAGTCACTGAACGTAATTGGTTGCTTAGTTCGATGCGTCTGACGTCTTATCGACGCGTGGTTTGAAAATACCTCGGAACCGCTCGCGTAAGACAAAGTAGACGCACCCGTACCATCATGTTCGGGTTCGGACAAACCGACCCGCTATCTCGTTGACTCGCGATGACCTGTGCAACCCCTTCAAGTTGTCAAGTCAGGCAGCGCGTCGTGATTCCGGTACTGGTTTGGAGGTATTGCCTCAGCGAAGATTTATGCTCCTCTTTACACGCTCTCGGTCAGTGTTGTTGGAGCGGTTGTTTATATGTGTTTTTGTACCGATGCATTTACCGGGTGGAGTTGCGCTGTTGGCGCAACTGCTGCAGATTGTTCATTGTGATTACTCCTCGCAACAAACAAAATTGGGTAGCTGGCTAGGTAAACCGCTCGCGAAGGTAAGGCACCGACAGTGTAAGCGCCAGAAGCCGGTAACTATCAGCATGACTGCCCCTGGGTATCAGCACGGTTCAGCTAAGCTTGTCAGCCCGGCTTGTCAGTGATTGCGTTTACCGTCAAAACTTTCAGCAAAAACCCGATGTGGCCCCGGGAGCAGCGGATTCGCACACCATGCCCCTGGGTTGTGTCGGTGCGTTAGTGCATCAACGCCTTCATAGGTGGGATGCGTTACTTTTGGTTACTGATTGTTTATTGTTGCCACGGCAAACGGAACTGTAGTACGACGAAATGCTGCTCCAACGCGATGTTTGTCACCCGATCACCCGGTGTATGTACTGGTGACATCTCTGCCCAATAACCTCCATGCGAAGGTGGAGCGTGACAGTGGAACAATAGTCTAAACAAACCGCACACTTCAAACCGGTCACACCGGTGTAACCTCGGTTCATCCCACATCGCTCACTCGGTGTACAGAAGAATGGCAAAACGAGGCTTAGAATCCTCCACCCGTCAGCATGTCTCCCGCCATGTCCCGCAAACCGTTTGTTATTATAATGCGACCAGCAATTGGGTAAGATCACACGAGATCATGGTACCGAATCTGTCGTTCCGGTACGCTACCATATATGCGTGTGTGTGTGTCGAGCCTCTAGAACTCTAATCCCAGCATCGGAAACGGTTGTGACAGGCTCGGAGTCGGCTCGGAGACTAACAATCGACCCAACACAGTTTTTTTTTTGGATGCTGGAGCGGGTGGCGTCGACGTAACAGATCTCTAGCCGATTTGACGGTGATGCGACAGAGAAATGGACAGCATATATGTAATGCCGCCAACCACGAGAGAGTAAACGATAGGGAAGAGACAGAGAGATAGAGAGATAGAGAGAGAGAAAGAGAGAAAAAGGGAGAAAGAATTAAATGACAGTACAAGGGGGGGGGTGATTTTAAGGTTATAGATGGGAAGCGGCATTTGCTGGCGCTGATGCTGCAAAACCATTCGCCGCTCGCTGATTTTTGAATGAACCGAAGAGATTAGTCGTGGCGCGGGGCTGAAGAAGCAACGATACGGAATGGTCACAAAACGTTGCGACAGTGTGGACAGCGCGGTCACACCACAGAGAAGAACCACAGCGCAAACAGTCCCGGCGTTGTGGCGGTACACGAGAAGAAAAGTTGCAAATTGAGTTCACGGAAATCTCAATCAAACACTGTTTGTCAGAAACGGCACATCCAGCTGGTTGGCTATTTGCCGGGCAAACGCACATATTGCACACACAGGCGCGTTCACTGGAGTTGCTGGATGCATATATTCGGCACCGCCACCGCTTTGGCTTGGAATTAATAGCATTGAAATAGATGCTTTCTGTAGCTAGCAGAACCGGATAGCCTTGGAAGGTAAGTTCGGATGTTCTGGCAGTGTGGAGCATGTTGTATACTCGAGAGTTCCTCTCATTAGGAGTCGAACACGTTACTACAGCTGAGCTTTTCACGGGACTTTGCGGACGTAACCGTTTGGCATGTCATCGATACCCAAAAAAAGGGTATCGGACGTCTGCTAACCGCAAGGCCGGTATTTAGCTTCCACAGTCTTAACTCTCCAACAAATTCCCAGGAGTATCAACATTTCTTTCATAGTTACTCTGCTCAGCAACCTCTTAGCTACTTCTGCTGAGCTGATGTTGCGCTTGTCCTTGAGAATTACCATTACTATCGCTTTCCGTCATGCATCACGATACGATGACAACACGGAATTTGCTGCAATCGGCGGAACGCGCTAAAAATAATCTATCTATCATATCAGATCAACCTCGCTCGGTGATAAACGCTTTACTCTCATTGCGGGGTCCTATTTCATTTTCCATCCATCCAACAAACACATCAGACATTCCTCAAAAAAGCGTGTCGAGAGGCAAGCATTATGCATGCCTATCCTCAAAAACCGATTAGAAGCCAATGACACTCCGCGCCAGACCTACTCGACCTGCTCCATTTTGTTCCGAGTGCGGATCCTTTCCTCAGGAAACGGATCGCCGAACTGATGTTGCGTGTCGTGCACCATCGACACGAGGCAAAAATGTTTTTGCAAATATCCCTATATTAATGGCCGGCCGGTGTGTAGCTGGCGCGTGGTAAAGCGATATTACCAACAACAACAACAACAAAAGGGAATAAGGCGAAGGAATGGTCGTACTGTTGGGAGGTTTTCTACTTTGCGCCCACTGCCACTGCGTGTTATCTTTCTTTTGGGGCTTGTTGCACGCCATATTTGTTTTTTTTTGGTTTCGTCTTCCTTGTTCTTTTTTTTTTGTTTCGCGTACTTTAATCTATAAATAATGGGGCTACCAGCAGGTTGGGATGCGAATTTTTCGGGAGAGCCCGTCTTCCCTCCATACCCTCCACCATCATGCTTTCTCCCGTGAAGAACAAAACCAATAGAACGAAGGGAAACAATCAACGTCTTATTTAAAGGCAAAAAAATACATAGACACTCGTGAGATTTAGACGAAAGAATGAAGTAACGACCGAAACGAAAAAGAACCGACACAAAATTCGCGTAAAAATGCATAAACTGTGTCGTTTAACGCGAACTCATACCTCGGATCTCACCCTCGGAACCCCCTTCCCCCCCAGGCTGATGCTCCTAATTACTGCAAGTGACGCAAGAAATCGTTGCGGTGCAAAAATGTCACCAACCCCCTCTCCCCGAAAATCAACAAAATAAAAAAAAAACACCAAACAAAAAATGCGAATCGAGAGGCAAGCAAAACAATAATAATTCGCGAAAAATTTCACACCATGTGAAATGTGCAGGCTGTTTCGCGGGGTTATCCTACTGACAGATTACCGTAATTCCGTTGTGCTTTGTGGTATTGTTTTGGGCGCATTCTTCGCTATTTCTAAATACAGGTCAAACCCAGCATCACTAGCCCGTGGTTGGAATGCCAAACTGGCCGGAATGTCGATGGGTAACAACTCTGTGCAGATCTCCCCCGTCCGGTAGCGGCGTAGTAGTCAGTTGCGACAGATATGACGGTTTCGCATTCGTGTGGATACTGACAGACAGCGCGTCGGGTCGGGCAGATCTGCGATCTGCTGGAATATCTGCTGGAATATATAAATGCAAAAAAAGCACCTTGCGCTTTTTTTGTTAAATGTTTGTTGTTCTGCTTTGGGGTTTTGTATTTGTGTGCACCACCATGCACTACCAATGGTGCAGGAACGCACGAAAGAGAGTGCAATATCCGACGTTGGCAGTGGTTCCCCCGGGTTGTGTGTACTAGCCACAGACCGGAAGGTTTAGTTTAGGGCCTCAATTAGAATTTATAACGCATGGGCGCGCTCCAGCAAACGCCAACTCGTCAATCCCCGCCTGCCGTTATGATGTGGCCGAGGAAAGAGAGAGAGAGAGAGAACAAGAGAGAGAGAAAGAGAACAAAACAAGAGATGGAAATGATAATGCAAACGATCGTCGGTGCGCTGCCTGTGTGTTTGCTGGAAGGTTTTTCACTTGATTTTTATTTTTCTGTCATTCTCCCCCATTTTTTGTTGTTGTTGTTGTAACTGTTATTATTCTCATCTCGGTGTCCACTCTCATTACGTTCCCTTTGTGTTGTGTGCTTTCGCGTCATTTTTAACCCTTTTTATTTTCTGTTTCACTCTCCCTTTCATGGCCGTTCTATTAACGCTTATAACGCTCCAGCAAGTGACAGTAAATTTTAAATTCAATTGCAAACTGTCAAAACAGCTGTCAAACAGCTTGTGTGTTTACTTAGAAAAGTATAGTTGACTTAAGGTCATAAAACAGGGCTACCTTTTGACTAATTAAGCTACTAGTTTGTACATCACTTGGTTGCCATTTTTTCGGAACTATCGAGTCGTCTAATTACCCAGTCACTTGGTTAATATTGATTAGCTTCCGGTTTCCGGGTTTTCGCCCCGGGTCCAAGGCTCGGTCAGGAACCGGGAACGTAAATCAGGCACCACGAAACCCTAACGCCGACCATGTCCCGGAATTGGGATGAATTGGTCTCGTTCGGACAATCATAATAAATTGAAGCCCAGGACGAATTCCGGAACGAGACAGAAGCAGAAATGCAGTGTGGGCAAACAAAGCAGCAAAACCAAGCAGACGCATGGCATTATGTTCTCATTGTTTTTCGAGGCTTCTCACCATTTGTCTGACCACTAGCTCCCAGTACATCTCCCTCCGTACCTTTTTGCTTTGTTCCTGGTCCGTGATGACTTTTTTAGTTGGATTATTTCATCCTTGCTTTCATTTGTTCGCTGACGCCCGGTCTTGATCCCTTTTTTTTGGGAATGTTTGTCGTGCTTCCTTTGTTTTTGCTTCTATGGATTCTAGTTGACCAGGATTCGAGCGGTTTCGGTTCGGTTTGTTTAGTTTGCTGGAGCGGCTGGGATTGATTGTGACTTCTCTTCTCTTTTTTTTTTCGTTGTGCTCGGATCATATTTCACTGCTTGACTGCATGTTGTAAGAATAAAAACGCAAACAGAAGAGTGACATGGTCAACTTTTCGAAACCACCCACCCCGTACCCCGTTTGTTTGTGTCTCCTCCTTCTCCCGTTGAACCCGAAAGGGAGATTTTCCCTTCAATTTGTATTAATGATGTGCACTGGACGTTAAGATCGCAAAGGGAAATAATGTAGAATGTGGGAGATGGTGGAACACACAAAACAAAACAAAAAAAAAAACAACCGAATGAAGAGGTAATAATGAAAAGATGACAATTGTTGGGTTTTTGGGTAGGAGGGTAGCGGGATACCTCATCTCCGGAAGCCGGCACGTTTCCGGTGCTTTAATGAATGTGGACACGCTGCTTACAAGTGCAGCTAACGCCACCAGCATTGCCACCTAATGAACGATCGAGTTTTTTTTTTGTTGTTGTTCACAAATTTGCTCTGTCATTCCGATTTCCAGCACGAAAGAGTGCACTTTTACCCACAAGTGCAGTGTAGATGCCAGAACTCTTTTTAGTGAGTCAACTCAGAGTGAATGAGTCGTTATTAGGAGTCAGCTCGTTTAACGACTCATTACGGAGTCATAAAAAAACCGGCATAAACGTATAAGTCGTATAAGGGACCTTATGAAATTTTGATTTTTTTTGAATTTTTTGATTTTTTTATTATTTTTCACTCTTTTTTTATTTAAAGCATTATTTGAGTGAAAAGAAACTCATTGCAAGCAATTGGCATTAAAATAAAACAATTTAATTTTTTTTGCAAAATTTCCCAAAAAAATCGTAAGGGGTAAGCCTTATGAAATATTCGAGTGAAAATTTTTTTTAAATTTTTTTTCTGATTTTTTATTCTTTTTTTAATTTAAAGCACTATTTAAGTGAAAAGAAACTTATTGCAACAAATTCCCATCAAAATATATCACATTTAAAATTTTTGCTACATTGCTCAAAAATGAGGAAAATTTTACATTTTCTCAAACAGGGTAACGAACTTGGTTCCTCGAATAACTTCTGGCACAGACATCTGAGGGCATAGCTGTCCAAGAAGAAAATGTAGCCATTGGTGCCATCTATCGACCACAGGTTAAAGATTGGCGATCCGTTGGATACCGACCGAGTTATAGGCAAAATTTGGTGCAAAAATGAGGAAAATTTTCATTTTTTTTTTGAATTTTTTGATTTTTTTATTATTTTTCACTCTTTTTTTATTTCTAGCATTATTAGAGTGAAAAGAAACTCATTGCAACCCATTGGCATTAAAATAAAACAATTTAATTTTTTTTTGCAAAATTTCCCAAAAAAAATCGTAAGGGATAAGCCTTATGAAATTTTCGAGTGGAAAATTTTTTTGAATTTTTTTTCAGATTTTTTATTCTTTTTTTAATTTAAAGCACTATTTAAGTGAAAAGAAACTGATTGCAACAAATTTGCATTCAAATAAATCAATTTTTAAAATTTTTCATAATTACTCAAGAAAAAGCCTTATAAAATTTTAAAAATTTTCGATTTTTTTATTTTTTCTAGAATTTTTAGAATTTCATAGTATTTTTTTAATAATTCTATAAATGTATAGAAGGAATGGAGATAAAAAAAGCCAACAAGAGAGAATAATAACACAAATATCAATGTAAAAAATCTAAAAACGAGCAGAGATCTAACTAGAAAAAAAATGAAACCATCATACCACAAATGCTACAAATATGTCAACAATGCAACGCAAAGAAGAAAACAACACCCATAACCTACCTGATCGTGTAGGCCGAACAATTTCAATGCTGGACGGAATCCAAACACAGCGGGTGATTTGAAACAGCGAACCCCGCAACCAGACCGTTCCCAAAATTCTGGCACACTTGATGCACTTGTCCTGTTGGCGTAAACAATACACGCTAAAGGAGAAAAAAGGGACGCTTGAAGGGCGACACACTTCAGTAACGCCAGGCCAAGCTACACAAACCAGACCCTTTGCTGCAAATTCCAGGGGTTCCGGCGCCGAAAATTATATTTGTAGTGGGATCGGTTTGTTTATAAACAATAGTTAGTTGCGCGAACGGGTACATTTTTTTTTGTACGCTGCACAATTTGATGCAGAAATTCCTACGCTCTTTTCGATTAGTGTTGATTGTTGTCTTTTAACGACTCTTACACGTGGCTCAGCTTGTTGTGGTGTGGGCGCCACGGTGGGGGAAAAAAATATGAAGACACAACTATGCGCAAGTGTTCTCCGGCTGTGGTACTGATGAACCGTACTGATAAGTTCTGTCACAATATGATCATTCAATACTCGGTTTAATGATTTTCTCTAACTTTTCTTCCTTTTATTCCAGAATCAAACGAGCTTCACCGAGCACATCGATGCCAGCTGTGGAAATGACTGTTACATCAAACAGGTAAGTAACAGCAAACAGGTGTTACCGTGTGTTCCGTCCTATTTTACGCTCTCTGTGTTCGTGTTGTGCGTTGTCATTCCATCAAACTCATTTCATCAACCGGTGTGAAGGTTTGGAGATCAGAAGAGCAAAATTAACAACAAAAAAAACAAGAAATAAATGTAATAAAGGACGCATCCTGATCGGAGCAATATGGAGTCAGAGTTATCCGTTACATGTGTAACGTACGGCAAGGGAATGCACACACACATATACATAGCTCCTCGTCACACCGGTTGCGTACTAACTTTTTGCTCAAAGGTGAGAAGTCAAGCGTACTTCCGCACCGAGGGGAATGCAGCAGAAGATTTTTGCTTTTGCTGACAACTGGTACCCGTTGTGGAATTAAAACGATATTTTAGAATGTTTTCATCAATGTAATGTGTTGTGTCTGCTTTAGTGTACCTTATGTGAGCGATTCGTTGTTGTCTACTAATAGTAATAACATGTTGCTTCGCTTAGTTAACTATTTATAAAAGCTTTAATGGTAATTTACAAATGTAAAAAACATCGTTTTTAAACTCCAACGATAAAACACATTAAAATGAAATATTTTACAGGAATTTTTTAAGTTTAAGCAAAGTTTAAGGGAATCCGGATTTTTTTAAATTTTAAGCAAATTTTAAGGGAAAACGGATTTTTTAAAGGTTAAACCCAATTTAAGGGAAAACGAATTTTTTTGAAGTTTAAGCAAAGTTTAAGGGAAAAGGATTTTTTTAAAGTTTAAGCAAAGTTTAAGGGAAAAGGATTTTCTCAGAAACTACAATATCAACGATGTACAATATAACGCGGTTCAAGAGTTCGAAGATTTCTTCACAAACATGACATGTGCAAAGGCTATCGCCATGCGTGTCATGACGCCATGCTTGTCTGTCGGGGGCAGTACGGGCTACGAACGACGAAAATCCGTTCGACGCTCACGGGGAAATGAACAGGACGGCATGTAGCTGCCAATGTTTCAATGTCGTTTATATCTACGATCAAAGGGTTGACAGATGCATGGCTAATAGGAATTTCAAATTTTCTGCCGTTACTGATGTATTTGGCCTTCATGTTAATTTACTCAATGCAACAAAAAACACAAATAAATTCAATTAAACTTACATTTTACTTTTTGAAAGTGCTTATTCGCGTTCATTGAAAATTAAAACTGCTAAATTTGTTGAAAAAAATCCATTGCCAAACACATTCGTTTAAAATCCGCAGCTCAAAACCTCGCGGATTTCTCTCCATACAAACGGGAACGTTCGAATCCGCCAGACCCAGTTCATTCATCGGGCGCGCAATGTACGGTAACTCAATTGAACGTTATTTTAAAAATGAGTGTCTAGTGAACACTGACTGACACCGGCGGCGAACGGATTTTCGTCGTTCGAAGTCCGTACTGCCCTCGTGTATCTTGAGCTAGGAAGAATAAATGCACCAATGCACCAAAAGGCTGCTGTACAGACATAGGTATGAGGATGTTTTTTGTAATGTAATACCCACAGTTTATACCCATCAAAATAGTCACGTTTTAAAACAGACGTTTACGACACTAATCCCACACGCGTTGGGCAAGAATTCCTGGGCGATTTCACGCGGACAAATATTTAGATTTATTGTTGGTGATTAAATTGGGGAAGAATTCTTGAAACATCCTTCCATCGTCAGCAACCAGACGATATAAAAAAAAAACGTATTATAAGCAGCAAATCTCGGTACACCACCAAAAAAAAACATAGACACATCGTGTTGCAGGCAGCTGTGGCTTACCGAATTGCCCAAGTGCACTTTACCACCGCCGGCTGGCACGTCTATTTGCTGGCGTTTGGCGTTTGGCTTGACCGCGTTGCGGAAAAGCGATTCACTTTCCTGCATCATGCTACCGAAACTGCATCGGATGAGATGCACACGCGTGTGTATTGTTTATGCCACTCGTAATCTTTGATGGCTTTTTAATTACGCTCAATTATCATCGCCTCCGGCCGACCGAAGCTGGTCGCCCGTGTTTGGTCGTTTGCGAGTGTTTGCAGCATTTTTATTTTGTTTTGTTTTTTTTTCTGAGTGGCTATTATATTACGAATGATCCTTTGCCGTACTTTCATACGAATGCTGGATTTTAAGTTTTGTCTTTGTTTACTTTGTTCATGCATATCCTACCGGGGTTTTCATTTACGGCAGCATGACATCAACTGGTAGCCTGTTTCGTGCCTTGGTTTTTGTTCTCGGATTGTTTCCAATCCTTCCTCAGCCCGTTTTACAAAGCCTAGTGCTTGTGAACACTCATCTGTAACTGAATCCAATAAGGTCAGTGATAACGTTATGGCAGTAGAGGTCTTTTCACTACACAATATTAAAATATTTTGCACAAAACAGTAAAGTTAATAGCCTTTGTCGGCTAATTAGCTTCACGCTTTTGGAGAGAGAGAAAAAAAAATCGATTACCCCAAAACCAGCACAAATGCTGATTCCATCGCACAATGATCCCATGCTGAGATAAAAGTCCAAAATGCCAATTTTCATTATTTCTTTTTTAGACCAAAAAACTCAAATAATTATCCAAATGAAAACTTATAAAACATTATTCACTTAATGGTACGAAATAAGAGATGAATAATCTTATCCAAATATTTCATCCCGCGTGCCCAACTGTGCACTATTAACCCCGAAATCCATCTGGTACTAGTTTTTTCACCCGTTTGGTCCAAATTTCAAATTTCAGCCTTATGTGTTAGAACATATTTTGAGGCGTACAAACCGAAGGGTTCCCACCACGTCAGCATTGTGATGTAATTGTTGGAATATGTCACCGCAAAACTAGCAATACGGCACGCTTAGGGAGCAGGGAGTGTAGTATGTGTGTTCTTGTTTTTTTTTTTTTGGATCGGCTAGCCCTTCGCAATCGTCCGCAAACCACGTGCCGGACAGATGAGGCACAAACTAGGCAGCAGGTTCTACGTACTTCAACGCTAGGGTAGAATCAAACGATCGCGACGTACGTTACCCAAATAGCTCCAGCAGGCTGTAAGAGCGGAGGGTGCGCAAATGCCTGTTCTGGGGATGGAATTTTTTCGGTCAGCTAAAGCCATGACATAAAATCGCCATGTTTGGAGCAAATATGTTGAACAAAATTTCAAACATACCTGCGGATCATGGATTGATATGTAGTGGAATTTTTGGATGTAAAATATTACCACACGTGATAATTTTATATTATATTTATTATGCTTCAAAGCCGAACAAGTGCTCCCAACAAGTTGTTCCCTTCCAAGAATACTAGCGTCATAGGCTAATATAGGTAATAAAAGCACACTCATTTTTGCTATTTTCAAGACACATCACCTCACTCGACGCAGTTGACGTGTTGTTGATCGACCGGCAGCGATACTTCCCCCATATCTTGATCTATACCATTCTATCTGTACGCGGCTAAGTGTTCCGGTTCCCACCGCATACATCCAGAGAGATGAGCCTGGGAGATGCCACCCCCCTGCCGAATACGTGACAAATGTTTCGCTATAGTTTACCCTTTGACTCCGTCCGAACTTGTCCGTCATCTATACTTGCGTGTGCATCAGCAAGAATCGACTAAAAATTCTAAGTTGCAGGGTTCGTCGATGTCAACTAAATGTGTCGATATCGATGTCTTCGATGTCCAAACAAATACTATAAAAAATTCATCTTCATCAAAAATTAATTCTTGAAGTACACTGCCAAGTCGTTATCATGTCTTGATTACTTCCAATATTTTTGATATTATTCCTTCATGGAAAACAAAGCTAATGTAGTAACACTTGCGAATGAGAACAGCAGATACCACCTGGGTGACGTGTTTTGTTTTATGATACTCTTAGTCGGCGTACAGATTTTTTTTTAGCATTCTTACTCGTTCATTCACTACAGCATCCGGTTACAGGTGATTTCAAGGCCGATTGATGTGTGCCCGTGTATCGATCATGCCTAATGAGCAATATACGTTACACAACGACCTTGTGGCGTTCGACCATTGCGAGATGAATGAAATCTGAAATCGGCACGTGCCGTTCTGCTGTTTTAAGTGTTATTTTGTGGTTTTGCGTATTCTTCTGAATGTAGATTCCAGAATTCCAATTTGCATCTCCTAATCTTCTGGTTTGCACTTGAAGATGTTTACTAGGGTAAAGACTTTTTCTCGTCTACAAGGTTTTTTTTAATTTGATACTATTTGCAATGTTACATCCTCAACCTCAAACAACCTGAAATTCCAACCTCAAGAGGGACTGAGGACATGCCGGCTATTTCTGGCTTACTAGACTTATATTTACCAAGTAGCCGTGGGATAGTCGTGGGATTTGGGATGGGATTTCATACCTGTTCCTGTCTTGTGGAACCGGCGCCGATTATGATATACTCCCCCAGGGGTCCCAGGGATTTAGTTAGAACTCCCTAGAAAACCCTGCAGTACGCGCGGAAACATGTGGCCCGATTAGAGGAATATCGATTCCATTCGCCGTCAACTAACTAGGGGAAGAAACGGTTTGGTTCCCACGTGGTACCCGGCTGCCAACAGCATCACACACAGAAACGAAACCCTGACGCGGTACCACGGAAAATGCACCACGATGATCGATTGAGACCTTGACTGCGAACCTATGGCTATCGCGGTTTTTCGTCCGCCGACGTATTGCGTACGTCCCCACCGTATCGTCCGATTAGCGCCCATATCGGTGGCCGGGGGAGAAGCAGACAAGAGATTACGGCAGCATCTTAAGCACCCCACCCGACACAGGAGAGATGGGTTTGTTTTTGTTTGGCTTTCAGACGTTTCTCGCCCGGTACTCGGCCAATCGGGCACACATACAAATCAATTGAAGCCAAATTATGACAAACAACAAAAACGTGGAGAAGCGACAAACAAAAAAACAACAGCTATACATAGGAACAACTCCACTGGATGGGCATTTTATGGTCGTGCGCGCATATTCTACTCCCATGCCCGCTAACGATGCACTTCCTGCGATTGTGCTGTGCATGTATGGAACATTTTCGCGCACATTATGCGTTCGCGAATGCGTTTGCAGCTTGTTGTAGAGTTGTGCTTGGGCCTTTTTTGCACCGCTCCGGTGTCAGTTGCGGAATTGTGCTACCATTTGGTGTATTTTGGTTTTGTTTCTGTTTAAATACAGCACTCGACACGGAACGTTCAATCCCGCGACCTTCCGAACCAAGCCGCGTAATCACCCGAATCGTTGAGATGGGGAGTGAGGAGGGGCGGAGGGGTGGGGGAGACAGAATGTTTTAATGTTTTACAATTATTGCCTTTATTAACGGCGTGCTTTATGAGCGAACATTAAAGAACCAGCATTACGCACGCATGTACCATAACAGTTGATAGTAGCTTGTTGATGGAACGAAGATGAGGAGATGAGGGAAGGACGAAGGGTGAAGAAGAGGGGGAGTTGTAAGACATAGGAACGGAAAGGGGTCCTGGGGTGGAAGGGAGCAGAGGGCGTTAAAAAACATCAACACCGGACGCTGCCAGGACGGTGCCAAAGCTGGCCACCATCCGGCAGCAGCCTGGGTAAAGAAAGCTGAAAATCTCGTCTAACGTATTGGTTCGTCCGGGTCAAAGATCGCCCTCCACCGAAGTGAAGCGTCCGGACGTTGAATGCTTTAGATCGGTTCTTTTTCTTCCCTACCGAACGCGACTGGGAGATCACTGGTACAGCCGATGAGCTGTACCAGTGTTACTCCAATGGTTGGGGGACATTATCAAACTGCTGAAATCTTCTGGTGGAGAAGGAGAACACTTCTCCCAAACGGGCACGGCTGAGACAGGACGATTTTGTCTGTGCGATTTACCCGCTCATGTGGGATTCCGTTGAGAGCTGAACCTTGAAATTTGGACGAAGTTTCGGCGATCTAGATTAGGAACCATGAAAATTAATCAAGAAGTGAAAGATCTTCCCAAGCCCCAACGTACGTAAATCTCACTACCACTTATGCCGGCAACTCTCCCACCCCCCCCCTAAAACACTGCACAAATCTCTGATATCTAGCAAAAGAGAGCGTACGAAGAAGATGCGACTTTGCTCATCTCTAGCTAGGCCCCTGCATAACCCTGAACGGGGATCATGCATCTTCATACAGACGCGGCCTTCCAATCTCTTTCGCCTGTTATCACCCTTCCCCGTCCCGTGATCCCGGGTTTTGTATCAAATCAAAATGCTGGACAAATTCAAAACCCCACAAAACTCCGTGATCGTGGACACATCCACATCGGCTAGTCCGCCCGCGCTTTCCGGCTTGAATTAAGCTTACGGGCGTGCACGGGTGGACGAGACGTACGGCAAAACCGGCAAGATGGCGGCTAGTGGCGGGACCATTAAATCTATTAACGTTTTGCCCGGGATGTGTTTGTGGCCGGTTGCGCCGGTTCACTGTTTGACGCTTTCGATATTTCCCGTTTCTTCGTCTTCTAGTGTACGATTGGATGCCGGCAGTGGGAGCTTGCACTAGAGTCCAGCTGTCAGCATGCGTGTGTAAGTATACCTGGTAAGACACTAAGCATTTACAACACACAAACTAAACGGATCTTCGATCCATATACGCACACACAGAACGTCAGCGATCAGGAGCTGTTGGAAGCCCGGGAATGGTCCTGCATTGCGGGATGTAATGATGGGCTGAGCCGGTACTTTCGGTGGCTTAAGGCGGAGATCGGTACACCGCATGCGCCGGCCCTTGTCGCCGACAGTCTTACCGCGACGGCACTCGCACTGGAATGGGAAATCCCAGAGCGTCTGGTACGGTTGGCACGCCACCGTAACCGTGGTCCGCGCAGCTATCTTGTCCAGTGGCGTTACGAGGAGGTAGCCGGTGACTGGAAGTACTACCGGAACCAGAGCATGGGTGACAGTTCGACCGTGCGCGTTGACAACCTGCAACCATACACCAAGTATCGGGTAAGGGATATACTGACCAAAAGTTCCAGAACTGCATACAACATTGTCCTTTTGTTATTCTTCACAGTTTCGGGTAGCGCTGCTACTCTCGCCCCACCACGACCAGGTCCTGACATCCGAGCAGAGTGTCATCATCAGCACGCTACCGTCCGGTGTACCTACGTCGGAGCCCACGATCGTGCGTGCAGTGGCGGTAGATCACTCGCGCATTTCCATCTCCTGGGAGCCAGGTCCATTCCCGAACGGTCCCGTACTGTCATACGTGCTGCAAATTAAAGATCTCCACCCGATCGGCTACAGTGCCCTCAAGGTTCTAACCGTCTCTTCCTTCATCTGTTTTCTCTTTATTTTTTCCCTTTCTTGTTTGGTTTTTTTGCTACACTCACCCATTCCCTTGCTGCAATGAAGGGCCGGTGTTACTTAGGCTGCTGTTTCATGTCGTTCTTTTAGCTAACAGCCTGAGTTTGATGTTTTGCGAGGTGTTGGCTTTTTTTTCAGACGTTTCTTGCACGGCCATTTTGCACCTTGCTTGCCGAGTGTACATCTTCTTTGCTTCCGTACTACTGTTTTATCTCTCGTACTCTTATCTTTATCTTTCAACAATGAGCACATTTATACATCTAACCAGTTCACAGTGTCTTACTAATACAACTTGCTGTGTGTTTCTTTGTGTGTTTAAGCTTCTGATAGCTGTGATGAAAATCTCCTAGTAGCATGTCTAGAGATGCTCGTCACACTTTACTATGATGTCCTGTTAACTAATTCTCTATCTATCTCTCCGTCTAATGTGGATGTAATTTCTCAGGAAATCCCGGAATCAAACACGTCCCGCCATTACATGTTCGAGAAGCTGGAACCCGAGCGTAATTATTCGGTTTCGGTAGCGATGAGCAATCCGGCTGGTGAAGGTCCCGCCTCGGTAACACTCGTGGCCACGCCGCCGAAAGCTACCGGTCACGAGGAAGCACTACTGCCAACGCTTATTCTCGGTGCGGAACGTTCCATCCTGGCGCAAAGTTCACTGACGCTGTTCTCCGACCCGCCGACAAGCGTGTACGCTAGCATCGAACACAAAATTCGTGGTACAGCAACACACATTCGGCGGGGGCTACTGTTCGTGTCGGACGATGCCGGTTACATCTATCGTGCCCCATCGCGGCCCGGTGCCGAGAAGGCACGGGTCGCCATCTTGGTACCGAGCGCCGCCAATAACTTCCGGCCGACGCTGCTATCCGTCGATTGGTTGAACGAGCATCTGTACGTACTGGGACAGGCGCGTCCAACGAAGTTGTGGCAGATTGCGTACTGCGATTTCACCGGCGGCCATCTGACGGTTGCGATCGCGGGTCTTCAACGACGGCCGGACCATTTTGCGGTCGATCCGTACAATGGTTACCTGTTCTGGGTGGTCGGTGGTACCGGATCAGATACGGGACTCTTTCGGCTTGATTTGGGCGACATTTCGAACGGTGTGCGCCATGAAATCCGACCGGTGCAGATGGTGAGCGGACGGAATCTGGGTGCGTTTACGCTCGATCATGCTAACTTTCGGGTGCTGTTAGCGGATCAAGGTAATAATACGGTACTGGCGGTTTCGTTCGATGGTAGCAAGCAGGAGGACATTCGCAACAACACGCAGCAGCCACGGTTCGAGCGCGTCAAATCGTTAGCACGCGCGAATGGGCTGTTTTACTGGACGAACGGTACGGAGGTGTTTGCGGAGGACTATCACCGGGTGCACAATAGCTACTACCATAACGCGTTCCCGATAGCGGCCAACAATACGTACTTTAGCATTAGCGTTAATATGACAGCTGAACAACCGATCCCGGTACCGGTGAACCCGCCGCGTAACCTGCAAGCACTCGCCTCACCGGACAAGCTGAAGGTGTCCTGGGACGTACCTTATCTGCTCGGTGTGAAGGGACGCGGTGCCTGGCAATCCTGGAGCTACCTGGTGGAGGTGAGTGACGAGCAGCTCGCTAGTGTGCTGCATGTCGCTACGGTTAATGGTACCAGCTACGCATGTGACATTGCCGGCCGATTGCTACCGAACCGGGTGTACACGGTGCGGGCAGCCGCCTTTACGACCGCAGGTCGTGGACCGTGGAGTCGGGAGTTCCGCGTGCGTACGCTGCGCCCGGAAAGTCAGCACCATCTCGTGTGGGCCAGCACGGACGGTATAGTGCGCAGTGATGTGATCGGTGAGCATGTGTCGACGCTTATACCACGCTCGACCGAGCTGGACGGTGCTGCCGTAACAAGCCTGGCCTGGCACGCGCGCACACTTTACGTCGTGAGCAACTCCACGCTGCGGATGTACCGGGAACCGAGCGCTCCCGGTGGCGAGTGGACGAAGCTACGAGATCTCGAATCGGTGGAGTGTGTGGCGATCGATTGGATCGGTGAGCGACTGTACTACTCCAATCCGGCCCAACAGCTGATCGTGCGGTCGGGGCTGCTCGGTGAGCAACCTGAACCAATACACAGTGTGATGAACGTGCGTGAGATACGGTTTGATGCGTACCGTGGCTTCATCTACTGCTCGTCCGGGCTGATACTTGAGGCGTTCCGGCTGAACGGCAAAAGCCGCGTGCAGTACTTCAACGAGAAGCTGTTCACCGGCAAGCAGATCATCGGCATGACACTTGATCACGATGGGCAGCTATTGTTCTGGATAGTGCGTAGTTACTCGCATTCCCATCTTTACTGGGCACCGCTCGCTGGCTCACCATCCGCCATTGCAGGTGGTGCTGGGACTGGTACGCTACCGTCGCTACCACTCACCGACCAGACGCCGCAAGGACCGCTGCTACACTTTAGCGATCGGTTGCTTTGGCTAAAGGAAAGCCAGGTTGTGATCGGTGATGTTAAAGGTGAAAATTTGGCCTACATTCGCAATCATCATCTGAATGGTACGCGCGCACTAGCGCTTATTGATCCTGCGCCGAAAACGCCCACCATCAACGTGTTGCCCGCTAGTGTGAATGCTAGTACGATACGCGTTACCGGTGATTGGCGACGGTTTAACGTTAGCTGGACACCGGTCGAAAACGTCAACTACAGTACCGTGTTTTACAAACTCACACTAAAGCTGCCGGACGCGCGGGATATTGTGCAGGAACTAACCGTCCCGTACTTCGTGTACGGTGGCACTGGCAGTGATGATGGTGACGATAATGATGTAGCCAGTGTCGAGCATGGACCGATCGCACCGTACACACCGATCGATATAACGCTGCACGCCTTCACCTATTGGCGATCGTCGAGTTTCTCTAGCGTGCGGCGTCACACACCGGCTGGGAAACCCTCGGTACCGGTTGCACCGCGCGCCTACATTCAGCATCATTACTTGCCAGGCACACACGAACTCAGCACCGGTATTGTTTTCCGCTGGTCACCACCAACCGAACCGAATGGACCGGTTGTAGCGTACCGGGTCGATTGTTGGTCTAGCTACGATGAAACGAAACGGAGGGTGTTGATGGACGGTGTGGAAGTGCACAACGGACATACGGAGCTGCTCATACCCGAAGCGGTACAGCCGAACATGACCTACTACCTGCAGGTGCGGATGTGCAATGTCGACCACAACGGTGATCCGAGCGAAATACGATCGATTAGTTTGAGGGACGGTCGGCCATTGCCGTTGGTGTACGTTGCAACCCATGATCAGATACTGCTGCTGGACCTTGATATGCGTAAGAATATCACTATAGTAGCCACTGCCGTACCAGCCATGCTTCTCACTGAGCTACGCTACGAACGGAAGCTGTTCTGGGTGAACGTTAACGGTGAGCTTTTCATGCACGACGATGCGGATGGTAAGCGTAAGCTGGCACAGGTACCATCGCGCGCTACCGCACTCACAGTGGACTGGGTCTCGCGTACCGTCTACGTGCGTGCCCAAACACCTTCCGGCAATGGGAGTACGCTGCATGCGTACGATCTGAACCGATTCGAGAGTGGTGGCTCGGAACCGGTACACCGGATGTTCAGCCTACCAGCCGAACCTACCTCGATCGAACTACTGCAGTACTTGCCGGACGTTGCCGAGCTGCTCGCCATGTCACGAACGGCCCGTGCCGGTTACGTTATCTCCCTTGATGAACCGGATCGTGAACCGATCTCATTCAACTGTGCAGCAGAGCCCGTAGACGAACGGATGCAAATGTTCTGTGACGAGTATGGCATCGAAATGGATGACGATGGACATCGCGGAACAGTGCAAGACGAGGACTATCTGTACTGGATCGGTACGAACAGCACGGTGAATGTGCGAACACGCGACGATTCACCCACCACGGGTATGGAACCGTTCGCGATACCAGGAGCCGTTGCATTGCTGCCACTGCAGCAAAAGCAACGCTATCCGCCCGAGCGCTGTCTCGTTCCCGTCGTCCAGCACATCCAGTATCTACCTGAGCAGTATAATAACACCGAGAATTCCATCACGCTGCGTCTACCGGAACCGGAACGACACGCCGACTGTGACCGACGGCCACCGGCAGTACGGTATCGCATCATGTATCAGCTGGAGAATGAACCAACCGCCGACCTGTACGTGGACTACTCGTACGAGATGAGCCGCACGATTGGAAACCTTCGGCCGTTCACTAGCTACCGGTTTGGTATAACGCTCACCAACCACTACCTCGCAGCGAGTCGTGCCGTCACCGAACGGTTGCTAGCCGGTGGGGAGACGACCGAAATGCCTAAGCAGCACATGCCGGTCGTTTTCCGCACGGCAGTGGGACCTCCATCTCGCCCTGAAGACATCACTGCATTGCCGATCAGCCCTACCGAGGCGATTGTAAGCTGGACACCGTCGCGCCAAAAGAACAGTCACCATGTATGGTACGAAATTTGGCGTGCGGAAACGGACGAGCACAAAAACCGGCAGCAGCAGCTTGTCACAGGTTGGTTCTGGAGCACACATTTCAGCAATACCTTACCCTGATATGCGCTAACGAAACTTCATGTCTTTTTCGACAGATTTCAAAATGGACGACACATTCATGACGGCGGCCATTGTTCGGTTGCAGCCAAACCAGACGTACATTATTTGGGTGCGAGCGTACTCCAATTTTCATGCGTACAGCGATAGTGAAAAGTTCCAGATCCAAACGTTCCCAGAGCCGAGTGATATACAGCTACTATCACTCAACTCGACTGGTATACGGCTGCGGTGGATCCCTCCCGCGAACTGTCGGAAGTATGTAGCACCCTGTATATTCGTGAGTAGTTACTAACATATTGTGGACTATGTTTACAGGTACCGGATACAGTACTCCATCGCTGGACAAAACAGCTGGACGACGATGTACGATTCGATGTCGCCAACGGTTTGGTACAACTACCATTACGAGCTAAATGAATTGCTACCGAAGACAAAATATCAATTTACCATTCTGCTGTACTACCCGTACCGGGAGGAACCGTACCTGTGGCCAAGCGATCGTGAAATACTCTTTGAAACGATGGCAGATAAACCGGCCGCTCCAGGTCGGCCGACTGTGACAAAACTTCGGCAGGATGTTTACAAAGTGAGCTGGGAACCGGCAAAAGATAATGGTGCCATCATTGAGGAGTACGCCCTGGAAGCACTAGTAACTCAGTCGAAACGAGCCGCTCGTTTAGTGATGCCACCGGAGGAAGAGAATGCACTGGTGGTTGGTACGAACGGAAGCAACGATACTGGTTCAGTTACCGAGGTCGAAACATATGACGAACACTGGAGCCAGGTGTACAACGGTACGGATGTGTACTGGATTATTCCAGAACGGCACGCCATTCAGAGCAATCTGTTTCGGGTACGGGCACGCAACTCGTACGGTTGGGGCCCCTACAGTGACGAAAGTCGACCTACTGGAGCGCAACTACATGTGCAGCGTACTATTGTCTACATTGGAACCTTTGTCTTTACTATCACCACGATTATTATGTTCGTCTCAGTGATGGTGGTATTAAGTGAGTATACTTACATCATTGATGGTCCAAAGTTTAATGCGTTAACATTTTACTTTTTTCATTACTGTGCGTACAGTGTTAAAGGCAACGAGAAAAATGAAGAAAATGGACTCGGCTAATGCAAGACTTTCTGATGTTGAGCTCGCAAACTTGCGAGAGCTTCCACGTCGTGGTAACTTTATACAAACTACCAACATCCTGTACAGCACGGGTTCTATGACTGATTCGGAAATAGCGCTATTGCCCCGCATACGTCTCGACCAGGTACTAAGAGAACCACTACCAGATCTCCGATACATTGGGGTTCGCGTATGTACAAGCATGTCTCTTCTTTTTTTTACAGATCTTTATGGCAAGTTCATCGTTGCTGGGTAGTGGAGCATTCGGTGAAGTATACGAAGGTGTTGTGAAAGGCGTTGATGGTGAAGCCGAAACACGGGTGGCAATAAAGGTAAATTGGACAATCCCTGATCGAATGTATTAGATGCAGATATTTTAATCTTTTACCGTCGTCTCTTTCACCCGCGTACGCCTATATACATCGCAGACTCTCAAAAAAGGAGCAAAACTACACGAGAAACAAGAGTTCCTACAGGAGGCACAGCTAATGAGTAACTTTAAACACAAACACATTACGCGTCTGCTCGGTGTGTGTCTTGAGGCGGATGCCCTGCTCATCATTATGGAGCTGATGCAGGGTGGTGATCTGTTGAGCTATCTACGTCGCAGTCGCTCGCTTCCAGGCCAGGCGGCACGTCTGACGATGCTCGATCTGATCTCGATGTGCCAGGACGTGGCGTCCGGTTGTCGGTATCTGGAGGAGATGCATTTCGTACACCGCGATCTGGCATGCCGTAACTGTCTGGTGTCGTCAACGGATCCGCGCGATCGCGTGGTAAAGATCGGTGACTTTGGGCTGGCGCGGGACATCTACAAGAACGACTATTACCGGAAGGAAGGCGAAGGTTTGCTGCCGGTACGGTGGATGTCACCGGAAAGTCTGGTGGACGGTGTATTTACCTCGCAGTCTGATATCTGGGCGTTCGGGGTACTGCTGTGGGAAATTATGACGCTCGGTGAGCAACCGTATCAGGCGAAGAACAACGTTGAGGTCCTTAACCATGTACGCGAGGGTGGCCATCTTGACCGACCGAAGGTGTGCCCGAACGAGATGTAAGAAACATAATTTTGGGCAGACTTTCAAATTTGAACAATTTTGACAATGCTTGCATTCGGTTTACTTTTTGCTAGGTACGAGCTGATGCAGTACTGCTGGAGATTCTCACCGGATGAGCGACCCACGTTCCGGTACTGTCTGGAGGTGTTGAGAACACTGCGCGAAAATACCAGCGAGGATACGCAGATCATTGCACCGTTTCCGGCGAAACTGCAGCAAGGTAAGGAAGAACTGTTGCACAATCTTGTCACCAAACAAAAAACACACGCACACTTTTAAGCACTGCACGCCAATCAAGCAAACTCATCCATCTCGTTGCAGAGGCCGTATCGAATCCGGCTTACCTGGTGTGCGAAAGTGGCCAGGTGTCACCACTGTCAGGTAGATAGCGATAGCGTTGCACCTCACGCCTATACCTTCATAATGCCTTCATTGACACCAAACCATCCAGCATCATCTGATCAAAATGTCATTAAGAACGCGCTTTATCATGCCTGATTGTGCTCATTATTCATCGTTAGACGCATCAAACATATCTTCTGCATGGCTTTCAAATTGACTCGGAAAATGAGAAGCTTCATTTACTATCTATATAGATTACAAAAACTTTCATTACTTTACAATTTGAAGTAGCAGGTCTTATCTCTTCCCAAAGCTTTTACACGATTTAAGTTCAGACGCTTTTTAAACACAAACCATGCATTAAGATTCGGTATAAGTTACTACGTTTCGTAGTTACGTTTCTTTAAGTTAATTCCTGACAACCGAGCAAGTAACACACATCCACACGCTATGTTTATAGGTTCACTGCGCTATGGTGGAAGCGACGTTGGAATGATCGCCACACCACCAACATCAAGCAGTGGTAGCAGCGGTGCTACTGGTTGTCCCGGACCAAACACCCCAAAGTACTTGGAGCTGGTGTACGAAAATAGTGGCGACCAGGACCAACCGGATGGCTTCGGTGTGCCGCCGGACCGAGCCAGCCCGATACCGGCGATGCCCACCGACAATGGTTACGAAATACCGATCACCGACAACCGTGCACAGTTCGTCGAAGCAGGCAGCAGCAGTCTGCCCCGCCACAGTAACCACGGTGGCCTACCTAACCTGCAGGTGCTGATACCGAATCTCTCAGTGCTGCTGCCGGACAGTACAAACGGAAGCGTCAGTCGAGACTGCCAGCAGATGGATACACACTCACCGGTTGCTGCTACCAGCAGTAGTATTATAGAGCGCGAGGAACAACACGTGAAAAGTTGAGTTGGTTGAGTTCGTGTAAGATGGGAAACCCTGGCTGCGAGATAGATAATAGTTCGGTGTACAGCAGGGAACTGACGACTGGTTTTTAGATAGCTTAGTAAACAGTCATATGAGTTAAGATATGGGTTAGATTGATCGGGACAGAGAAACAGACAGACAGATACAAAGAAGGTAAGTAGTAGAGTGCAGAAGCTTCATATCTCAACCGAAACAGTACGAATGCTTCAGTGCCGTGACCCGTGATAGTGTGACAATGTTAGGGTAACTTCCGGTGCTTGCCTAATCAGACACCATCATGAATTTAGGATTCGTTTTTTAAGTCAGTTAAATAACTAATCGCTTGCTAGGTGCCCGTCTGCCGTCTATCTAGCAAGTCTAGTTGAAGAATTCATATTTTATTGAACCCTGAATCGCACTGACATTAGCTGTCCAGAAGCAAACATGCCAGATCTAGCTATCGTACAGATCTGTTAATTGTACTTTTAGTGTGAAGTCTATACCACTATGTAAATACTCATTATAGAACAAAGTCTAGCCTGTTCACGTGTGGCTATAGATCGAGAGAAGAAGAGAGAGCGAGAGAAAGAGAGGTGAATATAAAACAAACGCTTAGCTCGGACAAAAGTCCGAACAGCACCTCCATACCTATAATGGGTCGAAAAATGCCTGCTTACTATAATGCGTGCCAAAACACACACAAAAACCAAGGCACTGACAAGGCAATGAGTTTCTAATAGATAAGGTTCAGTTCATTTTATTGTATCGAGGGCTCTCTGATAGACGTTTCCTGTGTTTTTTTTATATATATATATTTGTTTTAGTTTTCGTTGTGGGTGTAGAATCTCGTTTCATTCTTATTTAATCGATTCTATCGATTTTAATATATTACTCAACTATTTACACATGTCTAACGCAAGTATTATATTTTGCGACGCACGCTAGTGCTCGCTTCGAAGCGTTACAAGAAAGGATAGGAAGGTAAACCCGAACCCCAGTGCAGAAGAAACAGTCAATATCAATAACGATTAAATAGCGGTTGAAACTATTGTCGAAATCTTTATAAAGCTGTATTATCATTATCTATTTACTACGCGTGTCGACAACCGTATGCTTCAACCGGGAAGATGTACGATAATTTATATTCTAGTTGCAGCTCATTCTACGGTAATTTGGCATTGAAAAAGGTCTAAACCAATGCTTCCACTCTGAAATATCCCTCTCCCAATTGCTGCCCTAAGTTTTTGGCAAGTTTCCAGAAAGAGTATCCTATCAAATGAACGCCATGGAGCATAAATTTACTGCTATAAAAAATAACGTTCAGCAGTACGGACTTCTGATTTCCAATAAATACTGTTCTTAAATTGATTATCTGCTCGTGCGTGTAGTGTGTGCGTTTTTTATGCCTTACTGATAAAGAAGGAGAAGCTGTTTCTATAACCGATTTGATAACGTATAGAATTCTGGTACACTTCGTGCCGGTTGATTGGTTGCACGAAATATCTGACTATGCTTTTGTTTTTATGACCTCCGCTTCGGTTGCGTTGATAGTGTGTTACTCTTAATGAAACACTTTTGTTACGAACAGAACCAAACAATCCGGGCACGGATGAGATGGTGAAAGAAAACCAGATTACTTAGAAGCATCATTAAAAACCCCTTTAGATGATCATATTATTTTCAAAATACTCTAAGAAAATAAACAAACAAACAAAAACGCAACTTCATGATAAGGAGAATGGATGGGGAAAAAATACACCCTTTCTATCCCCTTTAACCATCATCAAATAGACACCGGATTACGAGAATGCTTAATTACAAAATCTACAAGCTTACCTCGATATCAGCAACGGTAAGCGCAGCAGCCACTAAAGAGCGTAGTAAGGGGCCCCATGATGGTGAGAACGGTGACAAGGTCTGCAGGATCTTGTACGCCAGGGATGAGCAACCTTTTGGAGCTTCAAAATCAAAAACTGGTTGGCATACCACATTCAAAAGCAGAATCTTTTCGGCGGACCACATTGCAGGATACATTGATGTAATAATGAATGTAAGACGCTCCTGTAATTCGGTCTGTTTCGGACTACACGCATTGCTGGATTCTTGAAAAGTGAGTTAGAATTGAAAAACATTTTTTCTTATTTTTGAGCGTTTTGTTAACCGGTTTTTTTTTATTTTTAGTTCTTAATAACATTTGAAATAATGGAGCTATTTGGCTTGGAATTGGATTCGCGGGCCGCAGAAAATCACCTCGAGGGCCGCGAGCCCCACATTGCGCATGCCTGTTGTACGCGGTTGCACAGTGACTCTAGATCGCTGTTGGAGAGAGGGAGAGATAGAGAAGCAATAGACACCGAAAGACCCTCTCGCTGAGAATGACAAAGATCGATAGCGACTGACACACTTGCAGCGTCGTAACACTAGATCAAGGTCTGCCCATAGCTGACGCCTCTAAAACACCTTCCGTCTGACACCGCTTCCGGGCATTAGATGCTGAAGATCGAACGATTGCGATCGGTTTTAAAAGCATTGAACGAGAACCTTAGAAGGACCTAATTTTGGATTATGATACCGCAATGCAAAGGTCGATCGACAAGAGAGCAAAGCATTCTTACACACTTCTCTAGATAGTAGAGTTACTGTCGTCATTCGATGCACGTGCTGGTAACGGCAACACGATGCACATTACAAGACATCACGCTCAAGCGTTTAACGGTGGGGATGAAAAACGTTACTCAGCCTTGCATCTAAGGTGCATCGTCGCGTTACGGGAGGTAAGTTTGAAAGTTGCTTGACTGGTGCTTGAGACACTCTTCGCCAGCGATTCATTCGTCTTTGTGATATCGATGAGCGAGCATCACCCCGAACCGCTCGTCGATCGGAACTGGTGCGAACGCTAGATAGCCAACACTCAACCTGGTGGTGATCTCGATCCTTCCATTGCCGCAACGATCAAACACCAAACTAACCTCAAACGTAACGCAGAGTATCCTGCTGCTGGGTTTCAACCGTTCCGGCTCGGTGTTCTCGGACGACGATGGGCTGCTGCCGGTGGTATCTGATTGTAGGTTTGGGATTAGGTACCGCTGCAACCGGATTAATATTTTTCCTGACATGGCGTGATATTTTTGACATACTCGTAGCCGAGGTAAGTGACCCCTATCCATTTCCGGTGGATTTTTCTAACGTTTTTTTTCCCTGGAACTTGTACACAAGTCTCCAAAAGATACAAAGTGTAATTCGCACACAAAGCGTAAACAATGGAGCTCGTAAAGCAACGTAAATCGCATCGGAAAGGATCTCCATCGTCAATGAGATGCATATCGAAGCAATAACGTACGGCCTTGGTTCATATGATTGATATGCAAATCTATTCATTTAAGACTTAAGGTGGTCAGAACAGTATCTCAAGACGTGTAGCTTCTATTCGTAAAAGCTGTTAGCATCCAACGTGGTCAACAAGTTTGTTTGCCTTGAATCGTCTGCCACTCGATGGCGGGAAGGCACTCGTATATCTATTGATCTAGAACGCATTTTCTGAAGAGCCGTAACGAATATACCCTCGAAACGTACTTACTTTATGTTTTTCTTTCGTAATTCGGATATCGATATTGGTTTGATAAAACATTTTCGACTCAATGTGAATCATCCAACACGGTGTGACCTACAATCATTAAGTTATTTCACCTTCCGAGGATATGCCGTTTGTTTACCGCGCAATTTCACATCAAACCAGATCGGAATGACGACAGCAGGGGTTGATTTAGTATGCACCAGTAATAGCGCCCGGTTGTCACAGCATCTTGCAAAACCATATTGACACCAAACGAGCACCTAGGGTCAACCGCATACGGTATTCAATGTTTTTTTTGTGTTTTCTTGGTTCCGGTCTTACTAACACCGTCATCTAATATACTGGGTGCACGGGTGTTTACCGTGTAAAACAAATATCCGCACACGGGTCAAAGTGTATTTGCGTGTGGCGTAATGGTGTCATTAAATTCTTCCAGTTAACTTCCTGTAATTGAAAAATCTGTTCCTTATCTGTTTTGCTTCGCTCTTTCTCGAAGGAGAAATCACTGCTGCCGGGCTCAGCACTCTACAAAGAATGGCGACGTCCCACGATGCACCCTAGCTGGCAGTTTTACGTGTACAACTGGAGTAACGCTCAGGCCTTCCTGAGTCTTCCACAGGAGGCTTCTACGGCCTCCTTTCAGGAGCTAGGACCATATGCGTATGATGGTGTGTTGTACCGCCTGTCGATCTTCAAGCTCTCGTACTAACGCCAATGTTTGCATTTTTACACTTATCCTTCCACTCTGCAGAATACACCGAAGTTATAGACGTCAAGTTTCACCAAGGAAATGATACGCTATCGTATCGCAAGCGAACCTTCTTCCGTCGCAGTTCCTCCGACGCACTACCGGGGGAGATCACCAGCGTTAACTTTGTTGCCTTATTGGTGTCCCATCTCGCCCGCAACTTGGACTACTCGCTGCAACGGGAGTTATCGTTTTTGCTGCACAGTGCTCACCAAAGCGTTGCGGTAACTAGACCGATTGGGCAGTTACTGTTTACCGGCCAGCGGGAACCGATATTGGAGCTGATGCGGAAGCTGCTCTGTACCGGAAAGAATCTCGGAATGCCGTGCCAGGACGAACGGTTAGCATATTTCCGTACGTACAACGTCAGCAGACGACCGAGCGAGATCTACAGCATGAATGTTGGGATGCAGGATCGTTCCAAGTACGGAATCGTACGCTCCTGGGGCTCGGCGATGGAACGTAGCGAGCGCAAAGCATTCCGACCCTGCGATGGTTTCGCCGATCTTACTGGAGAGCTGTTTCCATCCCGCATCGATCGCGATAAAGCGATCACCATCGTTCTACCAGATTTATGCCGAAGGCTAACGCTGGAGTTCGACAGTGACCAGTTCGTGGATGGCATAATGGGTTACCGCTACACAGCAAGTTTAATTCGACCGTTCAACGGCGAAATGACGGAAGCAAATGGCATGGACAGTTGTCCGGAAGCGTCCATTCGGTTGGGCAGGTACGGCATGCTTAACTCGAACGAATGTAATGGCCTGCCGTTATACGAATCAGAGCCCGGCTCTTACCCCGGACAGCCAGATTCTGACAAGCGTCAACTGTACTACGTCCTGGAACCTACGACAGGAACAGTGCTTGAGTCGTACATCGGTATGACGTATCACACAGTTCTTCGGCCGAACGAGCATATTGCAATGTTTCAAAACGTACCAGAGCTTCGCGTACCGCTGTTTCGCTTCGATCGTTACTATCGACTAGGAGAAACGAAAACTGCGAAGCTCAGGCAGCTGTTACATCTGCTTCACGTTGGCCACCAGGCTGCCATCGGTGGGTGCATTGCTGGTGTTGCTATAGTTTTACTAGCTGCAATATACGCATGCTGGCGATCACGTAAATCCAGCAAAAATCATAACGACGAGTACAGCATCATTGGAATGCAACTACGCAATGCTGAACGGAATGAGCAATTAATGAAATAAACGCAGTTTTGAAAAAAAAAGTCCGTTACAATTACAACAAATTGTAAGGCACGTAAGTCGACAAAAATGTCGATGAAAGTTGTGAAAGTGAAAGGAGAGAAGCTTTAAAAATTCTCACCTCCAAGCTTTTGGAATTCGAGCAGCCGTAGGAAGCTTCGAACGTGTTCGAGCAGATTTCGGGGGAAATTTAGTAAACTCGCAGCTGTGAGAAGGGGTACGTACATGGATAGTATTTCAGTAATTATTACTATGTGAAATCGTGCAAATAAACTTATTTAAAAAGGGTATTTAATGCAATCAATAATTGCTGACAGCCGCTTTTCGAGCAGATTTGATTGAATTGGTGAGGTGAGAAATTTGCAGGGTTGGTTTGCCCCTGTGAATTGGTGGAATTATTTTTTTGTATGATTGTTTTGATTTTTAAACCACTTTTATCAGGATTATGTTACAGATCAGAAATTGTACACCTTATGTATATTGTCTTTTAAAAACATTAAAGTAACTAAAACAAATTATTTATTTAAAACGATACTAAATTCAGTTAGAAAATGATTTTCTAACCCTGCTTCTCGCCATGGCACCCAACTCACTTACATATTCTCACTGTATACGTGCACGGGCACTGATCTGTCACTCCCTATTGTTCTCTGCTCACTTTTCTCCTGTACGGTCCTGTACAGGGAACCTGCTCCCGTGGTGAGTTCGGGAGAATCCAAAACTAGTTTGACAGGTGCTGTCAACGGGACGCGATAGCTTTTTTTCATAAATCTCGACCTTTAATTAGGGAAGGTAATAGCGTCAAGTTCGTCGGAAAATTTTACATGTTGGCTAACCCAGTGGCCACAGTTGTGCTCCAGTGGGTCGAACAGAAGGGAAACAGGCCACGGCGGGTCGTCCCCCACATCGGCTAGACCAGGTACGGTTCTGGGTTTGTTGGCTGCCTCCTTACCCGTAGCAACCGTAAGAACGATACAAACCCAAGCAGACCATCAGAAGGTAGAAAGAAGAAGAAGCATTTGAAAAAGTGAAAATCGATCATCTTCCAGCCAGCTTTAGGGCAGTGGTAACCGTCCTACCGTTTGTCTCGTTTGTCCGAACAACATGTGCAGTGTGAAAAACTACAGATAAAAAGGAAAACGCACCTACTGGCTATGCACCGTAAAGCTTGAGCGAACCGGAAACAAGGTGGTGCAATCTTTTCGGTACAACGGAAAGAGTACGTGCAGCGATGGGAAAACCGGGGGAAAGCAGAAGCTGGGAAACGGTTCTCCCGTAGAGCGAGAAGAAAGCCTTCTCAAAACGACAAAACGTCCGACGTTCCGTCAGATGGAAGGGCTGGTATGCCCCGTTCCATCTGGGGCCTTTCGTACCCTTCCTCCCTTAGCCTTCATCTCATTCATCCGGTTACTGAGTGGCCCGTTTTCAGCTTTATCAGACCCTTTATCTTTATGTTCTTTGACGGTGGTTTTCGTTTTTCTCCCACGTAGCTAAAATCGAGTGAAAATCTCTCATACCGGCCGCTAAGAATTGTGCTCCGCTCGACTCTCTGTCTCATTACCCCTTCCCTTGCCTTACCCGCACGCAATCATACGCGCAGCACACAGTTGCAACATATCCGCCCTAATGGGCCTAATGGTTTTTTACATTTTCACTATTTCTTTGCTCCCCTGGCCTCCTTCATACCCTCCTTGCATCAAAAACTGTCATGTGTAGTGCGTGACTAGAAATAAGCAAAAGTGGCGAAAGAGCAAAGAAAAGCGTTCGGAATAATGAATGGAGCGAAATAGAAAGCAAGAGCAAAAAAAACGGATAGATAACTTATATGTGTGTGACATAAGTGTGTTTCGTGTAAGTGTGCGCGTGCGCCTGTGTGTATGTAAGATGTACGTGTGATGTACAAATGTGTGTGTGTGTGCGTATCTATGTGTATTAGCGCACGTGTGCATGAGAAATTTTCTATCTCATCCCTTGCACTGCCCACGGGTCGTTCCATTTGTCCGCTCCTCCCAACGCGCCCTCCCCCACCCCAAAGGATCCGTTTTCAGCATGTCATCCTTTCAGATGCATTAACGCAAACCTGCGCTTCCGGTTTCCAGCAACACAGGGGCGGGATTGGTTGTGGGTGGGACGTGTACCTTTTTTGTGAGCGTAAGATTGCGTACAAGAAAAATGGTCGAGAGTTAAAGAAAATGGGTAAAGGAAGAGCAAACATCATCCAGCACCGTCATCGTCGGGATGGGCTGGTGTGCGCCTGAGCGTTGGTGTGTATCGCGCACAAACATTCACACACATACACACACATTGGCATACGCACATTCTCATCCAACCATCCCGTTCTCATCACAATCAGCCTAACCCCGCATCCCGTTCTGCTCCTGCCGTGTGTACTAGAGTGGTTCTCGAGAAGGCGCCACTGTTTACGAAACAGCCGCCACCGGGCGACAGACCCCCCATCGGGGAAGAGGGCACCTCAGTAGTAGTTCTGGGCCCTTTTATGCTGGAGATGTATGCGAGCATCTTAAGAAAACATCAGCGAACACTAAAGAGCAGCGTTGCTACTGGTCGCCTCAACTACAATCAACTATCAACAACCAACCATTAAACATTCGATAGCATTCAATCCTTTTTGGGGCTGTGGTGACGTAAGGGTTCCCGTGTGACACATACACGTGTGTGTATGAATGCGTGTGATAGCTCCTCCACCCTTCCCACCCGGCGTGTGTACCGTACGGATGATTTTTATCTCAGGGTTGTATGGCAACATGCGGTAGTTTGTACGTGCACGTGTGTCTGTGTGTGTGACTGTGTGCGTGCGAATGTGTTGATGTTGATGCAAAAGTGTGTTTGCTTTATCATTTGTCGTATGTGCGATATATGTTGCACAGACGTATATCTACCTGTCACAAAACGGAAACGACACATTGCAAAACGTCAATATTAAGCCGCAGGTGCACTGCATGCGACAAGAAGGTGACGATAGTGTGGCAAAAATTGTACAACGCAAACAATCGCTATCAAGCGAACAATACAGTAATACACGTACTAAAACATTTATCATTCATTGATCACTCGTGCCAGCATGTCGACGGATTGTTCTCGATGAGCTCTGGAACATTGTTGAATTCCTCTTCTTTCTCTCCGTTTTGCTTTCTCGCTTGCATCGGTTTTTAATGCACTGTACGTTACTCTTTATCATTTTAGAACACGCCACCCACCATGGCGGATCTTACGAGACCGCCCCTGTGTGACATCAAGCGACCCGAGGAAGTGGTGAAAATGTCGATGACGGACAACCTCAAGTTCGCGGTCCTGATCGGGCTGATTGAGGTGGGCCAGGTGTCAAACCGGGAGGTCGTCAACACGGTACTGCATCTGGTAAGGAGCTGCACACGGCTGCACAACAAGCAGCAAGCAAGATTTGGTCTTGTGAAGCCATGCATCAATCGTAGATTCTCAATTAGGACAATAATGTAGCGTCATTCTAAAGACATTGGCAATTTTCTTGTTGCCACCAATATGCTACATGTTTCGCAAGGCAATAGCATCAGACAGAAACAACAACCGATAACAGTGCTAACTAGAAATGTCATTCCAAACACACCTTGCAGAAATCTACACCCGAACATCGGAAGGGTGTAGTTCAGTCACCAATGTTGTTTTGAAGAAAAAAAAAACCAGATTAAATTAGAAACAATTAGAATGGTCTCGATAACGAGACACTTTTTAACATAAACAAGAGAATAAGCGTTTGAAAACGGACCCAATCACGAACGGTAGCTTTACGTTTGGAACAAAACATTTTTGTACTTTAGCTTACTTCAATAAGTTATTTTAATTTGTACAAAATTTGCATATTAGTCTAGTAGAGCGAAGGTTGCAGTTCGAATATCATCTAATTTTTTTTAAATATTCGAATACGTGGTAAAAACGAACCTAGGTACACCATTACACGTCAGATATGCTCTATTAGGTCGTTAACAATTTTTATTAGTTCAGCTGGCGGCATACACGCCAGCGCTGGTTGCTTAATTCCAAAAACCCGCTGCTACAGGTGGTCCACATACTACGGTTGATTACCACATCGCTTTTCTCGATTGCTATGTCTCAAACAAAGCGAAACAAAGTCAAGTATCGCTTGCTGGTAACTCGCTCGCCTTAATATTGCGACACCTTATCGTTCCACTTTGCCTTTTTATCGGTTGTTTGATGGGGCTTCGGGTGACGTTGTTATCACTATTCACCTCTATGAAAGGCGCATACCTTTTGAGACGTGCTATTCATGGGTAAAGAAATTGATTTTCTTTTGTATTTTTTTGTTTATTTGTCGATCACTTTTGATCATCTGTGGTGCGCAAGGACTTATGAAAACAACCACAACAAATGCATGGAAACATTGCAAAGTTTTCCTTTTCCTATATGAGCTACTCGTACCTGTATGCATACAGTTTAAATGAAACTACCGTCCCTACTGATCGTAGGGAAAACATTTGCGCCGGATAAACAGTTAAATGAAATATCGTTGCAAATTGTACACCGGCTGCGATGTTGAGCAACTGTACGTTGGAAACCTTTCTGATAAGCGGCCACAAGCGCTACGCAAACAGGGAGAAACCTGGCGTGGGTTAAGGGGTTTACCATGGCGCGTTGTTACAATGTCTTTGCGGGTGTATCGACCTTCCACCGCCGTCAAGGGGTTGAAAAATTGCAAGTGTAACTCATCAATCGTTTTGTTCTTTCCCGCTTGTCCGGTGCAGCTTGTTGGTGGCGAATTCGACATGGAGCTGAACTTCGTCGTGCAGGATGCACAAAACGTGAAACACATGCTCGAGCTGTTAGATCACTGCCCGGCAAACCTGCAGGCGGAGGTGTGGAGTGTGTTCATAGCGATACTGAAGAAGAGCGTACGGAACCTGCAGGCCTGTACGGAGATCGGACTGATCGAGCATGTGCTGGCACGTTTGCAGCAGGCCGAACCGATCGTAGCGGGTACGTATCGCATGCGAGTGTACCGATTCCGGACCGATGCTAATAAATTACCTGTGCGCTTTATACATTCTAGATCTGTTAATCGAGATGCTCGGTGTGCTCGCTAGCTACAGTATTACGGTGAAGGAGCTAAAGCTACTGTTCGGTGCGATGAAAGCAGTCAACGGCAAATGGCCCCGTCATTCGGCTAAGCTGCTTAATGTGCTAAAACAGATGCCGCACCGTAACGGGCCGGACGTGTTTTTCAGCTTTCCCGGGCGCAAGGGTTCGGTAGGTTAACAAGCGACCTTCGTAGTAGCAAATTAATTTTATTAAAGGCACAATAATTTTAAAATATGCATGTTATGCTTGTTTTACGCAGGCAATCGTGTTGCCACCTTTGGCTAAATGGCCATACGAGAACGGATTTACCTTCAGCACTTGGTTCCGGTTGGATCCGATCAATTCGGTTAACATAGAGCGTGAAAAGCCCTACCTATACTGGTATGTAGATTAAAAATGTGACCATTAACACTTCATTAACACTCACGTTGTTCGTTTTGTTTTTTCTTTTACACCTTCAAAAAAAAAAACAATACACACACACAGTTTTAAAACGTCCAAAGGAGTCGGGTACACGGCACACTTCGTGGGCAACTGCCTGGTACTAACGTCCATGAAGGTGAAGGGCAAGGGTTTCCAGCACTGCGTGAAGTACGAGTTTCAGCCGCGCAAGTGGTACATGATTGCCATTGTATATATCTACAACCGGTGGACGAAGAGTGAGATCAAGTGCCTGGTGAATGGCCAGCTAGCGTCGAGCACGGAAATGGCCTGGCTAGTGTCGACAAATGATGTAAGGCAGTTTGGTTTTTTTCTTTTGGTGATAGCTATACGGGCACACATACCACCGTATCCCTTAACCATATGCTGATTGCAAAACGTTCTGTTCCGCAGCCGTTCGACAAGTGCTACGTTGGGGCTACCCCGGAACTGGACGAGGAGCGTGTGTTTTGCGGGCAGATGGCCGCAATTTATCTCTTCTCGGAGGCACTGACCACGCAGCAAATCTGTGCAATGCATCGACTCGGCCCGGGTTACAAGGTAAGTGGACAGCCGCCGTTAATCAGCATCCAATGGGTGGTCTTATCTTTTTTTGTGTGTGTTTACAGTCCCAGTTCCGCTTCGACAACGAGTGCTATCTGAATCTGCCGGACAACCACAAGCGGGTGAGTGAGGCAAAAGCTATCATTTCGTCGCTTTCTCCAACGCCACTGGCTCCGACCGAGTCAACCATTCATAGAAATCTAGTTAGCGGCAGCACTGCTGCTGCTACCGCTGCTGCCGCCGCTGCTACCGGTGCCGCTGCTGCTGACCACAACCCGTCCTCGTTTTCCTCATCCTCGACCGCGGCTTCGGCCAGTTCCGGTGTTGCGCTTGCTTCCGCTGCCCCGGGCTCCGGTGGCGAACCGTTTGATTTAGTATCCGTAAGCATGCTTTTATTGTTTTTTATGTTCCGTATATGGTTGATTCTGTTTTTCCTCTCTCTCCCCCCTCCCACTTTCTCTCTCTCTCTCTTTCTCTAGTGTTTAGTTTGTAAGTGCAGATGATATAACTGATCGAAATATTAATTTTCCAACCTTTCCATATGGTATATACATTTATTCGATTTTCCTTTCGTGTTGCTGCTTTACCGTTCCGCTTGTCTATTGTGTTGTGTGTATCGATCGAATTGATTTTTTTTGTAATGGTGACCTTTTTGTTTGTTTGTTTTTTTTTTACAATCCCACCCATTAGCAAAGTTGTAGTTGTATGAAAATTTAATTACAATGCTCGCCCTAGCGTCGCTCGTGGAATGCATGAATTTAGTTGCCGTTTTGCCATTCGCCTGCCTGAAACGGGGTTTCAAATTCCTTTTTCCCTTTCCGCCATAAATTGCCCGTGTGCGTGCCACCCCCCTATTTGTTTTGCCTACTATTTTCGGTTCAGTCCTAAGCTTTTCGCTTGAAATAAACCTCCCTTCGAACTTGTTAGCGGTGCCGAAAGCTGAATCGCAAGACAGCGAATATTCGTCTGCGTCCTCCAGTCGACCTTTTTTTTATGTACAACAACGTTTGCAATATTTTAATACTTTTCTGTCTATAACCTTCTCCACATCCCATATTGTGGTACGATAAAAAAAAACGATAAAACCACACAAAAGGTGCTGTACGATGGTAAACTGTCGAGTGCTATCGTCTTCATGTACAACCCGGTCGCAACGGACGGTCAACTGTGTTTACAATCGGCTCCCAAGGGCAATCTATCGTACTTCGTACACACACCGCACTCGCTTATGCTGCAGGTAAGCATTGCGTAATCAACATTTTGCATTCGTTTTTTCCGAAACAACATTCTTGCATGATGTATCCACCTTATGGTTCTTCTATACCTATTATTTGTTTCACTTTGTTTGCTCTTCCAGGACGTAAAGGCTGTCGTTACCCATTCCATCCACTGTACGCTGAATTCGATCGGCGGTATACAGGTGCTGTTTCCACTGTTTTCGCAACTTGACATGCCTTACGAAGGCACCGATGTGCGAAAGGATCCGACACTTTGGTAATAATTAATGTTTTATATTTAACAAGCAAGCTAGCTTACATGTAATTTTCCTTCCTTTGTTTTGTTATTGTAGCGCCAAGCTGCTTGGATTCATCTGTGAGCTTGTCGAAAGCTCACAAACGGTACAGCAGCACATGATACAGGTACGGCAGGGCACACGCTCAAACATCATTCATTACCTGCACACTCATGTATTGCCAATTTCCATCTCCTTTCCGACACAGAATCGAGGATTTCTGGTGATATCGTTCATGCTGCAACGTTCCTCCCGCGATCACCTATCGTTAGACGTGCTGGGATCGTTTCTGAGTCTTACCAAGTATCTGGTGACTTGCCTGTCCGCCAACTCGGATCTCTTGCTCAAACAGGTACGTCTGGCCCGGCTTCCGTTAACGGCACCGGTACCGGGGCTTTCAGCCCACTGGCATCTCAAACACTACGGAACGTCCCGATGACGGGAATATCATCACCACAGGATCAAGGAAGAAGAAGAAGAAAGAAGACACAAACTTCATTTAATGCCAATGCTTGCATTTTGTGCCCCTTCATCGTAGGGTGGAGCATATTGTCCATACAAAAGCATTGCACACAACACACACAATCGTTCTATTGTTTTCTCTCTACGCATTGTGGTAAAAACAAGTGCATGCTGGACTGTGTTTCATATGACCAACTGGACAGGAACATTCCAAATTAATCGTGTATCGAACCAAAACAAAACAAACATCCCATTCACAATTCCAGCAGGAATGGATCGTTTAAATTATGCATGACTTAAAATGATTGTTCTATATAAGCTATATTAATACCAAGCATCCCAACATTATACAGTCGTATTCGGTTTCTTTTCGTATTTTTTTACATATTAATTGAATGTTTTTTGCTTATTTTAAATATTAAAGAAAGCTCGTATATTTACTTTAGAAGCTTCCATATGTTATTCAGCTGATTAAAATGGTTGAGCTTAAAATTTAACCAACCGAACCTGGGATAGAATGTACCCAAATCATACATCATATGCGCAAAGAAAACATAAAATGAAGCAACAAAAAAAGATAAAGGCCTTTTTAAAATGTGGAAAAAATCCTTTTGCGTTTTATGCATGCCTCTACTTGTGTTGGTCGATTATGTGTAACGTTTGTTCTACTTAATTATGTTTTTTTTTGTTTTGTTTTGAATTTTTTCACATGTATTACATCGAATACATGATACATTTTTGTTTGTTGAGTATTTTTATCTATGGTTGTGAAGCAGCATTTATTCGTTTCGTTTCTTGACGGTGAAATGGAGATAATTTTTGTTGTTGCTGTTGTGTTTCATCGTTCGACAAATGCTTTGATGTAGTACCGGCGAATCTATGATATAATATTATGTAGCACAACTGTATGTGTTCCCCATTTGGTGCCTTGGTTGTGATTCGTTCGTCTTGTTAGAGAATGTTTGTACGTCGTTTTGTTATTGTTAATTTTTTTTGTTTTGTATTTTGGGAACGTTGATGTTACCTTAATAAATCTTGCTGCATGCCTAAATTGAATCGGCTTGTGGCAGGGCAGATGAAATTCAAAGTTAAAATGAAGCTCTTCTGTTTCTCTTTCCTCACCTGGCAGCTGCTAGATCACGTGCTGTTCAATCCCTCGCTGTGGATCTACACGCCGGCTACGGTGCAGGCACGCCTGTACGCGTACCTGGCGACGGAGTTTCTTAGCGATACGCAAATCTACAGCAATGTGCGGCGCGTTAGCACGGTCCTGCAGACGGTCCACACGCTCAAGTTCTACTACTGGGTGGTGAATCCGCGGGCGAAGAGCGGCATCACGCCCAAGGGCTTGGATGGGCCGCGACCGGCCCAGAAGGACATACTGGCGATCCGTGCTTACATATTGCTGTTCCTCAAGCAGCTGATCATGATCGGTAACGGTGTGAAGGACGACGAGCTGCAGAGCATCCTTAACTACCTGATGACGATGCACGAGGATGAAAATCTGCACGACGTGCTGCAGATGCTCATTTCGCTCATGTCCGAGCATCCGAGCTCGATGGTGCCGGCGTTCGATGTGAAGCATGGTGTGCGCACGATCTTCAAACTGCTTGCCGCCGAAAGCCAGCTGATACGGCTGCAGGCACTGAAGCTGCTCGGCTTCTTCCTGTCACGCAGCACGCACAAGTATGGATGACAAACGCACAAACGTTACAGATTGGTGTATTAATATGATTTCCTTTGTTTGTTTTGTTTATACTTCTCTCTCCACATCTTCTATTCTCATCCTATCCCAGGCGAAAGTATGATGTCATGTCACCGCACAATCTGTATACGCTGCTTGCCGAACGATTGCTACTGTATGAAGAGTCCGTCTCGCTACCGACCTACAATGTACTGTACGAGATCATGACCGAGCACATCTCGCAGCAGATCCTGTACGCGAAACATCCGGAACCGGAAAGTCACTACCGGTTGGAGAACCCAATGATACTGAAGGTGGTCGCCACACTCATCCGTCAGTCGAAACAGTCCGAGCAGCTGATCGAGGTGAAGAAACTGTTCCTATCCGACATGACACTGCTGTGCAATAACAATCGCGAAAATCGGCGCACCGTACTGCAGATGAGCGTCTGGCAGGAGTGGCTAATCGCGATGGCGTACATACACCCGAAGAACTCGGAGGAACAAAAGCTGTCCGATATGGTGTACTCGCTGTTCCGCATGTTGCTGCATCACGCGATCAAGTACGAATACGGTGGATGGCGGGTATGGGTCGATACGCTCGCAATCGTACATTCGAAGGTGTCGTATGAGGAGTTTAAGCTACAGTTCGCCCAGATGTACGAACACTACGAGAAACATCGGACGGATAACATTACCGATCCGGCACTGCGCCAGCAACGCCCTATCAGCACAATCAGTGGCTGGGAGCATGGTGCGAATGGTAGCAACGGTACCGGTACCGGGAAGGACGGTGAGCTGGATCTCCACGGCAAATGCGTGAAGCAGATTGTACCGGGTACGGCCGTTACCGGCGTTACGGTAACGCCCGGTTGCGTCTGTGAACCGGAAACGGGTGAAACGATGATCGATACGAGTGTGATTGCGAAGCAGCAGGCGATCGGCTTTCAAACCTGTGCACCAGACGCACCGACCGGTAACGGGTACATGCGGGGCGGTGAGGCGGATCTGACGGAGGAAGATGAACCGATCCAGCACGGTGCACCGGACGGTATAGAAGCGGAAGAGGACGAAGATGCCGACGTGGTGGACGAAGAGGAGGAAGAGGAGGAGGACGAAGAGCAGGATGAGGATGAGGGTGATGAGGAAGGTAATTTCGGTGCATCCGGGCAGCATCAGCCGCGTAACGATACCGTCACTATTGCAAGCCAAACCACTGCAACCACCACCGAAAGTGTGGTGAAAACAATAGTCGATGAAATTATCGATAAATCGGCGAACATGTTGGTGGAGCACAGTGAAGCATCGATGCACGATGACGATGACGAGGACGAGGATGATGATGATGTGCGTCATGGTAAGGAGGCACCGGCCGAACCGACATCCTCGCCAGTGATTAAGGATGAAGAGATCGAACTGGCAGTGAACGAAGTGGTCAAGATGAACCAGAACGCGCTGAAGCCGGTGGAAGGTGATGAGGTGGGTTTGGGCGATGGTGGCTCGTCGGTTGACAGTGTGAACAACAACCAGAAACTAGCAGACGACCCATCGACCCGGGGTAGCGTGGAAACCGTCGGCAGTACGTCGGAATCATCCACCGTTAGTAGTTCACCGTCGGTTGCCTGTGTCAGTGATAAAACAAATGATAGACCCGCACCAATGTCGCCGGTACTACAAAGCGAACCGGATGCACAGAAGGTAACCGCTGCTGTCGGTAGCATCGTAGACGAACTGCTCGATCGGTGCTTCCCGGTCGAGGAGAGCGGTGCGGACGGGGCGATACAACGGGATGTTCCTGCCGCGCGTGAACTAGCTGTCGAGATGCAGGAAGTCGTCGAATCGATTATAACCGATGCGGTTGAAAAGGCGGAAAAGGTCGGTACGCCTAGCAAGACGGTGGGCGAAAGTGGAGAAGGTAACGAGCAGGAGGAAGGTGGTGGTATGCATCATCATCACCATCACCATCGTCATCATCCGCATCATCACCATCACCATCACCATCATCATGTGCACGAAGGTGAGGAACATCAGCGAATTTCCGTTGTTTCCGATGCGATGGAAGGTATGGCAATCAAGGACAAGCAGCAGCACCGCAGCGGTAACAGCTTGATTGAGGAGGAGGAAGATGATGTAGATGAGGAAGAGGAAGAAGAGGAGGAAGAGGAAGAGGAAGAAGAGGAGGAAGATGATGGTGATGTTTTGGTAGCGGAAACGGAGGAGCAGTTCGAACCGACCGACGAAGGGGATGAGCGTGCGATCAGCAACGATAACGGTGGTGGTAAGGATGGCAACACTGGCACAGCGGTCAGTGTGAAACAGAGTACCAGTAGTACGGTCGGTTCCGGTTCGAAACGTGCCGTCAGTGTGTCGACCAACACGCAACAGTATCTCGATGCACAGTCGCACCCGAAACAGAGCCAACCGATTCAGCAGCAGCAGCAGCAGCAACAACAATCGACCACCTCACAAGCGCCCGTACAATCGATGAGCTATGAAGGTAGTAGTGGTGGTGCCGGTGGTGGTAGTAAACGCTCCAAGTCTGCCTCGACACGTCCGATGTTTTCGCCCGGTCCAACCCGGCCTCCGTTCCGCATACCGGAGTTTAAATGGTCCTACATTCATCAGCGCCTGCTGTCTGATGTGCTATTTTCGCTCGAAACGGACATCCAGGTGTGGCGCAGTCACTCGACGAAAAGCGTACTGGACTTTGTCAACTCGGCAGAAAATGCCATCTTCGTGGTGAACACCGTACATTTGATCTCGCAGCTCGCCGACAATCTGATCATTGCGTGCGGTGGATTACTGCCACTGTTGGCCAGTGCCACCTCACCCAACTCCGAGCTGGACGTGCTCGAACCGACCCAGGGCATGCCGCTGGACGTAGCCGTTTCCTTCCTGCAGCGGCTTGTCAACATGGCGGATGTGCTGATATTTGCCAGCTCGCTTAACTTTAGTGAACTCGAGGCGGAAAAGAACATGTCGTCCGGTGGCATACTGCGCCAGTGTTTACGGTTGGTGTGTACCTGTGCGGTGCGCAACTGTCTCGAGTGCAAGGAACGGACGCGCGGTCTCTACAACGGTATGTCGCTGAAGGACATCCCGGGCGGCGTCCATCTGCAAGCGCTCATACGCGGCGCACAGTCGACGTCGAAAACGATCATCGAATCACTGTCCGGTCCGATGAGCCCGGTAAAGGATCCGGAGAAGCTGCTGCAGGATATGGACATCAATCGGCTGCGGGCGGTCATTTACCGCGATGTGGTAAGTGGCGACACCCCGGTACCCGATGGCCCGTCCACCCGGGCTGGCTTGTCGATGCGTCAAGTGCGACTAATTATAATCTCAAGAAACGACTCTTTCAGGAGGAAACCAAGCAGGCACAGTTCCTGTCGCTCGCCATCGTTTACTTCATCTCGGTGCTGATGGTGTCGAAGTATCGCGATATACTGGAACCGCCGGTCGAGCTGCAGATACACCGCAACTCGTCACCCGTCATCCATCGTTCAACGCCCACACAGGGTAGGTACAAGGTCCAGCATGGGCAAAAGCAAAATGGGGACTATTTTCGGTTTCGTTGGGTTACTTTTTTTATGATTTCCAGTTTCATTTGGTTTTGTTATTTTTTCTTCTTATACTCAGTGCCATATGTTTCTGTTACCCATATCTTCGTTATTAGGCGGAAAAGTTAAGCGAATAACAAACAACGTTCGCTGCTTCTTATGATATTTATTTAACATGGTACTGCCTACACTTGGAACCGGTTTTTCCAAGCGGCGGGGTCCCTTCAACCTGCAATTTTAAATGAAATATCCACATACATATGTATATGTATGTGAGCCGAGGGGCGGCTCAGTGGTGCATGTGATAAACGGCACCGGTCCACACGGCAGGACCGGGTTCAAATCCCATCCGGACCGTCCCCCGGAGCAAGAACTGACTTTCCGGCTACTTGGTAAAAATAAGTCTAGTAAGCCAGAAATGGCCGGCGTGACCTGTAAAGTCGTTAAAGCCAAGAAGAGAGAGAGATCCACATACAACTATAATATACATAGTTTCAGCAACTCGACTCCCAATTTCCGGGGTTAATAAAAAGAAGAAAACACATCTCCCGAAAAGCTTTATATTTGATTTTTTTATGGTTGTATGTGTCAGACTTCGGGTGAAATTCCGGGTTGGATGGGCCTGCCGCCAGCAAACATCGGTTCCCGGCATAAACAGTACCTAGAACATCACCCTTAAGGATTTCCCGCTTACATTCACACCTAGCTCCCTCTCCGAACTGCGCCATTTGCAGAAGAGTGTGTGTGTGTGTGTGTGTGTGTGAGTGTGCGTTTGCTTGTAAGGAAAGCTTTCTTCATGTTCAACTGGTCAGCTTCTCTGCGCTTTAATGCGGGTTATGTGTGTTTGAAACATGCCTTTGTTGAAGTTGTACAACAAAAGGGTATACTATTCAATTAATTGCATAACTCGCGAATAAAATCCACGTTTGTATAATTTTCATTGTTTCAGTTTTTCTTTATTTAGTGAAACATTGTATCATTTACTGTTTTGTTTGTATAATATTGTAGCCCGTAGGCTTTAAATTGTACAAAAGCTACAGCAAAAAGCTTTTAGAAAGTAAAAGGCAAGCAAAGCTAAACGAAACCATTTTGTTTTTAAACTGCATTGACAGAGTTGAATAGTTTTTTGCGTATTCTTCTTTTACGGACCTGTTGTGCTTTCGTTGTCACAGGACACAACCAACCCAAAATTCCCTTCTCGCATAGTACTGCATCATTCTACCGATATGTGCATATGCCGGCTTCAGCATTAATGTAAACCAGTTTTAGCTTTATCATTTTTTGTGTTACTTTTTAGCGAATAAGCATAATTCTGCTCCATCCGCGCGCTGCTAGCAATCAAAAAACCAAATTTTCTCTAGCTTTTTTTCTACATGCCAACCTAAATCAAGAAAATGTTCTTTCTCCCCCTTGTGTTTTTTCTTTCTGTCTCTTCCCTTTTTCTCTCATGCTGCTTTGATAATAAAATAACAAATAATATGTATATGAACAAAAAAAAACCCGCCCGGGGGGGTGGCTGTGACGTCCATCGTTACCACGAACGATTTTAATTCACCATTGTTCGAATCGTTCATAACCGAACATGCGGTCATATGTACAATGCTACCATGTAACCTTCACGCCACTTACAAATCAAAACCCTTTGCTCGATATAATTGCTATGTACTTATCCACCATTTACCAACGCTTGAACATAACTAATAACTGCTGCTACAAAACACTTAACCAACTGTCACGTGACGCCATGCGCGTACGACCGAACAATCCAGAGTCGAGCAATAGGCCACTGTTTCCGCAATGGTCGCACCACGTCTACCCACAGTTCCTGCCCGGATCGCATCCGAATCATCAACCGACGGTGGTGCACGGCAGCAGCAACACTATCACATCCTCCTCATCGCAAACCATTTCCTCATCGTCCGGTTCGTCGTCTGCCGGCGGGTGTGCCAACTTACTGAACAACAACAACAATAGCAATCTTATCAACAACAACAACAACAACCCGGGCGGCATGAATCACAAAGATGTCGGCGGTGGTAGTTTGGTCATCGGTGGCGCTAGCGTTAACGGTGGTGCACTGCCAATGTACTACGGGCATGTAGCTGCCGGTGCAATTACGAATGCCGCAACCAACACCAACAACACGCTTAACAACAACAACAACCAAAGCTTCGGTGCCGTTCCCGGCAGCTGTATCTTTACCAGCGAAATGCTCAACTGCTACTCACCGGCCGCGGCCGCAGCAGCGGCCGCCTCCGCCGCAGCCATCGCCGGTGGCCATCTGCACCATCAGCATCAACAACCGGCCCAACAACAGCAACAGCAACAGTACGCACAGCAGCACGGGCTGAACAACAACTCACTCACGGCATTGGTGAATGCGGGCGGCGCTGGTACATATGGTGCCGGCGGTGCACCGGTCGGTGGGCTTGCGCCCCAGCAGCACTTGCGAGGTGTCGGACGGGCAACCGGAACCACCGCTACGACCGGGCTTCACAACGGTGTTGTCGGTCATACCGTCGGTGGCAAGCTATCGAAAGGCACGACTCCTGTCGCTCGTACACTAATTGTCTATCTGCATTTTTATTTCGCACAAACACTCACACGCACACAAAGAGGCACGCACGGCCTTTTTCGTTTTTTTGTTTGTTCCAAAACAATAATTTTCATACAAAATCATTCTTGATGAAAATTATTGTGTAAAAGCGATCGATATAACCGGCCCCATGCGGTGAAAAGACGATACAAATTGTCAATAATTTATAAGGTGCAATACTTATTGTACAAACTGCACGCACACTGTAATCTCATGCGCTGTCGCACATACCCACACACACCACCTTCACAAGAGCCTCGGTCCATTACTTTTCGGTTGTCCCCGTTTTAGTTGCCACCGTCATGTCTTGTTTCATTTCCCTGTGTTGCCACCATTCTTTAGCTGCTAAATATGCGTTATTGTTTTGCATCTTTCCTTTAGTTCTCTTTTTCCGTTCGTTCTACTTTCGTTATCATTGTTGCGTGTTTTAATTTCTTTTGCTACTATGGTTTTGAAGTTTTTCTTTCGATATACACATGTCACGTTGTTATCTTGATTTGATTCTCTTTTGGTTTTGTATCTCTACGTGCGTTTTGTATTATGGTTTTGTTGTGTTCTACTTATTTTGTGACCATTTATGAAAACAATTTCCGTATTTTTAAAACTGTTGCGCCGATTTTTATTCCAATTGTACGACCGGCCAGACACTTACAACAACAGAAAAGAAAGAAGGATAAACGATACCTTTAAGACACGATTCTCTCTCTCTCCGGATAGGCATGGGAACAAACTGGCTAATTTAGTTTATTTTTCTCTCCATCTTAGGAACCCAATCGATGCAGGAAGGTGACTACGAAGTGATCGTAGTGGACGAAAACAACTCCTCCGTCATAGCGGACAACGATTCACACTCTAGCGGTCCACTGTCAATAAAGGTAAGGTTTTCAATCGCTCGTACAGCAAACCTCCCGCGCTTGCGGAACGATCCCCGGCGCTATTGATCATCCTGATGCGGCATCACCTAAAGTGATCAGTGTGTATGACCCGCCTAAACACGTGGGGTTTTGGTGCACAATTATGTACCTTACTCGGCTCGTCTTCTTATGGTCTCGCGTTCCTACGTTTTATCACACTAACCACCGAAATTAAACAATATTTTAACCCATGCAGTAGTGAACTGTTTGATCGATTGTTGTAAACGCGCAATCGCTTGATGGTATTTTTTTGTTTTTAAGTTTAACATTACAAATCGTACTATTTGTGGCTAATTGTTTTATATTTTAATTTTGGCTATAACTGGAACTTCTTTTTTCCGTTTTATCGCATTTTGCTAGCGTTGAAGTGCATGATTTATTAATGCGTTTAATGTCAAACAAACCAAACAAAAACGGCTACGTTGCATGCTTCTAGTAACGAAAAATGGATTATTGTTCTCTACTTTAATTATACATTCCCATCTTCTTCCTCGTTCTTTCATAACCGTTCCATATTTCTTTCGTATCCTTTATATATATATTTTTTTTCGTTCTACCTTGCACTCATTCTACAACAATTTCTTCCTGATCCCTGCCAAATACACACAATATATTACCATTATAAAATCCCACCTTCCGTGTTTTTTTCCATAATCCAATTATATACCGTTCCTCTTTGCCCTGTTGAAATAAATGTTGCATCCATCCTCCATAAGGCCGTTACCTCTGCAAGCAACTCGCGACGAACATCGACCGCCAAACAACCGGACCATCCAGTACCGTCGACTGGTGGTACTGCTAGCGTTAGCGATCTTCAGCTCCAGTCCTGCTACCAGCAACCGATGCTATCGTCCGGCCTAACAACAACAACCACGGCCACTGTAACGACGACGGTGACCGCCACCATTGCCGTGAACGAACAGCGTCCGGACGTTGTCCACAGGGTGGCACAGGGCCAACCGAAGGTAAATGGGGACAAATCAGCGACACAGCGAGATGGCACAGCACCAAATCCGGTTTCCGTTGTTTTCATTTGTTTCTGTTCTCCTATCCACGCTTCGATGATCCGATTGCAGCTTGCCTGGATTGCAGCAGGATGCACGGTCTCGAACGTATCCCTTCCCTGCCTTGACTGTGTGTCTATTTTCACGTTTCAGTTAACCTGGTGGTTGCAATGCTTCATTTGTTCACGTTCGCTCGTGTAGTTGATGTAGTTTCTAGCTGCTTCGAATCCCACTTGTAGCCATACACCTTATTCTGTTTTAATCTTCATTTTCATGCTATTCCATGTTATTTAGAGATGTACTAGTTGTGTGTGTGTGCGTTTAATGCATGGTTTAAGGTTCTGTACAAACTAATAGTCATCTTTAATCATGTCACATTTACTGAATAATTCCAAGTTCCTTACCCTGTTTGAGAAAATGTAAAATTTTCCTCATTTTTGAGCAATGTAGCAAAATTTTTAAATGTGATATATTTTGATGGGAATTTGTTGCAATAAGTTTCTTTTCACTTAAATAGTGCTTTAAATTAAAAAAAAAATAAAAAATCAGAAAAAAATTTCAACAAAATTTTTCACTCGAAAATTTCATAAGGCTTACCCCTTACGATTTTTTTGGGAAATTTTGCAAAAAAAATGAAATTGATTTATTTTAATTCCAATGGGTTGCAATGAGTTTCTTTTCACTCTAATAATGCTTGAAATGAAAAAAAGAGTGAAAAATAATAAGAAAAATCAAAAATTAAAAAAAAATGAAAATTTTCCTCATTTTTGCACCAAATTTTGCCTATAACTCGGTCGGTATCCAACGAATCGCCAATCTTTAACCTGTGGTCGACAGATGGCATCAATGGCTACGTTTTCTTCTTGGACGGCCATGCCCTCAGATGTCTGTGCCAGAAGTTATTCGAGGAACCAAGTTCCTTACCCTGTTTGAGAAAATGTAAAATTTTCTTCATTTTTGCACCAACTTATGTCTATAACTCGGTCGGTATCCAACGAATCGCCAATCTTTAACCAGTGGTCGATAGGTGGCACCAATGGCTACATTTTCTTCTTGGACAGCCATGCCCTCACATGTCTGTACCAGAAGTTATTCGGGGAACCAAGTTCCTTACCCTGTTTGAGAAAATGTAAAATTTTCCTCATTTTTGAGCAATGTAGCAAAAAATTTAAATGTGATATATTTTGATGGGAATTTGTTGCAATAAGTTTCTTTTCACTTAAATAGTGCTTTAAATTAAAAAAAGAATAAAAAATCAGAAAAAAATTTCAAAAAAATTTTTCACTCGAAAATTTCATAAGGCTTACCCCTTACGATTTTTTTTTGGGAAATTTTGCAAAAAAAATTAAATTGTTTTATTTTAATGCCAATGGGTTGGAATGAGTTTCTTTTCATTCAAATAATGCTTTAAATAAAAAAAGAGTGAAAAATAATAAAAAAATAAAAAAATTGAAAATTTTATAAGGTCCTAACCCTCCCTTTATGCCGGGTTTTTTTGTGATTCCGAAATGAGTCGTTAAACAAGCTGACTCCTAATAACGACTCATTCACTCTGAGTTGACTCACTAAAAAGAGTTGTAATTCTCATCTCTAATTTGTACAGAGCCTTTCATTAACAAGCTTAATTTGATTAATTAATTCATCTGTACCATATTACTGTTAGTGCTGTGTTTATTATATTTAAGGAAAAACATGAAAAGATCCTTGCGAAGCGCTATTAAGTGAATGCCATTTTTATCGTTTTATGCAAAGATCTGGTTAATTGTGTTTTTGGTAAATGCATGGTTTGTTGTAAGATTTTTCGCTCATTGTTAAACATAAAATTTGGAAACTAATCTAGACGAGTTCATCGATATAATGTGTACTGTTTGGCGATCATGTCGACAAAATCATATTTCATTGCGAAACATCACCTGCAAGTGCGAAAAGTCCAAGCAGCATTTGGATCCTACAAACCCGGGTACGGTTACAGAGATGCTTGTGTACTCATTTGCCCCCAAAATCGCACTCATCTGCAAACGACCTTGGTGGTTCATTTTGGTATTTCAAATACCGAGCGTGTTATAGTGGAACACTAGCTCACGAAGTAAGGTTTACTAATAGATTTCGCGTTGTGTTCTTCTTCCTTTCGTGTTACCTCGATGGATGTAGAGCGTGGACTCTGATGGAGGTTCGCTGAACCTTAACTCGACCGAAAACGACCCACAGGAGGTGGAAACGTCGAGCGAAATCATGCCGGACGACAACAAGCCGACGAACTCGAACGATGAAAGCTGGACGGACGTGAATCTAAATGATGACGTTGCGAGCGAACTGAAACCACCGCGCACAGACGGTACGGTCGGTGTGGCGGGCAACAATGGTGGCGGTGGTACCGGTGGCGATCGTCTCGGTTCCATGGCCAGCACGCTCGGCAGCCGTATGGACGGTGGTGTGGGTGGAGGTGCAAGTGTCGATCTCGGTGGTGGTGGAGCTGGTGGTGCTGGTGGTGTAAAGCTTGAATCTGACATTGCGGTGGTTCGCGTACCGGACGGATACGGTGGACAGGTGGTACCGACCGGTGGTTCGGTACGGGGTCGACCGGAGGATCTGAACCTGAAGGCACCATTCGTAAGCCAGCTGCCGTTGGCGTTACCATCGCGCGAGGCAAGCCTGACGCAGAAGCTGGAAATAGCGCTCGGACCGGTCTGTCCACTGTTGCGCGAAATTATGGTTGACTTTGCACCGTTCCTGTCGAAAACGCTGGTCGGTTCGCACGGTCAGGAGCTGCTGATGGAGGGTAAAGGGCTGACGACGTTCAAGAACAGCCACTCGGTGGTGGAGTTGGTGATGCTGCTCTGCTCGCAGGAGTGGCAGAACAGTCTGCAGAAGCACGCCGGCCTAGCATTTATCGAGCTGATCAACGAAGGTCGGCTACTGTCGCACGCGATGAAGGACCATATCGTGCGTGTAGCGAATGAGGCCGAATTCATACTGAACCGGATGCGGGCGGATGATGTGCTGAAGCATGCCGACTTCGAGTCCCAGTGTGCCCAGACGCTGCTCGAGCGGCGCGAGGAGGAACGGATGTGCGACCATCTGATAACAGCTGCACGACGCCGGGACAACGTCATCGCAAGCCGGCTACTGGAGAAGGTGCGCAACATAATGGGCAATCGGCACGGTGCGTGGGGCGATATGAACGCCAACTATCAGAAGCAGATCTTCTGGAAGCTGGACGCCTGGGAGGACGATGCGAGACGCCGGAAACGTATGGTGCAGAACCCGCGCGGTTCCAGTCACCCGCAGGCAACGCTGAAAGCGTCGCTCGAAAACGGTACCGCCGTGGCCACCGGTTCGACAGCAACGTCTGGTACGGTATCTTCCGGTACGGATGAAGCGGTCGGTGCAGAAACTACGGCACCAGGCGGTGCCCGTCCGGCCGGTGTGGCACGGGAAGAAATCTACTCCCAGATAGCGGTACCACGCTCACAGCAGCCCGACCTGCTAGATGATTCCGAGCTGCTGATAGAGGACCGCGAGCTCGATCTCGACCTGACCGGACCGGTGAACATCAGCACCAAGGCGAAACTGATCGCACCCGGGCTGGTGGCGCCCGGCACCATGTCAATTACCTCCACCGAGATGTACTTCGAGGTGGACGAAGAGAACGGTGAGTTTCAGCAGATCGATCAGGAGGTGCTGAAGTACTGTGATCACCTGCACGGCAAGTGGTACTTCTCCGAGATACGGGCCATCTTTTCCCGGCGCTATCTGCTGCAGAATGTGGCGCTCGAGATCTTTCTCGCTAGTCGCACCTCGATACTGTTCGCCTTCCCGGACCAGCATACGGTGAAGAAGGTAATCAAAGCGTTGCCCCGTGTCGGTGTTGGCATCAAGTATGGCATACCGCAGACGCGCCGTGCATCGATGATGTCTCCCCGTCAGCTGATGCGCAACTCGAACATGACGCAAAAATGGCAGCGGCGCGAAATCTCCAACTTTGAGTATCTAATGTTTCTGAACACGATCGCGGGCCGTACGTACAACGATCTCAACCAGTATCCGGTGTTCCCGTGGGTCATCACTAACTATGAATCGCGCGAGCTCGATCTGAGCCAGCCGTCAAACTATCGCGACCTTTCGAAACCGATCGGTGCGCTGAACCCGAGCCGACGGGAATATTTCGAGGAGCGGTACGAAACGTGGGACACACCCGGTATCCCGCCGTTCCACTACGGTACCCATTACTCTACTGCCGCGTTCGTGCTGAACTGGTTGATTCGCATCGAACCATTCACGACGATGTTTCTCGCACTGCAGGGTGGCAAATTTGATCATCCCGATCGGCTGTTCTCCTCCGTGGCGCTGTCGTGGAAAAACTGTCAGCGCGATACGTCCGACGTGAAGGAGCTAATACCCGAGTGGTACTTCCTGCCGGAGATGTTTTACAACGCGTCCGACTATCGGTTGGGTCAGCGGGATGATGGCAGCACGGTTGGGGATGTCGATCTGCCGCCGTGGGCCAAAACCCCGGAAGAGTTTGTGCGCATCAATCGGATGGCGCTCGAGTCGGAGTTTGTCTCCTGCCAGCTGCACCAGTGGATCGATCTGATCTTCGGCTACAAACAGCGCGGCCCGGAAGCGATGCGTGCGACGAACGTGTTCTACTATCTCACGTACGAGGGTAGCGTCGATCTGGACACGATCGGTGATCCGGTGACGCGCGACGCCATAGAAAACCAGATCCGAAACTTTGGTCAAACGCCGAGCCTGCTGCTGATGGAACCGCATCCACCGAGGTCGTCGGCAATGCATCTGTCGCCGATGATGTTCAACACGATGCCGGATGACGTGTGCATGTCGCTCAAGTTCCATCTGAATTCGCCCATCATACACATTTCGGCCAACACGTACCCACAGCTACCATTGCCATCGGTCGTCACCGTTACCGCGGGCCATCAGTTCGCGGTAAATCGCTGGAACTGTCAGTATACCGCCAGCATCCAAAGCCCGAGCTACGCTGAATCGACACAAAACATGAACGCTAATCTACCGCTAACGATGGATCCACTGTTGTGTAAGTTTTGCTTTCGGGAACATTGTCATCCAACACATCGAAAGCATTATTTCTATCGATCTTTTGCTCTTTGCAGCTCAAATTAATGGACATAACAGCAGCAACCAACAGAATCGGCGCCATCTTGGTGACAACTTCAGCCAGAAGTTGCAGATTAAATCCAACTGTTACGTTACCACGGTTGACAGCCGGTTCCTGATCGCGTGCGGCTTTTGGGACAACAGCTTCCGTGTGTTTTCCACCGAAACGGCAAAGATTGTGCAGATCATCTTCGGACATTTCGGCGTGGTTACGTGTCTGTCACGATCCGAGTGTAACATCACGTCCGATTGCTACATTGCGTCCGGTTCGGCCGACTGCACAATACTGTTGTGGCACTGGAACGCACGCACACAGTCAATCGTTGGCGAGGGTGAGGTAAGATCGGAAGCAGTTTTCAACGTTTCACCTATCTCTGAGTCGGATTCAATCAACACTCCTTGCTCCTTTCTGTTCACATTTATAGATACCAACGCCCCGTGCTACGCTCACAGGACACGAAACGGCGGTCACATCTGTGGTCATCAGTGCCGAGCTGGGGCTGGTTGTTTCCGGCTCGATAAGTAAGTACGATTTGGCTCTCGGATTGTGTTTTCTTGCTTGTTCACCCCACCGTTCTTAACATTCACCTCTTGCCACTTTTTGCAGATGGACCAGTGCTGGTACATACGACGTTCGGTGATCTGTTGCGGTCGCTAGAAGCACCGAAAGATTTTATCTCGCCCGAAAACATAACGCTATCGCGCGAAGGTTTCATCGTGGTGAACTACGACGAGGGTAGCGTTGCTGCGTACACCATCAACGGGAAGCTGCTGCGCTACGAGTCGCACAACGATAACCTACAAGTACTGTTTTTTTGATCGGCAAACAACACCAAATTATTGTACTAACTTATTGTTGTTTTTTTTTCTACATTCCACCAACCCAGTGCATGCTTCTGTCGCGGGATGGCGAATATTTGATGACGGCCGGAAATAAGGGCATCGTGGAAGTGTGGCGAACGTTTAACCTTGCACCGTTGTATGCGTTTCCGGCGTGCAACAGCGGAATACGTTCGCTAGCCCTCACGCACGATCAGAAGTGGGTTTTGTTTTACTCAAGCTCAAGAAACAAACAAACATCAGATGATAATGCATTCTGCTTTGTGTTCACACAGATATTTGCTGGCCGGTCTGGCAACTGGATCCATCATCGTGTTTCACATCGATTTCAACCGCTGGCACCATGAGTACCAGCAGCGTTACTGAAGCAACCGAACCTGCACCGGCACCGTACCGAACGCGCTAGTCAAGCTGGATGTAAACCGGCAACAGCGACGACGACGTGCACCGGTCGCTTGTGCCTAACCGTTGCAATTCCATTTACTGGTACAATAATCCATTCCAGGGCTGTCCCTTTCTCTCTTTCTCTATCTCTCTCACTTGCTGAGCCGTTACGTTATTAGACGTATTGTACCGATTTTAAGTGTGCGCCACAGTACATGCATCGACACTTAGAAATTTGCCAAACTCAATTAATTGCATCCCCTAATCGCGAGATAGTTTTAGCCAACATGTGTGAGACATTGGATAGTGAGGATAGAGTGTAATCGAGACGGACAGTGAACGATACCGTACTTTACTCTTACTTTTTATCACAGACTTAGTACGGCAATCCTCTCCCGCAGAGGAAGCGTATTCCAATTAGAGCGACAGCAAAACAATGCCCCGAAACAGTTCGGATGCTTTACGCAAAACAAAAAAAAAGCAAACGTCTGCCACCCCAGACGGAAAGGGAGAGACACAATTGCGCAGCATAAAAGTATGCAAAACATATTCCAATGTAAAAGTCACCGCTCACCCCCATTCTCCCGATGGTCTCTCCCCTCCCACACACCACCACCATGGTTTTATTGCATTCACTTAGAAGCAACCGGACGCGTCAGTTGTGGATAGTTAATCTGCACTGATATAGCATTTTAAGAAAGGATAAGCAAAACCCCACACTAACATACAACACAGTAACGAAACCGAAAGGAAGTTTAAAGTTTAGGTCAGCCTTTATCGGAGCATGCATTAAACTGTTCGGATCATTGATCATCCGGGTAAAGTAGAGCAAGCCGATCGGCTGTAAGATAAATCGTTTTAAAACAAAATGTTCACAGAAGATGACACAGGTGAACGATGGATAGGTGACTGCAGGTGTAATCTGTCCTAGGTTCAGTAGGCCAGTTGTATTGTGTACATCCACAACGCCTTGATTGTGCAACTGTCGGTACTGTCTGTACCGGCGGACTGTACGTGTATCCGTACTCGGTTTATTTTAGTTTTACTACATAGGTCAGCCTTCAGCCTAACGCACTGATTGTGTTTTAACCTCCCCATCCTATTCGTGGGTCAGTTTTTACGCAATGCATGTTGTGTGTCTGTGTGCGTATGTGTGTACGAATACATCAAGGGACACCATCTCTATCTCTCTCTCTGTGGTTGTATTTTTATCATTCCTTTTCCCCCCCGCACGTTCCAATTACTGTGATGATGTATGTGTGTGTGTGTTTGGGGAATAAATGTTTTGTACAATTTGTTTGATGTACATTTTACGTATAAGCAAACATTCATACACACGAAACGTGTGACATTAGCTTAATATAATCTGACACTATCGGTTTACCGTAAACGAGATACATCGTTACTAAGAACGTACACATACGGCTTGGGAAAGTTCTCTACCCCTCTTGTTTGGCACAACAACCGTCGATGGTCTTGGGTTGGCATGCTGTCTGTGTGACTTGATTTTACCACGGACGCGGGCTCCAGATGAGGTTTCCGCGCAGGGCCGGCTTGTCTGTTAAGTCGTACGTTACCGACTATGCTATAGCACCGGTAAAATGGTGGGAATGGAAAGTAGTAAACAAGAACGCAATAACATAGTTGTAAACATTATCGATTTACTACCTAGACTACACAATACACACAAGCAACCAACACATGAACACCGAAAACCATTTACGCAAGTTCATTGAGTACATGAATGCCAAATTGTAAAGATTTTAATAACAGCCTTTTAAAAAAATCGAATATAAAGCAAACAAACAAAAAAGTATATATATATATATATATATATATTGAGCTAACAGGAAGTTGCTGCAGTGTGCGGGATGTTAATAAGGGGTTTACCTAGTAGATAAACCGAGCAAGTAAAAAAAACAAACAAAAACCGCTGCATTTACATTAAACGGACGCAAGAGTGAGAGCAGTGCAAGAATAGTGAAATAACAAAAAATCGCGCACACACACACGCGCATACAAAAGCATACGACCCAAGGTGGCCTGAGTAGCGCAAAAAGGTGGAAAAATTCCGAATATATGTGTGTATGTGGGTGTGTGTTTGTATGTGCATAATGCACCGGACGCATAATGCATTCCCCCTGGTGCGATGAGAAAAGGGATGTAAACTACACGCACATTGCAAGCGTTATTAGTGGAAAGAGTCAGTAGTACTATAACGGAAATGACAGACGTTAAATCGAAGGGAGAGAAGTAAACGATGGTGTGCAGGAGTTAGAGAGATATGCAACATTCTGAGGTTATCCGTCCGCGAATATTTACATTAGCCATTACATACAAAGGATTAAAAAAAAATGAGTAAAGAAACCAAAGCTGAAACGTAAAAAAAATATTAATATGATGAAAACAAAACCCCCAACAGAACCCCATTTTGGCCGTAATGCGCGTTTGCAATACAATTAACAATTCCGGAGCTCAGCGCGTGCGCAGAACCGTTCTTTCAAACTGTTCGCCATGTTTTTTGGTTTTTGATTAGTGTTTCTAAATAGTGCGCACTTTTTGTTTGGTTTTGATCGGTAGTGTAAACAACGTTGAAAAACAAACAAAGCAAAATACGCGTACGTTTGACTAAGCAAAACAACAAAAAACAAAACATACCGAATCGCTACTAAACGTAAAACGAGTCGTAGAAATGAAAAGGATAGCGGTAATGAGCGAAAAAGGATAGAAGAGAAAAAAAAATGCAACTAACGCAAAACCTTATTTCACGTGCCAAAATAATATTAAATAGAACAATATTAAACAATACAAGTGAAAGTTTTGAAGCGTGTGCGATGCGATACATCAAAAAACGAAATCAGCAGCTATGAATTAGAGGAAGAAGAATAACACACACACATAAATAAGTAAAACCGAAGCAAAACACACAAAGTAAAAGTGGAAACATGGAAGCAGAAACAAATAACAGACTCAACGGCAAAGCAAACATTAAATGAAAGACACACAAAAAACAAAAATCCTGCCTAAATGTGCTCGTGTAGTGTTTAAACAACAACAAAAAAAAAGTACTTAATGGAAAAAGCAAAACAAAAACAAAAAAAAACATAAGTTTGATAACGCTTAAAACAGCAACATTAATTAAACGTCTTAAGCTACGACGGGATATAAAGAAATCGAACCAGAACGATAGGAGCTGACAAGATTAGAGAGAAAGGGGTGAAAAATAGAGGGAAGTGAGGAAAATGTAAAAGCGCGAATGGCTTGTACCAAAAAGCAAAACAAAAAAAAACATACAGGCTAGCATTTGATACCGAGGAACTTATGTGCATCCCACGTTTGTGCACTTATTGGACATTTGTAGATTAATTATTAAATATGAAACAAAACAAAAACACTGAGATAGAGAGAAAAACAAACAAGCAAATAAGAGAAAAGCAAAGCCGCGAAGAATGAAAACACACAAAAATCAAGGAATCCCTGTAATCACACTTTAGTGTCATGGTCCACAGGGACATATACGTTCTCATTCGGTTAGGATGCGTGCGCGTGCGTGTATATTTGCGGTATTATTATTTTTTTATATATACATTATTGTTTCGTTGATTCAGTTGTGAGCGGCAATGTACACGCGCTAGTAGACAGAGTGGGCGATGAAGCCATCTAAAACGTAGGCGAAAACGAAGTGGAAGAAAAAGCGGGCTTATGTACTAGCAATAGCGGTTGAACGTGCTAAGGGATATTAGGGAGCCTTCGTCCATAACTTACCCTACTCACAGCCACACACTACACGATGAAACTAAAGTGAGCAGAAGTTGAAGGATATCATTATCCCTAATCTTCCTCCAACAAACACCCAAAAATCCACAACTCACGCGTGATGTGTGTGTGTATCGTCGTCAATCAAGGTGTGCTAGTCAGGACCCTTCACGATGTGGTTGTTTTCGTTTGTGATTTTTGGCGTGTTTGTTTTTTTTTCGTATAATTGTTTAATTTTTGTACTTAACAAGCATTAACTGGTATGGTATTATATACGTTACTTAAGTCACAGTTCCTCTGCGCGAAAAAGGAAACCCCCATCGTGGTAGAAGAGCTGTCACCTATTACACTATAATGATAAATCGTAGGCGCATGAAGGACGGCAGCAAGCGCACCGCCGCATGGTTTAACGCAAATTGAAACAAAGCTTGCGGTTAAAGAGAAAAAATGCGTGAGGACGAAAGCGTACATGGCCAGCCAGTCTGCCAGAGCGCATTCAAGTGTTAGTGAATACGCATAGAACTATTAAAATGTATTATTTGTTAGGTTGTTTATAGCCTGAGGGTTTTTTCCAGTTTTCGTGGCATTCCACTTTAATTTTTTTTTTCAACGGACTGTTCTCTTTTTCCTTCTATTTTATTCCGTACTATGTAAACTTACATCCGGGTACATTTCTGTAGCATAAAATGTTAAGTGAAAGCGGTTGTTGGGCAAAAAAAAACACACACACAAAAAGAAAAGATACCTACTTAGTTTATATTCTCATGGCCGCAAAAGTGTATGGTTTAGATGTTTATAATGAAACGTAAAAGGCATCGCAAGCAAGCTAACACACACAAAACAAATTATAAGAAAATAAAACTTTCTTTCTTCATTCATCAACAAAAACAAAATAGCATTAAAAATACACAACAAAGCTGACCGAAACAACGGTTTGTGGTTCGTGCTGTTTTCTTTCTTTATCGTTTGTCCTGTTGATTGAGAAATATTACACATGCAGACATCAACATTACATTAGGGCAAATATTCGTCTTTCACGGTTTTTATCTTTTTTTTCCTTGATCGAAAACCCTGTAAAAGCCCTTTAATTATTTTGTCCCTTGTGCTAAAACAATTCAAATTGAAATATTTCGTATAATTTCACCCTGAAACGTTTCATCGCAGCCATGATGGTTCAAACGTCTGATCAATGTTGAATTCGGTATGGGGAAATCTCCCCTCCTGTTTTTTTCCCCCAAACGTTTCAACGCAACTCTTCCAGTGAACAGGCTAGCACACAAAATACCACAAAAAGTGATTTTTATATTGAAGAGAATCATGAAAAAGAAAAACGATTACCTTGAATGGTTAAAATATTTATGTGTCAATTTCTGATGCGAAAAATAAACGAACGAAGCCTTCAGCAAACACACTCGCTAACCATGCAATATGGGGCCCGTGCGACGTATGCGGCATGAACCACCCGGTGCAGACGTTTCCCCCCTCCAATGGGAAAAGCACACGGTAACTTTAGTTGTTCAGGCGAGTGCGGTGATCATTACGTTGGTAACTGCTGAAGCGTTCGGTTGTCTTTTTCGTTCAGTGCTGTCGAATAGTGATTAAAGTTTGTCTGTTTGATAAATCTGTTTGTGCGCCATATCGTTCAATCTTTATTACGTGATTTTATTCGCAAGACGAGTGCTGTGTTAAACGGAAACGAAGTTTTATACTAATTGTGCTGGTGTCTGAAAACTTTAGTGAGAAGTTTATCTTTTGTACAACATACGAAGCGTCTTCCCGCTTTGCTAGAAGCCATTTTGTGTATTCTTTGAACGTGTTCCTCAAGCGAAGGTAGGCAAAAAATCAGTACAATACGCAAGTTTTGTGTTCCCGGAAACAAAAGGATCGTAGCAACCGACGCGCACCGGTTGAGCGCTAATATCTAATCCGCCATCTTTAAATTTTCCTAGGAATTGCCGTTGAAAGGTTCCATTGTACTACGATCCGTTCAAACCGCTCTAGGAGAAGCACACCATATATGGCAATGAAGCTTTGCATGTAATTCCAAAAATCAGTAACATCAGTGTGAACAGTAATAGGAAGGTGAGAAAAAGCGCGCGCATTAGAAGTTAGTTTTATCGGTAACAAAAAGCATCAGTGCTATTGTAATCCGTTTTCTTACGTTCTTTTGTAGCTGTTGTTGGAAATTTGTGCGACAACAGTCGCGTGCTGACCGAAAGAGGGAAAGGAAATTTCCTACGTGGTTTTCTGGCAAGAAAGTGCTAGGTGTTGCTGAGAATTTGTTTCGAGTGCGTTTGTGTGATATTTCAGCTGTACGCGGTACCATTAGATCTTTAGCGCGGCAAAAATGATGGTTCAGCATATAGGCGACGAGTTCGTTCGATCGCAACATACCATTTCGATTAAGGCGGGACTAGCGCGCCAAATGCTTCCGTTAAGGAAATTGAACGTTCCCAACATGGAATGGTCAGTATGCGGTTCGTTCGAGAGAGGGGAAACCTCCATTGGACTTATTCTGGACTACTGCAACAACCAGAACCAAGGCACATGGGCCGGCTTGCACTGTGAATTTATGAACCGAAATGGTACAATGGCGTGCCGCCAGACTAAAATGTGCTTCCTGCGTCCGCAGGAGACCATGTACCTCAAGGTGCGCCTTTTTCCGGAAGGCCACTACAAGCGCCGATTGTTGTCAACCGGGCGCGAAAATGTGCCGCCAGGAAACATTTTTATTCGCATCACTACCACGTTGTTTTGTGGTACTTCGAAATCACGCTTGGAAACTATTCTCGCGCGAAACAATTCCATACTCCAAACCGTAGCCTGGCCAGCGGTCTCGGATAGAGTGTTGCCAAAAGAGCCCGATTTCAGTATCGTGTTCCCAGACGGAAAGCAGTATCGCCTGAACAAGGCTGTGACACTACGGAAGTTGGGTCCGCAGTCACCGTTGCACCAATGGCACACGGATTTTCCCGACAGCAAGGTATTTGAGGCAGCTATAAGTATTCCGTTGCAAGAGAAGTCGCAGTTGTTCTTCTATGATTTTATAGTTACTAGCTACATACAGTGGAAGAGATTTGAATATGACATGCTGTACGAACTGCTGTACATAGCAAAATATTTTAACTACGGTGCCCTGATACGGTTGTGCGGGGTGCAACTAATTCATATGTTGCGTAACCGGATTGCTACAGTGATCGATATGATGCGTATAGGTCAGTTAGAGCTGCCACTCATTCAAAATATCCACGTATGCCACCAAGTAACGACCAGAGTTCTCCCGGAGGTTGGTAACGCATCTGAAATGGTAAACGATGAGGAGGAATAGGAGGAGACCGCAGGAGTTCGTTCCAAAACTTCCATCAAGCATAGAGATGCTATTATTACGTCTGAGATACGTACAAAAGACACAGCACTGCCTGTAGTCGTAACTATTTGATTTAAAAATCGATCAAACTATTTGATTTAAAAATTAATAGTAATATTACGCTTGAATATGCTAAATGAATAGTGTACAATTTAAACCAATTTAGAACGATCGGTGATTTTGCCGTAGTTCAATATAAGCTCTTGAAAGTTTCATTTCATCTATTTACAAAAGGAATTTGAATCATCTTTTTTTTATAGTTGAAACATTTTTATACTTTTTATTCACTTTGTTCAGGGGATTTATAGTTTTCTGCGTTAAAACGCATATATTGAATTGGTTTTTGGCTGTTGTATGAATACCATTTTTATATAAATTTGCATTACATTATTTACATGAAATTGAAGGTTAAACAAAATGGTCGATTATTCGAAAAGCTTAGCATAAAATCCACAGGATTAGGTTCGTACATATGAGCAAAGAATATTAAGCAAGACGAACACGGAGATGTACAGGGGATTTTGATAGAATTTTATAGTTATGTGTAGATTGATGTGCGAGGAAATTCAAAACAACAGGATTCAACAAGGATATACTAATAACTTGAGTTCATAAACGTTTGTTCTGGAGTATTTTGCTAATATCAGCGTATAGTTATCACGTTATTAAAGCATTCAAAGTGCGGTGCATCTTGAAGAACAATTCGAAAATGGAGAATTTATTAGGTGGAGGATGGGTTACACGATTTTATTGCGCCTAGTGTAGGATGGGTAAAACAATACACAACAATGCGAATCCGTACATACAATTCAAATTGTATTGATTAAGACCTTAGCGAGTTGATGACCACTTGCCAACCGCGATTTGCAGTCAGTACAGGAGATATAGTGTACCCAAAGCTACATTAGAATAAAGCTAGAAATATCCAGTTCGGAAGTGTATCGTGTTAAAGGATATTTGCCTTACGCAGAAACTCGATTTATGCGTCTCGCTGCGGATACGCATTATCCGCGTAGTTCGGGTAATCGTTGTATATTTCTCCTAACGGGGCGAAAATCCGGGGCGAAACGCGATGCTGTCAAAAACACGCCAAACGTTTGTTTTCTTGTTTTTGTACGGTACGAGAGGGGTGTTTTTTCGCCTCATGGAAGGGAAATGGTAAAAACGGCAAGGGGAGGCGAGAGAGAAATATCTGCCGTCGAAATCATCGTCATCGTCGTCGTCGAAGCGCCCGTTGCCGTCGTCGCCGCTTCTCGTTTTTCCGATAGTTGTGTTGTTTTTCCTTTTAACAAGCTACAAAAAAACCGCCCACCGGTGGAAAAGGCAGAACGCAACACAAGGGAAAAGTTAAGGAAAGTGAAGAATAAACCCGCTACAGCGCAGGGGTTTTTTTTCCTTGGTGTGTTTCCGTAACGTGCACAACACGGGCCATCAGCAGTGTGTGGATGCAACTTGGCTAACCAACAGGGGTGGGCAACACCAACACGCACGCATACGCACCCTGATCCTAATCCGGAGCTGCGTGTGTTTGGAGAGCCAAAATATCCTGCTAAACTGTGAAGGAAAATCCCCGTACGATCGGCAACGAAGACGGTGCAGACTGGTGCGAAAAACGTCACCTCCCCATACACATACACACACCCCACTTCCATCACGGCACACAGAAGCGCCGACAGTGATACGGAAAGGGCAGCGCTTCTCTCGGTGTGCGTGTTGTGTTATTGTAAACGCGTAAGTGTGAGACGGTGGGGCGGAAGGGGAGATTCTTGAATGGGAGTCTAAGAACGACATCTCCCCGAAATATACATCTTCCGCCCCTCATCAGAACGAGCCCTACACAACCGTACACGGATGGGTGGGTCGATGGTTGCTGTAGCAACGTGGAGAAGACGTCACACCAGGACGAGAAAGAGAAGGGCCACGGTTGATGTACGGCACCGTACGAGTGATGCGTTGATCTCTGGCTATGCGTGATTGTGCTGTGTAGCATGATGTGTGCGAATATGAGCAAACATATCTTCTAAACAGAAGCTGCAGCGCTGCATCCAATACGCAAGATATGTGAAGCAGAGTGAAAGAGAAAGGAAAAACAAACGCACACAAACACACGTGCGGGAGAGCAGCATGTGATGCAGTGGAAGGAAAAGTGCAAGAAAAAAGAAAAACACACGAGAAGAGGACAAAGGGGGATAGCCTGCTACGGAATTGTTTTCTCGTAGTGGAAGAAAACGTTGAATGAAACAAAAAGCAACAGTGATTTAGGTTTGAGGCAATCAACGCAGAAAGAAGGGCCCTGTTCGTTATCATAATTTACACAGCGCCAAAATTAATCACCCATAGAACAAACAAGCACAAAACGCATTTTATTGGCACTGATCGCTCAAACCAGACTTGTAAACGCGCCCGGTAAGCGACCGCTTACGCACCAGACACAACAACAATCAGCTCGTTCGGCTGCACCGCGCTCTCCTTTTTGGTGTGTTATGTAGTGGCGTGGCGTGTTGCTACGCTTTTCACGGATATCTATTTGATCCTGTTTCATCAGAGATACAATTTAATATCAGCTTTGCAAGTTCTATGCTCCAACGGGGCAACTCCTTCTAGGGAAACAAGGGATATAAACGACGGCTGGCGGCTACCCTATTAGAAGCTGTCTCTCCTTTTGTGCGACGCAGAGCAAAAAATCCCAGACGCGAAGGACAGTTTTTCAAGGCAGGATGATTGAGGGATGGCTAAATTGCAACAATGTGATCAGGGCAGGATCATACCGCGTTGTTGTTTTTCGCAACTGTAATTAAAACGTTCCGCTGTATGTGTGTGGTTTTGCGTGTGACAATTCTGCTTGTCTCGGAAGCTTTTCTGTGAGTGGTAGTATCCTTTTTTTTTGTTTATGTGCGGTCCCGTGTACCCGGGTGTATGTATGCGTCGGTGCGTGCGTCCTTACGACCGTCATCCGTTCCTGCGTGTATGCTATTTGTTAACCAGGTGCCGGACAAAGAGTAAACCGAAAAGCATTAGTGTGCATCAGCGTGCGTGTGTGATTAAGGACAGCCTAGCGATGGCTCGACGGACAGTGTAAGCGGCAATCATCCTCAAGACGCATTTTACATCGGGTTTAATGCAGATAACAGTGCGTTCTGTTTGCAAATTCCTCTAGTGAGACACACCTGACACACCCGGAGGATTGGAGGAAAACATTTAAAACGAAATCGTTCCGCCATTACATACTTTCCTTCAACAAAATTGTTCCTATCCTTTTTCCCTCACAAAAAAAAATTTAAAAGTGAACGGTAAACAATCAATACGCCCCAATCAAGCGCAAGGAAAGAAAACAAAAGAACCCGCTCCGCAACAAAAACCGGGAGCGTGCGATCAACCCCTCTGCTCCACCCTAACAACGGATGGTTCCTTTCCTCTCTCGGCTAAACGGCACGACCCTGAAAAAAGCACGTGACAGTCTGGCAGCGCACGTTTCCTCACACAACACCGTGGCAAACGTATTCTTCCCGTATGTAATAATGTGCGCAAGTGTGCTGCTCTACGCATCCAACATGCAGTCGCATCAGAGAATGTGCCGGAATCTACCTCGTCTACAACATCTTAGGCAACCGTACGAAAGGTTCCCCATGAGGAGAAGATGCAGATCGACGAGGTGGCACTAAGAAGAAGAGGAAGCAACAACCCAATACAGATGAAGGCGGATAATGCTGCTGCAGGTGAGATACATCCTTTCCATTCCTATCGTAACGCTGGAACGATATTGCTTTCTTTTAGGTGGCTTCTGGGCCCGGTGAAGATCAGACAAAAATCTAACAAAGGGTGAGCAAAAAAAAACACATACACACAGAGCATTTTAAATCGCGTCTCGAAACCTCTCTTTGATCAGCGTTGTGTAAAGGATAGTACACCAACATTGTTTGTCTCCTAATGCTGGGTAGGGAGCATGCTTGTAGGGAAATCCGCCTCTGATTTAGTTCAAGAGAACTCTGGGCACCAAAAATTCGTCCTAACCATACTGACAAAAAAATTAGTTTCGTGTTTGAGCTCGGGGGGCCCACGCGACCGCTCAGTTCGATTATAGGGAAATCCGCCTCTGATTTAGTTAAAGAGAATTTTAGGCACTAAAAATTCGTCCTAACCATACTGATAAAAAAATTCGTTTCGTATTTGAGCTCGGGGGGCCCACGCGACCGCTTAGTCCGCTTAGTCCGCTCATAGGAAAATCCGCCTCTGATTTAGTTAAAGAGAACTCTAGGCACTAAAAATTCGTCCTCATCATACTGACAAAACAATTCGTTTCGTGCTTGAGCTCGGGGGGCCCACGCGACCGCTTAGTTCGATTTTAGGGAAATCCGCCTCTGATCTAGCTAAAGAGAACTTTGGGCACTAAAAATTCGTCCTAATCATACTGACAAAAAAAATCGTTTCGTATTTGAGTTCGGGGGGCCCACGCGACCACTTAGTCCGCTTATAGGGAAATCCGCCTCTAATTTAGGTAAAGAGAACTCTGGGCACTAAAAATTCGTCCTAATCATACTGACAAAAAAATTCGTTTCGTATTTGAGCTCGGGGGGCCCACGCGACCGCTTAGTTCGATTATGGGGATATCCGCCTCCGATTTATGTAAAGAGAACTCTGGGCACTACAAATTCGTCCTAACCATACTGACAAAAAAATTCGTTTCGTATTTTAGCTCAGGGGGCCCACGCGACCGCTTAGTCCGCTTATAGGGAAATCCGCCTCTGATCTAGCTAAAGAGAGCTCTGGACACTAAAAATTCGTCCTAACCATACTGACAAAAAAATTCGTTTCGTATTTTAGCTCAGGGAGCCCACGCGACCGCTTAGTTCAATTATAGGGAAATCCGCCTCTGATCTAGCTAAAGAGAGCTCTGGACACTAAAAATTCGTCCTAATTACACTTACGAAAATTATACCTGCCCAGGGTAATAGCTGAAGGCAACAAATCGTATACAAACGCTTCTCGTCAACTTTCTCTTGTCAGGATAACGCTAGAAAAGCTTCTTCCATACATCCACGCCCTACGTACCTGCCTAACATTACGTGCGCCGAAATAGATCGCACGTCACCTTTGTCTATTTCAAATCGATCGCGGAATCGAAGCGATATCAAACATCATAAAGCTAAATCTTTTCAAATACCCGGAAACCTGGAAAAACGATTTAAAACAGTTGATAGCATATAAACGATCGGTTGTGTCCCTCCCCGCGATGTTCTCAGTAGTTTTGATTTGTAAAAATTCCCATAAATCATAACACCTTTGCGGCTTTGCTTGTTTGCAGGCAGCAGTTTATTTGCTTTCGATTTGGGTACGGTGTTATAAAACTATTTCTTGCAACGAAAACGAAAGATGTGCCCGGCTCGACCCATACCGTGTACCTCCTTCGTTCGTAACTTTAGTATCGTTTCAAGGATCCTTTAAGCGGGATGCGCATAATATGGAGGCAAGATCACACAGCTTGGCGGGTCCGTTTTTGTTCAGACCATTTGGAATCGTTTAGTTTCGCGTGAGAGCTCATTGGATGCAGAGTTTTGTCATCCTTTTTCGGCTAGAGTTTTCTTGAAGTGTTGAAGAAGTTACATTTTTAAAATATTGTGAAGATTTTTTATTTTTATTGTCCACGTAAGTTTCTTAGTGTACGTTTCGTTCGCGCATTGTTTATAAACGTTTCGCCTACGGGAAAAGAATTATGTGTGTTTTTGTGATAAACTTCATGCTTATGCATGTGACGAATGTCTCATCTTCGTCGGGTTGCATTCAAACAATTTCTGCTGAGAGTGCGTACGCCGTACATTGTAGATGTAATCGAAGAACATCCTGTTGCACATCGCCTAGTATTCGAGGCATTAGCCTCAGTGTTCCCGTTCGAATGTTTTGCGATGTAAGCAAATAGCATTCAGCATTTGTTGTAGCTGTTACGACATTTGTTGTTTTATCAGCATCAGGGACATAGGAATATATGTTGTCTATAATATATCGATCCATCGTATAGCAGAAATACAGTAAAGGGGAGGCATTCTATTTATCTTTTATTTAGTGTCCATAATATTGATTTCGCTGAAGAATTTCCAATGGTGTTGTTTTGCGCACGTCAGAAATTTCTTCTTTTTTAGTACATGGAGCTGAAGAACGTTTAAGGTCCACAAATGGCATAAATGACCCGTTAGCTGGAGAGATCTCCCTTAAGGCACCTCCAGTCCCCCAAATGCATGTTTTTGCAACCGTTTCTCAGCGGTCGTAAAAATATGACTCCACTTATGGCTCTGTTGCGTACACCTAGCCATCGTACCATTCGGTTAAGGAGAAGAATGAGAAGTTCAGCAGTAAATAAAAGCGGTCCTGTCTGTCTCTTGTGAAATAACAAAGGTTTTCATTCGCCTGGCGACAGTCGTACGGCTAGTTTCCCTAACCTTGAAGAGGTGCTCAATTGTGAGCGTCAGCTAAACCGAGCGAAAATTAGGACCCAGGACGGCTTGAACGACACATCAAAACGGCCAACTATGCAGACACATAAAATCATTCAAAATTGTACACCTTAGAGAAACGGGAATATATATTTCTCCTTCACTTTTAGCACGGACAGATGCAAACAAAAACCACCCGGGATGTACAGATCCTCGACGGCGGACTAACGGACTGACGGGTGCATTGACACAACGAAGATCTCATCGGAGGTGCGCTTTGTGTTTTGTATGATGCTACGATCGTAAATCTTTTCTCCCCTTTTCCCCAATCGCTGTCGGATTGATGCGGTGGGACCGGCTGACTGTTCCCCGACGAGAGGCAACAACACATTTTTATGGCTACTACCCGAACCAGATCGGCAAGCTCCAAAGGAGGTTCTTGTTTTTTTTTTAAATCTACCGTTCCTAGGGAAAAGAGCCCACTTGGTATGCCGGGCACTGAACCCCCTTTTTGGTACGCGTCTCATCTGTAAGCATGCCTGGTGGTACCAACACGGTCAGGTATGGTTCGATGTTTGCAAACCGCTTGAATGCAACACGGTAACTAGCGATCGAGTAGAATAATCATCCATTGGTTAGCTATTATGAGAAGAAGCTAAGTCTAGCGTTCTTCGAAACTGTAAGATATAGAGCTCAAGTGTGCCCAAGTCCAACGAAATCTGGGACAAATTATGTTTTTATGTCGCTGTTCTTGTAAACAACTGTAAGTCCAGTGACGCACGCACTGTGCTCTATGCTGTATTTTATTTTTCTCCCGGGGCACCACACCGTCAAATTTGACAAAAACAAAGCATTGTTTGATGAGACGAATTGAGGCGCGTCACGGCTGCGATCCATTAAAAAGCATTGAAATCCTCCGGAAGCATAAAGTTATTATGGGGAACGTTGTAGAAAAATGTCAAATGGACTCAATGAATTTTCTTGAACATTCTTTAAATTTTGTGACGATTTTGATTTTGATATCTTTGTGTGACAATCCCTAATTTTCATTCGTTCGTTCGCAAACCACAGCTGTGTAACACGTTCGAGCACGATCCATCGGGTTGGCGTGGTAATAAAAATGCTTAACGTCTCAGCTTCCAGCTTTTCGTGGAGTGTGAGTGATGAGTGTGAATAGCTGATAAATTCATTTGGAATGCAATTGCGCGAGAACTATCCTATGCTCTCTTCTGTTTGTGCAATCGCAACTCGGTGAAGGGGGAACAAATCATCCGGTGTCGTAGACCGATTCCATAAAGTCATATACCGGCGATGTTTTCCGATGAACACCAACCTCTACCCCCCAACCGTTAACGTACGTCTTCGGTTTTACTGCTTTATTTTGCCGCGGAGATTTTATGAATGAAACAATCATGCCAAGGTTCGTGAAAGAAGAAAGAAGCGGGCGAAGGGCTGGAAGGTGTGGAAGAAGGGAGCGTACAACACGCGGCAAGATTATGTTAGCTAAAAACCAATTAGTGGCAATTCGATATGGATAGTAGTAAAAATTGATTATTCAAAATATTTATGCTGTTCGTCGCTTGTGGACGTACCGTACAGTTGAAGTCTTTCTGATTGTTTTTTTGCGTACGATGAATCTATTTCTCATCTTCGCATACGGCAATCATTTCGAAGTGGGGAAAAATTATTTGGAATGCTTCCGCCAAGTTAGGTGACGCCGATTGAGTCACCAGAAATAGTAGGCGCATATGTAACCTTCATTATTCACCCTTTTTATGACATTTTGCAACGTGTGTATGGCGAACAAATGCGCATGAGTTGCGATGCAGTTGTGCATATTGGAAATCAGTTTTCAATTAAATATTGGAAAATGTTCCTTAAATACTGGCTTTAGTTTTTTTTCAACAATTTTATTGACTTTTTTTTATTGAAGAATATAATAAGACTCATTATATTCTCTAATGATTATATAATTTCTTTATCTAAAATTTTCTTACAAAACCAAACAATCAACAAATGTCTATTTTTTAATGCAAAAGGAAAGAGCGACGAAATATGTTAAAATATATTTCGCTATCCTTTCAAAAATAACTATTTTATTTTTCCTATAAAAAAAACGGAGACAAACGATTTGATGTAGCAAATGTCTTTATTTACCGATTAGTAGATCCCAAACGCACGCTTACGATTTAATTATGAGCTGGACGTGCATCATCAACAAATGAATCATATGGCCGTACAGTAAGTAAGCTGCGCAAGTGGCCGGAATGTGTCAGTATTGAAATTGCCATGTTCAGTTCATCGCCGGGTTTCCGAGACGGTGTTGTCATAGTAACGCGCGAGTGTAGTGTTTCATCGTATCCACCAGGGTAGACGTTAGCAAAGATGAACGCATTTCGTTTCCCAGCATTCCGATATCGATTTGATGTGCTTTTGTGTGCACACATGTGTTTTTTAATACGCTTTTCCCTGTTTTGTAGACCAAATGAAGTCAGAGCTGATGGAATGCGACCAGTAGCAAGTGAGCCGAACACAGGCACGCAACAATCGCAAGTGTTCCTTGCTTGATATTGATCGGCTTCAGGACAACAATCGCCGCAGTTCCCTTCAGTCGGTAGACACCATTCGAGAGCGACGGTACCCGGTAGCAGAAGCAAACAATTGTGTAGTAAGTTGTTCGATCAGTTAACTGAAAAGATGATGGCAAAAATGAAATCAGATTGTAATATAGCATACTACAGCGTTTTAAGATTAGCGTACTAAGGGAAAGTGTTTCGCCGTAAATTTTGCTCCCCGATAAATCGGCCGGCTGTGTGGAAGGCTCCAGACATACGTGGACGGTGGAGTTTACTCAAACGACGTATATCATTAGAAAATATGGACATTTTCCTAGCATAGAACGCTAGAAAGGCATCCATCCAACCCAAGTGCAATAATGCGTGCAAGCAAAGTATGTGTGTTCTTTTCAATGTAAGAGATGTATGTGAAAACCATGTTACGGCAAATATGTGCAAAGATAAAACGAAATAGTGTGATTAGGCTAGATGTATCGATAGGAAGCGTATGAAGATTAATGCTAAGCGCCTAGGCTATGGATATAACTATCCAGCTGTAAAGGTTACGGAAGTTCATGTACTAGGGACTTGGAATAGAAAATTGTACAGTAAGTATTTGAGCGTTCTATATGTAAGAAATTTTGTGTATTAACGGCACACACACATACACGCACGAACAATCGTCGACGACGAATGATTCATACCAAAACCCCGCTGGAGGGGAGAAAAAGAGTCACCAAATGCGCTTCATTTGCTATACAAATAGGATAAAGAAGAAACAGATCCATTTGCGCTGGTTGGCTATTTGTTAAAACGGGAAACAAACTTGTTTTTTATCAAGCTTGAGACGTTTAAAAACTCTCCTCCACAAACCATTCCATTTGAGCGCTCGTTAAAAAGGATATTACTATCCTAGAGGTATTGAAGAAAGGAAACGTATTTCAAATTTGTTGTTTTTCGGAGAGGACAAAAAAAGAAAAAGAGTTCAGTTAGGGAAGCAAACGTAACGTCCTCTCCCGGTGTAGGGAAGATCTCCCCCCTAAACCAGGGGGAGAGGAAGGGAGGAAAAGATAGGACAGGGAGGGGAGCAAAATAGGAATAGAGAGGAAATATGCAACAAGGGCGAAACGTGACGACTACCATGAAGCGAACCGCAAACACAACCATACCGGAGAACGATTCCGGGAGGCAAGTGGTGGCACACCGGATCTATCTGCAACAGCAGCGGCAGCTGCAGCAGCAGCAGCAGCAACAATACCAGCAGCAACAACACCAGCAGCAACACAAGCAGCGTCCCATGTTTGACTACGAGTTCTGGAAGAATCCGGAAGAATCAACCGAACTGCACTTCCTAATGCCGAACGGTGTGATGATCACGATGTGTATGCCGATCCATGTAACGCTGGAAGAGCTCAAAACGGTAAGTTGTTAGTCTATTTTGCCCCCCAAAAACCGATCATTTTTGTTATGTTGCGTTAAGAATGAAGGGGCGGGGTACCCCGATCCACAGCTTTTCGTCTCGGTTCGCGCTGTTGCAGTAGGTCTCTATTTATGTACGTGACCATACGGCACCCCGAACCCCCAAAGTAGGGTGATGGCGCCGCCGTATGTTATACGAAACCGTACGAAATTGTTTGTTTTAAAATTTTACGATTTTAATGACCTCTCTCTCATCACATTTGCCATCCGCACTCTTTGCAAATGTGAGCCAATGGAGACATCCTTTTCCCGTTTTGGGTTTGGGCGGGGGAAAGAGGCTGCGACATATATACGAAACATGAGATATACAGATGGTTCTTATGCCAGATTATACGATTCTTTAAACCTTGATCCGATCAGAGTTAAAATGAGTACTTTACAAAAGATTCTTTTTGTATCTTGGAACTTGTAGGAACAGAGTTGTATATGGACATGCAAATCGATTGAGGAATAGATTTTAATATGCATTGAAACAATTAGCAATCAAACCGAATCATGAAAACCATGCAATTAGGACATCGATAATTGGAAAAAAAATCATTTTGCGAAAGTCTTGCAAAGAGAAAGTACAGACAAGGTAATAGTGTGAATGTATGGCCGCTATCCTTTCCTTTCTAAATGTACCGCCTTAGCTATGCTTTCTAAATTTACCGCATTAGCTATCCTTTCTAAACGCACCGCTTACATTAAATGGTGTCACCAAGTAGTGATTGTAATTTACATTTAAATTTCAACAGCGCAAGATGTCTCTTCGTATCAAACACGACACACACAATTACAAGCTAATTGTGTTTAGACGAAAGGAAACAAAAATCGAACAAACAAATTGCCTGAATTGGTTCCTCTGCCTTTAAGACGAGACATCCAATGTTTTCCCTCACTTTTCCGCGCAATTTGTTCGGGATATGGTTCCTTCGGGGTAGATTTCGTCTTCTATCTTTCTAAGTGCGTGTTTGCTATTTTCCTTTGTGTGCACTGTTGCATCCGGTGTAGCAATGATTGTTTGGCTTTATTTATATGTATTCTTTTGCTAATGAAGCAAGTGCACGGTTTGGCAAGGAAATAATTGGATGCGCTTAGAGTGTGTACCCGTTGTACGGATCAAGAAGACGATATGACAGCAGGGAATGGAAAAATTTTCCGTTCGAACAATTTAAATATTTTGTAAATGTCTAGAAAGGTGTTCTGCTTTTGCATTCAAAGTGCACTTTAAATATTCTTATTCCAATAGTAAAATTTTAATTGATTCTAGTAATTGTGTATAGACCGATCGCTCGAAACACTCATTTTTTTCCTCTTTGGAAAAGAAAAGGCTAGCATTTCCTTGTCTTCTGTTTTCTGGAAAAGAAAAGGCTAGCATTTCCTTGTCTTCTGTTTCACAGCAATGAGCTCCCCTCCCCCCACCCCCTTCTCCCGCTTTCATCCTCCCAAAACTCTCCTTTGTTTAAGCTGGAGAATAAAATCTATCTTCTCCTTGATCGAATGTCCGCGATTTGTACGACCGTTGCCATGGTTACCATGGTTGGCTCATCCCAGGCCCACCCAGGAATAGCCTGCACTGGGAAAGCATCGTAAATCTAGTAACGGAAAATTTTCCTCTCAATCGTGTCGCTGCAGTTCAGCACAACGGTAGTTCCTTGGTGTGTGAAGTGTGCAGTATAAGATGCAGTGCTTTTCGTGGATTTCGATTCCACCGTTCATCTCACGGAAATGGAAATCAAAGTTTAAAAGTTCATCGAAAAGAAAGAGTTACAAATATTCACAGGTATTTTGTGGGTGATTTTTGTTTGTTTTAATTCGGCTGGAGAATTCTGTGTTGTGCGATCGCAGACGAGAGATTTTTGCGTCCACTGTGCTGTCTTTAGCGAATTCTTATTCTTAGTAAAGTGATAAATTCTTTGTTGTGCATTAAAAGAACGGTTTGCTAATTCGCTTTCTCCTCACCTTGAAATCCATTTGCCAGGATGTTTGGGAAGAAGCGGAACGTTATCCGCTGTACTGCCTGCTCGGTGACAAGAACAAGTACTGCTTCAGTACGCTGGCATCGGGCAGAACGAATTGTAACACCACGCACGAAAATGAGGCAACCCGGCTGATGGACGTCCAGCCTGCCCTCGGCATAATGCGGTTCGTCGAGAAGAGCAACGTGTCGGAGAATACCAAGCTGATGGAGAACATCAACATCCTGCTCGACGGCAAGCTGCCGGTGAAAACGCTCGTCAACCCGGAGGTGAACGATTTCCGCGCGAAGATGAGCATGCTGAGCGAGGAGATCGGTAGCAGACGGCAGGTAATGACGCGGATGGAGCGTATCGCCTACCAGTATCCGGCGAAGCTGGTGAGCGGTTTGCACGTACCGGAGCAGATCAATCGCCGGCTCGCGAACGGTGACGGTAACTTTTGCGTGGTTGCGATCAGCACCGATATGCAGGTGACGGTAAAGGTACCGTGCCGGGCAACACCGGACGAGGTGCTGAACCGAATACTCGAGAAGAAGCGTATCTCGATGAAGGCGCGGATGGACAACAGTACCGACTTCATACTGAAGGTGTGCGGACGGGAGGAGTACATCTACGGGGCGCATCCGATGATATGCTTCCAGTACGTGCAGGACTGCCTGTCGCGTGATGAAACGCCTACATTCGTACCGCGGCTGGTCCGTTCGGTGGAGGTGTTCAAGAGCGACATCTATGACGCGCGGGACGATTTTACACAGTGGTCGAGCACGACCACGACGACCAACACGACGTCGGCACTGGTATCGACCGCCAGCTCGGTGTCAACCATGTCGCTCGTCTCGACGGCATCGAGTACGGCCAGCAGTGGTACGATGGGCAAACATAACAGCAGTATTGCGGGTGCAATTAACGCCTACAGCAACGTCGGCAGCATTTACGGCAACCAGTCACAGCAGTCGCACACGCTGCGAAAGGTGAAGTACATCACCAGCTGGGAGGTAAGTGCAAAGCTGCAGTGCACGGTGCACGAGATCCGTGGGCTAAACATCGAGTCGGACAAGGAGCTGGGCGTGCAGCTCGGTCTGTTTCACGGCGGTAAGTCACTGTGCAAGACGGTGCGGACGCGCATGGTGAACGTAAACGGTGGCGTTGCCTTCTGGAACGAGACGATCTTTCTCGATATCAGTGTGAGCAATGTGCCGCGTATGGCGCGTCTCTGTCTGGTGGTGTACGAGAACCATCGTACGGCAAAGGGTACGGGCATACGGACGCGCCGCACCAAGGACGGACTGATTAACCCAATTGCCTGGGTGAACACGATGGTGTACGACTACAAGAACCAGCTCAAGTCCGACTCGGTCACGTTGTACACGTGGGGCTACGAGGAGGACGCCCAGTCGGAGGATATTCTGCATCCGCTCGGAACGGTCGAGCCAAACCCGACCCGGGACAATATGGTTGTGTCGATGCTGTTAAGCTTCGGTCCGTATGGACCGGAAGGGCGCATCATCGTTTACCCGGGCGAGGAGGAATTGTTATCCCACGCAGCGAAGATGAGCCACCGGAACGAGCATCTGAACCGCGAAAGCGCGGAAGATACACGCTCGATCAAAGCGATCATGTCCGCGTACATGTATAACGACCGACTGAACGATATCCACGAGCAGGATCGTAACGCAATCTGGGCGAAACGGCGCGACTGCATGCTGCAGATGCCGCAGGGTTTGCCCTGTCTGCTGTACTGCGTCGAGTGGAACAACCGAGACGAGGTGTCGGAAATTGTATCGCTGTTGCAGGAGTGGCCGAAGCTACTGGTCGAACGGGCACTCGAGCTGCTGGACTATGCGTACGCGGATAAGTACGTGCGCCGGTACGCTGTCGACTGTTTGCGCACGATCGAGGACGACGAGCTGCTGCTCTATCTGCTGCAGCTGGTGCAGGCGCTCAAGCACGAGTCGTACCTGAACTGTGATTTGGTGTACTTTCTGTTGCAGCGTGCCCTTCACAACCAACACATCGGTCACTATCTGTTCTGGCATCTGCGTTCGGAGCTGTCCGTACCGTCCGTGCAGGTACGGTTTGGGCTGATACTGGAAGCGTACCTGCTCGGCAGCCCGGAACACGTCGGTGTGCTGCTGAAGCAGATGCAGTGCCTGCGTTACTTGCAGGTCTGCTCGGACAATGTGAAGAAGGGCAGCAAGGAGAAGGGACGCGCACTGCTGATGGAGCAGCTGGCGAAGGAGGGTCATCTGACGAGTGATCTGATCAGTCCGCTAAATCCCAGCTTCCGGTGCAAGAGCGTCCGTACGGAGCGCTGCAAGGTGATGGACTCGAAGATGCGCCCACTGTGGGTCGTGTACGAGAACAGCGACCCGAACGGTGACGATATACATATGATATTCAAGAACGGTGACGACCTGCGCCAGGACATGCTGACGTTACAGATGTTGCGCATTATGGATCGGATCTGGAAGAACCACGGGCTGGACTTCCGGATGAATCCGTACAGCTGCATCAGCACCGATCACAAGCTCGGGCTGATCGAGGTCGTGCTGAATGCGGAAACGATCGCAAACATCCAGAAGGAGCGGGGCATGTTTTCGGCCACCTCACCATTTAAGAAGGGTTCCCTGCTGGCCTGGTTGCGCGAGCATAACAACACGGACGAGCTGCTGGCGAAAGCGATCCAGGAGTTTACGCTCAGCTGTGCCGGCTACTGTGTTGCGACGTACGTGCTCGGTGTTGCCGATCGCCACTCGGACAACATCATGGTGAAGAAAACCGGTCAACTGTTTCACATCGATTTCGGGCACATCCTTGGACACTTTAAGGAGAAGTTTGGGTTCCGGCGGGAGCGTGTACCGTTCGTACTGACGCACGACTTCGTATATGTGATCAACAACGGGCGGACAGATCGGGAGGCACAGGAGTTCTGTCATTTCCAGAAGCTCTGCGAAGATGTACGTGTTCATCACTCTACTGCAATTCGGCTTCTCTACATCTGCTAACTCTCTGTTGCTTTTTTTTCTCCAGGCGTTTCTTATTCTTCGCCAGCACGGATGTCTCATACTGTCGCTGTTCTCGATGATGATATCAACCGGGCTGCCGGAACTGTCATCGGAGAAGGATCTCAACTACCTTCGGGAAACACTGGTACGCATCCATCACCGAAGGCAAAGCATTCTGCAGGTGTCTTTTCTTACGTATTCCCTTATGTTGCAGGTACTGGATAAAACGGAGGAGGAAGCACGTACACATTTCAAGCACAAGTTTAGCGAAGCGCTTGCCAACTCGTGGAAAACGTCGCTCAACTGGGCGTCGCACAATTTCTCCAAGAACAATCGCCAGTGACAGCAGTCTTATACCGGGCGCAACCATCAAACGATGTAGTAGTAATAGTAATAGTGCCCCCCCATACCTCTCCCTCCCCCTCCCACGAGGAGGAGGAAAAGGGTTTTGGGTGCGGCGAGAGGTGCAAGACTTTCCGACCGATGGGTATTGTCCGGTGTCCGGTGTTCCCGGTCGGGTGGTGGTGGGTTCGTTTTGAATTGTATTCCTTTCATAACACATGTATTCTTGTATCGACCGCTGAGTGCGATATATCTTTATATCATAAGCGTATGTGTACTAATGGATAGGAATGTCGAAGATATTAGATGCAGGTATAGGGGGTAAATCAATTCGGAGAAAAACAAGAAGGAAAACATCAGTTTTCCTAATGCCGAATGTGTGCATGTGTGTGTTTGATATTGAACTTTTATTTTAAACACTTGGTTGTGTTTGAAAAGTTTTTACTTTGTTTCGTTTTCTTCCAAAGTTTAATTGGAATTATTGTCAAATTAGCTTACTCTGATGCATATTGGTACACTACTCAGTACAACTAACCTGGCCAGGACGAACTATACGAACTAAACGAACTAAAACCTAAATCCCAACTATATGTACGCTTATACCACATAAGCATATGACTAGTATTAGTAATAACAAATCCCCCTAACCACCACTTTAATGACGTAAACGACTATGAACTTTAGACGACAGGAACAGAGACAGAACGACAGACAGGTACTGAATTTTCCACTAATTAATATAAACACGAATTGTGATGAATTTGTACATACGCTTTTTGTTTTCACCCCAAAACCCCCAAATGCGCTTATGTGTGACTTTTTCGATACCCGTCACATATGTGTGTACATATCGAACAGTTGCAACAGTACCGAGTAGTGTAAATGTGCTATGTTCGCATGTTGTGAAACAGTGTGCCACTACGCTTAGATGTGATTTGGTTTATTTGCGTGTTTTTCCACGCCCTGGGACAACTAACCACATCCCCCCGAGGTGTCACATGTTGTGCGGTGTGTGGCACGTGTCGTGATTGTAAAACAAAAAAATAACCTAGTGAGCTGCACAAGGAAGAAAAAGGTTTACTGTTTAAAAGTTTCGTGCAATAGTTTTACCTTCTGTTATAAAAAAAAATCAGTGATGGTAATGTTTGTTTTTAATCTAGCTTAGATTAAGCCGTATATTAACAAATGCGAACACACACACACATACATACACACATACATAAACTTCCATTATCCTTTTTAGCAACTCATCAGATAGATCAATTAGAACAAATAGAAGAGAAAAAGAAATCATAACAGCAGTATAAGCATGTACAGGAACTCCTATTTCCAACCTATTTATAGCATCACAATCTCTGTTCAATGTGTTAGATTAACTATGTATGATTCTGAGTGTTGCAATATCCTTAGGGATTTGTAACATTAAATTAACGTCAATATTTTCTGTTTTTCCTTCCGTTCCAATTGTTTATTTAACGGAACAAGTGGAACGTTTGTGTGCGTGTATCTCTCTCTTTCCCTCTCTCTATCTGCCGTTATACACATTCACATGAAACACTCCCCCAAATACCCCAATACGTACTGTATTCCGAATGATAAATCTATATTGTTTTGTTTATGTACTAGTGCGCGCGTGTGTAGCGTATTTTAAATTCATGTAGTTCGTAAGCTTTTTCTTTTATATTGTTGACTTAAGAGCTATGCTAGTTTGTCTGTATACGATCATTGTAAACACATACGTCACAGCATTGATATGGAAAAATATGCCAGGACTTTAAGCGGATAACAAACATTTGATTAGAATTCAATCGGCGATTAGAAATCACCGACGCGAGGAGTAGTAGGATCAGAAGAGGAAGGATAAGTGCCACGATAGAAACCGTCTAAGGTGGTGTGGTTCATCTTTATGTACATTAATCAGAACCAGAAAACCCGGCACAAGTTTCACCGGTTTATATCTATATATATATGTGTATCGTAGGGCAATATGATGGTTACAATGGTGTGACAATCTGGACCCGTCTTGCCATTCGTCAGCGTGTCTGGCGCGTTGTAATATGTGTGTTTTGTGTAATCGACGCTTCACACAATCCACTCCAGGCAGGACACAAAAAGGATAAAAGCGTTGTATGTAAATACTGTCTGACGGTCTGGATCTGAGAGCTTCAGCAGGGATTATATAGTTTTGTTGGAATTAGAAGGCAAAAAAGGAATGGAAATGGATCGGAAAAAGGGCTGAGCTATCAACGTTTTACCGTTATGTTGCTTACGTTACATACTATCCATTTTCCATCTTCAACTATGCGTACCGAAGATTGTTGTACCGTAAAACCAACATGCGTATGTTGCGAGTTCCGTTTAGTGTTGTCCATACTGAGTAAGAATGAGTTGAGTTGAGGTTTGTTAATCAATGAGTTAAAATCGAATCTCCAGAGTTGTTAGTTACTGATATGCGATTTAACACACCCGCAGAGAGAATGAGTTTAATTAGCCCTTGAATGAGCGTGTTACCGGACGAAAATAATTTACCTGGTAACGTTCAGGAGCAAGTGAAAAGACAACAAAAGCAGAAATAGCCAATAGCAAGGGTTAGCTCTCTTATGTAAAGCTGACTCAATTAATCTTAGTGAGTTATGACTCCGATCAGTAATATCGTTTGCTCACGCAGCAGTAGTCCGCGCAGCACCCGATTATAATGCCGGAGTTACTCCGGAGTATACTCCGGAATGCAACAGGGTCGGATTACTCCGACTCCGGGAAAATGGAGGATTTACCCATCACTACGCAGCTGAGCACATGTTCAGAGTAACACACATGCGGAACCGCGACAGGCTGACAATTGGCTGGTATGTTTTTTTTGTCGATCTCATTTATATTTTATCATCTTGATTTCTTTTTGTTCAATGTACAGTTGTTTTTGTTCTGTTTGTGTTTTACTTACCAACTAACGATAATAATTTGTGTTGTCAAGTGCCTTTTTCGATTTCTAAACCTAACGAAGCAAACGTTGATCATGCTCTCAACCCATTTCTCCAGGAATTCCAACTCAAGGATATGAGACACTTTATTAGTAGAATCCTGCTAAGAATTAGATACGGAGTAGTAATACCTAAAGATAATGATCGCAAGAAGAAGCCTACTAAGAGGAAAACGAACAATATTTCATTTTTTTTAGCGCCCTTGAAGAGGGTGTACAGTTGTTGCGTGGAAGATTTTTATCTACTTTTGTTTAGGAGAAAGCTTTTTATAATAAGACTTTCAACGACAACAAGTGTAGTAAGAAACCATTCCTTTTGACCATAGAATGGGTTAATAGACTTATACCACGTAGCTGGTCCTTGCCCAGAGTATGGGTAGGGATAAAGGTTTGTGGCGACGTTGTATAAACCGTGCTTTATACGTCTTTCACACGTCGGAGTCACCAGTTATGGGGTTCTCAAGTAATACGCATCCCATACGCATTTGTCCGATGCGGTCGTTTAATGACGCGAATACGACGCCGGTCATCAGATAGCTAGTCAGTGGAAAAAAAATCTCTAAATCATACTTTTTTTTCTATCTCTCAAGATCATTTATTCCACGTAATGTAACTGTTTATCCTCTAAATAGGCGATTCCAAAACAGAAAGGTAAATGTTTTCCAACCTATGTTGTGCTAGTAAGGCGCATGAACCCTTTTGTTGGGTTCTGTTAGACAAGGGAAACTAATTATTTCGACGATGTACAGTACCACTGTACTATACAATGTCTAAAATTGGGCTTAAGCTCCGAACGAAACGTTCTACAACATAAACAGATATACAACCAAGCTCTGCAGGAATAAAAATATCCTGCGATCACACTAGCGATACTAGCAGCAAAACTAGAATCGGCTGTGAACCCCCAAGCATAAACATATATGAAAGGAACTGTGTAGCGTGATGTTTTATTAAGCGAGGAATGCGGTTTCGAACGGTGCTCGTAGAATTACACGAAAAGAAAATGACTGGATTGTGTGTGAGAAACAAAACAAAAAAACTAAGCGACATCAACTACTAAAATGAGAACGCTTAAGATAGGAGGGCGAGTGAAGCGTGCCGATAAAAAAAACGAAAGGTGTATTAGTTGTATCACATTATTTTTACGCAGTTAAGTAACAATCAAATGCTATCGATTATACATATTACTGTAGCACTAAGTGATATCCTATTATGACTAATATTAAACGCTTCTTGGGAAAGTGAAATTAATTTGTATGATGGAAAAGATGAGCGATTTGTAGAACATACAAACATAACTGGATAAAAGCCCCGCCCCTCCCCACTTTTCAAACCACATGCTAGTGTGTGTGTGTGTGTGTGCACGCCAAGATAAGATGCTAATGAACAGAATGAATCTTAAAGGTATAGAATGAGCAAAATGGCGGGCTTATCTACAGGGATAAAACAAGCGATCAAGAGAGACTGTGGAATTAGGGTTTGACGATAAACAATGATAATGTGTGGTAAAGGTAAAACTACCCTAGGCGAAGCTCGCTTTGCCTGTGTACGTGTGTGTGTTGTGTCACGTAAAATGTATATGGAATGATGTATTAATATAAGATATTTCAAGCGATTACTAATAATGATACAATACAAACGCTTACACCGAACACACACGCGTACACAGCGAAAGAGACAAGGGTGAGAAAGGGTGCGTGTGTGGGGTGGGGGCGGAGGACTGGACTGGTTATCACGAGAGGGATTAATGTATTTATGCGTATAGCGTGTGCTATCATTTAAAAATATTCTAATGAAAACAAAACAAAAATACACATACACACAGCACAAGAGTGTGCATCCATAAGTGAGTAAAATAGATGTGAACAGCTTAGACAAACAAACTCCGTGAGAAAACGCGAGAAAACGTGAGAAAAGGAAAAGGTTGAGCAGGCGAAGATTTTTTTTTGTTGAAGTGTCAGCAGGTGATTGTACCTGCGTACACTAGCATATGAACCGAAACGGTTTTTGGAACTTGAAAAATAAAATCATTGTACTTTTCACAAAAGCAATACCAGAGTTGAAAGGCATGTAATGGGAAGAACAGTAGAGAAGCCATTTTGTTTACTAATTGTATTGGGATTTGATAGGACGGTAGTATTATTATTAGTAAGCTACTAGATAAAAGTCGCAGTCGAAGTTTCCTTTCGTCGGATGTATTTGGGGTCTATTGGACGTCTTAGTAGCAGCATCGAGAGTTACTCGAACTACGTTTCAGTTGTTGGTAAGTACATTGTGGATCAAGATTAAGGCTGATGTAACTATTATTGTTTTTTTTTTATATATATTCTAGATCCTCCTCATGATTACGGTTTTGTGGTAGGACACAGGGTGAAGCAATGAAAATTGGTGAATTCTATAAATCAAAGTGAGTGAAAGCAAGTATTTCTAAACAGTCTAACATCACACTATACTCACAATTATTTCATTACTAACCTTGATATCCTACTAAACAACTATTCTTTTCAATGTATTCATATGTGACCCTTCTTGGATTTGTTCCCAGAAAGAAGTTGATCACAGCATTATGTGTTCCAGAAGATAGTTTGAGGAGGATGATCAAGAAAGGGAAAACTCTTCAAACAAATTCTTATAGAGGGGTCGCTTCTCAGCTCGGTATTCTTTATTTGATCCATTCAACATGTTTACTGTGTGCAGCTTCTTTAGCCTCATATGAGTATCAGATCTTATTTCTCAAATAGTTTAAACAGCTCAGGATTTATTATCCTCCTACTTCGCACACCTTGCGTCTGCGAGCAAATCTCAGAATCTTCTCCAGGTATTGCAGCTTACGTTGCTATCAAAAATTACGAACCTTTCAAAGGTGAAACATATTCTGTACTTTAGAACAATTGCTGTCTTCAGGTGGATCTCAAACCGTATTAACGATATGAACGATAGAACACAGACAAATCCTTATTAGCGTTGTTAAATTCGTTTCAACCAAACCGGAATTCATTCCGCTGATTGACATTGATCTCGTTCCAAACCACTCTCACTTACCTGTTGCGATTTATCCTAGTATTGAAACGTTTTAGTTAATTCCCGCGTCATACAAACCATGCGGTGTCTTGAGGGTCTTGATCAGCGCAAATGGAGTGTATAGAAACGAATTAAACCAGAAGTTGATTAAATTTCATTTTCCAACGATGGACGAGTCCCTCCAAGCTTTACTACACTGCTGGTAAGGTTTGCGTTACAAACCGGCCTAACATGTAAATGATCGCTTTACAGCGAAGGTGCAACTTTAGCTGCCCGCCTGTCACCATGCAGTGTTTGTTGCGTGTGTGATTGTATGCCTGGTGTGCCCCAAGGTGCAGATATGAGGGATGGACGTGCGGGAGTCGCCGACAGTTGCACTTGTCTCGAAAGGTGTCGGGTGTCAGTAAATCCGTTTATAGAATCCTTCCAACTGCCTGATTGGATTTTGGCAGAAACGCGTTGCGTTGGTCCAGGTTCGGATGTCTGCAGACAAATGGTACACGTTTCACATGGTTTATGGCGTGTTTTAGACGGAGATAGTTGTTTGCTTAGGTAGCTTACCCATGGTGTAACCATTAAGTTTACATAAAGCACGAACATCAAACGCGAGTATGTGACCAACTTTGGAAAAAGTTTCTAAAATTGACGAAATGAGCTATTTTTTCTTTCTATTTTCAAAGCCTTTATTGAAAAGTGTTGTTGAGACGCCGAATGAGAGATGAAATGCTTAGCCGAAAATATTTTTTTGTTGATTACTTTATTGTCCAAACTTTGTACGCAACTCCTCAGTACATGGTAGACTCTATGAAGAATCAAATCAAAAGATTTCGCCTACTACTACTTGCGTAACCAATTGTTCTCGTAAGATCAACCATTTGTTCTGTTTCTAAAACGGAACCCACATGATATACACGCACACAGAAATGTCTAATTATAATGAAAATTTAAAGGTTGTCCAGGGTTAAAACGCATTAGGCCGGTAGCGTACGGAGCGTTGTTTAATTGATTAACAACCTCCAGATCCGTAAGGGTGAGCTTGTTGTGAACCACTTGTTCTTCGTTTTGTCTGACAGATGGAAGGGACAATACTCATCATCTCAACAAAACTCTTCTTCCATCATTATTCCTTGTGTGTTTTCGAACCCGTACTTGAGGATTATGGCAATGGTGCATCTGTCGAAACTCTCACATCCATTTCCTTCGCTTACCTACTTACGCTAGCCGAGCGCGTGAAGCAAATGAAAAATTAGTAAATTACGATGGCGGCGTGCGCGCGCACTTAGCCGTTGGTGACGGACTTACTGTGGCTTCGATACGGTACGGCCATTTTGGATATTGCAAGCGTCACATTTTGCAAAGAAATGTGTGTTGTTTGATGGGTTTTTGGCTGGTTCGGGACAACGGAAAAGTAATTGAAGCTCTCTCTCTCTCTCTCTCTCGCTTATTTTTTGCAATACCCTGGTCGAGATCTCTGCACGGGGTTTTTAGCTTGGACTTAGACATGGATTGTAGCCGCGGACATGGACACCCGCTGGGTTACTGAAACAAAGTCGTCGCATCACATATATGTGTGCGTTTGTTAGGGGGGGGTTCGACAGTGCATAGATAATTAGATTAAGAACGTACGACGAATGGTGCGCGCGAGTCCAAGAAGAGCGCTGTGGACGCTGAAATGGACATTTCGGGCCGTTTGGGTTGAAGTGTACGGGGACCGCCCTAGGGCGCGTAGTAACCAGGTTCACCCATTGCATCTTATTAGTGCCTCGAACGCGGACCCAACCGGTTGTGGATTGTCTTTAGTCCTGTAACTTACAACGAGTTTTTACTGTTTATTTCAATCGTTCTGTTGGATAATTTTACTTTCGAAGTATAGTGCTTTTTGCCATCCGGCTTAGCGTTTGTTAAAGATCTATTTCACTACGTGCCTGTTTAGTAAATTCGCGCATTGTTTGTGGTGCACGCGTGTAGCTGAACGGTTTTGTGTGCGCGGCGGTACTAAACTAACGAACTTTTGGAAATACCACAGCTGTTCGGTGTATATCCTCTTATTGTTGTGACGGGAATTTATCGTTTTGCGAAAGTTTTTACCATCAACAATCAAAGTATCGGTGTGTTTTCGGTTTCAATCACCCAAGACAGGGTGAATAGTGTAGTGCTGTAACAAGATAACAACGCAAACACCCGGTTTGTGTGCACAACAGTGACTTGCCAACGATCAACACAACCAACAGTACGTGCGGCTGAAACTACTGGAGCGGCTAAAACGACCACGCTCAATGGCTCGGGTTGGTGCAATTTTTCTTATTTTTTTTGCAAAGGAAACACATTTTTTTACATAATTTTGTCACCCATCCTGACCGGAGTCCTTTAAGTTATGTGACGCTTACTTGCCAGAAAAGAGATTACCATTGGCCACGGTAACGCTTCTTCACCGTTACGCTGGGATGATAAAATCGGTTTGCTATTCTAATTTAATTACGCCATCCACTAATCTAATTTTGCTTAGCCATAGTGTCAACTTAAAGGTCGCCTATAAACGCTATGACGAGGGTTGCCTTAATGTTAACGCATGGGATATAGTTCTAGCGTATACCGCTGATAAGTTGAAATTTGAAAAACGTTGTTTGTACACGTATGATTCAACTAACTGTAACTGTATCCTTCACGGTTTTAGAATGCATCCAATGCTGCTGTTGTTCGTATTTCTTTAATCATGATTTCATATTTTAATTATCCAAGAAGCCCATGCTTCATATGTTCGAATTTATGTCGATAAAACGATTTGAAAACTCCTCATGGCTTCTAAGCCTAAAAAGATAACGTTCTTAACATACGGAAAACGAAGACGGAAATTGCTTTTCTAACGGTCTCCATCTACCAAGAGCTTCTTCCTGCAATTTATCGTGCAGAACTGTTTTACCAAGGGTAACGTGCATCTTCAGGTGGATGTGATGTGTAATGCGTTACTCCGGGAGGGAAAATTTCAAAGGCACTGCAGCTGCTGAAGCTCGCCAAGCCCAGGCACAGAGCAATGTCATCGCTTGGTTAGGATACTCCTTGCTTTTCTATGCCCATGCCCATTGCTCGGTTCTTCCGCACGATGATTTAGTAATGGGTGATTGGGGTGTACCCGGAAATAGGAAATTGGAATGCTATTTGCGGTGCCGGTATTACGCAGGTTCTATCACACCGTCGTACCAGCAAGGACATCCAATGATTTCGGGTAATGGTGACCTGCGGCAGGCATCTAACTCGACATTAGAAATGTTACAAGGAACTTCTCAATATTGAGCATTTGTAGTATACGTGTTATGTTTGCCGTTCGCAGATAGATAAACCATATACTGATGGAAAAGGAATAGAGTCATTCGTCTAGGAATAGTGAGGATTAGGGAAATGGAAAATAGTAGTTAATTGTATCATCACTTCGTTCAAATGTGCAATTACTTTGTCGCAATGTCTCTCATACAGCTCCAAAATGCTTCACATATTGCATCCACACTGCAGTTTGTTGATTGTGACCGCTCGTCGACACACCTGAATATTTGCTCACCTTGGTTTCAAACGCATCAGGTTTAGCAAATTTCAGGCTGGGCCGAGAGGAATCGTTTCTTCCCGAGGTAATTATATGATCTCCTCGGCGATCGAGTATTTTTTTTTACGTATTATTCACATTGTGTGTTGCGCTCTACTCTCTCTTGAAAGCTGCAAAGAACACTTACGTACACGGCTGTGGAAACACATTGAGGTATGCTAATGAACGCGAATTGGTCTATTTAGAAGTATCTGAAAAAGAGAGATATGGTGCGTGAGTTGTACAGTATTTCCTACATGACGGTTCAATCAGTTGATTCATCAACGTCAACGCCTCCGTCTTGTATAGAGATGTAAAGTGGCGTGTTGTCTCTTACACTCTGCAGCTGTATATGAATCGATTCGTTGTTCATACTGCGTGCAAAGACGCACAGTTGTGTGCGAATTTATTACACTTTTATCTGAGAATCGATTGTTACCATCAATCAGGTGCTGCAAATGGTAATGAGTTGCAGATTGTTTTTGTCGCTTCTTATTCAGCTTGATACTCGTGTGATTTCCTGGAAGCAGACAAAAACAAAACATGTGTTAATATATAGCAGCTTTATATATAGTAGTCTATAATACATAGAGTGCTTTTGGCAGATAAGTTATCCGTCCCTCTATCTATTTCACACACGTTCTCAAATCCCTCCCGTTCACTGAATAGTGTACCAGAATGGAAAGATGACACTAAAGTGCAACAGACGTGTGCCGATGTGTGAGAGAAACAGATAGGGAAGAGTTTATATATCTCTATGTGGGTGTTCCAATTAAACTTCATTTATTTTTCTTAATATGCTCAACCTCTATAATGAGGTTTATTTCACTATTCCAGTCACCATATGCTAACGCCGGCGTGTGGAAAATTACACTCAAAGCAGAAGGAGAGAAAGAAAGAGATAGCGTAAAGACTCTGCCCGAAAACAATTCGTTTCACAATGGCGGCCAATGTGTTACCTGCTGATTTGATTACATCTGTTGCTATGTTGGGGTGCGGAACAGGCAGTTTGTCATCCAGTTGGATGGTTTACAAAAAAAAAGCTTAAAATAAGCAAAACACTACTACCACAGTAACGCCACGTCATTTTGCTTTTGTTTGTCGATTGTTGCATAACTAGTGAGAATAGAGGAGAGTTGCTAAAATGCTGCTACCCTTTTTTCTTCTCCGTGAAGCATTAGGAGCCGATGATATGAACCTGCAAAAAAGGTGCACGTGGAAAACCAGCACAATAGGGCACAATAATATTGTACATGTTCGAAATGTTGAGCGGGGCAGAGCAACAGTAACAGCAACAAGAACAAAAACACATCAACGATAATATGCAGGCACTACCACACTAAACCAAACCTGACAGCACAAAGGGTTTCCGTTTCCGGTTGTACCGCGGGAAAAAGAAGAATAGCTGACCGATTGGCTTTTGGTTTGAATAGTGGACACGGTCGGTTGAGTAGATGCAAAGAGAATTAAAAAAAAACAGACACACACACATATTTAGGAACAGAATCTTGATTGTGGAAAACCTACCTACACCCTGGTGGGGTGTTAAAGGTATGGGAAGATGTCAATGAACACTACCTTACAGATGAAAGAAGGTGTGGTACATTATGGTGAGTCAGATGTATGAGTACATACCCCAATTAATGGAAGATATTTCCAATAATTTCTGAGAAGTCCAATAACCCTGCACTCGGAAAACAGAGGGCCTAGCATGTGAGTTATCGTCTCAATATTTTATTCGTATCTTATGGAAGGTCTTATTAAAATCTTAAGATCTTATAGATCTGATTAAAGATCTTAGCGATGGATGATCTTTTTGATCAAGCATCCAGAGCATGCATTAAAAGAGATACCTCTTGTCATATCCTCGACCTCAAAACATCTCTTTATCAAGCTCCATGCTGTAACGCGATTGCGCGCTGTCATTACTACTCTTGTACGAACGAAAGGATGGAACTCGGGTTGCTGTTGTCCTCGTTTTACGCTGTGTCTGGCTCCTCGTGGGCAACAGCAAAGTGGTTGAACTAATTTGTTTTATTGGCTTCCGTCTTGCCGGAGTTTTAAGGTTCACCAAAAAGGGAACCCGACATGCGCCGTCCTCTTCGCCCCGTACTGTGTGCGATAATTTAATTAGGACATTAATATGCACACTTCTGTTCTTGCCCTTCCCGTGCACCATTTCAGGTGTGTGGGGGTAATGCAATGGTCTCTGCACCCATGAACGTCTGCTTCAGACGATGGAGTATTTTTTTTTGTTGTTGCGTTACTGCTGCTCCTTGCTTGGTGTAGTGTGTTGCTCAAGGGAAAATATTCCCACTTCACCGATGAAGAAGAAGAGTACTTCCGCTGTTCATGTCCATCATTCGCTGGTAATAAAAGGTAGTACGCTTCAGTTACGGCACTATAACATGATGCCGGACACAATGTTATCCATTGGCAGGAGGACGCTGTTTAGACCCCCAACCTCTACGTCTTGTATGTCTAGACGCTAACATCACGCTATATTATAATCTCACGGGAAGTACACTGCGATAGTTCATTCTTTACAGTAGTGTAATATGTGACAGACTATATCGTGACGTTTCCATTTCACCAAGGTGTGTGACAGAAAGTTTTCGGCACACCTTTCGTTTTCTTTTGTTTTGGCTGTTGGGCAAGGCTCCATTTGGAACTATTATTTCGACTGTTTCGAACACGAAACCCCCTAAATCTAGATATTAGACTATGAGAACGGAAGACAGGGAGAGAGAGCTGATGGTAGCTAATGTAAATTAAAAAGATACGTACGTTTAATTAAATTAAGCTCTGCCACAGATCACATTAGGTTGTTCATTTCGATCCAAAATTCTACCTCAATTATAGTGAGGAGTTCCTTGTCGAGGAACTCGATGTAAGGAGTGAGCTATAAAAAATCCCAAATACATCAGTTGGCATGTGCTTAAAGGTTTCGTTGGGCAAACCAAACATTGAAAAATACAAATAAATTCCTAAGGATTACGACACGGATAGCTTACCCGGAATGAAGATAACATTACGGCTAATCTTCTGCCTGCAACCATCCATCAGCCATTCCGTTTCAATATGCTCTCTCCCCAACAGTGTACAATGCTAATTAAATTGATATTGAAGCTTTTCGGAGTGGGACGGTGAATAGCAGCGCTAGTAAAATCAACTTACTTTTCATTGCAATTAAGCCCCTTATACAAGCTCACCATGCTTGTGTGTGTGTATGCAAGTGAGTTTTCCAAAGGGACTGATAGCAGCAGTAGGCAGGCTGATTGCAACATACGGTACGATGTAACTCCCACGAGACACACCATCCCATCAGCCTGGAACATAAGGGATATGTCTGTGTGTATGGGAGTGGTACATCACGCAATGTATTTTGTTGGATACAAGCAGCAGGACCTTCAATAGACACGATTCTAAACGTTATTGAAATGCCAAAAACAGCAAAACCACTCCAAGTGAGTAAAGTCGTGATGTTAATGCTAAGTTTTACTTTTAGGTTTGCTTTTGTTTTTCTTGAATTCGGTAAAAGTGTAATAAATTATTGAGAGTAGTCCGATTAAGCGAGTGATTTAAGAAACAATTTTTAAAATATACCCAACTTTAAGAATTGGGACTTTTACTGAGCTTAGACATGTTCATTAGGACTCCAACTTAAAAAATGAACAAATGTAAAACCGGGAACATCTTCAAACCGCACTTCTGGTGCTCTCTTTAACGTTACTTCGGTTAGAACTACCCCGATTCGTAAGTTCTACACACCTCAGCATGTACAATAGCGTCAGCGGTGCGTAACTAAGGTGCGCATCGTTTACCTCCTCCCCCTATATATGGCTTCCAAAATGCACACACCCGGCCGACATACATTCGGACGCCGCAAGAGACCATAAGAGTAGCAGTCAACACCGCGAGAACACTCCGTGTTATGGTAGCTTTGCCGTATGCCGCTGCCGTTTCCTAATACCTAGCCAAACAATACACCAAAGCGAATGGTGTGTTTGCATACCGAACCGAGTTCTTGTGCTGGCTAGCAATATGATGCTTTGTTGCTTTCGTACAAGCTGTGTAGATAGCTTCATCTAAATTAATTTTTGCTCTTTGAGACGGAATGTTCAATGTGTAAGCAATGTTACTGATGCGGTGGATTGCAGTTGAGGGAGCATTAACACTCAGTACCTTTATCGAGATGTAAAACGTACAGAGTGTGGCTAGTTAAATCTGCTACTAACACCCTCAAAAAACTATTTCTGGGACATTGGAACATTTTAAGATGCAAATGTTTACAATTGATTTTGGAATGCATCGCTAAAGTTACATGACACAAAGATAATTGCAGTTTTGGTGGGGTTTTTGATGAGGTTTACTTACACGGAAACGGTGTGGGGAGAAGAAAAGAAAAACATCAAGTAGCAACATCTGGCTAGCAGAGCGTTACCATGACATCATCGTTCGTGAGTACGCCCGAGATCTCATCCCATAGTATGTAGTGTGGTCGCATCTCTTCGCCGCTCTAATGCGGAATTACTCGGGTTACTGCAACAGGCAACAGGACGGCGTTGAAGGGGAGATCCCACTAAAAGGAGAGAAGAAACATGATGGGATAGTGATGCGGGTCGGGTGGGTTTCTTAAAACATTTCCCTCTCGTGCAACAGGCATCTATTACCAGCGCGCTCTTCCCTGTGTAAGGCAAAACTACTCCAGCCAGAAGAGCGTGTACGGAGGGAATCATCATGCATGCCGAAATTCTAAGGCGGTATGAAGATGGAGAGAAAAAAAACCCATTGGATACCGTAAATGGGTGTAAAGGGTTTGGAAAGGGCACGAACCCCACGGCAACCTTTAAATGGTGGGTTGTGCGAGAGTCAACCCGAGATCTAGTGACCTGGTTTCTGAGGGCTATATGCTGCCAGATCCAGATTTCTTCGCCCGGCAAGCGAAACATTTATCTCCCTCGCTCTCTCTCTCTCCTTCTCTTTCTGGGTCTTAGCCCATTGCCGTATATCTGTTCGATTGCGCTGTTTGAGCGGGGGAGTGGGCAAGTTCTAAAGGCAAAAGAAAACTGGTTTGTCATACACCCCTCCCCCGCTGCGGTCAAATGATACCCGCAAAAAAAGGGAGACTTTTTTTTTGTTAAACGAATTGTATGTTCGATTGAACCCTTTCCCGTACACGCTCATCGTGCGCGTGTTTGTGTGTTTTGAGTACGTGTATGAAATGCCACAACGATGTCGGTACCGTGTGGAGGCGTTTCGTTTAAGGCCCATGATATTTAGTTCAGGAGTAGAGAGAGATTCAATATTGCAGAGGAAATGGTACGGTGCTCTCCATTTGCCAATATTGCACCCAATCATGATATCCAGATCCCGGGGTTGATACATCCAGAGATATTTAAGATGCCAACATTAGATGGCCACCATGTGTAGTAGTTCCGAATTCTCGTTTAACAGCAACTGTATTCTCAGAAATAGAACCTTCATTAGACGCTTCCAACTTCCGATTCCTGTGCGCCTTTTCGCACTTGCTGGTAACTCGAACGATTGTTGATAGAGCGCGTTCTTAAGAGTACTTTCGTTACCCCTTTGTCTCAGGGGAAGCGAAAAAAAAAACGATTGATGTTTTCAAGTGCTGTCTTTATGGGTCTGTTCCGGGAGTGGAAACAGATCCCGGAAGCAGTAGTTTCGGTGCATTTGTACACAGTGCCAATTAAAAGGGGAAAAAGTACTGTTGTGCCACACACCGATTGAAGAATACAGTAACAGCGGGGAAAGTATCTCTTAGGTGAAGTCTTCCAACTAAACCGAGTGCTGCCATATACCACTCCAAGTAAGGGTTGCCGTACTCCAGCACGTACACCAACTCCTCCGCCGTATCTGATCGGTTGCTTCGAAATGTTGAACATTAGAAGCGTGAAGCAAACCCAAGCGAGTTCAGATCCTACCATCTGGAGCAGGATTTAAATGGAAAAAAATGCAGCAAGCAAGACTCTTCCTTTTTCAGGGTTTTCACGTCTTTTGGATCACTGAAAATGATCCTTTAATGTTGTCCATTACACATCGAGAGAGAAGAGATAGATTATAAACCTCAAGGACACCGGTAGTTCGCGAACGAAAGTTTTAAGTATGTATGAGGTCGTGACGCGTGACACAGGAGTTGTGTTGTTGTTTCGTGCAGTAGAATGGATCTAGCTAAACCGCAACTGTGCATTATGTTCGTACCGGAGCTAACGCCAAACGGTGACCATGAGTGCTTTTGTGGTCTGATGCAATCGACGCTCTAATGTCTAAAGAGTGTACGTGTGTGTGCTACACCCGATCGCTATATTCGCGAGCACGTACTATACCTCTTTCGTTTCCCATTCCAACACACCCAGTTATATAAGTAGCGCGGCTGGAAGCACCCGGAAGGTATGGGAAGTACGCCACGGAAATACCACCCTCTGGTGGTAGTGTGCGATCTATATTCAGCGTGCGGGTGGAAAAGAATCGCCGGAACCGAACCCCATCCCAACCCCCGGTACGACTTCCCTTAATCTCCATGTGCGTTGTGAAAAGTCCAGCACCGTGGAACACTCTGCTGCTCTAATTGTTTAGCGAAATGGGGGTTTCTATTTCGGGACACTATTAAATATCTGTGCCGCTGCCAAATCGCTGACGTCGCTCCGGGACCGTAACCGTAGTGGCTATCTGTGGATATCAAAACGACTTCGCATCCACAGTCCAAACCCTCCCTCCGTTTGCTGCTAAGGATATGGAAAAAGGGAATGGGAGATATATGGTGTGTTGCGCGTGAAGAATTGAACGAGTGGAGAAAATGATCTGAAATGATGGAGAACTAATAAGACGCACTCTTCCTCCCGTTCCAGCCAAAAAGTTTTATGATGTTGCATGGGTACGGGTCGGAAGATTGTCGTATGAAAGACAAAGAAAGTGTTCCAAAAAGTGTGTGTGTGTGTGTGTTAGAGAGAGAAAGAGAGATGGGGGTTGGGGGGATACATGCAACACAAATACACACAGTTCACTAACATTAAATTAAGTCTCACCTAAAAAAGAAGAAAAAAAATGAAACATGGGACAATCAAAATGTTGGCGGAGTGTGCGGCGCGGGTGGACTGTACGCGTGGAAGATGGGAAAGATTCAAGACGGGCAACGACAATTCAGAGACCAACTTCCAGGGAAGAAGTCAGGCAGCGTTAGGAGGTGCGAGATTTCAAACAAAGGAACATAAAAATTGGTACATTTGGTGGCCCGCATATACACTCGATTTGGTGTGTCTGTGTGTCATGCTTTACCACTTCCCAACAATCTGGAGCTGGATCTGGAGAGGACAAGGGATAAAAAGGGAACAGTTTCAGTGGAAGAAAATAAGACTTTAAGAAAAAAGGTCTCCTTCCCACTTCGTTTGCTTTGCAAAAACGCAACTTCCAGTAGGCAGAATTGCCATCTCTTTAACTTTGTCCATCGATAGACCAATGGTAATTTTACAGACTTTTCTATATTGTCACGTTCGGTGGTGTGTTCTCCATTCCCCCATTGGAAATGATCTGACACTAACAAGAATCGCAACAAAACGCATGAGTCAGAGAACTGGAGATTTGCTTAATGACCTTCGATTTAATAAGAGAGAGAGACACAGACGATACCACATGGATACCGAAGGAGATTTGGCGCACAGATGATATATAACCCTCAACGCGGTAGACAGACATTGGGAGTTGGAAGCGCACGGATGGATTACTGTATCTTACTTGGGAGGTTTAGTTTTCTTTGTTTCGCGCTTTGAGTGGTTGATTGGTTGAGTCTTCTTGGTGGATGGGTGACCGTTTACACCTCATTGTTTGCACCATATTTGCTGGTCGACTTTTTAAGGAGGGTGGTCCAAGTTGTGGGTCGTAGCTACTGTGCGCTGCAAATCGAAGATACAGTAAATTGACACAACGGAGGCAACGTTAGATTTCCTTGCCTCCTGATCTGATACCTTAATGATCTGCTTTGGTGTTGTAACTGTGTGTGTGACTAGTATCACATGAGTGCGGCCGAGCTTAGTATCACATGGTGGAAAAGCTACGAAGTACGTACGTATCACGTTGTTTACCGTTTCGATTCGCAACGTCCAGAAATATCTCCAGCTGGCGACAGAGAAAATGCTCTAACCCCCAACAGCTTCATGTTTACCTTACGGTGGAGTCTGTTTATAAAGCCCCAGCATCTTCAGACACACATTGAGGTGAAATAGCTCAATAGTAACACAACAATAAAAAAATCCAATACTAGGCTTTCTTCAACTTCTCGTTGATATCAAGCAACCAGTGCCTCAGTAACATTCTACGGCCCAAGACTCTCCCATCGAACTTCATCCAAAGAGCGGGAATTGCATTAGATCTCTAAGGAAAAACAAGTTACACTTTGGCGACCGTTTGTCCCAGACAAGACGCCACAGAGCTATTGGATCTAGACGCCCTTAGAACGGTATCGTGCTGCAAATATGTTAATTCCAGAGCACGAAACAATACGAGCTCTAAAAGCAACCTTGACAGACACGTGTAGCAGCTGCAACCGGAATTGCAAAATTGCATACAGTACAAAATGTCACAAGTTTTGTGGATGCTGCGGTTTTCGGCTGTTACTGAGCAGAGAGCGATATCTCAGCAAGTAGAAAAGGCTCAGCTGGAAAGCGCTGTGAACTGGTGCCATCAAACAACTGTTGACGGTTTGCCAGTTTTACTGACGTTACGAGAGTTACAATAAAATACACAACAAATCCTCACCATTTGGACGGAGGACGAGCGGGAAGGGTTTGCGGCGTATCAGCGTGTGGAGGTTTTGAAATCTTGGCGCTGGAAAATTGTATGTAGAGTATTGATTGCCTGAGTTTAGTCGTTCTCGTGTTGGGTTGAAGAAATCAATGTTCGTGCCATTCAGAATAACACACACGTTTCACCATTATCTCACCGCTCACCGCGTAGGGTGGAAGGGTCTCTTAGTTAATTAGCATGTAACGTTTATGGAAAGGTGTCCTTCCGCTCTACTACTTGCTATAGCAAAGTATACTGCCGCCTATAGACAACACTACGTTTTCCGACAGCCCGGACCCAAAACACACTCCGCGAAGTGTCTGATTTCGTCCGGACTTTTTTTTTGTTGTAAGGCAAAAAAAAAATTAAGAACAATTTCCAACAAACAACGAAAAACAAACACACTCGCACGCACAGTTTCACTACTTAACACACAACAAAAATTCACCCAGCACTTGCAGAAAGGATGACTAAGTTGTTCACACGGCCAGACAGATGTGTGTAGTGCCGCGCTCTCGAAGTCTCGGGTTTCTTGCTTGGGCTCCGGACAGATGCGTCCGGTGCCGAAAGCGAACTACAGCCGACTGTGACTTGCCGAGCGTCCGTTAGCGCTCACAACAACTTTTTCACGGAGCAGCATTTTCTGGAAATGCTGCGCTTCGTACCGTGCCATGGGAGTGCATGGGTTCGGTGTGCTCCTCCGGCTTCTCATTTCCGTGACACACACTCCCATCGTCATCATCATCATCATCATCATCACCATACTCCTCATCAGCACTCACCAGCAGGGAAGAACGTGTGTGTGTGTGTCTGTAGGATAGATGCCGCCACTTCCAACGGCCCAAAAAGTATCTACACACCAGCCACGGTCATACGGAACGCGGGCCGGAAAAAAGGGCGAATGCGGGCACGAACGAGATAGCCGATATGCGGTGGATGCAGGTGCCGGAACGGCACAGAGCGCTAGTGTTGCCACCCGCATGCGGCAAGAGCAAACAGTTGGTGCGTGGTTGTGCTCCGCATCGGTTGACGTAAAAGCGCTGCAAGCGGAGACCAGCACGATTTGGTTCCGTTGTGTGACTGAGCGGGAGCGCATCCTATATAACCATGTTGGGTACGACGGATCGTGCGCGCCGGCTCCTACAAAAGGCGATACACAAAACCCCGGGGTTTGTGCAATGCGATTGAACCGACACGTGGAGGAACTGGGGGAAAAACAAACGGAGGCGTCCGCTTCACCGTCTGGGTTCGCATGTTTGTCCACTGTACCGTCTATGTTCTACCACTCTCTCGGGGGGTTCGCGTGCGTTGTATGACGGGTGCGCTTTCTTTCTCGCTCATCGTATTAACGCACGCTCCAGGGCACGATGGGTCCAATGCATTCGAAGATTGTCCATGGGGCACACAAAAACCGGCTGTTGGCAGCGGGGATATTTGATCATCGCATCCGAGCCACGGAAATAAAGAACTCGTTCGTACCCTGTCTCTCTCTCTCTCTCTCTCTCTCTCTCTCTCTCTCTCTCTCTCTCTCTCTCGCTCTCTGTCTTTATAGCAAAGCAGAGGAACAAGTACCCATTTACCCATAGCAGTGTGTTGAGCTCCATCCGGTGGGAGGTACGCCCGTACTCTTTCGCTCAGTACACCGATCGCACGTGTCTGACCCGTGCGACAATAGAGTGGGCTCCCGTAGTTCTCCATCCCAGTGGTTTTTCGATCTGCCCAAGCGGTGTCCCGTCCCGGTACCTTCTCCCACTAACAATCGACACTCTGGGAGACGAAAAAGAAAATGTGTCGTCTGTTTTTTTTTTCGTTCTGTTTGCTTTTTTATTTGCATTTGGTTCATAGTGAAATAATAGGTTCGGTCATTCGGTGCACACACAATGGGCTCCGCATGGCTGGGAACGGTAAGATCGTTCAGTAGTGCTTTTTTTTTGTTCGTGCTATGATTAAATTATCCATGGCATTTCGCGATGACAGCGAGGTCGTTGCGAAGAGAGGTAGAAGTAAAACAACTGACACAATCGTTCGTTGTAATAATTTTAACACATAGAAGGCTTTTTCATGATTTAAATTCACTACCACAGCGTTAATGGCTTTAAAGATTATTCGTCTGTTGTGGAGATTACCAACATTCAATGGTCTAAAACTCGGGATATTGGAGAGAGTGCTTTTATGGGAACTAGTTTAGTTTAGAAAAATTATTATATTATAATACTTTTAGAAAACTCTTTTATATTACGGCCCTAATTTTATTTTCGATTTAATAACTGTTTTAGCTATTAAAATAATTTCCTATGGTAGGCAACGTTTACACTACCGGCCCATAGTGCGAACCGCATGAGGATGAGTCTTCTCCTGCACTCTTGTATTTTTTTTTCGTCTCTCGGGTCGATACGGTTGAGTCATCCATCCAGCACCGGGACTCACCCCCCGAACCATTTGAACCAGCTGTCTTTCGCTTTGCTTAGTTCGTGCCCCGCGTACACCCACGCAGGGTCGTCGGGGAATAGGGGGGTACACACATCATACAGCATCGTCATCGTCGCACTGCCATGAAGGGGGACAAAGCAATCGAGGGTGGGATGATGGGCCTTTCGAAACGTACAAGCAGTGATGTGCGTGTGTATGCAAGGTTGGTTCGTTTTTTTTTGGTTATAATTTCCTTAAACATCTTGTAAGTAATTGTAGCAATCATGGCCATTGTGAGGTGTGCAGACGATGCGATGTATGCGAATGGGGGAAAATTGTGGAAATAATGGGAAATGGGTTTTTCGTTGCGCTTCCGGCTGAACAGCTGATTCGCAGTCACTTAGCAAATTGGGAAAAGCGAGAGGGCAAGCGAAGAAATTGAGTGAGAGAGAGAGATGGAGTGAGTAAGAGAGAAATAGAAAGGCCAACAGAGCGAGAGAGTGAATACCTGTGGAGTTTTGACATGTGCGACTAATTATCGACGACCGTACCATCGGAATGTTCCATTAGCTATAGGTTTTATTATGCGACACGTTTGACAGCGAGTATAACCTCACTGCAAGGGATACTGGACGAATGTACAACGTGTTAGAGAATGCCAGTCTTCTGTACACTATATTTCATCCCAAAACGGTGTCACTTATAGTTTGCAGATGATCTTCTAGCTAGGTACTAGCTGACAGAAGTTCGCATATCGACTCTTGCGAAATGGACTCATGCATGATAGTTGTCCGGATTTAGAATAATGACGAAAAGCCTGTTTCTCCGAATGTCCGCATGTTCAAGGTAGCAAAGTTTGGAATTTTGAGGTTATGTACTTTAGGAATTCCTCTTGGGAATGCCAGAACTTTAGAATTATTGAAACAGGTGTATTCTATTATGATTTAACGAAAATTCCTTTAGATCTAGTTGGTCCTTAGACATCTTGACGCAATTCTTATCGAACGTTACTTCAACTCTCAATAACTGAGCTTTATATCTGCAAACACAAGTAGTACAAGGTAACCCTCAACAAATTTAATCGGAAGCACCTGGTTACTCCACTTCCGGTACAAACTGTCAATCATAAACACCAACAAAAAAACACACACAGGAATGTAAATGTCATCCAGCCGATTTGTTTGGAAAAGGGTTGACTTCATGAGGCACTCGAGCGCCAGAATTCTGATGACATTTGGACGAATGGCACTCCGTTCAGGATGGTCACCTTGTGCGTGTGTGTGTGTGTGTTTGTGATCTTCTCTTTCATTTTTTTTTCTTTTCTAATCCAACACCGACCAATCGTCGCCTTTTGTCAGAGGCTAACAGCTTCCGCATCCTCGCACTCGCACTCCGTCCGAATATTATGAACTCTAAAGTGCGATAAAAACCCTCCCCTCCCACGGGGAGACTGAGAAGGAAAACACACACTGATACGAAGTTTGTTGTCATTCGGACAATTTCCGCTTTTCATTGTGTGTGGTGGGAGGGGAGGTGAATTAGTGGAGGACAATCCGCTAAAGGGCTAACAAACACCCTTTTTGGGGGGGGGGGGGGGGGGGGGGGGGATAGAGGAAAAGCGGTTTGCTCCCGGCGTCCGGTTTAAATGATGGAAATTGTGTCCTTCCTTCGGTTTTTTTTTGTTGTTGTTGCTGTGGCACCGTTCAGTAGCAAAAAGGATGGAGCAGTGAAGCAGGAAAGTTCCTGCAAATCTACATTTTCCCTATTACACTTCCATTACCCACCCAAAATAGCGGTGATGCGAAACATCGGCCGCAGCCGGGTTTGTTTGTACGATGGTAAAGCAAGGGCACGGGCAGACAACGTGGAAACGGAAGCATCTAATGGCCTTTCATATTGCTCGCTTCCTCTGTTGGGGTTTTTTTTACCTCTCCCTACACCCTACTCGTCCTTACCCCCCCCCCCCCCCTCCCCGTCTCATCCAATACCGGATATGCGGTGTCCCGTGACGTTGGGCAGAGTGGCGACACATCCTCAAACAAGTGTCAAACGAGGAAACGCTTCACAGCAAATAACAGTAAAAGTACAAAACTAAAAAAAACACACACACCACAGGCCAAAACGAACACAGAGCAAACTTTTGACAGATTGCGGTTTTTTTTGGGGTTGTTGTTGCTGTATAAGGAATGGAAGAAGGTGATGAGGGGAGGGGGGAGTGGTTTATTAGAGGAAGGGGAAACGATCAAGCAATGATGTCAAAAAGAATTTGGACAAGTCGTCGGTTGGTGTCTGTATTGTTTGCTGGTGGTTCAACTCCATTTCCCTTCTGCTTGCCTCTTCCCTCTCGCACCCTTTTCGTTTCTTTTTTTTTCGTTATTTGGTATATGTCATTCATCATGTGTCCTAGATTGGTCGAGCGCGTGGCCCGTTTACACTTGACAGTTTATGTGTCGTATCGATGGCGCCGCTCATTATACGCCAGCACTGTGCCTGTCCACCATCGAGGGTAGAGTGGTGAAGGGGAAAGACTAGGAGTATAGATACCGCACGGGGAAAGGGTCTCTCCAATTATCTCGAATATATTTCGCTCGATGGGGTTCTGCGTTCCCATTTTTTTTCGTTCGCTCCGCTCCTTATTATCGCTTCAGCATTGCCCGACAAACAATGTTGTAACATTTACAAGCGTTTACAAGAAAATAATAATAACAATAATAATAATAAAGCAGAAAAGCAAGAATGGCGCTTGCGGTTGGGGAAGGGAAAGTAAGAAACCTCATCCGATGAATTCGTTAAAGGAAGGTGAAACGTGCACACTTGGAGATCTTATTGGTGCGTTTTTTCTTTCTTTCGCTGTAAGTGATGCGTTCAGTTGGACGCGACATTTTATCATGGGCGATAGGGGGGGGGGGGGGGGGGGGGGGGGGGTGGATGGAGGATGACTTCATGGCTTTTTATGGCGTTGTTGTTGATATTTGGGATTTGATTAAATTTTTCCAACACGCTAGTGATAGCTTTGCTACCATTGATGTAGCTTTATAATATTTGCTTTATTCTTTATTCCTTTAAAACAGACTTTAACTATTGCTAAGCTATTTTTGCTATTTTATCTATTCTCTTTTGGAAAGCATATTTTTTCAGCTATTTTTTAAACGTTTCGCCTTTTTTAAGCTCAATCGAATACATTTCGTAAATGTATAAATTGAAAATGTGATGGAGACGCCTGGTGGTTTACAATTGTATGGAATCATTAGGGCGATTATAGCATATAAAACGAATGCTATAATATAGCAATTTGAAGACAGGTCGTAAAATGAAAAACTACTTTAGTTAATAAGAAATATCCTATTACCATATCGTCATTATATTATTAGTGTCTCAATAAACGGATAAAAAGGAAAGGCAAGTAAGGAACACCGTACTAACTAGTATCGCCATCAAAAAGGAAAAGCATGGACAGGATATCAATCTTTCTACACCGGTCGATCAAGGGCTCATTAATCATGCAAAGCAAGAGCCGGGCATTCGGTTTCATCTAGCGTTCACATTCAAGTTCGAACAACTAAACGTGCACAATCTTCATCTGCTATTATACGGCCGTTTGCATCTAGTTGAAACTGCGCCACGTAGGACAACTTTATATGGCACCCCTTCTAGTGTTAGCGAACGGGTAAAAAATGTTGCTGGAAGCATCCTTATCATGGTAGCAATTTTTAGCCGTACAGGAAAGAAGGGAAACCTTTACAATAACAATACCAGGACACATACCTATTGCCAAAACGTTAATTCTGTTGCTCTCTTTCTTTCGTACCATACACAGAGACTCGCAACGTTGCCGCCTGGTAGTAATCGTCTAATAGCTGTGCTGTACTTTTATGCTCGATACTAACAAGTAGCGAAATGGTCGTGTAATTGATTGTTTTCTCCAATCAATTGTGCTATTCCGGTAGCATAACTTCAGGCGCTGTGCGCTTCTCCGCCTCGCCGAAGGTCCACTAATTACGATTTGCGCGTGTTCTGTGTTGTTTATGTTTTTCGTATTAACATCATTAATCGGTTGATTGGAAAATGCATTGTCTAATTGTACAAATCTAAACAAATTCCACTGTAAATGTAAAGTTGCCAACGTAACTAAAGCTGAGCAAAACACAAACAACTTAAACAGCAGTTGAAACTGAGGCTTGTTTGCTCTCTTTCTGTAATTATCTAAATCGTGAAGACAAACCTTGAACTCGATTAATGATCCACGACCCAAAACATCAGAATGTTTTTATTGTTATAAATCGAACTTAAGGATGTTTACGAATAACAGTCTAAGTCGAAGTCTAAGAATGGTAGAAATAGCAGGACAAGATCTCTTGGGAATATACTGCCATCAAATATCTCCAATATCACTTAAAACTGAACTACAAAAGACTTTCGTGAGATGGACTTTCAGACTGCAAAAGATGCAGAAGACAGGACCAAAATCTGAGGTGTCTGCAAGCTTTATAAATGAAGCTTTTCGTACACTCTAGAAGTGTCTAGGCTATTGCAGCTGATCAAACTTCCAATATTGAAGGAGTAGATCGTCAACACCCGTAAACCAACATGGATTTCAAAAACCGTGATCTCTGTCAAGGAGCAATTGAGATATCAGCATCTCATCATATCCTAGCCCGAAGTTGTAAGTTGAAGTTGTTTTTGGCAGTGATCGATCAATGCTTGTCCAATACCAAGATGCAATGGCCATCGTTCGTATCCTTGGGATGCTCTTTCTGTCTTACCGGATCTCTTAATCGTAGTAAGATGCAATTCCCAATGGACGAAGATAAGCAGAGAACATAAAAGTAGGCTTACTAGACTTATTTCTACCACGCAGAGTTCGATTGGGATAGCGTTCCAGTCGTTTCAAAGACCAAGGACGATATCACCGACACCACAGTTAACATTTAAAAGGTCCTAATATAGAAGTACGCAGTTAAATTTCCCTTACACACTTTTGAAAATTTTATTAAAAAGCATCTAAAAGATAGTTTACATCTTTATTATTGAAATAGGTGCGTCGTAACAAGTAGTGCGCCTAAATGTATGCATCACACCGCATATAGTGGTCCACACCTTCAAAGCACTATATATCATGCTCGATCGAACGCCGTTAAAAAAGTTTTACGCCGGTTATAGTGTTTTCCTTTCTATTTTGTTTCTTGTCTCCCGTTATTTAATCTATTACCTATCATTAGCACTAGCACTGTTATGGTGCATCAGATCTGTAATAATGTTTCCATTTAGCAGATGAGTTAAGGAAGCGTCGAAACAGGGGACGGTTTGCACACTGTCCTTGTGTTGGATGCGGGTGTAAAACATTGTGCGAACGAATGGCGATCTTCTCGGTGCAGTGGAAACGTTGCCCATTCATTCCAATGAATTCCCCTTCAACCCGCACGCCTAGCACAGGTTGTTGCCATTCGCAATAAAAAGTAATAGACTGGCTTCTTGTTGTGCTTGGCCGTTTTATTTTGCTGCTCCTTGTGAGGACTCACTTAACGATCCTATTCGAGCGACATTAACGAACTCGAGCAGCGGTGACAGGCGTACCCCGGGTTATTGTGTTTTGTGTCCCATTCCTCCCGGGCACTACCAGCACCTTGGCCTGTCATCCTTCTCTGGTTGGGGAAAATGGCGCATCTACCACCACCTTGAGCTGACCTTCGTGCGCCGTGGGCCAACCGGGGGGGTTTGGAGAAAGCTGTCGATTCACCGGTGTGCCTGGTGACGTCCATCACGATAAAGCCTGCCCGAGGACCGTCGGTAGCGATAATCCGCGGGTGGATCCGACGGAATTGTGGCCCCAAACCCTTCGTTTCTTCCCTTTACCTAACACCTTTCCTCTGTTCGTTTTTCTAGACAACCACTTCGGATGGGTATTTGGGTGTGTGTGTGTGTGTGTGTGTGGATGTGTGTGTGTGGATGTGTGTGTGTGTGCTATCTAACTATCTGGCACGCAATCGAGGTGGGGATAGTTTGGCTTCACGAAACCGCGGTTTCTCATTCGCACCGCATAATGATCATCACGATGGTAGAAAGGTAAAACTTGCACCTTGTACCCTGCATACACCTGCAAGAACGGGATTTGTGCCAGTAGTTTTAACGGTAGCCTGGTAGACCTGGAATGTTTCGCACGTGAGGTACTAACAGGGTACGGTTAGATTTCGCACGATTTCAAAGTTCGTTTACGCGATGGCAAAAGGGATTGGACAAGTCATCGTGTTCGACTCGCGTAACGCACAGACCTGGTACGTTACGGTGGCTCCAGTTTGACCGGGCTCGCAAAGAAAACCTAACCCACTCCGTCCGGATACAAAAAGAGGAAGAAATAGTTTAACAGTTTTCTTGCACAACACCCCCCCCCCCCCCCCCCCCCCCCCTTGAATGTGTGTGTGTGTGTGAGGGCAGGGTGCTTGCCAGGAAACGGACTCGCGCTCGAAAGATATCCTCAACCACCACTGTTTGTTGCGTTACCCTCTGCTGTGGAATGATGGCGCACCCTTATTTCCGGAACCGTTAGCACACCGGCGCCATTTGCCGCACCCTGTTGGGTGTGTGCAAGGGGTATCAATACACCCATGCCCATGCACACGTATATAACATCCCTTGGTTGGGTCAGGTTTCTCGTGCTACACCCCCCCTCCCTCCCTCTGGAGGGTGTACAAAATGTCAAAATCGGTAATGGAGTAATATGTTGTGCATTGGATTTTTTTTCCCCTCCCACATACTTACTTAATAAAAATGTCATTTCAAATATGTTACTGAAGTATATAATGTTTGCAGGGGTTTTTATGTACGTTCGTATTTTAAATTATTCAAAAAAGGATTTTACAGCGATATGATTAAACGCGCGCCTAAATGTAGGCAATATGGAAGACTATTGGTACAATTAGGCTTTGAATCGTTGTTATTGGTTTTTTTTAACAAAAATTATTACATGGTAACCTTTGCCAAACAAACAACTTAAATTGACATGATTGGTGTGTGCATGTTTTGCGTGTGTTTGTTACACCGGTCCATTTCCACCTGGTTCTAGCTCATAAAAGGTGTGTCGAATTAGTAGCTTGCTTCGCGCATCCATTTTTACCCGTCAGAATTAGAAGGAAAATATTTACCTTCCGTTACCAAACTCGTCCTCACTGTTGGACACACACACACATATACAACCCGGGTCGAATCAGTCCGTATAGCTGATGATCCTAGGGGATCAGCGCCTTCTACCATATTCACTATGCTGGACGCCGTTCTTCTTTCTTCTGTCAGATAAAAAAAAGAAGGTGTGCCATCCCCTGGACCAACGGTGTGGCCTTTAATAATAGCTTGTTTGGCATTTAAATGCTATCCGTCACCACCTTCCGGAACCCGGGGCCGGCATTATCGCGCGGAAATGACGTACAAACGCACACGGCGAAATCGGTGTGTGTGTGTGTGCAGTGTCCGCTGCTGTTGACACTCCCTTTCTTAATGTCTGCACCGGTCTACACTAATATCGGGTTTTGTTGCTGTTTGTATTGCGGTCGCGGGGCACGCCAGTGTGTGGCCAAACACCCAAATGATGATGATCTGTTTATCTGTTCTAATGATTCTTCTTCGGGTTAAATTAATTTAACAAACTAGAACGAACAAACGAACAAAACATTTACGTACGCAGCAGAAATAAGAATAACAACTCTTTTTAGTGAGTCAACTTATAGTGAATGAGTCGTTATTAGGAGTCATCTCGTTTAACGACTCATTACGGAGTCATAAAAAAACCCGGTATAAACGTATAAGTCATTTACAAGGCTATAGCCTTATAAAATTTTCAATTTTTTTTAAATTTTTTATTATTTTTCACTCTTTTTTTCATTTCAAGCATTATTAGAGTGAAAAGAAACTCATTGCAACCCATTGGCATTAAAATAAAACAATTTAATTTTTTTTGCAAAATTTCCCAAAAAAATCGTAAGGGGTAAGCCTTATGAAATTTTCGAGTGAAAAATTTTTTTGAAATTTTTTTCTGATTTTTTATTCTTTTTATAGTTTAAAGCTTTATTTGAGTGAAAAGAAACTCATTGCAACAAATTCGCATTAAAATAACTCAATTTAAATTTTTATGTAAAATTACTCATTGCATAGAGCCACTATGACCGATTGATATTTTATCAATCCTTTTTTTTGTTTATTTCCTTCCCGAATATAAAACAATAATAAGGGTGTGCTACTCTTGTTTATCCAAGCGTTTGCTGATTGTCTGTTACAAGATCAAATATTTGCCTTTAACATAGAAGAAACTCGATAGGACAAAATATAAAATGCGCGATGATGATCCAAATGGCTTTCCAAATGCGTTCAGAAATGATGATGTGCGCTTCGTCGCTGGTCGAAAAAGACACACGTAATGGCCGACGATGGGGTCACCTAGCCTAGCTGCTAGCAAGACAATAATCGTAAAATTCCTAACAAACGTTCGGTCGCTATAGGTGTGGTTGCATGCCCGGATAGTTAGGGATGATTGGTGCTAGCGAAATTTAATGAACCTACTGCCCCCCTCCGGGGTATCACTGTTGCCGTGGGTGAACTTGGAAACGTCGACAATACCATCTCCAGATGGATGGCATCATCCTTATTAGCCTGCAGCTTAAATGCTTTACTAGTCTCTCGCACACCGCCCTCTTAGGCTCCTTGTCACCTGGGTATGCAATTTTATATCCAAAACCCCTAAAACTCCCTTTTGTATGGATACGCCATTCTATAGCGCTCATTCTGAGTAACAAACGGAAAAGTTTCCGTTTAAATTGTTTGTTGGGCTCTATTACTTTTTTACTTACACGACCATGTGCTCCACTTCTTCGATCTTTCGATGAAGAAGACGTAAATTAATCAGTTAATCATCCGTTTAATCAAATGTGTGTCCTCCGAGTGACGGAATTCTTTAATTTACCCCGCAATGGCTATCTCCGGACAATTTTCTTCTTTTGCTTTCAACACCGAAAGATCAATGAAGCATCCAATGATCGAAAGAATATGCAAAACTTATCTAAAGATGCACAATTAAATTCTACACAAATCATGCAAACATTGTATTTGTCTATCTCTTCAGCATTTCAAGTAAATCGCAAAATAAAGTATTAATGAAATATTTCATGACATATATGTACCTCTGATTTATGGTTATAACTTTAGTACTAATGATCGGACAGGTATGTAAAACACATGCAAAGACGCAGAATGAAATTCTACACAGGTCATGTGAACATTGTTGTTGGATATCTCTTCAGGATTTCAAGTAATTCGCAAATAAAGAAAATTTTGAAATATTTCACTTCGGATTTTTGGTAACAACTTTAGTACTAATGATCGGACAGGTATGTAAAACACATGCAAAGATGCAGAATGAAATTCTACACAGGTCATGTGAACATTGTTGTTGGCTATCTCTTCAGGATTTCAAGTAATTCGCAAATAAAGAAAATTTTGAAATATTTCACTTCGGATTTTTGGTAATAACTTTAGTACTAATGATCGGACAGGTATGTAAAACACATGCAAAGATGCAGAATGAAATTCTACACAGGTCATGTGAACATTGTTGTTGGATATCTTTTCAGGATTTCAAGTAATTCGCAAATAAAGAAAATTTTGAAATATTTCACTTCGGATTTTTGGTAATAACTTTAGTAATAATGATCGGACAGGTATGTAAAACACATGCAAAGATGCAGAATGAAATTCTACACAGGTCATGTGAACATTGTTGTTGGCTATCTCTTCAGAATTTCAAGTAATTCGCAAATAAAGAAAATTTTGAAATATTTCACTTCGGATTTTTGGTAATAACTTTAGTACTAATGATCGGACAGGTATGTAAAACACATGCAAAGATGCAGAATGAAATTCTACACAGGTCATGTGAACATTGTTGTTGGATATCTCTTCAGGATTTCAAGTAATTCCCAAATAAAGAAAATTTTGAAATATTTCACTTCGGATTTTTGGTAATAACTTTAATACTAATGATCGAACAGGTATGTAAAACACATGCAAAGATGCAGAATGAAATTCTACACAGGTCATGTGAACATTGTTGTTGGATATCTCTTCACCATTTCAAGTAATTCGCAAATAAAGAAAATTTTGAAATATTTCACTTCGGTTTTTTGGTAATAACTTTAGCACTAATGATCGGACAGGTATTTAAAACACATGCAAAGACGCAGAATGAAATTCTACACAGGTCATGTGAACATTGTTGTTGGCTATCTCTTCAGGATTTCAAGTAATTCGCAAATAAAGAAAATTTTGAAATATTTCACTTCGGATTTTTGGTAATAACTTTAGTACTAATGATCGGACAGGTATGTAAAACACATGCAAAGATGCAGAATGAAATTCTACACAGGTCATGTGAACATTGTTGTTGGCTATCTCTTCAGGATTTCGAGTAATTCGCAAATAAAGCAAATTTTGAAATATTTCACTTCAGTTTTTTGTTAATAACTTTAGTACTAATGATCGGACGGGTAAGTAAAACATACACAAAGATGCAGAATGAAATTCTACACAAATCATCCGAACATTGTTGATGTCTATCTCTTCAGGATTTCGAGTAATTCGCAAATAAAGAAAATTTTGAAATATTTCATGAAATATTTCAAAAAAGTCAAAAATGTCAGAGAAAAAATGAAACTTTTCATGAAATATTTCAAAGATGAAAAGTTTCACAGAAAAAATGAAACATTTCATGAAATATTTCATGAAAAATTTCATGAAATATTTCATCAATTTTCATGCCAACTTATTAACGAGGAGTCAAGGAGTCTAAAACAGTTGAAGTTGGTGGTCTAGGGGGCCTCAAACAGGTGCAGGAGGGGGTGCGACGGTGAAAAACCAAAAAAAAAAATTTAAAAAAAATTGGGCCCACGAACCGACGAAAATGTGAAAAATCAAAGTGAAAAAATACGCTCCAAAATATGAAAATCTGGTACCATCGATTAGAAAAAAGCAAAAAAAAAATAGGGCCCACGAACCGACGAAAATCTGAAAAATCGAAGTGTAAAAATACGTTTTGGTTTTTGAAGTGCTACCTCCTCGCCTGGTATGCTCTCCTGTTACTTGGTTGCTGCAACTGGTACTTTTTCGATACTTTTGGGTACTTTTGGATTTCGAAAACTACCAGGCGAAATGGTTTGAAGTAACAGGAGAGCATACCAGGCGAGGAGGTAGCACTTCAAAAACCAAAACGTATTTTTACACTTCGTTTTTTCAGATTTTCGTCGGTTCGTGAGCCCAATTTTTTTTTTGCTTTTTTCTAATCGATGGTACCAGATTTTGAAATTTTGAAGCGTATTTTTTCACTTTGATTTTTCACATTTTCGTCGGTTCGTGGGCCCAATTTTTTTTTTGCTTTTTTTTTTTTGGTTTTTCGCCCCAACTTCAACTGTTTTAGACTCCTTGACTCCTCGTTAATAAGTTGGCATGAAAATTGATGAAATATTTCATGAAATTTTTCATGAAATATTTCATGAAATGTTTCATTTTTTCTGTGAAACTTTTCATCTTTGAAATATTTCATGAAAAGTTTCATTTTTTCTCTGACATTTTTGACTTTTTTGAAATATTTCATGAAATATTTCAAAATTTTCTTTATTTGCGAATTACTCGAAATCCTGAAGAGATAGACATCAACAATGTTCGGATGATTTGTGTAGAATTTCATTCTGCGTCTTTGGATGTGTTTTACTTACCCGTCCGATCATTAGTACTAAAGTTATTAACAAAAAACCGAAGTGAAATATTTCAAAATTTGCTTTATTTGCGAATTACTTGAAAACCTGAGGAGATAGACATCAACAATGTTCAGATGATTTGTGTAGAATTTCATTCTGCATCTTTGCATGTGTTTTACTTACCCGTCCGACCATTAGTACTAAAGTTATTACCAAAAAACCGAAGTGAAATATTTCAAAATTTTCTTTATTTGCGAATTACTCAAAATCCTGAAGAGATAGACATCAACAATGTTCGGATGATTTGTGTAGAATTTCATTCTGCATCTTTGCATGTGTTTTACATACCCGTCCGACCATTAGTACTAAAGTTATTACCAAAAAACCGAAGTGAAATATTTCAAAATTTTCTTTATTTGCGAATTACTCGAAATCCTGAAGAGATAGACATCAACAATGTTCACATGACCTGTGTAGAATTTCATTCTGCATCTTTGCATGTGTTTTACATACCTGTCCGATCATTAGTACTAAAGTTATTACCAAAAATCCGAAGTGAAATATTTCAAAATTTTCTTTATTTGCGAATTACTTGAAATCCTGAAGAGATATCCAACAACAATGTTCACATGACCTGTGTAGAATTTCATTCTGCATCTTTGCATGTGTTTTACATACCTGTCCGATCATTAGTACTAAAGTTATTACCAAAAATCCGAAGTGAAATATTTCAAAATTTTCTTTATTTGCGAATTACTTGAAATCCTGAAGAGATATCCAACAACAATGTTCACATGACCTGTGTAGAATTTCATTCTGCATCTTTGCATGTGTTTTACATACCTGTCCGATCATTAGTACTAAAGTTATTACCAAAAATCCGAAGTGAAATATTTCAAAATTTTCTTTATTTGCGAATTACTTGAAACCCCGAAGAGATAGCCAACAACAATGTTCACATGACCTGTGTAGAATTTGATTCTGCGTCTTTGCATGTGTTTTAAATACCTGTCCGATCATTAGTGCTAAAATTATTACCAAAAAACCGAAGTGAAATATTTCAAAATTTTCTTTATTTGTGAATTACTTGAAACCCCGAAGAGAAAAGAGCTGCTATTTCGAAGACTCTACCGGGTGTGCGGTATACAAATTTGCTTCCCGTTTGGTTAGAGTCTTGCAAACGGAAACTTTTCCGTTTGTTACTCAGAATGAGCGCTTATTGCTGGCTGTTCTCGTTTTGAAGGAAGCAATCGACTGTATCAATTTAATTTGGATCCCTAGGATGACACGGTACGTGTTGCATTATATAACTTCTTTTGTTTGTTCTTGTCGGTAATTGAGCAAATTTTAATACCTTCAAAATGAACGCATGTAACGGTTCGTTACTGTTGTCGCCCTAACAAGGTACCAACCAATGCCAGCATCCATTGCTGTTCCATCTTCCTTCTCTTTATTAACTTAACGACCTCTAAGGTCATGGCGGGCATTTTTGGCCTACTAGACTTGCTTTGGGATTTAATACCCGGTCCTGTCGTGTGGAACCGGCGCCGTTTACCATATACACCTTCAGGCCCCGCTGTTCCATGTTAACACTTTGTTGACGGGGGGACGGACATGTCCGTCTTCGCTTAGCGGAACTTTTCTGATTCGGGACGGACTGGTACGTCCTGAATGTTTTGAATGTAATGTAATGTTTCCTAAGACAACAAACGTATGCGGTGATATCAACACGTTCTGCCTAAAAAAACGCACGTCAACAAGGCGTTAAAACAGTCTAATATTTAATTTTCTTGGTAAAAAATCTTAACTCTTGCAGCAATGGATTATTAATAACATATCTTTAAATAATTCATGTAAATATCACTTTTTTTTGTTTGAATATAATTATATTGATAATTTTTTTTGTGTATAGTAAGTGTTGGTAAATAGATTATAAATTGTAAAACTCTTCGAATATAGCAATGTAAACAGTGCAAAGTAAGAAGGAAAATACCGGTTATCAGAAATATTGTAATACAATATAGAGGCAGATGAAAAATGAAAGAATTAATAGAAGCAGTTATGAAAGTTTCAAATTTAAATAACGCATCCAAAAACGGATTCCACTGCTTTACGTATTCAGCTTGAGTGTGGAATGCTAACTACACTTTTAACGGAAAACGAACAGTTTAAAAATAATTAAAAAAAAATAAATAAATCAATTATATCGACAACGATTGACAAGAGATGATGTTATGGTGATGAGTTCTTGTAAACAGATTCAATGTACGGAGTTGTACACTTCAGCGAACTGTTGATACGTTGCGTGTTATGGAGGTGTTGATGTTCTTCATTAGTATGATTAGTATGATGTAAGGAAGATCACTGTGCTGCTAATGCAATCTGAAATTTGTTTAAAAAAATCGTATATCTCTTATAATATCACAGTACAATTTATCCACTGTTTTGCGACAGAAATCGTGAACATAGGATTACCTTGCTTAAGCGTCGGGTAGCAGGGAAGACATACGGTCAATACATGTATCGCACGTGGAATGCATCTCATGGTAATTCGGAACTTGGGCCGTATTGGCGTTAACTAAATTATGGTGAAGGATCTTGCGCTCCACCACGTTGCCCAATCGGTACTGGTTGCGCTTCATCGATATAAAGCGTGAGTTGACCGGTGTGTAGACCGAACGAATTCTCAACCGTTGCAGATCCCGTGGCAATGCATACGGTTCGTCTATCGCAGCGGTCAGTTGGATGTTTGTCATCAGCAGGCACTAAAGTCAAAGAAATTTTGGGAAAAGATGGTTTTGATATCGACGAGTTTGGTGTGTGTTAAAAATTGAAATACAAACCTTCAGTTGTGGCAGCTTCAGTATCGAGCGGAGAGTGGTACGACTGATTCGCGACACCGCACCCATCCCGATTAGCTTCAGTGTGGCGAGCCCCGGTTGCAGCCTGTTGACGTTTTCGAGCAGCTCATTAATAGCATGAGCGCTGCGGCAAATCACCGTCAAGTTGGTCAGCTTGACACCGGAACCAAGCAGCAAACTGTAATTCGATTCCGACACTGGGAGAAACATCGACGGCGTGTCCAGTATCAAGGTACGCAAAGCGGGCATCTCGCTTGTCAGAAACGTCATTTGACGGCGCATCATTACACCGAGATGCAATGTTCTCAGCTTTGGCATTTCTAAAATGTCCAACGAGCCGTTCCCTTTGCTAAGGGACAATTCTTCCACCCTCGGCAGATCGAACACGAACTGACATTGGCGGGTCAGCCCTATGCTGGCGCAAAATTTGCGCACGTTCTGCAGGTGAAACACCACCTTCTTACCGCGCTGTACACACGCGAAGCAGTCGTGCAGGTGTAGCGTTTCGATACCGTTCCACAGGTAGGTCTTTTCAATGACCCTGCTGATGTCCATCCCCTCGAGGTGGAGCTCGGTGAGCGCGCTGCAGTATAACAGAAATGAGCACAGTGGCGCTATATCTCTGATCGTGGTTGGATTGCGCTTCAGCTTCAGCTTTTCCAAGTTTGGCGTGTTACTAGCGATGATGTCCCAGCTAACACTGCTACTGCACTCCTCCAGTATCAGGTGTAGGTGCTTCAACGCCGGCAGCCGATTGTTGGTGAGCAGTTCGACCACCTGATCACCGAGCACACATTCCAGATCCTGAAGTTGGTCAACCGTTTTCAGCGCCAGTATGCTGCGATAGTTCTGATTTGTCACATGCATATCGTCCGGCATCTCGAACTTTGCCTGCTGCAGCTTTGGCGCGGTAAGGTTGATCAGCACACACCGGTTCTCCCACATATTGCTGTGGAACTTTTCCTCGTTCCATTTGATCCAGCGCAGGCTCGGCATGTCCATGCCCATTACCTTGTCCTCCACAATCGGTGAATCGACCACCGTTACCGAGAGTCCGACAAGCGTTTGAAACAGCGCGGAACAGTTCTTGTACAGCGTAGCCATGTGCAGCTTGTTGCTGTCGACGACGTGCAGGTCACGTATGATCTTCTTCATCGAAAACATTGTCATTAGCCGACGATACAATACTACGAATTCGCTGCTCGACAGATCCACCGGCAGATAGATCCCGACCGCATGGTAATTGCGCTTGATCTTTTTCAGTACCTCGTAATCAATATACTGCTTCTTCAGCTCTTTTTCGCCATACGTATTTACTGTCTCTTCGACCTTATTAAGCCATAGTACACCTTTCACCGCCAACACTGGGCCAACCGCTAAGTCGTTGAAACGATGACAAGTTAGGCTGAGCGATTTGAGGTCCTTGACAGGCAAAAAGGATGCTACTTTCACCAGCATTTCATTAGGTAGGTCCAAAATATTCATCTCGATTGCAGCTAAAAACCGAGATAATGAAGAACAGATTAATTTTCCGTCGAACAGTTCATATGCGAGGTCCCGGATCGTTCGTCAACTGACGAGAAACCTCTTGCGCTGAGTGCCCGTGAGTGCCCGGCTGCGTAACGCATCCAACACTGACGATAGACGATGTTCAAGGAAACGGTGGCTTTCACCCTTTCACTACTCTCTAAATGAAAGCTAATATTGGATTACGCGCACTAACTATTTTTCAAATCCAAGCATTTTAAAGGGACTTATTATGTACATTGAGTTTCAAAAAACTATTTTTCTAGCTTGCTACTTATAAATAGAAAGAAAGAGAGAAATCACATTTACCTTGTCTTAGATAAACTTTATCCGAATGTTCGATGAAACGAGCAGCGTAAATTTGGCAACTATCGAAGCAACGCACCACCTAAAACCGAGAAACAATTATTGTCGTAATAAAACTATATAGAGGAAAGAAATAAATATGTTACCTTCCAATATGTGGTACGTTAGGGCAAACCCTGGATAATGACGAAACTTGGCCGCTCGTATTGAGATCTTTTGTTTCTGGAAAGATGCTAACGAAAAGAACATATAAAATAAAGATGGACATTCCGAGCACCCTTACAAACACTAGTACACTACCCCCAACATAAAATAACGACACTAGGGCCACTCCGCAGTATGTGATCGGGAAATAGTTTTGTATGCTTTGCCTCTCACTCAGATACCTTAGAGAGCGATCAGCGTTACCGCTCTAGTGTAGCAATACGAGAGGGATGATTCAGGAAAGTAGCGATGATAGCGTTTCTTGGCTATCGATGGAAAAAAGGGCACACCACGACCCAATAATGTTCGATCTTCAATGCTTTTTGCTCCAACACGTTCGTTTGTGTGGGTAATATGGGCACGCAAAACTCTGTACAATTGTTCGATCTATTCCGATCTATCCTTCACATTTATTTATTTTTTTGCTGCGACCACTACCCCACACCACTTTTACCATCGCTTGGAGAGAGCGTGACGCGACACGTACAGGAACAATCCTGTCTACTTTTCCCTTTGGATTTTTGTTCGAAGACGCATAAAGGAACGGAAAAGTCGTAAACCTTAGGCTCGGCGACGGTGCCGTCATAAAAGTAGATGCGGTCGTAAGTCGGCGGCTTGCAGTTTAGCTTCGTTCCATCATCTGATACCAAGAAATGCGACCCTCAGAGTGTTTCACATACGTATGGCGGCAGTGAGGGGCGGAGGTGGGGGGAAGGGTGAAATCACCAATGAATGTGATGAAGGGACGAAGTTTTTTTTTCTTCAATAATTCACAATTGGTTTCTTAAAAGAATGGATCCCTTTTTTCTAATTTTCAAAACAAACTAGAACAGCCACTATCACGCTACACGCTAGATTCGCCGATTAGGCTGATTATTTTACCAACGATCGGAACCCTGAAATCTACCCATTAACAGGCAGCACACTCGTGTGGGATATCAGTATCACTTTCTTTGGAGATTCTAATTCCGTTTTCTTAACTAAACGCAACACCACATATTAAACTTACTGCGCTTGAAATCGAATGACACACCACGATTGAAAAGAAACAATAACGCACAATGCAAATCTCAAACTCAACCGACTTAGGCGCGCGCACAATGCAGAGTGACCGGCATATGTTGCCGCGAAGCTTCAACCACGTTACGAAGAAACGTACACAGATACGCGCGGGCTTATACAGCGAAACTGGTTATCGCACGTGCAATTTGCACACTAGCGCACGTGTGTGTGTGTGTTTGTGTGTTTTCGCTTCGGGTATTTTTTTACCACGCTGATCACAGCGAGTGTAGTAGTATTTGGATGGTAGGATAAAGCAGAACAATAAGGAGCGTTTCGTAGTTTCATCTAAGCGATGAAGTCACTCTTAGCGAGAAATGTTTCTTTTTTTTCACGAATAAAAACACAGTTTGAAAACCTTATCCCAGCGTTCTTTCTTAATGTAAGATGTGCTGGCTTTTCTTGCAAAAATAAAAGAAAGTAACACGGTGACATCGTATGCATACGAAACCCGACTCAAAGCAAAATATCGGTATCCACAAAACATGAGAACGAATTTGAAAATGATCTGTCGGCACTGGAAGCCATTAAACTTACACACGCACACATAAACAAAAGGGAACAAAGCATGTACCAATTCGCGGTAGACATTAGTGTATAATGACGTCCTCACACTCACACTTGCGCATGCAGTTGAAGGGCAGGGCGCAAATGGTGACATACTCCGAGGACTTTGGCCATAGTTTCTCATAGCAAATGCAGATGAATTTGCTGTTCTGTCGATCAAACATTTTTCTGTATTTAAAGAGAATTTAGTTATAATTGGAAGACGCATTCGATTACTAAGACTATTGTAGTCTAGGACGACAGAGTAGTCGTTATTCGTCACCGTATTAACTAGTTGAAGAGAAGAAGAATAGTTGAATGATCCCTGAGGTATGCGGGAGCCACCTGGTGTTGTATGTGCTAAACGGCGCCGGTTTCACACGTCAGGATCGGGTATCAAATCCCATCCGGACCGTCCCCCGGCGTCTAGTAAAATAAGTCTAGTATGACAGAAATGAAAGAGAGAGAACCTTAGAGGTCGTTCAACCACAAAGAAAGAGATAGAGATGTAAGTCTCTCTCTTCCCATTCTCCTTCGCTCTCTCTCTCTTTTTCTTTTTTCTTTGTCTCTCTCTTACCTTATTCTCTTACTCAATGACCTTAGAGGTCGTTAAACCACGAAGAGAGAAATAGAGATGTAAGTCTCTCTCTCTTCCTCTTTCTCTCTCGCTCTCTCTTTTTTTTCTTTCTTTCTCTTTCTCATTGGCTTAACGACCCTTAAGATCATGCCAGGCATTTCTGGCTTACTATACTTAACCAGATAGCCAATCCTTGCTACGGGGGAGGGGGAGGGGGGAGGTGTGCTAGAATCTAATAAGAAAATTCCTCATTGTATCTTTGGCTAGTTTCTGGACATGTTTTAAATTGACAATTCGCGAACGCATTGCCTTAAATCTGAAGCAATTTCCGTGCTATCTTCTGATAGCACTTTTTACAAGATTTGTAATGCAGCTTATGTTCTCTGTGGTTGGTGCAGTTAATTTTCTTCTCCTTTGCAAGGGAGTAGAACTCACTTAAATCAGGGGTCGCTTATTGAACATTCAAATCCTTAGACAGTTAGCAGACAGCATGTAACAAATTACCTCTTGAAGGTATTCCACGTTAACATGTTTAACCGTGTGACGGTATCTATATTCCTGGAACTCCAGCATCGTGTCGAGAATTATTGAGGTATTCCCAAACTTTAACATTGAATAAATGTAAAATAAATCAATAAAATTGAATCAAGCAAACTAACCTAGAAATAATATAGCCAAACATTACGTTATCTTGGATCATGGCAAATACTGTCCACTATCCGAACATCAGCTTACGTCATGAATCCGTTTCACGTTGCGTAATAAGCTCGGAGGGAAAGTAAGATTAAAAAAATACTACCAAAGAACCTAAATATCCCCGTGCGATACGAGCGGCCACACCTAGATCATGTGAAATGTGCCTAGTAAGGGATGTCTCTAGCCCGGACGGAAGCCAAGCGATAATGAATGGGTTTCTAAGTGTGTCCCTTTCCGCAATACCAGCGTCTTGGTGGCCGATAGTTACGAACTTTAAGCGCACCAATAAACAACGCAACGAACGAGTAGAACTACACCGTATGTGCAAACAAATGAGACAGGATATAGTGGGCTACATTGAGCCACACCTAGGCTACCGTAGCGTGAGTTTTTTTTTGTTTCTTTATCGAACATCGTGCAAATGCAACAACTACCTATTAGGCATCCAACCAGCTACGTATTCCTCGCACAAGTATGTGGTTTACGTTAAGTGGTCCTAGTGAAATATATGTACATTTTTTTATAAATATTTTTTAACATCCTGTTACACTTTGTTCCGTTAGAAAAGAGAGAAACAAACGGTTGGAAAAAAGATGGAAAATTTATGGCCGTGCCTGTCTATGGGTGGCCGACTGGTTTTCCGTCCGTATCATCACTATCACACGTTATTGATAGGCTGGGCTTGGTCCAGCCAGTAAAGTGATTGTTTTTGACGTGCTAAGGAAGGAGGGGAACTGGCCCACCCCGGTTGAGGTTGGGGAAATTTGACGTGCGAAACATCAGTTAGTTCACTAGTTCGCCAACTCCATGTTAGGTCGCAGGTGGGCTTGGAAAGGGAGCAGGGGCTAGTAAAGGTGTTTCGTATTTTTTCGATTAATTACATTATGTTGCAAAAAGCATAAAAACAAACCAGTAACTCGAATACCTTCCAAGTTTATATGATGATCAAAGCTGGTTTATATGATGATGAGAAAGAAAGGGTATTGAAACTAACGTTGCAGGTTGTGTAACCTGCAGAATTCTACTTCCAGCAACCGAGCTCAAAAACACTGAACAGGTAAAGCTCCGCATGTTAATGGAATCGATTCTTCCTTCTTCCAGGGCGACGCTGGACTCGAGTACATGTTTAAGTTCGGTTATACGATCGTGCTTGTCACGGTCGCCATCATGATTTGGGCGTCATTAGCTCGGGCCCGTGAAATCGACACGCAGAATCACCCGCCATGTGCATTCAACCCGTTGTGCTCCTGCTCCAAGAGTGCTCCGGATCTGGGTATCGTCAATTGCCGTGAAGTGTTGTTTCCTGCCGTACCTAAAGTCATCAATAGTTCCAAGGTATTGCCGACGGGTTGGTTCCGTACTGCAGCCATATCCTACTTACATGCCCTTACATTACCCTTACAGCTGTTTATGCTGACAATGGACAGGACGGGTTTGCGGGAGCTGGAACCATATTTCCTGCAGTCGACCGGTTTATATCGGCTGGAAATTACCAACAATCCACTTACGGAGCTACCGGACGAGGCGTTCTACGGATTGGAGCGTTCACTCTGGGAGCTAGTGCTGGAACATAACCAGCTGATAGACATACCTTCCCGTACTATTCGTGATCTGCGCAAGCTGCGTTTGTTGAGTTTGCGGGACAATGACATTACCACGGTCGCAACGGACGCCTTCCGGGGTGTGGAGAGCACCCTGCAAACTTTGATACTGGCCGACAACTCTATAACACAGCTTGCACCAAGCACTCTCGCTGGCTTGCCAAACCTCGAGACACTCGATCTGTCCGGCAATGGGTTGATGCAGCTAGACGCGAATGTTTTTCGTGATGGGCTGGGCAAGCTGACGAAGCTGCTGTTAGCGGACAATCTACTGCAACACGTCCCGTACGATGCGGTGAGCGTGCTAAGCCGTCTGCGTACACTCGATCTTTCCCGCAATCGTTTACAGGATCTGTCACTGGATGATGATGAACAACAGGGTCCGGGTATGCCCGGTGGTAACTTCCGCCTGACATTAGATTCGCTGAATTTGAGCTACAACGAAATGGAAACACTGCCGGCGGCATCGTTCACACAGTTTGACACAGCGAACGTGACGGTATTGGACGGTAATCCGCTCAGCATGATCGAGGACAATGCGTTCCGTTCGGCAAAGATACGTGAACTGTATGTACGGCACTGCGATCTTGATCATGTACAGCCGGAAGCATTCTCAGGGCTGGAGAACTACCTGCAGGTGCTCGACTTGTCCGGTAACAATCTGACCGAGGTCGCCGACAATCTGTTCCGTGGGTTCGATAATTTACGGTACGATTTCATTGTCGAATATCGGCGGTGTATCAGAAAATAAAAATCCTCTTAATTTTTGTTTGCCAGATACCTTAACATCAAAGACAACCTGTTACGTCATCCAGATCAACGGAATGCATCCCCATTCGCCCGGTTAAACCTGCACCGGCTGGAGGCAGTCGGTCAGCGGAACCAACCAGTCACGCTGGCAGACCTGGGCAGTATGCGAAACCTGCGCTCTCTTACCATCTCCAACCTTCCATCGACTAACCTAGGTCCTGACGATTTCATCAACTTTAGCCCGGAGTTGGAAGAGCTTCGTCTAAACAGAGCTGCTCTGAAAGTGATCAAATCACACGCCTTTACGCATGTTCGTGGTCTCAAACGACTCGATCTAAGCGAAAACCGTATTGACTCAATCGAACCAGACGCATTCACCGACGTCGGACATTCGCTTGTGTCGCTCCGTGCGTCCCATGGGCTCGGTTCGCAGCTGGTCGTATTTCCGATCGAAGCGTTCCGCAAGCTAACCGCACTGGAGGCACTCGATCTGAGCAACAATCGGTTGAAGGCGGTTGGTGATACCAGTTTTCATCTGCTCCGCAACCTTGTCAGTCTCGAGCTGCACGACAATCAGATCGATACGCTTGCCAAAGGTACGTTCCAGGCGGACATCCACACGAAGCTGATGATGATTTCGCTGAGCTACAACAACATTAAGCAACTGTTTTCACACACGTTCGTTGATCTGGAGGAACTGGAGGCGCTACTGCTGGAGGACAATCGGATTGAAACGATTGAAAAGCGTACCTTTATGAACCTGAGCAATTTGAAGCTGATCAATCTGCGGGGAAATCGGCTGAACAAGATTGCAGATGAGGCGTTTCAGGTGAGATACTTGCTAAAAAGCTTACCCCAATCCCCTGTCCTAATGTCTATGTTTTTCACTACTACAGAATTTGCCGGAACTGGAGAAGCTGGACCTAGCATACAATTCTCTGACAGCGTTCGATTTCATGTATCTGGATCAGGTCAGCAATTCGATGAGGCTTCCAGCTCTATCAGGCATTCCCATAATAATCCTCTTTGTTTCCCCAGGTTGGTTCACTAACTTCGCTGGAGGTAGATGTGAGTTATAACAAGATAAAAACGTTGGGTATGGTTGAAAACGCCACTGAAACGTCTGGTCATGGAAACCGGGAGCAGCAGCAGCAGCAGCAACAACAACAACATCAACCCATTATACACTCCAACATACGTTCACTCGACTTTACCAGCAATAACATCTCCCGAATCATGCCCGGCTATTTCCGTCCTACCGAGCTATCGCTAATGAAGCTAGTACTTCGTGACAACAAGCTCAGCACGATTACGCGCGAATTGTTCGGCAATATGCCACATCTGCATTGGCTCGATTTAGCCGACAACGAGATAACAGACCTGGAATATGACACGCTGCGTACTACGCGCAAACTGCAGGTACTGATGCTTTCCCACAACTTGCTGACGGAAATACCCGCCGAGCTGTTTCGCAACGTGAACAGTTTGCGTGTGCTGGAGCTAGCGCACAACAGCTTGAAGTATCTGCCGGATAATCTGCTGCTGAGCGAAGGTCTGGAACGGCTAGATGTATCGCACAATCAGTTTACGAAGATACCCGTTACTGCGCTATCCAACATGGCAGCGCTTTCCTTGTGCGAGTTGGACCTAAGCCACAACCATATCGGAGCCATCCACAGTATCGATCTGAGCAATAAATTTCGCGTAAGTAATGAATAGTGGTACAGGTACTACTGTGTGTACAAGATGTCACGTTAGATATTTTATCTTACGTTTGCAGTCACTGTCCTGGTTGGATCTGTCGCACAACCGGCTCGTACGGCTGGAAGATGCAGCCTTCGCTACACTGCCGCGACTCTCCGTACTCAACCTATCCCACAACGATGAGTTGGAAGTAATGGGCAAAGCATTTGTCGGGTTAGAAAACAGTCTGATCGAGTTACAATTGGCCAATGTTTCGCTCAGCTCCGTACCAGAGCTGTCCAATCCTTCGTTGCGTGCACTGAAAATCTCTCACAACGATCTGCCCTCGATTCCACCAGAGCTGGCCGCGAACATGACGTCCCTGAGGGAATTGGACCTGTCGGAAAATGATCTTACCAGCGTTCCACTGATAACGCACTCACTACCGAACCTGAAGTATGTTGTGCTCGGGTGTACCAATAGCGAAACTAGTTACTCTACCTATTGCCTATCTTTCAGACATCTTTCCCTCTCGGGTAATCCTATCACAACATTGTCCAACACGAGTTTGCTAGGAGCTGCGGACACGCTGGAACATTTGGACATAGCCAATCTTAACCTGCACTCTATCGAGGTATGACTTTGATCTCAAATGTGTCTTTGACAGGCTAATGATCCGCTGCTTCTACATCACAGACAGGGGTGCTGAACAAACTGCACTATCTGCGCTCGCTTAGAGTATCAACTTTCCCGGCGCTTCCCAACTTTAACATCCCTCGCATACTGGAGAATGCAAATAACCTACGCGATCTTTGGATAGAAGCTGCGAAACCACCTTCCGCTTCCGGTGCAGTCGCGGGAAGCACCGGATCTACAACGAAGGCGTCGAAGCCCATCGCTGTGGTAGCTACTGATTTGCGCCGCGAAATGGACGGATTACTACCCCACAAATTGCAAAGCATTACATTCGGCGGTACTGGCTTTAGCAGGCTTTCCGATAACGTGCTGAAGGGTGTCCGTTCGGCTACGTTACACTTCCGTCTGCACAACACCTCACTAGTCGCACTGCCCGGCAATCTGTTCCGCCATATGGGCAAACCCGTACGAAACGTAACCGTAACGATTGACGATGACAACGATCTACTGCAAAGCGTACCTAACCCAAATACGGCCCATTATCTTGCCCTTCCGGAGCACGTCTTCTTGACCGAGCTGCAGATCGGTGGCAGCATGTTGAACTGCGACTGTGAGATAGGGTAGGCGCACTAGGGTTACTTCAGCTGAGAAGATCCTTTCTGACGATCGATATCAATGCTCCAATATTTTTTTTACAGTTGGATCGAATTCTGGCAGCGGAAACGGCGTCAGTATCTGTGTCCCGCCAATCCGTGGACCGAGACGAGTCTGACCAACTACTTTAAGCACACCACTCCGTTGGCGTACGCAAAGGGTTCCGACTGTGGCGATTCGGCCAACGAGCTGCGTCAGGCTCGGTGCAGCAACAAGAACAACGATCTGCTGCTGGAGGTGTTGAAGAAGGATCTGGAGTGTGGCTGGGGCAGTACGGGCAACCGATTGGGCATCGTACCAGCGATCGCATTCGTGCTCGTGTTTATCGTACTACTCATCTGACTCATGCGCTATCTGTTCCGAATGTACAGCGAATTTTATGACTACCTCGAGCAGCTCTACAGTGAACAGGCGATCGGTGGAAACGGTTCCACCGTTGTGGGCAGCTACCTAGACGATGGCTGCGATTACAGCAGTGAGCTGGATATAGAGCTTGAGGAGCTGTAAATGGACCCCATCATCATCAGCTTGCATTTATGCCGTTTGGTTGTTAATCTAACAAATACATACAGCGAAAAAATATGTTCAACGTTCACACGCGCACGTGTTTGCCTGTTTGCCATTGCAAATATAAAAAGTTTTATTTGTTGTTGTTTTGTTTTAGTTTGATGCAATTACAAAAACAGGATGAAAGGAAGTGGTCGGTCCTTTGGATGATTGCGATTGCACCAAGGTTTAGTTTTCCGTTACTCAGGTATCTTTATCAACTGACTGCCGTAAACTTTAAGTGTAAGAAACATTACATTGTCACTGTTTCGCGTTATATCTCGCCCTTCATACTTATTTATTCGTAAATCAAACAGTAGATTTGTCGTTTCTCGTTCATTTCACGCGTTGCTGGGTTGTGTAAATGTAAAAGAGCATAGCTTGTAAGACCATTATTGTTGCGGAACCTTTAATAAAGCTTTGCCAAATGAGTTTATGTTGAATTATTTTTGTTTTCTTTCGAATCACAATGTAGATAAAAATAAAATAAAATTAATAAATAAATAAAAATAAAAAAACACTGAAAAAAAAATCCAAAAGTTTGAAAATTACATAAGGCTCATTTTTGCACCAACTTTTGCCTATAACTCGGTCGGTATCCAACGGATCGCCAAACTTTAACCTGTGGTCGATAGATGGCACCAATGGCTACATTTTCTTCTTGGACAGCCATGCCCTCAGACGTCTGTGCCAGAAGTTATTCGAGGAACCAAGTTCCTTACCCTGTTTGAGAAAATGTAAAATTTTCCTCATTTTTTAGCAATGTAGCAAAAATTTTAAATGTGATATATTTTGATGGGAATTTGTTGCAATAAGTTTCTTTTCACTTAAATAGTGCTTTAAATTAAAAAAAGAATAAAAAATCAGAAAAAAATTTCAAAAAAAATTTTCACTCGAAAATTTCATAAGGCTTACCCCTTACGATTTTTTTGGGAAATTTTGCAAAAAAAAATAAATTGTTTTATTTTAATGCCAATGGGTTGCAATGAGTTTCTTTTCACTCTAATAATGCTTGAAATGAAAAAAAGAGTGAAAAATAATAAAAAAAATCAAAAAATTCCAAAAAAAATGAAAATTTTCCTCATTTTTGCACCAAATTTTGCCTATAACTCGGTCGGTATCCAACGAATCGCCAATCTTTGACCTGTAGTCGATAGATAGCACCAATGGCTACATTTTCTTCTTGGACAGCCATGCCCTCAGATGTCTGTGCCAGAAGTTATTCCAGGAACCAAGTTCCATACCCTGTTTGAGAAAATGTAAAATTTTCCTCATTTTTGCACCAACTTTTGCCTATAACTCGGTCGGTATCCAACGGATCGCCAAACTTTAACCTGTGGTCGATAGATGGCACCAATGGCTACATTTTCTTCTTGGACAGCCATGCCCTTAGATGTCTGTGCCAGAAGTTATACGAGGAACCAAGTTCCTTACCCTGTTTGAGAAAATGTAAAATTTTCCTCATTTTTGAGCAATGTAGCAAAAATTTTAAATGTGATATATTTTGATGGGAATTTGTTGCAATAAGTTTCTTTTCACTTAAATAGTGCTTTAAATTAAAAAAAGAATAAAAAATCAGAAAAAAATTTCAAAAAAAATTTTCACTCGAAAATTTCATAAGGCTTACCCCTTACGATTTTTTTGGGAAATTTTGCAAAAAAAATTAAATTGTTTTATTTTAATGCCAATGGGTTGCAATGAGTTTCTTTTCACTCTAATAACGCTTGAAATGAAAAAAAGAGTGAAAAATAATAAAAAAAATCAAAAAATTCCAAAAAAAAATGAAAATTTTCCTCATTTTTGCACCAAATTTTGCCTATAACTCGATCGGTATCCAACGGATCGCCAAACTTTTACCTGTGGTCGATAGATGGCACCAATGGCTACATTTTCTTCTTGGACAGCCATGCCCTCAGATGTCTGTGCCAGAAGTTATTCCAGGAACCAAGTTCCATACCCTGTTTGAGAAAATGTAAAATTTTCCTCATTTTTGCACCAACTTTTGCCTATAACTCGGTCGGTATCCAACGGATCGCCAAACTTTAACCTGTGGTCGATAGATGGCACCAATGGCTACATTTTCTTCTTGGACAGCCATGCCCTCAGATGTCTGTGCCAGAAGTTATTCCAGGAACCAAGTTCCATACCCTGTTTGAGAAAATGTAAAATTTTCCTCATTTTTGCACCAACTTTTGCCTATAACTCGGTCGGTATCCAACGGATCGCCAAACTTTAACCTGTGGTCGATAGATGGCACCAATGGCTACATTTTCTTCTTGGACAGCCATGCCCTTAGATGTCTGTGCCAGAAGTTATTCGAGGAACCAAGTTCCTTACCCTGTTTGAGAAAATGTAAAATTTTCCTCATTTTTGAGCAATGTAGCAAAAATTTTAAATGTGATATATTTTGATGGGAATTTGTTGCAATAAGTTTCTTTTCACTTAAATAGTGCTTTAAATTAAAAAAAGAATAAAAAATCAGAAAAAAATTTCAAAAAAAATTTTCACTCGAAAATTTCATAAGGCTTACCCCTTACGATTTTTTTGGGAAATTTTGCAAAAAAAATTAAATTGTTTTATTTTAATGCCAATGGGTTGCAATGAGTTTCTTTTCACTCTAATAATGCTTGAAATGAAAAAAAGAGTGAAAAATAATAAAAAAATCACAAAATTCCAAAAAAAAATGAAAATTTTCCTCATTTTTGCACCAAATTTTGCCTATAACTCGATCGGTATCCAACGAATCGCCAATCTTTAACCTGTGGTCGATAGATGGCACCAATGGCTACATTTTCTTCTTGGACAGCCATGCCCTCAGATGTCTGTGCCAGAAGTTATTCCAGGAACCAAGTTCCATACCCTGTTTGAGAAAATGTAAAATTTTCCTCATTTTTGCACCAACTTTTGCCTATAACTCGGTCGGTATCCAACGGATCGCCAAATTTTAACCTGTGGTCGATAGATGGCACCAACGGCTACATTTTCTTCTTGGACAGCCATGCCCTTAGATGTCTGTGCCAGAAGTTATACGAGGAACCAAGTTCCTTACCCTGTTTGAGAAAATGTAAAATTTTCCTCATTTTTGAGCAATGTAGCAAAAATTTTAAATGTGATATATTTTGATGGGAATTTGTTGCAATAAGTTTCTTTTCACTTAAATAGTGCTTTAAATTAAAAAAAGAATAAAAAATCAGAAAAAAATTTCAAAAAAAATTTTCACTCGAAAATTTCATAAGGCTTACCCCTTACGATTTTTTTGGGAAATTTTGCAAAAAAAATTAAATTGTTTTATTTTAATGCCAATGGGTTGCAATGAGTTTCTTTTCACTCTAATAATGCTTGAAATGAAAAAAAGAGTGAAAAATAATAAAAAAATCACAAAATTCCAAAAAAAAATGAAAATTTTCCTCATTTTTGCACCAAATTTTGCCTATAACTCGATCGGTATCCAACGAATCGCCAATCTTTAACCTGTGGTCGATAGATGGCACCAATGGCTACATTTTCTTCTTGGACAGCCATGCCCTCAGATGTCTGTGCCAGAAGTTATTCCAGGAACCAAGTTCCATACCCTGTTTGAGAAAATGTAAAATTTTCCTCATTTTTGCACCAACTTTTGCCTATAACTCGGTCGGTATCCAACGGATCGCCAAACTTTAACCTGTGGTCGATAGATGGCACCAATGGCTACATTTTCTTCTTGGACAGCCATGCCCTTAGATGTCTGTGCCAGAAGTTATTCGAGGAACCAAGTTCCTTACCCTGTTTGAGAAAATGTAAAATTTTCCTCATTTTTGAGCAATGTAGCAAAAATTTTAAATGTGATATATTTTGATGGGAATTTGTTGCAATAAGTTTCTTTTCACTTAAATAGTGCTTTAAATTAAAAAAAGAATAAAAAATCAGAAAAAAATTTCAAAAAAAATTTTCACTCGAAAATTTCATAAGGCTTACCCCTTACGATTTTTTTGGGAAATTTTGCAAAAAAAATTAAATTGTTTTATTTTAATGCCAATGGGTTGCAATGAGTTTCTTTTCACTCTAATAATGCTTGAAATGAAAAAAAGAGTGAAAAATAATAAAAAAATCACAAAATTCCAAAAAAAAATGAAAATTTTGCGCATTTTTGCACCAAATTTTGCCTATAACTCGATCGGTATCCAACGAATCGCCAATCTTTAACCTGTGGTCGATAGATGGCACCAATGGCTACATTTTCTTCTTGGACAGCCATGCCCTCAGATGTCTGTGCCAGAAGTTATTCCAGGAACCAAGTTCCATACCCTGTTTGAGAAAATGTAAAATTTTCCTCATTTTTGCACCAACTTTTGCCTATAACTCGGTCGGTATCCAACGGATCGCCAAACTTTAACCTGTGGTCGATAGATGGCACCAATGGCTACATTTTCTTCTTGGACAGCCATGCCCTTAGATGTCTGTGCCAGAAGTTATTCGAGGAACCAAGTTCCTTACCCTGTTTGAGAAAATGTAAAATTTTCCTCATTTTTGAGCAATGTAGCAAAAATTTTAAATGTGATATATTTTGATGGGAATTTGTTGCAATAAGTTTCTTTTCACTTAAATAGTGCTTTAAATTAAAAAAAGAATAAAAAATCAGAAAAAAATTTCAAAAAAAATTTTCACTCGAAAATTTCATAAGGCTTACCCCTTACGATTTTTTTGGGAAATTTTGCAAAAAAAATTAAATTGTTTTATTTTAATGCCAATGGGTTGCAATGAGTTTCTTTTCACTCTAATAATGCTTGAAATGAAAAAAAGAGTGAAAAATAATAAAAAAATCACAAAATTCCAAAAAAAAATGAAAATTTTCCTCATTTTTGCACCAAATTTTGCCTATAACTCGATCGGTATCCAACGAATCGCCAATCTTTAACCTGTGGTCGATAGATGGCACCAATGGCTACATTTTCTTCTTGGACAGCCATGCCCTCAGATGTCTGTGCCAGAAGTTATTCCAGGAACCAAGTTCCATACCCTGTTTGAGAAAATGTAAAATTTTCCTCATTTTTGCACCAACTTTTGCCTATAACTCGGTCGGTATCCAACGGATCGCCAAACTTTAACCTGTGGTCGATAGATGGCACCAATGGCTACATTTTCTTCTTGGACAGCCATGCCCTTAGATGTCTGTGCCAGAAGTTATACGAGGAACCAAGTTCCTTACCCTGTTTGAGAAAATGTAAAATTTTCCTCATTTTTGAGCAATGTAGCAAAAATTTTAAATGTGATATATTTTGATGGGAATTTGTTGCAATAAGTTTCTTTTCACTTAAATAGTGCTTTAAATTAAAAAAAGAATAAAAAATCAGAAAAAAATTTCAAAAAAAATTTTCACTCGAAAATTTCATAAGGCTTACCCCTTACGATTTTTTTGGGAAATTTTGCAAAAAAAATTAAATTGTTTTATTTTAATGCCAATGGGTTGCAATGAGTTTCTTTTCACTCTAATAATGCTTGAAATGAAAAAAAGAGTGAAAAATAATAAAAAAATCACAAAATTCCAAAAAAAAATGAAAATTTTCCTCATTTTTGCACCAAATTTTGCCTATAACTCGATCGGTATCCAACGAATCGCCAATCTTTAACCTGTGGTCGATAGATGGCACCAATGGCTACATTTTCTTCTTGGACAGCCATGCCCTCAGATGTCTGTGCCAGAAGTTATTCCAGGAACCAAGTTCCATACCCTGTTTGAGAAAATGTAAAATTTTCCTCATTTTTGCACCAACTTTTGCCTATAACTCGGTCGGTATCCAACGGATCGCCAAACTTTAACCTGTGGTCGATAGATGGCACCAATGGCTACATTTTCTTCTTGGACAGCCATGCCCTTAGATGTCTGTGCCAGAAGTTATTCGAGGAACCAAGTTCCTTACCCTGTTTGAGAAAATGTAAAATTTTCCTCATTTTTGAGCAATGTAGCAAAAATTTTAAATGTGATATATTTTGATGGGAATTTGTTGCAATAAGTTTCTTTTCACTTAAATAGTGCTTTAAATTAAAAAAAGAATAAAAAATCAGAAAAAAATTTCAAAAAAAATTTTCACTCGAAAATTTCATAAGGCTTACCCCTTACGATTTTTTTGGGAAATTTTGCAAAAAAAATTAAATTGTTTTATTTTAATGCCAATGGGTTGCAATGAGTTTCTTTTCACTCTAATAATGCTTGAAATGAAAAAAAGAGTGAAAAATAATAAAAAAATCACAAAATTCCAAAAAAAAATGAAAATTTTGCGCATTTTTGCACCAAATTTTGCCTATAACTCGATCGGTATCCAACGAATCGCCAATCTTTAACCTGTGGTCGATAGATGGCACCAATGGCTACATTTTCTTCTTGGACAGCCATGCCCTCAGATGTCTGTGCCAGAAGTTATTCCAGGAACCAAGTTCCATACCCTGTTTGAGAAAATGTAAAATTTTCCTCATTTTTGCACCAACTTTTGCCTATAACTCGGTCGGTATCCAACGGATCGCCAAACTTTAACCTGTGGTCGATAGATGGCACCAATGGCTACATTTTCTTCTTGGACAGCCATGCCCTTAGATGTCTGTGCCAGAAGTTATTCGAGGAACCAAGTTCCTTACCCTGTTTGAGAAAATGTAAAATTTTCCTCATTTTTGAGCAATGTAGCAAAAATTTTAAATGTGATATATTTTGATGGGAATTTGTTGCAATAAGTTTCTTTTCACTTAAATAGTGCTTTAAATTAAAAAAAGAATAAAAAATCAGAAAAAAATTTCAAAAAAAATTTTCACTCGAAAATTTCATAAGGCTTACCCCTTACGATTTTTTTGGGAAATTTTGCAAAAAAAATTAAATTGTTTTATTTTAATGCCAATGGGTTGCAATGAGTTTCTTTTCACTCTAATAATGCTTGAAATGAAAAAAAGAGTGAAAAATAATAAAAAAATCACAAAATTCCAAAAAAAAATGAAAATTTTCCTCATTTTTGCACCAAATTTTGCCTATAACTCGATCGGTATCCAACGAATCGCCAATCTTTAACCTGTGGTCGATAGATGGCACCAATGGCTACATTTTCTTCTTGGACAGCCATGCCCTCAGATGTCTGTGCCAGAAGTTATTCCAGGAACCAAGTTCCATACCCTGTTTGAGAAAATGTAAAATTTTCCTCATTTTTGCACCAACTTTTGCCTATAACTCGGTCGGTATCCAACGGATCGCCAAACTTTAACCTGTGGTCGATAGATGGCACCAATGGCTACATTTTCTTCTTGGACAGCCATGCCCTTAGATGTCTGTGCCAGAAGTTATACGAGGAACCAAGTTCCTTACCCTGTTTGAGAAAATGTAAAATTTTCCTCATTTTTGAGCAATGTAGCAAAAATTTTAAATGTGATATATTTTGATGGGAATTTGTTGCAATAAGTTTCTTTTCACTTAAATAGTGCTTTAAATTAAAAAAAGAATAAAAAATCAGAAAAAAATTTCAAAAAAAATTTTCACTCGAAAATTTCATAAGGCTTACCCCTTACGATTTTTTTGGGAAATTTTGCAAAAAAAATTAAATTGTTTTATTTTAATGCCAATGGGTTGCAATGAGTTTCTTTTCACTCTAATAATGCTTGAAATGAAAAAAAGAGTGAAAAATAATAAAAAAATCACAAAATTCCAAAAAAAAATGAAAATTTTCCTCATTTTTGCACCAAATTTTGCCTATAACTCGATCGGTATCCAACGAATCGCCAATCTTTAACCTGTGGTCGATAGATGGCACCAATGGCTACATTTTCTTCTTGGACAGCCATGCCCTCAGATGTCTGTGCCAGAAGTTATTCCAGGAACCAAGTTCCATACCCTGTTTGAGAAAATGTAAAATTTTCCTCATTTTTGCACCAACTTTTGCCTATAACTCGGTCGGTATCCAACGGATCGCCAAACTTTAACCTGTGGTCGATAGATGGCACCAATGGCTACATTTTCTTCTTGGACAGCCATGCCCTTAGATGTCTGTGCCAGAAGTTATTCGAGGAACCAAGTTCCTTACCCTGTTTGAGAAAATGTAAAATTTTCCTCATTTTTGAGCAATGTAGCAAAAATTTTAAATGTGATATATTTTGATGGGAATTTGTTGCAATAAGTTTCTTTTCACTTAAATAGTGCTTTAAATTAAAAAAAGAATAAAAAATCAGAAAAAAATTTCAAAAAAAATTTTCACTCGAAAATTTCATAAGGCTTACCCCTTACGATTTTTTTGGGAAATTTTGCAAAAAAAATTAAATTGTTTTATTTTAATGCCAATGGGTTGCAATGAGTTTCTTTTCACTCTAATAATGCTTGAAATGAAAAAAAGAGTGAAAAATAATAAAAAAATCACAAAATTCCAAAAAAAAATGAAAATTTTCCTCATTTTTGCACCAAATTTTGCCTATAACTCGATCGGTATCCAACGAATCGCCAATCTTTAACCTGTGGTCGATAGATGGCACCAATGGCTACATTTTCTTCTTGGACAGCCATGCCCTCAAATGTCTGTGCCAGAAGTTATTCCAGGAACCAAGTTCCATACCCTGTTTGAGAAAATGTAAAATTTTCCTCATTTTTGCACCAACTTTTGCCTATAACTCGGTCGGTATCCAACGGATCGCCAAACTTTAACCTGTGGTCGATAGATGGCACCAATGGCTACATTTTCTTCTTGGACAGCCATGCCCTTAGATGTCTGTGCCAGAAGTTATTCGAGGAACCAAGTTCCTTACCCTGTTTGAGAAAATGTAAAATTTTCCTCATTTTTGAGCAATGTAGCAAAAATTTTAAATGTGATATATTTTGATGGGAATTTGTTGCAATAAGTTTCTTTTCACTTAAATAGTGCTTTAAATTAAAAAAAGAATAAAAAATCAGAAAAAAATTTCAAAAAATATTTTCACTCGAAAATTTCATAAGGCTTACCCCTTACGATTTTTTTGGGAAATTTTGCAAAAAAAATTAAATTGTTTTATTTTAATGCCAATGGGTTGCAATGAGTTTCTTTTCACTCTAATAATGCTTGAAATGAAAAAAAGAGTGAAAAATAATAAAAAAATCACAAAATTCCAAAAAAAAATGAAAATTTTCCTCATTTTTGCACCAAATTTTGCCTATAACTCGATCGGTATCCAACGAATCGCCAATCTTTAACCTGTGGTCGATAGATGGCACCAATGGCTACATTTTCTTCTTGGACAGCCATGCCCTCAGATGTCTGTGCCAGAAGTTATTCCAGGAACCAAGTTCCATACCCTGTTTGAGAAAATGTAAAATTTTCCTCATTTTTGCACCAACTTTTGCCTATAACTCGGTCGGTATCCAACGGATCGCCAAACTTTAACCTGTGGTCGATAGATGGCACCAATGGCTACATTTTCTTCTTGGACAGCCATGCCCTTAGATGTCTGTGCCAGAAGTTATTCGAGGAACCAAGTTCCTTACCCTGTTTGAGAAAATGTAAAATTTTCCTCATTTTTGAGCAATGTAGCAAAAATTTTAAATGTGATATATTTTGATGGGAATTTGTTGCAATAAGTTTCTTTTCACTTAAATAGTGCTTTAAATTAAAAAAAGAATAAAAAATCAGAAAAAAATTTCAAAAAAAATTTTCACTCGAAAATTTCATAAGGCTTACCCCTTACGATTTTTTTGGGAAATTTTGCAAAAAAAATTAAATTGTTTTATTTTAATGCCAATGGGTTGCAATGAGTTTCTTTTCACTCTAATAATGCTTGAAATGAAAAAAAGAGTGAAAAATAATAAAAAAATCACAAAATTCCAAAAAAAAATGAAAATTTTCCTCATTTTTGCACCAAATTTTGCCTATAACTCGATCGGTATCCAACGAATCGCCAATCTTTAACCTGTGGTCGATAGATGGCACCAATGGCTACATTTTCTTCTTGGACAGCCATGCCCTCAGATGTCTGTGCCAGAAGTTATTCCAGGAACCAAGTTCCATACCCTGTTTGAGAAAATGTAAAATTTTCCTCATTTTTGCACCAACTTTTGCCTATAACTCGGTCGGTATCCAACGGATCGCCAAACTTTAACCTGTGGTCGATAGATGGCACCAATGGCTACATTTTCTTCTTGGACAGCCATGCCCTTAGATGTCTGTGCCAGAAGTTATTCGAGGAACCAAGTTCCTTACCCTGTTTGAGAAAATGTAAAATTTTCCTCATTTTTGAGCAATGTAGCAAAAATTTTAAATGTGATATATTTTGATGGGAATTTGTTGCAATAAGTTTCTTTTCACTTAAATAGTGCTTTAAATTAAAAAAAGAATAAAAAATCAGAAAAAAATTTCAAAAAAAATTTTCACTCGAAAATTTCATAAGGCTTACCCCTTACGATTTTTTTGGGAAATTTTGCAAAAAAAATTAAATTGTTTTATTTTAATGCCAATGGGTTGCAATGAGTTTCTTTTCACTCTAATAATGCTTGAAATGAAAAAAAGAGTGAAAAATAATAAAAAAATCACAAAATTCCAAAAAAAAAATGAAAATTTTCCTCATTTTTGCACCAAATTTTGCCTATAACTCGATCGGTATCCAACGAATCGCCAATCTTTAACCTGTGGTCGATAGATGGCACCAATGGCTACATTTTCTTCTTGGACAGCCATGCCCTCAGATGTCTGTGCCAGAAGTTATTCCAGGAACCAAGTTCCATACCCTGTTTGAGAAAATGTAAAATTTTCCTCATTTTTGCACCAACTTTTGCCTATAACTCGGTCGGTATCCAACGGATCGCCAAACTTTAACCTGTGGTCGATAGATGGCACCAATGGCTACATTTTCTTCTTGGACAGCCATGCCCTTAGATGTCTGTGCCAGAAGTTATTCGAGGAACCAAGTTCCTTACCCTGTTTGAGAAAATGTAAAATTTTCCTCATTTTTGAGCAATGTAGCAAAAATTTTAAATGTGATATATTTTGATGGGAATTTGTTGCAATAAGTTTCTTTTCACTTAAATAGTGCTTTAAATTAAAAAAAGAATAAAAAATCAGAAAAAAATTTCAAAAAAAATTTTCACTCGAAAATTTCATAAGGCTTACCCCTTACGATTTTTTTGGGAAATTTTGCAAAAAAAATTAAATTGTTTTATTTTAATGCCAATGGGTTGCAATGAGTTTCTTTTCACTCTAATAATGCTTGAAATGAAAAAAAGAGTGAAAAATAATAAAAAAATCACAAAATTCCAAAAAAAAATGAAAATTTTCCTCATTTTTGCACCAAATTTTGCCTATAACTCGATCGGTATCCAACGAATCGCCAATCTTTAACCTGTGGTCGATAGATGGCACCAATGGCTACATTTTCTTCTTGGACAGCCATGCCCTCAGATGTCTGTGCCAGAAGTTATTCCAGGAACCAAGTTCCATACCCTGTTTGAGAAAATGTAAAATTTTCCTCATTTTTGCACCAACTTTTGCCTATAACTCGGTCGGTATCCAACGGATCGCCAAACTTTAACCTGTGGTCGATAGATGGCACCAATGGCTACATTTTCTTCTTGGACAGCCATGCCCTTAGATGTCTGTGCCAGAAGTTATTCGAGGAACCAAGTTCCTTACCCTGTTTGAGAAAATGTAAAATTTTCCTCATTTTTGAGCAATGTAGCAAAAATTTTAAATGTGATATATTTTGATGGGAATTTGTTGCAATAAGTTTCTTTTCACTTAAATAGTGCTTTAAATTAAAAAAAGAATAAAAAATCAGAAAAAAATTTCAAAAAAAATTTTCACTCGAAAATTTCATAAGGCTTACCCCTTACGATTTTTTTGGGAAATTTTGCAAAAAAAATTAAATTGTTTTATTTTAATGCCAATGGGTTGCAATGAGTTTCTTTTCACTCTAATAATGCTTGAAATGAAAAAAAGAGTGAAAAATAATAAAAAAATCACAAAATTCCAAAAAAAAATGAAAATTTTCCTCATTTTTGCACCAAATTTTGCCTATAACTCGATCGGTATCCAACGAATCGCCAATCTTTAACCTGTGGTCGATAGATGGCACCAATGGCTACATTTTCTTCTTGGACAGCCATGCCCTCAGATGTCTGTGCCAGAAGTTATTCCAGGAACCAAGTTCCATACCCTGTTTGAGAAAATGTAAAATTTTCCTCATTTTTGCACCAACTTTTGCCTATAACTCGGTCGGTATCCAACGGATCGCCAAACTTTAACCTGTGGTCGATAGATGGCACCAATGGCTACATTTTCTTCTTGGACAGCCATGCCCTTAGATGTCTGTGCCAGAAGTTATTCGAGGAACCAAGTTCCTTACCCTGTTTGAGAAAATGTAAAATTTTCCTCATTTTTGAGCAATGTAGCAAAAATTTTAAATGTGATATATTTTGATGGGAATTTGTTGCAATAAGTTTCTTTTCACTTAAATAGTGCTTTAAATTAAAAAAAGAATAAAAAATCAGAAAAAAATTTCAAAAAAAATTTTCACTCGAAAATTTCATAAGGCTTACCCCTTACGATTTTTTTGGGAAATTTTGCAAAAAAAATTAAATTGTTTTATTTTAATGCCAATGGGTTGCAATGAGTTTCTTTTCACTCTAATAATGCTTGAAATGAAAAAAAGAGTGAAAAATAATAAAAAAATCACAAAATTCCAAAAAAAAATGAAAATTTTCCTCATTTTTGCACCAAATTTTGCCTATAACTCGATCGGTATCCAACGAATCGCCAATCTTTAACCTGTGGTCGATAGATGGCACCAATGGCTACATTTTCTTCTTGGACAGCCATGCCCTCAGATGTCTGTGCCAGAAGTTATTCCAGGAACCAAGTTCCATACCCTGTTTGAGAAAATGTAAAATTTTCCTCATTTTTGCACCAACTTTTGCCTATAACTCGGTCGGTATCCAACGGATCGCCAAACTTTAACCTGTGGTCGATAGATGGCACCAATGGCTACATTTTCTTCTTGGACAGCCATGCCCTTAGATGTCTGTGCCAGAAGTTATTCGAGGAACCAAGTTCCTTACCCTGTTTGAGAAAATGTAAAATTTTCCTCATTTTTGAGCAATGTAGCAACAATTTTAAATGTGATATGGGATATTTTGATGGGAATTTGTTGCAATAAGTTTCTTTTCACTTAAATATTGCTTTAAATTAAAAAAAAAGAGTGAAAAATAATAAAAAAATAAAAATAATTATAAAAATTTGAATATCTCCTTATCAGAGGATCCCGTTTCATGTCCTTGCCGATCAGACTAGCCCGCTTGTTCGCTTATACAGGTTTGATAGTTAGGCAGAGCGAGAAGTATATTCATTTGGGTAGTTTGGGTAATGCAGTTATGTTATGTATTCCGTTTCAACTCATGTGTTTCAAACGTTTCTGTTGGAACCTTATAAAGGAAGGAAGATCAGGTCCCAACGACCTGTCAAAAGATAGGAGAAAATTGGGATGTCAGGAGAAGAAGAAGAAAGGATGGAAGAAAAAACACGTATAAAAACGGCAGGATGCGCCCATAGAGGGGCTTTTTCATACGCAAGCGAATAAAGACCAATTTTTTGGCGCACCATAGAGCGGTGTTTGGCAAAAAAGGTCTTATTAGTTAGAAAAGTATCCGAAATTTTCTAACATTCCCAAAAATTGGATCGATTCCAAAAAATTCGATCGAATAGCGTAAATCGGTTCGATTCGAATCAAGTTGTGTCGTCTCATTATCGTTCAGTTTCGTGCGCGCGTCTGATTTTCCACGACCGTCGGGTAACCGTTTCGCGAATCGAAGTAAGCAAATTACGCGCGCGGTATCGAGTGACGAGTGAAAGTGACAAGTATGGATCAGCACACGCACGCGATGGAAGGGTCGGAAACCGCCACTGGAGGGACGAGTCGAGACTCGGCACGCGAGGATATGTCTAGCGGCCCCAGCGGAGCACCGTCCACCCCGAGAACAGTACGCGAACATGACCTCCCGTCGGAAGTAAGCACTCCGTGGTATCACACTGTGGCAATAGACACACTACCACAAACGCGGGTGCAAAGTAAGGCGGGACACACTCATCGTCGTTATTCTCAACCGTCGGAAGAAAACACCGAGAGGATCATCCCTGATGCAGGAGACGCGATACCTCGCGAACCGGTGCGGAGTAAGACGGGTGAGTCGTATCGTCACGAGGCGAGGCAAGGTGATGCGTGGGCTGAGTCGGAGACGGCGCGGATGGCGTACGACGAACGACGCCAGAGAAAACGCGAGCTTGAACGCGAAATTAGGGCGATTGAAGAGGCTGACCGGCAAGACCGCATGTTGGTCATAGAACGCGGCACACGTGGAACCCGCGAGCCGGAGTTCGACGAGTGGGTGCGCAACATGGAGGATTCCATGCGGCACGTCGCCAGGAAAGATGGCACAGAGAGAGGTCAAAACCCTAGGGTCATCAGTGGTGACCTGCACGACACGCACACCACTAACCATCAGCGCGCGACATATCTGGAGCGTGCGACACGCTCAGCTGATGCAACGCGTCCAGTGTATGCGACACGTTCGGTTTATGCAACGCATTCTGGATACGCTGCTCAGCCGGGATACACGCATCATGCGACATATCCCGAGTACGCATGTCGCGCAGCACATCCGACCTACTTAGGTCGTGCGACACGTTTGGGTGACGCACCACGCATCGATAATGCTACACATCCGGGATACAACACACACTTGAACTACACTACACCACATCACTACACTTCACTACACAATTCCACTTTTCTCAGCCAAAGTCAGATAGCGGCTCGTCAACCGATCAAGAAGGACCTGCCAAATTTCTCCGGGGACGTTGAATCGTGGCCGATTTTCATAACGGCATTTCACCGGACCACCGCTACCTGTGGCTACACCGAGGACGAGAACGTCATGCGGTTGCAGCATGCGTTGAAAGGAGTAGCGCTTGAAATGGTCGGACACCTTTTGGCTTTTCCCGGCGGACTGGACGAAGCGATCGCAACGCTTCAAGCTCGTTTCGGGCGACCTGATTTGATCGTGGAAGCCACGATAAATAAGATTAGGAGCATGCCAGCTCCGAAGGTTGAGAAGTTGACCACGTTAGTGGAATTTGGATTGGCAGTGAAGCGGTTGGTAGCAGCAGTGAAGGCTTCCGGGTTACATGCCTACATGTACGACGTGGCCTTGTTGAAGGAGTTGGTGCGGAAGCTACCTCCCACGACGTGCATCGACTGGGCGAGAACAAGGAAGACGTTACCGCAGGTGACGTTGATCGAGTTTGGTCGATGGATTGGCGAACTGACGGGTGACCTGTGTGCTGTCATCGACATGGCACCTATTAGCGGCACCGGTGAAACGGATCGTCGAAAACCGGAACCACCGCTACAACCTCATCGGTCCCATCACCAACGGTTCCAACCTCATCAGTCCCAACCGGTTAATCCGCAACCCTTGACTTTACTTGACGATAAGTTAAACTTCAAGCTACATGTTGATGAAGTCCTTTCGAAATCCTACAGAACCCTGGGATTTATCCTTCGTGTTACCTCGGATTTCAAGGACCCAATATGCCTACGATCTCTGTATTGTTGTTCAGTTCGCTCTGTATTGGAGTACGCCTGTGTTGTCTGGTGCCCTTATGGCAATGATAGGTGTACCAGAATCGAAAAATTACAGAAGTACTTCACCAGAGTGTTCTATAGACGATTGTTTGGTTCTTCTTCTCTTCCGACATATGAGACACGATGTCTTCTGTTTGGGCTGGAGTCTTTAACTTTGAGACGTCACTTGGCCCAAGCTTGTTTCATTGGTGGCTTACTGAGAGGTTCTACTGATGCTCCGGAATTGCTTGCTTCTGTATGTTTATATGTTCCCTCCCGTTCCCTCCGTCCTCGTGATCCTTTGGCATTAGAAACTCGACAGACGCTTTATTGCCACAACGATCCGCTCCTTTCATGCTTCAAGTGGTTCAACCGATTCTACGACGATTATGATTTTGACTCCTCACTTGCTTCCTTTCGTACTCGTGTTTTAAACACCCCTCATGTATCTTAATGTTATCCTTGTCTCTTGTTTTATCCTTTTCCTTCACTTCCGCTTTGAGTTTACGTTAGTATTGTTAATTTTTAGTATTAATTTTTTGTATTAGTTCTAAGTTTATAATTAGGATCATTGTTTAGCCTAAATGGCAGATATATGTATTTATAATAAAAACAATAAAAAACAATAAAAAAAAAAACCCGTTGGAACGGGGCGTGTTCATCCAACTTACCTCAACGCGACCACAGTGCAGGTGGTAAGTGGCAGTGCTACAGATCCGGAAGAAGACGTTCCAGCCGCGGTGTCAGCATGTATTTTGTGCGGCAAGGACTGCAAGTCGTTGGACCGATGCGCGAAGTTCCGCGGAACAACAGTAGCTGCAAGGAGAGCTTTCGTTAATGAACGAACATACAGGGCTAAACGAAGACGTGTTACTAAAATACGTACCTGTAACACTTCATGGACCCCGCGGCCGAGTGGACACCTACGCCTTCCTCGATGACGGTTCAACATCCACGCTCATCGATCACGGGCTTTTGGTGGAGTTAGGACTATCTGGCACACCTCACCCGCTGCGCCTACAAGGATGAAATCTCGCGGACCGCGAATTAAAATGAGTGCCGATCCACCAACGGCACACGTTCTCTGCAAGCGCGGTGATCGTTTCGCGGGCTCCAAGCGGAACGAAAGAGCCAAACCCGGAACGCAGTTTCCTTCTCCGTTTCGCATCGCAGAGCCGCCGACATCGAAGTGCGTTTGTTCAAGTGGTTTCAGCCAGTGCGGCCACTTAAAGTAGGAGACGTGCTGGTCGCCGATAATAACCTTCCCAGGATCCGTTGGCCGAAAGGACGCGTGGCGACGGCGATCGTTACGAAGGACGGTCAGGTTAGGCAAGATACAGTAGAAACGGCGAGCGGCACATATGTTAGTCCTGCACACAAGATAGCGCGTTTAGACGTCGAGGGCGAACGAACAAATCATAGTAAGACCTGATAGTAACTTACCACGTGGTGTAGGCGTCGAAAAAAACAAAACAAACGCACTAACAAAACAAGTACGATAGCGACGATATGACAGGTCTTGACAGGAAGTAAAGCACAGTCGCGTTTACACGAGTCGCGAGATAGGGTAATTGTGACGAATCGATGAAACGATTATTATTGCACTTTTAGCAAATGATGATTCATCGATGATTTTTACAATTAAAAATGTATTTCAATGTTCGCATGTGCAGCATTAATTCAACGTCAACGTAGTATTTCATACCAGAGAGCGTGAATATAACGACCGCGAAGCCTGTGTGCAAGCCGTACGTGAGCAGCGTTGCTTTATCCGTGCCTACTTTGACAACCCGCAGACCGCTACTGTCAAATGAATCGCATCAAAACATATCAAACTGTATCTATTGTTCTCCTTTCTTTGTTTTGTTGTCTCGTAGAATATCGTTCGTTATGTTTGCAGTGACGAAGGACAAAATAGGCGAACGCGCAATTGAGTTATTTTCTGTGTAAATGAACTGATTAGATAGATTGTTATTTGAATCACGCAGTGGGAGTAGTTTCGTAAGTGATTTTAGTTTTCGTCTTTTATTAGTATGCTTTGGTTTTACCTTAATCGTCAGCGGAATGAAAGCGTTAATGTAGTGCTTAACCATTTCTTATCCATGTTTCTCATCGCAGAGCAGTATGAAAGTGCGCTTCTAGTTTGGCACTGGGGTTGACATTATTTTCGTAAGAAGAGCTCCAAAATATCCGAAGATGGAAGCAGTGAAACCCAAGGCAAAGGTAAGAATTCAGTATGCTTAAAAAACACAGTCTTGCAATGTTCTGAACTAATTGACCTTTGTGCGCTGGATGTTATTGTAATTTAAAATGGCTGACCAATTGGAATTGGAATGTGCGGTATGGCGTATAGAAAAAGTCAAGCAGTAAAAAATCTATACCCCAATCTACATCCGTGGTGTTGCCACAGGAAGTGGAACCTGTTGATGTTTCAGTGGCAGAAAACGTACCAATTTCATCACCAACAACAGTACCACCGGTAACGTTATCGGAGCACGATCAAGCGGCGCAAGAAAATGTAGAAACCCTTAGCAACAAACCAGAAGAATCGATTGTTCCAGAAGGTATTGAGGAACCCCCGTCAGACGATGTAGACGAACAAAAGGACGTTGGAGCAACACTCATACAGGATGATAAGACTGATGCAGAACAGGGCACCGATTTTACACCAACTGCACCGCCTTGTGTTGCTCCTATCGCCACTCTATCCCCCATGCTGTATCCGGATCTGAATCAGCTCAAACTGCAAACAAACAACGAACAAACGATAGTTCCCACAGCAAACAACGCAAACGCGATCAAACACAGTTGCATTAGTATGCCACGTACTCGCACACTGTACCTTCAGTGTATTCAACAGATGGAGGACACATCCCTTCAAAGCGACCGGGAGCATCTAAATGCGCTGGAGCAACAGTTCGTGGCATCGGAAAATCCACACGCCGTAGCGAAAGACCCGGGCGGCTATAATGGCGATCTGTATCTGACCATACAAGCGTACCGGGGCGCGTATCACAGCTACTGCGAGATCGCTAAGGAACAGTTGATGGTTCATCAGCAAATTTCCAGCCTGCGCAGTAGATGTTGGAACTTTCAGCAGGTAAAGTTTAACGCGTGGGGAACTTGTGACGATGGGCGAATGGTGAATGTATCGCTTAAAAGTCGGTAAGTGGACCAAACGAATATGTAAACCTTCAACTCCTTTTCCATACTGATGAAACTTTTCTTTTCCACGCAAAAGTGTTGCTTCGTTGAACGTTGAACGGTGCAAGGAAGCGAGACGCACAATGGGTACCATGGTAGAGCGATGCGTTACGAAGGAAAAGGAAGCCGTGATACAGCTCCACCATAGTCGCGCAATGGTGGAGAAGAATGTGTACGATCCACCGAAACCGGGACAAGACCGCACGCTTGTGTGGCGCATCAAGCTGCGCATTGTCGGCAACGCGTTGCGTACCGAGATGCACCAGTCCGGTTGTGACAAAGGTGAAGCGTGCGAATATGTGCAAGATTTGCGCAAATGGTTCCTGCACCTGGGAACGCTTCTGTTACGGGCGGGTAACGTTGATGATCGCGTTTGGTTGATGTTTCATTTGCTACGCTTTCCCAACGGCATCGGTACCTGGGCCCATGTGCTGGTACATCCACTACCGTGCACGACTGTAAAATCGAACCAACCGCTACAGGATAGCGAACTGCAGGCTGTCCTCACGCTGATACAAGTCCTTTTGCGACCGATCCACGAGCGACAAACATTCCTTGCGCCGATCGAAGACACGACGGCACAGAAGCAAACACATAGCGAGATCGGATCGGCGGTAGCGAAAGCCGGCGATACCTTCGAATGGGTCGATAGCGACGGAGAGGATAGCTCCACGGACAAACGGATCCGGCCGATCAAGGAGAGCGATTTGCTGGCATTGCTCGACCAAATACCGTTCCAGCGGTTGTACGACACAATTACAGCCCGTGCGATGCACCGTGTCTTAAGCGGAGATGTAAAGCAGCTACCCACGACGGAGATGCTGGGTCTCATCACGTTCGCCAACAAACTGATCGCTATACTTGGCGAAGGATTGTCAACGTACGGTAGTGTTCCACGATACAGCCACTTTGTGCAACGGTTGGCACTGCTTATCAACGATACGGTAAAGTTCGTGAGTGACGTACTACGCTACTATCGTGACTCGCACGGCCTACAAAGATCGGAAGAGGTCGAGCTGGTACAGGTACACTTCGATACGCTCGTGTACGGTGCGGCACGTTGCATCTACGGTGGTGGTGTGGCCCTTTCACGGCACCTATCGACACTGCCGTTTGCATTGCTAAGTTCACGCGCTTGCTGGTGGGTGTTTCGTTGCTTATTGAATCGAAATTTTAGCCTAAGCCCAGATTTTGAACAAGACGCTCCACACCTAACAGACTGCACACCGATGGAACAGTTTGGCAAAGAGTTAGTCAACCAAGCGCCACACGATCTGTACAATGTATTGAAACCGTTTGTAGACCTAGCGCTCGCCCGTGACGCATCCAGTGATCACGAATTTATTTCTACCATTACGAAAACATTGTTTGAGGTTAGTAGATTAATATATACTCTTATTATCATTTGTGTCTATATTTGTGTTTATTGTTTTTCCCCCTCAATTAGCTGCTAGCATCAGTTAGTGCAAATGAGCTGGTATGTGCCGAGATCATAATGGAGCAGATACACATGATTCTGGAGCAAAACGCAATCGTACTTTCCGCGCTGTTGCAAACACTTGTTACGAACGATACGCAACAATCGCAAACCACTGCTAACGCTTGGCAAATGAAGGGCAGTACACTGTTGGTGGTGTTTAGCAGCAAAAGGAAGTTGCTAATGCGGTGGCAACCGCACGAAACGGATATTAATGTGATGCTGGAAATGTTGCTTAACTACGGACGAACGCATATTTATCATAAGCTTGCGCTTGGACTGCTGATGTACATTAACTACGGTGATATTAGGTATGTACACTTCGAAACGGATTCTGTGCTGAAATTGTTTGTTGTAACAAATTCTTGTTTTTTTCAAATTTCATTTCGATCCTCAGCGGATTGTGTGTGCCACTGCCACTTCAAATCCGTATTGCGCTCGGTATCGTTGCAGCATATCGAAAGAATCAACCCGCAACAAAATTTGATCCCGACAGTGCGGAACAAACCGAGCTCAAGTCCTACCAAGAGCGATGTCTGTTTGTGTTGCTGCAGCTGCGTCTCCATGTGCTCGATCAACCGCTACCGGTTGTGTGCCATTTAATGCGTGATCCATCCACTGCCGACCTACGGCACATACCTACGCTCGAGCAGCTCCGGGATGTAAAGGCGGCTATTGACGAAGGATGTCCGGTGGCGTGCCTTACCGCGCTGCTAACCACCACCACCGGTCACTGGGTGCCCGTGTTCTGTCAGGATGGAGTGAACCTCCTGAAGCTACTGCTGGAGCAGCACCATCTCGATACGATTGTCGTACGCTGTATCGAGCTGATAAGCCTACTGTTTATCGAATGCCCGCAAGCACTGTCCGGTAATGAGAGGTTTATCGCGCTACTCACACACCTCGTGGAGGATGATGGCGAGCTAGACTGGTCGCGACAAACCGCGGACGAGCAACAGCAGCAGCAGCAGCAGCAGCAGCAGCAGCAGAAGATAGAACAAACGCACACGTTGAAGCTGCTCGGACAGTCAAAAGTAGGCCAAATGGGAGCGATGCTCGTTTCGCAAGCGGCCTCATACTGGCGCTGTGGATACGCAACACCACCATTGCTGATCTGCATGTGGTGTGATTGGCTAACGCAAATACCAAACTGGACCAACAGTGCCAAGGTGTTGCGGTTGCTGAACGTACTGGCTTCCATTTCGTTCGACCATCTCGAAGCTTGGAATGCACTGCGCGACAAAATGCGTCCATTTTTCAAGGTAATATACCAACGATACCGGGGTATGCCGTTGCATTGGTGGCAAAGTTTCATTTCATCTCGTTTTTCGCCCCCTCTTTGCATTACAGACACTCTCACAGGTGAAACAAAAGCAACCCGGCATACATTCGCTGTGGTCGAAAATTATCGGCACGGAGCCACCGTTACTGTACGGCACGTTACCGAGCGATTGTGTTGCGCTCGCGCTGCTAGTGTACGGTATCGAGCACCAGCAGCTGGAGCTGGAAACGGAACTGTGGCCGAAGCTGTTGCGCACGCTTAAGAAAAACAAAACAATCAAGCTCGATGCGGCACTCAGGGAGGTGAATGCGTCGTTGCGGTTGCGCGAGGAAGAGTTCTGTCCCTCGGTCGATTCGCTGGTGTTCTTTAAGCTTGCACGATATTTGGTGCGTGCCAACGTCGAACATCCGCTGTATCTAGCTGTATGTCAACAGTTCTTTACCATCTACCTGACGCGCGTGACGGACGTTGGGGATGAGCTGCACGGCGTTACGGATCGGCTGTACAGTTGCGATGCTGGTTTGATGGAGAAGATGAAGCAAATGCTTTGCAATCTGGAATTGCATTACCATTGCATGCAGGAAACGAACAACGAGGCACACGCAATGTTGCGGTAAGTGTTGTTTTAATGCTTTTTTATTTTAATTTCTTGGCACCTAAACTAATGCGCCGTTTATTTCCCTTTTGTAGACTGGTAAAAGCGTTTCAACTATGGTTAGTTGACACAGATCTTAATCGCTTTGCTATGGATGATCCCATCAATCTACCTGTGCAGTACGATGTACATCACCTACAAGCGGCTCTTAATGGTGCACAAGTAAGTTTCAATCTTCGGCGTTCATGGGGTTGAGGATCAATCGCTTACAGAAATCTAAACAAATCTTTCTATTCACCATCTAAGGAATGTTGGCCAGAATGCATCAATAAACAGCGCACGGTTACGATCCACCGTATCATGATTGAACGCTGGTACAACCTGTACCGTGTCATCCCGAACCATTCGTCGGCGGTTGACAAACCAGCCGCTGGCAAACAATTACTCTCACCGGTTCAAGCAATTAAGCGTCGGTTGGAAAATTGCTACACAAACCCACCACCCATACCGCTCACGGAGTACAGTGCGGAGCTGCAGGATCTAATCGATGCACTACAGAAACCACCGATGGTGCGCGTGAAACGTATCACCGAGAGCTTGCGAATCGTGAAACAGTACATTGACAAAACCTATTGGTCGATGAAAGCCGAACTGGACCAGCGGCAAGACGAGCTGTTCGTGCTGTACCAGCAGCTGTACGTGAACGAGGACAAACCGATCAAAAAGCAGGCGAAATGTGGCATACTGTACTGTAGCGGTGCCGCTACGGTAACGGTACACACGAAATGTGCCGTCATACACAAGAGCGTCCAGGACCGTATCGCCGCTCGGCTGCACGGGTTGCAATTGTTTCTGCAGCAGATCATCAACATGCCACCGTACATTATGAAGCACACCATCATGCTGCGTGAGCTGTGGAACAGCCTGTTTGTGGACTACTGTACGGAGACGGATCAGGTGACGGTACAGACGTTGAATGAAGCGATCCGTACGATGCTGCGCACGCTGCTTCACGAAGTGTCCGATGCAAACTTTGTGCCACCGTTAACGTTTGCGGTGCGGTTAAGTATGGATACGTACCGAAGCGATCTGTCGGATTTGATGCTTGAAGAGGTAGGTCAACTGTTTGCCGGTGCGCTCGAGAATGGTCAGAAACCGTCGAACGTGATCGTTGCGATGCTGGAAAATAGTCGCATACCGGCCCGACCATTGCTACAGGTATACAGTCAGCTGGTGAAGCAAAAGCATGGCAGTCTGGAGAGGAATCTGTTTGTAGAGCTGTTCAGCAACAAGGTAAGATGGGTGGGAAATATTGTGCTGGTTTTTGGTCCTTTTTTTTAATTGAGATTTTTCCCCCGTATTTGCCTTTTTCAGCTCAATCTATCCCAGTGGCTCAAGGAGCATAATGTCACACCCGAAGAAGTGGATCAGTTCGCTAAGCTGATAGTGATAGGGCTTTACAAATCACGCCCGGAAGATAGTGTCAGTCCGGTACGGTCCGAAGAGCAAGCCGAGAAGGATATACAATTCACAAATGTAAGCCAAACCGACTCACCATCCTTACTGTCTTACTGACTTCCTCTATATTCCAGCTACTAATTGCCCATCTGGTTATACTGGCCGGTAGTAAATTTCCGGAAAACTACGGCAAAATGTTGCAGCACACCCTAAACGCGTACTCGCAGTGGCCTACCCTTCCACCCCGCATGTTGCTCGAGCTGTTGAATCTACTCCGTTCTAGGGCTCAACTGTCCGATCTTCAGCTAGGGATGCAGGAAAGCGCACTACGCCAAGCACATCGCCAGTTCGCCGAAACGAACTGTACCGAGCCGGTGCTAAGTTTTCAGGTGTTGGAATTTCTAATCGTAACAGTGACGGAACATTTCTCCCGCCAGCGTGATAGTGCTTACCCTTGGAATGGCATGTACAGACGGCACGGTGCGTACGTTGAGGTGTTTGGAATGCTGCTCGGTATGTTGTCGCACAGCTTTCTAGCGCACGGTATGGGTGACAACCGGATCCGGCACGGTAAGTGTTCGTAGACAAGTGATAAAGATCTCACATATTCATCAATCATTAAGCACCTAAATTAAACCCACTGTTCCGATACGTGTTGTTTTAGTGCGAGATCATCTACTGCCAGTCGTGTACCGTATGTTCGAACCATGGATTGTACCGTACGATGCACGTGCTTCTACCGTACCGGGTGGATTCTTACCGAGCTCGACCTACACCAAATCTGCTACGGCATCAGCGAACGAATCAACGCGACATTTCAACAACGATAAAGCAAAGTGTATGTTTACCGTACTGCTGCACACGATCGAGTACACGATCGATAAAGTGCTTGTGGCATACGCGGATACGGACGATTCGAGCCAAATTCTGCTATACTTCCTTAACTGGTATCTGGAGTGGTTCGTCGAGCCGAGCATAATGATTTCCGCCCTGTACGTGTTCAACACGCTCGTACTAGATCTGCCCTGGGAACGTTTGCAGCCCTCGGAAATGCTGATCGAACGGATGTACTCCCTGCTGGAACACCACAGTCCCGAGTGTCATGAATTTTTGGCATGCGTGTTTGTACGGTGCAGCTGGACGAGAAGCAACGACCAACCGGTACCGGCATGGCTGCAGCGAACCCATGCCTCAACGCTGTCCATCTGCGTACGCTTAACCTACGAACCGGTGATACGCACCGAAGCAAAAGTTCGCACCGCAATGGTACAGCTGTTGCAGTATTTCGCCCATCTGACGTGGGAAACACTGCACGTGGCCGAACTAACACCCGCACTCGATTGGTTTGTCATGACGGCGGATGCGGACAGCATGCTGCGCACACCGAAAGCACCGTGTCGCGAACTAGATGACGCACTGTTCGAGTAAGCATGGCGAACTGTGGGAAGATTGTGGTTTTTAATTCACTCTAACGCGCTTTCTTTTTTTTTACTGAACAGATTCCTTGAGATCGTTGCCGCAATGCGTTTTAACGAAGCGAACCGGCTTGCGCCCGGTGGTATGCAGCTGTTAAAACGTAAGCTTTACATCAGTGTCGTCGTGCGGATGCTGATGAACGCCGGCAGAGCAACGGGTAAGGTGGCAAACGTTAAGCCACAGCTAGCCGGTGCCGTACAGCAATTGCTACGTTCGATTGGTGCCGTGTTGGAAGGTGTGCCGCTGGCACGTGACACTGCTACCGACTGTCCACGTTCGATCGAGACACGCGCCATGACAGTTGAACTGCTGACAAACATCAAAAAGTGGCAAACGGAGAATACGTTAAGGTATGACATGTTTCGATTCGCTATCCTAAAGCTTGTGTTCAATTTCCACCGTATTCTGTATCAAATGCTATGAGGTTTTTCGTTCTTTATTCAGTCTGTTTATAGATGAGCTTATAAAAATGCTGGAAGATGATGCCAATTCCGAGCTATTGACACGATACGTGCTTGAGTCAGCTTCCCTGTTAGACAGTCCTGCTGTACCTTGGCTTCGTTTGCTGGAGACAGCGGTCAGTCATTATTTGTACCCGCAGCTGAAGGAGCACGAAGGCTTCGCAGTTGCCGTGAAACCGTACGCAACATGGCTGCAAGCATTAAACACGATCGGCTGTACGGCGATCGGTCGGTGGGAGCATGAGCAACTGGTACGAAACTGTTTACCATTGTGCCTGGAACTGCACTTCCTGCATCATTGGGCAAAGGCACGGTGTGACCCGGTAGCCCAGCTTGGGCTCGTGAAGCAACTGCTGGCAACACTGCCGGAGCTAAAAATAAGGTACGTCTCAATAAAAGCTCTAAAGTGTGTGGAATAATAACGACAAAATATTAAAACCATAATTGTATCGTTTAGCGAATCGGTCGAATATCAACTTTATCCGCTTTGGTGCACCTTAATCTACAGTCTGTTTACGGTGCAACCGGAACCGGATGCTGCTATCCGTACCGCGATCGGTCTGTTCGGTACGGTTAGCGAGAACAATTCCTTCTGGGTGGTGGGAATGTTGAAGAAATTTCTCGGCAAGGAAAAACAGCCCACCGCACGGATCAGTGCCACACGCTGTCTGATCGGTTACGGCTTTGCCGTACTGCTTGCGCATGTTTATGCGCGCCGCACACCGAAACGGGAGCCGGAACTGGACGACTACAGTGACGCTGGTAGCAAAACCGCCGAACCGTTCACACTTTCGAAGCTGCTGAGCGCGCCAGAGAAATGTGCCTCCAGGAAAAGAATTGTGTCCACGGCGGTGGAACATTTCAAATCTGCATGCGGTGCGTCATCGCACAAGGATTATCAAAGCCGCGTTATAGCGATCGTCGATGCGGTGGATGGAAAGGAAGAGCCACACCGTATCTTTCAGCACGCCAAAGCAATGATTACTTTGTTGGATAGTCGAGCAGAACCATTACTTAGCACGCTGCTCGAGGGAATTGTCGCGCGATAGTTTACCACCGTAACACTAGAAGTTTCTTCAACCTTGGCTGGGATTGTTAAGTTTATCATACGATACGTAAGTTCCTTTAGTAGCAGAAAATTCCTACCATCATTCTAGGTTTGATTCACGAATCGTTTGCTGTACTTTTCGTTTGTTGATTGATTTAGGTTGACTATTATATTGAGTAAAGCGAAAATATAGAAGATATATCAATAAAATCTGTTGTTTATCTGATTGGGTTTTTTTTATCACAAACAGAAAAGTGCACCGACTACTTGCTGCATCCATGGGTATCATTATTTTCCTTCCATGTTATGTTTGTATCCTTTAGTCCTTCGAAGACTGTCCAGAACACTTCCCCTGGTGGGGCTTCAAGTATTCAATATGTTATTTCAACCGGGATAATCGGTTTCAATGTTTCACCTTCTCGAAGGTTACGAAGCAGCAACTCGTCGCCCAATTTCAACCGCGAGCTATTATGGGCAATCCAAACTAACTGCTTGCATAGTTTCCCTCAAATTTTGTAAACAAATTTTGTTCCTTTTTTCACCTCTTTTCTTCCGGGTGCGTGTTCTCTATCTCGGTCGCGAACGTTCCTAGACCCGCCTACTGAAACGACGCTTTTAGCAGTTGTGCTAAAAAATGACATATAGTGCTTTGCAGCAGGTTGAACTGCTGAATTGCTTTGAAGCTGATTTGGGCCCTAAAACCCTTTTTTGATGGTGTTGCTTGATGAAAAAAGTACGATTAAAGCTTTTTTTAATAGTATTGGTTGTTAATTCTATAACAGTAGTTTTTGTATGAAGATCAAAATAATATATTTTAAGCTCAAACTCACGAACAAATGAAACTAAAACTTGTTTGTAAAACAATGATCTATCCCGTTTTAAGCGAGAGTAGAACAAGATGTAATGCGGATAGTATAGCATCAGGCTATTATGCTGAGCCTTCACACAAGCTCAGGGACATGCATTTGAAGTGGTGTGCTGTTTTTCGTTACGTGTGTTAGTACAACGTGTGTTCTAGTACAACGAATGCTGCGATCTAATCGAAAAGTGAAATCGCATCTTCAGGAAGCTGCGTGCTTCGATTTCTCTGCCATTTTGTGCAAACCGGTGAAAACTGTAGCAGCAACACGTTTTGGGGAATAGGAATAGTTAGACGAAAATGGATAAAGAAACGCAGGAAAAGTTGGACGGGCAGAATGTACTCATTGACCAAATAGAGAATGCGCTAAATCTCGTCAGAGAGATTGAGGTGTATATCGTAGATATTATATTTGCAATGCGAACCGGAATGGCATTGCGCGAGGAAAATGCGGCGCTCCAACGCAACGGTATCAACGGGTACATCAGAGCCAATGGAGCCCACGGGGGACATGAAGCCAACGGCGCTCACGGAGGTAACAATGCCAACGTAGGCCACGATGCCAACGTAGGTCACGATGCCAATGGAGCCCATGATGCTAACGAAGACCACGAGGCCAACGAAGACCACGAGGCCAACGGAGGCCACGAAGCCAATGGAGCCCACGGAGGACATGAAGCCAACGGCGCTCACGGAGGCAACAATGCCAACGTAGGCCACGATGCCAATGAAGGACACGATGCCAACGAAGACCACGAGGCCAACGAAAACCACGAGGCCAACGGAGGCCACGAAGCCAATGGAGCTTAACGGCGGGACCACTAGTGGTCGCCACACGAATGTGCTAGGTAAAGTGTGGACCAAATGTTGTCATGTGAACAGTTTAAGTCATGTAAGGACTTTTACAGGTTACAGCTGCTTGCGCCGTGTAATCTGACGAACATCACTATCATCATCGGTAGCTAAGCTGGAGACAACTGTGACAACCTTGTCATTATACCTTTGTCAACCTTTGTTAATAAATTCGACGTTCCTTATGCCGTAGCCGTTGTGAAATTTTCCACTTGTTGGTTAGTAGCTTCAATAAACAGGTAGATGAACGTTTTCCGAAGATAAAGAGCAGGAGGAGGAAAGCTGCGTACGTCACGTTGTGTTCAAACCCGCGGATTAACCAAGGAAGGTCCAGGAAACTGGATTCTCTAGTCATATCGAGGGAAGAGAAAGAAAGCTGCGCACACATAAGCTGTCCAAACTTGTAACAAAATCAATCACAATACAAATCTAGTTGGAGAATCGCCGGCTGTTTGTTTGAAGATTGACACATAACAAAAAGTTTCACGTAAAGGTGCTATATCAAGGTACCTTCCTCGTAGGGAACTGGTTTTGTGTGATGCAGTCAAGTAAAGCTTAAAGCCTAAAAGCCTTAAAGATAGTCTCTTTACAAACAATGTTATAAATCGTCTTCCTCCTGTACCGTTTCGGATCTGTTTTCATCCCAACTATGAACATTTACATGTATATTATGCAGTTTACAATAAATGTAGATATTTTATTGAAGCTTCTGCTTAATGCCATGCGTACTGAACCATCCGATTGCCTATTACCACTGAGCGTGGTAAGCACGGAATAAAAGACCTATCATGGCATTGTCGGGAGCAGATAGATTAAGCGATAGATTAGGATGCGAGAAACACAACTTTAGCGTACAATATCATCTACGAATTCACACGAGCATACGAGATTGGCAGACGGCATCTTGTTCATTTTACTGTGCCTACTTCGTCGGTACGTAGGTGGCGATCAGAGCGGATCGTGGTGACAATGGTACTGCATCAACCGGTACCTTAGTCCTGTGAAAAATAGAAAACAGTTTATTTAGATGTGACCGATATTGAGCGTTCAAGCCGGATCCGCTAACTTACTTCACGCCGACGTCCGGTACGGCATAGTTCTGACTGGTCAATACCACCGTCAGCTCGCTACCGATGCCATCGATACCGCTGAAATCGACCGTCTTCTGTTCGGTCTGGACGAGATTCAGCGCGACAAAGTATCCAGGATTGCCTGACTTTAGCCTAAAGTTAGGGTAATGGAGAAGAAAATATTCGATTAGCAAATTGGGTGGAGTTGCAGATTTCAAATTATCAGATAGATCAGGACGTTCTGGGAAGAAGTAATGACAATGGTGTTAATATTAGCGTAAAAATGTTTTCACTTACATATAACTGTTGCGGGGTTAGTTTAGTGTTAGCATTATCGTACAGACGCATTTTACAAAGAGATGAAATATGTTATGGTTAGATACGTGCTGGAAGTTACCAGTGAGCTGTGTGTGTGTTGCTTACCGTGTGTATGCAATCGCGGAGGCGTTCACATCGTTGTACACGTTGAACAGACCGTGTTGGAACGAAGGTGTCGCACGGAACTTTTCCAACGTTGCCACACTCTCGTGGGATACGTTGCCCTTGGTTAGTACGTCCAGCGGAAAGACGGGTACACCGGGCAGCAGGAAGTGGAACACGGTGTACTCGGATGCTGGCACGTGCTGAAGCGAGGCAGGATCGTACCGTAGCTGTAACCACGGCTTTTCCGATTCCCCGAGCGCTCGATAACCATTGATCGTCCGGTAAGCGTTCTCAATGTCGTGGCGCAATTTTTTAGCCACATCCGGTCCACTTCCTTCGCGCATATCGAACTCAATATTCCCGTAGAGTGGTGCATCGATCGGCAGCGTACCGTTCACGGAAAACACTTCCGGTCGCAGGATATCCTCCGTCACGGACAGGAAACCTTCACCGCCGGTTTGCTTGTGCACGAGTTCCGTTAGCTCGTGGAACAGCTCGCCCAATCCTTCGCGGTAGGTCGTTTCCTTGTGCGCCCAGAAACCGTAATCGGTGTGGGTTAGTGATTTATTCGCCTCTTCCAGATTCATGGGGGATTCTTCACCACCGTCACGGTTGATCAGCAGATGTTTCGCGTTAGCCAAACGGACACCGCGTACACCGAGCTCGAGCAGCGCACGGAGCGTTTCCTTCAGCTTGTCACGGGCGGCCGGCTCACTGAACTGCAAATCGAACCGATCCGGACCGAACTGCGACAGCACGTACTGGTTGTTGGACGCATTCTTCCATGCGCTACCTTCCTCGGCAATGGACAGCCAGTTCGGTGGCTTCAGACCAGCCTCGCGCCAAACGAATGCCGAATGTGCCGCACTATCCGGCTGCTGCAGAGCCTCCTGGAACAATGCATCATTCTTCGTGACAAAGTTCGGTGTAATGTCCACAACAACCTTAATGTTTTTGGTGCTGAAAGAAGGGTACAGAATGCTCTAGTTAAACGGTTCATTCTTATTTAGGTGTTTCAAAAGCAGCCACACAAAAGATGGTTGCCAGATTGGCTTAAACTAGTCATGTTTTGTCACCTTTCAGAAGTAGTCTTCAAGGTCATATTGATTAGGAACACCTACCCGAATGTGCTGACCAGTTGCTTCACTTTGCCCTGTACGGCGGCCGTATGGATGAGATACGTTTCGTCTGCCGGCAGATGATAAATCACGCCCTTTGCACCGTATCGCTCAACCTCGGGCAGCTGTTCCGCGTACTGTTCACCGTCCAGTTCTACCAATGGACCCTCCTGCCACCAGGACAGTGGCACGGGCGCAGCACACTTGGGCGCATCATAGATAATGTAGAACGAACCCAGCAACATGGCACCCCACAGGGCCCAGAACAGTACGAACAGCAACCAGCGCAGTCGCACCCAGAACGGATCGTTCGCGTATTTCATCAGCTCCTCCTTGGTCATCCCGGTGAGTGCTTGCTGTGGTAAAACGAGATGAAAAACACTGTTACTCGGCGTTGCGTAGCATAGGCTCTTCTGGGCAACTGTGAAGATAATCGATAGACCCTCAATCGGTCAAAAGATGTGAAGAAAGAAGAGACCTTTCTACAGAAAGACGCATCCAATTCGTCTAAGCAGATAGGTTGCCTCGCGAGGTATACTTATAAAATATTTCTTCACGGCAAGTATACACCCGTCCCAATGGGTGTTAATTAATTGTGTACCATTCCTTTTACACTTCTCCCTCCCAATTATTAGTACCTGACTCTCCAGCTCCATGTCAATACGAGCGTCCCCATTCTGTGACGGGATAAACTTCACCTCCACCTCCTTCTGGGCAAGTTTGTCCTTCTCGGTCGGCTCGCCATCACCGCGGTTGGTCGGGTCGAGTCCACCGCCGTTTAGCATACGTTCCTCCTCGCCGTCCTTGGCACCGGTTCCGTTCTCACGTGGCATCCGAAGGCTGTTATCCGTACGGGTAGTCGTCACACCTAGCGGAATGTTTGAGACAGTTGAGATGAGTTGCTAAATATAACCGCTTTAGACATGAACGGACGGTGCAGCTACGCACACGCACCGGACCGTTCCGTGATAGAGCGACACTGACGTCATTACGAACGCCATCACTTATCTTACGGTACGGAATGTGCGTAGGTGATACACAACAGCAATTCGGTCTATTCGGTAAGCAGCAAGTAAGTGTTTTCATGTAAATTTGTGACTATTCTTCAATGAAAGCTCTCGAAAAACACGGTCAGATATATCGACCAGGAGCAAAATAACTGATGCAACACAGCATCATTGTGAGATGTTATCATGTGACATGTCTTGGTTAGAAATTTTGCATAAAAGATTTGTCTCCACGTTATTGGGACTCGTTCCCGCCCAGCAACTACATCAGTAATACATTAGAGAAACTAATAGGAATATCATGCATCATGCACACCGAATACCAACCGTCAAACCCGTTCCTGTTAACGTCTGGTTCGCCTAGTTTCCTGTAGCTTTCCTTTCGTTCACTGTCAGCACGCAATGCTTCGTTCGCAGATTGCTGCCTAACGCCTTCGATATCTAGCTTCGTACTATTGCGTGCATTTTCATCCATCGCGTTTGAAACCAGCAACCACAGGCAATTAATGTGCGTAAAGGGGAAGACGCGAGCTTTGGAATCGAACCTAATTCCACGTGTCAGACAGAGATGGGGCGCCGTAGAAATAGAAATAGATACGTGGTGGTGTATGCGTTCCGGATTGTATATGTGTATTGCGGTCCGTTCGAACTGGTGACGTATCTGTGCAATGGCGCTAGGAAAGGGAAGGGATAAACCCTACGCGGTCACGATGGCTGAAGGGAATAGAAATTTTTAATACACGCGCAATCAAGTAACCTCATCCAAAGCAGAAGAAGTGTGGACGTGTGATTGCGTGCTTGTTGCTAGGGATTTGAAGCATTCCTACTCGCTCAGACGTTTTACAATGCTATCCATCGCTCTCTTTCTCGAAGACAATTTCCTGCTGGCAACGCAGCATATCATGTAATGTAAAATGGCGGAATCCTGGGTTCACATATAATTACAAGCAATATGTATTTGGACACAGCGTTATTTAATCCCATTCTTCCTGTTGATACGCTTTATTATTGTGCTTAAAATGTTTAATTAGAAACAATTTAATATGTAAATATGAGTTTGGAAACATAGAAATTGTTTAAGCTACACATGTTCAAGAATAACAATCAATATTGCTAGTAAATTGTTATCATTATACCTTGCTGCTTAAGCAAAAGCATTTAATATGAAATTAAAGTATTGCCGTTTATTGATATCTGCAAAACTGTTTCACGTTGTAATAAAATAGGTTGAACTTATGATAAACCGCCAAACTCAAAACAACAGTCTATGTAAACACACTCTAGACCTGTCAGTAGTGCCCTTTTGCTGCATGGACACCTCAAGCTTTGGCATTCTTCGAAAGGGTGTGACTGACTGAAACGTCAAACAAGTGGCTGTTTACGAATCTCCCTCACAGTATTTACGTTGTTTTTGTACCATTTCTGATTTTCGTAAGGTTTTCCTTTGAATCTCATCCTGTTTTTCACGTGCCCGTACATTCCGATAGAAGCATTCCCAGTGTCCTTGTACTCCGCAAACACGATGGATTACTCGAAGCTATTCCCGTTGGCCGTGCTGCTACTAATCGGGCTTGTTGGCGAATGTAATTATACCCGCTTGTCCTTGATACGGAGGGAACGCGTATACTTCCTTCTAACATCTTTTGCTAATACAACTATCCGTATCCTTTTCCACAGGTTCTGCTCACGAGTGTTACGTTTGCTCGAATCAAACCGGCAACACGGAAAAGTGTCTGAACACGGTCAAGATCTGTCAGCAGGGCGAGGACGCCTGCCTGACGGAGATCCGATGGGGCAGCACGCCATACTTTTCGCTCGGTGCCCAAAAGCAATTTTACGTTTCGAAACGTTGCGCCAAGAAAGAGATTTGCCAGCGTATCCGCACCAAACACATGCCGTACTGCACGCACATCTGGTACGAGGATTGGACCTGCTCCGCATGTTGCCTCGGTGATCGGTGTAATTATTACGTTATCGTGAGTAGAACAGTACCGAGCGCGGGTGTACACATTGAATCATACTTACTGTTGTTCTCCATTTTCAGAGTGCCGCACCCACGGTAACGCTGTCAGCACTGCTCGGCACAATGCTGGTGTTTGGTGTCCTGCTGCGCAGCATTATAAGTAGCTGAGATACGCGCGTCTAACGATAGGAGCAATTTTCGACAGGAAAAAGTCCTACTAGTTTGTATGAGGTGTTTTTCATGGTGACACAATGATTTGCAATGAACCTACAAAAGAAAGTTTATTACAGTATTTGCTTTCTCGCCTACATTCCACATTAATTTTACGCTTCTTGACTCATTTTGTGTCTCTAATGAAAACAGTCATACAATTAGAGGATGTGTACGAAAAAGAGTTTTTTTTACGTTTAATAGAAGCAAACAATCGTGCCTCTGGTAGAAACTAGTATTGTCAGCTGTGCGGCCACAAAGACAGCGAAGCCTAAAGCCTCTAAGATGTATTAAATGAATCCGTCCAACATTTTTTACGAAGTATCATCTCACTGTTTATAAAGATCATCAGGTATAGTTGATGAAATATACACACGAGTGTAATATAAAGTAAGGATTTAAAAGTACTGTGAGTTATTGGTTGTAAAGCTTAAATTAGGTTTACGTAGAGCGATGATATCACACACAACAGCAGCAGAGAAGATACTTATACCCTCCAGGATAACAACGAACATCAATTTTTTAATTCTGATAAGCAACCTTGATTAGCCTCGTTATCGTCATTAACAAAACCATCTAGAATAAGTCTTGTTCTTTTAAAAATAACACTCTTACATAGACGCAATAGGGTAACGATATCAATTTCCAACAAAACAGGTGTAATATAATCGGTAGAGATGTCAAATGTATCTCCATTTGCTACCGACTCGTCAGCCAAAACACATACAACGGACACAGTTAACGGTTGAGCGACTGTGATCAACATTCCGACATTTGTCCCACATAATAATACGTATTAAGAGCCAAAACTATGTCTGCTCGCGTAAGACCTTGTACGCGAACGACTTAATAACTCCATTACGTACATTCATCTCCGGTAGAATTTATCCTCCAGCAAACTGTGTACAAACAAAAATAAAAACAGACCGTGACATCCAACATGCTTGAGTTTGAAACATACCCACATAAGAACCAGATGGCGCATAATCTAACAACCGTTCCCTCCGGCCCTTCCCTCGCTGCACTCATTCTGGGGGCCCAGAAACCTTCCGATGCACCTGAACTTGTCTGAAGTTTATTGCGGTCCAGTGTCTAGACGTGCTCGAACACTAATTATCATTTAAACAAACATAACACATACATTACCGTCTGTCTCGTCCGGTTACCACGGCAATGATCATGATCATGAGCTAATGATCAGAGCTCGGTCGCACCTTCAACCAAACGCGCAGACCGCCATTGAACGTGAGCCGTTCCTATGGCACCTACCCGGTTCATCGTATGAGAGGAGAAGGAGTTACAGCAAAAGAAGAAGAAAGAAAAACAATTCTCACAAAAACCGATCCAAGCATTAAACGGTTCGCCGCGCCGTGTAAGCGCTCTCGGGAAAAGATTAAATTAACACTATTATTTTCGTATTAACCCCCTACCCACTGCCGCATTGGTTTCACACGATTCCAATAGTCGATTAATGCTGTAGGTAAGTGGGTGAGATTTAAAACATTGTAGCAAATGGAGGCGTGTAACGTCCGTGTAGTTTATTTAGAAGAATGAGCACAGATAACATTGTTTGCCGAAAAGCGATAAGCAAAATGCCCAAAATTGAGGTTGGTTTGGTAGGTTTCTTTTTAAATATTAACATCACCCCAACAAAAAAAAATAAAACAACCAAAATCATTAGCATACTAACAAGCCGCTTGTTCCGCGTTATCTAACTGGGTGCAAATGGTTCGCGTGTACAAGCTGTCGGTTTTCAGCTAATGATAGCGCGCCACCGGATCAACGCCGATAAGAAACAGAACCGTTTTGTGGACTGTTCGCGTCCATATTGCGTGCAGATAAACACCGAAAATAAATTATGTCAATGTTGCTGTGAAGCGTTCAGATAACCAGTTCCAAGCGTGCAAAGGATGTAGAGGACAGGATAGAAAATTCGACTCGATGTTCACAAAGTTTCGCCCGTGCCGGGCCTGGTCAGATCAATCATAGGCGGAAACATGATCAACAATCAGAGAACGGTTTGACACACTGCGACACTCTCGTACCGATTCCCCCCAAAAACCGATCTCTTTGTAACGATGCGGATCGATGTGACTCTCTCGGCCGGTCTCTTCGTGACCCAGGTGAGTTAATGAATAATCCATCCTAGAAGTAGATTGCCTTGTCGTTCGCATAGAAGAAACCTAGCCAGCGCATGTAAATTAGCCGCGCGTGATCGTGTCGATCGTGTCCGCCCGGGTTGTTGTGCGGGAGTTTTAATTTGTAAACCTTCAAGAAATTTAACTCCTTCTGTCTGGTCGGTGCGGATCAGCTTCCAACAGACAGTCGGTCGCTTAAAAGTAGAACGCGCGTTTTCAGATCGTCCGATAACGTGGCACAGTTTGTTTGTTTATTCTACTTTTTATAATTCTGTTTTGTGTGTTTTTGCGCAAAACAAAAAATCAAAAACAAAAGAGCAAATAATTAAATTCAGCACAAATAAAACTGCCATCTAGAGCAGACCCGTTTGAGAAGAGATCTCGAGATTAGATGCAGTGGAAGGTGGAAGGCTTGAACACGTCCAGTCATCGTACACAATAGCGATAAAACCGCCATTACTATTATGCGACTGGTACTCACACGCACACAGAGTACAGATTTATTTGTTTGCTTACTATACTTTTATAGGGTAATAAATAATGCCACCAAATGAAACAATTAAAACGCACGCGTGCATGTGAAGAAGGGATAGAGACGACGCCAATGTTGTCCTAGTCCTTCAGCATCAGCGGTAGCACAACAAGCGGTGGCACATAGGCCGGATTTTCTGCGTACAGCGTCCAGGTGCGCTTGATGCAGTCGATGATACCGACGCAGATCGTCTTCACCTTCTGGTTTTTACCATGGTCGCGGAACACCTTATGCTCCTTGGCGGTCATATCGCTCAGCATCCGCACGACGTCGTCCACTGTTTTGGGCGGCGGATATTTGGCGAACGTTTTCATGCGCTCCACGCTCGACTCGATGATGAGACCGCTCACCTCCGGTACCGGCAGGCGCTGGTAACTGTTCACGTGGATGATATGTTCACCGGGGCTGGCGGTCAGTATGTTCAGCTGCGATTCGTCACCGTTCGTGGCGGGACCCATTTCCGCGTTATGAAACAATCGGTCACCCTCTTGTCTGTGGAGTAAGTGCCACACCTGTTCAATAATGCTGTCTCCCGTGCAAGCGCCACTCGGAAACACTCACCTTAGGAACGTCATATTAATCGAACATCCGTCTGCTGCTCCAACGCCATGATCGCGTAGAATTTCCTGTGCCTGTACGAAGTTTTCCGCCGCTAGCAGAGCACGCGTAATGAAGTGACGTGCTGTAGAGATGGGTTGTACAACGGAATAAGACCAATAACAAGGTTCCCGCCAGAAACTTTACCGAACCCCAACGGAATGCATCGGAACTTACGTGTTTTACCGCCAACCAGCGTTTTAGCGCTGAGCGTATTGATCGAAAAGACCAGCCCATGATGGTTCGCGTTCATCGTATAACCGGGCAAGTGTCCGGCATAGCAGAGCGAGGTAAACCGTTCCTCCACCACCTTGTGTTTGCCTTCCGGCGTTTCCGAGATGATGTGGGCCGACACGAAGTAGAAGTGATTCAGCACCTCGGACAGTGCATCTTCCGTGTGTCCCAGTACGACCTGCGCATACAAAACGAAGATGGCGTTGGCAAACAGCGTAATTAGGCGATCGGCGATATTGGACGTGCGGCGTGTCCCATACTTACGCAGTCCGGTTCGTTGACACAGATGGTGGAGCAACCGATCGGTTGGTTATTACCATCCTGTCCACCGACGATAACATCGTCTATGTGTAGCAGAAACAGCTGTACGCAACATAAAAATGGAACGGAATGTAGAATAAAGTTGTTGAACACAATTCCTGGCTACAAGGTAAGCAGACCGGATAAGCTAATAAGCGATATGCGACGGTATAACACGGCTAGTGGTTGAGTTCCCGTCCACAAAACGTTGTACTTTGTGACGTAAAGCCTTTGTGTGTGAATGCCCAAAAAAGTGTGTAACTCTTTACAAATAGGCTTACAACTAACAGGATTAGCTGTACGTGTTATGCCGAATAAAATTACTAATAAGATTATCAGCCATGTCTGCAGATGTCATAACCGATTTTACATAACGATTAGGACGGGAACTCCATATTATATTTCTCGCTAATCAGGTCAAGAGTCGCCTGAGTATTGTTTACTCCTTTTTTGTTGCCTTTACAACAATTACCTTGTAAAAGTCCACCTTAGCACCATCTGCAACACCCTGCAGCTCGCGGATATATTGAGGAAACGATCTGTTCACGTTTTCGTACGTGTCAACGTAGATTTTACCTGTTGAGAATGAACGCTCGTTTATAACGAATTGTAGGAATTTTACGAAACGCAAATCCGGTATACTTACGGCCTTTTTCGGTGTTAAATATAGGAATATACGTTTCGTTGAGTGTAACTGACTTCTCTAGGAAACTGTGAATGATGGAGGCAAACGTACGACCCTAGGGTACGGAGCGTGAAACGTAATAAGAAAAGAGTTGATTAAGTAGTGAAAAAAAACATTAAACGTGAGCTCCATCTGGAAGCTGAGGAGTTGGATTAACATGCGCACATGCGGGTTCAGCATATTGAGATTGAGAGGAGACTGAAACTCTTCATTTGGTGGGTGGCAGAGGCTTCTCTATCTGCTATTTGCAATTCAAACATTCATGGAATTCAACCGAAGTGTTCTGTATTCTGTTGAAATAGCTTATCATGTAGAGATTTCCATTGCCTGACATCTTTACTCTTGGTGGCAGGCGAATAGCCTACTTGGCATTGATTGGGTACATCGTCTTATCTTGCACCCGATGTGCGAGAGATAGTTACTGTAACTGTGTTGCAAACTTCTAGGGTTTCTTTCAATAGCTTGAACTTCAACTTTGAAGAAAAAAAACCACTCTCATTGCAACATCTTACACCGGCCACAAAATGTACCACTTTGCGAATTGATAGCTTAATCTCTGCACACCTTTACGGTACATTATAGCAAACGGTCGCTATTACGGTTGGGGATCCTACACGTGGTCGCTTAGCGAAGTTGTAATGCATGAACTTACCACATCAAACCCAACCGTGTAGTGTGTGCCGCGCGTGTACAGTACAGGGATAGCATCCCGGCGCTCCAGATCGCTCATTGCTGCAGTCGACTGTCGAGAAACAGCAGGCAGAGAGATGGCTGATTGTAAGATGGCAAGGTGGATTGTTGTTCCGATGGCGTCTTGCTGGCGTCACGGTATCACTTTGACTGCCGTACACCCGTAAACACTTCACCAGCCAAACACACACTATAGTAGTAAGGAGACACAGTCCCGATAAGATGTACTCGAACCGACAAGACAAACAGGCGCCGTGTGTACCCAACCGTACGCAACCGATAATGCACTGTGATACTGTTGTGGGAACGCTAGAATTTGTGTACCCGTTTGCGACTCTCACCGAATGGTAACTGGTGGTCTAGTTATGTTTCCGTCCTGTTTATAAATATTCTACCCAACCGATTGGTGCCGTACCAGTGTGTTTTTGCCCCATGTCGTGCTGCTTCTGAGTGTGTCGTAGCCCGCGCCATCATCATCTCCTTCCCTCCCACAGTCTTCGGGGGGGCTTCGATGCTCCATTCGTCCAGTTTGCCCTATCGCAAAACACTCACACCTTTTTAGTCGTCAACCGTCTTCTGCTCAACCGTCTTTTCCACCCGCGCCGTTCGTGCTTAAACCGCGACCAAACCGCGGTGATGGTGGTGGTCTAACAGGGGCACGACAGTACCGGACGGAACGACACGGTACGATTAGCTGTACGAAAGAAGCGTCCGTCTCTCGTGCCTTCTAGTGCCGAACGGTGGCTCCTTAAAACGAGGGATGGGGAGAGGGATGGGAGGGAAAGGTACAACAAACGGAACTCCACGTTCTGCAACATGGTTCGCGGACAAAACGGAAGGTGTGTAATGGACAGGGGGGAAAAGGGGGGAAATTAGTCACCTGTCGCAAAGGGCGATAAGTGGGTGGCGAGGTGCAAGAAATGCATTCGTGCCTCACGGTACACGGCGAACCATTGGCGTGAAGCGCGAAACAGTGGACACCTGACAGATGGCGGAAGTGAGGTGGTAAACCGATTTGATGCTGGTCTTCCTTCTACCCAACGAGGAAAAAGAATGAGAGAGAGAGAGAGAGAGAGAGAGAAGGAGGGAAAGGTTCGATTCGAAATCGATTGCCGAGCCTTACAAGCGACAGGTCATTCTCTTACAAGAGAGCATTGCGTGCCGATCCGTTCGCTTCCCTGACCTTACATAATGAGACGCGACCGTCCGGGTCCGGGCTCCACAGCATATAGTCGAAGAAGTAGAAGGTAGATTAAGAACTCTACTGGCCGCACGCTACCGCGGGCGTGACGTCATGGGCTGCAGTGCACCCCTTTACCACACTGTGCCGCGAACATGTAAATGACCTCCAGCTTCCACATCACGGACACCTCTTGTCCCTAGGCCGAACGAAATTCCGGTCCGGTTTCCAAACGGTCCTAAGATTATCGATCTATCCGAACCGTTCGGCTTATCGGACGGTCGATCCGCTGCTCTACGTAAGCTTAGAATTAGGCGTTTTAAAGACCTTGACCACATGCACAGCTTAACTTAGTCTACTTATTTATTTTTTTTTTCAATTTCGTTACCAAACGGCCTAACCGTATTTCCATCCATGCCTCCCTTCAATTAGAAATAGAAGCAAAACAATAAATCTGGGCCACAGGAACTACTGCGCATTCGGTGGTGACGGTCTACGCTGGAAACAAATTTTCAAAATTAAACCGACGCCTCAAAATTAACCGCCATATTGAAAAACCACAACATGTTAGCCACCTCTCCCCCCGTCGGTTGATGAATTTATCTGCGGTAAGTTGTTGTTTTTTGCTTCTTTTATGTCCACTTCCGACACATAATGGTTCCATTGGCAAACTTCCGTGCCAATAGCAAAAAAAAAAAATCTTCCCTTTTCCGCAGACGTGCACACATCTTCATGCTTGGGTTGTATTTGAATTTTCACGGCACTGAGACGCCGTTTTTGGGACGGTGCTGTACCGCAACCATATTGCTTCCGGCTTCGTGACTTTATTAGATCCTTGAAGGTTATACTCTCTCCCTTGCGTCCCATTCTTCCGCCCGCTCTACAGCACGATTTCCTTACACCCGGTTCTTCAGATGTTTTAATTTATTCGTTCACAATTAACCCATAAGCACGAAACACCAGACTCCTGGAGAACATTTTCCTCCCCCGAATCGCTTCAACCTAGGCAATTCGCCATTTATCGCACTCCTTTCGAGACTTGGAGGCGTCGTGCCCATGTCCGTGTGTGCCATTTTATATCGGAATCGGGTCACGCTGGACAGGTTGTTGCACGTCAGGTATATATGCCTTTTGGACGTACTGACACACGGCTTCAAAACCACCCAACATAGCAAAAATATTGCTCCGTGAAGGGAATGCACGCACAGCAACCCGCCAGGTCATGGTTTTCCGGTTCCGGTTTCCTGCCGGACGTTTTAACCCTTTTGGACACACACAGCATTATTACCACCGCACGATGTGCACTGCGCGTTGCCTTTTCACGACCGCACCACAATGCTCAATGCCAAAACGAATGGTACCGCACTGGTCGGGCCCAAAGCACCATGGCATCATGATGTCCCCGCCAACCCCGACACCCCCGGGGGGGTTTGCCGGGGAATTAGCTTTTAAAGTTTAACAGCATTACTTCTCTCTTTCGCTTTAATCTTTTCCCTGTGTTACTTCTCTTTCACTGCTGGGGCCGTTGTTTGATGGCTTCTATCTAAAAATTCCGTGATCGCTCAGAAACAAATGGCACGACCCATAAAATGCAGAGTTTGATGATCTCATTAATTTAGTGTGTCGTTTTTTTTTTGCTGTGGAGTTCGGTTTGTATTCGATTGCCTAAAAATGAACAACTGTTGAGGAAGTGAAAAAGAGATGGACCGGGGGCGGTGGATTGAGACAACCAAACTTGTTTGGCCATTTAGTTTGGCGTTTTTTAATATACGATGAAGCGTGAATTTGTCGCCGCAAAACCACACTCAAAACACATACAGAAAAATTCGTTTTTTTTTTCAACTGAAACACACAGACCGTAAGGCACAGAAGCGTAATAAATTAAAACTTTTCTGAAACAGGTGCTAATGCTTACATATACTCACCCACCCACTCCAGCAGTCGCTACGAACAGTCGCCTAATCTTAAACACCAAGCAGCATCATTAATGAAACTGGTGGCCTCAAGGTTAGTGAATAGTTTCACACTTCCCATTTAATGGGAAATATACAAACATTTGACTATTTCACTTCCGTTTCAGACGTTAGTTTAGTATGGTCCAACGTTCACTTTAAAAGCTGTGGTTTAATGGAGGTTTTTGTGCCGAAAACGAGATAAAAGATGAGTAGATGATAAACCACCGCCACGAACGCCATTGATACGAACAGATTAGTGGATACGCTAGTGAAGGTCTGCTGTACCATAACCTACCTCAACTGTTTGCTTTGCCACACGCATATTCCGTTGCTATTGAACCCCGGGTGTGATGGCAAGGTGACCATTTCATTTGTCTCAACGCCTCAAGAAGGTAGAAGAAAATGTGTCTTACAAGGTATAAAGAAAAGTTAAACACAGCTAATCCATTCATGCTTGTGGTATATGTATTTATTCACATATAGTAATGCATTTGTTTACATTTAATTATGTATATATATATATACATAATAATGTATTTGTTTACATAAATTAATGTAATTATGTACATATAATAATGTATCTATATAATTTCTATCACTCATAACAATGACTTTCTCTTCAACGTACGCTTGTCATACAGCGGTAATTTAAATAAAGGTAATATCTTAGTTGATTGATAGTTGCTAAATCGTGATTTGCGTGCTAAACCTAACAACCAATCACGTGCAACACGGTTGCCATGAAGTCTGATTCGTTCTTCGCGCGTCGGATTAAACTGAACGCGCGGAAATGGTATTCCGATAGGGGCGAGCGCTCCATGTGCCGGTTGATATTGTGGCGGTGGAGGTATTATGTTATTTTGACGTCGGCGTTCGTGGTTGACGTATCGTATCCAGTTATCAAGATGTCTCGGCATTCCACGACGCACTACTAGGTTTTCAAGATGGTCACGTCGCTGGTTTCTACGCTCAGCTTGATTTCTAATAAGAATCGCGTCCTCACGAATGCGACGACGACCCGGGTTTTCAGGACGTTCCACGTTTTCCCGACGAACACGATTCAGATTTTCCCCACGACCTGGGTTTTCTTGATACTCCGGATTCGCACCAATAGCTGGGTTGTCACGGTTTTCCGGATTTGATGCATAACCGAATAGTATGGCAGGTCCTATTGGTGGGCTGGCCGGGGATGCAACCGCCTGATGCCACCCCGGATCTTCAAACGCCTGGTGGTCGGGATGAATTGCCTACAATATTTACGAGACCCATAAGTTAGTGGAGAACATTTTTGCTATTGCTTAACCGGAACGAAGGGTGTTGCTTTCGGAGAATAGAAAGCGATGATGATAGAAACGGAAAAAAGACGCTGTAAGAATTTCAAGTTACCCAACATAAACACTGGTTTACACACTACACGAAAAAATAGAAATAATAACAATAATAATTAACGATTTAAACTTGACCTCGATTGGTTTTTGACGCAACACCCTCCGTTTTTCCGCTATTATATGTGATGGTTTGATCCGTCCATATTTTGGGGTGAGTTGATGAAGTAAAGGTTCCAATGCAGTAAGCGAGGGCGAGTGTGTATAACACTCGTTTCACACACTGCATCCTGCACAGCAACAGTGCATTTCATGGTACGTAACTATTATTGAATTTTATAATATTTTCATAGTGCAATGTCTTTCTTGTAGATTGATTGGGCAAGGTACCCTAAGAACATACACTGTTGCACAAGCAGCGGAACGGAACATCCAGCAGCAGAGCCTCTTTTAAACTTTCAGAGCCTCATGTACTTACACGCTTGGTGTTGTTTGTGGTACTCCTCTAAACTGGAGTTTGGAGGGTTTGGATTGAGGCTGCGTGATTTTGCATGAAAAAAAAGAAATGTATTAAGACTCATTATTCTGCTGCTGACGAGCGGTCACTGTACGCTTATCAATATAAGCTATCCTCTAAGAAGTATGCTTCTCTATTTACATTCCTATCCTTTAATCTATTTCACACTTACGAGAAACCCAATGTCATACTTTTATATTATTGTATTAGTATTATGGCAATTTAAGCAAGCGACGACACACGAGCGTAACGCGGTTTAGAGGATCCTAGCTGCAGGCTAAGATCGCGAAGCGGTGGCAGCGCCGGATAAGTAAGTAAGTATAGTTGTTATTTTAGTTTTAGTAATTTGATATTATAATTTTTACATCACATGTTTTACATGCTATCTGCAAGCAATAAAGTTGTATAACAAAAAACACACACATATGAATTTGTACCATGAAAAAATAAACAAAAACGGTGGTATAACCTGACCATAAATATTAGCGGAAGTGTAAAAATAAAACCAAATAAAAATAATATACAGTCACATGCGGTTAACACGTTCAACAACGTATCAAACATTGAGCAAGTCGGACAACATACATATACCCACAAAACGAAACACTAGTTTGATTACACGCTTACACCATATTGTTTATCCCAAAACCAAAAGCTGATATAGCTGAAACATACATACGACATACAAACAAACAAACAAACATATAAACAGACAATAAATATGAGAATTAAAAAAAATGAACATTTTATCAATGAAGGTGTTAGTTAGATGCGGGATGAATGTTAACAAGCGGTGTTAGATCCGCCACTCACCATGAACTATTCTATATGAATTTCATATTCTAAATTAACTGCCACCAGTAACCTAATTCTAAAGGAAAATACATACCGCACTGCTGGAGCGAGACGAGCTTAATAAGTTCACCGGTGGTTGTTCAGCAATGTCAAACATGTTGAAGATGCCATCATGGTTGCTAGAGGTACTAAAACTCTGCAGATGATTGAAGATTCCAAAAAGATCGAAGTACATGTAAGTCTACATTACAAGCAATGTGATAGGATAAATAAACGACTAGATTTGGTTTTTATGTTACAGTTGTCAGTTTATAAGTGCCATAATTGGCACTCTGCACATATATTATAAATAGAGGCAACGAATAAAAATTCCATTTGCTACGGCACAAACCCTAAGAACGAACCAGTATTTTCTTTTGTTTGAGCTCGGGGTAGATTGTATACTTCTAGATACCTTGAGCACAATTCTGAATTCTCATATTCAGAGGCATTCTTCCTCATTGCACTTTGACGTATTAGTATTATGTGTCGTTTGTTAGTTCATGGTACTTTTCCTGCTTTTCCTACAACATGTCCGAATGTTTCTATTAATGCCCTTATTTATGTTAGGGGGTTTAGTATTCTTTATCTTTAGATTTGCATTTCTGTTTCATTCACGATTGTTATAATTTCCTTAACCATGTTAGTACACCTGTCATTCCAGCTTGTGTTTAGTTTTTTTTTCTTTCTCTCACGATTTGTACGGGAGTTTTCCTCCTCTTTGTATTTTGTATCTTTTACATTAAAGTATCTGTATCTCTGTTTCAGGTTCGTTGCGTGTTAGGCATTTAGTACCTTGTTCTATTCTGTTTTTCTTTTTGGCAAACCAATACCTAGATAAATAGTGTCCTGCCAGAATTTTGGAACTATTTTCCAACAGCGCAACCAACGAAAGAAATTAATCCGCGAAATTGTGCAACTAGTGTTGGAGTAATGTTAATAATCGACACTTACTACAGTATTGTCGTTGGCATTGGCCTTAGTTGGATTGGTACCGAATGCAGATGCGAACAGATTGGGTTCGGCCACTGTTGTGCTCGCGCCAAATATACTGCTGGTAGTAGATAGTGCTGCTGTACCGAACCCAGCACCGCTGCCAAACGTAAACTGCACATTTGCTTGCGGGTTCGTGAATATGTTGCTTCCTAGCGATGGTAAACCGACGGTAGGTTGAGTTTTAAAGCTGACGAACGAACATGGTTGGGGTTCTTGTATTGTACCGGTGGTAGTACTGATGCTGGACCCAGTTGCAGCCGGTTGTAGCAATGATTTCTGATCAGCTTTTGGTGTCATACTGCTAGGACCTAAATTAGGCAGAACCGTTTCGGTGACGTTTGGTTTAATTTGCTCGCAGCAAAGGCAACGGTCCAGCTCGACCGAATTCGGTGCCTCACACCCATCACATAACCACGTGCTTGTCTTTTGCTGTTCGACGAGCGATTTGAACGTATCCTTCAGGTTAGGCATATTACTAAATGGTGAAGCCGGTACCGCTTCATTTTTCTTCCCATTTTCGTTCCCGCTTTTCGTCACGCTGGATGCGCTGATGCTTTTTGCAGCAATTTTCTCGCATGTTTTAACATTCCCACAAGCAATGCACGACAATAGGTGTGGTTCGTTGCGCACCATGCACACGTCGCATACCCACTTATTGGCAGATTCGGCAATTAATTGCTGGAAGGAGTTTGCTGGTACTGTCGGCTCGCTCTGGTGGTTGAGCCATTGCGGTTCGGCAAACGTGAACGTTTGCATATTTTCTATATTCTTTTCTGATCTCTGGTAATTTTCATCCAGCACAATAGTATCTGCAAAATGAAACAACATTTCCCCCGTTGGGGCGTTCACAGCCGTATGTACCGTTTGAGCCGGTTCATGTTCCTCGTTATTTGTAGACAATGTGTCTGCGTCTACTATATCTTTGATGACCGGTGATGGTGGATCGATAACATCGGGTGTTGATGGCATGACATCCTCTAAATGCTGTACAACAGTCCGCTGTACAAATTCTTCCGACTCGACATTACTTTCCATTACCGGTTCCACGTCCGTGCGTGTTTCCGTTGGTGCTGTACGATTTCCAGCGGACGCTTCATTATTCCGTCGTTCTGACGTACCGGTGTGGTGATACCCACCCAATGGCATAATATTTAATGGTTTAATCGGTGGATATGGTGTGCTTTCCTCTCGCTCGCACAAGATGGAAGCTAACTTCTGCTGACGCAATAGCTGCAACATTTGCGGTACGGGAGCAGAACACGACGACATGAGTGGACGATTGATCAATTCGTTCAGTTCCTGTTCGATATTCTTATTATCGGCCAAATCAAGTACATTCTTTCCATTCTTTTTTGCTACATCATACTCATCCAATATATCCAACATACGCTGTGCGGCGGATGACACTGTGGGCGCATTCGATTCATTGCTTGATCTTCTCTTTTTACTGTTGGATTTTAAGTTTCTAATCAGAACGCTTCTATCTTGATCCGGCGAGGAAGGTGTCACGGTAAAGCGGTTACGCAAGGTATTTGCCGCAGACGCACCACCGTACCGCGTAAACCCGTTGTAAAATGGTGACCCTCCAAGCTCTGGCGGAATCCGCTTATCACATGAGGCACGATACGTAGCCATATTGAAGGCTGGCCGATGGGAGGAAGCGTACGTTTCATTGCGGGAAGTGTCGAGGTTTTTGGTTGGTTTGTGATGTGAAACAAAGAAGAGTCGCCCTATTACCCCACGGCGCAGCCGCTGCTGTCGCTTCCGGTAACATCGGTTGCCCAGGAATGTAGTTATACGCCGCTTCGGATCGACGGGCGTATTATCTATCTTTGCTAGATACTTAAATGGATCGAACGGTTCGAAATTGTATAATTCATGTTGCTCGGTAACAATCCGCAACTGATTTCCCTCATTCTGATCCAGCTCATCTACCGCATCATCATCCCCTTCTACCTGTTGCTCCACAAGTTCATCGTGTTGCATGGAATGGTGCGATATGGACGGTAAAAACACGCTCGATTCACCCTGCCCTGTGCCCGCCGATCCACGCTCGAACACAGACTGAACGCAATCCGGGGGTTTGTGATTGTAAGTACCTGCCGTATGTACATAGGGATGATTCGTCTGACTTGCCTGATCAATACGAGTGCTGTCGGACGGACGAACACCAGAACGATCATGCAGTAAGTAAGAATCTTCTTCATTGTCATACAGTCGGCGTCGCTTCGCCGGCTGTACCCCAGAACCTATGCACTCATTAGATCGCTTTTGATTAGATACCCCAAACTTGTCCTTGGCATTGCGTATCAACTTTGAAAACAGATTTGTGACGTTGTCGCGAATTTTACCGACAAACGACTAAAGGGATGGCACAAGATTTTTTAAGAATGTAATAAAAATTAACAGAAAAAAGCATGCGTTTGCTGCTCTGTCACAACATCTTACCCGGTCCGCTTCGCTGCAGCTAGTTTCGTTGTCATCTGGAGAATTCGCTGCTTCGCTACTCGAGAATTCGAAAGAGTTGCTTAGATCTGCAGGCTGCTCATCTTCGTCCTCATATTCGTCGGAGTCAGACGGACTAACCGGAGACGACATCTTGTGTTCGTCACAGTCACAAACGTTGTGTATTTATTATAGTTGGCTGTCGCTTTTGGTTTGGTTTGGTTCCTTCTACCACGATGAAACGCTCGTCACTGAAACGACAAAGAATGTAGAGAAACGTCAAATACACACGCTCGAGCAATATCGTTCTTATTCCGGTTGCTTTACAAACGTACAGGAAAAAACAAACCAGCAAATGGTACAATTTTCAGACTGCCAGCAGCAACCATCGAAGCAATGAAAGCGTTTCAAAGAATTGAATGCTGAGCGTCACTGGTGGTGTGTATAGGCACACATCACCGGCATATGCACAAATGGTACGATGTTCGGACCGGAAGTAGCAACCCTACAAGCAATGTAAGCTTGGAAAGGAATTGAATGTTGAGCGTCACTCGTTCGTGGGTATAGGCACACTCACAAATGGCACGATATTTGGACCGGAAATATCAACTATCGACACGATGCAAACGTAAAGATTCGAAGACAGCCCGACTCTCGTATTCATTACCGGCAAACAACTACCGTACCTCACGCGTTTCTGGATAATTTCGTCCAACGTGGGAAATATGTTAACATTTGTACAGTCGAAAAACCGATTCAACTGTGAAACGTTAACATTTGTACTATCGAAAAACTAAACTAAACCGTGAAATGGCACCAAAAATTTTACATACCTTCGGACACGGACGTTTGCAGTAAAATAATTGATGCTAGCGTTCAACCAGGGTTCTATTTGTCTTCATGACAGCTTTCACTCGTTATGCGATGACTTGCGATGAAATAATGATATGCGATGATTTTATTTTATTTTACTAGTTTTTGTTGAATGTATGAAGGTTATTTCCTGAGGTTAGTTTAACTTAATTACTATGCTAATGTAAGGACTAACAGTTTAATAAAATATGGGTAAATATCTGGTTTTGTGCTTATGATGAATTTGGTAAAACAATTTTTGGTCATTTTAGAACAGTGTTCGAGATAGCGGTTGTAAACAGGAAGATTTTGTACTGGACAAGTTTTTAATTACGATTTTCTTTTACTGGTATGGAAATTGCTTATATTTCGGAGGTATAGAAATGAGCTAACTTAAAAGCGTTATCGTTTTCCCTCATTCTTATTTTTATTTTGGATGAGCAAAATGTGTTTAAAAAAGGTTATATTTCTTTTTTCAATTTTGAAATTTTACATTTCTGACCTAAAAACAACATCATTTCTTCTACGTAATAAACATATTCACTTAGCAAATAGACTTATAATTTGTAGTTAAATAGAGTTAGTTTTTTTTTTTTTTTTTTTTTTGCTCGGTTAGAACGGCCTGGCCGTATCAAGACTTATTTTACCACGTAGCAGGATAGTCAGTCCATGCTACGGGGAGACGGTCCGGATGGGATTTGAACCCGGTTACCCGGAATAGAGTTAGTTATCAAATAACAATTTTAATTTGATAGAGATAACGATTAATTTGATTCTATTAGTCCTGTTGACATGTATGTCTGTCAGCGGTGGATAAAATGTCAACGTCAAACGAACAGTAAAATAAATAACAAACCAAAATTAGGGCTGCTAATGAAGCTAGCATGCATATTCAATCCGAACACAAACAACCCAATTAATGGTAGTTGATGCGCGAAAATGATTTGTGGTGCTCAGTGGCTGTGATAGCAAAATACTGCCAATTTTCAGCTCCTAGAGCACAGGCACTACGGACAGAGATCGTACAGAATGAAAGCTTATCCGAGGCAACAGTAGCAGGAAGAACGACACCAGCACAATACGAGCCTCCTGCCAGGCAGGTTGTTTACGTTCTGCTGATGAGAATCTACGCGGTTTGATATCTCTAGTCAAAGACCCCCAGTGTGTAGTGATAAGGAACTTGTTAAGTTTTCTAGTGTTATCTATATTGTACCCATATTTGCGTGTGTGCGTTTATGTTTTGTGTGATCTCTCAAAACAGATGTTTTGCAAATGACTGCATTCGGATAAAGTGAATTAAAATGTTTGGTAAGTGCAATATGAGTATTCTACTACCTACTTTTTACGCCTATAACAGTTGCTATTAGTTTCACACTAAAAATTAGTAAAACATTTGTACATGCAATGCTGCATATCTTCGGTTAGGTTGCTATCAAACCGTAACAGGTTAAACGTAAATGATTTATAGCGCTATGAACTGGTGCCTCCTGCTGAATCCGGTCAGAGTATCGAATGGCAATAGTAGTCCAAACTATCGGTTTAATTATTTGCTTAATGCATTAATTATCTTCATCAGTCAAAATTAAGCTTGTTGTACATCTACGCATGTACTCGTAACTTAGTGCCGTTGCAAAATCAGATCGTTTAGCTTATTTCTCCTACCTCTGTAGGTCAATCCAACGCTAACATATTGTCTACGTTAAGACGCTTGGATCGCTGCATAGCCGCGTTAACAGGATTCTAAGTGCAAAGAGCTTTCACACTCAATTGTACGTAATATGTTGCAGGTATTTCTTTTTGGGTCGCACTAAGTAGTTAAAGGCCAATCAAGAAGTCATAGAAAAGCAGTTGTTAAGTCATCAACATGCTACATTGTTCGTAGCAAAAGGTCGTGCTAGCTTTTAACTCTGGTGTTGACCTTTGCATATGACGTTAGTGAAAAATATTGGAAGTTAGTGTTAGTTAGTGAAAAATAAATCAACCTTACAGTAAATTAACAACAAACATATTTTGTGTTCAACTATAGCACCGCTTTGATGTTCCGCTAGAATATAATTTGATGGACAAACGTTTCCAAAACAACCGTAAAAAGATTAGTCCACGCAATGTTTCTGATCTACTACCAACTTTTGCCCGAAAGCCTTTGATATCCATTGCTCGCAGCGCCATCTATCGCGTTTTGCGTGAATCCATACGAAGAATTTAACGGGAAACACTTAAGGCTTCTTCTAAGTATGTTTAAGCCCTTAACACCACAAAATTAGAGAGTGTTCCAAATCATTCAAACGGTCGATTAGATGCAGTTGTTGCATTCACGTCTCTTGCTTGCAAAGCACCAGGTGCAACAAATATTCGTGTTTTAGGAGTAAATGGATTATGCTACGTTATCTAGTTTTACTAAAACTGGGCGTGTGTATGTTCCTTGAAAATTGGTGAAACTGCTGGTACCCTTTGTTATTCTTTCGCCCTTGCATAAAGACCGGATCGACCAGGTTGATGCATATACGGTGGCTTTACTCTCGGCAAGCAAGGTTGGTCCGTAAGGCTGTGCTTTTAACGCACGCGCACGCTCTAATCTTCGGAAATGCACTCTTGTCGACTTTTCCTTTGAGCCGACCGACCTGAAATCCCAAGCCACCCTCTGCAAACGTGGTCGATGGTTGGAGAGGTTTCTGGTGCAGGGAAAGGTAGAACACCAGAACACAGGACTGCAGCACTTCCTCCCGAGACACTTTCAAATGTTGGACAATTTTGCGGCATTTCCGAGGAATCCCTCGAAGCAGTTCCATATATTGGAACTGGAATGTTTGGATGGGAAATTTTGAAGAGAAAACAGAAAGCGAAAAGCTGCGAACTAGTATGCGTATGTATGTGTGCGAGCGGGAGAAAAGTAAAAGAAAATCAACAAAGGTTTCGACTAGTGTATGTTGGCTCTGTCGGGAGAATACGACATGTCTTCTTTTAACGCAGTGGCATTTGTAGAAGCAATTGGTTAGCATTATGAACACATACTCACAATCCTACAAAGTACTTTTGCAAACAGGAAAGAGAAGGGAGAGAATAGGGGCAGAGAAGTACGCATTATTTGGACTTGCGCTTTGTCTGCGTTTGCTGTAAGACTAGAGGGACCAAAAGCGTTCTGATCGAAGCGCCAGATTGACCCCGAAGGACAACAACACAACCCGATTTCGTACATCTCGTTCCCTTTCCCGACTCTAAGCAGGGCACACACAATCAGAAGCTTCAGATGGGAATAGGATTGAGAGTGGATGCCCGGCTTAACGCATCATTTTAACATCGGTCGAAGGTCAGGTCGAGGTCTGGAAGAAGTGATATTTTTGATCGAAAAAATCATTTTACAAATCAATGCCGTGTGCAGGCATACCACATACTTCTAAGCTACCTTCTCTCATGTTCTCTCTCTCTTTCTCTATTTTGGATATTGAAATCAGTTGATTTTCACGTCCGCAAAGAGCAGATTATGGTACGGAAAATATTCTAAATGTCGGTGTCGCGTTAAAAGGAAACGAATTGTGAGAAACTCACGTTCCCATGTTCTATTTGATCTGTTTGCTGCGAACGAAGAGATCTGCATTAGGATGAGTAAAGTGAAGAAGAGAAAGTTATACAGAAAGAGAGAGAGAGAGAGAGGACGAGGGAAAGATAGCCGGAAAGAAAGAAAAAAGGGTGGCAAGTGGCCCATTATCGTTTACACGCAGCAGAAATATCCACACGGGTTTACTATCTGTTCGGTTGATCTCTCGTTTGCCACTTAGATGTCATTCTCTCGCATTTTCCATCTCTCCCGTACCATATCGAGCTGTCACTGATGAAGCTTTTCATCCGCTGGGAGTGTGCGGTTTGCTTGTGAAAAGCTAACCGCGCGCAACAGACTCTCCCCAGATTTGCTGCGTGGAAAATCCGCTCATAGAGAACAGCGCAGGAAAATTGAGAAAGTATAAAAGAGAGCGAGAGCGAGAGAGAGAGTGAGAAAAATCGAGATAGCGTAATAATGAAAACTATAGCGCTCGCGGAACGCTAGAAAGAGACAGCATGTAAAGGAAGGACCGAGTGGTAGCGTATCCGCGGCTAGGGCCGTTCGTCAGCTCGATTCCCTCTATCAGAGATACTCGGTCGGTGATAACTCCTTGTGTGCGCCCGTGAAAAAGGAACCAACCGCACGAACCGTACGCGGCTCGAAACCCCAAGTGTGTAGGTAGCTGGGTCAAACTAGCAGTAAGCAGCAGCAAAAGCATCATCATCATCTCATCATTCGTATCCAACAACATCCAACTGATTATCTGTGTTTCTTTGCGCCCGGAAAAGCAAACGCAGGACGGGCCCAGGTCGTGCCAGAGTGTGTCCAGTGGCAGTTACACCCACCGCAAGGCCTGTTACAGCGCGTTTGCTGCAGCAGGGTCCGGTGCTGCCCAAGTGCTGCATACACATACACTAGGAGAGGTGCGTTTCTGGGGTTTTTTTTTTTGGTTCTGTCCCCCTTTTATTTTCAAAAAGATTGAAAGAAGACTTGTCTCTTGGGGCAGGGGAAAAACCTGCGATTGTTTTTGCTTGTGAGAGTCGACTCCCCCCAGGGCACTGTTCCAGGTGTCCTATTCGAAGCGTAGAAGCAAGGCACACTTACACACGCAGACACAAATGCACGATGAGTGAGTAAAAGTGTTGGTAGCAGTATACGGAGTGCGTGCTGTGCTGTGCGTGTATCCTTTTGTGGACATCACTGCACCAAGGGGGCCTGGCATTGGAAGTAATGTCCCTGATAAGCCGTCCACCACAACCACTTTAAGCATGGTAGCACCTTCTCCAGCAGTATTACCATTCAAGAATATTGTGAAGGACATCCAATACATGCCAGAATTACTGAATTTGCTGAAGTCTTTTAAAGAATCCAGTTAAACAAAATAGTGCGCTCAGTAACAGATACATACAGAGACATACATTCCACCGACGGCGAAGATGATCGATAGTGGTGTAGCCTCCCTTAGCCTTAGTATCTCCAGTTGTCTTCGTTGTTGCCGCGGTTTGAGAGTTCCATATTGCTACCATTCTTCCAATCTTTCTGTCGGGGTGAAATTCTTCCTCACCTGACTGAAGGGATTCGAAAAAGTACCAACAGTATCTAGATCTGCACCAAATGCAACGGGGTCTACTTCGCTGGGTGTTAACGGAGGTGAGAAACGGAGTTATTTGGGGTGTCTGCTCTTGAGAGTTGGTGTTGCGACAGAGGGAAATTTTATTCAGCAATCAAGCGAATGGTGCAGACAGAGAGCAGGCAGTAGTACTGGTGAAGGGACGCTGAAAGGTATAGCAACCTCATATAAAAAGCACGCACAGGCACACACAGGAATGGGGGAGGGGGGCGAGAACTCCCGTCGATATTAGGCCGCGAAATACAATCCATCCACTTGGTGGACTCTTGGAGTCCCCGGAGTAGTTCACACACGTATCTGGCGAGCGCTTGTGTATACATCTCTGGTAGTAGCTATCGTCGAGAGCGAGAGCGAATGCCCGTGAGCAAACACGGAATAGCTGTTCCTTGTGTGTGTGTGTGTTTGCGTATGTGTGGCCACTAGAGGGCCTCCGAAAACAACGGGGGCAGTGCCGTGTTCAGAACCGTCTTGAAGTCATTGCAGTTTCGCTTGCACAGAACGCAACACAGTGGTTACGGGGTGACATACGGGACTCGGGACAGTAAAAATAGTCATTTTATACATATCCCGGGATATATCTACCTTTAGCCGTAGGTGTACCAATTTCTATCGGGTTACTTGCTGCATCGTAACCTTAGCCGCCCGTAAACTTCACACCCCGGGTTTCGTTCATAAAAGCCGTCGGACGGTTCGTTAACGAGGCATTGGTAGTGAAACTTCTGCTCCACCATCAACCTGATGCTGCCGCCGTACCGTGCGTGCGTGCGTGCACCTGTCATCCGCTCAATGGCCGCAAACAAGTCGCTGGTCGGCCACCTGATTGCTGCTTAGAACAGGCGGGACACTGCCGCACAAACAGCATGGCATCCTTCCACACTACGATGTGCTAGACCGTAAGTAACCCCGAAACCCGGGAAAGGAAGATGTGCGTCTTATGCAGTACCAGCTTGATGGGTTTTCCAACTTTTTCTCTATAAGCACAACGCATACAAGCAAAGTGTAGTTCCCTAATATAGCGTGAAGCGCCATATCTGTTGTGTGTCCCAAACTTTATCGGCTCCATAGTGGAAAGCGAAGGGGAGGAGGATTGGGAGAGGATGTATGTGCGTGCATGCGTGTGCGAGTGTTTGCATAGGACTTGGTCCTTGCAGCAGGACCGGGGGATTGTGAACAGTAGACTGCGCGTTTATAAATATCCAATATACTTCACGCTACCTCTTAGTTCCACGGTTGAAATATGGCTATTTATACAGTGAAACGCGTGCATAAATGCGCGCCTCTTCTCCACCCAGGTGCAGAAGCGTACTGGTATATGAGCAGCTGTGTGTGTATGTGTGTGTGTGTGAATGTTGTGTGTTGGTGGACATACGGCGATGTGCTGCAAGAGCAGTTGGAACAAAAAAAAACGGCTGTGAACAAAGGTGAACACACATGGCAGAGACGAGACGTCGTGCGCAGGGTGTCTCCCATCCAGGCACCCAGGCAACACACGGCCACATACGCATTTCTACTATCAAACCAAAAAATGCCTAAGATGCCGCCCGCAGGGTCGTTGAACATCCCCTGACATCGGCCCCTACACGATGCATTCCAGGCTGCATCCTTTTGGTCTGTTCCTGCAGGAGGCGGCAGTAGCGGTGCGTTGGGAATTTCGGCAGAACTGCGGAGAGCAAACCCTAATTACAAACCTAATTTCTTGCCCAAATCGTGCTTTATTTTTGAACGTATCGCATACCAACCCTCCCATGCACCCGTACGTGTATGTAGTACGTGCGGTGTTACGAGCAGTGCGCATCTTCCACGGGCATGCGCAACCGGAACGTGCAGCAGGCACGTCCCCGTCGCGTAGGTGAAAATTGCTACTACACTCTCCGCTGTTTTCTTATCTCTCGAGCACATTCTCGCTCTTTCTCTCTGTGGTTTCTGCTCTTCGTTCTCTCTTTGGTCTAGTTTCCATCTTTTGCCGGAGATTCCTCGACCTTACTAACTTTTCGAACGAACTTCGAAAAGAAGCAAGATCTACTAAATCCTGTATACACGCACACACAAACAGACTCATCCCTGTCACCTTCATTGTAAGCTCATGTAACTCTTCGAACCCAAATCCTCAAAATGCTCCATATCCCACGTCTAGTCGGGTTTACATCTTAGTTGGTTTTACATTTGACAAACACCCAAACACATACACATGTTGATGCGGAATCTAAGAAAATTCTTCCTCCTTGTACAACAAAAAATTATACCCATAAGAATATATATGTATATATTCATGTTATATACCTATATATATACATCTCCATATATCTATACACCTACCTATATATATACATGTATTTGTGAGTATGCTCTTTTTCGGTGTCTCCACGCATTCATCCCATTTAGTATTAGCCTTGGAGGTTTTGTACTTATCCTTCCCCAACGACACCACACTTCATAAAACCACGGTGTGGTCGACTCCCTAGACTCTGTTTGCAATAACCCTTTTCCTCTGTACATCTCGACACACTTCTGCTTGTGAAATTTGAATCTCGCTCCTTCTCTTTTTTCTATCTCTATCTCTCTCCTTCTCTTTTTTTATCTGCTATTGCTCCCTTTTTCTTAAGTGCATAAATATCGGGGAGCCTCCACCAGGGTCACATTTTGGGCTCAATTTGTTGGAATTACTGAGCGATTTACTTGATACAAGAACTTATCAAACATTGCAAGAATTTGTATAGACAATAGACGTGTAAAGTAGTCTGATGGTAATATTTTCAAGTCTGCTGTGATGTTTAATGTCACAGCAAGCATCTTCGGTACCTGGAACAATATCTCGCAGTAACGCACGGCTTAGCAACCAGCCTGTTGTGGGTTTACATGTGGTACCATTCTTCCAACAGCTCATCTATTGGAACATACGCACATAACATTAATTTTACGGGTAATGGCAAAACCTGACGGGAGCTGGCTAAAAAAACCAAGATATATCTAACGTCCGGAGTTACCCCGGCAACCTAGCATAGTTAGTACACTCGAAAACAACCGGAAAGATCAGCGGAAAATGTCCTGTACCCGGGCGTAACCATTCAATGGCACAAGATTAAAAAGTTGAGCATCATTTCAAGCATCCTTCATGGGTATGGGTGGAAATCTACCGTAGATCTAGGCGCACCAAACATGGACACTTTGGAACAGGAAAGCATTATAGCGTTAGTCTCGCTCCAAGTACCCATTTTGTGCTGCCTGTGTGAATATGTTTGAGTGTGTGTATGTGTGTGTGTGTGTGCTAGCATTTTTCTATTGTTACCCGGTCTGGCTAAGTGTTTCCTGGCTATGAACATCTATCCCTCTTTCACCGGGCCACCCTCCTCCCACCGGTTAATGTGTCTCCGGAATAGTAATGGTTTGCGAAAAGCGCATAAAAGTAGTACACGTCCGGTACTTTGTGTCAACTCCGTTAGTACCTTCTTACATCAACCGGGGGCAGCATCGTGCTAGTGAAGCCCTAGCACATTGGCAAGGGTAATGCAATATAGCAGCGTGGTTACTTATACCTATATTGGTTGCATTTGTGCGGCTGGTGCAGAGTTGACCTGATGCTTAATAGGGGTAGTCGAAGAGCCCTTGAGCGCCATCGCTTCGCTACCATTACTTTTATCGGTTTTTCGTGCAATGCTACTACTATAAGTACTGTGCGATGGATCAAGTGTCGCAGGAACCAGACTGGGTATATAAATCGATTCACAGAGCTCTCGTCGAGTTAGGAACCTATAACCCTTGGCAGTTTGGTCAGTTTTGATGGCCCATTATGCACTTTAGTGTATGTGTACCTGTGCGTGTTTCTACATGGTGTAGTAGAATGGAGAATGTGGACATGAAAAGCGATATAAGATAACCTTCGAAAAGTTACACACACCCATGCAGTACTACAAGAGGTTTAATCTAAAATGATGATTGTATAATTAATGATGCATGTGGTTACAGGAGGTAAGCCAATCTTGGGCTAAAGAATGCTACCTTTTTCGAACTAGGTTCGTTCCTTTATGTGTGGTTGTTTTTTTTTTCATTTTGCAACTGCCCAGGTCCGAAATGTCATGCCGAAATTCGTTACTTATGTATGATATCTAGTAGATCGATGAAAAGGCAAAAGGACACGGTAGTACCTTTGGTTCGGCACTGTGTTGCGTCCGTGTGTTTGTTTGTATCGACTTTCGGGACACACCTCCAAGAGGTTGGCGCTTGCTTGAGCAGCTGTCACTGAGCAGACAGTTGATTTAAGTGGCATACCCGGCTCCTAGTACATGTCCCATTCTCCACACACCCTTGCACGAGAATTGGTAAACTGGTGCTGTGGGTATCTCTCAGACAGCCCGCTTCCGATCCGATCAAACTTCCATGAATCTGGCAGGTCCGACAAGTGGTCTCCTCCCCCCACCCCCCGTCCCATTCTTGAGCGGAAGGTAAATCTTCCCTAAAATCTACAAATCTCTCTTACTCTTTCTCGCTTTCATTCGTTCTCGCTCGTTGTCTCTCTTTCTTGCTCTCGCTCCCTTTCTTTCCTTTCTCTCTATCGGTCGTGCTTTTGCAACTGTGCGGGATGCTGGTTGCGTTAGTGCAGGAGAGGATGTATGAAAAAGACACCTGTGTGATTTGCGCCGCTTTTGTCTGCTAGTAATCTTACTGCCAGCTATAGTGATAGGTGATGAGCGTCATTGGTACGTACGTTCAGGGACGTATCCGAAAAAAACCTCCGTACTTTCAATCGAAACGACGTGCATTATCTATTTGGTTAGTGCGGGTGTGAAAATCGTTTTACTCTGTCAAGCGATTTGATATCCCTAGTCGCTGTTGCATTGTTGTAAGTAGTCAGCAGTTGGAAGTTTTCATTTCCGGACAAGTGTGGCCGGATACCCGTATACAGACGGGGCTACTGTGCAGTGTTTGCCATGCGTTGTGTACCGTTCGATGAGGAATTCCCTTATAAGCTTGAGCAATCGAATCATTACCTATCCATCAGCGTTTGATAATGAGCAACTATAGTCTGCAGTATATGTAACATTGACAAAAAAGGATAGCTTCCTTTTCGAATATCTAGCAGCGTTTCGAACTCTTTTGCAGCGCTATTGTGAACTGACCGATTATAACTTGGTACGAAAAGGATGGAGTAGATTGGTGACACCGAAACAAAGAAAGGATGCTTGCAAGGTGGAACAAAATAGATGTGTGTGTGTATGTGTATGTCAATGTGTGTAGAGTGTATCAAATCCAATCGAGAAGCAGTCGCAGAAAATCGATGGAACCCAAAAAAGACAATATCGCCCAAGCGCATAGGTGCGTGCTGAATATCCATACGCGGCAACGGAGAGACGTTCGATATAAGACACACACGCACACGAAACTTCGCGTTTCCGTTTTTTTTGATTCGCAATCTTCGAATCATGATCATGACAAATTTCCATCTGATTGAGATAAAATGAAACTGACAGTTCGGAATGGGGCCATAAGTTGGGTACCGACAATTCCACTCATTCCGTACGGGTCGGTTGTGTTGATAGTTGACCGTTTGCTGTTCGCAAATTGCGCCGCGCCCGCACATTCTCTCACTCTCTTTCTCTAATATGCTGTTCCGCCATATATACCTTGTTTCGCCAGGGTTGTAGCACTCGTTCGCTCGTTTAAATGTACGGTACGAAATCCAATCGAGCGGTGATATGGACACGATAGACCGGGATTAAAGCGCCGCTGGTGATATGTGTGTGTGTGTGTGTGTGGGTGTGTGTCCCAGGGAGACACGGTCATCTACTCTCAATAATATATTGCCAATGATGATGTTGATTTGCCTATCAATATCTTGTTTGCTCTTTTCTTCTATTGTTCCATCCCAGTTCGGTGTCCTCTCGCCTCTCTCTCTCTCTCTATCACTCTCTTTCTTTCTATATATCTTGCTCGCACGCGCATATTAGCGGACATGAACGAGAATATGGTATCTCCGATCGAAGAAGGTGTAATCCGTTGCGTCTCCCTTCGTCGCTCCACCGTCCCGTCCCGTAAATTCTCTCTTTCCCTCTGCACTCCTCCTCGACGGGGAGAGCCGCGAGGGCTCTCGAGAGCTGTGGCATCAAAGGGGGGAGGCCAGAATACGCATGAGCAATACGGTTGTATAAGTAAGAGGTGAGCTGTTTTGCGTACGATTGTAGGTCTGTATGTGTGTGTGTGTACGTGTAAGTGCGCGCGCGCGAGCGTGTGTGTGTGTGTACCGTTTTTTTTAAATCTGTGCCGTTTCTTCAGTATTTTGTGTAAATGGCTCCACTTAACAAAAACAAAACCAAGAAAAAAAACAAATTTGAAATAAAATTGCAGAATCCAAAAAAGAATGGATAAGCATAAGTGTGGGTGATTTCTCTGCATCACACACTCCCATCTCCAACCGTGTGTACCGCCAAGCGGTGTTGTGGTGGCGGAAAAAAGGTTTCGAAAAAGGTTTTTGTGCCGGCTGAGCAAAAGTATAAAAATACATCCAGAGTGCGCTTTTCGGCCGCTAAATTTACGGTGTCTCTAAGAAATACGGTGCGAAAAGGTACCGATTTTTAGTTTTCCGCCCTGTTTCGTTTTTCAGCTGCTGCTGCATGTGATGTTGTTTTTATTTCTTTCTTTCTTCGCTAAACCCTCGCGCACCCTTTTCGGAAGATGCGAGATGGTTTGGCGCGTGTGCGTCGAGTTGTTTGGCAGGGTGTTTGCTTTTTGGCTAGTTTGTTCCTATTTCCTGTACGCGGTCACGATAATTTCGTCGCCCGTCGCCCGTCTTCCTCCGTTCGATTCACAGAAAGGGTGTCCCGGGGACTGGATGGAAAAACCGAATCACTTTTCTCTCTCTCTCTCCCTCTCTCTCTCTCGATTTCCTTTCGCTCGCTGCGTTTTGTTTCCCCACAGTCAACCATAAATGCTGCACGTATTGAAGGTTCGTGCTCACGATTCAACAATCCCAATTCACCCCTCTCCTTAATGCTCCATCTCTACCATCCCCTTTTGCTTCCCCCTCTCATGCCATTGGGGAGGAAGATTGCCGCGTGTGTACCATCGCCCCCCCCCCCCCCATTCGCAAATGCTCCCCTATCTCTGTGTGCACTTCGTTCTGACTGTTCTGTTCCCAACTGTCACCGCTCCGTCACCTTCAACGGACATCTTGTTTTCCCTGCTAGCTTTGTGCGTTGTGTTAGTGTGTGTGTGTGCGTGTTTTTTCTTTCTTCTGAAAAAGGCATCTCGTGTCTGCAACGGATTGGTATTGATTGATTGCTGAGTACCGCTGATTGTTTTGTAAGATCCCTCTCCAATCCTCTCCGCGTTGCCCTACCAATATATACCACTCGCTCGACTACTAGTACACAACACGTTATGGCGGGCCGATATGAGAAAGTAATCGAATTTCGTATTCCGGCAAAAACCTCAATACACCTCCATGCAGGTGTTGGTGTGTGTGTGTGTTTGCATCGGTATTGGGTGAATAATTTAATAAAGCTAGCGAAACTTACCCCCCCTTAAGCCACCATACACGCACACTACATACATGCACAAACACAAAGCACAGCCGTGCAGCAATTGATCGTCCTTTGGATTTAAAGGTAGAACCAACAGAGGAATGTACGCTCGGTACGAGTAAGCGCTTATCCAGCCGCTTAGAAGCTTACCATATGGTCATTGGTTGGGATCCCAACTGTCTCCTTTGCTCCATTGTCCATTTTTCCATCCCTCGTTCGTTGTTGACGATGCATTTCTGTGGTTGACGTGTGACGGCTCTCCTTACCGCCCGCTAACTTCCACTTGCATAAGTACAGCGAATGGTGGGACTGCGTGGGACGGTTTGACGACCATAATTTCTTCGTCCTTTCGGTGAAGGTTTTGCAAGCGTCTAACGTCGATTTGAGCTACAAACGTACGTCATTTGGACAGGCAACCGAAGTAGAGTGCCTGTCAGCCTACTGCGTGCACACAGGGTCGGGTTTGTTGGTTTGTTCACCGTGATTAGGGTGAGATTTGTATTGCTCCTTCCTTATCCTGAGCTTCTGGCCATATAAAGGCCGATCGAACGCGCTGGCAAAACAGGCACTAAATTATTATGAATGTGTCATTTATATTGGAAATGTTTCATATGGAATCGATTGCTGGCAATTGGGTGGTGCACTCTCGTAAATGGGCTTTTTCTTTTTTTTCTTCTTCTTTGAATGTATCTCGGTGATAGTATCAGCACGATAATGAATGACTCCGGCTGGCTATAATCTGATAATCAATAAAATAGTCCCCTCTTCTTTATGGATTGAATGTTTTTAAATACGTTTTACAAGAAACATTCTAGTGGAATCGCGAAGCAGATAGAATTAAACAAATAAACAAAAGCTTAAGGTGAAATATACACTTAACATTTTGAAAAGAATAACTTTTTGGAATTTTTAAACAAAAAACTTGTCCGTATTGGATGTTGGCTCTTAATGGTTTTAATTCTCGTCTACTTCATTTGTTGATCTTAATCCAATAGCGAGAAAAAGCCTAGTTTGCATACGCACGTCTATGTATTTCTTATCGGCGCAAATGTTCCGTTCCAGAATAATCAATTACTTCATCACTTACTGGAATTCATATTTGCCGTACACGTTATGGATGGTGCAGTACAAAAAATAAACCATTTGTTTAAAGTATTCGAATAAGATTCGGTGCCGGATTCGTGTCGTATGAAAACCACCAGGCGCCTCCTCCACTCAACCACCAGGCGCCTCCTCCACTGAACCACCAGGCGCCTCCACTTCTTCTGAGCGTAACGTTCTGTCCATACCTGGCGCCTCCATTAGCGTTATCAAACAAAATAACATTAACCATTTTAGTATTTTTTTAACTTGTTTGTTATTTTTAATTTGATATGGAATAAATACTTACCAGTTTTTGTTTTGTACATAGTGAAATGAATTTACGTATACATGTATGGAAAAATTATAATGCAATGCAATTGTGTACACATTGTGTCGCTACACTGCAGCTGTTACAGCTGCATTTTAGCCACATCGTATTATAGTTAAATATCAGTAGCAAGTGCGGGCATTGGATATGTGTGTTTAAAACGTTTGGCTAGACTCGCAAAATATCTCTCCAAACCTTCCACAAATGTTAAGATGTAAAGCTTCTTCGTATGTGTGATAACTCGTACCGTTTACTGTTCTTGTGGTCGTCACAGATTTTATATGGATAGATCAGTTTCGTTTGCTGTTTTGGTAGATTGACGTTTACTAAATGTGCTTAAAAAAAGAGTAAATAAATAAACTATCCTAATCGTCGCACACACAACCAATATCTGGTCCCTTCTTCTATTGCAGCGTACCCAGTGTGAGCGGATTTAAGGAACACACCCTCTGTCAGGTAAACGCGAAACCCCACCCCCTCCCATTCCGGACACGGCAGTGCATTTGTGCCATCTAGCCGAGGTTGGCAGCAGCAAAACCTGCAAAAAAAAGGTACCCAGGTTACAGACACACTATCATGTTTGGCATGGTGCTACAGCAGCAGAAACGTTCAGCATCCACGATCGGACGACAACTCACGATTCAGCAATCGTACTATCACGCCAAAGCGAGCGACTAAGCTAGTGGTGGCAGGCGTCAACAGCAACCAAGCAATCAATCAACGGGAAAAGTTCAACCAGTGAGCGAATTAACGCGATCAGAGCGGCCGGGCCACATACATTGCTTCCAGCCGCCCGCGCGATAGAGAGAGAGAGAGAGAGAGAGAGAGAGAGAGCGAACGAGTGAAAGAATAGATAGTCTGCGAAGAGAGTGAGAGAGATATACATAAAAAAAATATAAATAGAGTGAGGAAAAATCGTTTATCGTGGTTGAGGCGGTAATAACGGTGCTACAGTGAAGCCTTACGTTCTTACAAACGCCCACCTGCTGTGCTAAGACGGTGCTAAAGCTACAAGCCCCAGCAACGGTGCAGCGTTACTTGTGTGTGAAGTGATTATTTGTGAGGAACACTAAGCACCGCCAGAGTGTCATATATTGTTCCAGAAGGCGGTTTTTTTTTCATCCCGCAACGGTCCTACTGTCCTACCACTACTACTACTTCGGCAAAAGGTGCGCTTGAGTGTTTCGTCCAAAAAAACCCACACAACACCCGTCCCCAAACCATCATCAACGCCGTTAACACCGTAACACGCGCACCAACCCAAGTGATCCAAAAAAAAAAAATGGCGGCCCAGCCAGCGTGTACGCGCTTTTCCGACAACTACGAACTGAAGGAGGAGCTCGGCAAGGGTGCATTTTCGATCGTGAAGCGATGCGTGCAGAAGTCGACCGGGTTCGAGTTTGCGGCGAAGATCATCAACACGAAGAAGCTGACGTCGCGCGACTTCCAGAAGCTCGAGCGTGAGGCGCGAATATGCAGAAAGCTACAGCATCCGAACATTGTCCGGCTGCACGACAGCATCCAGGAGGAGAACTTCCACTACCTAGTGTTCGATCTCGTAACCGGGGGCGAGCTGTTCGAGGACATTGTTGCGCGCGAGTTCTATTCGGAGGCGGACGCGTCGCACTGCATACAGCAGATCCTGGAATCGGTGAACCACTGCCATCAGAACGGTGTCGTCCATCGGGACCTGAAGCCGGAAAATTTGCTGCTGGCAAGCAAGGCGAAGGGTGCGGCAGTGAAGCTGGCAGACTTCGGGCTGGCAATAGAGGTGCAGGGCGATCAGCAGGCGTGGTTTGGGTTCGCCGGTACGCCCGGCTATCTGTCGCCGGAGGTGCTGAAGAAGGAACCGTACGGGAAGGCGGTCGATATCTGGGCGTGCGGCGTCATACTGTACATCCTGCTCGTCGGTTACCCGCCGTTCTGGGACGAGGATCAGCACCGGTTATACGTGCAGATAAAGGCGGGCACGTACGACTACCCGTCGCCGGAATGGGATACGGTGACGCCGGAGGCGAAAAGCCTGATCAACCAGATGTTAACAGTGAACCCGTACAAGCGCATCTCGGCTGCGGACGCCCTGAAGCATCCGTGGATCTGCCAGCGCGAGCGCGTTGCATCGGTCGTCCACCGGCAGGAGACGGTCGACTGCTTGAAGAAGTTCAATGCGCGCCGCAAGCTGAAGGGTGCCATCCTCACGACCATGCTCGCGACGCGCAACTTCTCCAGCAAGAGCATGATCGCAAAGAAGGGCGACGGTTCGCAGGTGAAGGAGTCGACCGATTCGTCCAGCACCACTGTCGAGGACGATGATTGCAAGGCGCGCCGGCAGGAAATCATCAAGATTACCGAGCAGCTGATCGAAGCAATAAACAACGGTGACTACGAAACGTACACGAAGATCTGCGATCCGCATCTGACCTCGTTCGAGCCGGAAGCGCTCGGCAACCTGATCGAGGGTATGGACTTCCACAAGTTCAACTTCGACAATGTGCTCGGCAAGAGCAACAAGGCGATCAACACCACCATACTGAACCCGCACGTGCACATCTTCGGCGAGGACACGGCGTGCATCGCGTACGTCCGTTTGACGCAGTACATCGACAAGCAGGGCCACCCGCACACGGTCCAGACCGAGGAGACGAGGGTGTGGCATAAAAAGGACAACAAGTGGCAAAACGTACACTTTCACGGTAGCCGCAACGGAAGCTTTAGCAACACCGCGACGCAATACGACTTTGTCAATCACAAGTAGATTGACCAGTAGGATGTGGTACGAGTAGAGAAACGGTACGGGCAAGGATGTGGAACAGCAGCAGCCAACAGCAACAGTTACTGCTACACATTACTATTACTACTACTACTACTACTACTACAACTACTACTGATACTACTGCTACTACTACTACTACTGATACTATTACTACTACTACTACAACCAACACTTTTTCGCTTGTAAGATGAAGCAATCCACGACGACGACGCCGAAGCAGAGATGAGATTAGTTTGGATGGACATATACGGAAATACGGAAGGAGTTTAGCATATAAAGATAAAGAAGAAGAAGAAGATAATGATGAAGAAAAGTCGCAAAATCGCATATTTATTGGGAAACTTCAAATTTCTGCCTCATACTTTTTCTCCCGTATTTTGGTGCACCACACATGTTGATAATTGTAAAAGAAAGATGGCAAAACTTTAATGAGAAAAAAAAAACAAAAATATTCACAAAAACCAACACATACATACACAAACGAGATAAGGGAAAGGAAGAAGAAAACAAAAACAATCACACTCACCCATTGACAAATTTCACAAAAGAAGAAGAGGAGGAAAAAGGAAAATGGAAAAAAAATCACTTTTGCAAACACTTCACCTCTTGGCGGGGAATTCGATTTCTTCCCCCCCATCCCTTACTCTTCCCCGTTCCGATTCTCATCACCCCCAACTTACCGTTGTCTTTTTACCGTTTACCATTCGTGTCGACATACACGGACGCAACACACATTCGCACCTGCATGTTAGATTGGAAAACAAAATGACACAAACCAAATGTTTAAAAACCCGTTGAGCACAAGCGACCTAAGAAAAACAACACTCACATGTGTGTATGTGTGAATGGTGTGCATGCGTGCATTTATGTATGTGTGTATTTTTCTTTTGTCATTGACTTTATGGCAGACACAAAATTGACTAAAAAGAAGGGGGGGAAAACCAAAATGAAGCCAAAAGTTAATCGTGTACTACACTCCTACATCTTCACCTGTATGCCATCCTCGATCTTATGGTGAAGAGAATAAAATTTAGAACATATACACCTTTACATAAACACACATACACACACACCCATCATTGTCATTCAAAAACATAAAACAAACCTGTATATGGAAAGCAAACGAGACAAAAGTAGTACGGTGGGGTGTGGATAAAGGGAGGACAAAGGGGGTAGGGGGAGGGTGATAAGGATAGGTGGAGGAAGGAATGGGAGAGGCAAGAAGTACTAAACAAACATACAAACAATTGTAGCACGCCGTAAAACTCTTAAATCCAATGTTTTAAACCGCGAACATGTTGAGGAAGTTTACTTATTCGATTTAATCGGTTTTACTCACAGAAAGGGCGCGGTCAGAACAGAAAATAATAGAAAAGAAGGTAAATGAAACAAAAAAAAAAGAAGATTTTTGGCACATTTGAACGATTGTAGGATTGTATGGCGAAAAACAGGATGCAAAGGAAGAAAAATAGCATGAATGAAAAATTCGAACAGCACACGTGAACACCGAGACGAATATTTTTCTGGCAGTGGGACCACTGTAACACTCCTGCCAGTTTTGCCACGTGTATGTATCTGCGCACGTGTTTATGTGTGTGAGTGCGTGTATGTGTGTGGATCATCAAGAGCCAAGGTATAGTTAAAGAAGAAACAAGGTTAGCATGTAGAACAAATGCTAGTGCAAACCACAACACACTGTACTTGTGCAAGACGATAACACACCGGGCATCGTTTTATCAACCCCTAATCCATAACCTCCCCCAACCTCATCGCTTGTACTTAGCTGTAGGGTTGCAAATTACAGCAGAAAAAAAAACAAACAAAGCAAAAATCCACACGATCAATCGGCATCGATCCATTCAATGCGAGAATCCTATTGTTTGCCCTTACGTAACTGAGCACACGCAATGTACAACGCGCGTTCCCTCCATAATTTATGTCTTTTGTTGTTTTTTCTTTGTGTATGTTGTTGCCCTTTTTTGTTGTTGTACCGCTGGATGCCGGAATAGTAAAGTAGGAATGGGAAGAAGTTATGAGTAGCTCTGCTCTGGCTCTGCTTATTGTTTGCAGGGTAGGCTTAATTTCAAACTGCTCAATTTGAGGCGCATCCATCCTACAACATTTACGTCCGCAACCGTAAGCAAGTGTTGTGGCGAAAATGGGGTGAAATAAGTCAAGAACAAAGTAATTAACGAGCAAAAACCAACACAGAGACACACAAATAAAACACGCAAACTGATAAGCAAATCAACAACAAACATTCAAAACAGAACAAGTAGGTCAAATTGTTGGAAAAGCAGGGCTTCTCCATTTGATTACGAAGAAAATAAAAGGAAGGAACAGAAAGAGATAGAGTGAAAGAGAACATCAGTGAAACAGGAGTAACGCCTGCTAAACCAATCGGGAATACTTTGCATTTTAAACTTATCTTACCAGCCGGTATTCGCTAGGTGGAAGAGAAAACAGAAAAGTTCGCATGATGCATTTTTTATGTCCGTATGTATGTGTCTGCTACAGGAAATTGTGTGGTTCGCTATTGGCTTGTAGCACGCCAACACGCATGGAAACAAATGGCGGGTAAACCACACTAACACGACTCAACAACGTCATGATATTATTGAAGAAACAACCACACACACACACACTCGTATAAACGAACTTTTTATTTGGTTCTCAGTCGAGATTAGAACACAGATCGAGTGTGTTTGTTATGGTCGTGGTTTACCGACTTTACTATTTGACCTGATTCAAAGGCAGAAGGCTTGATCTGGGCTTAAAGGGGAGGCAAGAGCAGGCAGACTCTCAACTAGTATAATAGTATAAACTTTGTTTTTGTTTTGGTTAAAAAATGGTTTTTGTTCAACGCATCATTTTTTCTGAGTGATTCGGCAAGTAGATGAGCTGGATGAAAAAGAAATTTAGGGGAAGGTTGGGGAAGGATCCGATGTAGATAGACTGTATTTCATACAGGAAAAGAAGGGAGAAAGGAATGGTGTGTCGATTTTGGTGTGTCTGGTTGTTAGTGCACGTGTTCGTGTATGCGTGTGTGTGTGTGTGTGTTTGCGTGTAGGTGAAAGCATTTAATATCGAACTGGTCTTTTACCGTAGTTTGTATTTTAAACAACAACATGAAACAGAAAACGAGAGAAACAAACTTTTCCACCTATAGTGTGGGTTAGAGAGGAGAAGCATTTTAAACAATTGCAAACCCTAAATAAGGGCACTGATTTCGTTTGGTGTGAACTCATTTGCCTTCACGAAGTGAATGATAACAAATTTTGTGGTAACGGCAGAGTTACATCCCATTATCAACATCCACTCCGCAACATAAGTACAAACACACTCACACACATACACGCGAAACGTAGATGAAAGCCAATCGGGTAAGAGGTGAAAAAATGTTCAGGGTTGTAGTTGAAAGGACCTGTCCTGAAAGTGACAGATAAAGTAGACGTCATATTGTAACACATATACACACACACATAAACACAGTTGCGGAAAGGCTCAATTGCGTATCATATTCAACATACATGGAATAGGTAATGGAATGATACACAAAACAAGAAGAAGAGGGCAAACAAGAAGTGAAAGGAAACAAGAACCCATCATATTATAGAGCTAGATGGCAGAAAACCGAAAGAAAAGAGGGAAAAGATAGTAGTAATTTAATATAATATTTAACTAAACAAGTCGGAACACGAAAACGAAATCAGAACGAGTAAATGAGAGATGGAAAGGAAACATAAATAAAATAATATTGAACCGATGAATCTACCACAACAACAAACAAAAAACAAAAGAGTAATAAAAAAACGAAACAAAGAAAACAAACCCTTCCCCTTCCCCCTCTACATACACACACACACAATATAGGAGCGACAAGAAGTTTTAACAGATTTGGCAATAGTGCAAACCCGTCAACGATAAAAGAGTTAAAAGAATTACTAAAACAACACACAAATACAACAGGTAGAGAAAAACAGAACATCAAAAAGAATATGAAACGAAAAATCGCAAAAACAAGCACACACTTGTAATGGGTAACATATGCAAGCAAAAGCAGCAAAGAAAATAGAAAATTAAACAAACACAACAATGGAGGAAGGGGATACACAGGTGGAACTGAGGGAATGGCAAAAATAGTGAACGTTCCGCAGCCCTCCTGTGCACACTAAGGATTTTCATTTGTTTATTTTGTGTTGTTATTTTTCTTTTCGCAGTTCCATATTTCGAATGACAATCAGCCCGACAATTTGGTTCCGTTTTACGTGTGTATTGGTAGTAGTAGTTTCTTTGAACTTCGATTTTGCATTTTCCACTTAATATCTTGTGGGTATTGTTTATATTTGTTCACTGTTTGTTTTATTTTCTTTTGTTTTGCGTTTTCTTTTTTAATTTTGTTTACTTTGATTGATTGTTTATCTTTATTATTTATGTCGTGTTTTCAACATATGTTGATTTAGTTTCGCCAACTGTTTCTACCGCAATGAGAAGCAGAATTTGTGTTTTGCTTTGAATTGGAAAAGTGATTATGTTTACTAGAAGAAAGCCGCTGAAGGTGGGTGCGATGTAAGGAATGCTAGATTATATCGTTTGCTAGCGTTTTTGTGTTCTTTGTTTAAGTTTTGTTTCCTTACTGTGATTCTGGCTGTTTACAGTGCGCGGATAAGATGTTATAAAAAAGAATGTGTTCGATTTGGAAACCGATTGTACGATCGTCTGTGTGAGTGTGTACGCGTGTGGGTGTTAGTGTGGATGTTTGAGCGAGTGGATGGTTGTAAATTTTTGGTTTTAATTGTATCGATTTACTTATACTGTTGCGTCAGGTTCATTGCGCTGTGGATATACTAGACGTAAACTAAAGCCGAACAAACTAGGAAAGCGAGAGGGAAGTAAATGGAAAAAGAAAAGTTGTAAACCAAGCCGAAACAATATGAAAGACAACTAAATACATAAAAACGCAGCAATATGGATTAAGTGTAACAACTAAACTAACACCATCTTCTAGTCGTTGTCGTATTCTAATGCAATGCAAAGAGAGTAACAGAGTGAAACAAGCAAGGAAACAAACGAAAAACAGCAAACGATTAAAGTTAAAGTAACAAAAATGGAGCAACAAAAAAAACCATAACACAGCAAAAGGTAAAAAAACATTCTCTTTCACACATATACACGCCCGCGCACCACGTGCAAGCTATAGATCGAAAACGCTGCTAGGCTAATTGGCATACGCAAATATACATATTTACACATATGTATAGAATACACACGTACACAAAAGAAACACAAACTAACAAAACAAAAAAAAACATTTGAAAGAGAATCTCAATGCGGATCCCCGAATATTAAACAAAAGTAGAAAGAGAGAAAGCGAAAACACAGAAAAACAATGAAATGTAAATCTTGCAAGATAAATTTGTAGTTTAAAGCAATGGCACGCCAAACAGCAAGCCAAACATAGGGAAGCAGTTCTCTTCTCATTTTTCTTTCTTTCTTTCGTTCTCTTTTTCTCTCTTTCTCTCTCCCTCTCTCTCTCTCTCTGATTATCCCGTATTCTTTTTTGCTTAGCCGAAAATTACTTATAATTATGCTACCTTCTCAGACAGGTACGCATACTCTTCGTTACACCCACACGCGTGCAACAATGTTGCGTGTTTGTGAAGGGAAATGTGTGGTTTGACATTGCTAATGATGGACAGGAGACAGAGGTGAAGCTTTGCATTTGCAGTTTTGCATCGCACACTGCACTTTTTTAACTTGACGGTGAAGTATTCGTGTATTTGGGGCACAGTGTTGTTAGTGGCAGAAACAAATATTGAAATGTTAATTAAAGTACACTTAAAAGAAAACAACTTTACCTATACGTGAAAGACAAAAAGGAAATTTACACGAAATTTAGAGAGAAATTGAGAGAGAGAGAAAGAGAGAAAGAATATGCAAGAAGAAGAAATAAGTAGAGAAACGAAGAAAGAAACAAGAGAACAAACAAAATCGGAACACTAGAATTGGTAACACGGTACTGAAATTACAAACCGACACGAATGTATGTACAAACATATGTATGTACGTCCTTGCATGCATGTATATATGTATGTATGTATGTATAGTGTCGCGTCAGCTGTACTGTATTTAATGGATGTATCGTATTTTATTGGTTCGTTTCCAAACTCTTTTTTCATTCTCTTTTGGAGTCTAAAAAATGGAGGAAACTAAGGAAACAAAACAAAACAAAACAAACAAACAAACAAAAAAATGGAAGGGAAGAAAACTGATAAACAAAGCAAGCATGTTTAGAAACATTAGATAGAAACATAGAATTATTTGTATCTCATCCCCTTCTCCCATTTTCCCCTTGTGAAATTGTGCAACATTTCTCTCTCTCTCTTTCTTCATGACGTACGGCGCGTGCGAAACGTATAGTGTATGCTCTCACTCCCTCCCCCCATTAGAAAGAGATGTAAGAAAGCAAATTTAAAGAAATGCAAAGTAAGAAACAAAAGCAACAAAAAAAAACTAACAAACGAACATATATTCACGAAGAACTACGTTTTTTCATTCGTCTCTTCTTTCTTGCGATGTTGCGATCCAAGCTAGAAATGGAAACTAAGTAACAAATAAATGGAACAAATAGAAAGAGAAGATAACAAAGGATGAAACAAGATTAGTAGAAGAACAAGCAGCAACAGCAGCAAACACATTTACACACAGAGACAAACAAACCAACCACAAAACACGTACACAGAAGACACATTAGCCAGTAAACCCAAAACAAAAAGAAACTTTGCTGCACCACGTACTCGTAATTTACGAACAGAAATAATCGAAAACGAAGCGTTTACGAGGGAGAACAAATACACACATACACGCGTAAGTAAAGTGCAAGAAGATAAGATTACCAAAAAATAATTTTAAGTATTTAAGGGCTAAAGGAAAAGAAAAAAAAACAAAACACACAAGTAACAAGTAAAATAAACGGTACGAATGAAACCCGATAGATTGCAAGCCATAATTACCGCATAATAAAATGCATAATAGCGCAAAACAACTGAAAACACACAGAGGAAAACCACAAAACACACCCATGCAAATATGATAGGTGAAAGAGAGCAGAAATGACATTTACGTAGAACAGCAAACGAAACAGATAGTGTATGTGTGCGTGCTAGGTTCTGTGCCCGCTCGCACCAGTCAGGAATGGGAAAGAGAGAGAAAAAAAAACAAAGAGACGAGAGAGAACGAGAGGAAAGATGTGTGGAGGGTGGCGATAATAAGAACTGGGAGCGGCGATGTAGGGAGAAGCAGCAGTAAAGAAATGACTTCGAATAATTGCGATGATAGTTACGAGAAACAAAAACAAGAAAAGAAAAAAACGATAAAGAGAAAACAAAACAAGAAAAAAAATATTTAAAAAAAAACAACAAAAGTACGCCTATCGTAGATTTGTGCTAACTACAAGTATATAAATCACTAAAACATTAGGCAGCGAAACTAATATTTCCAAGAGGTAAATCTTAAAAAAAATTAATTTAACTAAGGCAACACGTCATAACAGATTATGCCACTAATCGTTTGTTATTATGTTTGTTACTGGGGTAAAATATAATCAATCACATCCTTCGACTAGCCCTCGGCTATGGTATCACTTTTCCTTGCGGTTGGGGTTCAGGGGGTTTGTAACAAGGCGTTCTACCGAAACTTCAATCAAACTGTTCATCACGACAGTTTTTCTCCTATCAGCAATTCTCAATAAAAATACAACCAATCAACTGCATCGTTATCCGTGAAGGTAAATAACAAGTCGGTGTACAAACGATTTAAAACTGATTAAAGCATATAAATTACAGACATAAAGAAGCAAACGCGAGAAAGAAAACCCAAAACGCCGCAAGTTATGCAATTCAACGGAAGGAGTAACTTTATACAACAGCTTATTTATCGTCTGATTACCATGACTGTCGCCTGGGTTGTAACGCTAACGAGAAAATGGGTATAAAATCTATATCGAACTGTACCGTATACTAGCAAATTTAGTAATGACATTTGCCGCCTCAACTAAATGGTCTCATTGTTGCATGGGAAATTTACCGTGCGAAATTGGTCTTGCACATGGATATTACATCAATCCGCAAGTACGTGAACCTGGCACGTTATAAGCTTGCATTTAAGCTAATTAACGTACATCTGGCTGGTTTTATGCAATCGACACCTGTTGCTAGGTTTCACGAAGCCTTACAGTAGCCCTTTTACCTTTACGCACGGTGTTAGATGTTTGATCTTTTAACCTAAAATCGTCCATCTGCATCGGCTGCAGGGTAAGTAAGTAAGATAGAGTATATGAACGTTTCAGTTTGCATTTTAAAATAACTTTGTCGATATGGAATACGATATAGTCTAGCGAAAGGAAAGCTTCACCTATTTAAATATACCCATCACTGTACCCGGGGCGGTACATAATCTTTCTCGCAGGGTTCAACGCCACCCTGGTGACATTGACAACCGTTTGACAGTTGCATAACATGCTGTTTACCGATGTTCACATCTTTACGACAAGTGTTTGCGAAATGTTCGAGATTCATCTATCGCCGTGCCATCTATCGTGCCATCTATCGAACACAGGTTAAAGATTGGCGATTCGTTGGATACCGACCGAGTTATAGGCAAAATTTGGTGCAAACATGAGGAAAATTTTACATTTTCTCAAACAGGGTAAGGAACTTGGTTCCTCGAATAACTTCTGGCACAGACATCTGAGGGCATGGCCGTCCAAGAAGAAAATGTAGCCATTGGTGCCATCTATCGACCACAGGTTAAAGATTGGCGATTCGTTGGATACCGACCGAGTTATAGGCAAAATTTGGTGCAAACATGAGGAAAATTTTCATTTTTTTTTAATTTTTTGATTTTTTTATTAATTTTTCACTCTTTTTTTTACTTCAAGCATTATTTGAGTGAAAAGAAACTCATTGCAACCCATTGGCATTAAAATAAATCAATTTAATTTTTTTTGCAAAATTTCCCAAAAAAATCATAAGGGGTAAGCCTTATGAAATTTTCGAGTTGAAATTTTTTGAAATTTTTTTTTCTGATTTTTTATTCTTTTTTTAATTTAAAGCACTATTTAAGTGAAAAGAAACTTATTGCAACAAATTCCCATTAAAATATATCACATTAAAAATTTTTGCTACATTGCAATTTTGAAATTTTTCACTTCGGTTTTTTGGTAATAACTTTAGTACTAATGGTCGGACGGGTAAGTAAAACACATGCAAAGATGCAGAATGAAATTCTACACAGATCACCCGAACATTGTTGATGTCTATCTCTTCAGGATTTCAAGTAATTCGCAAATAAAGAAAATTTTGAAATATTTCACTTCGGTTTTTTGTTAATAACTTTAGTACTAATAGTCGGACGGGTAAGTAAAACACATCCAAAGACGCAGAATGAAATTCTACACAGATCATGCGAACATTGTTGATGTCTATCTCTTCAGGATTTCAAGTAATTCGCAAATAAAGAAAATTTTGAAATATTTCACTTCGGTCTTTTGTTAATAACTTTAGTACTAATGGTCGGACGGGTAAGTAAAACACATGCAAAGATGCAGAATGAAATTCTACACAGGTCATGTGAACATTGTTGTTGGATATCTCTTCAGGATTTCAAGTAATTCGCAAATAAAGAAAACTTTGAAATATTTCACTTCGGTTTTTTGGTAATAACTTTAGTACTAATGATCGGACGGGTAAGTAAAACACATGTAAAGATGCAAAATGAAATTCTACACAAATCATCCGAACATTGTTGATGTCTATCTCTTTAGGATTTCCTGTAATCCGCAAATAAAGAAAAGTTTGAAATATTTCACTTCGGATTTTTGGTAATAACTTTAGTACTAATGATCGAACGGGTAAGTAAAACACATGTAAAGATGCAAAATGAAATTCTACACAAATCATCCGAACATTGTTGATGTCTATCTCTTCAGGATTTCGAGTAATTCGCAAATAAAGAAAATTTTGAAATATTTCACTTCGGTTTTTTGGTAATAACTTTAGTACTAATGGTCGGACGGGTAAGTAAAACACATGCAAAGATGCAGAATGAAATTCTACACAAATCATCCGAACATTGTTGATGTCTATCTCTTCAGGATTTCGAGTAATTCGCAAATAAAAAAATTTTGAAATATTTCACTTCGGTTTTTTGGTAATAACTTTAGTACTAATGATCGGACGGGTAAGTAAAACACATGCAAAGATGCAGAATGAAATTCTACACAAATCATCCGAACATTGTTGATGTCTATCTCTTCAGGATTTCGAGTAATTCGCAAATAAAGAAAATTTTGAAATATTTCACTTCGGTTTTTTGTTAATAACTTTAGTACTAATGATCGGACGGGTAAGTAAAACACATGCAAAGATGCAGAATGAAATTCTACACAGGTCATGTCAACATTGTTGTTGGATATCTCTTCAGGATTTCGAGTAATTCGCAAATAAAGAAAAGTTTGAAATATTTCACTTCGGTTTTTTGGTAATAACTTTAGTACTAATGATCGGACGGGTAAGTAAAACACATGTAAAGATGCAGAATGAAATTCTACACAAATCATCCGAACATTGTTGATGTCTATCTCTTCAGGATTTCGAGTAATTCGCAAATAAAGAAAATTTTGAAATATTTCACTTCGGTTTTTTGGTAATAACTTTAGTACTAATGTTCGGACGGGTAAGTAAAACACATGCAAAGATGCAGAATGAAATTCTACACAAATCATCTGAACATTGTTGATGTCTATCTCCTCAGGTTTTCAAGTAATTCGCAAATAAAGCAAATTTTGAAATATTTCACTTCGGTTTTTTGGTAATAACTTTAGTACTAATGATCGGACGGGTAAGTAAAACACATCCAAAGACGCAGAATGAAATTCTACACAAATCATCCGAACATTGTAGTTGGCTATCTCTTCAGGATTTCGAGTAATTCGCAAAAACAGAAAATTTTGAAATATTTCATGAAATATTTCAAAAAAGTCAAAAGTGTCAGAGAAAAAATGAAACTTTTCATGAAATATTTCAAAGATGAAAAGTTTCACAGAAAAAAATGAAACATTTCATGAAATATTTCATGAAAAATTTCATGAAATATTTCATCAATTTTCATGCCAACTTATTAACGAGGAGTCAAGGAGTCTGAAACAGTTGAAGTTGAGGGTCTAGGGGGCCTCAAACAGGTGCAGGAGGGGGTGCGACGGTGAAAAACCAAAAAAAAAAAATTTTAAAAAAATTGGGTCCACGAACCGACGAAAATGTGAAAAATCAAAGTGAAAAAATACGCTCCAAAATATGAAAATCTGGTACCGTCGATTAGAAAAAAGCAAAAAAAAAATAGGGCTCACGAACCGACGAAAATCTGAAAATTCGAAGTGTAAAAATACGTTTTGGTTTTTGAAGTGCTACCTCCTCGCCTGGTATGCTCTCCTGTTACTTCAAGCCATTTCGCCTGGTAGTTTTCGAAATCCAAAAGTACCCAAAAGTATCGAAAAAGTACCAGTTGCAGCAACCAAGTAACAGGAGAGCATACCAGGCGAGGAGGTAGCACTTCAAAAACCAAAACGTATTTTTACACTTTGGATTTTCAGATTTTCGTCGGTTCGTGGGCCCTATTTTTTTTTTGCTTTTTTCTAATCGACGGTACCAGATTTTCATATTTTGGAGCGTATTTTTTCACTTTGATTTTTCACATTTTCGTCGGTTCGTGGACCCAATTTTTTGAAAAATTTTTTTTTTTTGGTTTTTCACCGTCGCACCCCCTCCTGCACCTGTTTCAGGCCCCCTAGACCCCCAACTTCAACTGTTTTAGACTCCTTGACTCCTCGTTAATAAGTTGGCATGAAAATTGATGAAATATTTCATGAAATTTTTCATGAAATATTTCATGAAATGTTTCATTTTTTCTGTGAAACTTTTCATTTTTGAAATATTTCATGAAAAGTTTCATTTTTTCTCTGACACTTTTGACTTTTTTGAAATATTTCATGAAATATTTCAAAATTTTCTTTTTTTGCGAATTACTCGAAATCCTGAAGAGATAGCCAACTACAATGTTCGGATGATTTGTGTAGAATTTCATTCTGCGTCTTTGGATGTGTTTTACTTACCCGTCCGATCATTAGTACTAAAGTTATTAACAAAAAACCGAAGTGAAATATTTCAAAATTTGCTTTATTTGCGAATTACTTGAAAACCTGAGGAGATAGACATCAACAATGTTCGGATGATTTGTGTAGAATTTCATTCTGCATCTTTGCATGTGTTTTACTTACCCGTCCGACCATTAGTACTAAAGTTATTACCAAAAAACCGAAGTGAAATATTTCAAAATTTTCTTTATTTGCGAATTACTCGAAATCCTGAAGAGATAGACATCAACAATGTTCAGATGATTTGTGTAGAATTTCATTCTGCATCTTTGCATGTGTTTTACTTACCCGTCCGACCATTAGTACTAAAGTTATTACCAAAAAACCGAAGTGAAATATTTCAAACTTTTCTTTATTTGCGAATTACTCGAAATCCTGAAGAGATAGACATCAACAATGTTCAGATGATTTGTGTAGAATTTCATTCTGCATCTTTGCATGTGTTTTACTTACCCGTCCGACCATTAGTACTAAAGTTATTGCCAAAACACTGAAGTGAAATATTTCAAAATTTTCTTTATTTGCGGATTACTCGAAATCCTGAAGAGATAGACATCAACAATGTTCGGATGATTTGTGTAGAATTTCATTCTGCATCTTTGCATGTGTTTTACTTACCCATCCGATCATTAGTACTAAAGTTATTACCAAAATACCGAAGTGAAATATTTCAAAATTTTCTTTATTTGCAATTTACGAAGTTTAAGATAGGAAATACCTACTGTCGTTGCTTCTGTCACTGATAGCTGGCCGATAGCTGGAAGGTGATATTATCTTTTATTATATATATTAGGGATAATCCAGTTAAATGAAAATTCCCTGATTGCTTTTCTCATCAATGCAGATATTCTAAGTTGTCGCGAGACTCATACACCTAACCTAGCGTTACTGTACACTCGTCAATTGCTCGTTGATAGACATACATTAGCTTTGGTTTATAGGACTATTAACCTTAGTACTTCCAATACGTTTGCCAGGGTTTCTTACCTTCTCCAAGTCAAAGGATTTAATCAATATGACCAACCTTAGACAAGATCAACCCAAGTCTACAAGTGCTGCATTCAATCTTTTAGTGTTAGAACCACGTAACCTGCTAACTGACCGCCTTCTTTCACATGTAGACTTTTCCCATATGTATCTCCCAAGCTGCAACGAGGTTAACTCGGTCCGGGGACAGTTTGTTTCCATTTATTACTTTACGCATGAGGTTTTGTACATCATTACTTAAAATTAAAGTTATGCCTGATCCTTGCACCTGTTGTATTCCCCCAGCTAATGTGTCTGTTGAGTGGTAATTACTTGTATGCCTAGTGCGGTACTTGTTCAGCGACACTTATCATCAAATCTACATTATGAGGCCCGAATTGTCCGGTTGTATTATTGCAAAAATGAAGGACGCCGAATCGGTTATACCGATGCACATCGACATCGCATATGCTTGTGTATGTGTGTGTGTGGGTGTGCTCCACTGCACCTTTTCGCCACTATTCGCTAATCTCCTTGCATTCTATATATACTATATTCGATAAAGGTTAAAATTAATCCAATGATATACGCGAAGTCATATTCGACGTGTGTACATTACATCTTTCCACGCTCAACAGACACAGGTTACAGCTAGCCGGGAAACGAATGTAAGAGATGGTAGGAAAGGGAAAGACAATAACGAAAAACAAAAATGATGAAAACCTAAACCAAAAATCGTCTTGTATGAAGGCTTCGTGGTATTTAAAAATTGCTTTTTCGCTTTCAACGCTACTATATCTATATCCCTAGTGTACTAGTGTCTATATACATCTACAGCTGCATACTTACACGCTTATTTGCAAACTCATTGGGAGAAGCGATACTACAGGGACGTAGACGTGCGAGACTGTCCCGAATTCGTTCTGCTTTCCCCCCCCCCCGTAACGTTTACAAGAATATATACTCTACACCTGCAGTAGAACACATACCTACGACGCATCTGATGCAACTGTTGATCCATCCCTAGCCGCACACCTAGGGATGTGCGCGCGCGCGCAAAATAATGATCACTTCAGTCAAAATGTTTAATCAACCCGCGTACGGGCAGCATGATTTGTTCTTTTGTTACTAACCTTATACGCTATAATACCCTCGCGCCACTATCTTCCCTATAGCGACTCCATTTTATGTGGCGGCCATAAATCGGCCAAAGGCCTACCCAACGTATCTCAGTCGGGAGATTCACCCTTACACTAAATCGATTTTACTATCAATAGTATTAGTAGTAGTAGTTTTTTTTTTAGTAATAGTAGTAGTAGTAGTAGTAGCATTAGTGTGGTAGTACGTTGTTTACTTTTGAATCGTATATGAAACATTCCATTTTATTCGCAATTATTCTCTCCCTTTTACCTTTTTACTGTCTTTCTTACACTCCTTGCTCGTGCCGGATGTATCCCGCCCTTTACCCTTTTCCCACTGCTTTCTCAACTCCCCTCCGTTTTCACCCATATCCCCCAAAAACCCAACGCATCTAATGCCAATTCTACGAGGTACAAAAACAAAAGCATGACATAATAAATTTCTGGAATTTGTATACATTTTATGTTCGTTTCGTTTCTCTTTTTCTTCCGTTCGCTCAATATTCATCTTCTCACTATCTATATTGTTTCGTTATTTTATTTCTTTTCTTTTCTCCTACGTTTTTCCTTCTTTTCTCTTCTTATTTTACATCTAGCGGTAGTAGTACATCGTTTCAACATAATTGTTTTGTTTCTATTTAATATTAGAGTGTAAGTATGAAGGGTTTTTCCTTTTGTTTCTTTTCTCCGTACGTCCGTAACTGGTAGGATTATTAAATTAAAACAATAAACAAAAACAAATACATTGCGGGAAGTGAGAAAACGAGGGTAAGTTTTCTTATATTCTTTTATACACAACATCTGTGCACTACCCTCCCCCCACATTCAGCTGATTTTGTTTTGTTTTATTGGCTTAGTTCGAGCAATTTAAAGCTCAGTTCGCCACAATCATTTTTCACCCTCTTTGTTTTCTCTATCTTTTGCTTATTTTTGCTTTTTACCTCTTTTTATCAGTACGGTCCATTTACAAGGATCAACCCTTTATTAGCTTGCTCATTGCTCTCTTTTGCTTTGTTGCTTCCCGTTTGCACTTATCTCGCAAACACCTCAACACATTGGTTTGAACAGCAATTTTCGAGTGGTGTGTGATATAAGAATCGTTCTATACTACATATATATATAGTTATATTAAATGTGGCATTTTGTGTTATAAGTTATTCCCTATCGTATTTCTATACAGTTTTACTTTGTTTTGCATCCTAACGTGGAACTTCGGACTGGGATGATATCGTTCGCGTCTGAGCATTTTCGGGGCAGGGTGCAAAACCCTATTCATGTGTGTTTCCTCTGTGTGCCTGACCGACTTTCATCTTCCGTCTTTCTTCTCTGAGCATTTCACAACAACAGCAACCGGAGTGTGTATTTTATACTATATTACTTAGAACCGTTTTGCTACTTGTATGTACATCATTATTGCGGGAATCGAAAGCATTTGCGGGTAGATAAATTATGTAAACAAAGCACGATACAAAATACTTAACACATGAATGTAAAAAAAAACTATACTTATTACTAATGTTTTATGGAGGGGGGGGGGGGGGGGGATTTTTCTTACATACTTTAAAATATATTCTTCATAAAGAGGAAACGAAAACCATTTCAGATCGTGTGATGCGTGTTCATTTGCTGTCTTATACTATTTTTTTTCTTCTTCATACCAGTGCATGCTTCTGTTCACGTCACAGGGGGGTGGCGTGTTAAAACTACGATTAACGAAAGTAAAAGCAGTGGAGGGAAGGGAGAAAAGAAGGATTTTCCCATCAGATATATCCTGATGATGTGTAATTTAACGACGACACAGCCACATAACAATTTCTCAGCAATTGTTTCACTTTCTCTTCGTTTCTCGTTTCATTTTCATCCTATAATTTAGCGCATTACGGTTGCTGAGGAATTGAAGAATTGTTTAGAGAGTTGTTGCACACACACGCACACAAACTTCACTTTCCATGTTCAGATTCGGAACAGATTTTTCCACCTGTGCAGTGTAGCACCACACTCCCACACATGCCGAGTGGTGTAGTAAAAAGGGTGTACTTCTTTCTCCCATTAGCAACAACAAAAGGGAAAATAATATTGCGACAGGTACACGAGGAAAACGAAGCAAAAAACAAAAGCATCGTGTACGTGGATATCATGTTGCATGCACTATCCTGAGCTGTGGATGGTGATTGTAATTTTAAAACTGGAGAGAAAGAATACTTCTACATCTTTTTGTTCACGTTTTTTTTACACATTGTTCCGATGCGCTCTTCTAAGCACTACCTCCCCTCTCTCTCTCTCTCTCTCTCTTTCGCTTCTTCTTAAAATTATTGCTAGAATACACATGTTTTGTTGTAATACAAAGCCAGCATAGAGTTTGTAAACACGCCTGAGACGGATCTAATTAGATAAAATCATATTAATATTTACACCGAACGTAGTAAAAGCACATGTTAACGCTTATTGAAGTAAGTCTTGTTCGAAGTTTAGATTGGTTCCACGGGATGTCATTGCTTTGTTTACTATTACTGTGTGTATGTGTTTTCGTGGCTTGTTTTCTTTTGCTTCCCGAAATATCTTCATTAAATCGCCTGCGGTTAGATTTAAAGCTTTAGGGGGAGGTGGTCTAGCCAAATACCGGGACCATTTGGTGAATCTTTTCTATAATTCTACTTTCATCATGGCGCAGGCCCATCCACACACACACACACATAACCTCGTATTTTCGATCGATTCGGTCTGTAGTTTAAGATCATACTCATTTTGTTTTAGGTTTTGTGGAGTCGTTAATTACTGAATGTACTATCGATCGATCGGAGCGATCCGGTGGTGCATGTGATAAACGGCGCCGATCCACACAGCAGGACTGGGTTCAAATCCCATTCGGATCGACCCCCCGTAGCAAGGACTGACTATCCGGCTACGCGGTAAAAATAAATCTAGTAAGCCAGAAATGGCCGGCGTGACCTGTAAGGTCATTAAAAGCCAAGAAGAGAGACTATCGATCGATCTGGTTGAAAAAAAAATTGTTACAAAACGAAGTGCAACTATTCTGTATGTGAATGAATGCAATTAACCCATTACAGTCCAGGGAGGGTATAATTTTAACCCAAAAAGAATTCCGTAACATTTTGGCCCTTTTTTGTCATTAAAAATATTTCCTAAAAATGTGATTGTGATTTTTGCTATTTTTTTCAGTCCCTAGAGCGATTTCGAGGACTCTTGCAACAGGACAAGACCGCGTAAGTAAGTAAATAGAATCCTTTATAAGGCAAATGTTCCAATTTTTGTGATGCTTACTTTTGCGACTTTATCTGAACTTTGCACATTCCCAAAACACGCTAAAAGCGGCCTAAAGGGACACAAGAAGTGATACTTCATATCTTTTCTACTGCACTGGACATTTTAAATTTTATAACATGTAAAAAATGGAATAATTTCGATGAATGAAATTTCGCTATACTATAAGAGTCAATATGTGTGTATGTGTGTGTGTATGCTTTGCAATTATATGTTATGGTTCGCTGGTAATGGTCGTAATCTCTTGATTTGCCCTAAATGCTCTAGCATCCTGACTTTCGGTTTGTATTTAACGAAACCACAAACCACACTATTGCTTTGCCTAACCGGCGCGAGCCATGGTCAATGAAGATTGAAGGTGCCGAAGGTATGTCTGTGTGTGAATGGGACGTACAACGCTCCCACCATCTTCGCTCTCCACCCCACCCCCACGACGAGCACTAATTTCTAAGTTAAAAAAGTGTGAATCATGTTTTTACGCGGTTGCATTATTTGCTCTCTCTTTCTCTCTCTCTCTCTTTCGCTTTTTGCATTACTTTTGTTTCCATAGCAAGGCCTTGGTTTGTCGATCTTCTTGTTTTGTTTTGCTTTGATTTTCTGAATTTTCTTAACAATTCTCTATTGTTTTGCTTTTATTTCGAACACCCTTGAAAATCTATCACTATCTCTCTTTGTCCTTATTTTTCCTCTTTTAAACATATTCATCTAACCACCATATTCAACTGTAAAAATATAAACGAACACAAGTTTAAAAAAAAAATAATTATGTAACTCTTGCATTCTCTCTCATCTTATCAAACCGCTTGTTTCTATCTTTCGCTTCTTCTGTTTCTCTTTTAATCTTTCTTTCTTTTCCCTATTTTTGCTTTTTCACTATCACATTATACATCGAATTACGAAAAACATACTAACTGAAAACGCACTGGAACACGATACGATTCTTGGATCACACATAGCTGAACTTGCGTTTGTCTTTGCCATTTTTTTTATGCTTTAGAAACACTCTGACTGTCATATATGCTTGTTACGGTTAGCGTTTCCGAGCAGGCCACAAGCCGTTTTTGCATGCAGTTTTTTGTTTGTCATGCCTTGTTGATAGCCAACAATGAGAGTCATCGCACCACCGGGAAACGTAACTCGACTATTACAAATCATAGCTATGACAGTCAACTTGTTAATACAGCATTTCTTGATATTGCCTTGCTTTTAGATAGTATGACAATATCCGCGTAGGCTATCATACTTCAACAATCTCACAAAAAAAAAACTAATTTTCACAGTGGTAATAAAATAAAGTATGTAAAAAAAAAACTAATATAGTTATGTAAGCATGTTTATGTACGAGCGCGCATTCCACGACGAAAGGTAATTAATGAAACCTGAGAAAAATGGCTTCAATCGACCAATTATAATTTCTTAAATCGTATCGTTCTGCTCGAACCTCCCCGTAGTACAAAAACAAGCTATACAGTTTACATATTCTTGTCACGTACGCATTGTTAACGTCGTAATGCTAATCTTCCCCCCGGGCTTAATACTAACCCCTTTATTAACGAACGAGCGGCTCTTATTTGGCTTAACGACCTTCTAGAGGGTCTCTTGCCTGCCCTCTTGGGTTACTCTAGACTAGTGCCCACGTGTTTGCGTAATATAATTTCACGCACGCTAAAGGGGAGTTGGTTCGGGGGGGAGGGGAGCTGGGGAACCGTTTTCGGTACGACCGAAACGTTTGACAAACGGTAATGTAAAGAGCAACCCCCTACACAATCAAAAAGAGTTTACATGCATTGGTTTGAATACAACTAATGAACATTTTGCTATCGACACAGTTAATGGACTTTCGGCTTTAACCAACCGAAATCAAGAAATATTGAAATACATAGCTGTTTAGCTACAAGTACCATACATAAATCCTTTCTTAGAATCGCAATTCGTCTGTAACTACCATCATTCACTGTTTTCGTTTATGCTTTCTATCTCCTAACCTTCGTTATGTACACGTTTCTTAGATTTATCCCACAAAATTTCGGGCTACTGTTCATACGTAAACCAAAAGTAAAAAAAAATCGGAACATTTTGCATGTTTGAACTTTTCCAAACAAAGCAGGAAAATTTAAATCAACAAACAAACTAATAATATCAATATTGAACGTTTCTACCCGTTGCGTTGACTTTGCCAGCATACTACTACAACTGTTCGACAAATTTGGTTAGCTGATCTGGCAGGGAGGTTTCGCCAGCGTTCCCGTTACCGCCGGGGCCGATTATACCGACGCCCTGCGCTAGATCCTGCTGCACACCGCCGCCGCTCCCGACGCCCACCACGTTGCCTCCTCCACCGCCGACACCTCCGAGGCCGCCGACCACGCCGACCACACCACCCATACCGCCACCGACGGTCATGGCGTTTACCGGACCACCGACACCGACGACACCGACGCCGACCACATTTCCGCCACCCGCACCCTGCATACCAACGTTTCCGACCCCACCACCGCCACCACCTACCATACCGACCACGTTCGTTGGCTGGTGGGTGGAGTGCATGTGATTGTGCAGCACAACATCGCCCGGTTGCACCGGCACGGGCGAATGGGATGGTATGTGATGCGGCGACGGTTGGGCCCGGGGCGATACGGACGGTTGGGCCCGTGGTGATGGTACGGCACGCGGCGATGGTTGCGGCTGCGGGCTCCGTATCGGTGGCGGTGATCGTACCGATTGCATCAACTGCTGCTGCATCGCTAGCTGCTGCGGATTCGGTGGACCCATGATGCCCTGGTTCGGGCCCTGACCTTGCTGCTGTTGCTGTTGCAGCTGCTGAGACAATACGTTCACGCCGACACCACCCTGCGACTGAGGGTTAGGTTTCATCGTTTGCTGAATGTACTGTTGCTGGTCGGGAAACATGCCACCACCCTGCCCATAGCCGCCACCCATCTGCTGCTGTGGCCGGGGGCGCTGATTGTACGGTGGGGCGGGCGGTATATTGCCACCTGCCATCGCTAACTGTTGCCGGTGAAGCATCAGTTGCTGCTGCTGCTGTTGTTGCTGCGCTTGCTGCTGCTGTTTATACCACAGTTGCTGTTGAAGCTGTTGAAGCGGTGGGAGGGGGAGGAACGATTAAGTAACCAAGTGGTCGAGTGTGTTGTTGATAGATTGTGCTTGAAATGGTTACAACACTTACCGGCATTTGCATGGAAGGATTATTGCCCGGTTTGCCACCGCCAGGCATACCCTGTACGCCTTGCATACGGTTCGGAACCATTTGCACGGACGCGGGTGGATTGTTGTACACCATCACCGGTTGTCCCGCCTGCACCTGTTGCACCTGTGAGCCACCGGGATGCATTACACCGTGCTGCTGTTGCTGCTGGGCTTGCTGCTGCTGCGTTTGTTGCTGTTGTTGGACTTGCTGCTGCTGTTGTTGCTGTTGCGGCATCCCTACCTGGTTTTGATTTTGCTGATGTTGGGCCTGTTGCATCGTACAAAATGATAATGAAATTTCAACCTTTGCTTGGGCGGTAAACGGTGGTAGGGTGGGTGTTTCACAACCGTTTCGTAACGTACCTGTTGTCGCTGTTTAATAAAAGCTGCCATCAGCTGCGGATTGGCTTTCAGTATCGAAAGCAGCTGCTGTTGCTGCTCGGGACCAGCGGCCGGATTCTTCAGGGTCGCCATCAGCTGGGCGATCGCTTGCTTCGGCTGTGTGGCCATCTGGGTTTGGCCCGGTTGATTTTGCTGTCCACCGGCTTGCTGCTGCTGCGCATTACCCATCATACCACCCTGCATAGCAATCGGACCCTGACGTATGCCGGCCATTATTTGTGCACCACCGACACCACCGCTCATGATACCCTGTGCAAAAACGGGGAGGGAAAAACAAAAGATGAACAAATGCATAAAACTGCATCCCGTGCACTCTAAACCCGCGAACAGATATGAACGTACCGTTTGAAGTGGATTCTGTGGTTGTTGCTGCGGTTGCTGCATCAATCCGGGCAGCGTTGGCCGCATGCCTGGTCCACCACCATTCGGATAGCGCGAGTTCCACTGATCCATCTGCATTACATTCTGCCCAATACCGCCTGGACCGCCGCCCGGTCCACCCATGGTCACACCTACCGCATTCGGTTGCTGCTGCGCATTCGGCATTACACCAACACCGGACACGTTCACACCGACGCCTGCCGCGTTCATATGGCCAGCTGGCATCGCACGCTGCATCACTGGCGGTACCATCACGGGATTTACTTTACCGTAGCCGACATGCGGTGCCTGCTGTCTAGCAGCTTCCTCTTGCACCTGTGTTTGCGTTTTGTCAAAGCAGACGATTATAAAATGTCGTTTTTTTTTTATTTGTTGTAAAGCGTAATAAATATTCAACTAATACAAATAAGAAGAAAATTTGTATATTTTAAATAGGTAACACATACCTGCTTAACGGCTTGCAGCACATTCGCCGGCGGTGTTTGTGCACCCGGCTTCATACTCATGCCACCGTGATGTGGACTGCCCATACCACCAATCTGTACCGTATTCGGTACCGCAGACGGGCTCATCGCACCCGCACCAGCATTTACCATACCGCCGCATCCCATACTGGTGACGACACCGCCAACCCCACCGCCGGCCGGTACACCGATTGCCATCGTGTTGCTTACCGGGCCGGACGGTGCGACCGAACAGCCAGCAATAACGTTGGATGAGCAGACGGCACTGTTCAAGCTGCTACCGCCACCATTGCTGTTCTGCGGTATTTGCGGTGTCGGTGCACCCAGTCGGGTGGTATTCATTACCGCCATACGGCGTCGCAAAAGTTGCTGTTGTTGCAATCTACAAAAGAAAAAGAAATAGCATATCAGCATAAGTAAAAGCATACCGTACGAAAACCGGCGCTGATTGCGCTATAAATTCTAACGTACCTTTGCTGCAGCTGTTGCTGCTTCAGCTTGTGCTTGATGTTCGGACAGAACGGTACCAAACACTTCGCCTCCTGGCAGTGCTTTGCATGATAGCAGCAGAGCGCAATGAGCTGCTTGCAAATTGGACAACCACCGTGCGTCTTTCGCTTGCAGTGCTTTGTGTGCTGCACCACACGCTTCATCTTCTGACAGGACGGTAATCGACAGTTGGCATCGCGACACTGGCAGGCATGTACCAACGATTGGATACAGCGTTGGATCGATTGTTTGCGTGCCTCCTGCGGGTTCGTTTGCTTCACGTCCGACGGTGATGAACCATCGTCCAGATCGAAACCAAGCTTATCCATCTTGTGCTGATGGCCCACCTTCTCCTTACAGGTAATACAGAGATCAAAATCCTACGAACGAGATAAAGAAACACATTTTAAGAATGGTTGAATGGTTTAGATGAAGAAATTATGCGACCGCAAAGCGGCAAGCGAACAGGACACTTACGTCACAAACGGTGCAGTGGTATCGCGTCTCGACGTGGTTCTTGCAGTTGTTGCAGGTATACACAAACTTGTCCTGGCCCTGGTTGTGCAGCTCGTACAGCATACAGAGCGTACTGAACTGTGCCCGACGCAGCGAAGAAAACTCGTAATGCTTATCCCTTGCCAGCGTCAGGAAGGCATCACGCCCGTCCATAAGATCGCAGTTAATGAGTGGATCTGGGTCTTGGATAGGCTGTGGTAAACGTAAATACCAAAACAAAAAAGAAAAAAATATATAAATAAGCGCACACACACAGCGTTTAACTTAGCGTGAAAAAGAAAAGGTAAAAAAAAACTTACCGCCAAACTCGCAGCGGACTGCGCTGAATGCAGCCGGATGACGAAAAACACCTCCTTGTGCTTTTCCATGGTGGCAAATATCTTTGCACTGAGATCGTTCCCAATCTGTTCGTTCGTTTTCTTGTTGCTTTTGCGCTGGGCCGCCTTCGATTTGTTGGACTTTTTCGCCTTCTTTTGGCCTTTCTTCTTACCGTCGGCTACGGTGTCACTGTCATCGTTCATGGACATGATCTGCAAAAGTGTGAACGAGAACATTAGCCAAAGATGCACAGTGTTTATAAGCTACACACACACGCTACTTACCGCATTCGCTGCCGCTTCCTCGCGTTCCGCCTGTTTGCGCTTTTCCTCCTCCTCCTGGTCAAGCTCCTTGATGCTTTCCTCGAGCACGTTTGGCCAGAAATCTCCCTCAAAATAGGGCAGCTCGGATGCTGATTGTAGCTTGTCCTCCATGGCCTGCTTCAGGATATCTTTGTAGTCCTGGATCGTGCGCTCGACCATACCCTTATCTAGCATCTTCTTGTACCATTCCTGCAACCGTTTGGGTTTCGGTATGCGCTGCTCGGGCGGATGACAGTGAAAGATGTAATCGTCACCCTCGGATGGTGGGCACGCCCAAATGTGTGCCATCGTGTAACCGAGCTGCTTCGCATAATCCATATACCCGAGCAGTATCTCATGGTACACCGACGTCCGGTACTGGCGCGGTCGGAAGAAATGCACCGAATCGAGGTAGGCAATGTAGACGCGGCGCGTATTTGGTGCCGCACACTCGGAACCGTACTCCTGCACATGCATGCCGAAGAAGCACACGTCAACGCCGTCCACCTCCTCGAACGCAAACAGTGCCTTCGCACGGTAAGGAAACTCGGGCAGCATTTCGCCGTTTTCCACAAACCGGCTGCGCATGCCCGGCTTTACCTCCACCATTTTGTCCGAGCTGGAAACGACGCGTATGTGCACCTCGCCCGCACCGGCTTCCTTCTTCTTGAGGAAATTGTTCACCCGCGTCTCAATGTACGTGCCCAGCTTCGAGGTTGGCAAGCGTTTCGCATTGAACTTATTGTCCTTCCGCTTCTGGCCCTTCTTCTTCAGACAAGCGTCACATACAAACCCGCCGGGCCAGATTGATTCGAGGTAAAGCACACAGATCTGATGCTGCTTTCGCCCACAGTCAAGACAATCGACGAACGGTTCCAGCTCGAGGTGATCGTTCTTCATCTCCTTGAATTGATCTTTCTTGATTTGGCTGCAAACCGAGGGAAAACATCATTTGTGAAACTGATCTAATGGGGGCACACACATACACCAGAAATGAACCCAGCATTCTAGTTGTATATACTCACGTTTGCGACTGCATCGGATCATCGCCAAGCGTAACCGTATCGCCCGGTATCTCGTTGAAGCACTTCTGACAGTACGTGTATCTGGTAGATAATGCCCCAAAAGAGCTTTTAGTTTTTGTTTTGTTGTTGGTTTGTTGGTTCAACGTCGATGGGTACGAACAGATTTGCGTAGATAGATTTGTTGTTGTGGATGGTAAGGGATGAAGATGAAGTGAAGAGATCATGTATAATTCCGAATATTGTTTCGCGAGAAAAGAGGGGCGTGTGAGAAGGTGGGTGGGAGCGGGTATTGGAGCGATAAAAAGCGTTTGGTTTTCGATGATGATGCGGTGTTGGTAGTGGTGTTGATGAGCGAAATATGAAAATATAAAACACATGAACACATTTTTAATTTCACTGGTACAAACGAACACATCAAGCAATGATGATTAGTAGTGAGGGGGAGATTTGTGCATGAAATGAATTTGTTTTTTTTTTTTCAATAAGTTGGCTTGAAAGTTGACGTCTTACTCAAATCTTTTGAAGGACTTCAAACAAAATTTACCAAGTACAAACTCTAAATGAAAGCTTCCAATCTTTTGGTTCATTTAATTGAAAAAAAGCATCTGAATAAAATCTGCATCTCACTCCTCTTTTCATAGCTTTCCCCCTCAAACTTATTGAAATCTTAGCTCTCTATATTACACTACATACAGCAAAATAAAAGGCACTACAAAACTTACCGGTTTTGGTAGCTGTAATACTTTGCATCACGTGGAATGGTACATAATTGTTTGCCATAGCAGCACAACACTTGCGGATTAAATGTATACTTTCGTCCACAACAGTAGCCGAGCGATTGCATCACTGGATCGATCTCCAGCTCGAACACTTCGGATAGCTGCGGGGATGGATGAAGAAGAAAAAAAACCAATCGTTAACATCACTTTCCTTATCCTGGAAAATCGGAGAGCCGGCGATGGGGTGATCATCTTACCTTGGTGCAGTAGCGATACACACGTGACGTCTTCCGGTTGTACAACCAGGCATTGTCGAACATGAGCCACACATCATCAACGTACTCGCGCGGGTCCTGATACTGACCGCTTTCGAGCTTCTTCCGGATCGTGCTCAGATCCATCGGCTGGCGAACAATGTCAAAGTAGTCCGGTATACCGAGCGAATTCGGATCAACCGGCATACGGAATGGTATAGATTCCGGTTCCTGGGTGACTAGTTTCTCTAGCGTCGGTAGCAACGCTTCCCGCAGCTCCTCCGGTTTGAACGCTGTTAGCATAAAGAAGGGCAAAATTAGACGATTTACAAAAAAAAATATGTTCCAACCCTTACAAGAACAGGGCCACACACACACACTTACAGCATTTCTTCTTGTTGTCACTCGCGTTCGTCTGGATGGTCGGTTCCGGATAGATGCCGGCCTTCAGCTCCGTTTTCATCACCTTCGCCTTCGGACTGCCGGAACGGCCCTGATCCACCTCCACCTTGAACGTGCTGACATCGAGCTTGTTCTTACCGCTGCCACTGCCACTACCGTCAGAACCATCCATCATCTCCGTCTTGATTTCGTGCGCCATCATGCTCATGCAGTCGTTGTTTACGTTCTTGCCGCCAACTTCGCCACCACCGGACGTGTCCATATGATTGCTGTCCGGCTCGGACTTGATGTCCTCCTCGCGCTTCATCTCGAACTTGCCCTTGTTGTTCTTGCTGCCGCAACCACCGCTACCCCCGCTGGCACTATCCTTTGCGCTGCTTGGCGGTTCGGGTGAATCTTCCTTGTCGCGTGCCATTGCGGCCTCGAGTGCCGCCATCTGCGAACTGAACGATGAGGACGATGACATGCGGCTAGCGGACATGCCAACCGCACTGGTTGCACCGCCGTTCGCGGTGTTGTTGGTCACCGTTGAACCGACCGATGCTGCGGGCAGCACGCTCGAGGTGGACGCAAGGCTACCACTGCACGGTGTTGCGGGTGTAGTTGCCGGTGTAGTAGTGGTAGAGCCACCGTTTAGCGCGAGTGAAGTCGTACCACCGCCCGTTACCAACGTTCCACCTAGCGTCCCGGGCGGAAGAAGACCAGCGCCACCAACCGGCAGCGAGGAAGACACACCGTTTCCACCGGTTCCACTGAGCGTTTGGCCGTCTCCCAAACCGACACCTGCACCGCCACCGGCCGATGATGAGTCGGTAGATGCCGGACCACCAGGCGTTAGCAGCAGTGGTACAATACTGGTACTGGATGTGTTGTTGCCAGCCGGTGACGGTAGCATCGGTCCATTGGACGTCGTAACGTTGGCTGTGTTGGGACCGAGCGTACCACCGGTTGCACCTCCCACACCACCGTACGGGCTACTGGCCAGCATATCACCACTGCCCACAAGTCCCGCACCGGTACCGCCCGCTCCGCCAACCGCACCGCTTCCGCCCATACCGGACAGAAGCGCAATGTTGCGCTGCTGTGCCTGGGTTTTGCCACCGCTCATCAGCTTAAAGCCACCGGGATTGAGCGTGTTGACGAACATACCGCCGGCTGCGCCAGGATTAACCACACCGCCCTGATTCGGTCCCTGCTGCTGTTGGCCGGTGTTTGCATTAACACCACCGAACGCCGACCGCATACCTTGGCCCATCGTTTGACCGGTGAGCGCACCGGATAGTTGACCGAGCTGTTGCTGCTGCGTTCCGTCAATACCGCCCCCGCTGAGATTTGCACACTTCGCACGGACAATATCGTTAAACTGTTGCAGCTGCGACGAACTGTCCATCATCGACGGCCCGTTAAGGAATGATTGTTGCTGCTGGTTTACCACTTGCGGAGACTGCTGCGGCACACCGACCATACCCGGCGCATGGTTGTTCGGTTGCTGCTGACCGAACGGTGACAGCCCACCGGGTAACACGGTCCCACCGGCACCGTGCACAAGGTTCCCGTTCGGGCTAGGGCCAGGCTGCGCTACAAACAATTGCTGCGTTTGGCCGGGTCCACCCTGCTGCTGTTGCGCGTTCACCACCCCGATACGGCTGTTCGGTCCCATTTGTGCGCCGAGACTGTTCTGTGCTTGGTTCATCAGTCCACCGGCACCGTGGCGTGCGGCTTGCATCTGCTGCATCGTTGTTGGATTGTTACCACCCACTCCGCTGCCCGAAGCTGCACCCATACTGGAGAGAAGGTTTACCTGCTGCTGCTGCTGCTGTTGTTGCTGCTGTTGCTGCTGCTGCTGTTGGTGGTTGTGATTCAGTGGTCGCAATATTTGACCAGCATTCGGACCACCACCAACTACCTGGCCGGCCGCATTCAGCTGCTGCTGCAGTTGCATCTGCTGCTCCTTCCGCTTCTGGCGCTTCTCCTCCAGCTCTTTCTGTATTTTGTAAATCTTTTCCGCCAGTAGATGGTAATATTCGGAGCGTGAGTTAGCCATCTCGTACATGTCACCTTCGACTTTCTTCGCGTACGCAACCAGATTGTACATCCGTTTGTCGAACATGGCGGACGGATCCGGCGAGGGAAAGATCGCCTGCACCAGCTTGTGTACCAGATGGTTCCGCAGATCGGGCGTTACCGAATGGTGCCAATCCTTCGTACCCTGCACCGGTACGGCCACCATCGATGCATTGTTACCGCCCGCATTGCTACCCGTATTGCCGCCGGTCGCACCGACCGCGAAGTTACTCGTATTGGGACCACCGCCTGCACTCATAGTGCTCGTGTTGGTCGTGTTCATAATGGGCATCGACTGGGACGTTAACGTTTGCATCCCGGTTGCCGTGGATGTGCTGCAAACCACACCTGCACTGTTGGTTAAGTTGCCACCGCTAGTGGCCATTTGATTGCTATCACCGGGGCTGAACAACATCTGATTACCACTGTTACCCGTTGCCATTGGAATGATTGAAGGATTCGTTTGGGTTTGCTGCTGGGACTGTACGCTACCTTGCTGCTGATTCGTCGCGTTCTGACCGAGCATTCCACCGCAGCCGGTACTGCCATCGTTCTGCTGTTGTAACATACCGCCTAGTTGATTCGGTGGCATCATCAAACGCACGGTGTTGCCCTGCTGTTGTTGCTGCTGCTGCTGCTGGCCCGCCATTCCTATACCTCGCATGCTGTTCATTTGGTTCGACTGCGGACCACTGACGGCACCGGACAGATTGCTCTGGAGTGGCGATGAAGAGGGCCCAATTTGTTGTTGCATGCTGTTCACCAGCTGCTGATTGAACGATGGCCGCGTGCCGACCACATCCGCACCGGACGCTACGTTGCCGGTATTCTGCTGCAGTAGCACCTGTGCCGTCGAACCATCCTGTGCAGATTGTTGGTGTGCTGTCTGCTCAACTGACCCGACCGTTTGTGGCAACAGGCCTTTTAAATGCCCCGTTGGTTGCTGCTGTTGGTTCGTTAATGGTGATGCCTGCGGTGTGATTTGTGCGGATGAAAGCAACTGCTGCTCATGCTGCTGATCCGTACCGTCCGTTGACTGCTGCTTTAGCTGCATTTGCTGACTGTCGGACTGTTGCTGTAGCTGCTGTAACAGCAACATCTGTTGCGGTTGCTTTTGCTGCTGCAACATTTGCATCTGCTGCTGGGGTTGCAGCTGTTGCTGCAGTTGTTGCTGCAGCTTTTGCTGCTGTTGCTGCAAATTAAGCTTCGCCTGTTGCTGTACCTGTTGCTGCTGCTGCTGGGGCGAGGATAAGGAGGCTTGTGGTGTTTGTGGTGTATGCGGTTTCTGCACTTCCTGTTGCTTTGCCTGGTCCATTTGGAGCTGCCGCTGTTGCGGCGACGGTGACTGTTTGTCTTTCTCTTGCTCCTGCAGTTGGGCAATTAGCGATACGTCCTTCATTTCGTGATCCTGATCCTGCAAAACCTTGGCTAACGCAGTAGCAGCATCCGTATCGTCTCCGAGGCGCTGTTGGGACGGGACGGACGATTTACTCTGGTCCGTGGAACCGGTTGACTGAGACGCCGACGTGTCTGGATCTACTTCCATCGCGTCCGCCAACAGCTCGTTCGATGTCTTATCTTTCTCTTGCTCCTGCAGGTCCATCTTCTTTACACCGTCATCCGACGAATCACCGACTGTTTTGGACGCATCGCTTTGACCCACATCGTCGGTCGTCGATTGATCTGCCGCCTGCTGTTGCTTTGGTTTCTCATCGGGCTTTAGCAGTTTACTACTGCTGTCCTCCTGTCCATCCGCATAACCGCCGGACGGCAATGGCAGTGACGATTTCGACAGCCCATCCGATAGTTCGTCCGGTTTACTGTTACTATTAGAATCTTTCTGCTGATCATCCTTCCTGCTATCGTTCTTTTCCGATTGCTGTTCGCTAGACGCGGACGATTGACCGAGCTGTTCCAGCAACTGGGATTCTAACTTTTTCTCCGACTGATCCGACCCAACGTCGTTTGACGAGGACTCGCCACCCGTCTGCTTCTTGTCCGCTGCAAGCTTAGCACCATCCACCTGCATTTCGTGATCGAGCGATTCGTTGCCGGATTTGTCCGCGTGGCTGGATTGATCTTTCGCCTCACCGGATGAATCTTGCGCTTTGTTGCTTCCATCGGACAAATCCTTCTTTTCTTGCTGCTCGACACTACTCGAACCGTCCGATTTGGGTTCTTTCTGCTCCGGTTGTAGCTGGTTTGACGCATCGTCACCTTTCGCCAGCTCCAGCTTGTCCTGTTGTTTGTCATGATGCTGCTCCGTACCATCTTGCGACGCATCCTTCAGTTCCTTCAGATCAGACTTATCCTGTTCAGACTTCTCCCCCTGGTTTGTACTGTCCGGAAGGGTGATCGGATCGCCAATCGCCGGCGAACCTTTCAGCTGAACATCTTTGTGATCGGTTTTGTCCAGCTTGTCCTGCTGTTTGTCCGACAGTTCTTTCGACCCGTCGTGATTCGACTGACTAAGCGAGGCGCCATCTTTTCCCTCTTGCACCTTCTTCTCTAGTGCATCGTCAGATTGCTTCGTTTTATCTAGCTGCTGCTGATCGGGATGGTCCAAATGTTCCTTCTGCTGGTCGGTCACCTCTCCCTGACCGTCCTTTCCCTCCTGTTCGCCGGCCCCTGCGGATAACCGTGCATCCTTCTGCAGCTGGTCGGCCTTCTGTTTGTTAATATCTAGCTGTGACTGCAACTGATCTTGCAACAAATGATCAGCCCCCAGGTCTTGTGTCTTCGTGTGATCGTCCGGCTTCATCGTCAATACTGTTGAGGCATCGGTACTACCGTCCGGTTGGCTCAGTGCATTAGTTACCTCCGACGAGTCCGTCGGATGCATTGGTGTCAGCGATTGTTGCTTTTCCGTCAAATCGTTATGTTGATCGTGCTGTATCTCCAGCTGTTGTTCGTGTTTCGCCTGTTCTAAATGTTGTTGCAGCTGATCCTTCTTCTGTTCCATTTGTAATTTCTGCTGCTGTTGTTGTTGTTGTTGCTGTTGTTGCTGCTGTTGTTGTTGTTGTTGTTGTTGTTGCTGCTGCTGCTGTTGTTGTTGCTGCTGCTGTTGTTGTTGCTGTTGCTGTGGTTGTTGCAAAGCTGACGAAACTGAAGCTGCAACAATAGCTCTCACTGCAGCCGCCTCTGCTGCCGCTTGTTGTACAATCTTTTTATGCTCTTGTGATGCGGCGAGCTGGTTTTGTTGCTGCTGTTGAGGGGATGGTGCATGCGATAGCGATTGAAGCTGGGGCGCGACTTGAGACTGCAGCTGGGGTTGGGACATTTGGGATAGTTGTGACTGTTGAAGCTGTTGTTGCGTTACCTGACGTTGGGCAAACATAGGAGACTTATTATCCTGTTGTTGTTGCTGCTGCTGCTGTTGCTGCTGCTGATGTTGTTGCTGTAATAAAAGCTGTTGCTGTTGCTGTTGTGACAATACTTGTTGCTGTTGCAACTGTGCTTGATGCACCTGCAGTTGTGGTGACTGTTGCTGCATCAGTTGAGGGGACTGCTGTTGATGTTGCTGTTGCAGCTGTTGTTGCTGTTGCTGAAGTTGCGATTGCTGCTGCTGGGAGTACGATTTCTGCAGCATCTGTTCCTGCTTTTGCTGCATCATTAGCTGCTGAACCTTTTTGTGCTGCGCCATCATGTTGTGCTGTATCTGCTGCGTTGCCTGCAGCTGCGCGTGCTTTTGCAGCAACTGCTGCTGTTGCTGATCCTTGTCCGACAGCATCATTTGCGCTTGGGCCGATTTTACCATTTGCTGTTTGTGTTCCATCGACTTTTGCTGGTCCTGCTGTTGCATCAACAATTGTTGCTGCTGCTTTTGCGGTAACTGCATTGCTTCCTGCTGCTGCTGAGCAAGTTGCTGCTGAAGTTGCTGCAACTGCTGATGCTGATCTTGCTGCATCTGTAGTTGTTGCTGAGGTTGCTGCATTTGCTGTTGCTGCTGGGCATGATGCTGCTGCTGTTGTTGTTGATGAGATTGTTGTAGTTGAGATTGTTGAGGTTGCTGCTGTTGTTGTTGTTGCTGCTGCTGTTGTTGTTGCTGCTGCTGCTGTTGCTGTTGCTGCTGTTGTTGCTGTGATGCCTGTTGCTGCTTCAATTTGTTAGTATCACGAAGCGGCAAACACACGGGACAGTCTTGTCGTTGGCAATTTTTCCAATGGTTTATGATCTGACGGGATGAAGAACAGTGCGTCTTGGGACAGTTCTTGCCTAACTGACATGACTGCATGTGCGTCAACACTTCCTTCATCGTACGGCAGTGTGCTAGGCTGCAGATATTACCGCTCGGATTTTCCGCCTCGCGACGCTGACATTTGTGGGCGTGCAACAGCAGAACAAGTTGCTGTTGTATAAGCTTGCGTTTCTCCGGATCGGCCAACAGTGGGTTGCCACCGGGACTGCTGTTCATCGAAGTGGACGTATTGCCGCCACCACCACTGCTCGTCGCTGCACCAACCGTCCCGGATGTACCAGATCCAGTACCACTGCCACCACCAACCGTCCCCGTCCCCGCTGCAGCTGATGCGACCAATGGCCGTATCTGTGGCGCATTTGGACCCGGACCACCGTGTTGTTGCTGCTGCAAACTGACCACACCAGCAGGGCCCTGTCCCGTTTGCGTCTGTGGTCCAACATTTCCATCACCACCGAGCATTCCCATCGTAGCACCTCCCGTAACGCCACCAGTTACCATCGGATTTGGCAATCGCGTCCCTCCCGGTCCATTCGGTGGCTGCCGATTGACCAAGACGGGTGATGCCGTACGCACGCCTTGTTGCATAACTCCCTGCTGCTGATAACCGACGACAAATTGGCCACCTGTCGCGTTGCCACCAGCGCCACCGCCACCACCCATCTGGCCAACCATCGGGGTGCCAACCGCGTGCCCCTGTTGCACCAGCTGTCGCAATCCCGGATTCATGTGACCGGTGGTGCGCGGCATCAGTCCCGGATTGCCCAATCGTGGCTGACCGCCACCCATTGGTCCGTTTTGGGGCGGTACAAGCTGATGCATCATTGGGCCACCATTTCCACTCGCATTGCCACCGGATTGATTTGCATTTGTTTGCCGGACACCGCCGCTGTTTAGTTGCACCAGTCCTCCACCGGACATGACGCCTCCGCTCAATCCCATACTGTTCGCCATTCCGGGGCCACCGGCACCACCGCCGGCACCGCCAACACCTCCATTTGGGCCGATACCGCTGCCCATCCCCAAAAGGCCGCCGCCACCACCAGCAGCCATCGCATTCACCACCACGTTGTTGCCCATCGTTTGGTTCATCGAGGACAGCATGCCAGGCGTTTTGACACCGAGCGGTCCCATGCCAAGCATCGTTTGTCCTGGCATTGCTTTGTTCGTCTGGCGGAATAGGGGTGCATGAAAATTTTGAAAACATCAGTAAATCGTCAGTAACAGTGGCATTCGATTTCCAAATATCTGGGAAATCTTCTGCTCTGCCTATCCCTTACCTGTTGCTGTTGCTGCTGTTGCATCATTAGATGGTGCATCTGCTGATGCTGTTGCAGCTGCTGACGCTGCAGGGCTAGCGATACCTGGGTCAGGTTGGAGCTTCCTCCGCCTGGATCGTCGCCATTCATTTGCGATCCCGGACCTGGGCCGGGTGGTTTGTTGCCCCCGCTCAGCGAGTCCACCCATGTGTTGTCGCCCATCAGCTCGTCTGGTAGGTGGTTTTCCAGATCGAACATTTGATCGAGTGTGGTTGATATAACTTCTGGACGAGAAAGCCCCGAGCAAGTGAGAATGGTTGAATGGATGCGACGTTTGAAACGATATAGTAAGAGCATTTCCAAAGCATTATTTACATTTTACTTACAGTTTGCTAACATTTTTTAGATAAGATGGAATAAAAGCTATTTAACACAACACAGGGAGATGTTATTATCATTTTAATTATCTTTACCAACCAATGAATATCACATCGATTTGTAGGGGAAACTAAAAGGTTAGTCATGGTCTTACTAACTCCATCCCAAGATCATTCTCCTAAATCCTAAGGACATTTCAGCAAGACGGCTATCTCATTTTCTCTTGTACTCCTAATTTGGCCGACTTCTGGGTCGCTTTCTCTCTGGCTTTTGAAATCAAAACTGTTTGATGTTCAAACCAAATGTTATGTTGCATATTTACATGCATATAATGGAAAATTGCAATACTTTTGTACGTTGTTTATGTATGCAATTTATAAAAAAAAAACGTAAAATCTGCATGTGCTCCCAAAAGCCTTCACACAATGAGGATGATAATGATGATGATGACGACGACGTTTCACCGTGTGAGTGTCTGAGTTTTCAAAAAAAAAGGGAAGCGCTCAACCGGAATAATGCACTCACTGCTGCACACACCACACGCACACTAGCGTACGGACGCACGCAACGGTGAGTCCAAGCGAGAAAGAATCATTAATGTCGTGTGCTGCATATCGACAGTGTCTCACGTACACAAGCACAACGTTACGGACGGAACGACTTTTTCTAACAAATTTCTAAATAATGGAAACAGCACGAGCAGAATCCAAGGAACAATCGTCCCCGATCCGTGAAGTATTAGAAAAGACGCAGCAATTAAAAGCAAAACATTAGGCACTGCTTACCTGAGGATACATCCCGGACTTTCGCCCGTTTCATCGGTGGCTCCTCCATATGATCGGCCATTGTTTATCACTTTGAGAATTTTGATAGAAGCGAATCGCACAACAAGGAGAGAGAGAAAAGAAGCACTGGATGCCGTCGTTGGTGGAACGAGCGGGAACAGAAACGAACAAGTTGCAGCGACGACCACACACAGGTTCCTTTTCTTTCCCTTTGGGCTTCTCTCCTTTCGTTCACTCTTTCCCCTCTGGCGTTCACTCTTTCGCGTGTTTCTTCACTATTTTCTTGACACTTTACTTTGCAAGCTTTTGTTTTACTTTTTCAACGTGTTCTAAGCTTACCTTTTGTCACGAATACATTTTTTTTAAACTATTTGCTTCCGCATGATTTATTCACTTTGCATTTTTTTTTTATATATTTATCTCACAAAATGCACTTGTGCTTTGCGCTATTATATTTCATTTGCTGTCGCTTCTCTCTGCTGCATGTGTGGATTGGTGCGGCGAAGCTGTTTTTTCCTCCTTTTCTTCTCTCTCTCTCTCTCTATTTATCTCTCTACCTTTCACTCTCCAACTCGCTTGCTCGATTTCTGTTGCTACTACTTTTTGCTAGTGTTTTCGGATGCGCGTGTTGGCTTTTCCTTTGCTTTTTTGTTTATTGCAGACGGCTGCTGATGTTGTACGGGTTGCTTGAAGGATGATGATGAGTATGCATGATTGATTTCACGATGCAAAATTCCACGCCTTCACACGTACGAACGCACATACACACAAAATTCACACGCACATTACACTATATGATGGTGACGACGCGACGCACACCACGCTATACAGACGCACACACACACACACTTGTAAACGCGCGCACGCAGAGAGCGAGATGGTTGGTGTGCTACACAAGTGAGGAAGAGAGAGCGAAACGGAACGGTGCGTGCACAACGCAACATACACGATTATGGTGGTATTCACCACCACACGCATACACACAAGCTCGCGCGCGCGCGCGCTCGGCGCACACCTAAACAGCGGACTCTGCACTGTTTCTTCTTGCGTTTCTTCCTCGGGTAGTGTAGCCGCTCAGCACCCAAATCGAAGGAAACGGCACGGTGTTCCGGTGCTGTTGCTGCTGCTGCTGCTGCTACTTCGCATATACCAGATTGTGTTAACGTTGTGCTGCTGCAGCTCCTTTTTTTCAGCCGCTGCTGCTGCTGCTGCTGCTCGGTTGTGTGTGTGTGTGCGCGCGCACATGCTGTCCTCCTGCTCAGTGTCCACCATTTGAAGGAGGATCACTTACTATCCGGAATACTGAACAACACACTCACGAAACAACATGGCTACGATTTTTTGTTGCCTTTTAAAGCCGCTTTTACGTACTGCTTGGAGCGGTGTTGTTGCCCACACACATTAAAATATTTGTGACGCTTTTATTAATAGTAAAGCGCCCAAAAAACCGACCACTTCTGTGTTATAACTAATTCAGCCCGTTCGTCTTAAAAAAGAAAAAAAGAAAGAAAAAAGATATGAATGATATGAATCATGTAAAAAGAACGAAGGTGATAAAAAGTGTAAATACGTGGAACTATACACAAACACAAACCGAACACGACAACAAGACTATCTAAGCTAAATTCGTTCTGAAAGCAGACCTAACAAAAACAGGGATCATCACAACGTGAACGAGTAACATTTGTTTATAACAATCCTTTAATTAGTTGCACAATGACTCCCGTCTTCATCTTTGTTGATAAAGGAAACAAAAAACTGCTTTAACATGCAGTAACTTCGCCTAACTAGTATTGTTTGCTGTATGCTGTTTTCCTATTGAATGAAACTAATTTTCAACACAAGAAAACCGCAATTATTGTGAGTCGTTTGAACTTGTGAACTTGTGTCCAGTGTGGGACAGGTTCCAAGAAAGTCGATATACATTAAAAACGATTGTATTTGTAATTTCGTTGCTTTATAAACAACTTCTGTTTGGACAGCTATTATTCTAGGAATTTCGCCGGGTCGGGCGAATTATGGGTCTAGTTTGCTTTAATACCGATGCACCCATTGATCCAATCAAGCTCTTTTGCAATTATTGATAAAAAAGCATCAATTTCCTTCTTGTCTTCTGTAGAGAATATGCTCTATTTTGCCGTGTCGAGGCTTCTCGCTCTATCCGAGTCCACTGTTTCGAAGGGTATGACTGTACAACGGTGTTCCAATGGTGCACTCACATCCGATTGTTCCCTTGCACAAATACACTTGCACAGTATGCTGGAGTTTTCTTACTTGGGATTACACGCACTCAGCGAAAGCAAGTTTTACAACACATGTACTAGTATTGGTGCAACCGAAGGCTTTTGTAGACACTGTGAGCAGAAGTCCAAAAAGATTTTATATTACAACACGAACAAAATCGTCCAGCTATGGGCGCTGTGGCAGGTTTGATTGTAATTTATGAAGACCTAGAAACGACGGTTTTGTTTCTTGGTGTATTCTATTGTTCAATTTCATACAAAAAAAAATCTCTATCTATATCAACAAATTGCTTCATTTGATTATGGCGCGCACGATCTGTTTTGGCGTATGCGTGTGATCACTGTTTCTGAACGCACAAATAAGACCGCACATATACTTCTTTTCGATCAGAGCTAGTGCAATAAATCAAACATATTTAACAATTAGAAAAAAACACCGATAAAAATTATGTTTTCGTCCTAGTAAAAGCAATGTTTCAATATGTCATAACAAAAAATAAATGGCTCGAAAAAAGCGTTTTTGTATTTACATTACAGTGCATACAAAACTTCAAGGAATAAACATAGCGATTATTTTACGAATAATTCGCGGCTTGATGTTATTCCACAACAAATTGACAGCCCACGGACGCGTCGTAATCCTTAGCGGATATCGTTCAATAAACACACCACGGCAATTCCCTACCGTACCAACACACATATGCACATCGTACACACAACCGCGTTGAAGCGAGGATGCTGCTGTATCGCGCAGTGTAACTTCCGTCTCACGCGCGGAACTGTCATTTCGTGGAAAGCTCACGCCAAAAAGGACTCGTCGAACATGCACGCCGAATGACAGGTCAATCTTCACTAGATGTATGTACGTGTGTATGTGCGTGTGTGTGTGGGTATGTAAACCAATAGATAAACCGTTCGATACACACCACACTTTATTATTTGCGCCCAGACACAGATGACAACAGGCCGCTATCAACAAATTTGCAATGTTCGTTCAAATTAAACAAAAATCAATTAAACAAAAATAACCTCGCTACATGTTACTAAAAATTATCAATATTAAAGCGTATGTGGTTTGTCTTATAACCTGCAAGGCACAATCCTCAACAAAAGGCCAATGGAATACAATTTCATTGGTCCAAATTTGAAATATTTTTACTGTCAAGCGCATACACGATAAGCGGACAAACAATAGAGAAAATTTACGTTTTTTTTTTACAAAAACCTTTCCCTAAACAAAATCGTACACCAGACACACACACATACACAGCACACAATGTTTCCGTGTTAAATACACACCCACTCATTCGAAAATGACACGAAACTTGCGACAATACCTTTTCCATAAAACCATCAACTAAACTAAACTCATTCAAAAATTAACCGAACACACAAACACAAACCACTCCACTCCATAAACACATGCATATTCCCGTGTACGCATTAGGATTCGACGCGCATGCACACACACGCGCGAGCGCACGCACGTACGCACACAGCTATACGTTTACTTTCTATTGCTTCACTCACGCACAACAATTTGCAAAACTCTTGTCGCTTTTTTTTTTGTTTCTTCCTTTTTGGCGTCGTTCAACAATGAAGAACAAACAATGGGGCCGATGATGGGTCCGGGCAGGGGTGGAGAGGAAACAGACGGCAAGAACACAAGAAAGCCAGTACAAGAAACGTGAAAAATGCTTTTCTTTTTGGAAGGAAAAAATTCGGGGCCTCTCCGACGATGATCCCGAACGAGAGCGGCCGAGTCGCGCGACGACGTCAAAATGGCGGCACTGGTGTTGCCCTGGTCTGTTGCAAGCCTACCCTCCACCGAGCTTGTCAAGAAAATGTCTGACTGAGACGGCTATTTTACAGTTCGCTGTCGGGCCCGTTTCGATCGCTGCTCAAAAGCTGTTCACGTGACCTCGACCATAGTTCCATGCACGGACGTATGGTGGCGCTGCGTTAGTGCGATGTGCCCACCCTGTCAGACGGCCGGACGAAACCGAGCTGGCTCGCGATTGCTGACCGCACTTAGCCACCGTCGTGCGTGTGTGTGCGCGGTAGCTTTTTTCAAACTACGATGGTGCAATGAATGCAACTTTTTCGTGCCGTGAATTTTCTTCACGCTGGTGGAAAACCGTCCTTACCTGGCGCGCAAGTACGAGTCACTTTCTTTAGCTTGCTTTGCCACTCCGTTTTCGAAATGACAGTCACGAAAAACCCTTACTCGTCCAGCAGCTGCCGGGGGATACTGCACTGTGATTTGTGTGTACAGCGCTACCATACGTCTGACGCTTTCGGTTCTCTCGCTTTCTCTCTCACTCTCTGATTGCACTATCCTGTTTCTCCTTGCAGCACTGCCATTTTTCAGTGCGCGATTGATCACAAAATTTCGACAAATTTTGTCTTTTCATAATTCACCTCTCCAGACCGCTTAGGAACGGTTATAATTTTTTTCCTGCTAGCTTGACGTTATGTTAAATAAATTTTTGCGCACTTACTTGGGGAATTTGCTGCAGTTTATTTAGCTTGAAGCTTTTTTCCTGAAATGTTTATAGCTTTGTTGCAGTGTTTTCGGTCGTACAAATACTGTGCGTCACATCTACAATGGTAAACGTCAGACTGCTCTAGAGCAGTTTCACTTCGCAGACGGTTATGCTATATGGCGGACGATCGGGTCCTAATTTCCAACGGGTTCTTTACAAAAAATGTACACTATTTTTCTAATATAGTTTTAGTGTTTCTGAACACTTTTACATATCAGCAGTACGAAAAAGAAATCGTATCTATGATATATTGAATGTTATTATAAGTTTCCATAAAATGTTATTCGTTGTGTTATCTATATTACGTTCTGGGCTGATATTTATTTCAATACTATACTAAATATAATATTTTAGAATCTGTTATTGAATGGCAAAATATTAAACGACTTTTCTCTTGATATTTGTGCTTTGTTTTCAATGCAAACAACCTAAAAAAGTAAATACTCGTCCATTTTTTAATACGAAATAAGTGTAGATTTGATTGACTAAATGATGATACTGTGCTTATGTGGCCATGATTTAGTAACTAAGAATTAACATTCGTACTCCTAGTATCTAACAGTTGTTCTAAAGCTCACAAACTTGTACCTAGTGACGAAAACTATTGCATTACAATCTGTGCAACGACCTTACAATAGGGATTTTGAATTATGTTCGTTTGTCTGACGTCTTCGATCTATTTTACGTCAAATTTGAAAGACGTCTAGATGGCAACGAATCGTTTATAGATGTGATGTACATCTATATCTTTAGCGTCTTGAAACGAAAGAAAAAAAGCGTCAAAAAATCTCACTCTTCAACATTAAAAGTTTTGTAATGTTATCTTATTTTGTAAAACCGAAGCATGTAGTAAAACGAACTTTTAACAATTTATTAGGTCCACAGAAAGGCAAAACATGACATTATTAAACTGTGTAAACACAACGTCTGTGTAATATAGAGGTCTATAGAGTAGAAGCAATTGAATCAGCCCATTTTTTAAATGATAGTGCCCTCTTTGTGTGCCATTGTTAATGTAAATATATGCTGAAGCATTAAAACTCACAACAATTAATATTTACCAACCTTTTTCTTGTTTCTGTAACCCCGCCACAAAACGCCTAGCAATTGTCGCGTTACGTTCGCTGAATGCGAACGCGATTCAGAAAAATTTTGCGAAACTCCATATAAAAAAAAATTGCGAAAAGTCGCTATACGCGTATTTTCAGCGAAAAATCGCTCTTCGAAGCGCGACTGGACGCCATGACAGTTTTCTGTAATGGCGGCCAGGATAGCTCGATTTTGCTGGCAATAACAAGGTAAACAAATACAAATTCAAAAACTAGGTAGATTGAGTGTCATTAAAAATTGTAAAGTTTTAAAAAATCGAGTGCCTTTTTATTTTTTGAAGTACTTACGTGTTGTATATAATTATTACGAATGTAAATACTCATTTTATAACAGAAGAATGGCTGTTAAAACGAAAAAATCTCATCTGCTGGACATTAAAAAAGCAATCATAAAAATTTGAAAATTTCCTAAGACTATATATAGCCTTACCTCTTTTGAGCAATTTTGCAAAAATTTTAAAAATTGATTTATTTTAATGCGAATTTGTTGCAATCAGTTTCTTTTCACTTAAATAGTGCTTTAAATTAAAAAAAGAATAAAAAATCAGAAAAAAAATTCAAAAAAAATTTTCACTCGAAAATTTCATAAGGCTTACCCCTTACGATTTTTTTGGGAAATTTTGCAAAAAAAATAAAATTGTTTTATTTTAATGCCAATGGGTTGCAATGAGTTTCTTTTCACTCTAATAATGCTTGAAATGAAAAAAAGAGTGAAAAATAATAAAAAAATCAAAAAATTCAAAAAAAAAATGTCAATTTTCCTCATTTTTGCACCAAATTTTGCCTATAACTCGGTCGGTATCCAACGAATCGCCAATCTTTAACCTGTGGTCGATAGATGGCACCAATGGCTACATTTTCTTCTTGGACAACCATGCCCTCAGATGCCTGTGCCAGAAGTTATTCCAGGAATCAAGTTCCTTACCCTGTTTGAGAAAATGTAAAATTTTCCTCATTTTTGCACCAACTTTTGCCTATAACTCGGTCGGTATCCAACGGATCGCCAAACTTTAACCTGTGGTCGATAGATGGCACCAATGGCTACATTTTCTTCTTGGACAGCCATGCCCTTAGATGCCTGTGCCAGAAGTTATTCGAGGAACCAAGTTCCTTACCCTGTTTGAGAAAATGTAAAATTTTACTCATTTTTGAGCAATGTAGCAAAAATTTTAAATGTGATATATTTTGATGGGAATTTGTTGCAATAAGTTTCTTTTCACTTAAATAGTGCTTTAAATTAAAAAAAGAATAAAAAATCAGAAAAAAATTTCAAAAAAATTTTTCACTCGAAAATTTCATAAGGGGTACCCCTTACGATTTTTTTGGGAAATTTTGCAAAAAAAATTAAATTGTTTTATTTTAATGCCAATGGGTTGTAATGAGTTTCTTTTCACTCTAATAATGCTTGAAATGAAAAAAAGAGTGAAAAATAATAAAAAAAATCAAAAAATTCGAAAAAAATGACAATTTTCCTCATTTTTGCACCAAATTTTGCCTATAACTCGGTCGGTATCCAACGAATCGCCAATCTTTAACCTGTGGTCGATAGATGGCACCAATGGCTACATTTTCTTCTTGGACAGCCATGCCCTCAGATGTCTGTGCCAGAAGTTATTCCAGGAATCAAGTTCCTTACCCTGTTTGAGAAAATGTAAAATTTTACTCATTTTTGCACCAACTTTTGCCTATAACTCGGTCGGTATCCAACGCATCGCCAAACTTTAACCTGTGGTCGATAGATGGCACCAATGGCTACATTTTCTTCTTGGACAGCCATGCCCTTAGATGCCTGTGCCAGAAGTTATTCGAGGAACCAAGTTCCTTACCCTGTTGAGAAAATGTAAAATTTTCCTCATTTTTGAGCAATGTAGCAAAAATTTTAAATGTGATATATTTTGATGGGAATTTGTTGCAATAAGTTTCTTTTCACTTACATAGTGCTTTAAATTAAAAAAAGAATAAAAAATCAGAAAAAAATTTCAAAAAAATTTTTCACTCGAAAATTTCATAAGGGGTACCCCTTACGATTTTTTTGGGAAATTTTGCAAAAAAAATTAAATTGTTTTATTTTAATGCCAATGGGTTGTAATGAGTTTCTTTTCACTCTAATAATGCTTGAAATGAAAAAAAGAGTGAAAAATAATTAAAAAAATCAAAAAATTCGAAAAAAAATAACAATTTTCCTCATTTTTGCACCAAATTTTGCCTATACCTCGGTCGGTATCCAACGAATCACCAATCTTTAACCTGTGGTCGATAGATGGCACCAATGGCTACATTTTCTTCTTGGACAGCCATGCCCTCAGATGTCTGTGCCAGAAGTTATTCCAGGAACCAAGTTCCATACCCTGTTTGAGAAAATGTAAAATTTTCCTTATTTTTGCACCAACTTTTGCCTATAACTCGGTCGGTATCCAACGGATCGCCAAACTTTAACCTGTGGTCGATAGATAGCACCAATGGCTACATTTTCTTCTTGGACAGCCATGCCCTTAGATGTCTGTGCCAGAAGTTATTCCAGGAACCAAGTTCCTTACCCTGTTTGAGAAAATGTAAAATTTTCCTCATTTTTGAGCAATGTAGCAAAAATTTTAAATGTGATATATTTTGATGGGAATTTGTTGCAATAAGTTTCTTTTCACTTAAATAGTGCTTTAAATTAAAAAAAGAATAAAAAATCAGAAAAAAATTTCAAAAAAATTTTTCACTCGAAAATTTCATAAGGGGTACCCCTTACGATTTTTTTGGGAAATTTTGCAAAAAAAATTAAATTGTTTTATTTTAATGCCAATGGGTTGTAATGAGTTTCTTTTCACTCTAATAATGCTTGAAATGAAAAAAAGAGTGAAAAATAATAAAAAAAATCAAAAAATTCGAAAAAAATGACAATTTTCCTCATTTTTGCACCAAATTTTGCCTATAACTCGGTCGGTATCCAACGAATCGCCAATCTTTAACCTGTGGTCGATAGATGGCACCAATGGCTACATTTTCTTCTTGGACAGCCATGCCCTCAGATGTCTGTGCCAGAAGTTATTCCAGGAACCAAGTTCCATACCCTGTTTGAGAAAATGTAAAATTTTCCTCATTTTTGCACCAACTTTTGCCTATAACTCGGTCGGTATCCAACGGATCGCCAAACTTTTACCTGTGGTCGATAGATGGCACCAATGGCTACATTTTCCTCTTGGACAGCCATGCCCTTAGATGCCTGTGCCAGAAGTTATTCGAGGAACCAAGTTCCTTACCCTGTTTGAGAAAATGTAAAATTTTACTCATTTTTGAGCAATGTAGCAAAAATTTTAAATGTGATATATTTTGATGGGAATTTGTTGCAATAAGTTTCTTTTCACTTAAATAGTGCTTTAAATTAAAAAAAGAATAAAAAATCAGAAAAAAATTTCAAAAAAATTTTTCACTCGAAAATTTCATAAGGGGTACCCCTTACGATTTTTTTGGGAAATTTTGCAAAAAAAATTAAATTGTTTTATTTTAATGCCAATGGGTTGTAATGAGTTTCTTTTCACTCTAATAATGCTTGAAATGAAAAAAGAGTGAAAAATAATAAAAAAAATCAAAAAATTCGAAAAAAAATGACAATTTTCCCCATTTTTGCACCAAATTTTGCCTATAACTCGGTCGGTATCCAACGAATCGCCAATCTTTAACCTGTGGTCGATAGATGGCACCAATGGCTACATTTTCTTCTTGGACAGCCATGCCCTCAGATGTCTGTGCCAGAAGTTATTCCAGGAATCAAGTTCCTTACCCTGTTTGAGAAAATGTAAAATTTTCCTCATTTTTGCACCAACTTTTGCCTATAACTCGGTCGGTATCCAACGGATCGCCAAACTTTAACCTGTGGTCGATAGATGGCACCAATGGCTACATTTTCTTCTTGGACAGCCATGCCCTTAGATGTCTGTGCCAGAAGTTATTCCAGGAACCAAGTTCCTTACCCTGTTTGAGAAAATATAAAATTTTCCTCATTTTTGCACCAACTTTTGCCTATAACTCGGTCGGTATCCAACGGATCGCCAAACTTTAACCTGTGGTCGATAGATGGCACCAATGGCTACATTTTCTTCTTGGACAGCCATGCCCTTAGATGCCTGTGCCAGAAGTTATTCGAGGAACCAAGTTCCTTACCCTGTTTGAGAAAATGTAAAATTTTCCTCATTTTTGAGCAATGTAGCAAAAATTTTAAATGTGATATATTTTGATGGGAATTTGTTGCAATAAGTTTCTTTTCACTTAAATAGTGCTTTAAATTAAAAAAAGAATAAAAAATCAGAAAAAAATTTCAAAAAAAATTTTCACTCGAAAATTTCATAAGGGGTACCCCTTACGATTTTTTTGGGAAATTTTGCAAAAAAAATTAAATTGTTTTATTTTAATGCCAATGGGTTGTAATGAGTTTCTTTTCACTCTAATAATGCTTGAAATGAAAAAAAGAGTGAAAAATAATAAAAAAAATCAAAAAATTCGAAAAAAATAACAATTTTCCTCATTTTTGCACCAAATTTTGCCTATAACTCGGTCGGTATCCAACGAATCACCAATCTTTAACCTGTGGTCGATAGATGGCACCAATGGCTACATTTTCTTCTTGGACAGCCATGCCCTCAGATGTCAGATGTGCCAGAAGTTATTCCAGGAACCAAGTTCCATACCCTGTTTGAGAAAATGTAAAATTTTCCTCATTTTTGCACCAACTTTTGCCTATAACTCGGTCGGTATCCAACGGATCGCCAAACTTTAACCTGTGGTCGATAGATGGCACCAATGGCTACATTTTCTTCTTGGACGGCCATGCCCTTAGATGTCTGTGCCAGAAGTTATTCCAGGAACCAAGTTCCTTACCCTGTTTGAGAAAATGTTAAATTTTCTTCATTTTTGCACCAACTTTTGCCTATAACTCGGTCGGTATCCAACGGATCGCCAATCTTTAACCTGTGGTCGATAGATGGCACCAATGGCTACATTTTCTTCTTGGATGGACAGGCCCTCAGATGTCTGTGCCAGAAGTTATTCAAGGAACCAAGTTCCATACCCTGTTTGAGAAAATATAAAATTTTCCTTATTTTTGCACCAACTTTTGCCTATAACTCGATCGGTATCCAACGGATCGCCAATCTTCAACCTGTGGTCGATAGATGGCACCAATGGCTACATTTTCTTCTTTATTAAAAATTTAATTGATTTATTTTAATGCCAATGGGTTGCCGTCACCCAGGAGGAAGCGTGCAAACTGTCCAAGTTGCTAATCGGCGACGATCAGGTTCTGACCTTGACCAGAACAATTATCGTTCTGTTCCCGAGAAAGAAGATAGCAAGCCCTCGGATAACGCTAGAAGGAAGGAAGGAAGACAAGCCAACCGGCCAATGCTAGAAGGAAGGAAGGAAGTTCGAAATAAAAATAGGATTCCTCGCCGGGAATTCCTAAATATTAAAACCCTTCATAAAGGATTCTTCTGCCTTCTAAACGTTAGCGCCCTCTTTAGGTATCATGTTGCTTGCCGCGCTAGCGCCCTCTATTAATGAATTTGTTTTTGGTAGTTAAAGGGTTTGTTCTACGGTATAACGTAAAAAGCTCTTGGCAGATGCACACTTGCTATTGAGACAGAGCTTTTTCGTAGTGCTTCAAACTTGAGCTTTGATTGCATTTCTGGAAAATGTATTATGAAAGAAAATGTCTTGTGTAGAAAGAAATTGTTTACAGTGAAGGTAACGTTGCGTTGGTATCAATTCCCATCCGAGCCATCTCCCCGTAGCAAGGACTGCCTATCGGGCTACTTGGTAAAAATAAGTCTAGTAAGCCATAAATGGCCGGCATGACCTCTAAGGTCGTTAAACCAAAAAAGAAGAAGTTGAATCTACTTCTAATAAAATGCATATGCTTATGAAGTTATGACCAATCGTTGATATAACAAAAATAAAATTTTGTTTAACACTCTGTAACGGTCAAATAGAAGATTGATAATTCGATCATTCAAAAATGTAATAACTAACAGTTTGTGCCACAATGGACCAGTGTGCCAAAACCGATCTTGTTTCGAAGGGATCAGAAAGGAAGGGAGAAACTAAAGTTCGGAAAAGAGACAACGACAGCGTACAATGATTTTTTGTCTTATTTTATGCATGTTCGGATCATGTTCGTGCCTTCGGTAGGGCACTATCGAATCGTGTTATGTAGCTTTGATTGCGTACGGCAAAAACGAGACAGCTGCAGAGACACATATTGATTGATTGTCGCGTTCTTTTCCTGGCTGGCGGGAAACGGGGTACTTTTTGAAACGCAAAAGTCAAATTTAAATGGGTTTTGCAAATCAAAAAAACACAACCGCCACGACTATTCTGTTTTGTGTGCAGAGGTTTTGTCCTCTTCGGATAACCGTACGGAACCGTTGTCCGTACCGTAGGCACTGAATCACACTGTTATATGAAACACCTTTCGTGGAAATTTTTGTTTTTTTTTTCTCTCTTCATATTTTGGTTTTGCAATCGAAAGCGGTAAAGGTGCATGCCGGAGCCCGCTAGTGTCATCCGAACGCGTTCGTTTCACTACTATTTCTGCTACTGATTCGACTTCATTCTATTCTGGGACACGGTAAGGTGCGAGTGATTCTCTCTCCCGTGTGTTTTACGTCGGGTGCGTGTATCTTCTGTGTTTACTGTGCAGTACGTTTATTTATTTATTCTTGTTTTCTTTTAAATAGCGCCCTGCTTGCGTTTTTTTTTATTTGTTCAACTTTATTTTAATCGCTTGTTCTGTGCATTGGATGCTACTGTATAGTGTTGCTTCCGTAAGCAACATGTGTACCGATGAAATTGGAAGCGGACCTGGTTGTTTCATGCCATATTTTCCGTTGCTGTGCTTGTTTCTTGTTTTGGTTTTCAAATCAGTGTGCGCGGCCAACGTTACCCGAAAAAAAGAAGAAAAAAATGACAGTTAACTTTAAACTTAGTACAAACGTTAGTAGTACTTGCTATAAAGGTTGCTATAAAGCAAAATAGCTGCTGAGCACATTGAAAATTACCAAGAATTCGCTTTTGTGTGCAGCTGGGTTTTATTTTCCTGTTTTTGTTGCTTTTTCGTCAGCATAATTTCGACACGCTAATCGACCGTTTTCGCGCGTGTGTGTACGTCGTACGGAAATGGACTAAACTCGTCAACCTTTTAAAAGAGGTGTGTACAGTTTGTGGCAAAAGCAGACAATCACCGTGTCGCGTCGCGTGACGTAGCTACGGAAGCAGATGTTTCTTTCCGGGGCTACTTTTCCGGTCCAACATCATCCGGGAGTGGCAGAATGCGTCCCGAACGATGCGTCAGGAGGAAAACTCGCCATCGAACCTCACCCCAACGCCGTAACGGGTCGCGTTTTTCCGAAACCCGACGGTCAGTTACGGTTCCGTGCAAATGTGGGATGGTGGCCGCTATTTATAGAAATTATTGAACACGTAAAGTACACGGTTAAACGCTGTGAGGGCCGTGCGTGAAATATGATTCATTTTCCCCCTCCCCCTTTGTAAAATGGTGTGGAAAATGGATGCTGTACCCCACCAGGATGTGTGGTTTGGTTCTGAAAAGGAAGAAATTCGAACCAATCGGCAAAGTGCACTTGCTTTGGTGCAGTGTTTGTGATGAGGATTGAGGTTTTGTGGTGCAATTTCGTTAAGATGCGACGGTTTTCCGTGAGTCATGGTTTGATGGAGGCGCCTCGCGCGCGCGCATACACTTCCCCCCTCTTTCTCTCTCTCTCTCTCTCTCTCTCTGTTTTACTCTCTCTTTCATCCTATTCACTGTACCCCGTTTCTTGACATGACAGCGAATAAAAAAACCAACAATTCACGTATCTTGTATCGGACGCGTGTGGGAGTCACGATGGGGGTTTTTGTTGCCTTACACGCCCGCACGCAGTACGCACGGTCTACACACAGACAGATATTGTGTATAAAAAAAAACAAACCGGACGATCTCTGGAGGTGACGAAATGGGCGCCGAAATAGCGCGCCCAGAGTCCGTGGGAGGGTTTGTGTCGCGTTGCAATGGGGGGTGGGTGGGCAAACGATTCTATAAAGACCGAAGACCCTTTACCCGTTGCGGTGTTGTTCATCACACACACACGCACAGCCGTTTGGTGCGTTATGTAATTTTCATTATAAAAGGATACCCGCGGGATCGTGCGAGCACACAGTTGACATTGAGCAGAGCCAGCCTTGTCGGGCAAAGCAAAGCGCGGGAAAATGGGTAGAGTACGAGGGCGAGAGTTGTAATACTAGCCTGTGTAAACAAGCCTTCCGAGATGCCCAATGAATCCATATACGTGCGGTGCCGCGCATTTATATATATATCTTGCCTTCCTACCCCGACCGTGGCCAAGCCAATCTTCTGACACACTGTTTATACATCGGAAAGCTTCCTCCCTCCCCTCTCGACCCACCCCGATCTCACCCTCCCCCCGGGTTTGGGTTCGCCTACGGCACGGACGGCACCCGATGAACGCGTCCGTTGACGCTCGTGTGCACGACTCACACACACAAAACCGAACTCTCTATCCCACTTCTCTCTACTTCGCAGCGTACGACGACGGCAACAGACACACGAGATCACGGACCAAGGCTGGGCAAGATAGAGAGTGGCGGTCCCGTACAGCGCTACGGCACACAGGCAGTGGCGAACCGTGCCAAACCGAGTCAGTGTCTGTCCATCCACCGCACACACCTCATCACATCCGAAACGGCAGCATGCGAAATCAGGTTACAGTGCGTGACGGTGGACGTGCGCACGTGCCGCGTACCGCCCGGCTGCTGGTGCAGCTGATCGTGGCCGGCCTGCTGCTGGTTACCGTCTGTCACGATCGTACCGCAACCGCATTCAACCTGGACACAATCAACTACATACTGCAGGAGGGTGAACCGAACTCAATGTTTGGCTTCAGCGTGGTGCTGCACCGCGAACAGAACAAGAGCTGGTAAGTACTGGGGACCTTGTTTCGGTGTCCTTGTTTTGCCGCGAATGCCTACGAATGCCTGTACCTTCAAGTGATGCTTAATGTGATGCGAACGTATTTGAGGTTTTGGAGTTGTGGGTTTTTGTGTTTTGCGTTACTAAGGACTCTCGGTTTGGTTACTTTTTATTTTTGCGCGCCCATAGTGTTGTAAATGTGTATTACCGACTGTGCTGAGTAGGGTTGGGTTTGCTATAAAGTAGTTAGTTTAATAAAACCCCGATTAAAAACTGGTTCAAAATTGCTTTACAGTAGTGAAGAGAAGAAAAACATGTGCTGCCGTGAAAAGTAAATGTGTTACAATTTATTTTTCCAACACAACAAAACACCAAGCTGCTCAAGAACAAGTTCTGAATCGATGCATATCAAAACCACAGTACACCCGCTTATGATGCAATCGCAGCCATCCGGTGTAAACAAAGTTGTAGTTTTAATACAGCATTTTGTACAGCTTCAATAAGTGGTTCCAACTAAACTGCTTGACTCCCTTCCTACGTAAAAAAAACCCCCTTAGTCATGGGTTAATTGCAGCTTTCAGCACGGCAAAACAACTTATGCATTCTTTGTAGCAGTTGTACGTAGAGTTTGCCGAGCTGCTCAAAAAGCAGATGTGGCTTGCAAATGCCTTAAAATGGCTACAGTTTGCGTCCTGATAAGCCATCGGGTCATGTTTTCGTTGGCATACGATTGCATTGACGTACCCCACATCCTACGCACGCATTGTAGCTTTCTCATCTACGATATGTAAACGCTGAAATGGTTGTCCATTCATTCATTTTTGCCCCGTTTTCGTTGGGTTCGCTGGGCTTTCGCTATGATTAAGACGCGCGCAAAAAAACCTTGAGTGGCACTTTATTGATTAAAGACCAAAAGGGAACAGGGCCACGAAGCAGAAATGGCCGCGAAGCAACAATTCCGATAATTCCGATCCAACGTTCGGTGAGAGCCCCGGAGTATTCCAGTTGGGAAATGGATTGCAAACAAAACAAAAAAACAAACAAAAACTGTTCTTTATTTCACTTTTTCGACGTTGTTTTGCCTTTTTTTAATTTTTTTTAATATTACCCCGATCGATTCGCTGATGTACAGCACTGTAAACGGGGTTGTGTGACACAGAAAAGTCACCGTTGCCAAATCACACATACAGATTACACCACCCCCCCGGTACGGGGTGTGTAAATGGTGTACGCGGGCAAGCAATTTGAACGATCGTACTTATTTGTTTTGCGCTTCGTGATTTCATCTTGACGGGTCGCATTTATCCGTCACTGGGGTGCTGTCCGAGTTGTGGAGTTTACTTTTCTTCTCACACTGCGCAGATATATCGTTAGATGCGTGTGGGCGGACGGTTGTGTTCGTGTGTGTGTGTGTGTGTGTGTGCGATGATGATGATGATGATGCCGGGTGCAATTATTTAATTGACAATCAGGCTGACTACCAAATGGATGGGGGCGGGGAGAGACTAAGTTCTCTTGAAGAATTACTATTGGGTATTGGTGTTGGTTGTCTGTATTTGGGCGCGGTACTTCCTTTCCACCAACACTGCCAGACTGGTTGTGGTTTTATCAATGAATTGATGAACTTTGAACGCCACTTCAATCAACATTGCGATGTAAAGATATAAGCGTACTAGACAGATCCAGGGGTACGATAAAGTGTGAACATTTCGATATGTCGACGTATCCGCATGCCCTGGTGGTCTTTCGGGAAGAATAGGACCACGATACAAGAATTCATCTGTCATACGTGCAGAGAGTACCAGGAAAGCAGTCAATTATTCAATACAAGACACTTTAAAGAGGAAGCAGTTACTGTAGATCGTTAAAAATGGCCGACCGTTCAGTAATGTTGTACTCTGCATTGGGCGGCGGGATGTCCACAAGTCACTTTAAACCTCAAAGAACATGAATTCCCGCTAAGAATTCATGGAGGTTCCGATCTGTGAATAATTTTCGGCTCCGCTTGATTTGGATGGGAATGACAAGTTTGTTTGTGACGGTTTCCTCTTAATCTTTTCACGCGTTACACACACCCGAACAGATGTAACGTGCGGGGGGTTTGGAATAGCTGTCACTTCTTGCTAGCAGGCGTTCGTATTAGTGTCCACACATTACCTAAAACGAAAAAAAAGGTTTTGAATGTATCATCCGTACACACTCTAGGCGCATATTAATGATTGCTTACCCAATATCCATCACACTATCCATTTTTGGGCTTTCCTTCATTTAGACATCGAAACCATCGGAAGTCGGAAACCCGGGGGTGGCTGCAAGTAAAGCCTTCCGAAATTGGGAAAGGAAAAACACACATATGTTTGAGAAGAAAAACACAAATGTACAAGAAACTGAAGCGACAAATAATCCCTGGAAGCAGAAGCACCAAACAAAAAAAAACACACGTGTGAAAATGCATCCTAATTTAAACGTGACGCGCTCTCGTGAGTGTTTTCCTATACGTGTGTGCGTGAATATGTGTTTACGGTCTTAGAGGAAGTGAAGCAGCAAGAGAAGAAAAGAAAAATCCAAAAAGGGGGAAAGTAATAGTGCAATAAAACATACAGAAACCGTATTATTGCGCTGCCCTTGGGAAATCTGGACGGAATTTCTCGGCTGTTTGTGCGCAACATTGTCATGTTGTGCCGTGGTACGGCACGGTACATTATCTTCGAGTGCCCGTTTTGCCCGAAATATCAACCATGTGCGCCGCACATGTGTCATATGGGGTTTTGCGTGAGCGCCTGCGCTCAAGGCCTACCGATCTTGGGCCCTGTGCGTGCGTGGTACGATGTTTGGGGAATGTATCGCTCGGTCGTGCCGCTTATTCTTGCTGTATTCGAGCGTAGGTAGGCCGAATGGTTGATGGATCCACCAGCGCTGCGCGGTTGCGCTTACGCGGTTCTATGATGCTTCCAATGGGAGAAACATCTGTTACATGTTTCCGCTGCAGCCATTGCATCGGTAACTGCAGCGAGCCACGGTACGGTTTATGTTGGCTGGGCGACACACATGTTTAGGAAAGCGGTGCTATCCCAACGTTGACGGCTGTATATAACATGATAAAACGGCAAATTTTAGAAATGGGCCCGGAAACAGAGCAAAAACATAACCAAAAAAAAAAGGAAAAAAACAAAATATAGCTAAAGGTTACGAAATCGGAAGAAGCACACAGCTGTCGCACACTTTGTTTGTTGTTTGTTGGGTCGCGCCGCGTTTTTTTTTGTTGCAAAATCGTTTTATGCGGAATGTAAGATGGCGGTAAGAAGCGCATCACTAAACAAACGAACATAAAAAAATGCAAAGAAAACAAAAAAAAATCTGCCCGAATGCGCACATTCCGAAATTCAAATGCAATGTTGCGCGCGTTACCAGCGCTGCATCAAACCCCCCGCCATATATGGGGTTGTGGTAGTCGCTGGAATTTGTCTCACAAGTAGCCATCGATTGGGATGGTTAAAACGTCGTTTGGACGGGCGACCGGTCACGAAACAAGCTTAGGTTGTGCGCACCCGCACGGGTCAGTGCCTAGACACGGGGGTAAAATGTTAATTGCAGGCCGGGCCCTTCCCCCCACCTGGGTCCAACCCTCCACCCACCCTCCCAACTTGCCCGTGGTCTGTGGCTGCTGTCGTTTGCTTGTTTGCCGTTTTGGACTTTTATGGATTTGTTTTATGTCTTCTTCTCGGTCTCGGCACCGAGATCTCCCGTTTTCGCTCGCCTCATTGTGCCACCAAGTGCAGTAGTTATCGTGGAGACTTTATTGCAGTTTATTGTGTCTTTCCAATGCCGCTTTTAAACGGTACAGAAGCGTTGAAAACCCCCCCCCCCATGACCATACGAATGAGGTAGAAAAGGAAGAAAAGGGCACGGGAACCAGCGCACAGGGGGTTGAAGGGGAAGATATCCATACCAATATGGCAAAATGGTGGACCCAGAATGTCCAAACATGGGGATATGTGGGCTAGGGTAGTAGCGCCCCAAAAAGGGTGGGGGGGTGGGGGGGGGTGGGGGAAAGCAGAAGCACTTCTGGCTATGGTGGCTACATTTTTACCGCGCGTTTTTCGCACAATTCCCCTTCCACGATCAATGTCCTTACCCCGTTTACCGGTGGAGATTGTTTGTTTGTTTTTTTTTGTTGCTTCTCCAAGATTCTCCGATACCCCGATACCTATGCTACCGGGCATGAAAATGTCCAGTGGCACGCATGCGCTACCCTGCACATACGCAATGACTCTTCTTCGATAAAGCAATATCTATATATATAGGAGAGAAGAAAAAAACACGAAGGGACAACTAAAGAGAGAAAAAAAAAGAACCAACAAAGTCATCCCTCCCTGATTGGCATTCCGGTTTCGCTGTGGCGTTTCCATTTATGACGTTTCCGTGTGTGTTTTTGCCGCTGATGATTAATGGCGGACGGATGACGATGACCCGGGACCCGGTTGATCTGGCCGGATCGAATCAGACCGCCTGTCATTCGTATTCCGTTGCCGTACTTAGAATATGAACTAGCCAGGGGGACAAGGGAACAAAACCCATCCGTTCTACCTGTCTTTGGCCGCGCGGTCGCAAATGTTCTTCTTCCATGTTTACTCTTGCTTACCAGTAATGATAAAAAAAGAAACAAACGAATAACTCTTGCGAAGGTAAGAAAGGAAAGACTAGAAAGGAAATACGGCCCTCACGGTTTATGTTTCGCGCTTATGTAAGCAAGCCGATGGCGGGTGTCCTTCAAATAACAAAAAGAAAGAAGAAAAAAATTCCAAACCGAACTGTGTCCATTTCGGGTCTATTCTGTCGGTCTCACTATCTTTACGGTGCAGGGGTAACAAATTTATGCTGGCACGAAAGGCACAACCATTCTTCTAATCCGGGAACGAGATAAGCCGCATTGAAATCGGCGGAAGACATCACCCCTTAATGGTTGTCATTAGATTACAATTGTCATGTGTGTCATCGTCCGTTACACCTCGGTGACCTCACCGCGGTTTGCAGTTGGAAGACAGCGACGAGACAACAACTTGAATGAATGGAGACGACCGATTTCGTGCGTGTGCGTGTGTGTGTGCGATTGAGCAATCATATATTCCTGTCGAAACATGATCTTGTACCCGGACGGTTTGTTGTACCCCGAAACATCAAGGTCATCGTTCCACCCAGAGACAAGGTGTATATGTAAAAGGCGTGCGCACTTTGCGTCTCATACTTGATACACCGCAAAAGCGGGAGAGCATCATTGATCGGGGAGATAGTTATTATTGTTTTCTTCTTCGCTTACTAGGTCATTTTTGCAACATAATAGCTTGTATTGACTTATTTTTACCAAGTAAAATGGGTTACGTCAAGAGTCCTTCGATAATAGGCCGGGTAGCAATTAGTAGGCCACCGCGGTTTCAGTTGAGATTCGAACTATGACCTTCGGGTGTGCTAGCCCGAACACGCAGGCACACCACCACGGGACCGTTCCATCCTACGCACGGTAGCAATGCAGTTTCCTTCATCCGTTAAGGCAAGCCTGCACCACATCCGTTGTACGGTGTTTTACAGCAAGTGGTAACAAACCATTCCATTCCAGCAGGTTTATGTTCGCATTACTCATAGCACTCATAGCCCCCTCGCCCCGGTCCAGTCACACTGGATCGGCCTATGCAGCTAACGTTAAATCGCTTTCCTTTACTTCTCACCCACACGAAACCAGGGTAATTGTGGGCGCACCGACCGCCAACACATCGCAGAAGAACGTGATCGAGGGCGGTGCTGTGTATCGCTGCGACATTTACGACGATCACCGGTGTTTTCTGGTGCCGTTCGACACGGAAGGTAAGTTAGCGGGTAAGCGGTACCGCAGCACATTGGGCAGGGTTTTTAGAAAACGGGTAATATGTCAAACAAAAACGCTTAAAAAATAATACTAATCAACATTTGCTATCGATAAACATAAACAGCAAAATGTGATAAAGAGTGTTTTCTGTCTCCATTGCGCGACGTTATTGGCCCATGACAGAGAAACCAAAAAAAAAAAAATAAGACCGATTCTATATACCGTACCTCGTTGTTGTGTCTTCTTACAGAGAGTGCAGCAATAATTGAACTGCAAGCAAAGCATAACGTTACCTCTAACATTACCCACGTCCAGTTTGATTTGTATGGCAAGTAAATTGCACCAAGTTGTACCTAATACGGCACCAGACAGCTCTGCCGCTTGTGCTGCTTTTAGAAGCTACTGCCCTTTCGTTGTAGACAGTTCCATCCTTCCATCGCTCTTACGTTTAGACTTTTGGCCTAGCCGACTAGAGATCAACCTCATACTCATATTTGCAAACAGCATTTTTTTCTTTCCGCATTGGTTGTATAGTTTTGTGGCTTTCTGTCAGCCGTCATTTTGCTTCCGTAGCGACGCAAATCAATTTCGTGTGAAATTCGCATCGAGAATTCGCAATTAGAATAGTGGTCCTCCTCCGCTTGTTACGTGTACCCTGGTAGCTGCTAATGCAACCAGAACGTACAGGTGTAACCACAGCCCCTCCTCTTTCTCTCTCTCTTGTCAGACTTTGAAGTGAAGTTCTTTTTCTTTCCCTCTATCTCTCTTACTCTCTTTATTCCGTACCGCAGGTCTGGAAAAGTGTTTTTTAACATTTAAAGGTGGGTGACACCACATTTTATGTGCCAGTTGATATGCACACAACAAGAAAACAAATCACTAATTCACACACATATAAGTAGTGTCAGGTCACCTTGTCAACTAGTGGTGCCTGAGTAGAAACTTTACACCGGTCCTAGCTAGATAAGCGCTTTCTTTCTTTCGACCATTTGCGTTCTGTTCTACTGCAGCTGGTACGGTCTTGTTTGGCTGTCGAGTCACTGGACAAATATCACGATTAGATAGCTTAGTGTACTGAGTTCTTGCTTTCTTCTGTATCCCCTCCTTCCAGGAAACAACTACAACGATCAAAACGAACAGATTGACACGAAATCGAATCAGTGGTTCGGTGCAACAGTTGCTAGTGCAGGCATTGATGGCCCGTTAGTGGTGAGTAATCGTTATCTACTGTTGCTAATAAAGACATCACTCTACGTAGAACATATTTAACTACTCTAGAGTCTTTTAGGAGACTCGTTTGACAGTTCTGTATCTCTCGATACTCAGATCACTCACTCCATAAGGTGTCTATCGCAAAAACACCTGCTAAGAATAGTACCAAAGTTATGTCAGAATTTATAGCACTTAGTTATAGAATTTAAAGAGTTATAGCAAAGTCGTATCAAGCAACTAATGCGTGTCTATAATGTGTCGTTCACCATGCAGGCTTGCGCACCTCGCTATGTATTTCACCAGCTGCACCCAAGAAAGGTGGAGCGTGTCGAACCCGTCGGCACCTGTTATTTGGCGAAGAACAATATGCGCGAATTCCAGGATATATCACCTTGCCGAACAGGTATGAGTAAAATAGTTGCCAGAAATCCGTTCCACTACACATCCAATGATCTCGTTTCAGCCTACTGGGGCTACCATCGACAGGGATCCTGTCAGGCAGGTTTCAGTGCCGCCCTAACGAAGGTAAGTCCCAAAACCTAACCTCAACGCGCACATGTCTAACTGTGTTGATCCAATATGGTGGGTTCCCTTTCTTTTGCAGGACGGTTCACGTGTTTTCATCGGTGCACCGGGCAGCTACTACTGGCAGGGTAAGTATCACTCGCACCCATGCCACGGTCTTCATACACGTCTCTTTCTTATTCCAGCCGACGGAAGTGCGAGACTGTGGTGATTCCGATTTCCAACACGGGAGAGTTGGATTTTGTGTTTAATTTTGTGTTTGCGCTTTGGCACAACACCCGAACGCCGTGTTTCGTTCCTGGCACTTTGCACGTATAAACTCCCGAAACGGGATAGAATATCTTGTGCATTCTCCGCCAGGTTTATATAGCACATAAAAGGCACTTTCATGTGGCAATTATTTTCATGTGCCTAAGATACTTCTCTATCATCATTCCCCGGTGTGGACGATGCAAAGTAGTAGTGAGCTAGTAGTTAATTCACGCCGATTATATCCCTTTTCATACATGCGATCACAACTGCTACTACTCGCCCAAAACGTTGTTCTGCTGTTTATTTTCATGTGAATCGCCGCCCATAGAGTAGATGAGTTGTTTTTTTTACTTGGATTTGAAATTCTTTGTTTTGCGAGTGACATCTACGGTTTGACATACGAGTTTATCCTTTCTTCTGGTTTTTTCTTCCCGCTCCATCCAGTAGTGCATTTGCCGCTTCTAGAACTTTCATAACTTTTAGATGTTCCTGTATGTGTGCATGTTTTTGAAGTGGATTTGTGCGTGCCTTTGTTGCACCTGTTTTTTTTTGTGTGCGTGTGTGTTAGTTTTGTTAGTGAGGATTTAGCGTACAGTAATGGGAATAGAAAGATATACCACATATTCGGCTGATATTCGGTGCCGATCAATGGGATAGATGTTGTTAGCCAGGACGTGTGTAGGGCAGCGTCAAATCTTCGCATTTGTTGGGAGAAGTTCCAGCAAGATGTCCGCGTAATGGCGACCTTATCTTTCGAACGTGATATTAGTTAATGAGATGAAGATATGCAATGCCTTAGTGTCACTATATCCGTACATTTCGTTCCGTCGTTGTTCTGCCATCGTACGATGTCCCGAACATTTCGTTCAGCAACAATCTTCATGTTAGTTTGTACTGCTGATAACAGTATTTTGAAAGATGTCTACGTATACGGTGCTGCTCAAATATATATATCATGCAGGAAATTATGAAGATGTCCCAACCATACTAAATACTGATTTTGTTTATTTCCTTTTTTTTCCTCCCTACCCCACCCGGATCGCTCTCCCACACACCAACACAAATGCAAACCATACACCAAATGCTACCCCCTTGTGCGAACCCTGGCGTCACCAACAAACAAACCACCACCACCATTTCCTTTTATATCTAATTTGTTCCTTGTGATGAGTGCACGCAATTTTTGAATGATTTCAGGACAAATGTATTCCATTAACACCGACGTTGTGTTTCCCTATAAACCCCCGCGGTATGGTCATTTTGGCGAAGGAGGTAACCTTGAACAGACCTTACGAATCTATCACAGTTAAACTTTTTTTCTTACTATTTACCACATACTAAAACCATGCTGTGTATCCTACTGTCATGCGTCTAATGTCGTCGCTTGATGGCTCCCGGTTTACAACGACGGTTAGAAAGTTTGACAGATTGGGAGCCGTCCACTAATACGCTATCCATGTCAAACCTATACCTAGTGCTTAACACGTCTACATGTGCCCATCCTACGCTTATGTCCATTGACGTTTCACTTGTTTTCGTGCGTAACCACCACACGAACGCTCCACGGGCACGAGCATGTGTTGGACGCTCTTCAATCAGGTGGCGGAAATAATTATGGTACCGGCACATACATTAGCATGTAGATGGAGAACCAATCAAGCTTACATACCGTTCCTAAGCAAATCGCTAAGTACATTCATTCCAATTAACAATCCAACCGTTCGTTAACGTCGTCTTAGTGGAAGTGACACTATCATCCAAACAGGTAATGGATGCTGGTGTTATAAACTCACGTCCATAAGTGTATAGTACGGGTTATATATCTGTGTGTTGATTAGGCAAGCTGACTTAACGTCAAATTTTACAGGAGTCAGTGTAGCGTAACCGTTAGTAGTAGTGTCCTGCTTCGTTTGGTCAAAACAGTTTGACAGATAAGCTTCCGTTAGGAAAAGCAACAAAAAAAAGGAAGACATATAAACCCAAACTAGGACTATTAGGGGAGACGAATCTTGTAGTCTTAAAACTGGTTTTCTTTTGCTACTTTGTGTAAATGGTCTTTTTTATGATTTATGTACCGTGTCCCAAACTACTACTAAAATCTAAATATTGTAGATAGAACTGTGTCTGAGATTAACAGTATGGGAAAGAGAGAAAACACACGATGCTTTGGCTTTATTTATTGTAAAACGCTGTAAAAATCAACCCGGCTTAAAGCGACAAGTCTTATCTGTTAGATTACTTTTATGACGACAAAGTTTATGACAAAAACCGATGGACAAATTCGTCTCGAAGAAAATTTGTTGAGCTCCAGTGATAAACCTGTACAATGCGTGTGTTTTCTCTCTCTTTCTCTGCCATCAATCTGTAGACCATTGCCGTTTTGCGCCTATACTGTTGTGCTGGTAGACATTAGTGCCATGAGTGTATAAAAAGTAGTTTCCGCTTAAATAGATGGCAACCTTACACTATAGTTTCCTTGAGCGGCGGTTTCAACCTTTTTTTTTGTTTTGATGTAGAAATAAGAAAACCTTAAGCGATCTGGTGGATCATGTACATGTCATTCAAACTGTCTTCTTTTACAGCTCTTACTAATACTCATTCTCTTACCACATCTGTAATCCAACTCGAACTCGTCTTATCGCCTCTCATCTTCAGTTCCTACTCTGCTCTGCAAACATGGTACATATTTGTGCTCTTCACGCTGTGGATAGATCGCCTTCTCATTTAGCGTACCAGTTTCTCATCCCATGTGCGTTCATCCATGCGGAGTGATCTATTCATTCGAGCAAAAATAGACAAAACTATCAATGAATATATCATGCAACAGCGCAAAACCAACAACGCGCTGTGCTGTAATATAGAGCGACCACACAGCGCCGCGCTTTCGGGTGTGGCTCCCTCCACGGGTAGTGGTTTTGAGCAAAAAAAACATTTTTCGACCATCATCCTTGGCTGTGTATAGTACTGTGGTAGCTCACAATCACAACCATGTCGAGGCTTTCTTGATGCTTTCTCGCATAATCAACACGTCCCACGTGCGCCACGCTCTCCCGAACACGAGCCGTGCGACGCAACGGTGTGACGACTTCACTAACCCCATTTCTTACTTCTTCAACTAGGCTAGGCAAGGCTTGCCCGGATAACTTCGCGCGCCTCCAACGCCTTCAGCACGGTACCGGTTCTCGAACGTAACTAATGCTTCTGTTCTTACGTGCTATTCGCAGGCCAGATCTATTCGTTCAGCCTGAACGACCCAAAGGACAAGGTGTACAAAACGCTGGAGGACACGAAGAAGGAAGATGACAGCTATCTAGGCTATTCGTCAACGACGGGAGACTTTAATGGTGATGGTACGCAGGGTGTAGCGGTAGGCAAACCACGCGGCGCTCAGCTGCTGGGTAAGGTGCTTATCTACTCCTGGAACATGACGAACCAGCAGAACATAACTGGTGAGCAGATCGGGGCTTACTTCGGTTACTCGCTGGCGTCTGTCGATGTGGATGGCGACCGGCTGGATGATCTGATTATCGGTGCGCCTATGTACACCGAACCAAACAACGAGGGAAAGTACGAAACGGGCCGTGTCTACATCATGTACCAGGGCTCTGTTCCTGCCGGTCGGTTTCGCGAGCTAGACACCCGGGACGGTGTGAATAGTAAGGCAAGATTTGGACTAGCCGTCTGTTCACTGGCCGATCTTAATCTGGATGGGTACGGAGACTTCGCCGTTGGTGCTCCGTACGATGGACCAAACGGGCGTGGTGCCGTGTACATCTTTTACGGTTCACGTACGGGACCGTTGGCCAAGGCGTCGCAGGTGATCCAAGCGGAAGAGTTGCCAGTTGTGACACGCCTATCCACATTCGGGTTTGCCCTGTCCGGTGGGATCGATCTGGACGGTAACCAATACCCAGACATGGTGGTCGGTGCGTACGAATCCGACAAAGCGTTCGTCTTCAAGGCACGCCCGGTAGCAGCAATGGAGGCGAGCACACTGTTCGGTACGGAGAGAAAGCTGATCGCTTTGGACGATCGCAACTGTACGGTGGTGCAGACACAGAAGCAGGTTGCCTGTACGGTTCTTCATTCGTGCCTCAAGTACAAAGGCATCAACGTACCGCCGAGCTTGGACATCGAGATCTCGTGGACGTTGGATGCACGCAAATCGCGTAATCCGCGTATGTTCTTCCTAGATCAAGACGGCAACAGCAACCGCACCCTGTCGATGCGGCTGTTCCGCGATAAGCTAGAATGCCGCAGTGATATGGTTTACGTAGCGGACAACATCCGTGACAAGATCACCCCACTCGAGGTAGAGATGGCTTATAGACTGCGACAGAGCGCTCAGAGCCGTCAGCGACGTCCCCGAGCCAACGTGGAGCCCGTCCTTGATCACAACCGTGGCACAGTACAACGCGACACAATCAACATACAGAAGAACTGTGGACCGGATAACGTATGCGTGCCGGATCTACGCATGGAGGTGAAATCGGTGGATGACTATCTGCTCGGCTCAAACAATCTGCTCTCGGTAGAGGTGTTGATCACTAACAGGGGCGAAGATGCGTTCGAGGCAGGCTTCTACATGGCCGTACCGAACGGGCTCGATTTCCGGCGCGTAGATAGACTGGGCGAGGTTAAAGACGTACCGGTGCTCTGTACCGCACCGTCGGCTGCCACAAAGAAAACGCTCAAGTGCGACATTGGCAACCCACTGTCTAGCGGTAAGGTCGTACATTTCAACGTCATACTGGCACCATCATTCTCCGCTGGTATGGGATCGAGCTACGATTTTTATCTGGAGACGAATTCCACCAACGCTGAGGTGGAGGGCAGCCAGCACGATAATGTGGTGCGAAAGAGCATCGGTATCTTGGTGCAAACAGACCTATCGATGTCGGGTGTATCGCTGCCGGAAGAGTTTTTGTACAACTATAGCGAGTACCGAACGCTGGAGGAGGCACGCACGGAACGAGATATTGGTCCGCAGGTGGTGCACATCTATGAGATCCGGAACGAAGGACCTTCGACGATTGATGAGGCAGAATTTTTCGTCCTATGGCCGTTCGAAACCCTCGACGGAGTGCCGCTAATGTATCTGCTGAACCAGCCCGAAACACACGGCAACATTGAGTGCCTGCCGACGGAGTACGCCAACCCACTGAATCTGGCCATTGACAGCGGGCTGGCACGGAAGAGTTTCCTCGATAAGGTTGGCGTGTCTGGTACGAGTTTCTCCTCGACGATGGGTCGCACGACTAAATTTAGTAGTGTGTCCTCCACTGCCGTTGGTAATGATGGTGCAGCCGGTGGGTCATCTGTTTCTTACCTGTCCACTAGCGGATCAAGCTCTGGACGTAGTGGTAGCAACAGTGGCAGTAGCAGCGGCGGTAGCAGTACTAGCTCCAGCAGTAGCAGTAGTAGCACCAGTTACAGCAGTAGTTCTAGCAGCAGTACTGGAAGTGGTACTGCTAGCAGCAGCAGTACCGGAAGTAGTGGTGCTAGCAGCAGTACCGGAAGTAGCAGTGGTAGAGTGAATGAGTCAAGGTATATCTCTACGGGTAGAGGTTCGTCGTCTGCAGGTTCAGAGGGATCGAACTATCATCGCGTAACAGGTGGTGGCTCCGAACGCCGCTATCAAACGGAGGGCAGCGACTTGATTTCTACTGGTCGAGTGCACGGTGAATATGGACAGTCGCAGGGAGAAGCATACTCTAGACAAGGGTACGAACAGCAGGGATCGCAAGGTGATGGATATAGACGTCAGCAACAACATTACGATGAAAGAACGCGCGTTGTGGACACCAGCTACGGAGCAGGTGGCAGTGGTGCTGCTTCCGGCGTTGATGTTTCATCTACCAGCAGCAGTAGTAGTAGCGGTGGTCGGAACGGTACCACATCATCGGTAGTGTATTACACATCGAAGAATCGCACGACTTACCGTGATGAAAATGGTCGGATTCATGAAACCGAGAGCAGTGAGTATCACCGTCGCAACTACGGTCTAGGTGGTGGACAGGGTGAGGTAGTACATGAAACCGGCACCACGTCTGAGGTCGAATCAGGTTCGTCAACACGCCGCCGTATGATGAGCCAGCAAGATGGCGAAACAGGTCCGTCGCGTACGGGTCTGATTACCGAGTTCATGCACCTAGGTGACTACACTGGTCCCGGTGTTGGATCTACCGCAAGTCACGATCTAAATCGGTTAGAGAATAAGTTCCGCACCGAGTACTCGCAGCAGCAGCATGGTGGAGGTTCGACGGCTTACAGTGCCACATCGTCGTCGGGATCCACCTCGTCTGGTCGGCAAACTCATTATACAGGTCGGGACCACCAGCATCAGAAAGAATCAGCGACGTACTCGAGCAATGCGTACAACGGTGTAGCGGACGATCTAGAGCAAGATCACGAAGATGACTACGATTCGTATGACCGAAGCGAGGAGGATAGCTACGTCGATCCGGTCGGTCCTGGAGCTCCAGACAATCGTCGCACATACCCACCCGGCTATGGTTTGCCCCACCTGAAGCAACATCTCAACCAAGGTCACGAGAATGTGGAGCAAAAGTTCCGCTACTATCAACGATTTGATCGGCAGCGACGTCAGGCACCGATGAAGGATGAGTCCGATCGTGCACTCGAAGAGGCACTCCGATGTCACGCTACAAGATGCGCGATCATTCATTGCAAGGCGGGTCCGATCGGTAATAAGGATGTGGCGTTCATAGCACTTCGTACGCGTGCCGTTGCCCATACGTTCCACAAACTGTCATCGTCTGAATCACTGTACTTCTCCACGATGAATGTGGCCCGAGTACTGAAGCTACCGTACATTGGCGAACCGAAGGACAAACCGATCAAGACGCACGAGATCAAGGTGTTGGCATCGCCGGAACGGCTTGTCAAGCCAGACGTGGTACCACTCTGGATCGTGGTACTTGCCGCCTGCGCTGGCGCTCTCATTCTTCTGCTTCTCATATATCTACTATCGAAGGTAAGAAGGAGTTTACGGAGGAACTTAGACCAATATTGCTACGTAGTATTTATGTTTTTTTTTCTCTTTCTCTTAATCTTTCTATAGTGTGGCTTTTTCGAGCGCAAACGTCCGACGGACTCGTCCGAACGGCAACCACTAAACCGAAACGGTAACTATCATGGCGACGAACATCTGTGAGGTCCCTTCCCTTTTCCCCTCAACCCCCCATGTCATGTTTATAATGGATGAGAATAGCTCGGATTGTTCGCATAGGTGATAAATTCTTCACTGAAACATTCTCGCCTTTCTCTGTCCTTATTATGTTGCAGAGTAAGTGTATGGTTCCGGTGTGCCGGACACTGTACAGGGGGAGTATACGTCACCAGTGACAGCTGGGGACGCTACTTTTAGCCGGCGGCCATACCGTCGTAACCGAGTCCAATCTGCATGATAGGGTGTGTTGGTATGTGTACGAGTGTTGAAGACAAGATGGCGCGTTCGCGCAACGGAATATGAAAGAGTAGTGTGAAAACAGTTGTAAAGCATGTTTTCTGTTATTGACAACACTTAATCAACTAGTCAAACGTTATGTTCGTATGCGTGTGCACAGTTTTGCATGCAAGAAGAAAAAAGCACAATCTCATTAACATCATCTTTTGTTTTGCATTATGTCTCTACTACTCTCATTAGCGGCCATTAGTGATTTTGTGTTGCTCATTATTATTTTTTCTTTATAGAACACAAAACGAAGTGTTCCAAAAAGATACACTTTATCGGCTAGTTAGAAAATGACTTTTATGAGTTTTACGATTTACATCTCTGCAATGGGTATGTTAGTTGTCAGTAGTAGTACTGATTAGTAGTCAGAGCTGGTGAATGACTAAGGTAAAAACAAAAGCAAATCGCACAACAAAATAGGACAGTTGGCGAACAATATGTATCTCCGCGTTGTACTCACCATACTAACTCATTAACATCTCATCATTCGCGTTAGTGTGCGTGCGTTTGTAGGTGTGTTTAGCGAAGACTGACAGATTCTGGTCGATTGGTGGCGATGCGATTGATCCGAACTGTAGCCAAACAGTTCCGAGCAAGAGAGCAAGGTGTAGGGTAGAGTGAAAGAGAAAGAATCCTTAAAAAAGGAACAGTATGAACAACGTGCCTTATGTGAACTACGTGCAGCTCGAGTGCAAGTACCGCAAATCATCTCATAAAGCGACTTGTGTCGACACCAGTCGGTAACAAATATAGAGTTAGAACGTTATATTAAACAAATACACAAATTTACAAGATTTTTTTTTTCGTAGCTAAATAATTGTTGAGACACATCATCATGGAACGTTACAATACTGATATTAAATTAACCTGGAATGATGCTGCCTTATCCCTTAGAATTAACACGTTACGGAATAACATTAGTAAGTTATTAATATCGCAGCTAGTAAAGGAGACGCTGCGTAGTCAATTTTGGAGCCCGCCAAACATGCTGGACAGGGGGATCGTGGGTCCCCCCCTTACCCGTGCCCTTCCTCTGTGCCTTCTCTACAAACCATGGAACAAACAAAAGAATACAAACAATGTGTAATATTTTACAGTAGCATGTAATCTCGTCCGCCAGCGTTCTCAGATTAATTGTATAATGTTTTGTTATATATAAACAATGGAAAAAAAATAAACAATAATAATGTGACTTAAGGACATGAGGTTTCGTGTAGAATCGTTCTGCAATAAAACCCGAAAAGGTTAGCTTGTGTTTGGTCATCGTTTGCAGCATGATGCCGCTAATTCAAATATTTAAACGGTTTAGATTATTTGGCAATAGAGGGCGCCACTGGAATCAACGCATTTGATGAAGCCATAGCAAAACCATGTGTTGCACACGTCATAGCTGTGCGTAAAAAAATAAACATTGCTCCTTCTAGCAGAAACTAACTCACGTCGGAACTCATCGTAAGCATTATAGATCAAGAAAGAGAGGAAAGGTTTTGTTGAATTTTTCCCAATAATTGCGCATGTCCCCGGTCCTTCCAAAGGAACAGTACGACTACATGAAACCCATAAAGAATGGCAACCGCATAGGTGAAACGATGTAAAATTAAATGCGAAGAAATCTTTTAAAGTGTGTAATTTTATTTGAAATGGGAGAATATACTCGTAGTTAAATATAAAAGAATATATATGAGGTATAAGCAGGTGTTCTTCAACAATTATCTGAGACGTTTTTTTGGTTTGCCATGACTCGATTCTCGACAAGGACATTGTAACCAAAGAATAAATTGGCTGTTTTATAAAACATCCTTTTCATGTTTCGTATGTTATTGAGTGTGTGTGTGTGTATCTTGAGCGAACCTTTGTGAAAACTTACTTTCCTGACAGGTTGTCGGCGAAAGATTTGAAGGCTTGGAGCTTGACAAAAAAGCTTGATGAAATTTCATTCAGCAGTAGAAGCATTAACATGAAAATAGTCTATGGTACATAAACAAAAATTATCAAAAATAGAAACTTAAAAGAGCATAGGTGTCGTTTGATTCGCTTGTTTGGGAAAAGGCCCATAGAGGCTCAAGACGGATTAATTTAAAATGTTATTTTTTTATAAACAAAATTTAAGATGTTAGTTGGGAAATGAAAAAAAAACCTAATTTCTTCAAGTACTAGCTCAAGTCTAGTTAAAATTGATTTTTCATACGATGAAATCATGGTTTGTAATTATTGTAATGCAAAGTAATAACTGAATTTCATAAGCAATGAACAATTTCTGACCATAATTTTGACCAAATAAAGCTTCTCCTCTACATACGCCCGTTGTGATTTCCCAAGCAACAAATTGAGATAATGAAAGAAAGAGAGCGCTTCAGACACGGCGACATTGGTGTCTCTTTCTTCCCTCGGATCTGAACATGCAATGAACAGTCAATTCACTTCGATAATGTGTACAATCGTTCCCACTGTGTTATTTACCCACACGTGCAAAACTGTGTACAATCACTTTGCGCACGCACATCATCATCAGCCCCACAGTCGTTCTCGGGACTTGCCGTGGGCCAGCGCTAGAGAAGCGAACTCGGCACGGACGGCAACAACAACAACAACAACAACAAAAAACACAAAAGCACACACATTAAGTATACATATACATGTGCAAGTTACATGTATATATGTACAGTACATTCGCAACCCTAGAGCGCAATCCGACTCCGCTGTGTTTTCGTTGATCCATGTTCGCCCACTGGGTGCAAAAGATCGCTAGCGCCTGTCCCATTTATACATTACTTCCATAAGTGTTTGAGCTGTATGTATTGTTCTCCAGCATCCGCATCGTACACCTCTATACATATACATTGCGTGTGGTTTGCGTATACGCCTGCACATCGCGCTGAATTTTGTTGCGCGAATGGCCGGGAATTGTTTTCACGTTATTGTGTGCATCTCTGTGTGTGTGTGTGTGTGCGTAGTGTTTGGGAAAATGTTAAAGGGAGAAAGCAAAACGCATGAGATGTAGAGGAATGATGCAGAAGAGTAAACTTACCAGACCCAAGTGTGCATGTTCATATATAAGTGTGTGTGTGTGTGTTTGTGCGTGTATGTGTACGTGTGCGTATGTTTGGCTTTTTTTTCGTAAACAAATCTGTTTCTGCCCGTTTAATTAGCAAAGGCGAAGATTGCCACTTCTGGCACACTTGCATAGCACTTGCGCCGTTTTCTGACACCACAACAAAAGACGGTGTGAGAGCGAGAAAGAGATTGATAGAGAGAGTAATAAAAGAAAGCAACCAGGCAGGGATAACACAGTGCTTAGGTCGGTGCACCCTTTGCCATATTTATTGATTTACCTAGGCCGTTGTAGTAGCAGCAGGTATCTTAAGTATACGTGAAGTTGTACGTTTAGTGGTTTTTTTTGTTTGTTGAGACGGCTATGTTGTTAGTTGTACACCGGGAAGTGTTGCGCAACCCGGGGATATAGGGGTAGTACCACAAAATCAATCGTAAAGTTTACTTTCTTTAATATTTTTTTTAAATGTACGTTATATTGTGATTTTACGTTCAACGCCACCAGATATCCTTCGGTTAGTAGTGTGCACGTTACGTCCCAAAATCCAAATGTAAGACGTATGGAAGTCCAGCATCGAACATCGTTCCCATTATCCGTTGTAGATGATGGTGTTCCTCAAGGTCAAACAGAGAAACCGAAGCACATAGCGAAGCGAACATCAATTAGCACCTGATCGCCTGAAAAAACAGGAGATGCGTTGCCAATTAGCCAAGATACATTGTGTGTATATTTGTGCACGTGTGTAGATAACTGCTGGAGTACGAGCAGCTAACCACGTCTTGCTCATCTCTGGTAGCACAGACCAACATATCCAAAGTTGCTGTGGCTGCACCGTAGATGCCCAGTACCTAAAATTGCGCTCATTTTCAGTAGGTGCTGTTTATAATGTGCCATTGACTGCTTTGATGCTACCATTTGATACCACGCTAGTGAGATCTGGAATGGTAGAGCACCAGCTCAGTTTGTAGTTGCGAGGAAAAATATTAAATAAACACACCTCGAGGGTAGTGTGTGTACTTTAGTAGTTGAAAGCTAGAAGAAGCTAGTGGTCCATACGGCAGGAAGGAAGAGGAAGCAAGTTATTATTAGATTATTGAATTGTTATTGAAAAGAAAACAAACCATAATTACCATGTACGTACATGGTCAGCTGCTCAGTTATTTGTGTTTTATTCTGCGGTTTTTTTAAGTGTGAATTTGTTTCATAGAATGAAGCAAAAAACAACTAAAACTCAACATTGCAGAGATTCTATCCTTCATTGGGTCATTTAAAATGAAGTTAAAGAACCATTTTAATGTATAAAACATGTTCCACATCCTTTTTGCGCGAGTTGAATAAGAAACCATAAAGCAAACGTGGTTAACAAGACAAATAGTCTTGTGCATTGCCTACCTTTAGGCGCAAAAATAGATTTGTCCTACATCAAATTTTACTACAGAGCAGTGAACGTAAAGTGCTCCTATCGAAGTTTCTGTGTTCGCTCCGGACACGAGAACACACACTCACTAACGCAAAGCCCCCGGCACAAATACACTCACACACCGTGTATGCCGTGAAGATGCCGAAGAGACTATCCTTGAGCCCGGGGAAGAAACTATTTGGATTGAGTTCAATTTAATTAGAGGAACGTTTTGTTGCATGATTCAAAAATAGGATTAATACTGGTCGTGGAAGAAAAAGGAAGACTGGAGGAGGAAAAAAAGGAAGATAGAGGAATATAGAAATAAATAGTGTAAAGAAAGAGAAAGAGAGAGAAAGAGAGTGTGTGAAGAATCATAGCAAAAGGACACCTCAAATTGAGTGGATGCATTTTGGAGAAAGTTTACACACACACACACATGAACATATATACAATCACACAGGTATATTTATATATACTTACTTGTAGTCTGGTTGATTAGTTGGCTTAATGTTGTTTCTTCTTTTAAATTGGCTTCATTCCATTCCGGTTTGTTTCCCCCACTTTTTTCCCATTTGCCTTGTGATAGTGCTTTCCCGATATTGAAAAATTGCCAATTTGACGTGTGGTTCCGCTTACTTCCGTTACATGTGGTTTTTTTTCTAGTAACATTATGTAATTGTATGTGTGTGTGTATTGTGTCGCCGTAGTAACATTAACTGTGTTATGTAAGGGGCAGTAAGAACCAGAAAGCAATCATATATGCATGCGTGTTTAGAGTTGACTTTTTAATTTCGGAAACCCAACCGTGTGGTGGGGACATGTGAGTTGGTGTATGTGTGTGTGTGTAGGAAGTGGAAAGGAAGATGTACATCCAACACGCAACGAACCAGTCTGTGACTTAGTCAGTCAGCTTAGAACGTTGTACGGCAGCAACGTGTACGATCAAAACGGTGGCAAAGACGATACGCAATCTACAATAAACCCACCGAAACTTCGTGAGAGCTTGTGCTTTTCTGTTAACTAGTTACTACTTGTTTGCTAAATATAACATACGTCCCGTTGACTGTGAAAGTAGTTAAATAACAAAACTTAGCAAAACACAACCAAAACATTTCCCCATCAACCTGTAATTGTTGGAGGTGACACGAATGATTAGTGATTTTGATCTCTGCTCTGTACCATTCGCTGTTGCAGGAAAGCATAACGATTAACTATGTTAATAAAAGAATATCGCATTCCACTGCCACTGACGGTGGAGGAATATAGAATAGCTCAGCTGTACATGATAGCGGTAAGTACTGTGCACGGTGCAGCAACAAGTTATGACCCATTAGTGTACGACTTCTTCGAGACCACTCACTGCACGCTTGTGTCTTGGTTGCGCGCGCCTGAAAGTATGCTTCCGGGTTTTCCGAAATAACATGCATACGTTGCATACTTGCAGGCGGTACAAACCAGAGACACAATCTGGTAGAATTGTGGTCAGTGAGAGCTATACACTTATGGTTTTTTTAACCCTTTACCTGTCAGTAGACTAGTGCATCTTCACCGGTAGTGTAAACCTTCTAGCTGCGGAAACCTAACACTCTGAAGCGCTATACAGTACCAGATATCCTGTAAAAGCAAATACTCTCGTATAGCCGTATGTTATTCGTTGAGGTTAAAGATGGTGCAACCTGATTTTTATTTAATACTCCGTGCAATGCGATTGATACTCAAACGGCGTTGCGTAGCGTTCATTCTCCAGAATAATGTGTAATGATACCAGAGTAACGCGGATAAGTTATTGGGGGTTGCAGAAAAAACGAAGAAAATTTTACATTTGCTCAAACAGGGCCCTCTCAAACATCTGAGGGCATGGCCGTCCAAAGAGAAAATGTAGCCATTGGTGTCATCTATCGACCACAGGTTAAAGATTGGCGATCCGTTGGATACCGACCGAGTTATAGGCAAAAGTTGGTGCAAAAATGAGGAAAATTTTCGATTTTTTCAATTTTTTGAATTTTAATTATTTTTCATTCTTTTTTTTTTATTTAAAGCATTATTTGAGTGAAAAGAAACTCATTGCAACCCATTGGCATTAAAATAAATCAATTTAATTTTTTTTGCAAAATTTCCCAAAAAAATCGTAAGGGGTAAGCCTTATGAAATTTTCAAGTGGAAAATTTTTTTGAAATTTTTTATTCTTTTTTTAATTTAAAGCACTATTTAAGTGAAAAGAAACTTATTGCAACAAATTCCCATCAAAATATATCACATTTAAAATTTTTGCTACATTGCTCAAAAATGAGGAAAATTTTACATTTTCTCAAACAGGGTAAGGAACTTGGTTTCTCGAATAACTTCCCCTAACCCCTTATCAATACTTAACTGTGGACCTTTAGGAGGGAGGAGTGGGGTTGGGGGTGGATAATTTACTATATTTGTTAATACATTATTTAATTATTTATTATTTAATTTATTTATGATAGTTTGCATCGCCTTAGTATGTTATAAACTCACGGCTGCCAGAAACTGTCCTATCAATTGTCCTTCAAGTAAAATCCTTACTTCCGATGTTTTTGATAGAATGTGATTTACTTACCCGATAACCCCGCAAACGATAGATTGATCGCAGGACACTTTACTTTCATAAACCACAGGAAAGCAAAACTGCGGGCACCTTTGCTTTAACACACTGGCATTTTTTTTTGCCTGAACATACACCACTCTATTGTCTTTTGACACATTTAAAACACCACACTCGCCTTCCATGGCCACATTTTTTAATACACGAATTTACACAATAAGCAAAAAGCTCATCACTTTTTATCCACCTAAACGCAGCCAAAGCTGACATTTTTTTTCTGTGCACAAACGCACATACACACTTCAGTGCGCTTAGGCACATTTAAAACACCACAATCGCCTATAAAGGGCACATTTTTCGATACACGAATTTACACGATAAGCATTAAGCTCATTGAGAAAAGGACATCACTTTTTTATTCACCTAAACGCAGCCAAAGCTGCCATTTTTTCTGTGCACAAACGCACATACACACTTCAATGCGCTTAGGAACATTTAATAAACCACAATCGCCTATAAAGGCCACATTTTTCGATACACGAATTTACGCAATAAGGACATCACTTTTTTATTCACCTAAACGCAACCAAAGCTGCCATTTTTTTTTTCTATGCACATACACATTACAATGTGCTTAGGCACTTTTATAACACCATATTCGCCTAAAATGGCCACATTTTTTAATACACGAATTTACACAATAAGCAATAAGCTCATTGAGAAAATGACTTCACTTTTTTATTCACCTAAACGCAACCAAAGCTGCCATTTTTTTTCTATGCACATACACATTACAATGTGCTTAGGCACTTTTATAACATCATATTTGCCTAAAATGGCCACATTTTTTAATACACGAATTTACACAATAAGCAATAAGCTCATTGAGAAAACGACTTCACTTTTTTATTCACCTAAACGCAACCAAAGCTGCCATTTTTTTCTGTGCACAAGCGCACCGCAATGCGCTTAGCAACACTTAGAACACCACACACTTGGAGATCACTTTTTTCATCAAAAAGCAACTAAAACCTCCATTTTTTTCTGTGCACAAACGCACATACACATTTCAGTGCGATTAGGCACATTAAAAAACACCACAATCGCCAAAAACGGGCACATTTTTTGATACACAAATTAGCCTTAAGCTCATTGAGAAATATGGATTACTTTATTTTCCACCCAAAAAAAAACACCAACACTTCCGATTTTTCCTAAGGATAGGAGCCGCTTTTCCACCGCATGTACCGAAAGTTTGGTTTTTTTTTATTAATTCCAAATTGGATTAACTAGCCGAAGCTAACACGGACGCTAACACCCACGCGTAACCATGATCAAACACGATAATGAGTTACGAAATGTCAAAATGGCGGATGAAAAGGACGCGCACTATCTCGATACACTTTCTGCAATTTCACTTTGCGTTATCGGTTTTGTTTCAAGTTTTACGGTGTTTTGCACAATCTTGTGCGATCGATTCAATCAATAAGTGATGAAAATTAAGATTCCCGACCGGATTTGCAGCTTGAAAGCTTGCATTTACTAATTGGTTTGTGATACGCCGACACAAACCCAAGCCGACGCCGGCAACAGTTTGTGCACCTGCAACACACAAATCTGCACAGTTTAACAACACATTAACACGCGAAATGTTATGCTAACCGTTCTTTGAATGGAATATGATCCGCGAGGAATGTTTTAACACTTTTTGGCACCCAAAAAAGAACTTTCTTTCATATTTTATGTACAACGCAAGGACGCCACTTTCTATTAAGAACTCTAACGTACCGCTGTCCGATCGTTACTGATCGGCGTTATCTCATTATCACCGGCTCTTGCGCTTCGTTACCACGCCACACACCTACACAACTATAATTGGCGGAGCGGCTGTCACCCAACTTCTCTCATTCTTTCGCACACTCTTCGCGCGCTCCCGGAGAGCAGAATGAAAAAAGGCTCGTAGAATAAAAAAAAAACAATTCAACAAAAACTCTTCTATCTTCTCGATCAAACCATGGCATGGAAAATATAGGCATAAGTCTAAAAAAACTTTTTAATAACATAAAATACGATTGCCGTGATTAGACGGAAAAACGCTTTTCCGCTTTTCCGGGCAATGAATTAATTAGAAAGAACCCCTTTTCCCCTCTTCCCATGCCACTTTGTTGGTGAGTGTGCCTTAGCTATAAGGAAGATTTTCTTCTGCTAGCCCCCTGAACGTTAGGGGGGAGGAGAGGGAGACCTAGGCGGCCGCCTGCACCACCTACCTTAAGATCCGCCACTGATATACTGTTATAAACGCATGTACATATGATGGTGAATGTGGTGTCGGGATACTTACGGGGATCAGATACAGGAGACATTGCAATAGTGCTTTTCCAAGGGTTTTCATCATTATATTTCATCCTTCTTTCAAACGTCAGGAGCTGAACGTTAAACTGTACATATCTACCCTTTTTATCCTGTTTAATCCTTTTTAATACTATAAATTCTTGTTCTTGTTCATGTTGGAGATCTGCCATCGTACCATTTTCTCTGAACTGCTCCTTATCGTCCAAAGTACTCGTCTAGAATTTCTGCACACCTGTATGAACAAAGAAGGTGATGTAACGCACGTGTACACTTCAGCTATGCTTTACGTACCTTCGATTCCTTGGGTCATTCTCGTGTTATCATTCGGTGGTTTTTGGTGAACATGCTTTCTCAGTCCATTCGAACACCTTCAGCCGGGATATTAGGGAAATTCCCCATTTAGTACTGTTTGTCCCTAGGTTGCATCGGTGTAGGATCACATCACGGGGTATGCTTATAGCTTACTATTGTTGTGTGTTGTTGGTGGTGTACTTGCAGAAAAAAAGTCGCGAAGAAAGCAGTGGAGCTGGCAGCGGTGTAGAGATCATTGTGAACGAACCATATCAGGACGGACCGGGCGGTAATGGGCAGTATACGCGGAAGATCTACCATGTCGGTAGCCATCTGCCGGGCTGGATCAAGGGTCTGTTGCCGAAGAGTGCGCTCACGGTGGAGGAGGAAGCCTGGAACGCTTACCCGTACACGAAGACACGCTACACCTGCCCGTTCGTGGAGAAGTTTTCGCTCGAGATCGAGACGTACTACTTCCCGGACAATGGACATCAGGACAACGTGTTCAAGCTGAGCGGTGCCGATATGCGGAACCGGATCGTCGATCTGATCGACATCGTGAAGGATCAGCTGTACGGTGCGGATTACACGCGCGAGGAAGACCCGACCGTCTACTGCTCGGAGCGTACCGGGCGCGGTCCGCTCAGTGAGTGCTGGTTGGATGAGCATTGGGAGGAGGTGCAGGGCAAGCAGCAACCGACGGCACGAAACATGTCGCTCATGTGTGCGTACAAGCTGTGTCGGGTCGAGTTCCGTTACTGGGGCATGCAGACGAAGCTGGAGAAGTTCATCCACGATACGGCACTGCGGAAGACGATGCTCCGGGCCCATCGGCAAGCCTGGGCCTGGCAGGACGAGTGGTACGGTTTGTCGATGGATGATATCCGAGAGATCGAACGGCAAACGCAGCTGGCGTTGAAGCGCAAGATGGGCAACGAGGAAGGTGGCGATGAACAGGAAGGTGACGGCGAGGAGGGAGAAGGTAAGTTGTACGGGCAGCGTGGGATTTTGTGTTGTTTTCTTTATGTTGGCTTTCCCCGCACAGGCAACAAACCCACAGCGGAACAGGACAATCGTAGCGCCAACCAGATGTACTCAATCGAAAAGACGAACGAAAACTCAACGCCACACATGGATAAGAAGGAACCGATCCCGCTCATCACTACCACGGCCGACGCGGAGAGTGGGAGCGGTACTGGTATGGTACGGCCATCGCGCAAGGAGAAGCCAAAACCGTCCGCACACAGTTCCGAGGATGATGAATCGGTCGATGGTAAGCACCAGCAATCGCAACACCACCGGCCAGCAGAGGTCGATGACGACGACGAAGATGACGATGAGGATGACGATGAGGAGGAGGAGAATGAACGGCATGGTGCGCGAGGACATTCGCAGCAAGGTGGTTGCTATCTGCGCAAGCAGAACAATGCCGGCTCCAAGAGCAAACTCCACTCACCACTCGGGTCAGCGCATAGTTTCGATTTGCAGGTATGTGATATTGCACGTGGAAGGCGCCTTAGTGGACAGCTATTGCTAAAACCGTTATACCTTATCTGCAGGTTGCTAACTGGCGCATGGAGAAGCTGGAGGTAGATTCCAAATCGGGCTCCGAGGAGGAATTTTTCGACTGCCTTGGTACGTATCACGGTATGGAAGGTGCCATGGGAACAAAACCTTGAGCGATTTTGACTTGCAAATAATATGCTTAGAGGCACATCAAACACCGCCTAAAGTTATGCATTTTGCAACACAAGAGCTCCTTATTTTCCTTATCACTTGAAGCGTTGTGTTTGATTTAATGTTTGTTTTATTTTGCCATTGCATGCCGGTTTTGTTTGTGCGTTTGTTTCAGCACGTGGTATGTGTTTTCTTTTGGCCATCGCCCAAAACGTGCTCGACGTCTCCATGGGTCTTAATACGTTTCTCTATCTACCTCCTGCAGGTGATATGGGTGAGAAGGCATCACTGGTAAAGTGGAGCTCGCTGGAACTGCTGGCAGAGGAAGATGACAGTCCGCAGATGGCGTCGAATCACCGGAATCAGGAGGATAGCATCTTCAGCCAGTCGTATCTGCAGCGTGTCACATCCGAGCGGGGTACGAGACGCTCGTTTCTCGGACATCATTCATCGAGCATCGATCGGGGCACGGGACACGACTCTCCGCCTGGTTCGCCCGGGTTACCATCCTGTCCGACGACGGTACTGATACTGATAATGCATGCCGGTAGCGTGCTGGACGTCAGCTCGGACATGACGACTAAGAAGTCGGACATAACCACATTCCGGGGTGCGCTTGAGTCGGTTATGCGCCAGCATTATCACTCCCTAGTCGGGCACGTTGCATTGCGACTTGTTGCCTGTCCGGCCGTCTGTTCCGATGCGCTCGGCATTCTGTCCAGCTTGAGCCCGTACTCCTTCAACACCTCACCGTCGAGTGCGGACGTGTCCAACCTGGCGGATGTACCGATCGGTGCAATACCGCTGCTCTCGACCTGTTCGCCCGATTTCCAGGAATCGGTTAGTCGAGCTGTATCCTGCGCCAACCAAACGTTTACCGACTTCGTGAAATCGGACGAGGGCCGTGGCTTTAACGGGCAGGTAGTGCTGATCGGTGACTCGATGGGTAGTGTGCTGGCACACGATGCACTGTGCCGATCGTCGGCACATCAGGGCAGTGAAGCGTCCGGCCTGAACCATATCGCCGATTTCGTTGCCGAAGCGAACGATCTGGATGCGACGAAGCTGCTGACGGCACCGTCACCACGCAGACGGTCCTCCTCCACCAGTGAATCGCGGGTGCCCAAGTTCGAGTTTGAGGTGGGCGATTTCTTTATGTTCGGTAGTCCGCTGGCGGTTATACTTTCCGCCCGCCGACTCTCCGACAGCCGGTACGGCAGCAGTAAGCCGGCCTGTACGCAGCTGTACAATCTGTTCCATCCGACCGATCCGACAGCGGCCCGGCTCGAACCATTGCTGAGTGCTCGGTTCTCGATGCTGCCACCGGTGAATGTGCCGCGGTACGCGAAGTACCCGCTCGGCAATGGGCAACCGTGCCATCTGCTGGAGCTGATACAATCCAGCCCGCAGCTGTTTGCTGACGGTGGTCCGTTACCGTCGGCACGGCGTCTGTCGGACACCTCGATCCAGAGCGCTGCATCCGGCATGATCGACAATGTGCCCCTTACCACCATCAATCAGCTGCAGCAGCGCTGGTGGGGCTCGAAGCGTCTCGATTACGCACTGTACTGCCCGGAAGGGCTCAGCAACTTTCCATCCCATGCCCTACCGCATCTGTTCCACGCCAGCTACTGGGAGTCGAGCGATGTCGTTGCGTTCATACTGCAACAAATCGGCCGGTTCGACGAGTCGGGTGGTACCGGGTACGGATATGAGAAGGACGTATCGAGCTTTCGGCCGTCGCAGCCGCGCGAAAAGTGGAACAAGAAGCGTACCTCGGTGAAGCTGAAAAATGTGGCCGCTAACCATCGGGCGAACGATGTGATTGTGCGGGAGGGTGAACCGCAGCGGTTAGTCGCCCGCTTCATGTACGGACCGCTCGATGTAATTACCCTCGCCGGCGAACGGGTCGACATTCATGTGATGCGTGATCCACCGGCCGGCGAATGGCAGCTACTCTCCACCGAAACGACCGACAAGAATGGACGGATCACCTACATTGTGCCGGCGGAACAGGCGTGCGGGTACGGCATCTTCCCGGTGAAGATGGTCGTGCGCGGTGACCATACGTCGGTTGATTTCTACATTGCCGTGGTACCGCCCCGTACCGAGTGTATCGTGTTCAGCATCGACGGTTCATTTACCGCATCCGTTTCGGTGACGGGCAAGGATCCGAAGGTGCGGGCCGGTGCGGTGGACGTCTGCCGACACTGGCAGGAACTGGGATACCTGCTGATCTACATCACCGGACGCCCGGATATGCAGCAGCAGCGCGTACTGTCCTGGCTCAGCCAGCATAACTTCCCGCACGGCTTAGTCTCGTTCGCGGACGGACTCTCAACGGATCCACTCGGTCACAAGGCGACCTACCTGAACAATCTCATCCTTAACCAGGGGCTGATCGTACATGCGGCGTACGGAAGCAGTAAGGACATCAGCGTGTACACAAGCATTGGTTTGAAGCCGAAACAGATCTTCATCACCGGCAAGGTTAGTTGGTTCTATTTACAAGGTACTAGCATTTCGGTTCCTTTATCTTGACCATACACTTCTATACCGCAGGTGAGCAAAAAGCATCAGTCGATGGCAACACCACTCACCGAGGGATATGCCGCACATCTCAGCTCCCTAATGACGGTTGGCGGTTCACGTCCAGCTCAGGGTAACGCCCGTATGGTGATACCGCGCAGCTGCTTTAATCTGCCCGGCCAAAATCAATCCATTCGCAGGCGAAGGTTCGTGCCGGGTTAAAAAGGCGCAGTAGCAGTAGGCATAGTAAGCAAACCAGAACAAGCGAAGAAACAAAACAAAAACTCAAAACATGGGAGAAAACAAAGAAAGGAAACAAACACATCTAATCAAATACCCAGTGTATCCGTAATACCTTAGGAAACCTACCGCAATCCATGCCAAAAAAACAAAACGAAAGATAGTGAAAATCCCTAAAGTTATCAAACACAAGAACGAAGAAACAGAAGAGAGAAGAACTTTAAGCTTAAGCATTATTTGATACTTTGTTATCTGGTGATAGACAGGTCCCATTTATAGCACGCCCAAACTTCGATAATTGTATCAAGGATATTCTTATCGTGTCGAGGGTTTTCACCATGATTCCATTGCTACACTCTAACAAGCTAACGGGGGTATACTAGTTCTGGTGTATTTGTTGAAGTGAGGATATATTCATGAATTTTTTTAGTTCTTCTGGTAAATAATCGCCCGTTAACAAGGTGTTAAAAATACATCTTAAATCGTTGTTAGAGAAGCGATAAGCAAAAGCAGAACAAAAAAAAACGATAAACACGTACGAGAGAAGAAGAAAAACCGAACGATATTCCTTAGTCTGTAAGATATCGTAAACGCTTTGTACAGACGAATTGTTTTCACCGCACAGTTTCTTGTGGTGTAGCGACACTTTATCGAAATTATTACTATTTTCAATGGTTATAAGGGCGGTGCAGCTTCACTACAGGGTACAACAAGATATTATTTGCCAATCGAAAGCATTTATTGTTCAGAATCAAAGCAAGATAATCGTTGAGTAACCAATCGTCTGTACAAATCCTTACGAAATGCATTTTGCACCGTTTTTTTTACCTCCTCTTCTGTCTACTAATCTCACTCTCTCTCTGTCTCTTAAAAAACTGAATCAGTTAAGAATGAATACGTGCAGGAGCAAAGATATGATATATTATTCGAGGGGAAAAGGATGCGTACGCCTCCAATATTAGATCTGTCAAAAGGGAACTGTCATGTGTTAGTAGTGAAACTCATCTATAGTGAGAATATCATCAGTCGGAACACTCGTCCGAGCGGAACGAAAGATACTCAATCTCACGAAGGTAGTAGTCGGTCGGTGGAATAATGTAGAGTTCGGCAATAAGAAGCAAACCCAACAGCAATAACCCTGCGCCCCTGGGTCATCATCCCTGGAAGCAAACATGCTATCGCTCTCTTTCTTTCGCTATTTCTGTCTCCCCCTCTCTCTCACACATTCACAAACACACACATATACACACATACACCAATATGGATACATACGTTTAGTATCAGCAGTATCACACAGCAGCAAGGAGGGGCCGGGCATGCCGGGCATGCCGGACATTTAGCACATGTACGGACAGCGATAGTATGACACAGGTGCCAGGCTCTAGGCGAAAAGAAAACAAAGAAGAAAAAAACAACAAAACAAGGGGTTGCAGTCATTTGTAAAAAGAAATCAGGATCACTATGCAATATTCTAATTTGTCACATGGTGAGTATGTGCTGTGTCACCTTTTCCATCCTTCCAGCACCCCTGCCTTACTGTTCCTGAATTGTATTACACAATTTTCCATTCACGTTTTCCTTGTTCCTGTCTTGCTAAGTTAATAACAAACAAAAGAAACATATAAAAAAACGATTTAAAAAAACAACTAAAACCCCGCTGCACATGGAACCCCCCGACTTATATTTCCGACTGAGGCTAATCGCTAAATCGTTCACTTCGTTTCAGGTACCTGGCTTAGAAGACTGTCTCTAAAACCGGCTGTAAAGAATTAAACAAAAACAAAAAAAAGAAGCATACAGAAAAGAATCCTTGAAAAAAAAGAGAGGACGAATCTAACAACATTAAAGGAAAACCACGAGAGGAAACCCTGTTTGAAAAACACTAAACATGAAAAAAATGTAAAAAAAATCGTTTATAATTATTAACCTTGTTATTGAAGTATTGTTGAGCCTTATCTCGGTTTGTGTTTTCACAATAATAAAAAAAAAGAAGAAAAATAAGACGGACGAGCAGAGGAAATCAATTCAATGTTCTGATATATACAAGTCGAATCTGTTTGGATATGTAATAATTTTTAAGAACGTTTTACCCGAAGCGAATTACACACTTCGGAGCAAGAATGTATGATGGGAAAATGGTTAGAAAAGGGGTGTAAAAGAAAACGGTAGAAAAGCCACGCTGATGCGTACCTATTACTGAATATATACATATATTAGATAATTCATATAAAACATGGGTGTTGTGTAAACCGGACGTCTGGAATCTAGTAAAGAGGAGCGTTATAAAGAATCTATACATATACATAATATACATATACATCAGTAGACGTATTATACAGGAGTTATCCAACTGTTCGTAGTTTGAAGTAAACGTCCGTTAGACGCCCAGCAATGTGTTAGGGAAATGGTAAATGTGCAGGGACAGGCAATCCCAGGCCCAGGGCAAGGGTTCCTGTATAAAGCAATGAGGCGCCCGGCTGACCTAGGGATGGCTCGGGGTTAGGTGAATAAATTCTAAACTTTGATGTTTCTTTACTGTTAACGGTGAGACAAATGGATGTGTGTAGCAACTGTAGTGTCATTTAGTGGTTGAAAACCTCGACAAAAAATAAATCAACAAAGAAATGTGTGTGGAATAGAATTAAAAAAAAACACAGGTATGAAAAAAAACAAAACATTAAAGAGTAACCTAAAACGGAACGAGTATAGAAGACAAAGAAACGAGAAGCTGGAAGTACATTTAGGTGTTGAATGGTCAAAATAAACATGAAAATCAAACTCTAAAATAATGCGACATAATCCAAGATGGCGTAAAGAGAAAATGCAAATGTATTTACGAAATGCTAGATGCAACAACGGTGGCATTCTAAAATATGACTTTAAATACACACTTACACACACACACACATACACACACAAACGGCACACATACAGTGATTTAAAAGTCTTCTCAAACAAAACCAAAACAAGAACAAGGCTGTTATGAAATGTAATGCGTTTGCCACCGTGCCCTGAAGGTGTGCGGTTGCTTATATACTGATTGTAATTAATTTAAGTAGCGTGTATACTTTCTGCCACTGTGATTGGATCAGTTTATTGCGTGGATTATCGACATGCACCTCCATTTTCAAATAAGGCTAAACTGGTATGTGCTTCAGAAGGGCGGAGGCACCGGATAGAAGCTCTAAAGCAGGTTGATAGTATTTTAGTGGTATGACACAATACTAACCGCGTTGGCAGCCATATGTACTAATGCATCCGTTACTAGCCGATTTACTGTATCGATGTGTTCGTGTTTCCATTGCAGCTATACTCCGATGCGACCCTAGCCACACAAACATCAACACACTCATTTTATTCACCGTAATTGAAGCGGTTGAATGAGAAAATACACCCAAAAAAAACAACTATAAATAAAACCAAATGCGATTTTCTATTCACTGGACAATCTTTGACTACGATCAAAACTAGTACTATTACTACTACCACTACTGCTACTACTACTGCGAACAAGGAAAAAAACATTATATAATCCAACAAGGAAAGGTTGTAAAGCAAACGGCAGAATGGGTGTATAAGTGTAAAGATTTAATAATAACACAAATATCAGTGAACCATTAGCTGTGTCCATGTTTTGGATGAGTACTATACTGGAAAATCATACACACACAAACACGAACACATACAACCTACGATCGAAGATTTCAGCTGACAACCCTGCTATACTAAAAGCGGATACTATGAATCAGTTGCTTACTTGTAAAGTGATGTAATTGCTTGTAAAATAATAAATGATAATAATAAAACAATGTTAATAAGCGTCTGTACCGTTTACACATCGACGACCGAATGGGAGCTCCAGTTGGGAATGTGGTATAAGTATTCCGCCTGAAAGTATGCAATTACTCATTATTAAGATCGCCAATATTAACAGCAGAAACCAGCGAAGAAAATCCGGCAAAAATCATCATCTAACCGTATTACAGCTTCTTCCAAACAATGATTTATTATACACCATTTGTTTTACTAAGGGGGTTTAGTATGAGATACACTTCTACTATACACACACACATATTTCCACCGCTCGCATGACAGTAATCTACCGAGACTGACATGCCCATTGCGAACAAGTCACTTATATGAACAAAAATGTTCACGCTTAACGGATATGGTTACTAGTCCGGGCAGTGTTACTACAATCGTGGTGGACTGCGGTATATCGTAATGAACCGGGAGATAAACAATAGAAACAAGAACAAAACAAAAACAATTTACGTTATAACTAGCATTGTAGTAGGACGGACATCTCTCCGTATGCCTATTTCTTCCCCAGTATCCAGTTAAGCAACACCGTGGAGGCGCTCTGCTGTGTGGTTGCTTCTGTGTCCGCTGTAAAATGCCACAATGGTAGCAAAGTGAGCTTGCAATCATTGTGTAGTGGCAGAAATCGCACTTACCTGTAACGTCCGTACCGGCAATTTTAGCTGCCGCCTCGACTGGCATGTTGGCAAGGTCGCGCTGTATCAGCGTTAGCTGACGGTTTCGCTCCTCACGCTCCTCCTGCCAACGTTTCTCCTTCGAGTAGCTAATCGATTGCAGCTCGGACAGTTTGGAGGTAAGGTCCTGTGGACCGGACAGGCTCGAAATCGGCCGTTCGTCAACCGGCAATCCACTGAGTGACCGGTCCGGCGATGCATCGATTGAACACTCACCCGAGGTACCGTACTCTGCTGTGTTTCAAAGATACAAATGAAGATAGCGAAAGCAAAATCGATCAGATAAGGGTTTAAAACATTTGCGAATTGTGTTTGTTTGTACCTTGTTCTGCGGGTATTGCACCAGCGAAACGCATCTTAAACTCTTCGTGCATGCGTAGTGCGTTCGAGAGACGTAGCTGCAGCGTGTCACGCTCCTGCAGCAGGTTGCGTAGTTCCAGCTCTAGCTCATCGCAGCGCATATCCCGTTGGTAGATCATGTACAGAGCTAACTCTAGTTCGGCCTGTGGTACCCGGTCACCTGCCGGTGGTTGTGGTTGCTGCTGTTCCGGTTTCGGGACGGGTTCACTGCCGCTCAGCCCGGAGGCGAATAGTTTGGTTGGATCTACGCGTGCCGCTAGCCGAGCGTACTCTGCGCTACGCAATGCAAGCTGTTCCTTGAGCGTCACAATCTCGACTTCCTGCCGCTCGAGAACTTCCCGCACAGTTGCGTCATCAACCTGGGCAACTGCACCTGATGTTGAGGAGTTTGCTTCACTTACATCCGTCAGCTTTTGCCACAGTTCGGTACGTTCGCGTTCCAGCTGCTGGATGTGGGCTTGCAGAGTAGCGATCTGCTCTGGAGCTGAATCGGTGGACGTTGCACTGGCTGTTGCTACTGTTCCATCGGCTTGCTGAAGCTGTTCCAGTGTCGAACGTAGCATCTGTATCTCTACACCTTTCGCGTCCAGCTCGAGCAGTGCCTTGTTCAGCCGATCCTCGAACTGAAGATCGTGCAGTATCTGCTGATTTAGTGCTTCTAGTTCCCCGGACATTTCCATCTTTTCCTGCTCGAGCAATCGATTTTTGTGCTCCAGTTCGGCTAACTGCAGTTCCATGGAATGGGCAGGGTCGTGGAATGGTGGCACCGTCGCTTGAACGCTACCACTCGTTTGTAGTTGGACATTCTGGCACTGTGCTTCGGTCAGCTGTGCCCGCAACTCGTCAATACATTCCACCTCAGCGGTAAGCTGTTCCAAGCGTGCATTCAGATGCGCTATCTCCGATTGGCGCGTCTGTAACGTCGCCGTCATCTGTTGGACCTTCTGCCGCAGCTCTTCCACCTCCTGGGAAGCGGTAGCGGTGGCTACCGATTCACGCAACATCTCGATCTGCTTGTCCTGGTACTCTTTCACTTCCGTCAGCTTCTCGCAGGCGGATTCCAGCATGTCCAGCTTCAGCACGTTTGCTTCCTTCTCACGCACCAGTACCTCACACTCCTGCTCTAGCTTTTGCACCTTCGCTTCGAGTGCGTCCTGCGATTCGGTACTTGCCGCTCGCCCACCAACAGACTCCGTCTGCTGTGCGTCCAACTTCACCTTGCACTCCTTCACCTTGCGTAGCAGCTTGCCCGACTTTACCTTCAGATCGGTAATTTCCTGCTGCATCAGGTCCTTCTCCGCACCGAGCTGCTGAATAAGTTCGTCCTTTTCAAGAACCAGCGCTTCCAGCCGTGCCGTATCGACCGTACCCCAACCGACATCGGCATCATCCCACATGCCGAGATCGTGTTCCGGTTTCGGTTCCGTAACCGGTTGTTCCTGCCGTAACATGGAAGACTTCGTTTCGGCGAGTGTGAGCTGCAACTTATCACACTCGTCCCGCAACTCGGTACACTGCTGGTGCGCCTTCTCGCACTCCTGCTCCTTGAGCTGAAGTGCCTCGGTTAATTGATCCTTTTCGTTGCTCTTTTCCAGCACAGCCGCTGTGACCGATTCCAGCGCCAGCTTGTTTTGCTCGTACTCACTCTGTAGTGTACGGTAGCGTACGTCCGCATTATCGGTTTGCTGCTGTAACTGGGACTGTTGTGCTTCCGCCACGCCCAGCGCAGACTTGGTCTGACTCAACTCATCTAGCAGCGACTGGTACCGTTGCTCTGCTTCCCCAGTTTGTTGCTGCAACATATCCAAATCCTCGTTCAGCGCACCGTTCAGGGAGGTTAGGATGGAAATGTTCGTCTTGTCTTCCTGCGTTTGCCGCTCGAGCGACGCGATCATGTCACGGAGTTGGGTAATTTCATCTGCTTGTGCTTCGTTTTCGGTACGGAATTGCACCAGCGACGCTTCCCAACCGACATGCATCTGCTCCATATCGTATAACCGTTGCTTCAAGCTCTCCATCTCGATCGACTGCAGTTTGCCCGCATCAGCTTGATGTTCCCGCAATTCATCACACTCATATCGCAGGGTTTGAAGTTCCTGTTCACGCTGCTTAAGCGCTTCGTTCAACTGCTCCTTCTGTTGCTTTTCCTCCACCAGCTGCAGCTGTATCATTTCGTAGTCTTTGTATCGATCGCACTGCTTGCTGTAGCGTTCTTCCGCTTCGGACAGTGACTCCCGCAGCTGCGTTATTTCTTCGAGGCGATTTGTGGTAGCTTCGGTTACCCGTGTGATATTGTTTCTTTCTACATCAAGCTCTTGTTCTAGCGATTGTACACTGTCACGCAAGGTTGCAATTTCCTCCATCAATTCAGCATTGCTCTGGGTTGCTTCGTTCAGACGCTGTTCTATCGCTACACGCTCCCGGTTTGCGGTTTCTACCACGTTACGCAGTTCTGTCTGTTCGGATTGCTGTGATCTGTCCATGTGCTCCTTAAGCCGTTCGATTTCATTAAGGGCAGCAGTTAATTCAGATTGCTGTGATTGCATTAGTGTGTTTGCAGCAACTGCTGTTTGAAGTTCCGTAGCTTTAGTGTCCAGCTCTCGCTTTAATTCGTCTAACGATTGATCCCTCTCAGAGCAGCACACGGCGTACTGATCGCGCTCATTGGTAACTGACTGCAAACGCGTCTGCAGGTATTCAATTTCGCTTGAAGCTAGCTTGGCACGCTCTTCCGTGTTTTGCAGACTATTCTCAAGTGCGCTAACTGTTTCGATCTGCCGCGCAAGCATCTGTGTAATGTCCCGGTCCGTTTCCGCCAGCAACGATAGCCAGCTAAACACATCCGACGGTATTTCGATCGATTCTTCCATACTCAGTGCCGTGGTTTGTTCCTGCCGGTTGCGCCATTTCTCACTGTACCGCTGTACCCAATTTTCCACACGCTTCAGCTGTTCGACCAGGGTATTATTACGGTCCTGCACAATCGCTAACTGCTGCCGCAGATTAGCCAACTGTTGTTCCATGTTTTTGCACTGTTCCTGTTCCGCCCGTACGGTTGCGTTGAGCTCTTCCTTTTCACTTTTCAGCCTGCCCAACAGGAGCGTTTGGTTGTGGAAGTCTTCCAGCTTGCTCTGGGTCATGCGCAACTCATCCTCTAGGTAGGCGGCACGCCGTTCCCGCTCCTGCAGGCGTTGCGTTTCCTTTATCTTTTCCTTGATGATGGCTTTGCACTTATCAATCTTACCGTTCTTACCGGCGAGCTCGGTTTGCATCGTTTGCATCTCCTCCTTGCACGCCTGCAGTTCCGCCTCTAGCGACTGCAGTGCGTCAGTTTTGCTCTGCAGCTCGCTCCGTACCACCGTGAGCTCCTCGTTGAGCTTTCGCAACTCGTCGCGACTACATTCGCTTTCGGACTCCATGTGATATTTTTGCTCCAACAATCGGTGCAACTCATTGTTCAGATGATACATTTTCTGTGACAGTTGCTCCTTCTCTTGGCTTAGCTCGCTCACATCACTGGTAGGCGTCGACTCTGTGTCCATGTGTGCCACCTGCTCGTTAAGTTTCCGGTTAGATTCCTTCAACGCTTCAATATCTTTCTCCAACTTGGTACACTGGACGTTTTTCTTCTTCAGATTGGCTGCAAACTTTTTCAACTTTTCTAGCAGTTCCTCATTCTTATGCTCAACCTGCTCCTTCTGCGTCCGGAACTCGTCCACCTGCGTCTGGTGCTCTTCCACCGTCCGGTACAGCTCAATGATTTGCCCGTTCAGCGTATCTATCGTTTCCTGCTTGTGCTGCAGTTTACCTTCTAGCTCTTCGCTTGCAGATTCCGGCACATTACTTGTAGCATTACGCAACTCCGTACGCAGCTGGTCTATCTGCCGGTTCAGTGTTTCCGTTTCCATTGCCTGCTGCTTGGAAACAGTCTCCAGCTGATACTGCAGCTCCGTCGTGTACGTTTTTAGCTGATGATTTTCCTGCTGTGTCTCCAGCAGCCGGTGCTGTATCTGCAGCAGTTCGGACGATTTGGCATCGACCAGCGCATCGATGTCCTTCTTCAGCAGCATAATTTCATCGTTCTTGCTGTTCAGCTCCACCTTTAGCAGCTCTGGCTCATCGTCGGAACTCTTTTCGTACGCCACCTCCAGCTCGTGTTTTAACATCGCTATCTCTTCCTGCAGCAGCGCTATCTGGGAAGCTTTACTTTCGAGACATTTAATCGTTTCGGCCAGCTTTGTTTCAAGCGTACTGATGGTACTATCATTACAGGCAGTACGTGCCGTACGCTCATCTTTACAGCGACCATACTCATCGATCAGTTGCCTGCTCATCGTCACCAATGTTTTCGCACTTACTGTAAGCTTCTTTGCCAGTTGCATCTTCTTCTGTTTGTCCTTGTTTTTGTTGTAATTTGTTATCTCCATTTCCACTGCCATCAACGACTGCTGGTAGACGTCCTTATCGAACGCTTCTTCGGTTGTGTTCATCGTCATCTGTGCCGGTAGACTGGCGGCACTACTGGGCGTCACACTGCTTTCAACCCCTTCCAACTTGCGCACCTTCACCGTGTCCAGCTCTTGACGGATAGTTTCCTTTTCTTCGTTAATTACCCGCAGCTTATCCTCCAGGTCGGATTTGGCTGATGCTAACTCCACACTGTACGTGCGCAGCTGTTCGTTTGCCTCCTTCAGCTTATCCAGCTCGCTGAGATAGGCTTGGTTTTCGATCGAAATCGCGTCTAGCTTTTCCAACACTTCCCGCCGCTCGTCCGTGAATAATTCCACCTTATCCATCAGCTCTTTGCTTTCCTCCATGAGCTTAAGCAAGCTTTCGTTTAAGTCTTCCTTACCGCTCAGTACATTGCGTACAATCTCGTCCGAATCATCCATTTCCGTTGCGCCATCCTCAGCCTTGGCACGCTTTTCGGAGTTTTCCATCTCCTGCTTCTCATGCAGCGTCAAGTTTTCCAGTATTTCGATCGATTCCGCCGAGCTCACCTTCTCCAAGCTAAGCTTATCGATCTTGCCCAACAGTTCCGCATTCTCGTCCGCGTAACGTTTCAGCTTCTGCTGCAGTTCCGACTTTTCCGTCTCCCAGCTGTGCAGCACCTTCGTCAGTTCGCTCTTATCCGCCAAACACTTTTCTAGCTTTTCCTCCAACTCTATCGACAGCATTTGGCTAGCGATGCGCCCATTATCACCGTCCCCATCGGTTACGGTCACGTGGTCGGTGAGTGATTGCAGTTCGTTTCGGGTGCGATTTAGATCTTCGCTCAGATCGTTCTTTTGCTCCTCGAGCAGCTGCATAGCAGTTGCCTGATGTTGACACGTCAGTTCCAACATTTCAATGCGTTTTTGCAGCTCCGGACCGACCGGTTTCGGATCGGTAGCATCGTATCGGGTGTCGGTTGTATTGCGCTCCTCGATCTCGGCAAGCCGTTGGGTAAGGGAAGTGTTTTCCTCGGTCAGTTTGGCGATCTCTTCGTGCACGTTGGACGTCTTTTTGAATGTGTCGACCTGTTTCTGTAGTTGCTTGATCTTTAGCTTACATTTTATCATGTTCTTGTTCGAATCGTCAAGCTGCTGTTTCAGTTTGGTCGTTTCCGACTCGAGCTCCTCGTCGGCCGATCGCGGAAACAGTGGTTTGGGTCCACTCGTCTTCAGCTTCTCCTGCAGCACCGATACGTTAGCTGTCATTACGTTCAGCTCGATTGTTTTTTCTTCCAGTGACTGGCGCAAGTCGGTCATTTGTTGATTCATGCGTTCCATTTCGATATCCTGCGATGCGAGCGCTTGCTCGAGCGTGGCGATTTTCTCCAGCGCATCATACAATTGTACCTTAGCTTCGTCCGACGTTTCATGTTGATCAAGCCGTACTGGTGGTGTGGAAGCTATAATTTCATTGCATATATTTAACTGAAAGGAACATAATAACGAAAAGTAGCACACAACATACCTGCCTGCTGCTGTATCTGTTTTCGTTCAGCAGCTTTCTGCAGTGGATCGTATCCGTACGATTCCAGCAATCGTGATATTGCTTCATCGGTAGAAATGCTGTAGCTTTGTTGGAGCAGTTTCGTCTGGCAAATAAGAACGGAAACGTAATTAATACATTCCATCTCACCACACCCTTTACCACCAAACGTACCTGCAAGTTGTGTAACTCCTTTACCAACTCGAGATCGGATTTATCGTTCTCTTCGAGCAAACTATTCACCAGCAGTGATAATGCTCGCAGTTGCTCGTCAATAACACGCTCCTTTTCGTGCAAATCGTCCTCCAGCGTCGTTATTCGTCGCTCCAGCATTTCATCGCTCTTTCGCTTTACCTGAGCCTGGCGAACGTTGTCCTCGAACTTTATTAACTCTTCGTTAAACTGTTCCTCACTGTCCTTGACCGGTTTGATCGGTGTGGAAATTGTTTCGTGTGCCGGGCCAGGATCCAGAAACGAGTGACTAAAAGAACGCCGCAAGCTATCCGATAGATCGAACGCCGGGTCGCGCCCACCACCGTCGCCAACCGATGAAACAATCTCCGCAAGGCACGTGGTGCTCGATCGGTCCAGCGATTGTTGCGTCGCTTCAAGCTTGTGCTTGATTTCAATTACCTTCTCCTCGATCTCCCGCTGGCTTGACTCTCGTTCCGCCATTTTAAGGCGATTCTGTTCGATCTGCTGACGAAGCAGCGAACACTTCTCCATACCGGATGATTCGGAACGACCGCGAGGAAAGGCAGGACTGCGCGGATCAGGCCGGGCATCAACTGGACCATCCTTCAGAGCAACACCCTGGTCGATGGTGGCCAGTGATTGGGACGATGAACCGATGCTGCTAGCACGGTTTAGCCGCGAGGTAGTAACCTTCGTCTTGAAGTGTGTCAGCCGCTGCGCAATGTTTTTCACTTTCTCTTGTGCCGATGCATGCTTCATATCGTTCACTGCCTCCGTCTGGCGAATGATTTCACGCAGAGCGCTTATTTTAGCCTGTTGGGTGGGTGGTGTAACAACATTAGCAGATGGTGCATAGCGAAATGACGTATCGACAGGGGTAATCAAAACACGAACCTGCTGCTCGTCGAAGCTTGATTGGAGATTTGCTAAATCGGAATCATCCTGGTTGCTGGTTCCGGCCATGGTTACGGGAAAAGGTTCGGAATAAAATGTAGAAGAAAAAAAAAAACACAAAACGAATGTTTCCTGCAGTAGGAGTCTGTGAAGGAAATAGAAAATGATTTGTTTGAATAGTGATTTTGCATTCAATTACTCCAATCCAGCACGAGTGTGAATTTGACCTTATCATGTAAATGTTATAGCCATCAGCAAACACTAGGAGAAAACAAAACTTGCAGACCATCTAATGCGGATAGTATGATGCGGAACTTTCGTCTTACCTTGTAAAGCTACCTAGTTAATAACTTTAAGACAGAAAATAATACTATTTAAACTCAGGAAAACATTTTCGTGGTCTGTGATGTACACATCATCAACTGCTTTATGTTTTGACAGTACCGACGGGCGAACTCGTTGATCCATTCATCATTTCGCCGCAACCGAAGAACTGTCACATTTTCGCCGCATATAGAGGTGTATGCATATTTGAAAATGTGTTCTTTTTATCAATTGCAGTCATTAATTTAAAGTTGTAAAATGGAAAATATGCTTTCTGTATTATATTTGAAGAGGCGATAGTTATTTAGAGAGATATATGGACAGTAAAAGGTACACTTTTTCCAGCTGAAAGAATATCTCGAGTGTAACACAATGTGCAACGGCAACTAAAATAGACAACTGTGTAATAAAATGTCAAACGCTCACGTGTGGCCTGCGTATCCATAGCAACCATGGTCTCGTGAATTAAAATTACATGCAGTCCACGAAATGCACTGCAGCTGATGTAGGAGGATTCGCAGATACGCTGTTTCTTTCAAAATGTTACTTGAAAAGTATAACATATAACAAGTAAAGAGGGAAATCGACTCGAAACGATATTGCCGTCGGCACGTGGTTTCGCCACGTGGTTCTCCGCGTCCGTTCGTGACAAGCGAACGAGCACGATTTGCGCCATACTCGTCATCTATATTATCATACATTTATTTGACTTTGTTAATTATTAAGGTTGCTTGGATGGATGAAGGATGATTGCTTTTAAATTTTAAATAAAACTTTGTAGGGCAAAAACTGTGTGAGTCCTGGTGGGGTTGTTTTAAGCTGTATGGATTTTAATGATATTGAATTACTAGAGTTTGAGTGGCAAAGCTAAAGTTGGACCTCTCGGTATCTTTGGGCTACGCAATGAGTTTCGCTTACTTTGTTTGAAACGAATAACTCACATATTATCCACCAATCAAAGATGATATTATCTCTCCTGGTGCTCACAATGGCATTCTTCTATATGCACGTCTTTTAAATCTGAAATCCATAACGTACCATTCGATCACAAACAGGAGATACCCATTTTCAATTTTCTTTAGTATAATAATTCCATTTTCTATAGTAAATTGAAAAGCATCTTTTGGAATAAATCTTTTGAGCAGGTGAAAAAAAAGAGTTACATTCTCCAAACTAGTTTAAACTGAAACAGACCTTTTTGTACAACGCTCTATACTCGATCGACTTGGACAAAGCATCAACATTATGACAACTGTCTAAAACATTAGGAAAAACTGATGGCGTACAGTTAACAAATAATCATCTAAAACATAAAAACTAGATATTTTTCTTCATTCTAGTAGGAAAGCATGAAATTTTCAAAATAAACTCGCATGCTGACGTCTAATTCCTCGCTACAGTAACTTTCCAGTCCCTATTTTAATTATGTTTAGTCTGCTGCTTCCCGTATGCAGGTTGCAGTAACAAACACGTTCCCAATGAATGTCCTATCATTAGGGAAATTTTTTAAAATGAAACTACACGAGCCCTGGGGCGTAGCGTAATTGGTTTATCTCACCAACTGACTTCATTGGATAATTAGCATTGGTGACCTCTGCTCTGCAGGTGGCCATAGAGATTTCACGTCCTGTTTATGCAACTGTCTTTTATTTTCTCTTCTGTTTAATTTGCTTATTCAACCGTATCGGTTCGATGAGGTAAACTATGTTGGTGTTGCATGATGAGCTTATTGCTAGGATGATCGATGCCTGCGTTAAGGGAGCATTGTACGAGGGAGAAAGAAAAAAAAGTAGTTTAATTCGTTCTAAACACTGCCTGCAGCAATAGAATGAAAATAATTGGCTATACTGTAAACACACACCCCCGATTCTATTAGAAGGTTGTAGTGTAGTTGTGTAAAATTTCATCAAGTTGATAACAATACTCCGAACCGTGTGGACATTGTTTATGTTTCCACCGGTACATAAAGACTTGCGGAAATAGTTGACATGCTAGTCCGTATCGAGCGATGCTTCGGCGACGATCTTGAAGTGATAAATAAGCTTTTAACTGCTCGTGAACAAAGTGGAAAGAATATTAAGCTTCTTTTGACGTGCTTGAAGTGAGTGAATTGATTTTGATTTAGTGCATTACATAGTTGTTCTTATAATAGGTAGGATAACATAACAAGCCTTAGGAAATTTTTCATATTTTTAGATTTTTTTTATAATTTCTTGCTCTTTTTTTGTTTAAAGCATTATTTGAGTGAAAAGAAACTCATTGCAACTAATTGGCATTAAAATAAATCAATTTAATTTTTTTTGCAAAATTTCCCAAAAAAATCGTAAGGGGTAAGCCTTATGAAATTTTCGAGTGGAAATTTTTTTGAAATTTTTTTTCTGATTTTTTATTCTTTTTTTAATTTAAAGCATCATTTGAGTGAAAAGAAACTTATTGCAACAAATTCGCAATAAAATATATCACATTTAAAAATTTTGCTGGACTGCAGAAAAATGAGGAAAATTTTACATTTTCTTAAACAGAGTAAGGAACTTGGTTCCTCGAATAACTTCTGGCACAGACATCTGAGGGCATGGCTGTCCAAAAAGAAAATGTAGCCATTGGTGCCATCTATCGACCACTGGTTAAAGATTGGCGATCCGTTGGATACCGACCGACTTATAGGCAAAAGTTGGTGCAAAAATGAGGAAAATTTTCATTTTTTTTGAATTTTATGAATTTTTTATTATTTTTCATTCTTTTTTTTTATTTCAAGCATTATTTGAGTGAAAAGAAACTCATTGCAACCCATTGGAATTAAAATAAAACAATTTAATTTTTTTTGCAAAATTTCCCAAAAAAATCGTAAGGGGTAAGCCTTATGAAATTTTCGAGTGGAAAATTTTTTTGAATTTTTTTTCTGATTTTTTATTCTTTTTTTAATTTAAAGCATCATTTGAGTGGAAAGAAACTTATTGCTACAAATTCGCATTAAAATACATCAACGTTAGAACCACAACCGACTAAACAAAATAAGTAAAGTATTACAATATTGCAAGACATGCATAGTGAACTCTATAAGCGCCAAAAATTTCGGGGCCCCTTTAGCCTCGGGCACCACGTGGCCGCTTAGTTTGCGTTGTGGATAATCCACCTCTGAGTAGGATAATAAATATCCTAAAAGTAATTCCTAACGAAATAATGATTCTAGCAGCAGTTTTTTAGTTTTGTAATTTTTAAACGTTAAACATTTTTAAAGTTCAGTAAGATGAGCAGCACAATGTTTCTCTTTTGGTTTAGTACCGTTTGCCTGTGCAAAGATGAGCAGGAAAAGAGAAACATAAACTGGGCGCGTTGAGATCACGAATGCTGCGAAAGGGCAACTAATTCGCAAAGCAAACAAATGTGAAACGAAAGCTTCCAGAAAGCTTGGAAGCGTATATCCTCGAACATGGGGTACGTAGTAGATGCGTAGATGTATAGTGATCACGTTTGCGGTGTTCCACTACCGGATGGGTACATTGTTTAGTACGATACGATCCGCTGTTCCGATGGTTGGAAATGGTTGACCAGAAACACTAGAAATGGTTGTACAGTCCGGTGCTGAAAAAGCTCGGTTCCATCGTTCCTTACGGATGGTTCCAGTATCGGTCAGTGCGATTGCGCAAATGCACCGTGGCGTTTGATGCTCTCCCCATTCGCTCCCGGGAGCGTTAAACACTGGGTGGTGACTGTCTGCCGTTATGTAAGTGGCGCCCATTTAAGGCTCTCGCCGATGGTATGCCGCTCGCCGGCACTGGACTGCTGCTGGAAGCTGGATGCTGGCAGCAGTGCTGAAGACTCTCCCAGCACGGGTTCTACGCGGATGCGCCGATTTGAGGGGGTTTGAGATGAAAATCTGCGACTCGGCCACCAGTTACAGATGTACCGTTCGCGTGATTGGCTGCACTGCAGGCCTGTTCCGGTAGTGTTTCGGGATTGTTCGGCGGTGAAGTAGCACTGCCAGACCGCTGTCAGGAACGAGCGACGAGCTTTCCTCCCACCATCCTCCCAGCTTCCTACTGAAAGATCAGCAACTCTAACATCACCCTTTCCCACTTCCCTACCCGGGTTTCTTGGTTTCCTTCACCCGCGCAACTAACGCCAACACGTACTCGTAGTTGCTCTACGTGCGTTCCCCGGTGGGGTGGGGCGCAGAAACAAACGACCGCACGTTTGCAGATGGAACCGCCGCTGGAACACGCACCAACCAAATGCACGGCAATCAAGCACATCGATCAACGCTTCAGGAAAAACCTAACACACGTTACACGCAATACTCGGTTGTGCTTGTGCGAAACGTACGGACACAGTTAGTGCGTACTTTGCAGTGATGTAAAAGTGATGTAAAAAAATCTTTTTTTTTGGGGACTGACAAAAAAACCCAAAAAAGCTAAACAATAAGCGCAAAAGAAGAAGAAAAACTTAAATACAAAAAAAAGGGTGTAGCATCTCGATGGAGCAGGAACCTCGCGCACACCTACGTAGTGGAGATGTACGCAGTACCGAATAGCTGTGAAAATTAAAGCAATCTTCGTTTTTTGTGTGTTTTGGTGTCCGTTTGTGCGTGCGTGTGAGTGTAAATGTACGTTATTGTTTCATTGTTGTATATTGTTACTGCTGTTACTGGATAGCATCGCCCATAGCCTTATGGTTTGCCACTAGTAGCAAAAGCATATCCTGTAACGGTGTATGTATGCGTTCCTATGTAATGTGGCAGGCATATGCGTTGGTACACATCGTCCCATCCGTACATGTATGCGTCGTAATGCAAGTGACTTTCTAGGGCGTGGGCGACGTTAGTGGAAAACAGTACCAAAGCAAGGACATAGGAAGGAAGGGTGATGGTGGATTGTGGAAAGATGAGAATAAGTAACCAAGGTACATGTAAGAGTACGCGAAAAAGTTAATCGCGGACCCGGAGGAGTCGAAACACGCAAGATGTATATATTTATATGTTCATAAATGTGCACGTATCGAGATGTACCGAGATACATATGTATGCGATGAACATCTTCTCCAGATCTTTCCACTCTCATACCGTCCGTTACCTTAAAAAAGAAAAACCTGAACCATTCCCTTTTCTTCTCCGATCTACCAGACCGATCTACAATCGTTGTCATGTTGGCGTCTTTCAATCCACTAACCACTCACTAACCATTCATCCAATTCGCAGGTGTATTATTGAGGCTAAGTGAACAAAAGTGTGCACGCAACATGAATAAGGGATATAAGAGAAGATGCTAAACTAGTGACCACAGACTTGCGTTACCCGTGAGCAGAGTGAGTGTGCAATGGTGTGAGCCCCCCCACGGGTGGTTTTCCCCCGATGTTTTGCTTCCGAAACGACTGTGCGTATGATAACTCCAAAACCTAACCTCAATCATGTATCAAGAGCAATGTGTGCGGGAGCGGATGTACGCAGCAGCGCCACCATCGTCGACTAGATCGTCCGCGTGTGGATCGACGCGGGTGCGTTGCCCACCTTAGCTGGGTGGGAACGGGGTACGGAGGCCCACCGCAGCCATTTTATACAAACTAACAATTTATCCACCACACTACAGTGCCGTTAAATCTGTCCAGAGGTACGGTGTTTTAAGTTTTGTTGGTTTTACTGGCGACAGACATAGTTTCATCTTTCCGCGTGTGTCGAAAAACGCTGCGTTATCACTAAACCTGTGTCTAGTGACGCGAACCTCCAGTACAGGGGATACACTGTGCTGGAAGTGGAGTAAACGTTCCCCTGTGTACTCGGTATTGCAGCCAGTGCTGCCGAATGTTCCCAGTGCGTGTTGTGAAAGATTCAGTGTTTGAGCATCGGTACATACACAGGTTGGACCATACTGGTGGATAGAAGAAAGGATTCCCCTGCGTGTATCATCGGAACCGGGTGTCGTTAGGTGTAGTCCGTCAGTTGAGGACACCCTCGGAACAAGATGGCCGAACAGCATCGGAACCGGGGCTGTGGGCGCTCGTACCATTGCCGTGTTGCGCTGACCGGTTTCCGTGTGCGGTTTGGGCTCATCGTACCACTGCTAACCGTACCACTGTTCCTGGGTCTCGGTAAGTAACTCGGCGATGTGGCAGCTGTTAAAACAGCTGCTAGGCGGGAAGGCATATCCGCTTCTCTGTTAGGGTTTTTGGTTCACCAAACAGCATAGCATATGGTAACTTTTCTGTAGATGTAGGACTTTCCCTGGAAGTTGTTGCTGATTCAATAGACGTCGGTTCAATCGTACCAGGCATCTACAGAGATTAAGGGAGCTTTTTTACTTTCAACAGCTTAAGTGCACCTCAATATTAGATACAAGGTATTCAAATGCGTAAATGAAATATATACAACCCAGGCATTAGGTGTGTCGTATCAAAGATTTCGAAGATTGCCATCATCAGCTCAATATGGTCAATATGGATAATAGCAAGGATTGGTTTGTCCAAATAAAAAAAGACATAATACAACGCTTAAATATTGAACTATGATTCCAATTAAACATCCCCATACTCCCAAAATATACTAACTCCATGAATGAGCGATCTGTAATAGATAGAGAGAGAGAGAGAGAGAAAGTAGCAAAAGAAACGAAAAATAAAACGATAAGAAAATAATTAGAAGCAAAGAAAGAACTAGTGAAACGATGCACGGATAAACCTGAGAAGCATTGTACCGAGCGGTTGAGTATCGCTGAGAGCGAAACGGATCATTTGAAGGGGAGCGCAAAAGCTTGCGTCCTAAATCAATAAACATTTTGCGTAGCTGAGCTCACGCTGTGTTTCTTCTCAAGCTCGGCTAACATACTCCCCAACACCTAGGTCCCCTCCCCATTAGCTTTTCGCTGTTTTTTTTTCTTCGCTAAAAAGGGCGAAATTTTTGGTAACTTCGAGCAAAAGATTTGGAAGTACTAGCAGCAGTTGAGGCAGCGCGCAGGCGCGCCCAAATGTTCCATTCATCAAAACAGCGATGGGTGTAATCTGTCCTTGAAAATGGGGCTTTTCCAAGACGGCCCTGTTGGCGACCCGTCCTACGCCGTGTGCCGTATCTTAAGAAACTTGCAGCAGACGGTTACTCGGTACTGTTTTAAACCATTTGCCTTTCCCTTATTATCAACTTCATATGCGCCTGGATGTATGCAATATGGCTGCAAAAGCAAACGTTTTCAACAATTCAAACAAAAAAGAAATACACCTTCCAGATTGTGTAGGAATTGGATTTAATATGTTGTTTTTTTTTCTTTCTTCCTTTCTTTGTCGTCCATTTTGTATACGAAACAACGCTGAACAGTGCACGGCGAGGAGCAGACGACGGAAATTACGTCCGAAGGTGTCGGTCACTATACGGGCAAGTCTGACCAGACACAAGCTGGCCCGAATCAGCTCGGTGCAGCATGGCAGATATTTGGTTCGAACTCGATGCGTCAGTCGGGTGAAGGGCGCGTCGTGAAGACGAAGCCTCGCAAACCGAAACCGTACCAGAAGGATATCCGACCGCAGCTGCCACCGGGCAAGATAATGATGGCGCCACCGAGGCGTCGCACCTTTCACCAGGCAACGCAGTACCCGAAGAATGCGTCGATCGCGATCGATCGTAGTGCGGGACTGTCGCATCATCCGATCGGTAGCCATGCTGCCGGCGGTAATGTGTACGGGTCGATGTCACACTACGACACCGTGTACGGTATACGGGGCGTCGAACGACGGGATAATGATGGGTTCCGGCCGTTCGAGCGTTACGGACCGAGCGCTCATCTCGGCCACTACCACATCCAACCGGACGATGATATCTTCCGGCCGGATGACGAACTGCTGATGGAGTCCGGTGGTGGTGGTGGTGGCGCAGCCGGCAAGGTCGATGGGTTGGCCGGGATCGAAAGCTGCGACATCAAGTGTGAGCCGCGCGAGTTCACCTGCGACAAAAGCTGCGCCTGTATCCATATGGATCTGCACTGTGACGGGCAAGCGGACTGTGTGCTGACGGAGGACGAGCAGAACTGCGAGATCGTGCACCAGCGGTTAGCCCAACAGATCAAGGATAATTGCGAAACGAGCGGCACACACGTCATCTGTGCTACCACGCACACCTGCATCTCGCGCGACTGGCTGTGCGACGGCGATGATGACTGCGGTGACTACACGGACGAGACACACTGCGGGTCACGGCTCGAGTGTACCGAGGAGAAGTTCGAGTGTCAAAATGGCATGTGCATACCGCGCGACTGGGTGTGTGACGGTGACAACGACTGTAACGACCTTTCGGATGAGAAGAACTGCACCAAACAGTAAGTAACGCTGAATAACGCCTGAAACCGTAAGGACGACCATATGTTCCAGCAGCTGTGGAGCAGCAAAGTTTCCAGCCAGAAACTCTGCTTCATTCAATTAATTTAAGGTTTCTGCTTCTGGCATCTCTCATGTTACTTGTACAGCCGAAGGACTTAATTGTAAGCTCCGGCACAACTTCATTAGCAACCAGCTGTGAGTGCTTCCTTGAAATGGCTCAATTTCATGTAAGAAGGTCAGAAGCTCATCTAGCAAAGCAAAGTCCAGTTCGTCCGGGAAATGGCTGGCATCTGCAAGATGATCCTCTTTCTGTCCAGTCCTGGCCAGAGGCTAGACTGGTCGAAAAACCACAACACAAATATGTATTTGTCTGACCTAGTTGGCTTCCGTTGCCGTTTATTAGCTCCGTAAAAACTTCCTTTACTCTGGCGAAGACCTAGCAACTGCTGTGCTGATGAGCTACATACCAAACAGGGAGTAACTATTCCTGACATTGCCCTTTCCGACAAAGGCAACATTGGCTATCGAGCTGGCCTCCCCCGGTTTGGCTCTCCGGGGCGGGAGAGTTGCATTGTAGGCTTGATTTAATTAATTGACACAATTGCCCAGCTGACCCTTGATCGAATCAGGCAGCCACACACATCCAGCCAATCAAGTATATGGAAGCACACGGTTTGGTAGCTACAGCTTGGCGATGAACTTGAAATAGTTGTCTTCATTAGTGTATGGCTCTATTCAGCATCGTGCGGTACCCGTAGGGAGCATAATTGCAGGAAATTGTTTGTTGCCTTCCCTGCAGCACCATCCCCTACCATGCTGCCCAAACCTTCCCTTATTCACCTACCCGGTGTGTAGTGTTCCTTTGCCGTTCCCGTTCGCCCGGAAGTGAGTGGGTTGCGTTTTAATTGGAAGGCTTAATGGCGCGTTTCAATTTAATGATGTTTACCCACGCTGCTTCATGAGCTGTTTTTGAAGTGTTTTTCACATCTCGCTTGATTACTCCCGTCCCTAACAAAAAAAAAACGCACGCACTCTCTTACCAGCAAAAAAACTGAACTCTATCTGCAGGTGTACACGGGACGAGTTCCGGTGCAAGGATGGTTCCTGCATCTCCGCATCGTTCCAGTGCGATGGCGAAACGGACTGTATCGACGAGTCGGACGAAGCGAACTGTGACCGGCCGATGCAGAGCTGCCCGGAGGGTGAGTTCAAGTGCAAGGGTGCGCTCGGTGGTATGGGCGGACCGGGCGGCCGGTGTGTGCTGATGCGTTTCCGGTGCGACGGTGACAACGATTGTGGCGACTGGAGCGATGAGGAAAACTGTCCGAAGAAGCAGGTCGACTGTATGATCAACGAGTTCAAGTGCGATGATGGTGACTGTATACCGCTGCAGTGGCGCTGCGATGACAAGCAGGACTGTAACAATGGCGAGGACGAGAAGAACTGTCCGGTGGATCGGATCGCTGGCAGGACCTGCTCACCGGACGAGTACACGTGCAAGGATGGTCGTTGCATACTGGTAAGTGCAAGAAATCAAAGCATCTGAAAGTATGCAATCTAAGGCGAAAGATATCCTGCAAAGCATGCGTATAAGCGTAATAAGCCAATTCAACTGGTGATTGCATACTGTTAGGCGTTCACAAACTAGTTCGATTCGTTTGTGGCAGTGTTTTCATTTAAAGGGAGTTGTTTGTAATTATGTTTTTTCCCTTTTTTTACGTCTATCCGAACATGTAGCGATCTTGGGTGTGTGATGGTACGGCTGACTGTCGACGGGGTGAAGATGAGCAGGACTGTGACATCAAGTGTGAGCTGAACCAGTTCCTGTGCCCGTCCGGCAGCAGGAATAGTACGCGCGACTCGTAAGTACTAACCAACAACCGTGGAAAAAACCCCGGTTGAAACAGGTCTCATTTTTCCTTATATCCAGGAGTGTGTGCATCAACCAGAAGCATGTCTGCGACGGTCACAGCGACTGTGCAAACGGTGAGGACGAGATGCGATGCCCGATCGTACATCCGTGCGGAGCCCACTCACGGTGCGAGCAGCTGTGCGTAACGGCTTACAGTGGGCGCGAGGAGTGCATGTGTCGGCCGGGCTATCTGCTGCACGGTAACGGCTATAACTGTACCGACATCGACGAGTGTACGATCACGAGCAATCCGGTCTGCTCGCAGGAGTGCATGAACGTGGCCGGCAGCTTCCGTTGCTCGTGCCAGGCCGGGTACGTACTGCGACCGGATCAGCGCACGTGCAAAGCGGTCGGTGGTTCGGTAAAGCTGCTGATGGCAAACCGGGCCGACATACGGCAGGTATCGCTCAGCAACAACCAGTACACGTCGATCGCGAAAGGTTTACCGAATGCGATCGCGCTCGATTATCACTATCGGCAGGATTTGCTGTTCTGGACGGATGTGTCGATCGATGTGATCAAGCGATCGCACCTGAACGGGAGCGGCGTCCGGGACGTGATCAAATGGGGCTTAGAATCGCCCGGTGGTCTAGCCGTTGATTGGATCCATGATTTGTTGTTCTGGACGGATTCGGGTACGCGCCGTGTCGAGGTATCGACACTGGACGGGCAGATGCGTGCCGTCATCGCGGCAAGCGATCTGGACAAACCGCGCGCCATCGCCGTCCATCCCGGGCGGGCACTCGTTTTCTGGACCGATTGGGGTACCGCACCGAAGATCGAGCGTGCCTATATGGACGGTTCCGACCGGCAAACGATCATAGCTGAAGCGATCTTCTGGCCGAATGGGCTAACGATCGATTACACGAGCAGCCGGATCTACTGGGCAGATGCCAAGCACGTGATCGAGAGTGCAAACTTCGATGGACGGGCACGGCGCAAAATATTAAGCAACAACCTTCCCCATCCGTTCGCGCTCGCACTGTTCGAAGATTCGATGTACTGGACAGATTGGCACACGAAAACGATATCGACCGCAAGCAAGGTGAACGGGCGTGGGTTCCGCGTTGTCCACGAGGGTCTACACTTTCCGATGGGCATCCAGAGCTATCACCCGTCGCGGCAGCCCGACTTCACGAACCGCTGCGCGATGGACAAAAGTGGACGGAAGGGTGGCTGTTCGCATCTGTGTCTGCCGGCCCGTACCCATCGCCGGTGTGCCTGTCCGATCGGGTTAACGTTGCGGCCGGACCAGAAGACGTGCTCGACCGTACCGGACAAGCTGCTGCTGATCGCGCGCAAAAAGGACGTCCGGGTGCGTCAGCTCGATGCGGCGAATCCGGTCGACATGGTGCTACCGCTCGACGGTATCAAATCGACCGTTGCCGTCGATTGGTGCAGCCGCACGAACGTCATCTACTGGACGGACGTCGGCAAAAGCATGATCAGCCGGGCGTTCATCAACGGCAGCCAGCAGGAGGCGATCGTAAAGTCGAACCTGATCTCACCGGCCGGGCTCGCGCTCGACTGGGTGACGGACAAAATCTACTGGACCGATCCGGGTACGAACCGTATCGAGGCGGCAACAACGGACGGCCGGCAGCGAGCGCTACTGATCTGGGAACGGCTGGACAAACCGCGTGATATCGTTGTACACCCGGGCGAAGGATACATGTTCTGGTCCGACTGGGGTTCAAACCCGCTGATCGAACGGGCCGGCATGGACGGCAGTGGCCGGTTTACGCTTGTGTCGGAAAATCTACAGTGGCCGAACGGGCTGGCACTCGACGTGGATAAGCAGCGGCTGTACTTCCTCGACGGCGGTACCAAATCGCTCGAGTACGTCAACTACGACGGTACAGGGCGTAACCGGTTGATTACCGAGGGTTTGAAGCATCCGTTCGGGCTGGACGTGTACGAGAAGCGTGTCTACTGGACGGACTGGGACACGCACAGCATACAGGTGGCAAACATGTACAATGGTCACGACCGCCGCACCATACTCGCCAACAATACCGATCTGATGGACATCCGTGTGTTTCACCGGAACAGACGCGATTCGCGCAATCCTTGTGCACACAAGAACGGTGGCTGTTCATACATCTGTCTGCTTAATCCAACCAGCTACAGCTGTGCCTGTCCGATCGGTATCCAGCTTAAGGTAAGATGTTGCACTATTTCGATACTCCTTTTAGTTCAGCGTTTTTTTCCTAGATGGCGTTGACCGTCACAGTATACGAACGTCACCGTTTCGCTATGAACAAGGGCGCTGTAATCTGTAACGGTTTCTTCCTTGCAGGATAATGGCAAAACGTGTAAGAGTGGACCATCCAACTACCTTGTGTTTGCACATCGTACCGAGGTCCGACAGGTGTCGCTCGACAGTGACTATCAGATTGATGTGGTACTACCTTTGCCACCGATCTCGAACGTTGTGACACTAGACGTTGATCGGCGTACGGGCGAAATCTACTGGGCCGACACGATCGAGGACGTCATCATGCGTTCCACACCGGACGGTATGCGGATCAAGCAGATCTACAGTGAGAGCATGACCAGCGTTGATGGTCTCGTGATCGACTCGATTGGCCGTAAGGTAAGCGTAGTCGTTAGGTTGTTACGATATCTTTTCGCAAGCGAATGACAAAAAAACCGCACTGTTTGTCGCACTCTTAGCTTTACTGGACGGACGCCGAACGGAAGGTGTTGGAGGTGAGCGATCTCGAGGAAGGCATCCGTAGCGCATTGGTGTGGAAAGAGCTGGAACAACCGCGCGGTATTGCACTCGACTACGAGTCGGGCTATCTGTTCTGGTCGGATTGGGGTGCGAATCCACGCATCGAACGTTCCGACATGGACGGTGAGAACCGGATCGATCTCATCACGGAAGGGCTCGGGTGGCCGAACGGGCTTGCGGTTGATCGTTCGGCGAAACGGATCTACTGGGCAGACGCGCAGATGAAGACGATCGAGTCGTGCACGTTTAGCGGTGGGCTACGGACGAAGGTGGTGGAGAATCTGCCCCATCCGTATGCACTCGCTGTGACAGCGCGTACCATCTACTGGACCGATTGGATCACGAAGGCACTACACTCGGTACCGAAATCTAACCCGGCCCACATACGCAACGTGACGCACGGTTTAGAGGGTTTGATGGATGTGAAGGTCGTGCAGGAGGACGAGGAACGCCATCTGGAGAATGTGTGCGGTGCGAGTAATGGCGGATGTTCACATCTCTGTCTGCGCAATCCAACGGGCTATTCGTGCAAATGTCCGACCGGTTTGACGATGCGCGAAGGTAGTACGACCGAGTGTAAAACCCTGCCAGATGTAAGTAGTTAGCTGCATGTGTGTCCGTCTGTTACTAAGCTACTAAGCTGTTTCACTTACATTTCTTAATAGGAGTACCTGCTGATCGCACTCCGTTCGGGTATTGGACGTATCTCGCTCGATACACCGGATCTGTTCGATGTAGTACTGCCGATCGAAGGTGTCCACGGTGCCGTCGTACTTGATTACCATTTTGACAGCATGTACGTGTTTTACGCTGACGTGAACGTGGATGCTATACGACGCGTCAACATGCATAACTACTCGGACACGCAGGTAATTGTGTCGAGCGGGCTAAACACACCGAACGGCATTGCGGTTGACTGGCTGGCGGATAATCTTTACTGGACCGATACGGCACTGAAGAAGATCGAAGTCGCCCGGCTGGATGGTTCATGCCGGAAAGCGATCCTCACCGATGGACTGGACGATCCACGCTCGATCATTCTGTACCCGAAGCGGGGCTTCGTCTTTTGGGCCGACTGGGGCCAAACGCCGAAGATTGAGCGTTCGTACATGGACGGTTCCGAGCGGCGCAGCATCGTTGACTTTGAGCTAGGCTTTCCGACCGGTCTCGCAATCGACTTTGACGCGAAGAAGCTCTACTGGGCGGATGCACTGCAGGATCGTATCGAGCTGTGCGACTTTGACGGTCGACGTCGCCAGCAGGTTGTCTCGCACGCGACACATCCATTCGGGTTCACGCTAACCGCGACCCACCTGTACTGGACAGACTGGTACAACAAGTCGGTACTGCGCGCACCGAAGTACAGCGTGTCGAACGTCGAGGTGGCACGGTTTAGTTTGCGCGGTGCGCTTGAGATACGGGCCGTGTCTGGCCAGCGGCAACCGCACGATTGGAACCCATGCCGGCGAGATAATGGCGGTTGTTCGCATCTGTGTCTGTACGCGGAGACGCGATATGTTTGCGGCTGCCCGGACATACCGGATGCGCACCATTGCGATCTTGAACCGACCTTCCTGGTGCCGATGAAAGCGAACGACGAGATGCTTTCGGCGAGCGAGGAAAAACCCGGCCGCTCGAACGGTGGTATCGTGTTGACCACCAGCAGAATGCACGCACAGCTAGTCATTATAGCGACCGCCATCTTGGCTGGGTTGCTTATCATCGTTATCATCGCCATCCTAGGTAATTGACGCTTGTTCAAACAGCATGTAGTGTATGGTATAGTTACGACACATCCTTCTCCAAAACACCTTGTAGAAATCCTTTTCTTTAGCAAGCAAAAATTCCACTATTCCCCCTAAATGTATGCAATGCACATTACAGTACGTTCGTTTTTGCACTGATTTCACTATAAGTACTTGCATTTGTGTTATCGTTTGTCGGTGTTGCTGTTGGTTGATTAGTAAAACACCGAATTTTGTGATGTGATGTGCTTTCACCTTTCCAGTGCTGATTGTCAACTCGAAACGCAAACAGAGTAAGAAAAGCTCGCGCAGTGCCAGCGATGTGCTTACGTTTACCAACCCAAACTACAACGGTATCGAAGGACTTTGTCAGGCGGGCGATGCTGGATCGTCCCGCAACACCATCTGGAAGCGGCTAAAGTACGATCGTGCACAGGTCGGTAATAAGAGTAACGAAGCGTTTCTGATCACGGAAAAGTTGGACTCATTCTTCCTTTCTTCCTTATTTTATTTAATTTTTTTCCACCTAACAGGAGCGAGTTTTTGAGGAAAAGTATCTGGGCGTTCAGCATCACGGTACCAGCAACGGAAGCTACCTAGCGTCGACACCCACGTCCCAGATCACACCAGTGTCGGCTGTTCTTCCCGTTTAAAGCGTGGTCTAAAGAGGTTTTGGGCCGAACGAATGCTCCTGTTTACATTGGGTGTATAGTTCCTGTTGTTCGCCGATGCGTTCACAAACGACACTAACAATTCCGATTGCATTGCGCTTTCCATTAACTAACGTCCTTCTCTGACCTATCTGCGACGCAGAAAAGAAACCAAACGTAGAGCCCAAAATCGCAACATCTGGACCTTATCCATACGAAAAACCATGAAACAGACTGGGACACAAATTGGGAATGTTATGACTATACAGGCAGCTAATTCACCACATCGTTAAAGAAAACAAACAAACAAAAAAACAGAATATTAAGCTAACATTTCAATTCAATGAAATACTCTAGAACGTAACAAGGTGACAGTTGTAGCGCATTTGTCAAAGGAAAAGGGTAGTGTACCCAACGTCACTAAACACTGAGGCAACCAAAAAGAGAGTGAAAAAAAAACTCATAAAAACCAAACAACAGTGGGCCGACGTAGTGTCCAATAAGACGGAAAACATTCGATTTTGTTTAAAAATTTCCGTTTGAAGCGTTGCATACTCCCATACATGCGTGAACATGCTGTGAACTATCCGGTGGTTGCGAAAGAGGTAACGATACAATGTAGTAGTGTCGCACCACCGACCATGTTTCGTTACACGTTTAAATACACTTAAGCCCATCAGCAACCTTTCCACCTACGCTCGGTTTACTATGTCCATTTACAACAAAGAACGGCAACACATAATGCGGCCAAAAGCAAGATGTCCTTTCAACCACAAGTTACCGTCTTTATATCCTTTGTGTGCGTATGAAAGACACACCGACATACGCCCAGAACACGTACACATACATGTTTGTACGCGTAGCTAGTGGCCCCTACGGGCCATAGTGACATATGGCCTGTCAGTGGGTCCCGGTACCGCGTAAGCATTTTAGTAAGTAAAACTTGTATATTTGTAGGTGATCTGTACACGTGTACTATGTGTTTTCAATTCATCCTGCATGAATTTGTACTTAAGAATGGTAACAAACTGAAACTAACACAAGGAAGCAAAACAAACAAAACAAACACAAAGAAATTCAGAACAAGCAAACAAAACTAAACTAAACAAGGGCAACGAGTATAGGTGTAGGTGGGGCGATGAACTTGATACGACTATATAGGAGGCTGTGTTGTGTACCAATATGACGTGTGGGTGTGTGAGTGTGCTGCCGTAGTAGTGCATTAGAACCACTAAGTAGCAGGTTTTGACAGCCGGCGCCATTAGTGTGCCGAACGTTGGATCTAGTGCACACGCTCTCATCCCGTGTGTCGGTGGCTCCGGACCACGGTGATCGAGCGCGGTACACTAATATCCGAGGTCTTTAATGTAGCGTTTACTGGGCGCGTTTATGTAACGCGTCGTCCATAATCATACGCACTTGCGCGCATACACACACACACGCACACGTCAAACATAAAAAAAAAACTCAAAACTCTTCGATGCTAATTGATCGAGAGCTAACTACGTTATTAGTAGCGGATACATTAGATGAAGATGCGGATGCTATTTCCGGTGCCAAATGAAACATAGAGGGAAAGGGAGAATGAGATAAGGGAGTGTGAACTAATATACACTCACGTGTCAAAATGGCGCACATGGTTTATTGTAAAAGTGAAAACGGTACTGCGCATATGGCGCTATGCAGGAACTGCTGTGAATTGTCCGTTCGTAGCAGTACGCAGGAAGACACGTTTCTGTGTTTCTGATTCATTTCCTTACGTACACTTGTTTGATCTACAGGCGCTCAGTTAGCATGTTGAAACTATTGACTGATTATCAATGTATGTATCTAGTTTAATGCGGAAGGGTGAGGATTAAAACACATACACCGACACACCAGGGTGCGGTTAGTTAAGGTACCGAAAGGGCGATGAGAAGCTTTACGATCTTAAATGATCATTGCGGTGAAGGTCCTTGGACAAAATACCTCGGACAATTTGGCTGGAGTTGGGCACATCGTTTTCAAGTTTTCTGTTGTGACTGGTAACCCCTGCAAAATGGAACCCGGTGGAACCCAACCTATATTTGTATGTGTGTTTGTGGATCCATTGTGGGTGCATACGGGATGAATAGGAAAGGGATTGAAATATTTATTGTAAATACTGCACTACATTACAAAGACACATGTTCACACTAAGCATCCTCTCTCTTCCTTACAAACACACTCACACACATGCTACATATTTAGTGCACCAACTGGTCTAAGTGGATAGTGACGTCTAAGTATCCTAAGTTGATTTTGTTAGTTATGATCAGATGTCTCTTTTTGTTGAAGTTTTGAGTTGTTTTTTTTGGCCGTTATACGACTTTGGCATTGCGACGGATAAGCGGGCCTATTTTTTATAGCTCCTCCATAAGTGAGCAAACCTGGCGTAGCTCAATTTATAGCAGTATGAAGAAGTGAAATATTGATCATATTTTGCCTTGTTGATTGCAGACATGTATTCGCATTAGCTCATATGAACTACCTGTTTGCAATGAACTTTGCACGACGCGATTGTTATTACATTGAACCTGTTTGCTTGTTTTACTGAGCTACACTAGTATTTGCTTACGCTCGCGGATCTCTAGAACTGTCAAGCTCAGTCTGACCGGCAAAGTCTGTTTATAATATCGAGACTTGGTTTTCATACACACTCATGTTCCATTGCTTACCATCATGTGATGGTGTTTGCTCTATATGTTGATGATTGCTTGATAAACTTCATTCATACACTCTCACGAACATAACTAAAGGTTTACAAGAGTGCTAAATTATTTAGCTCGGTATGACGAACAAACGCCCGACATACTATTGCCACTTTCTATTTATACTACTTCAAATGTGAGGCAAAACATTCTTCAAGATGTTATTTAACGTTTTTTTCATAAATGTAAACAATAAGCAAATGAAGAGGTAAGCCCTGTACCACAACCGGCCTAAACCGTTGCTGTGGAAAGCTTTGTTACAGCATCTCAATCAAGGGGCTCTAAATTGAGGTGCAAATGATCAAGTTTTCCTCACCATAACGATTTACGATGCATGACGGGGTTGGGAGACGTGACTGTTGTTTCGTTTTGTTTTTTTCTTCTTACGTTTCTTTGTTCTCTTCTCATAGATATACTATTTGTTTAACGTGCAACGTGTTTTGCTCATGTTATTCAACTGAACTCATTACCTTAGGTGCGTAAACAAGTTGGAGCGATGACACGGCTGTCCAGATGACAGCTGTCATCTGCGTTAGTACTTGATGGACAAGTTGACAAGTGTAGTGATGTTGGAACGATGAACGGGGATAACAGCGAATCGAAAAACGCATTTTTCATGCATTTTTTGAATCCGATCGCATTATCAGAATGCGCGTTTTAGTGCAAACGTAGAGACGTACGGATATCTGTGCAAGTATAAATTAAGCAACAAAACCGTAACCATATTTGGGGAAGCGTTGACAGGTTTAACTGGAACGATGGAATGTTATAGATATATCGCAACGATTGAAATGAGAAGATAAATCACCAAAGAGGCTCTAAACGGGATGTATCCGATCTCGCTTCCATTGATGCTGATATATTGCGGAGTGAAATGCTGGCAGGTAACGTTAATGTTAGAGTATTTCTTTTTCTTATTTTTTTATAATCAGTAAATGATATCATCGGGAAGGTTACAAATCGGCCGTCCCAGTTTATATATGTAAAAAAAAGAAACCAAAAAATGGAAAACAAAAGGGAAAACAGCCAGCGGATACAAATGTTAGCAGCGAACAGGTCTCTCCGAATGAAATTTGCGTCAGGCTCTACAAATTTTATTACCGCAGAGATGTTCGCAACGGATAAAGAAAACTGAGATTTAGCATAAGCGAGAAAGAGAGAGAGAAGGGGAGAGGAAACAACCATAACAAAGAAAAATATAGTGTAGAGCGTTCCAAAATGCTAACGTAATTGAATCATGATTGTAAAAGGATGTGAATAATTTATTACTACCTTATATAGTGATATAGGGGATACAAGTTTTGGCAGGGTTAGTAACTGGCTTGTGAAAAAAGAGAGAGAGAGAGATAGAGCCCTGCGCTTAATCACAATCTCTTGTTTGATGCTCGTTTTAAACATCATTTCTAGATATATAGGAGGTCCAGTTAAAGTGGACAGTAAGGACAAAACCGAAAAAACATCTACGCAATGCATTTAACGTGAAAGCATATGATTTTGCTATTACACATATAAGAAGAAAAACAACCCAAAACAAAACAAAACAAAACAAAACACATCGGTGCAAAAACAAACACTGCAAACACAACAGGACAAAACATATACTTGATAGATTTCGCTATGATACATGAATGATGTGTTAAGGTGCCGAAGCAAAAGGGTGAGGCAGAACGTTAGAGAAAGAATTGATAGAATGCAAATCGATGGAAATAACGAAACCCAGAACCTAAACGAAACAGTTACAAGCAAAGCAAACAAAATCACATTTACATGCGAGTGAAAGAGAGTCGAAGAATGAATTAACGATCGAATGAGCTGCAAAGCGCACCTAACATAAGTTTGAACGTAATGAGAATTATTAAATTTGATAACCTCGAAGAGGACATAGCAAGAGCGTAGCAAAAGCATACAAAAACAAATGGGCAAACGTGAGAATGAAAAATCAACAAAAACGAAGCAAAACGAAACAAACGAAGCACAACAAAAAAAAAAAGGTGAATTGGAAAAAAACAAGTGGAGGTCAGTGAGTCTAACTCGCAAAGATTCAGATGATATTTATATTTTTAAAGAAAACCAAACAAAAAAGTGAATAGTACTGCATTTATTAGGAACAAAAGAAAACTCGTTTAAAACTACAAATGAAGAGAAATGACAAGTGAAACACGTGAAAGGAAGGAACATGTGCAAAATGAAGAAAAACACAAAACGAATGTTTGCAAATGTAAAGCAAAGGAGGTGCAAAAATTCTTAAATCAATGTATATTAGGAATTTACAAACACAAACCGCAAACAACAAACAAACAAACAAAATCTCAACCAAACAAACACTTACACACAAAAAAAACAAAAAAAACAAACGAAAACAAGGAAATATGCTAAGGAATCATGACACACCAATAAGCTCAACTAAAAGCAACCGAAGGACGGGAGAAAAGTGAAACATAACTACCATCACAACTGAAGAACAAAAGATAAAAGAAAACAACAATAACCTTGTGAGAAAAAAATAGGAATGTGTAAACGAAAAAAAAATAACAACAACAAAAACAAACAGGCGACGATTGTTATGTTACAGATAGAGGTGGACATGGAAGATGAAATTGTACATCAAGCGAAGAATCGATTACCCAACAAGGTACCAAGATTAGAAATAGCCAGTGGCCACATACACATTCGCAGCACATATACACACTAAACAATTCAAGAGCTCATCCGTTAGTGAACTCATCTTTCGACGTTAAGTTTTTTTTCGTTGATTGTTGCAGTTATACGTTTCTGATAGGTAAATGATTTGGTGATTTAATTTATTTGTTGTTTAACAGCTTGTTTAAGAGTGAATTTCAGTGCACTTGGTGCGCTCATCATGGACGCCTTTCCGAGCAGTGTCAAATGGTATGATTGTTTGAAATTGCATTGCAAACGTCAGCTGTCAAGTGCGCACGTTACTAAAGGTGTTATTTGGATTAGTAGAATTTAGGAAATGGACTGGTTTGGTTTGAATGGTATGACAACGAACTGTATGCAGAAAGGCTCGGAATGGGATCTTGTACTACATGTGACTAATTTTTTATTATGTTAAAAATGCTCACTGCTTAGTTCACAGTAACAGCATGATGTTGTTTACTACTCGTACGTTAATTATGTGATCTATTTTATGAAGTCGAACGTTTCCTGATTATACGCTCAGTTACTCTAGTAATGATTCAATCATTGACATACACACACATTCATAACAAACACTGGAGAAAAAAATATCTCAATAATCACAGATGCATTCCAACACATACCAACTATGCTGACATTTCAGCTCACACAGCTATTACTTAGCAAATTGACTGGAAGGGAAGATGAAGGTAATGGGCGATTCTACCGCAGTGGATAATCTAGGTCAGGTGACGATAATTAACACTGATTCAAACATACACACAAACATTTGCATCCATTCACACCAAAGCACACATTTCAGCCATTGGAGTATGATGGTATGTCATGATCGGGGTCAAATTGCGGACATAGGCCAGTGCGACAAGGTTGCAGTCGTACGTGTGTACGCTAGGCAAACGAGAGCAGTGATACGGTAGGCAGGAAGGAAACGGGAATTGCAGTGACGTATGAACAAACCACTAAGAAAAACTGAATAACATTGTAATGATAAAGAGAAAGAAAAATTAAATATTAATAAATGTATTTTAAATGTTAACTTACCGTGGTCATCAATTAATTAATTTTGATTTATTTTTGTTTCATATCGTGGTAAAACAAATGTACGTTAGAGCTTGGTAAAATAATTTTGCTTTGTACGCCAAAATGTATGCAATTCACAAATCAAAGTTGTGTTAAGCGTTACAGTCGATTTGTTTTATCACTAGTATATGCTGCTCTTAATCATAAAATGAAAAAAAAATAAATAAACGCACTTATGTATGATGGTTGTTTTGATTTCTTTAATGTAGTAATCTTTACTTTTGTGTGTTTGTGAGTTTTTGGAAAAATAATATTACTGCATCTTTGATTATCTTTGATTAATTTTTACAAATTCGTGAAGCCTTAATTATGCCTAAACCGTGTTGTTTTTTGTTCTCTCTTTCGTATAATGATTTCATCTACAATTTTTTTTTCTTCACCTTATTAACTGTGAAATGCTTCTGTTGCTGTTCTTTCGCTTCTTTAGCGCTGCATTTCGAATAGTTTGTTTTGAGCTGTCAATCGAACAGATGCAGTGGGAAGAGAATTGGGGCGGGCAGAAACAAGACTGGGGAACTCATATCTGTCTGCTGTTTTAGCTTTGCCTTGCATAGTGTAATCACTTGCTTCCTCTCCCACTCTCTTTCTTTCTTTCCTCACAGGGTAATTTCGTTTTCCTTCAGCATTGTGGGTGTAAGATGGGACATTTCTGGACCGTACGGGAGATGTGTTTCTACAGAGCGTGATCTACTACGACTGCTAGTAAATGCTTGCTGCGCTCTTAGTTGACTGTGGGTCACTCGAGCACGTAGAATATCCAGTAGCCGGCGTTAAAGGCAGCAAAGCTCACGGGAAAGATGACCCGCGAGTACTTATCGATCACGTTCACATCCTTAATCTTCGGTATGGACGCTTTGATAACGGAGGCTCCTCGCTTGATCGCATGCAACATCTTTGGCCTTCCCTGACCTGTAGAATAAATACCATACATAGATCGAAAGAAATAAAGATAGCTTCAATATTACCAACGGAATAGCGCTAGACAGCTTTTTATCAGATTTGGATTGAAAGATACCTCTCGAGCTGCGATACCGGAGACCACTGCGTGTGCTCGAACCATACGATCTGGCGATGCGGAAGCTTGGCGGAAACTTGGTCGAATCAACACTGTCGGTCGTGGTGATCGTGTTCGAGTAGTGCCGATTACGTAGCGACGCTATTGGGCTCATGCGGATGTCCTGCAGCTCAATAATATCGTCCGCGGAGCAGGTTGAGGTCTTTTCTGCCTTACCTGTATTCCCACATATCCCGAAAATAGTGATCAAAAAAACATCTTCAAAGAAATAGATCATCCGGCAACTTACCGAACACCTTCCGCTCGGCTTCCTTGTTCTTTTTGCACTTCTTCTTGGCCCGGGCACCCCAATACGTGTAATTGACGGCAGCGTACTCTAGCAGCGCGGCAAACACGAACACGAAGCACATCACCAGATAGATGTCGATCGCCTTAACATAGGAGATGCGTGGCAAAGAACTGCGTACGCCCGTGCTGATGGTTGTCATCGTTAGCACGGTTGTGATGCCGAGCGCAACGCGAGCCGAGGTGGCCTCATGATTGATCCAGAAGGACACCCAAGATAGCATCACGATCAGTATGCTTGGCAGATACGTCTGGAACACGAAGTAGCCGATGTTGCGTTGCAACTTGAAGGACAGTGACAACCGTTGGTAGACGCCTGTTGCTAGTTTTTCCTGCCGGACATAAACATACAAACTTAATTAAATAAGCATTTTATGCGTAAATGTGTTGATACACGACCCTTGTTCATGTTTGTTGCATAAATGACGGCGCATTATAACGTGTGTACGCCTAAAGGTATGCAAAATATGTAGTATATTTTCAATAAAAGAATAACTTTATACTCAATACGGAAAATATGTAGATGATTGCATACTTTCAGGTACTTTTAGGTTAAGAACTGAAACCATATCCCGAATAGTAATACTTATGCCCATTACGATACGCTTCCTACCTTTCGATCGTTCGTCTCATAACCGATAATAGTGAACTGTGGTAGCTCTGCTTCCTCCACACCCCGAATAGGTGTAGACCGCCAGTACATTACCACATCCGAAACGGTATAGCCATCTGGTGGAAGAAAAGGGAAGCGTTAAGCTACACGCAATTGTTTTGACCATCCTGCACAGCTTACAGCTTTCAATTTCCACCGTGCAGTTTTGCGAATCGAGCGGATAGTAGTGCAAATCCATCATGCAGGCGAGCGTGGTGGTGAAGCGCATCCCGTACGTCACCGCACCGTCACCGGCTAACCGGACGAGCTTGTTGCGCTCGGTCACATCGTGCAGGAAGCTGTTCTTATCGTTGGCGAAGAACGTATCCGGTACCCATATCTTTTCGGCAAAGTCACCCGAAAGCGTAATCACATCGTTTGCACCGTCGTCGTCTATCATGATTTCTCCCGTTTGATCCTTCTGATTGTCTCCCCAGAGGGCGAATGCGTTAAACGCGAGCCGTTCATCCTTCCAGTATTGGTTTAGGTACATAGTGATAGTGTAATCCTGTCGGTTCATGGATACAGTGAGATGAGATGAGCTTAACAAGTGCGTGTTGAAAGATGACAACCCCTAAACTTACCATATTCACTTCCGAGATTGCATCGAAGCTCGCTATCGTAAGGTCCATGCCCACGTGCAATGGTTCTCCTGTTGGGTATGGAAATGGTTTTATTGTTGTTATTCATTTTTTTTATCTGCAATTAGCAGTACTCCACCCAAGCGTACACACCTCCAAAATTTGGTCTTAGCCGAATGTCATAGCCCTCCAGTATACGTGATATTGTCTGTGTTACATTCTCCAGACGGCCTGCCGCCATCGACTTCTGGTGTACGCTGCAATGAGATAAGATAGTCTTTTGTCTACAAAACTAAATAGTACAATTTGCTGACGACAAGAGCTTAAAATTGTTTACATATTGATAAGCAAGATTTATTTTTAGCACAAATTACATACATTCAGGAGTTTATCGGCATACTACAATTTCTGATATCTACCAAAGCAAGAAGGTATGCAATTTGCATGACAACAGTGTTTTGTTTTTTTTTTGTTGCACCGAATTGTAGCTTTTACTCACCCTCGTAATGCATTATTATTTTGTACTGAGTTTAAAAAGCAGAATATCAGAATTTGCCACATGTTTGATAGTTGGTTGACGGTGCCTAACGCTTCCCGTATTGCTGCTAACTTGGCTCGGCTAAGCGCGTGGTAATAGCGTTTGGTTGCGTCACCGAAGGGCTGCCAAATTCCAAGCAGTTAGGCGTGCGTGCGTGTGAACAAACCGTTGTATCGCTATGATCGTTAAAAACCGCTTACCACTAAATGAATACTGCCTCTCATACACTCACACACACACATACAAGCACGCGAGCACACACACACCTGTTTCGGAGAGAAAATGGGTAAATGATTAATAAGAGTAACAAACAAGGTGTATAATTTAAATCAAATCATAATAAACTGAATTTGATATACCGATTGCCTACATTCGGGCGTACAAAAGAATCGCTTCGGGTTGAAAGTATCCAATTTTTCTTCCACATGCGAGCTTATTGCTAATGGGGAATAATAACCTTCTCTATTGGCGCGTGTTTGCTGGCATAGGCGAGATCGTGCTAGAGCTCTACAAACAGCTGCATCTTTGTCATCTACTCCCCTACCAGTACACGCACGCGGGCCGGACACGGGGTACGGTTGATGCAGTGGACTGTGAAACAAGACACGGATATATAATGCTGATGCGATTAGTTCCCGCAGGTATGATCGATGTACCATGATGATGAGCGAATGAACGGACACTTACACGTTAGTGCATTGCTTGTTACCAGCAGGTCTACGAGCACAATCAGTAAAATGATGTGGTTCGTCTGAAGAAAAATTACTTCAGGTGTTCAGATGCTATAACGAAAGAATGGAAAAGAATGTAGACAACTTGTAATTAGGTAGTATTTCGTACGATTCAATTAACAGTTCGCCTGAAGGTATGCAATGTATTTTACAAACGTACAAAAAATAACTTTTTGAAATCAAACAAAAGCATGCAACAAATTAACGAATGATGAGTATGTATATGATAACTTCGTTCGCCATAAGAATACTCCATCAACAGGTTCGGATTGTTCTTCTACATAACAGTTTAATATAACTAGCAATTAATATTCCGTAACGCGTTGGATAATAAACACAAAACGATTGATAGCAGAGTGAAAAGGTGGTTTTGAGCACGTTACTAGCTTCCAGCACCGTTCATTACCGTGACCTCTAAAGGAACCTTTCGCCGCTAAGCTAGTCGAGATTTACTTCCAATACTTTGAACCTCATCAATCCTCACCCTGAAGGCGCCCGTTTGAATATGCGAGATTGATTCAGGCAACGACATAAAGAACCACCACGGACGTGACTTTCACACAAAGGAAATGGAACACACACGGATACGAGCGCGCCCATACACTTCGCACGGCAGACCTTCAAAGTAAGGACGATGCTTCGATGGAGCCAAGCCAAGGGATTATTTTATTTATCGAAAATCCGACGAGCACTTCATTTGTGAATGATTGCTTGCCAATTCACTTCGCAGCTGCGACAGCATCATGGAATTCCAGAAATCCTCGTAGTAGGGAAGAAAAAAGGATAACACAATAAATCGTATTTTGAACGAACGCTGGGAATGCGTCCGGGAGCGGGAAGCACGTGTGTGTGTGTGTGTGGGTGCGCTGTAATGAATTGGTTGTTGGGGTTGATTGATGCATTACATAATTGAATCACAGTAAAGGATTATGTAAACATGCTCGCCCAATTAACACTGATGGGCGCTAATACGGTGTATCGCTTGTGTCCTGAAGCTTCCATCTCCAAGCGCTGATGATGGTTTGATGCGCTGTGCTGGGAGACGTGAAGCTGTGAAGATATAAAGGGAACTTCTAGCACCTTAAATTCACATCAACACATTCACACACACACGCGCGCGTACAGGCACACAAACGTGCGCGCGCGTCAACATAAACACCCATCACCCATGGGACAAAGGCATCGTTCCTAGTGCTACTGCAGAAATGCAGAAGATCCACGTACTGTGGTGTATAAGGCGAACACAACATTGACTAGCAAGAACGCTGGCTTTGGCACTAATCAGTTGCATCCCGGCAGTTGTTGGACGCTCAAATAGGCAAACTTGAGGATGAAGCTAATGGCAAAACGAAGTCGCCCAACCGAACATTAGGCCTTCCGGTTGCTGATAATGAAACAATCTCGTATAAACACCTGGCAGGAACAGTCCACTCGTCGCGGAGTCGTGTGGTGGTGTTGTCGCCTTACAGCTACAGGACACTCGGCAGGCAGGTTACCACTAATGAACACTAGGGGCACAACAGAGCAGAGCACATTTTCCGTGCGCGATCAGCATCCGCCGTGCGACTGCACATCACTCGTGTGATAACGCGAAACAGTATCTGAGTTCTAGTTTTGGGTTTCCTACACGCCACTGATGAATGGGAGGAAGTTGAGATTACAGCAACCGACGAACGGAACAACAACAGCAGCAGCAAACACTCAACAAGAGATATAGTATACGAAACGGCAAGGACTGCTCAGCAGGTTTGGAACGAACCACGTCCCGAGATGTCTGAGCGGGAGAAGAATAAAAAAGGACCCATTTCCTTCGACTTGCACCATCGCTTGCTCCCGGTGGACCAGCTGGATGAAGGGTCGTATCCGTTCTATTCTCCTGTCACTTTGCCTTTCATCTCCCCCTCCCCATCCCCCTTCTTGCCCCCCTGCCCCCCTTTCTGTTGGGGTTTTACTTTCCTTCGGTGGCCAGTGTGAGAGATGCCAGGCGCTAGAGAGATCTCATCCGCGTGGAGAATTTCAGTCGGAGAGTACGAGCATCGAGAAGATAGACCGTTAGATGACAGGATACAGTCGGGCACCTTACACGCTGGGCGTTGGAGAAACATCGCGTAACACCGGTATGCTGTCGCGGCCGTTACCGATACGAAACGCAGCATATGCTCGTACCGTTCTCGCATGCGCCACAATTTATGCGAGAGCTCCCAGTTTTCCGATTAGACGTACTGACAGGCGGAAAAACAGTGCTTTGTGCTTCGGGCAGGCCGATTTTGTATGTTTGTTGTTGCTGGTATTGTAAACGCGCCTTAGGCGGAGGATGTGCTTGCCCACTGGAAGGATAATAATTTGCTTAAGGTGTGCAAGCCTTCCTGCTCTTATTCGTGCTATGTGTGATATTTAAAAAAAAATATCGCACAATCATTCGGAAAGGGAAAAGGTTTTCTTACATTCAAAAAAAAAATTTTTGTTTTGCTATAAAAATTCAAATCCAATCGCTAAAATTAGTTTAAAGTCAATAAATGCCCTCCGATTGCCTACATCCCGGCGCACTCGTACATACATTCTTTTTATCACCCAAAATCGCAGAAAACAGCTTTGTTTGCATGGTTTAAACGGTTGTGTACTTTCATCCATCACCTTGCACACCCTTACGCGGAAAGGGTAACAATCGTACCGTCAACTCCATCGATTGATAAGGCTCTAAATACGAGCGCCGCACAGTATTTGCTGAGCCTCGTCACGACTGTCGGCACGTTTTATTGCTTTCCTTTGTTTTTGCAATTGTTTTTTTTTGCTGTCTTGTATATTCTTTCTAAAACGACAAATATACATGAAAAGAAGATGAGAGAAAGAGAAAGAGAGAAAAAAAGAAAGAGAACTGTGCTTAGTCATTGCTTATTGTTATGGGATCGTTCTCTCGTTATTTTAAAATTAATTATTCATCGGTTTCCCACTTTCTTCGTGTTTTACAGCTTTTTTTCTTTAGTGTTCCAGATGTGGCCCTGCCCTGCTGGTTCATTCGTCATTGGAGTGAAATATTGTTTATATTGACAGGCATCGCTGTTGATGTTGAAGATGTTAGTAGCTTTAGTGTTTTTTTGTTTGTTTCCAATATACTAACAACATTCAGCCACACTAGCTTAGCTTCTCGTTACGTTTTGTTACGTCGAAAGTTTTTAAACGCGTATCAGATTCTGCTCGATGAAATTATTTTACCACTGTTTTACCATTCAACTGACCCCATTTCATTCTCCCTCCTACCCCTGTTTACCGTGAGCTCTTTTGACGATTATGCCTCAGTGCCATATGCATATCACGAACGCTTCCAACGTTTCCCTTTGATCTACGGCACGGACACAGACACACATACCGTGCGGTTTGCAAAGTACGGGCGTATTTCACCCCCCAAAACAAAAGGTGCACGCTGTTTAATGCTCCACCGTTACACCGTCCGCGATGTTTCTGTCGTATGGCAAGACCATACACACCTCGACATGCTTTCGTTCGTTGGCATTTTTGTTAAGCCAAAAGAATCTTTCAGCACGGCAAAGAATGCAACCTATGCCGCTACTTTACGTTGCAATTATCCAAACGCTCTGTAAGCGCAGGTTAGACGCAAAAGGCAGCCGAGCAAGGGAATCGGTACCAGAATCTTGTGCGGCTTCGTCACGTATACATTTAGGCGTTAAGTTGTTGAACTGGGACACACAAACCGTAACCGTTTGTAACAGCTCCACACTACAATAAGCGAAGCGTAGTGGATATTGTAACTGGGTGCGAGATGGGTAACGGATTTGCGAGCTAGATTACGGACAGAGGATCCTACAATGCGACCACCAACCACAATGGTCAATCGTAAACACGATTACATTGTTTCGAAAACGTGGTGGGAAAAGACGCAGGATATAGGTTCCCGTTTGAATACATCCCACTTTAATCGCCTAATGGATCCGCAGCATCCATAAGATGGAATACTTTTCTTCTTTTTTAACTAAAACCAAAAGATTTGCTTAGAATCTTTACCAGGGGGCGTTTCCAAGACATTATTGCAAGGAAACAATCGTCCATTGCTGTTGAACGTGTGGCTGCACGCATTTGCAAAACTTCTTGAAATTTACTATTACTCACTGCATAGTTTCGGGCGCTGTGTACATAAAGAAAAATATACTAATAAAACGTATAAAACCCTGTTGCTTGTGCAGTAGAATATAAAGAAAAAAAAGCACATTATTTTTGCTTTGAAACCGCAACATTGGTTTTTGTCTAGAATGTGAGCGCCTGAATGTATGCAATACTATCATAATACGCACAATTCACAATCATCAACAGCAAAAATAACTTCTTCAAGTGCAACCTCTTTCTGCATGCATAATATATACGATTTATAAAAAAAAATATACATTGGTATATTGTAAAAACTTACCACAATACAAACATGCGCCTAAATGTATGCAATTTGATTTGAAAGTGCTTAATAACGCTTTTATAGATTTGCATTGTCTGGTGTGTTGTTGTTTAGTGTTACAAATGAATGGAAATGAAACATAAAATGCACACATTTCATAGCTAGCCGCATTAATGTACGACCGGGTACAATCTGTATGATTTAATCGTCAAAATGCATGAACTAATGACACGTTTTGTATGGCTTGTATGCATTCCCGGATGCATTGTTTGCCATACAATCGAGTAGTCGGTACAAGAATGCCTCAAGTCAAGCGTGTATCGTCCAAATCAATTCCTTCAACAATCCTGTTTCACGCTCTAGTACGATCGCTAATGAACATACCTGGGGTGGACCTGCCGTTGTCTACCATTCTCCACCCCTCCCTGTCCGGTACGCACCGTTTTGCGACGAATTTGCATCCATTTGATTGCAGCGATGCATAATGCGCTTGGCCCAATTCTTTACCCCGCTTTTGCGTTAAACCCTTACCTGGTGGTAGCTGCACTACCGCAGCCGGTATTGTAGCGAGTAGGTGGCATTGAGCGGAGTGTGCATTTTTCGCTGACTAAATTTTTGAATTCCAATCATCTCCGGTCGGGCTGTATACCATTTGACATTACTTCATTTTGCCATTCCGAAACACACGAAAGGAGATGGAAATTTCGAAATCATTTTCATCACATTTTTGCTTTTTTTCGCTACCGTTTAGGACTTTTGGTTGGAAAAATGATTTAATGTATCGTTGTGTTTGTGTTTGTGCAGCTGTGTAGGTAAGTGTGTGACGAAAGGGATGAAGTCTCTTGTGGTTTACTCGTTCAAACGGTTCGTAAACGTTATTATGTTGCGCTTCACCATTATGCATCGCAAAGCGGAATGACATGTTTGTGTGTACGTTTCTTCCTTTCCCAGCCCACGATGTTGTCTCCATCGTAGAGACGGTAGGGCTACCGTTGCGGGGTATGGCTGAAGAAAAGTCTAAGGCAAGACATACGAGCAAGCAAGTAAGGAGCACTCCCACTAGAAGATTGAAGCTAGCAGGCGGAACCCTGTGGAAACCCCTTGCCCAGGATGTTGCCGGACCGAAGTAAAAGCAATGTAACTGCTTGCGAAAGCGGTAGCATATAACAAAAAGCACCAGCAAACGCTCTTATCCTGGGTGAGCAAGAAACAACTGGAAGAAGAAAAAAAATTCGGCCCGTGTGTGAAAGAGTCGGCGTGATGCTGTTGGTTTCGTGACGGCTATTGAAGTAAACTCTGCTGACAAGAGAAATAGATCACAAACCATACCCGCCCCATCAGCAGGGCTAGGAAGAAATTCCTTCCCCAATAAGACGAAGACCACACATACACACGCGCCCAACACGCGGTGGGTGAACGAAACGGATTGATCGCGAGTGAGCGAGATGGATACCGGTGGTCCCCAAAACGGTACGCCACGGTGCTGACAGGCGGTGCACACAGTTGGAAATTGGTCCGCCGAGAACGCACGTGTTCTTCCAGCTGTGGTCCTGTGGTCGTAAAAGGTTAGATTTGCATGAATCTGCATTCAGCTTCCGATTGTCCTGGGACGCACGGCTGGTGATCGAGTTGCGTGTGTGCCGTTGTTCAGGAATGGTTACAATTTAGCTAGTGCTGCCACTGTATCGGAAGATCTCACCGAAGACGTGATCTGTGTCATCTCACCTGTGGTCAGTGTGCTACATCATCGAGCGACAGATACCGAAATATTTCTACCATTAAGGTTAGTGAGATCGTGTAACCATTACAGTAGTAAGGTCCAAGCACCCAGACGATCGAAAACCTATCTTCCATCAATCAACTTCCAAAGGATGACATTGCAACAATGTCATATCTGAAGACAGCGAGCTTCATATGTACGGTTTAAAATACAAATGTGTTAATTTTTAGTGTGTTCCAATGAATCTTTTCTATCGTATCCAGATACCAAGACCGTATAGTTCCCGCTGGTGCCGATTTGCAACATGGCGTACACAGCCCGACTACTGCACACTGTCCTCCCCGTACTACTGTTCGCGTAAGTACATAACGATAATTATTTCGATTATTAATTGATGGTGTTTTCGGTTTTGTTGCACTGCTACTAACGCTATTACACACCAGCTGGTAGTAAACAATCGGCTTCAAACTGTCAAAGTACGAATGATAATAGTCGAAACGCTAAGTACTCTGTGTAATTGCATAGTTTACAGGCGCTTAGCAGGCCAACGCTTGAACTGACTTCATGAAGCATTTATACTATAATTGTCCCCATTGACTTTGCCACAAAACCACTGTCGGTGGTGAATGGGGAGTAGGTGGGTAGGGAGAGGGAGAGAGGGAGGCTGAAAAAGGGTGTGGGGAAAGGGTAAAATTTGGTCCGCAATTGCAGTACACGATGCCACACTCTCGCCGAAACCATCATGTAATTGATGTACTCACATCCGTCATTGTAGTTACCCTTGTCCACCTTGACAGGAGCCCGTTAGGACATTTGCCACACTGCCCAATAGCGTAGGCTTTATATCGATTTTAAGTTAGTTTTTTTTTGTTCCTTCCCCTTTTATCCATGCATCTTAACACCCACCCACACACACACAGAAACTTCTGTGCTTTCTCTATTTAATTCCCTCCAGCATCTCGTTTATTCTTCTTCGGTTTTACTTTTTTCCATTCTCGGGCACTTGCATTTTGCCTTGTGCCCTTTCTGCCCATTATTTAGCCTTGCATCCGTCCATTAGCATGCGCCCCATTCCTGCAAAACACCTCCACCGGGATGTGGGGTTTTGTCCACTTTAATGCCGCTTTTTTCTTTTTGCATCTCCTTCTCAAACGCGTGATGAAGTGTGAGTGAGACGCTCAAGCATTCTCGGCTTTAACGGTTTAACTGGTCTAATTACATTTAAGTGGTTCGGTCGAGTGGTGCAGTTGAGACGGCAATTAGTGCATTTGCACCCCCAAAAGCGAAACGCGCGCCCGAATGCACACAATTTCTACCCAAACCCAGCTAGCCCATCTAGTTCCTTCTTTTCGGTTCGTCCGTACTTCATCTGCCTTGTCACTGAAGCGTTGCCCTAGGCTGACCCCGGAATAGGAAGTGAGGAAGAAAAGGACCACAGTATCCGGTGTTGGTATCACGGGCATGGATGCAGGGAAACATACAGACAAGGGTATTGCTGTTGTGAACCCGCTCGGCAAAACGGAAGCTGTTCGGTACTCGCAGCGTGTGAGGAGAGGACAGGACATGTCCTTCAAGTAAGTGGGATTGCGTAAGAAATTTAAGCATGTCTACGCCCGAGCGGTACATGAGCATTCAGACATCTGAAGTTATCAGGATGTTCCAGTTTGGGAGCACACCAACCACGCTAACTGTGGTGGTAGTGATAGAGATCCGAAATGAGGTCGCATGAAAACATGATTCATTACCAATAGATAGGACAACGATATCGCTGAAGATCATTAAAGGTCCTCGTAATCAACTCCACGGGAATCGATTTTTACGATATGAAGTATATTTCGACGACGTGCTATTTTTGGTAGCTGTCAAGAATAACTCCAATATCCTTAATAGATTGACTGGTTTGTCATCGGATGCCTTGGCCAGCGTATTGAATCCTCTTGGAACACTTGAAAAGCGGCTATTGGGCGGCTCCAACAACTCCTCCATCAACGGGGAGGGAAATGTTTACGGCAAAAAGTATAAGTTCTTCTACATCGTTCCAAGGTATAGTAATTGTCGACTCACTACACTATTTTACAAACTCCTAATCATCCTTTTTCCATTCTATCCATTACGATAGTCTAGAAATATTGAAGTACACACCAGCCGCTGGACACAATAATTCTCGTCCAGCACCAGCCGGTTTAGTTCCAAACACTCAACGCAACACATCCCAAGCGCAAGATGTATTGCTGCTAGCTCCCTCCTTTGTAGCTCTCGGCGATGGGACATCTTCAAGGAGGCTTACCAATTCCGACCAGCGCAGACTATCCGTCGAGCTACACAAGCTGAGACATTTTGCCACGATTGCAGGTGTACAACCGAACGGTGCTAGTGGACAGCGACCGAAATCACGTCCTGTTGAGCTGGGGGCGTTCGCTACCCAACATCACGCGCAAGAAGAGCGACGCTCGCAATACACGTACCGTTCGTTACCATCGGATACATACCATAGCTACAAGTCCAACCGATACTACATCTACACCGACCCTGTACGGCTGCGTGGGGACACCGGTGAACGTCACGGACACCGACTGGATCCAGTGTCGGAGATGGACGGTGACAGTGATAAAAGTCAGCAGTCGAATGAAGATTCTTCCGATGAAGCTGTGCGTCCGGATGGTTCGCTTGTCTATCACCGACAGGCACGATCATTCAACGGTTCGGATGATGTACCGGAGCGGCAGAAGAGTGATCGGTTCAAGCGCCGTAGTGCGGTCGATGATATGTTGAGCAAGAACATTACCATTATACTGGAGAATCTTCTTAAGCGTTACGAAAACTCACAAATGCCAACGCACGGACAAGGTAGGTTTGGAGAGGGAATATTCAGAGGAAAGGTTTTTCGTATATTGACAGGTCTAGAAACATATTCCGCAGGTGTTCCAACCTTGGTGGAGACAAACATCCTCATACGAAGCATGGGTCCTGTTTCGGAGCTCGATATGGTAAGAACTTATGCTGTAATTAGTTTTTCCTTACTATCTGTAAATTAGCTGTAACTATATTATGTGCTACAGGATTACTCGATGGACTGCTACTTCAGACAGTACTGGCGTGACAAACGGCTCAGCTTCCGCGGTCCAATCAAAAGTCTCTCGCTCAGTATTAAGATGTTGGAGCGCATCTGGAGACCTGATACATACTTCTACAACGGCAAGCATTCGCACGTACACACGATCACGGTTCCGAACAAACTGTTACGGCTCAGTCAGGACGGTGAGATACTCTACTCGATGCGGCTTACAATTAAAGCCTCCTGTCTGATGGAGCTGCGAAGCTTTCCGATGGATCGCCAGTCATGTCCGCTAGTGTTGGGAAGTTATGCGTACTCCCGACAGCAGTTAGTATACCAGTGGAAGGATGAAGATTCGGTCAACTTCGTACCGGGCATGACGCTCAGCCAGTTCGATCTGATGAGCTTCGGGCAGAAGAACTATACGTTCATTAGACGTGAAGGTGAATTTTCCGTCCTGCACGTGTCGTTCAACTTGCAGCGCCACACAGGCTACTTCCTCATACAGGTGTACGTGCCGTGCATTCTGATCGTGGTGCTATCCTGGGTGTCTTTCTGGATCCATCGCGAAGCGACGAGCGATCGTGTCGGACTAGGAATAACAACAGTGCTGACACTGTCTACCATCAGTCTTGACTCGCGCACCGATTTGCCGAAGGTACGGTACGCTACCGCTCTGGATTGGTTTCTACTCATGAGCTTCTTCTATTGCATTGCGACCCTGCTTGAATTTGCCGGTGTGCACTATTTCACCAAGGTAGTGTGAAAGTCCTGCTCTTTCGTGTACTACTTTGGTACTGACAAAAAGTATTATCTTATTCTTCTATCCCGGTCTAGGTCGGTAGTGGTGAGATACCGCTGGATGAGGAAGAATGGGAAGATATGGAGGGTGTGGAAGAGATTCGGGACTTACCATCACTGCAGCAACATCTCAGTACAGCCGCAGCAATCGAATCGCCCCGTCTGATTGCTGCCCGCCGTCGGAGTTCCTTAATCTGTCCAATCTACAACGATCCGACCCACATGTTTAAGCCGACCTCCTCACATCTCTCGACGATGGAACGCACCACACAAACCGAACCACCCAAGGAACCGACATGGAAACAGGTGTGGTTATGCTTCCTGGGTGATGATCAGTTTCGACGCCGCCGCCAGCGAGAAGCATCCGCCCGAGGTAGGTCGGAGGCAGAACGGTGTGGAACTGCCTTTTGAAGTTATTAATCAACGGTTCCAATTTTTAACCTGCAGGAGGCGGCAATCGGCACGTCAACAGTGTTTCGCTCATCGATCAAGCGGCTCGAATTCTCTTCCCTATGTCGTTCACTTTCTTCAATATTCTCTACTGGCTGGTGTACTACACCTATCAAGCTGACTTCACCTGGACTCCATTGAAAGAAGTTTAAAGATGTAATGAGCTTTATCCTCAACTATCAACAATTATTCCAACATGAGCTGTTCTGTTGACAAGGTTGCCAATGCGGGTAAGTTCAACATATGGGAGTGAAAATATTCAAAACACGCTCAAAAAATTTGATGGTACGAGTTTCACTAAGACTAGGAGCATCGGTAGCTGTTTCTAGAGAACAATTTTAGTGAAATTTCTTTTCATGGCATAGTACATGTATGCATATTTATGTTTATTTTCTTTTTTTAAAACACAGATCTGCAATCTACAAGTACAGGATGTAAAGGATACGTTTCAACCGGCCCCAGATAATAGGAAATGCAATTGCAATAGTATAACAATCCCTCGGGCTTTCGCTAGATTGTGTATTGGATTTGTGCCTAAAAGTATGCAATTATCCTTTTACAACTATGTACGCCTTCGTTCTTGCTCGGTAACAAATATAATTGCATACCTTCAGGCTACACGTACCAAACCAGACGGTAAGCTGGCCTAATTCACTTATACTGATGGAATAGTTGTTAATTGATAGTAACATAGTGCAGTCAACTTATAATGAAGCGTCCGTCTCTCATCATGTCACCAAGCACAACAGGTTTCCTGCTACGCAAGCAAACAGAAACGGTTTCAACAACGAAACAGAATAGTGGTGAAGTTAAAATAAATGTCCACAAATGTCACCGAATCCGTCATATGTACTTCTGAAAAAATAGTGAAACAAAGTGTGTTCCCGGCTGAACATAGAACATTTTTTTTGCAAAAGAACAACTAATAAAATGGCGAGTGTTTCAGTAGATCTACTTAATGACTGTTGCATTTCCTTTTGTTTTCCTTCTTTACTTTTTTTTACCTTAAGCGTTTTTAGTGTTTACTCGAGATAAAAACTGCTCGATTTCGCACCCGGCTTAGCATGGACGACAACCATTCCGCCCGGAATGCTGCTTTCATTTCACTTTCACGCTTATTTGCCGTGACCGTGAGGCATGTGTTTGCGTCGACAGCACATCGGTATTAGGTAACTAAATATTGTGGTACCTTTTGCACCTGCCCAAACAAAAGGCCAGAACCAGCAGCAACAAGTTGTTGCTGGTCGATATTTCTCCCTTCCATGCGGTAAATCTCGCGCTTTTCCCATTTTGTTCCGAATGAATGACGGCAATGAAGTATACTACAAAAAAAAATGTTTGAGTGGCTTTTTTTGTTTTTGGAAGCAGCGAACGACAAGTTTGTTAGTTTTTTTTCTAACTGTTTCTCTGTCTCCATTCCTTTCGCTCGCGGTTTGATTCGATTCACTCTCAGCGTTGTGCTTTGGGTGTATTGCAAGCTCTCATTCTAACATTCAGCTTTCGCCGGTTTATTCTTTAGCATCTTCAGCAAACCGGAGCAACTGTCGAATTAGAATCCAGCAGTGTACCGGAACGGGTGACGGTGTTTGCGCGCGAAAGTTCACGTGCTGTTCTGGCACAGTTGCTTTGCCGCGGGTAGTATGTGTTCGCCTTAATCTACGGCAATCGCACAATTGCCACGGGTCGGTGCAGTTGGCGTGTGCATGACTGACAAACGTACATTACCGGACACGGGATCGTCCAATGGGTCCAGCTGTCGGACGCATCACAGTGGTAAAGTGTTCATCTGTATCCTGGGTACAAATCACTCATTACTCTCGCAGGCAAGGCCAACGGTTAGCCATCCGAAAAAAAACCCACATCTTAACCGATTTTAGTTGCCAGTTTTGAACGCTATCCGCATGACACCGTTCTACCGCAGCATAGTGTTTGCCAATCGATTGCCACAACCTTGACTCAGTTCTCAGGTGGTGAAATGTTTCATGCCGCAACTTAGCGGTCGATGAGTTTTAAACACACAAACACCAAAAAAAAAATCTCACCACCATAAAACTGAAATGCGAGGGAAGAAAGGTACTCGTCGCAAGGGGTTGCTATAATAAAAAGGATGTGACACCGGAAAACGTGAAGCAGCACATGTGTAATGGTGCAGAGGATTGTTTATTTGGAACACCACACCGAAGGGGTGCAAGTGCATTACTCCCCTGTATTAATATCTCGCCTCATATTATGGCTTATATATGCGCCAGAAACTATGCAATAAAATGCTTTTGATCCGCTTGAAACCGTTTAGTTAATATAGAGCAGACCATGAAAAAAGAACATTAAACGATGGGATAGCATACATTCAGGCGTTTTCCGATTTAAGGAAAATATAAGAGGAATTACGCGTAAAATACTGTTAAGTGCATTTCCTGTTCGGAAATTTTCGACGGAAAAAATGCCGCAAAAGGTGATGCTGCGTATAGCAAAACTTTCTGATGAACAATATGCATGGGTTCATCAGCTCTTCCCTGCTCTATTGGTACAATATTGACACGCTGTAGCATGCTCTATCATTATCATCTTTCATAATTAATGCGTTTTTTAATGGTATGAGTCACCTACCTCGCGATGAGATGACTTTTTTTAAAACATAACTCGTGTTGTAACCCTTTTTGCCAAGTGGAAGTATGTAAAGGTGTCAGTATACCATACAAAAGGTTGTGAGTATATGCGTCAGATTTTTTTTATGGTACATGGGAAAAACCTCTTCTTCTAAACGTGTTCAAATAGTAAACAATATTGCTGTACTGCGATCTTTAGTCTGTTTCTGTGAACTGCTGGGGAAAACTTCGTACATGACTTCTCGTTTCGCTTCTCTCTTGTTCTCCGTTCATTAAAACGCCTACTGTGAATAGTTTCTGACAGCTGTTGTTGTTTGACAGGTTGTATACTAAACACACCAAACAAGAATGAAGATCACTTTGTTTACGTTTGAGTTGTAGCTCCTTTTTGGAGCTATTTGACGTTCACAGAACGGGGTAACAATCTATTTGCATCACAATATATTCACTCATCACTAGCGAATGTATACAAAATCGTGTTTACTTCTACTTTCCTGCCATACACAAGGCCGTGCATGCTAATATTTAAATTGCCGGTTCATGGTCTATCGATGCCGCACAGAACATTTGCCCGGCTTTGCTCTCATCATAAAACAAATCAATCGGAATGTAACGATTACAGCTCCGTTTCTACACCTGTCAAACCTAATGAACGTTCCAAACATCGTCATTTTCGGCTGTAGTAATAATTCTTCCCCAGGGTTCTTTTGCCAAGCAAAGGAAAAAAAAGAAACAAAACAAATTCGCCACAAAACCCAAACAATGTTTCGAATCGCGAGTCACGCAAGGCACCAGGTTCCATTTCTAGCAATACCAGGCTAGAACTTATCTTTCGTGCCTCGTTTCACCGATTATATCGACTGAGGGAATGAGGGCAAAAAGTTGTGATTCCGGGCTCTTTCCTTTCCTATTTTGTTGATTATTGCTGCCGCTGTATGGGAGATATTTTCGAGGCTCCAGTTTTGCGTGCAATTGACCGAGCGGTTTAAGTTATCGCCAGCTACCGACACGAACGGGTCGCAAAACGGTTCGTTGAAATCTTTTGGAAAATGAAATAGTAGAAAAGAAATACTCAGTGATCAATACTGTACCGTTTGGTGAATTCTATCGTCAATCAGTAATACTCCCACGCCTTTTGAGAGGGTGGAATTCTTCGCCAGTATCTTCAGTCAGCCGAGTTAGCTTATAGGGTGCCAGTCATCAAAGTCAGAGCGGATGCGCAAACGCCTGCGCAACATCGACGCAAGACGCAGCCAAATACGATCGCCCATCGGTAGACACGTTTCGCTGGCGCTTACTGTCACTACTACGCAACAGTCGTTCCGAAGCTGTCCGTCCCGCCAGCAACAGTTTGTGTGCATGTGTGTGTATTCGTGTGTAAAACCGGAGTACCTTTTCTAGAGCGCTGACTACTCGCTCCAAATACAGCGCACAGTAGATTGTCGACATGCGTACGGGTGGTGGCTAGTATCGGGTCAGCGTATCTTCACATTACGGCCGTCAATGAATGACAATCGTACCGGCACGGTTACACTGTGCAAATGTGACGAATCGTAAGTATATGCATCCGCGTGGTGCGCTGTAATCGGTGCCTTAACACGGGTCGGACAACAGATAAGATAAGCCTTGCCAGCGCATGCTTAAAGCAAACGGATATTCCCCATGTGTGTTTGGGGAGGTTCGAGGTGAACCAGATAAAGTGGATTGCATCAACCCATCAGCCCTATCAGGTTACCGTGCACATCGGCTACTATTGTTGCGGTGCAAACGTCCATCAATCAGTTATTCTGCCATCGATCAAAATCGAATGCGAATTTTGGAATGTTTTGCGAATCTGCTGGAGATTGCGCATTCTAGTGGTCAATAGCGTCACCGGTTCTTGTATATGAGACAGTTCTCAGTCAGTACGGAAACTAATTCGGAGAAATCTAGCAGTGTCCATGTGCAGACGTCTAGCAAAGCATGTGTCAACAAGATGGTTCTAGACAGATATCCATGGCTAAGCGGAAGTCAGCAACAGCATCTTGTTTATCCTACTGCCATCAGCTCTATACAAGTCGTAGCAACAGTGTCATCTGCGGTTACTTGAGCTTTCGATGACTTTGTTGTCGAGTGTCTGACCAGCAACAGGTTGTTATTGTTTTGCAATGCAAAGATAGTTTACGATTAATGGTGGCACTTGTTGTAGGGTTTTTTATGGTTATAGGAGGTAGTTGACATCTGTCATGGGATCTCCACTTACAGTACGGCGCAACGGGTATTTTGTAGGTGAAAGAGCAGAATACTTTACCAACCCGATTGTGCTGCACCAATCTACGTCAAATCAGATTCAAAAATGTTATCCTCTCTATCTCTTTAATCTTACTATCTTATACGTACCTTTTCCAACAAACATCATTGTCTTAAGCGAGCTAATTAAGCACCGCAGCGACTACACAAACGAGGCCGGTTGTAGATACTATTGACAACGGGGTTTTTCTTTCTTTCTTCTGCACCAAAACGCAGATACAACGCGATAGTCACCCCATACCAAGCGCAAACAGAATGCAGTCGCGCTATTTTCAGCAACAAAGGCCGAGCTGCAGTAGACGCAAAGTGGTAGGCTAATGCCGTGAAAAAATAAGGTGAAAAGGGTGTGAATGGGGAGGTGAAGGTGAAGCATCGGACGCTATTTTTACGCATTCTCGATACAGCCGATTCTGTACGTGTGTGTTTATGTATAAAACTAAAAAAACTTTCTTTTGCTATGTTTCATACAACGAGCGAGTAAGAAAGGTGGGTGGGCGATAGTAAGACTACAAGGGTAGTGGACGACGATGTTTTGTGTCGTTGTTTCGAATTTTATTTGTACTAAACGCACAATGTCCCTAAACGAGAACGCTGCCAGTTGCAAAAGGGACGCGTGTACTGGCGAGTGAAAATGAAAGGTAGTAAGGCGTGAGGTTAACACGCTTCAGTCAGCAACCACGGCGAACGTGTGCAAGCTCGTAACCACTTAGCGTGCTTTCGCTTTCTTTGGGGGGGAGAAAAAAGCAAGAATCGGTGGGATTGTACCCTCAGCCGTGTGCAAGGTTCTTCCGCATCGTCCAATACAGAACTGGTAGGACTGCGGAAGCAAGAACCGTACCGTTTGTGTACTCCGTCGTATACGTGTGTGCGCTAGTTTGGGATAAAGAAACTAAAGCGACAGCAAGAAATGCAAAACACCAACAGGCACTCTCTTGAGGCACTCTCTTGAGGTTATGGAAAGTGTGTCCACACACTGCAGTGTGCGATAAGGGTTCAGGAATGTGAAGTACTGATCAAGTACCTGCGTTCTCGCTAGTAAACGAACAGGTGTTGAATGTAACTACTTATTCCCTACGCTCATTGATGGTTTATAGCGGCCTTCTCGATCATGCTCAGGTACACCGCTCACAATCGAACGCGTACAATGTCGTATGTCAATAGAGATAATTACCAGTGGCACTTAGTAGATGCTATAAATTCTCTCGTCTCACTCACTGTTAGTAATCCGCAAACGATCGTGTTCGATAAGCGCGGCGCTGCAATCCTTTAAGAGGCGCGTTAGACACGATCGGGTGTCGTTCGTGTAACCGATCGGGTAAAACGCACTGATAACGGAGCGCCTAGAAGTAGATAATGAAAACCGGGTACGAACGCACGACAACGGTTCAGCACCGTTCGCAGTCGTTTGTCGGTTTCTCATCCGTTCGGTTCGGCATCTCAGGCAAGTGACGATGCGTAGTGGACGTAGTGGCGCTAGTGGTACAAGGGTACATCAACGTACCACCCCCTTAAGATCTCGTCTGCGTGTGATCACCTTTGGCTTCCGTTCCATATCCCTTTTACCCCGTTAACAGGTGACAAGTTCGTTTTGCGCATCGTCTCTATACACCCCAAAACCCAGCAATCAATAATCAAAGCAGACATTAAAACACAAAGAAGGCACAAAACGGGTGTCATGCGCATCAGGCTGAGTACAAGTTGCTGTTACTGCCGTTCATACATTTCACTTTCCTTCGAGCGGGTTCTTACTATTGCACCAACGGTACAAAATATACAAACGATCGAGTATTTAAACATGGTGACGACGCAGTGTAGTAAGGTCGGGACTTTGTTTACGTATGATTCATCCGGCTCAAAACGGTTATTTGATAACTAACGAATCGGAATACACAAACAAAGAGTGCAAAAGTAGATCAAAGCAAAGTTTGCGCTTATCGGGTTCGGGAATAGGGCACAGCAAAACCGAAACCCAACTTTGGTCAGTTCTGCTTAGGTCAGCACTATAATCGGGAGTACACAGAGATGTAGTTTAAATCCTTTATTTACTTGTTGCTTCCACTCTCTTGCAGCATTTACGATTTGTGGTATGTTTGGTTCGGCTTTGCTGATCGTTCAATATTCATGTTTAGCAGGGTATCGAGTGTGTGTGTGTGTAAAAGTGCTGCGAGTGTCTCACTATCTAGCCACGTGGGACGCACTGCATCTCAGCAAAACATCCGACTCGGTAGAACGCGATAAGCCTGTTCTGACTAAAGGCGGAAGAAGCACTATTATTCATTTTAACGCTGTGTACCATTATAGCACGGTATCATGTTAGTGTGTTTTTGTTGAGTAAAGCAACGGGAGACAGAGAGATAGAGAGAACGTGTATGTGTGTGTGTGTGAGAAGATCGTGAAGGAATGTGTTCCGAAGAGTTGCGTTCAATCGGCGCTAACTGTAGGGTCCTGTTTGTCTCCTCTCCGACAGATGCGTGACATCGATCAAACTATCCGTAACGTAATCGTACAGACCAGTGCCTAACCGAAACCGAGGGAAGTAGCTACAAGCAGCAAACGAGGGACAAGCAGAACTTGCAGCACAAGTATCGGATTGCAGTTTCGGCCATACAGACGTCACGCACCCGCAAGAAACGGCGATCGAAATGACACACGGACCACCGGCAAGCCGCAAACGGCAACAGCAACAGATCGACAGTGACATCGAGCAAAGTGCCACCGAGGTGAACAATGGGTTACCAACACCGCCGGACGGTGGTTGGGGCTGGATGGTGGTGTTGGCCTCGTTCAGCATTCATATCATCAGTAAGTAGAACCGACCCGGGTCAACCTTTGCAACTAATCGTCATCCGTGGGGCTGTTAACCCACGTGGGTTACCAACGGCGAACGTTCTGTCAATAACAGATCAATCATAAGCACGAATATGGGCGCAGATAACGCCCCTCGCCATACAATATTGCGTCAGCTGTATGATGATCGATTAACGATAAGCTACACGCAATTGATCTACCCCTCAGTTTTCTATCGGAATCTATTGTTTCGATAGCATCGATGACCGCTATTGCCTATTAGTGGTAGACATAGCTATTTTTTGTCTACTTCAAGCAATGCATCTCCCACAACTGATAGGAGACTCTTGTTACATAATTGCATTTTTTGTTTGTTTGCTTTGTTTTGAGTGTTTCACGGGGTTGTGTCTTAGATAAAAAAAATATACCGCCTAAAGGTATGTAATAAAATGTTCCAAATATCTTTCAACAGCACATAATGACTAATTTCAAGCTGCTCCCACCAAAATGGCAGTACAAAGTAGGCAAAAAGTGATACTAAACACAATTCTGCCGTCGTTCTTTGTGTGCAAAAATCAAACATCGATCCATTACGATCTCTTTATTACAGCCTGCTGTAAACGACATTTAAAAACCCCATGATTAATCCCCCCCTTCAAACCATCCCCCCCTCCCCCCACCATGTGCTTTTTGTTTCTTTTCTTGTCTTTCTTTATTCGCCATGCATCTACATGCGCGATCGTGTTTCCTGCTCGACAAACTGCTAACCGGGTTGTGTACACTCCAAGGACGAACCTTTTATCTGCAACGTTCTGTCACAGCCCGTACACTAACCAGTGCACCATAATAAAGCATGTTTGATCGGCTTACGATACACGATCGTTGATTAGCGTGAGCGTGGTGCGTGCTGTGTGATGGGAAGTAGGGGGGAAAAGAAGAGAAGCAATGTTAGTGAAGAAAATTACACGACCAGCGATGTCAATGCCGGCAAAGAAAACAATGTTTACGTTAGCTACTCCATTGTTTTGTTGGATTAAAATTAAAGAAAAAAAAATCTCAGATGTCACAACCTTGACCAACGATGGTGGGCATGTTGTTGATATTCTGGTGAACTTCTCTCGTTCTGGTAGATTACTTTTTTGCGTACATCATGTTTTTATGCGTTGCCAGAACCTATCCGTATATTGAAAAAGACAAAAACACGCTTACTATCACGTTGACAGCTGCCATATTCATGATTTCTTGTAACGAGTTATGTTTGAAGTACTAATTATGGCAATGTAAGACTGATTGTGTTGAGATTGCATACTTTCAGGCAATACGAATTCAAAACACAAAACGAGAAGGTTGTTTTTAAGAAAATTTAGCACCAACAACAAAGGCTAAGTTTTTTTTTTTAAATAACAAATAGTAAGACACTAATAAAAATCTGTAGATGTAAAGGAAATACACCTAAAACAACAGGATTTGTAAAAAAACAAACGCTATTAAGACGCACGCTTGACAACGTGAACGTGTTACTGATTGCAGTGATATGTTTTAATGTTCACCTTACCATTTGCCATGACACGTCGTACATATTGATAACGGACGGGTGATTCCATTTACGAAAAGCCATAAACACAAAGGAAGAAGGGATGGGAAAGGGAGCAAAGAGAGACGCTAAAGATTAGCTGCGAAGGTGATGGCAAAACAACAAACTATACGGTCAATAGGGCTAACGCACGCTGCGGAGATTATCAGTCGAGACCTCGGGATGGTTTGCATCTGGCAATCAAGATCAATGTTGTGAGCACACCACAACAGAAATGGCTAGTACCGGCTTCCGGTAATACACAGTACTCCGGAACTGGGATGATGTTTGAACTCTCGGGAAATGTTGGGACACTCCTCCGAATGCCTACCGTATTTCTGCATCGATTAATGTGATGTTGCTTCCACCACACAGCTGACGGTTTAACGTATTCGTTCGGCATCTTCTACTCCGAGTTCCTGGCGTACTTCAACGAGGGCAAAGGCTATACGGCGTGGATCGCATCAATTTTGGTAGGCGTCACACTATGCTCAGGTTTGTCTCAAGTCTCCGCAATAAAAAAAAGCGTTCTTCCGTTCCACATCTCCTCAAACACTCTGTTCCGCTTTACAGGGCCGATCTCGTCCTCGCTGGTCAACCGGTATGGGTGCAGGTCGGTTACGATTGCTGGGGCACTGCTGGCTAGTGCTTCGCTGGCGGTGAGCAGATACGCGACCAGCGTATTCATGCTGTTCATCACGATCGGTGTCGGTACGGGGCTAGGGCTCGGTTTGATCTACCTGCCCGCCATCGTGAGTGTGACGATGTACTTCGAAAGACTGAGATCCCTGGCGACCGGCATTGCGGTGTGCGGTTCCGGCCTAGGGACATCCATCTTCGCCCCACTCACGGACGTGCTGATACAGAAATTCCAATGGCAGGGTGCACTGCTGGCGATCGCCGGTATCGTGCTGATCTGTGTTCTCTTCGGTCTGATGTTCCGGCCGCTCGTACACGAACCGACCACCGGGAAGGAACTGCAGGAGCTTCCACAACATTCCAGCGCTGGTAAGTAATTGGAAAGGGGAAAGACATCACGAATCAAGGAAGCTTCTATTTATCTGGAACTATTCCTACGCATTGCAGATCAGAGTAATAGCTTGAAACCAACCACGGCCAACGCTAGCGAGAGTAATCTGAAACGCTCCAACAGTCATGGTAATGTGGAGGCACCTAAAATAGATCTCAATGCGGTATGTTTCTTACCCGTTCCAAGGTTTTCTGGACATTCGGTATTTTTTTTTTTTTTGACTCCTGCTTCTAATCCAGTCCCTTGTTCACACTCCCCAGAACGGACACTCAGTGAGCGGGCATAACTTAGACAAGCATGCACGCACCACACCGACCGAGGAAGCGAAACGGCTAGGACTTAGTCAGCCTCTGCTAACAGCACCGGAGCAGCAGGTTGCGTTGAAGCGTACCGAGAGCGGTACCATGTACCGGAAGGATGCACTCTACACCGGTTCCGTGCACAACATCGCATCGCGCCACACATCCCAGGCAAACCTTTCCGTCTACGAGAAGGGTAGCTACGGATCGGTACAGGGCAACGGACTTCACCGGACGGTGGGTGAACCGGACGCACCGGAACGGTGTTGCGGATGTATACCGTGCTCGCGCGAAACCTGTGACACCTTCCGCGAGATGATGAACTTCTCCATCATGAAGGATCCGATCTTCATCATCTTCACCGTGTCGAACTTTCTCACGAGCGTCGGTTTTAACGTACCGTACGTGTACCTGGCCGCGCAGGCACAGGTACTGGGCATTGGGTCGCAGGATGCAAGCTATCTGCTCGGTATTATCGGGATCGCCAACACGGTCGGACGTATCGTGCTCGGGTATCTGTCGGACAAGACGTGGGTTAACCGGCTGTTCGTCTACAACTGCTCGCTAGCGGTGTGCGGTATTGCAACCGCCCTGTCCGTGTTCTGTGTAGACTTCTACTGGCTCGCGGTGTACTCGGCTGTGTACGGTTTCACCATCGGTGCATACGTCGGACTAACGTCCGTCATTCTGGTCGATCTGTTGGGGCTCGAGAAGCTAACGAATGCGTTCGGGCTGTTGTTGCTCTTTCAAGGCATCGCCTCGTTCGTGGGACCACCGATTGCAGGTACACAACCTAGCGTTGTGGAAAAAGATTCTCCAATCTCTAACTCACCGGAATATACTCTCATTTCAGGATGGCTGTACGATTACACACTTTCCTACGGTCCTGGCTTCATTATGGCTGGTACGACGATCGCCATCAGTGGTGCGATGCTGTTCGCCATCCCGTCCCTGCAGCGATATCTCGCCCGTCGTCACAACGCCGCCACTACCGTGGGCATTCCGTTAGAGTAGCAACACCAATGTGCCACAGGGAAGGGGGAAAAAAACCCCGCAGCGGAAAAGGGGAGCACGTTATGCTAGCTTCCCTTTACACAACTTCCATCATAGCGTTCGATGCTTCCCCATCTCGGATTAGTGTCACCGTTCCGGGTGGAAATCTATTTTGTTTTTCTTACCTCATTTACTACTGTGTACCGATTAGATGATAAGCGTTTAGCTAGAGTGCGTAAGGAGACGGTTACGTGCTTGAAAGTGCACTAAAACCAGTTACTCTCCAGTTTTGGTTAGGATTTTTTAGAGCTTTTTTTTTGGTTTCTGTTTTCATCTTTTTGTTTGCCCTAATTTTGTTCGAAATAAATTTTACAATTACAAAAAATGTTTTAACTGATGGTGTTGTGAAAGAGTAGAGCTTTCGATTGAATGTTAATATGGTTTGAATATCACCACTCGTACAGCGGATTGCATACCTGTAGGCGGTTTTCTTTCGTGAATTGTATTTTTTGGCGCGCAAAACTTTTACTCACCTTTTCTTCCGTTCTTTCACTTGCAGTCATATTACAGATGCTTTGTTATTTTAAGACTTTTTAAGACTTCTAACCCCCATCCCCATTTCTCTTTCCATCCTTTGCCCGAACAGAGGGAAAGAAAGGGATGAAGGCAAAAAGGGTAAACATGATTCGCTTTTATTTACCGCGCGTCATACAAAGTGGCACCGAATGCGGAATGCAAACGTGTGCAATGAAATACCTGATGTAGGAGAAGACGAACATAGAACCGAAGTATTCTCAAGTACAAAGGAAGCCAAAATTCGGAACGAACCTGAACACGAAGAAATGTACGGTATGGGATATTTTCCCTTCCCGCGTCCATTACCATCACGTACGCTATTTAAGTTTTAAATTTTCTTTGCTTACTGGTATGAGTTTGTTGTACATATATAAATTTGATCAAAACACGAGAAAGGGATAAAAGTTGTTCAACAAACTTTATAGTAAACGATGGTGCGACGCAAACAAACCGGCAAGACCATAACAGCGCGCGTTCGTCCGTTGTTGACCACGCGTTGCTGACACCGGTCATTCTCGGTCGTGCCACCACGTTAACGGTGCGTGACAGTGATTTAGTGTGTATCAAATGAGCATGGTGCACGTATTTGAAATTGAGAATAGTAGAAAATTGGTTTCATTCTAGACTGGTTGATTATTCGGTGTAAAGCCTTGTTAGAAGCTACAAACACACCAAAGTCGTGCGGATTGCATACATTCAGGCATTGTCCCAATTATGGGAGCAAACAAATTTGATGACAAAATGCCCCAATTGTATGCAGCATCTTTTGCGTTCAGAGGTTCTTTGTGACGCTTTTAACAAGGCAGTCTACCGTGTTACTACTTCCCCCTTCCTTATGAGCAATAGATTGAAACGATACAATCCAAAAAGGATAAAAGTAGGTCCGTTTGGTACTATCAGCTGCCAGGCTGAACGTTGGTTCCTTTCCCCCATTCCAACTCGTCCTTTAAGAACTGCTACTAATATTCATCTGCTTTATCATTCACCTCCATCTGCTATCAATTCTCACTCTTCACTTCACCAGTGCGCTTAAAGTGTATATGTTGAAACCCACACGTTTTAATCACAAACAACAGTGCAACAACTTCTGGCTTCGTACCCAAGCAGCATACCCGTTTGTAGGGGAGTTAGCTACGTTTTCTTTTCCATCGTCACCCTCCTGCTCACTCTATATATAAATCGCTCTCTTTCACTCTATCTATCTTTCTCTCCTTCCTTCCACTCTACCTTCCTATTCACTATCAATCGTCTCACTCACGGATTAGCTTCGTTTTGTCCGTTACGTGCACGCACGATAAAACGGATCATTTCTTCTAGTGCCGTGAAAAACAAGTGAAAAATAACAGACAAGTGTTATCGCGAGGTGTCGATATGTTTTTTTTTTTGTTTGTTTTGTTTTGTTTTTGTACAAGAGCGCCTTGGCTTTTGTTGTCTATGTATTCCGGGGTCCGAGGGCGGATTCACTCGATCCCGTATGTCACAACCAGTTGCTGAAGGTCCTTGGGTCGGTTACCGCTCGGGTTAAGTATCTGCCAGGCGGTGCGCAGCTGTGCCAGATTGGTTGTTTCCGTTGCGATCTAAAAGCAATAACATTGAGAAGAGATCCATAAGCTAAAGAGGCTTGCTTTGCAGAGATCTATGTAATCCACTTACATCCGTTTCGTTCAGTAACTGAGCGATCGTAACGCGCGTCACGAACAGCTCGTAGCAGAGTACACCCTTGACGAAACATTCGCCATAGTTGAGACGCTGCAGAACGTCCAGTATCTCGACGCAATACTTCTCCTTTTCACGCAGCTCGGCCAACGGTCGATCGGACTGTATCTTTTTGATCGCCTGCAGCTTCAGCTCAACCGTAAACTGGTTCGTCGGCAGCAGAAACTTTACGATGTGATCATTCAGGTAGTCGATGATGTAGCTCGCCTCACGTTTGATCGCGTTGTTCAGTATCATGCGGCCGGCAATCTCCTGTATCTTGCTCGCTTTAATGTTGTCCATCTTCAGGTTACACCGGTCGCAACGCCACAGGGATGAGATTTTGAGCGGATTAATCGGGAGCAGACGACCCTCGGGACAGCTTTCCCGTACACACTTTAGCGCGCCAAGGTAGGTGCCAGATTCCTGCGAAACACATACCACTTATTAATTATTAAAGTTAGGCACAAGAGCGATATATCTAATAAGGAATTTGGACTTTGTTGCAATAAGTTTCTTTTCACTTAAATAGTGCTTTAAATTAAAAAAAGAATAAAAAATCAGAAAAAAAATTCAAAAAAATTTTCCACTCGAAAATTTCATAAGGCTTACCCCTTACGATTTTTTTGGGAAATTTTGCAAAAAAATTAAATTGTTTTATTTTAATGCCAATGGGTTGCAATGAGTTTCTTTTCACTCAAATAATGCTTTAAATAAAAAAACGAGTGAAAAATAATAAAAAATTCAAAAAATAAAAAAAAAATGAAAATTTTCCTCATTTTTGCACCAAGTTTTGCCTATAACTCGGTCGGTATCCAACGGATCGCCAATCTTAAACTTGTGGTCGATAGATGGCATTAATGGCTATATTTTCTCCTTGGACGGCCATGCCCTCAGATGTCTGTGCCAGAAGTTATTCGAGGAACCAAGTTCCTTGCCCTGTTTGAGAAAATGTAAAATTTTCCTCATTTTTCTGCAATTCAGCAAAATGTTTAAATGTGATATATTTTAATGCGAATTTGTTGCAATAAGTTTCTTTTCACTCAAATAATGCTTTAAATTAAAAAAAGAATAAAAAATCAGAAAAAAAAATCAAAAAAATTTTCCACTCGAAAATTTCATAAGGCTTACCCCTTACGATTTTTTTGGGAAATTTTGCAAAAAAATTAAATTGATTTATTTTAATGCCAATTAGTTGCAATGTGTTTCTTTTCACTCAAATAATGGTTTAAACAAAAAAAAAGAATAAAAAATTATAAAAAAATTAAAAAAATATAAAAATTTGAAAATATCATAAGGCTATAGCTAGTGGGTCAAGAGCGAAAGAGGTTTTTCAATCGCTCCGGTCATCTTGTTGTACGCGCTCCTTGTGGTGCGAAACTTCGCTCCTGGGAGCGCATCGCACAATCGCTTCTGTGTGTAGCGCACCCGTGTGGAGCTACCTCAAGCGCACCGCACACTTTAGAGAGCGAGAGCGGTGCGCTCCGCTCTTGCAAAAGAACTACTTGACCCAACACTAGTCCTGATAAGTGATCTTTTTTGCACCGTTTGCCTTTGTAATACAAACAGAAGCCCTGTGCGTGTTTCATTTCGCTACTTCAAGCTCCTACGACTGAATTGATATCTTTAATTGTGCAGCCAAAAAAATAAAGTCCTAACTTCGTTTCACTCGCCACAATGGTGACTTGTAGTGAAGTTTGTGTTTTCGAGCGTAGCGTGTGCTTGCGTACTTCCGACTGCGCACAGCAGGATATCGTGTTCAAGCTCCATTTCACTGAAAGTACCGTGTGAGCCGGCGGACAGCACAAGGAAACAGTACTCTCGTGGACTGGCCGATGTTTAATGTCGACAGGATCACATATACCTGCCAGGCGGCCGATACTTGCAAAAGCATCCGTCCATAAACACGACAACCTCAGCGGTACCCATTTAATGACGCTAACTCCCGTAACTGGTTGTACGGCTGACCAGCATGACACCCAACCCTAGCTCGTAACGGGTAACATTAACATCAGCTACGAAAGCTAAACCTTTGCGGCATTTAGCCAAGAAGCGAAGGGTAATACACATCACCCCAAACCTTGCTCCTTCATGGGACTTCAAGAGGACCTTGTTACCGATAGTTTCATCTAAAAGGTAGAGTTTAAAAAGGAAGGACAAGAAAAAAGCCTGCTTTTAAGCAGCACGACACGCAAACTGCCTGACCCACTTGGGTTTTTTTAATGCACGGGGGTATAGTTATTGTAAAGACACTTATCCATGAATTAATATTGTGCCTTAAGGGATGATTCAACTATTACGTAACGCAGAAATTGTTAATTTTTGACTCCTTTCCTCCCTATTGTAACAAACGTAATGATTTTTCTTCTGCACTATTTGCTTGTTTCGTGAGGAGAAAAACTTTAGAGTTTTTCCAGTGTAACCCTGCGAGGAGAAAAACTAAATACAGTTAGTGTTGTGTTGTTGATCTTGTGATTTGGGTGCCTTCAGTGTTACGTAATAGTTGAATGATCCCTAAACACAAAACTTTCGAATGGACTTTAGGGGTTCGTGGTTTATGGAACAAAATAAAAACGAAAGACACAATTGCATACATTTAGGCGCGGTTGCTTTAGAACACGCCTAAAGTTCAGAATTTTGCATGATAGTTGTACTTGTTTATGACAGTTTTAAGCAATTGTTCGTTCGTTTTATCACGTCAACTACTCAGCTGTGTCCTTTCTAGTACTCTTGACGCGAACCCCGATAACTGTGGAGCTGCTCGTCAAGAAAACATTGTCTTATCAAATGACAATCATCATCAAACGGTTCAAGTGTACCAACGTAACACGGAACCATAAAATTTAAATAACCTGGCCAGTGACCCGAAGCATCGCTAACATCGAGGTCAACCAGGTGCTTAGGTAGCCAATGAATATTCATGATTTAAAATACCGCAGCACCGTGAAAGGTTTTGCTTGTTGCGTGTTGGAAATTGGCCTCCTCGACAAAACGGGTGACGTTCTGGAAAAGGAAGCACGGAAAACGGATGCGGGGCGGGCAAAAGGGTTTGCAATTATTAAACTGACACCACGAATCAATCAATCAGAGCGAATCATATTCGCACAACCGATCAGAACAGCTAAACTGACAACAAGCGTTAATTCTGACCGTACCTGAGTTTGCTTTGCCGGGATGCGCTTCATGTCCATAAATAGCGTACGGGGATGACAGCAAATCCAAATGGCAGGACAAAAAACGTCGCTACCACGATTCCGCTAAAAACAAAACTACGGGCCCCTTAAAGGTCACCGGACGCCGAAAGGTGATTGATTCGCTTTTGAAATGTAAGAAATATTTTACAGACAACCGCTGCCAAAACAGTTCATCTTGGATGGATGAAGAAGTGGTGAGCGGGGGGAGAGGCTGAAAGGAGAGGGATGCGGAAAAAAACAGGAGAAATAGATGGAAGATTGTGTAACGGCAAATCATCAGAACAGCTGTCAGAGAGTTTGTTAAGCTATTGCACAGTATCTATTGCGTCAGTAGTCACCCTGCTTGATCAATCCCGCACGGCACAGGTTAAGTAGTGGAGCGTTTTGAGTAATTTAAGTCCATCGTACGCCGTTAAAACACCTGAGTAAAATCCTTTTGCTGGGGACTCGATATCTCTCGCTGTCAAAACGCGCCCCAAATCAGCCATCATGTGCCGGACGCACACACAGCGATTCTAGCCGAATGGAGGCGATGAAATCACGGTACCGACAGCAGTGACAGCAATTAAAAACTACCATTTGTCCCACATTAACAGCTGACAACTTCCCGAAAGATGTTCTGTCAGAACAACAACAAGAATCCGCCCCGAAAGAAGATCAACACCCACATTGACAAACGATCGAAAGGGTATTTAATTTTAATTTTCATACATCGAAGGGTACAAACGGTGCATGAGGGAATCAATCGTAGCGGCTCAGAATAGAGATTATCCACCTTCTCCCACCACTTTTCGTCACCGAGTTGTGTGGGAAGATTTTAAAGAAAAGGATGGAAGGTTAGGGTATTTATGAGCGCAAATTCGACAATCAACTTCTCACATGTGCGTGTTGGCTAGTGTAAGCAACAACGTATTTTGTGTTTTCTTTCCTACCACTGCTCCACCCTTCCCGGCCCAGGCAACCATGGGTCCAAAAATAACGACCCCAATATTAGGAAGGGGGCAGACCAGTGCATGAAAAAGGCAGAAGAGACAACGATAAAATAGAAAACTTTTCCCTCAAAATAGTCGCTTATGCTGCCGGTTCAGACAAGCATTCGGAAGGAATAACTTTTCGACGTACCTTTACGTACACGTTTTGGCTCGTGCTGATATATAGATCGGGGTGTTTTTTTTTATTTTGTTTAGGTTTTTCCCTTGCAAGACGATTCCTGCTTTGAATTGAAATGCAAAAATTATAGCATTTTTCTAATGAAGGGAAGAGCCCGTCGGTGATAGGGGTGCTGAGGGTAGATTTGTACAGCTGCAGGTGACATAATTTATAAACGGACGCCTCAGAGTCTCTTTAGCTGCGCCTATAACTGCACTGCAGTGTTGCACTGCGGTTCAGCTGTTTCCCTGACATCCGTGACAAATACAGCGATACGCTTTTTTAAAAGATAATCCCTCCCGTTGATGGCCCAGCATCATCATATGTTCGTTTTGCATCAGGTATCAATGTTAGCTGCTCCCTTGTTCACGACTCCACTGCATCCGACACACATGTTCGAGCGCGTGTGGGATGGCAGCCGGAAGGCGAGAGTGAACCGGGTCCATGGGATTACGTTTGGCATCGGATTACGAGTGTAACCCGAAAATATAAATAACGAATCATCTGTTACGGGTTGTGGCGGTGGCACACTCGTGTGTACCGGCCCCGGTCGGTTCCTGTCTGTTGTGTCGGATGCCGTGGCCCCGTGACAGGGCCGAACGATGATGCTGGGCGTTATATATAGACGGGAAGCGAAACATGCTGCAACATAAGCGGAGGTATGTTTGCCAAACGGTTTCACGCTAAACCGTTGAAGCTGATGCACATCCAGACACACACACACACACAAATACACACAGACTCACCGTCGGGTCCTTGCAACGGTCGCAGCTGCAGAGAAAATTCTTGGAGAAGCACAGATGAATGATGCGGTGCTGTGTGCCCCACAGTATCTTGGAGTAGTTGTTCATGATCTGTTCACCTTTTTTGATTGGGCGCGAGGCATGGACACGCATCCGGAGCTGATCGTCGAAGACGTAGCGGACGTTTGGCCGGCAGCAGTGGTTCATCAGTGCACCGAGTATGTACAGACCGCGCAGTATGATCTCGTGATTGTTGTTCTCCTCGTCCGCCACGATCCGGCTCGTCTCGAACGCATTCGTGTTGAGCACGTTCACTACCTGGCGCAGATAGCGTACGGCCGGACCGTCACCGTCGAGATTCCAGAAGTACCCATCCTTCAGCAATCGTTCGATCTCGGTCGTCATCTCCTTGCGCGGTGGATGACCCTCCATCTGCAGCACGATCGAACGGTCCCGGTCGGATAGAAGGAAGCCCCGGATCGAGGTCAGAGCGTACAGGATGTTTTTCGAGTAGCGGCCAGCATCTTTCGGCTGCCAGCTCTGTATCAAGCGGCATTCGGCCGCGTGCGGCGATGCCGCACCGACCGAGTAATCGCAACGGCTGCAGATCGGCAAACGGCAACCACCGGTACAGAGCTGCAGCCGGCGCAATATACAGCAGCAGCTGGCACAGAAGATCACCTCGTAGTTGTTGACCCGCGGTCCGACCAGCACTGGCCGATCCATAAACACCAGCTCGTGGACGTCGATGTCACGCGTCGCCACCAGTCCCCGGCCGTAACCTTCGAATATGCCGATATCCCACGGTGGTTCACCCGGTGGCACTAGCTCACCAAGGAACTCCATCAGCTCGGTCTTGAACGTTTCGACGCGGTCGGGTGTGTATAGGTCCGTGGCCGGTGGTAACTCCGGAACCGGCGGAATCTCCACCGGACTCCGTTCGGGTGGTACCGGACTCCCATCACCATTACCGTTCTCCCCAACAGTTGCCATCGTTCGGGTGTATTGCTGCAGGACGCTTTACAAAAACAAAAAAACGCTTCACCTATCTAATTGTTCTGCTACACACTACACACTAGCACCACCTCTACTAAGCACTAGCCTTTTTGGTATTTTGGTTTGCAAACACGTTTTTTCCCTCGGTGTACAGTTGATTGTGTCTATACTGAGCACTATACCCACACACAGAGAGTACAAACCATTACTGGTCCCCGTTCGTTTACACTGTTCGACCACCGTCTTTCGACACTAGCTTGCCTCAGTGCCGTGCCAAGTGAAACGGTGAAACGGCACACTCCATACGCCACGACGGCCAAACGCGAACTGATTGCTGCTGTTCGCGCGCACCCTGAGCAGTGGCAGTCAGCGCCATCACACGGTATCCATCCGCAACCGCTCACGCCACACCGTCACGGTTTGTATGTGTGACGATGCGATTGGACCCCGTGAGCAGATCGGCTGATCGGCTCATCTCATCCTCATCGCAGGGATGCGTGCAGTGATAACACCTTGCTCACTGCGATGATAACGCAGTCTCCTGTTTCACTTCTTCGCTTCTGCCATGCTAGACCATTTCCCGTCTGTAACACCTCAATATTTCTCTATTTCTTCAATCTCTGTTTTTCTACTGTTATGTGACGGTTTGTGACGGATAGGATTGTCGTGTTATGATGCGATATAGTAGTTAAACCGTGTCGTAAACGAGCCTTCCCCAAATTCGTTGTGATTGAAAGATATGTCTCAATCGCCACACACTGTTGCTCCAACGCGTGTGATCTCGCTCTTGCGCACTTTGCTTTTTACTCCCGTGTGTGTGTGTTTTTTTTTAGTTCGCTAACTGCGATGATAAAGCGTCACGGAGACGCTGAACAAAAAAACAGGTGCAGACCACTACACGCTGCGGAACATTTCGTCACGATTTGCTTCACTCATCCGGTCCCGTAGTAACCAGCTGCCAGCGACTTTAGTCGCGTGTTTGCCTACCTTCAGGCGCATCAACCATACCGTGTGTGGATCCTTCCAAACCGCAGCCATACGACAGGCAGGCCTGCCACACAAAACACAAACGCTAGGACACCGAACACGCACAGTCGCACTACGAAACAGGTGGTTGTAAGCTAACGTGTAACGCACAGCACTCTCACTGTACTAACTACCTCTTTAGGGACTAATTTTTTAGCTGAAAAATTAACAATCCCTTTCTTTGCGATCAAATGATGTCTGGATGTGAAGGTGAGGAAGTTAAGGGTGAAAAATAAACTATAATTTTTGGAGGGGTAGAAACGCACGGTATGAGCGTGCTATAAAAGGGCCTCGGGATACGGGCAACTCACCGGGAGCGTCCGTCCATCATCGGCCGTGTGCGATTTTGGAATGGACTGACGCACACTCCAGAGATAAACCTTACTTCCTTTACGCGATGAAGGACCCGACCAGTGGGATACCAGGAAGGATAAGGGTTCGGGAGCAGTTTTGTAGAGGGAAGTCACCACCATTCGTGTGTATATATATATTTTTTGTATATATTTTTCGCTTCCCTCTCTCTCTCTTTTGGGATTGCTCTCTGTTGTGACTCCTCTGCAAAAGTTTTTGGGTTTGCATGTGCGCGTACGCGTATCACCAACAAGCATCCAGCTATCTTTTCCACTGCAGAGAAGCATTTTTTTCCCAAGATGAGGATTATTCCGCAAAACTTAAAACTCTCTAAACAAAGCAAGGAGAGTTCGTGGGTAATATACAAATGTTCAAATTCAAATGTTCCAGATTACCATTTCCGGTGCCACGTTGCAGAAGCTTTGGAAGGAACTCCAAGGACTTCATGTTTTGCTACAGTTGCCCAATCCACACAATGTCGGATAACCCTAAACATTTTTGCGAGCGTGATAACAGGTTGGTTAGAGATCAGGACAGGGAAAAGGGATGAAGAAAACAAGAATCTTGCAGTATCGCTACTCTAGACACGCATCATACAGAGAGCATGGCCATGATAAGAATGGCGAGAGACTGTGAGAGGTTACGGTTCCACTGATAAATGCGGCTGCCAGCCTGCCAGCCTGTATATCCTGACACACGCTGTGCGAAAAGAGTTCGTCCCATGCTCCGGTACGTTTCTTTGTGCGGTTGTGGACGAACACAGCGGTGAACACAGCAAACCCGTGCCGAACTAATGCGAATGCGCGTGGAGCATATACGTCCTGCAGTAAAAAGAACAGGACACCCTGTAGGTTTGAGGAGAAGGGCGATGCGTGGTAGTGTAGTACTCATAAAAAATTTACTCCACACTCTACGGTGAACCGTCGGTGTGGTAAAGGAGAGACGAACTGTTGAAGGAAAAGCTAAAATGTTGAATGTGTTGGTGCATTCCAGCAACAAGTTTTCCAAGCTCATTCTACCTCTCCTCTCTTCTTCAGCCACCTTGTATCTTCAACATCTTCAACAGTGTTAGATACTGCATTGCCTTGATGGACGTTCAACTTGCTCAATTACAGATCTACTGTTTACTGCAAGTGGTCTAAGCTATCGTGTAATGAGATCTGATATTTACAAAAGCTATTCTAATCCTAATTCTTCATCACCTTCGTAAGATTGTACGTGGAATAAAAATAGATATTGGCTAGAAGTATTTAACAATAAATTAAACGACTCTTTCAAGCGTGATATGGCTCTTTCATGAGAGACTTGCCAACTTCTGAGGTTTTTAAAATTATTATTTATTTAAATTTCTTTGAGTGATTACAGTTAACAGGAATTACAATAACTCTTTGTAGAGAATAGAACTAACTCACTCATAATTTGTGATTGAATATCGCAAGAAATTGGTTTGATAAATTTCGTAATGCTCCATACGCTTCTATCTCAAACCCGTTGGCCATTTTCCAGCGTTCGAAAGAAGCTGATTGTGTCACAGAATTTTCTGTAACTGCCGTACCCAACCTTGAAATGGAAATCAAGATATTAGGCACGTAACTACCGTAGTGTTCTGCAGTATTATATCCATAGTCTAAGTTTCCGTCAGAACGGAAGTTTTAACCTGAAGCATGTGTATACCATTTAGACAGCAATAAATCGTATGGATGTGAATCCTTAAATATCATCCTCTGTCTGTTTTTTTTTTTGTTCCTCAAAGGGCAGTTGCAGTGGGCACTTGTTCAAGTTTTCCATTTCTGCAATGCCTAGCAGACTAATCATCCGCACTATTCGTCTTAAATATCGTTTTTGGTGATATATGACACCGATTTAATCGGTTGCCTCGTTGCTCGCCTCGGTAATGTTGCCAACTACATTCCGGAACGATCCCATTTGCTAAAAAAAAAACAAACAGCAACATTTTTGGCCAACGTTTTCGTCTCAACAAATCGATCAACTGATACGTCTCGCGTTTGCGAAGAAACCCGAGACACCATATTGCTTGTTTCTTTATTGTCAGTAGTATTGCTGCCAAAAAGATTTTTTTTGTTGTTTAAACCAATCGCTACAGATACACAAGACCATTTGGACGGGAGCATTCGCATTGGTTTGGCTAGCGAACAGGTTGCCCACCCTTAAAACGCACCACTTTTTTGCACGGACATCCCAATCGTCTTCCTGTCCTAATCAAGCGGTCCGCCATAGGTAGCTGAAACGAAATATGGCCGGAATGTTCTTCCGCGCTGTCAAAATGATTGAAATTTATGTGTTTGCCACTAGTGGTTCGGTTGCTTCTGGCACGAATCGCTAGTTGTGAGTGGCATTCCACCGGGATTTTCTTTGACTTTTGACTAACTAGCGAAACTTACCGAGACAGAGGAAGAGAAACACAAAAAATACAAACAACCGAAATCAAATACCGTACGAGAAAAAAAGTAAAAAAGTTTTTCGTTTTTATCCAACAACTCACGCAACATCTAACTTCTGCCGAACCTTCTCTACACTTCTGTAAATCCAGTGAACACACAACCGGCATTGGCCTGATTATTGGCCGTATAAAAATAATTCAATTTGCTTGCCATTTATTATTAATGGCAGGAGAGGGCGAAAACTTCACAACTTCGTGCTAAAACGCACGATCGAAGGGTAGGATCTAGGAGGGAGCGTGCTGCCACAGGATTTTCAGGTTCTTGTCCCCTCATTTCTCTTGCTTGAGGTACAACTACCGATAAAACTACTCCATTAACTAAAACGGTTTATTACCGAATGCTTACGGGTTGGCATGAGCAAAAAAAATTATGTTAATATCGTTCATATTTTTTGGAGCATGTTCTAGCATCATAAACCGTTCCGAAGAGGGTCATGAAAAAGCTTTTCCGTACTTGATTACCTAAATAAATATGCTCCTTTATATTCTGTCAAATTATTCCTTTTTGTCAACCTTTCAAATGGTTACTAAATCGAGCTGGAATGTAAAACCATTTCAATACGGTTCGCGAGCCTTCCAGAACTGGCGTACTTGATTTAATTTTACCCCCCCCAGTTGGTGCCGTGACCAGGAAGCACGTAAAAAAGGACAAACGAATAAATTGAAAAAAGAAACAAGCGTCAAATAAATAAACAACCATTGCCACTTATTTGTCTTACATGTTTTATCGCACGTGTGTTGCAATTCATTTTCATGTAGTTTATTAGTATTATCGTTACGGTTACTATGATTATTATCCAGCAGCACATTCATCAATTGGCGCTGCGCCCAACGCTAATATCTTCTCACATTTTTTGTTGTTGTTGTGTGTCTTCTCTTTTCTTCTTCTTCTTTGTTTATGTATTTCAAGTTAGATACTAAACTATTTAATAATCATTACATTCAAATTAGTCGCAGTATTCACAACGTCTTCCATCACCTAAGCTACACAGAGGCCCCCTGTGTCCACCGTACGACCATTGTTGACTATCACAATCACCTTTCGTTCTTTCTTTTGTTTTTTTTTCTTCTACTTTCTTCCGTATGTTCTTGCTTGGCCGTTAGCGATCTTACACGCTAGGTTTGGCATAATTTGTCGGGATTATTTTTTTTTGCCGTACTGCCATCACCTATCCTTGTCCTATAGCTGCTAAGTTTATGTCCTTTCTTTGTCCTCGCTGTTATGAAAGGTCAAATCAGTGCACTATTCTCGACATAATTCCAACAAGCTCCCTAGAGGTAGGACGCATACTACCTGCTTATTATGCCTATTTTATGTTACGCTTTCTTTCTAGCTAGGTGCTAACCTGCTGACACTAGTCGAGTCCCGATCAGTCGTTGAAAGTACATTATTGTAAACTGCTTTAAAAACTCAATTCATGGTAAGACGAGAAAGCTACCATACGATTGGCCTGCCAAAAAGGGAGTCAATACCAAGGGATCTTAAGCCATAAACTGTGCAACAGTGGCAGCTTTGTTCGGTTTGAAATAAACGTTACCAGTAAGTAGTGGAAATACCTTGAGGATTTGATCGTATCCGACTGAATCTTTGTTTTTTTCCCGGCTACGACAAGCTAGCACATCGATCTGTGACGTACATTAATACTAGAAGATGGCGTTATGCCGTCGTAAAGCAAAATTGGACAAATTTAAACTACATCAATACGTCCCTGGCGTCCGGTACCAGCGTATGGATGAGCGCATCGAAGTTATCGGCATCCACAACACCACAACCATGCGTTCTTCTAATCCGGTTCGTAATTCTTCTGCTTTACCGCTTCTCGCTCAGCGGACAGTGGATGTAACTTAACTTGCGGCCTAACACAAACCCCATCTATCTATATCTGTTGCACGAGTGTTCTACTCCTGTCGAGTACACATATCCTGGCGTCTTGGGACAGTAATACATCGTAACCTTAAAACTTAACATCGATCTGCCATGGCATTGTTGTTTTGTTCGAAGTTTGTTCGAAATTCTTTGCCTGCTCCAGCGCCAATGGGCATTACATACTAGTTTTGCTTAAGCTATCCCTTGACATGGAGTAGAAACTAATCTCATTAAACAGAGGAAAGAAAAATAAAAGAAAGCAACAGAAAGAGATAGAGAGAGAGAGCGAAAGAATGAAATGGAAAAGAAAGAGATGGAGAGTGAGAGAGAGAAAGCGCGCGAGAAATAGAAACAGCAGTATGAAATGGCAGTACGTGATGAGACCGTTTTATTCATCCGACTCCAGTCAGTCTACGGAGCTTATTACATCTAAATTACACTTCGGTATCGTACAATATAAATGTCGCGTTGCTAACTCCCCCGTTACCAACCAATCCCCTCCAAATTCAATTGGGATCAATGCTTAACATCTGCACTGTAAATTCATTTCTGCTAACCACGTTTTTCGTTTCACTTCAAAATCCAAAGGACCTCCTTAAGAAAAATGTTTGTTTAGCGATGGATGACGAGCCGAGCGGGGGGGTAAGGTTCATCTAGATGAGAATTTAATCTTTGATTGCATCGAGCACATCACCTTTACAGTTGGGTGGAGCGCGCTTTACTGCTGTACCTGACCTATAGAGCTTATTTCTAGCGGCAATCGTACGCTAGGTTAGTTAGATTAAAACACAATATGAAACAAAAATGTAGCTAAAAACTAATGGTTTCGCTCCTCAACTTTTTTCCTTCCCACACGTCCTTCTCCCCCTAGCCCCATTCAACCAATTTTCCGCCTCTGTCTAAACAACGCACATCATCGTTGAAGAGCTAAGCTTACATTGAATAAATCATAAGAACAATCGGAGCTCTGGCTAATGTAGCGAGCTGGAACGCTATATACCGTTGGGCATGGTGTAGCATTGTATATATTAAACCACTCTTCTTTTTTTTAATTACGGAAAGTGTAGCAGCTGGGTACCTCGCTTTCTCAGCAGTTGCGTGCGTTCAACTTCTAAATGCACCGTGTGTAAGTATCGTGCAGCTATTGAAGAACTTATTGCACTATTGAAGATGTGTACGGCAACACCCTAATCCTGACCCTGGATGAACATCGGTTTGCATCTGGATCACTAGTCTTCGTACAGCTGTACATGATTGGTGAGAAACAAATCAAAGCACTATGCCTCCGGTAAGGACGGTCCCAAGGACTATCCTAGGCTAGTCAATATAGCAACACAAATTTCCGCTGGTAAAGACAAATATAATAGTTTGTGAAACATTCTAGAAGAAATAACGTCCTTGTTATCACACAGCATCTACACGATGCGCAGTTGTAATTCTGTACAGAAATCAATACGTGTTACACTTGCTGCAGTGTACTTCCACCAAATCGAGTTATCGTCATACAAATGTGTTTTTTTAAACGTAATTAAAATGCAATTGAAGTTAGTAAATATTTCTAAAAAAAAATACAGTAAACAAATAGCCAGGCATTAACGCTGTTATCATTTATGTTAAATTGTTGCATCCATGTGTTGCATGTGTTGTCCGAATTTTGATCTAACACTGTTACGAGTACACAGTTGTTTTTGGGGGAGGAAAAAGTGCTACAAAAGAACAAAGAAAAACACAGAAACAAAAAAGATAAATTTCCATTCATGAACGATAAATATTAATATTCTACGCAAGACTAGTTTCGCATCGGAAACTAAATAAACTGACTGATCGAAGAAAATTTCACAACAAATTTTTCATCGAAGACATAGGCTGCCTGTAGCATAAAAGTACGAAAGGACATCGTTTGCCTGCCTCCTTGCACTATAAGAATGGATATGGGACGGGTAATTCAATAATCCTGCTTAGTAATTACATCTAAATCATATGACTGTACACCTAGTGATCCAGTTGTGCCCCTTTGCAGCTAGATCGACGAACCAGGTAAGGTTTCTGTGGTTTCTGGCGGTTTAATAGGGATATCGAAATGACGTGTACGGTGGTCCAGGCGGCAGAAATACGCCCTATCGCTACGTACAACGTACACATACACGCGCGACCGCACAATAGTAATTGGTTGTGCTTTCGTGTTTCGTGTTTGAGATCGTCGACTAGACCAATAATAACCTAAATTAGTCCTGCAGTAATTTTCTCGTGCTGCTTGGAACAGTATTCTTCCTTTGCTTCCTTTTGCTTTCGAGGGTTTCTGCCTTTCGCCTACTCTCTGATGATGTTCCAAACCGAAACGAGATCGCTAGTGAGAGTAAACTGTATACTTTCAAAATAGAATAAATCTATAAACATAAATCTTCCTCATTCCAACCACAGTGAAACAGAAAAGCTGCTCCAGCATGGCAGGAATATGGACTAGAAAAATAAAAAAAGAATTTGGCAATAAATTAATGCTACATTAGAATTTTAAAGCAAACATTCAACATTTCACGGTCTAAACAGGAAAACAAACGAGAAGCAGAAACAATGGCTATAAAAATGAAAGCCTCAATAAGCGATCTCGGAATGGTTTAGGAACACCGATGCCTTTTTGCTATGGAGATATCCGGTTTGCTGTACGTTGCGCCCGTGATTATCCCGAACGAACGCAACACTGTTATCGTACGCTACACGTGCGCACGCCAAATGATCCTGTTGGAAGCACTAGCGACTTCGCGCGAGGAAGTTTCTGCAGTACGTTCTCAGCGCTGCTATCTTTCCCCATCCTTCTCGTTCCCTTCCCTTCCAACTAGCACTACCAAGTAGTGCTAGACGAATCTTTACACCAGCAGCATCATCATCAGTCACGGTGCGTGATTGGGTGGGAGGTCCCGCGCTACCAGCTGGTACCATTTCCGGCACACGGTTGAACGTCAAGCGTCGATGGAAACGATAAGAGTAAGAATCTCTGCAAAAAAAAGAGGTAACGAGCAAAAACTTACTATATAGAATTGTATGGTGATTAAGAGTGAGTCACACTGATTAAGAGTGAGTCAGTGAGTTTAATCCTGCGTATGCCAACAATACTCACCGTTGTTTGCAGCCCACCAACCGTGCTGCTGCCCCGCTGAACGTCTCCACCATTCGAGGCAGGTGGATAGACTGCACCGCACTGTACGTCGGTCGATATCGTTGCTGGCGGTTGCTGAACGTACTGGGCGCGTAACATCAATCCGTTTCCACCGCCACCGCCACCACCACCACCGCCACTAACGCTACCTCCACCGCTGGTATCACCTGTACACGATGTTGTTGATGGTTGTTGAAGATGCTGCGACCGTTGTAGTATCCCGTTGCTACCAACACCAACCGCACCGGTGCTGTTAATAACACCATTACTACCATTGTGTACCATCATGGACGTTGGGGAATGATGTGGTTGCATCGTCATCGTACGTGCCGGTCCCACTATTACACCCGGCGTGTTGCTAATGATTAGATTCGACACGGGACAGTGTGCCTTGCCGGTGTGTTCTCCGTTGCGCAGCAGTGTTACAGCAGGCGTTGTTACCGGTGATATCGGTGCTGCGGTTAACGTACCGGTGGAGGACACAGGCGAACAGTGCACGTTGGACGGTGCCATTATAACGCCATTCGCTGCGCTAGTGGCAGTGTTCGCTGTGTTGCTAGTGGTGTTCGGTGCTTCCAGCAGCGGAATGTCGCGCGTGTGCGTTTCGTTGCCAAAGATCAGTCGCAATCGTTTCATCGGCAGTCCGATACCGCCATTCCCAACACCCTCGCAGACGCCCGTCGTACCCGTAGCGGCACTCGTTACCGTATCGCCGTACATCGTACCACCGGTGGCCGGGTTCGCCAGTGACCAGTGGACATTAATTCGCCGCATCTCATCGCCCCAATCATCCCGACCGACGGTATCAGTCGGTTCGGTACGTACACCGCGCAGTGCGGTCGGCTGCAGTATCACAGACTGTAGTGTTTGTTGGTGGGGATGATGGGAAAAGTGATTAGCTGGGTATTGGGTCCGCTGATACACCGTTGTTTCACCCCCGGCCAGTCCACCCTTGGATGAGGTGGTGGTTGTCGAGGTGGTACTGTTGGCGTCCACAGTTCCATTGTGCTGCTCCATTACGGATGTTACCGGAACCATCGATACTGGTGATGGTGGAGGCAACGAAGGTATTGGTGGCGGTGGTGGTGGAGGTGGTGGTGGCGGTGCTACCACCGCACCGCTCCCTCCACCGTTGCCACCCATTTCGCTGGTCTCGTCGAACGCTGCTGCATCTTGCGGTGTTGTGCAGGTACGATACTTTTGCCTCTCCTTCACCGTACCGTGCTGCTCCGCACAGACCGCATCGTACAGCTGCATACGTCGCTGCCGTTTCGCTTCCTTGCGCAATCGGCGTGCCTCCTTCGATGCTTTGTGGCGTTTCTTGCGCTTCTGCGACACGAGACTGCTGCAGCTGCTGCTGTACGACGTAAGGTCCTCCTCTTCATCCTCGTCGACCTTCGCTGCTTCGTCGACGATGTCTCGCGTCCATTCCCTGTGGTGCGGCAAACGCTTCTCACCACCGTTGGCAGGTTCGCCGTCGTGCCGGTACGCTTCATCCGCTTTCGCTCTAGAATGAAGTGCACCATCGCTTAAAGAATGTGTACTACTGCTGGCGGGTGAATCGTATGTAAGAGAACGTCTACTAAGATTAGCTGCACGACACGTCGATCGGTACGGGCGGTCTGTTTCTTCCTCACGCTCTTCCTCCTCCCCTTCCTCATCTAGTTCCCGTAAACCTTCCATGCGAAGTATTTCGTACTCGCGCCGGAATGCGCTCGGGCTGCCACCGTTGTCTGCATCGCTTAAGCTATTACCGGACTCGATTATCTCATCGATCACCGGGCTACGCTTCATGCGTAGCGTCAGCTTTAATCTTCGTTCCGGTGTTCTCATCAACGGTTCGATCGCTGGCGCCGTGGAGGAGGAAGGAGATAGCTTGGTGCTGGCACTGCTAGCCGTATGGGTTGTTGGGTTAGTGACGGTAGCAAGCAACGCACCGTTCTCTGTCTGGGATGGGGTGGAAGAACTAATTGCCATGCTGCTGATACTGTTGGAACCGTGAGTGCGCGTTGCCGTATCGTGCACCCGATACGCATCGTTGCCATCGTTAGCCGTACGCTGCTTGCCGCACTGCAGTATCTTCGACAGTATGATGTCGTCCTCGTCATCGTCGTCCGATACCGTCGTTACCGGTGTCGGTTGCTCACTACCGTCATCATCCCTACCGTACGTGGTGCTCCCGACCGAGGTGGACTGTCCGTCCCCGTGTGGGTGTGCATCCCTTCTGCGGTTAGCTTTACCGGCCGGTTGACTATTGCTACCGGATTCCCGTACCGGTTCACCCGGTACCTGTGCCGGTCGTATATCGGCGGATGACCATGACTGCCGTAACCGATCGACGTTCACCAGATGCGGTGCGGCATGCAAACCGGTACCGATCACCCCGCCAACATCATCGTCATCCGTCGTCGAGACAGGTTTCATGCGCAGCTTCAGCTTTAAACGATGCTGTTCAGCAACCTTCTGCAGTGTCGCACCCTTGTATCGCGCAGACGAAACCGATGAGATAGACGAAATGGATGAAGAAGAACAGGACGATGAGGAGGAAGAGGAAGAAAAGCTTGACAGGATGGGGCTACGGTCGGTCGTACGCTTCTGCAACCCAAACACGGTGGAGCTCGTCGGGATGTTGCTGTGTAGTAAGGTGTTGCTGCCGCTACTACTGCTGCTGCCTTTACCACCAACGCCACCGTGTGTCGCTGGATGCTGCCACAAAACATCGTCCTCATCGTCGTTGTCCTCTTCTTCCCCTTCCTCCTCATACCCGTACCCATCAGCCGGTGTGTTTCCCGTTGCCGTAGCGCTGACGCAAGCGTTAGCAGTTTGATGTTCGGTAGACCTTCTCCCATTGACAACCAAATCCTTACCACTAGATCGTTTTGTTGGTGACAGCTGCTTCCGGGTGCGAATGTTCGCTGCAGGCATAAAACCAGCCTGGCTCGTTCGTGTCTGCTGCAATCGCTTCAATAGTGCACCGGCTTCGTCAACTGCTGCTGCACCATCCACACCTTGCACCATCGCTCCCCGCTCGACATCTTCTTCGCGCTGGCGTGACGTCTGTAGCTTCGTTTTTCGGCTTCGGCTACCTCGATTCGAGGACGTTGCCTTCCCGGTGCGCGTTTGTTGTTCGGTTGTGTGCTCATCCTCGCCCACGGTGGTTGTAACCGTTGACCAGCCCCTTCCAAATCGGACACTATCACCGTTCATGCTACTACCTCCTTCACTCCCATGCTCCTCCGTCCCAACACGTGACGCGTTCGAACGGGAGGTGGCCGACGATTTGGGGTGCTTTTGCGTTCCACTAGCATCCGTTGCTGCTTCGTGATCTTCCAGCAAACGTAACATACCGCGCGTTACCCGTGGACTTATTTCGGATTCGGATTCCCCAGCTGGCAGTATCGAAATGCTTTCCGGACCCATTCCTGTCCCGGTGACAAGGTTGGTAGCATTCGCCACGCGTAAAGACATTCGACGGGTCATGATTTGCTGTGAACCATTGTTACCACCGACCAGACTGCCGCCGGCACGTTTAGCCGACGCGTTCCCTCCTCCACCCTGTCCCTCCGGTGTCGTTTCTCTCGGTCGCTTGCGGCTCGTCGTTACCTGAGAAACCGAACGGTGCGTTACCGGTTGCTTGCGGTTGGACGACGACGACAGTTGCGACTCGTCTGCCGTAATACCGGCAGCAAACGGATTCGAATGTTGCTGTTGGTGGTGCTGTGGATGAGCCGTGGTTGGGTTGCGAAGTGCGTAATACCCGTTCGGCGGTGTACCATCGAGCGTGTCATCGTGGAACGTATATATGCTTCGGCTGCTGCTAGTGTACATGCTCGCCCGACGCTTTCGATTGCGCACGGACTGTTGACTAAATGGCAGATGCGCTTCCGTACCGGTGCCCGAGTTGCACGAGTGCATACTGCTGCTGCTGCTGCTACTTCTGCTGCTGCAATCATCATCGATCACAATCACATCGTCGGTAAGATCCTTACCGGACCGTGCATGTACCTTCCCGGGTGCTACCGATGCTGCCCGTCGCCGTGGACCATTCTCTGCCGAATGCTTCTTTTTTTTACGCTTCGTCTCGTTCGTCTGGTGTCGAGTGGTCGCGTTGCACGATGGTTTACCGGTCGCAGGTTCATCGTACGGTGCCGTATCGACAATACTGTAGCTGCTGTACCTTCGCCGAGGGTTTGTCTTGGTGCCGAGCGCCCTACTCTGATGTGGCACCTTACCGTTACCCTCCTCGAACGTACCGTCCCGTTTCTTTTCCTGCCCTTTCGAACATTCGTCCGGTTTCGCAGCGGACGTCTTCATACTGCTGCAGGTTGATGAACGTGTGGCACGTTTTAGCTGTGACTCACTTTTCTCGGTTACCACCTTTTTGCTACCGTGACTGGCTGTACTGTTATCATCCACCTCCGGACCAAACTGACCGCTAGACGTGGCAGAACCGTCGTGTGGACGTCCGTGTGGTGGCAACGGTGCAACAACCGCCGCATTCGTGCAGTACGGCTTCTGCTGGGCGAGTAGCATCTCCGCATCGTACTTCGTCATGCCCTTATCGCGCAGTTCGCGCACCGTCAGCATACCGAGCGCGGACGGTGGCTCCTTCCCGATTGCCGTCAGCTTTCCACTGTTCAGATCGCCAACACCACTACTACCACCGGTGCCGACACCATTGTTACGCTTGTTTTTCATCCTGTTTAGCCGGTTGTCGGTTTCGCGCAGCCTGTACCGCACGCCAGCACCGTTTGCTGTGCCGACGATACCAACCACTACGCCACCAAGCCCATTCACACCGCTTCCCGCTAGGGCCGGATCGTATCCTGCCCCACCATCCGGCCCTTCACTTCCGGTACCGCTGATACCACCTGTAGTGCTACCGCTGCCGCTCGAGCTGGTATCGCCCGCACCGTTGTACAGTGCTGCGCTCTCGATGAGCCGTGCCCGGGCGGCAAACGCACCGGTGCCACGCCTTTCACACGTTTCACACTCGCAGTAGCAGTTGTTGTCGCCGAAAAAATCTTCCCCATAGAAACAGGTAATTTCCTCGCCTACCTCAATGTCACGCAGCACCTTTACGCAGGCTGTATCGCGCCCGGTCGCTACGAATTTGCAGTTAGCGCGACAGTCGTGGTTGATGTACGCAGCCGGTCCTAACCACAGTTGGGCACAGTTCTTACGGCAGCTGTACATTACGGAAAAATCGTTCCGCCCCGGATACAACAGATCGGCTTCCTCGCGTTCGGTCAGCTCCGCGATACAGCCCACCAGGCATTCAATTTTCTCATTTTTCATCCAGCGCCGGGTGGAACAAATTTTGGCACCTTTCTGACCCTCGAGCGAGTAACGATAGCAGGCCTCGATCACAAACCCGGAATGCTGATCAAACACCCGAAGGTAGCGATAGATCTAGTGGAAGAGAAAAGAACGATGACGTTATTCGCCAAAAAAAACACATGTGCTTAACAGAGTTTGCTTACGTGTGCCTCTAGTCGCTTCAGTGCCAACTTGTTTTTATTCAACACGGATCGTGGCATCCAGTTGCCGTTCATAAGCTGCTGGTAGCATTTTCCATAGTTTTGTGTCCTTATAAACTCCTCTATGATGTTCTTGATCTCATCTTTATTTGCCTTGAGCGGCCGATACTTAAGGCTCATTTTGTGTGTCTGAAACCCGAGTATGGTGTCGAGCACCAGACCGGTGGCGAGATCATCATTGTCGGACAGCTCTTTCGGTGTCATGCCGGTACCGGGGCTGGCTACCTGGGCCAGCCTGTGCTGATGGTTGCTGTTCCGTGCCTGCTGCTGTCCGGCACTGCCCGATGCGTGCCCGGACGACGCTACCACCATCCTGCCGGTGCTACTGCTAGTGCTGGTAGTGGTGATGCTGGTGGTACCGTCGTCACAGGACGACGCCTCGGTTGCTCCCCCTCCACTACCAGCAGCGGACCGTGGTGGATGGATGGCGCCACAGGATGACGCCGATGAGGAGGTGGACGTGGATGCTGCCGCTGTTACGCACTCCCCTGCCAACTGTATCCCTGCCGATGCGGATCCTGCTCCTGCTGGCGAGAACGACGACGACGACGACGACGGTTTCGCCTTCGTATCTGCTCCAGCGTGCTGCCGCTGCTGCTTCCTAGTGCTGGACGGTCCGGTAATCCTAGCGGCGCGACGCTGACCACCGCCAACGCAGTCGCCCGTCACCACAATCCGCTGCTGCGCTGCCTTTCCTGCCGCCGTTCGTCTACCACCACCACCGGCACTGCGTCCACCTTCGTCAGATGCTTCTACCGCAGCCGCCACCACTTCCGTTGGTTTCGCACTGGTGTCTACACAGCTACAAGTAGCTACGCACCAGACGGAAACTGACAGAGGTTGAAGAGCTACCGATCACCGTGCCTTAACTCTCGTTCCAGTCAAACACCGTTGCGCGAGCGGACCAGCGAATGTAAGGGAAGAGATATCAAAAGGTATGCGGCTGCGGTGTCTATAACGATGATGTTGGCAGCATTCGCACTACAATTGCCTCATTCTTAAGCTAAAATGAAACAGAAAAGAATTATGATTTTTCATCCACAGTTATAAAGTTCTTGCTTGCTTGTTGTGTTGTAGATAAAGTATTGAAACGATAGATTAAATTGCTTGTAACCATTTGCTAAACAATCGATTTATTTCGTAGCCAACGTGTTATTTTTTCGTCGTATTGCACTTTAAATATAACACAACACAACATACTTTATTGCCTCTAATGGCAAACTGCTGGCAATTGATTTTTATTGATTTGTTCAGCGACATAAAAAATGTATATTAACACGCACACATACAATCCACATTCTCAGATCAGTCAATTCACCCCTACCTAAAGCACACCCTGGTTTGCTTTCTTGGACAATGTTCTACCTTTATTCTTCATACCGTTTCTTCTCCAATTACTTCCGCTGAATTAACGGATCTACATGATTCCCTCCTGATTGAAACGCACGCACGTTATAAACGAAGGTCCGTTTTATTGCCTTTAGGAAAATAAAAACCAGTCGTTAAAAACCGGTAGGGTAGCAAAACACTATTTTCATCCTAACTATACGTACACACACAAACATGCACGTCCTCATAGACGTTCATAGACCAATGTGAAGTCGGAGAAATATATGCATATTGTTTGCTTTGAACTTACAAATTGGATGCATACTAGAAAAATTGTCAGCTGGAGAGTTAGAAAACCTATCAATTTTTTATCAACCATAATTTTATCGCACAGCTAGCTAACAAATCACTCGGTGCTGATGCTCTTTGCCAGGCCTACCATAATCAATTTAGCTAATAAACTAACAAAAGAAATCCTTACGCTGGACTTGCTTCTATTGCTCGTTTCTTGTACAAAACAAATAGCTCCCAACGCAAGCAAATTATGGCTGAAACAGGATTCCAGCAGTATTCGAACAGTACGTGTAAACATCCCGAAGAAATTCCCGTAAAGTGGCGACCTGACAGCTTAAACTTCAGCATACCAACCAAAACAGCATACGTACACGCACACAATTATCCAACGCGTTGTAAAGCTCGTTACAATTGTTTCCAGAGTTCAGCAGAAAGGGTATTGAAAGTTGAATTAATTTCCATTGTGTTCAGGTGCAAACTTGTTCCTTGTTTTATTTTTATTGAATTATTGGCTTATTAGCAAACAACTCAAAAAACTTTACATTAGTTTAAGTTTATTATATTATCGTATGCAACAAAGTTGGTAACTTTCCCTTTAATTCAGAAGTATTCGTCATGGCAATAAGTTTCGTCTACAGAAGTAATCGTCATAGCAATAATTCTTACTAAGTGGTTCTTCGTAACTAACTATCTTAAGATAATGTGGCCCATGTCCGTAGCCGAATGTATACGCCTGTATGTCTGTTTGCACCATCTTATATACCTATATCAGAGATGTCAAATCCATGCACACATCGGTGTGTTGGTGAAATCATCTCGCCTGTTTGTTTTGCCACCTCCTTCTCTAAAAGCAATTTTTCTTTGTTATACCCTGCTGCAATTGCTGCTGCATCTCGGTCCGTTACTCATGCGAGATTGTCTAGACAAAACGGTTAGAGACGCTTTCTTCTAGATCTTTTTAACGCCTTCCTATCACACGCCACAGCCCCTATGTACAGTGAATACGTACGCGGTGGGGAATGACTATTTCCCTGGTTGTGCTGCATCATGCGCAACCAGTGACATTGTGTAGGTGGTATCAATGATTGAAGGTATTGAACTGTTACATCCGTGTAAAAAGTTCGCATCTGCGTCGCTGCTGGAACTAGTGGAACAACTTCCACTTACAATAACGTACATTACATATGCGTTTGGTGGACGTAAAAACATCCACGACATATGCAGCACAAACACCTTGGGGAGAATGGTTCATGGCTGCTTTATGTCCGTTTCATAATTATGAATTTGACAGTTTTTTATCGTACTTGAAAGATGTGCTAGATTATTGGCTTTAGAGGCACCAACAACCATCATCTATTGCAAGTTGAGAAATCGGAAGGCTAACATTCTGTTGCCACACCGTTCGTATTTGATGACCAAGAGCACCAGCATACAGAGTAGTGATGGGCACTCGGTATCGAAATTTCCTGGTTCCAATTCCATATTCGAATTCGGTTCCGATTCCATGTTCGAAATCGTTTCTGGTTTCGGAGCCGATTCCGGATACTTCTTCTTTGCCAGGGTTTGCCACGGTACGACTAAGGAATCCAGCTTCTTGGGTTTTCCTTGGTTAATCCGCAGGTTTGTACACAATGTACACAAATTAGTGATGGGTCATTCGATTCATTTCATGGCTCGACCCGGAGCCTGGTGCAGTAAAATTGGAATCGACTCTTACTCCGACCACCGGTGCAGCGGATTCGGGCCGACCCGTAAATGTAGGCAAGTTCAGTAGTTCCGTCCCGAACTCGCTGCACCCACGGGTAGCAATCGTTTTCACCTACCGGAATCGTTGCACCTACTGGGCCTACTGAACCTGCTTCGACCCAAACTCGCTGCACCCACGGGTCGGAGTCGCTTATGGTAGTTGGACACACTGGACCTACTAAACCTATTTCGTCCCGAACTCGCTGCACCCACGGGTCGCTTATGGTAGCTTGCACCTACCGGAATCGTTGCACCTACTGGACCTACTGAAAATACTTCGACCCGAGTCCGGCCTGAACTCGCTGCACCCACGGATCGGAGTCGCTCATGGTACCGGAATCATGGAACCTACTGGGCCTACTGAACCTACTTCGACCCGAACTCGCTGCACCCACGGGTCGGAGTCGCTTATGGTAGCTTGCACCTACGGGACCTACTAAACCTACTTCGTCCCGAACTAGCTGCACACGCGGGACGGAGTCGCTTATGGTATATTGCACTTACTTGTATCTACGGGTCGACCCGGTAGGTTCGGGTCGACCCGCCAGACGCAAGTGACTCTTGGACTTTTGTTTGCATCGCTTTTGGTGACCTTTTCTTTGTGTACACTATTGGGTGGATCTCTCTTCTTGGCTTTAACGAGGTTACAAGGTCACGTCGGTCATTTCTGGCTTACTAGACTTATTTTACCACGTAGCCGGATAGCCGGATAGTCATTGGGTGGGTATCTTCAGTTATTTGAGTTTGATTGATGACGTACGATTTGTGGATCTCCAACATTTGTTAGGTTGTTTCTTTAGCATATAGTGATTGAAGTTATTTAAAATATGCTTTATGAGATAGTGCTTTGAAGCTAACAATATCATTGGTATGCCTCTGTCATGTCGCGAAACGTCAAATTGCTCTAGATAACTCTACCTTCTAATTATCTATATACCTTGGTCCAATTCCGAACCTACTATCCGGAATGGATTCCGGAAAATTTGGAGCGCTCCGGAAACGATTCCGACAGCATTTTGCCCATCACTAGTACAGAGCATAAGAGTAGCGCTCAGCGAGAGACAGAGAATAAGAAATAGAAAGAGCGAGACTCGCCGATACATAAAAGTAACCCCCATGCCATGGGGTGAAAAATTCACAACGAAATCTAGTTACGTTTTCACACTGCATTCCTTCTACCAGCCATTCATTCTCTCGACACTACGCGTGCGAGAGCGAATGATGAAAACTGAATAGTTCGCTGCACAAAACCAAATGCACAGAAATGAGATAGTTGCACTTGCTAAAAGCGCACGGGTGAAGGAGACGTCGATTTACGTTGAAGCAGTATATTTCTTCTTCAAATGGATAGTTTATCTTTTCCTTTTGCTGGACGGTTGATTGATTTCCTGATTGGTAGCGTTTTAATTGGTTGATTGACTGTACACACACGAACGTACACATATATACATCACACACACGCGGGCATAGAACCGTACCGGTCAAGGCAGGAATATGCAAAAAAGGAACGTCGACTAGACTGTCAGTCGTAATAAAATGCACTCGATTGCACTCGTTTGTCGGTTTAGCACAGTTCAGTTTCCGTCTTTCACTACCAACACACCACCATGACCACCATCTGGTCGTTCTGCTTTCAATCGCAATTCACACTTCATTTTTCCACCTGTCACCCCACCTGTTTGGCCTGTTTGGTTCACTGTTTCTACTTAAGCCAAAGACCGTACCCTACCGTTCATTAAAGACGTATCTTAATACACCTTTTTTGTGCAATTCAAAACCAAGAACAGCTATGTTGGAGAAATTACTATCGTGCAAAAACAAAACCTAACCTTTTCATTCACTACGGCACACTTGTACAAGTATACACACACATATACGGTTTCTTATTGGCAAATTTAGAACATCACTTACTGCGATCGATAAGCCGTCCGACAGCTAGACTGATCTGCCGAGCGAACTGTCAAAATTGAATGGCTCACCCTACACGAACGAGCAGCTCAGAAAACAATTGGTTGGTGAGAATAATTTTTATGTGCGAGAGAAAGAGTGTGAGCAAAAGAGCTGGTATGTATTGCAATCGACAACGACTGGAGGCACAGCGTGAAACTAACAACAGTAGGCTGGAATTTGCTCGACTATGAAAATTCAACTATACCAACTATGAAAATTCAATACCGGAGAAAATTGGCTGGAACATTCTCAGTTTTTCACATGCTCGAATCATTCAGGATTCAGATCGGAGTGCGTATATTTGATGATTGAATAATACATACGCACACGCACACACAAGCAACATCATACCATGAGAAGATGTTTCTTCCATTCGTACTAACGCACACAGCCACAGATTTACTCTCTACTCCAAAGCTGACGCACAGTAAACGTACCCATTTTCCTGTTGACATTTTAGTGGTTTTTCCTCTGGAAAACTACCGTGAAAACTCTCCATGATCATAGTGTCACAATAATTACAAACATTAAAAGCACAACGAAAGGTAAATGGAACTCCTCTCCTTCCAAAAAACCAAATTAAGAAGTCTGTTGTCACTATGGCGGCCGCAACTACCCAGCTGACATTTCGAGAAAACATTTGGCCCATTGTAATTGGTCTCTCGTTTTTTCATCATAGTAATAAAGCGAGAGGCCAATAGTGTTTTCGACCTAGCCTTCGGAATTGTTAGCTGGGGAAAGCAACAAGATAGAAAAGGAAACACTATTACATGGCTTTCTCTTTGTCATTTAAATTGCGTGAGTGAGAAAAAAAACCATATGCTTGTTCATTACCCATGAGACAGAGCTAATATTTGTCACCGGTCTGGTTTGTGCGTTGTGTGCGTACAGTTGGGGAATCGATTTTACGATTCAGTGTGAACGACCATTGTACTGAGAGATGTTGCGTTTCTTTCTCTTTCACTCTTTCACCTATATCACCTCACACACCTATACATTCTTTTATTTTACAGAAAACTAACAAAAATGCTCCACTCTCATTCCGTTCAAAGCAAACTACTGCAATTTCTTATTAGTCGACTATTTGATATGTTTCTATTGTCAGGCCCAACCACATACAGCCAAAAACGAGTAAAGGAACTCGAATATTTGCAATAAAGTTGATTTTGAATAAACAAATCACCAATACATTGACTGTAACTAACTGTCAAAACGATATCCAAGATGGTGGAACCAACAATGAGTTTATTTTTACGAAATCCGAACACTTCCAAACACTAGCACCTCGAAATTAAGCCTATTTAATGAACAATAATAATAATGAAAGAATTCTCACTTGCGGATGCATTAGTTGCATGTTCGGGAGTACAATTGGTCCCAAATGATTCAGAAAAAGAGGCCTACAAGTATCTGGTTCTCATGAAAAAGAACCGCACTGCACTCTCCGTGTACTGGTGCGTGTGCATTTGTTTGAAATCTTCACACACCCCAAGCACAGCAAATGAATGGAATGAGCGAGAAAGAGTAAAAGAGACAGCGAGATGGGGCCGAACAGGATTTTCTTTAGTTTCGTTCGGTTGCGATAGAATGTATGATTACTTTGCACACGCATATTTTTTTACCTGGCTCCTTTTTCTCAATCACTGAACACCAACGACGACAGGTGCCCGATTACAATAGTAATGATAGATTGCGAGGCGGCTGGGTGCTTATTCCCTCCCTTATCTCGTCGTCTTACTTCCGCTACTAAAAGACTGTTTCTGAGACCCTGCACAACTTCTTGCCGGGCGTACGCATACACACTGCCGTCCGTAATGAAAGATAAGCACAGGGCTGGCCAGTGCTTCGTAGCCGTTTTTATTCCCTATATCGTTCATTAGCAAGAGCAGTAATGATGGATACCGATCCTAGCTTTCCTTCTCTATCGCTCATGAACGATCACCCCAACAAATCGTTTGAATTCGTTTCACTCCTCTAGCTCCTTACGAGAGAAAGAGAACAGGAATGCTTTAAGTGTGTTGTTTCAACTTTCCTAGTTGCCCTTGTTGCTTGCCCTCTCTCTTCATCTTCTCTCCTTTAGCTATCTCATATCTTTCTCTACCTATACCGTCAGCTAAAGTACAAAATTGCTGTTCAAAGCAATTTGTGAAGAACGAGACAACTTCATTCATGAACCCTAATGAACACTAGAGCTGCCATATGTATGTGTGTATGCTTTGAATGTGTGCATTTCGATAAATGATTACAATTTGCGTACAAAAATCAACTATTTAGTCGACTTTTCAAATGTGTGATGTTTCTTAGCACACCAACACATACACACGGCACATTGCTACCTAACCTGGCTTTTCAATATGGCTGCGCTCGTACTCGTATTCAAGAAAGGCAATACAAACCTTCTCGTACGTACTTCACACACATACAACCATACTCACGCAGCATCGAAACCACACCAAACAAACGTACACTTCGCCATCTTGGCGTTTTTTTTTGCTTCAATTAGCTGACCAGAAGGAAAGTTGCAAATACTTACGAATTTCGCATCGGCATCCGAGATATAGCCATTGTTGCTAGGTACACACTCGCGGATAACCTTTTGACAATTGAAATGTATAGATTGAAACGTTGCTTCCTGCAAATGTGTTGTCTACGCTCTTTTTCTTTCGCTTTTCTACAGGGCTAGTTTCACGGGTATGGCCCTACGCATCGATTGTAGCACGGAAAACTGTTTGCTGCGGAACGATGAAAATACAGGTAGATTTTCTGTCCGATACTACCACATACAAACATCGTCGACGGACTGCTGCGCACACAGCGAACCTGCTGACGATTGGATTCTGTCATCCGCTGGATCTTCAGCGCCGCTTACACAACGTCCGTGATTCAAACGAACCGTTACAAAAGGAAATACAAATTATTTTTTTTAGAGCCTGTATTTTATTCTATATTATACTGATGACATTTATTATACGCTTTAAATTGTTTTTTCAAGTTTATATGGACAAGGTCTGCAGTGTTTTATTGATATTCTAACCACAGAACAAAAAAATATTTATTTCTAATCTAACCCTTTTATCTTGGATAGAACAAGACTTAAATCCTTAACATATTATCCATTTTATGTGATAATACCAGCGAATCCAACTAATCTCAACGATGTTTCATGTGAAAGTCCCTTATGAAATGCCTCAGTGCCTTAAGTGTCGTATCTTGCGCTTCCATCAAATCGCATGCCACTTCGATCGAATCACATGCCGCTATCGTTGAATCGTGTGCCATGTCACTGAATCGCGTGCTACTACGGTTGAATCGTGTGCACTAATTAAAGTGGGAAAGGTGGACTAGGTGGTCTTATAAGTTTGACGCGGAAGACATCAAAGTGGGTAAAGAGACTAGGTGGGTTTTTAGGTTTTAGGTGCCATAGTGGTACGCGATTTCAGTGACATGGCACACGATTCAATGCTAGCCGCATGTGGTTCGATCGAAGTGGCAAGAGATTCGATGCAAGCAGCACACGATTCGAACGTAGCTGGAAACAGGTGTAAGTTCCGATATGCCCACCACTATTCATGGATCAACAGTTCCTGCAGGCTTGGTTTAAATAAAGTTTTCTGTATAGTTTTCTTTTCAAGCAAAACACGAACATGATGACACTGGGGGGGCGGTATCATGCATTGCGTATTCTTCAAATATTTTTTTAAAACAATTTTTTTAAAATCGTTAACCTCGAAATATTCATAACGCTTACAAATGACAATGAGCAATACGAAGAAAAAACAATAAAAAGTGATTGAAAAATTTATTAGGACAATTATTTACCAAAGTGTGAAATACAGTGTTTAAGAACAAAAACATATTTATCTTTAAACCAATACAGGAAAAAACTAATGTGGTGTTATATGTGAGTTTGTTTCACATTCATGTATCGATTTCTATTAAAATATTACATGGGAATTCGATTCTCCATACGTTTATTCTCAATATCAAAGAAAAGAATATCTCTTTCTGTTGCATAATGTGTCGAAAATATCACAACAAGTGTGATGAGAACAAGAGTCTTAAAAAAATAGTTTGTGTAAATCTTTGCTACAATTTGTTGACGTTTCGTGATGCGTACTGTCAAAAACAATTGTCAACTGCCAAATTGTTAACTGAAATGCTAAAATGAGACAGACAAGCATGCTACCTCTTTCCCTCAAAAACCGTCTTCGTGAATGGATCGGCTTCACAGTAAACAAGTTCGCTCTATATTGAGTGGAATCGTGTACTTGCCAAGTAAACGTCAAAGCGCTAGGACGTACACGCGGGACGGTGCGTTCATTGATACTGTGCGTAGTTCGTTTCGTTTGATTCAATTTCATTAGTTGATTTGACATAGAACTAATAAAGAACAACAATCCAGTACACCTATTCGTCTGTTAAACCATTACTGCGAGTACAATAAACTCAGGGGGTAAATATCCACGTTTAAGTTACTTGATTAGTAATTTTAAATGCATCACCACCACCGCAGTGGTGCCAGACTTTACTACGCCGGACAAAACAAACCCATTCATCAATCAAAAATCCTTTTCAACCTTAGTGAAATGCATATGTGTGTATGTATATCTAGCTTCTAACATTTGTTGTTTTAACAACATTCAATAGTGAAAGTGAGTTGTGTCCCATTTACTACAAACGTCATAGACATTCGTTTTATTTTACGCTAACACAATTTTTGCGGGCGAAGATGGTACTGATGAAGAACGAAAATTCGACCCATCGACGGCAATTCAAGTCACCGGTGTCGCGCTACAAATAGTACCGGTTTCCAAGGGCGCGTACATGAGTAGTTGTGTGTTGGTTTGTAAGTGATAGCTGAAAAATCATTCACTAAATCGTTATACGCTCACTCAAGTGTGTGTTCGTGAAAGCAAGCGTGCAAGATATAGCATGACAATGCACGCACACACGTGTAGATATCTATCTATTTTTTTGCCTTATAAATCGTTCATCCTTGGTAGGCTCGATATATGTGATAATAGCATACCCGGGAAATTAGTCCTATT